>NC_142127.1:67067500-68480625 GCF_024610735.1 Ursus americanus | reverse complement strand
TCTTTCTTTCTTTCTTTCTTTCTTTCATTTTTTTACTACTGTGTGATTTCCTTATATAATTTGGATATTAACCCATTATCAGATACATAATTTGCAAATATTTTCCCATTCAGTAGGTTGCATTATTATTTTGTTGATGGTTTCCATTGCTGTGCAGAAGATTTTTAGAGTGATGTTGTCCCACTTAATTTATTTTTGCTTTTGTTGTTTGTACTTTGGGTGTTGTAGTCACAAAATCATGCCAACACCAATATCAAGGATCTTTTCCTTGTTTTCTTTAGAACTTTTGTGGCTTAGGTGTTAAATTTAAGTCTTTAAGCCTTTTTTTTTTTTTTTAGTTGATGTGTGTATGGTGTAAAATTCATTCTTTTGAATGTGGCTGTCCAGTCTTTCGAACACAATTTACTGAAGAGGTTACCCTCCCTCCATTGTATATTCTTTGTCCCTTTGTTGTAAATTAATTGACCGTATGTGTAGTGGTTTATGTCTGGGCTCTCTATTCTGTTCCATTGATGTATGTGTTTGTTTTTATTCCAGTAGTATTCTGTTTGATTACTATAGCTTTTTAATATATTTTGAAATCAGAAAGTGGGATGCCAACAGCTTTGTTCTTTCTCAAGTTTGTTTTGGCTGTTTGGGCTCTTTTGTGGTCCCATACAGATTTTAGGATTGCTTTTTCTATTTCTGTGCAAAATGCCTTTTGAGTTTTGACAGGGATTACATTTTGACTCTTTAGAATGCTTTGGGTAGTATGGACATCTTTTTTTAAAAAGATTTTTTAAATTTATTTGAGAGAGAAAGAGAGCAAGAGAGAGCATGAGTAGGGGGAAGAGGGAGAAGCAGTCTCCCTGCTGAGCAGGGAGTCTGACATGCGGCTTGATCCCAGGACTCCGGGATCACGACCCAAGTGGAAGGAAGACACTCAACCAACTGAGCCACGCAGGTGCCCTGGGTAGTATGGACATTTTAGCAATATTAATTGTTCCAGTCCATGAGTAAAGTTACCATCTTCCAGTACATCTTTCCATTTATTTGTGTCTTCTATTTTTTTCATCAATGTCTTAAAGTTTTTAGTGTGCACATCTTTCCCCTCCTTGGTTTAATTTATTTTTAGATATTTTATTCTTTTTGATGTGATTATAAATGAGATTGTTTTCTTAATTTCTCTTTCTGAGAGTTCACTCTTAGTATATACACACTCTTGGTGAAACACAACTATTTTGTGTACATTGATTTTGTATCCTGAAACTTTACCAAATTTGTTTATTAGTTCTAACAGTTTTTGCTGGAGTCTTTAGGGTTTCTGTGTATAATATGTCATTTGCAAATAGAGACAAATTTGTTTCTTTTTTAATTTGGATTTCCATCTTATATCGTTTTCCATCTGTATAAAGGAATTTGTTTAACATATTTTGAAGGAAAGATCAACTGCTGGTGAATTATTTCAGTTTTTGTATGTCTGAAACTCTATTCTTCAGTATGCACTGGAAAACACTTTTGCATTGTATTGACTTCTAGATTGACAAATTTATATTTTAGTGCTTTAAAAATTGCTCCGTTTTTGTCTTACTTGCATTGTTTCTTGCACGAAATCTCCCTTAATCTTTTTCTTTGTTTCTTTGTATATAACATTCATTTAAAAATGTAATTATTTATTAGTAAAAATTTTCTGTCTTGAGATAATTACATATCCAACTATATATTCAGTTGTAAGGTATATTACAGAATAAGAGACTTTGTCCTCCTTGACCAGTTTCCTCGGATGATAAAGTCTTGCAAAACTGTTGCAAAACATTGGAAACAGAATATTGCCATTGACAGAGTCAAGCAAAGAAATGATGACCACATCATCCCTCAGGATATTCTTTATGACCATATCCATCTGCTGCCACCAAACAGTTCCTAAACTCTGACAACCACCACTCTGTTCTCCATTTCAAAATTTTGTCATTTCCAAAATGACATGTAAATAGAATCATACAGTGGGTGATCTTTTGGATTATATTGTATACTCTCCATAAATTTTCTGGAAACTCATATAAATTATGTATATCAATAGTATCTTTTGTTTTATTGCTGTGTACTATTTCATGGTATGTATATAACTTAGCTTGTGCAAAGAATCAATGTTTAAACAATGAAAGGCAAAGACTGTTTTCAGTTATTAGCTATTACAAATTAAGTTGCTAAAAATATTTGTGTGCAGTTTTTTATGTGAACATTAGTGTTCATTTCTCAGATAAATACTCAAAAATGTTTTTTTATGGATTATAAGCTAGTCAGCGTGCTTCATTTATCAGGAACTGTGAAACTATTTTCCAGAATGCTTGTCCCATTTAAATTCACAGTAGCAATGCACAATTGATCCAGTTTCTCTTCATCCTAGACAACATTTAGCATTGCAGATTTTTTTTTTTTTAGCCATTCTGATTGGTATGTCATATCACATGTGTTTTCAATTTTCATTTCCCTAATAGGAAATGTGCTTAGTTACCATCCGTATATATTCTTTTTTATTTACTTATTTTAAATTCCAGTGTAATTAACATACAGTGTTATATTAGTTTCAGGTGTACAATGTAGTGATTCAACAATTCTATACATTACTCAGTGTATATCACAATAAGTTTACTCTTAATCCCTTCACTTCTTTCATCCATCCCTCCACATACCTTCCCTCTTGTAACCACTTTTTATTTAAAGTTCTGTTATTTTTTTAATTATATTTGAAGTCTGTTTTTTTAATTTGTCTCTTTTTTTTTCTTGTTCATTTGTTTTATTTCTTAAATTCCACAAATGAGAGAAATCATATGATGGTTGTCTTTCTCTGACTTATTTCACTTAGCATTATACACTCTAGGTCAACTCATGTTGTTGCATATGGCAAGATTTCATTCTTTTTAATGGCTGAGTAATATTCCAGTGTGTGTGTGTGTGTGTGTGTGTGTGTGTGTGTGTGTACACACATACATATATACCACATTCCAGTGTATATATACAGATACACATATACCACATCTTTTGTATTCATCTATCAATGGACACTTGGGTTGCTTCTTTACTTTGGCTTTTATAAAAAATGCTGCAGTAAACATAGGGGTGCATATATCTTTTCAAATTAGTGTTTTCATATTCTTTGGATAAATATCCAGTAGTGGAATACTGGATCATATGGTAATTATATTCTTTAAATTTTTTTTGAGGAACCTCCATACTGTTTTCCATAGTGGCTATACCACTTTGTATTCCCAATAGTGTACAAGGGTTCCTCTTTCTCCACATCCTCACCAACACTTGTTGTTTCTTATATTTTTTATTTTAGCCATTCTGACAGATGTTAGGTGATATCTCATTGTGGTCTTGATTTGCATTTTCCTGATGATGAATGATGTTGAGCATCTTTTTATGTGTCTATTGGCCATCTGTATGTTTTCTTTGGAGAAATGTTTAATCATGTCTTCTGCCCATTTTTTAATTGGATTTTTTGGGTTTTTTGTTTGGTTGGTTGGTTTGGTTTGGTTTTGTTTTGGTATTGAGTCTATTTAAGGTTTTTTTAAAATATATTTTATATACTAATCCTTTATCTGATATTGTCATGTGCAAATATATTCTCCCATTCATTAGGTTATCTTTTTATTTTGTTGGTTGTTTCCTTTCCTGTACAGAAGCTTTTTTATTTTAATGTAGTCCCAATAGTTTATTTTTGTTTATGTTTCCCCTGCCTCAGGAGACATATCTAGAAAAATGTTGCTATGATTGATATCTAGTACTCTCTTCTAGTATTTTTGTGGTTTCAGGTCTCTCAATTATGTCCATATAATCCATTTTGAGTTTATTTTTATGTATGGTATAGGAAAGTGGTCTAATTTAATTCTTTTGCATGTAGCTGTCCAGTTTTTCCAACTCCACTTGTTGAAAAGACTTATTCCAATTGCATATTCTTATCTCTTTTGTAGAATATTAATTGACCATATAATTGTAGATTTATTTTTCAGTTTTCTATTCTGTTCTATTGATCTTGTGTCTGTTTTTGTGCCAGTACCATACTGTTTTGATTACTACAGCTTTTGAATATAACTTGAATTCTGGAATATGATACCTCCAGTTTTGCTTTTCAAGTTTGCTTTGACTATTTGGGATTTTTTTTTTTTTTTTTTGTCTCCAAACAAATTTTAGAATTGTTTGTTCTAGTTCTGTGAAAAAGCTATTTTGAAGGAATTGCATTAAATCTGCAGACTACTTTGGGTAGTATGGGCATTTTAACAATATTTTTCTTCCAATCCATGATCATGGAATATTTTTCCATTTGTGTCAACTTCAATTTCTTTGATCAGTGCTTTATAGTTTTTAGAGTACAAATCTTTCACCTTGTTGGATAAGTTAATTCCTAGGTATTTTATGATTTTTGGAGCAATTGTAAATGGATTGTTTCTTAATTTCTCTTTCTGCTACTTCATTGTTAGTATTTAGCAATGCAACAGATTTCTCTGTATTGATTTTGTATCCTGTGAACTTCCTAAATCTATTTATCAGTTCTAGTAGTTATTTGGTAGAATCTTTAGGGTTTTCTATATATAATATCATGTTATCTGCAAATAGTGAAAGTATTACTTCTTCCTTACCCATTTGGATGCCTTTTATTTCTTTTTCTTGTCTGATAGCTTTGGCTAGGGCTTCTGGCACTATGTTGAAAAAAAGTGGTGGCTATCCTCATCTTATCCCTGATCTTATGGGAAAAGCTTCAATTTTTCACCATCGAGTATAACGTTCACTATGGGTTTTTCTTTTCTTTCTTTTCTTTTCTTTTCTTTTTCTTTTCTTTTCTTTTCTTTTTTTAAGATTATTTATTTGAGAAAGAGAGAGAGAGCACGCAGGGGGATGGGCAGAGGGAGAGGGAGAGAATCTCAAGTAGATTCCCCACCGAGTGCAGAGCCTGATGTGGGGCTCAGTCTTAAAACTCCAAGATCATGACCTGAGCTGAAATCAAGAGTTGAACGATTAACCAACTGAGCCATCCAAGCACCCCCACTATGGGTTTTTCATCTAAGGCCTATATTATGTTGATGTATGTTCCCTCAAAACCTACTTTGTTGAGGGTTTTTATTATGAGTGGATGTTAACACTTTGTGAAATTCATTTGCTGTATCGATTGAGATGATCATATGGTTTTTATCCTTCCCCTCATTGATGAGATGTATAACTTTTACTAATTTGTGAATATTGAACACTTGAATCCTGGAAATAATTATGGTGAATGATTTTTTTTTTTTTCTTTAAATTTATGGCTGAATTTGGTTTGCTGCCATTTTGTTGAGGATTTCACATCTATGTTTATCAGAGATATTGGCTGATAGTTCTCTTTTTTGGTAGTGTCTTTATCTGGTTTTGGTATCAGGGTAATGCCAGCCTCATTGAATCAATTTGGAAGCTCCCCTTTCTTTTCTATTTTTGAAATAGTTTGAGAAGAATAGGTATTAACTCTTCTTTAAATGTTTGGTAGAGTTCACATGTGAAGTTGTTTGGCCTTGGACTTTTGATTGTTGGAAGTTTTTGATTATTGATTCAAGTTCATTGCTGATAATTCATCTGTTTAAATTTCCTATTTCTTCTTGATTCAGTTTTGGGAAATTATATGTTCCTAAGAATTTATCCACTTCTCAGTTGTCCAATTTGTTGGCATGTAATTTTTATAATCTCTTATAATCCTTTGTGTTTCTGTGGTGTAGGTTGTTATTTCTCTTCTTTCATTTCTGATTCTGTTTATTTGAGACCCCTCCCTCCTCTGTCTCTCTCTCTCTCTCTCTCTCTCTCTCTCTCTCTCTCTCTCTCTCTCCCTCCCTCTCTCTCTCTTTTCTATTTCTGATGAGTCTGGCTAATGGTTGAGCAATTTTGTTGCTCTTTCCAAGAACCAGCTCCTGATTTAATTGATCTTTCTATTGTTTTTGTTTTGTTTTGTTTTCTCTCTTTTTTTTTTTTTTATTTCTGCTCTAAACTTTATTATTTCCTTCCTTCAATTGGCTTTGGGTTTTGTTTATTCTTCTATTTCTAGCTCTTTTAAGTGAAAGGTTAAGTTGTTTATTTGAAATTTGTCTTGTTTCTTCAGGTAAGCCTGTATTGCTGTAACTTCCTTCTTAGAGCAGCTTTTACTACATCCCAAAGAATGTGGATTGTTGTATTATCATTTTTATATGTCTCCATGTATTTTATTATTTCCTCTTTGATTTCTTTTTTGTCCATTCACTGTTTAGTAGCATGTTATTTAACTTGCATGTATCTGTGTTCTTTCTACATGATTGGTTGATTGATTGATTGTTTTTTTGTGTGTTTTTGTTTTTGTTTTTTTGGTTGCTGATTTATTTATTTTTTTTTAAGATTTTATTTATTTATTTGACAGAGATAGAGACACCAGCGAGAGAGGGAACACAAGCAGGGGGAGTGGGAGAGAAAGAAGCAGGCTCATAGCAGAAGAGCCTGATGTGGGGCTCAATCCCAGAACGCCGGGATCACGCCCTGAGCTGAAGGCAGACGCTTAACCGCTGTGCCACCCAGGCGCCCCTGGTGGTTGATTTCTAATTTCAGAGTAGTGTGTTTGGAAAAGGTGCACAGTATTACCTCAGTCATTTTGAATTGTTGAGATTTGTTTTGTAGACTAACTTGTGACCTGTTCTGGAGAATGCTCCATTTGTACTTGAAAATAATGTGTATTTTAGGATGGAATGCCCTGAATATATTTGTTATATTCATCTGATCCAATGTGTCATTGAAATCCACTGTTTCCTTATTGATTTTCTGTTTTGATGATATTCATTGAGGTAAGTGGGATGTTAAAGTCCCCTACTATTATTGTGTTACTATCAATTACTTACTTCATGTTTGTTAATAGGTGCTTTATTTATTTGAGTGCTCCCATGTTGAGGCACAAATAATTACCATTGTTATATCTTCTTGTTGGATTGTTCCCTTTATGATTATGTAGAGTCCTTCTTTGAATCTTATTACAGTCTTTGTTTTCAAGTCTATTTTGTCTGATAGAACTATTGCTACCCTGGCTTTCTTTTCACTCACATTTGCATGAATGGTTTGCCATCTCTCCACTTTCAATCTACAGACCCAAAAGGAGTTTCTTGTAGGCAGCATATACATGAGTCTTGGTTTTTATCCATTCCATCACCCTATGTCTTTTGATTGGATTATTTAGTCCATTTACATTCAAAGTAATTATTGATAGGTGTGTACTTATTGCAGTTTTGTTATTTGTTTAATAGTTATTTTTGTCATTGTTCTCTGTTCCTTTCTTCTCTTGCTTTTTTTCTGTAGAGGTTTTCTTTATTTTTGACATATCTGTTCTTGGTTTTTTGATTTGTGGTTACCTTAGGTTTATATACAATATCTTGTGCATATACCAGTCTATAGATAGTTGCTTAAGTTTGAACCCATTCTAAAAGCACTACATTTTTACTCACACCCCACATATTAGGTATATGGTATCATACTTTGAATCCTTTTATTCTGAGAATCCCTTGACTGACTTTTGTAGATGTAGGTAATTTTACTGCTGTTGTGCTTCCTAATTTTCTTACTCCTTCTTATGGTCTTTCCTTTCCACTCAAAGAATCCCCTTTATTATTTCTTTGTAAGGCTGATTTAGTGGTGATGAATTCATTTAACTTTTGTTTGTCTGAGAAACTCTTTATTTTTCCATCTATTTTGAATGATAGTCTTGCTGGATAGATTATTCATGGTTTCAGAGTGTTTTGTTTTGTTTTTTTCTTTCAGCACTTTGAATACATCATGCCACTTTCTTCTGGTCTGCAAAGTTTCTGCTGAAAAATCAGCTGATAGCTTTGTAGGGTTTCCCTTATAAGTAAATGTTTTCTTATCTCTTGCTTCTTTTTAAATTCTCTCTTTATCACTGCTTTTTGCCATGTTTTGCCACATTACTACTATGTGTCTTGTTGTGGACTTTCTTTGATTATTTTTGTTGGGTGGCTCTCTGTGCCTCTTGGATCTGGGTGTCTGTTTCCTTCCCCAGATTCAGGAAGTTTTCAGATATTATTTCCTGAAATCAATTTTCTGTCCCTTCTTCTTTCTTTTCTTCTTTTGGGATCCCTATAATGCAAATGTTTTGCGTTTTGTGGTGTTGTTGAGTTCTCTTAGTCTGTTTTCACTTTTTATTATTTTTCTCTCTCTTGTTCAGCTTGACTGCTTGCTATTACTCTGTCCTCCAGTTTGCTAATCTGTTCTTCTGCTTCCTTTAGTCTACTATTTATTCCTTGTAGCATTTTTTTTTTTTAATTTTTCATTGGGGGGAGGGACAGAAGGAAAGGGGGAGAGAGAATCTGGATGTGGAGTCTGATGTGGGGCTTGAGCTCATGATTGCTTCTTTTTTCTTTTCTCTTTCTTAAGGAGTCTCACTGAGATTCTGCATTCTTTTCTTAAGTCCAGTGACTATCTTTTTGACAATTACTTTAAATTTTCTATCAGGCTTACTATCTCCATTTCATTTTGTTTTGTTCTCTTGCTGTAATGTTATCCTGTTCTTTCATTTGGGACATATTTCTCTGTCTTCTCATTTTGTCTAACTCTCTGAGTCTGTTTCTATGTGTAAGATAATTACTTATATCTCCAGGTCTTGAAAGTAGTGGCCTTATGAAGGAGTCCTGTGTTGCCCTTTGATGTCATGTTCCTTGTTCACCAGAACCTGATTCTTCATGAGTGTCTCCTATGTATGTTACAGGCACCATCCTATTGTGCCTGAGCTGCCTTTGCCTTTAGTCCAGTCATCCGCAATGGCAATTTTTGCCTGTTGTGGGCAGGATTTAGTTCCTGTGTTGTTAGTGGGCCAGTCTGGGGCCGCCTTGGTCTTGAGTTGGGTCAGACCAGGTGTTTGCCAGGGCTACAGTTTCATGGAACTATAGGGTCCTCTTCCTGTGTTGTCCTTTGATAGGCTTTCATTGATGGGCAGTGCCTGAAGTCAGACCAGATGTCTGCCCCCAACTCTCTGCTAGGGCCACTGTTAAACTGGGATATGTGATTATCGTCCTCTTTTCCCATGGCAGAAGTCATTTTAGAGTGGTGCTGGCCCCTGTGGGGGGCTGCTTGTAAAAGATCATACTTGTGAAACTACTTTGGATGGAGTCTTACTGAGATTAGGTTGGATGGTTGGTTAGGTTGGATGAGAACAAGGAGTGGGGCATGCTGTTAGCAAGCTAGGTGGAAAGTGCTTATACTGATTCCCACAGGTGTAGTATATCTCGGTTGAGGGGTGGCGAAATGAAATGGCAACTACTGGCTCTATTGTTCTTGGAAAAGACTTATAAAGATCCCTGTCCCTCCATCACATTTGTGATTAGTAAGTAAATCTCCTTCCCATATACTGCAGGCAATTTTCAAACTTCTGCTTCTGTGCTGTGTCTCTGAGGGGATTCATTGTGCTGAATCTTTAAAGGTGAGAACTTAGTTTCCTATTGCCCTCCAACTCTCCCAGAGCTGAGTGACTGATTTTTTTAAACTCCAGATATTAAGTCCCATCCCTTGTAAGAACTTGCAGAGTTAAGCCCCTTTGGTCTTCAAAGCCAAATGTTATGGGGATTCATCTTCCCAGTGCTGGTCCCCTGTGCCTAGTGTGCCTGTTGTGCGGTCTGCTCATCTCCCTTCTCTGTGCTTGGTGTCCCTACTTCCCTTGGAGAGTCTCACAGGTTTGACTGTGTCTCTGCCCTTTCTATGTTTTGTTTTGTTTTGTTTTGTTTTCTGTCCCCCCCCCCCCAATATGGCCTCTTCTCTCTGATCAGCTGTGGAGAGTCTGTACTGCCAGTTTGGGGTCATTTTCTGGGTTTCTGACAGTGACGTGGGTGTTATCTAGGTGTATCTCTGGAAGGAGGTGAGCTTAGGATCCACCTGCTCTGTCATTTCCGCCAGAAATACATCTGTATATCTTCTCGAGTGAAAGATCCACTCTTGTCTCTTGCTCATTTTCCAGTTAGATTGTTTGCATTTTTTTTTTACATTTAGATTTGAGAATTCTTTCTATATTTTAATTACTACTTTAATCCTTTTCGAGTTATATGGTTTGCATATATTTTATCCCAAATTATTGCATGCTATTTCAACTTCTTCACATGATTTTGTTGCAGAGTAGAAGTTTTCATTTCAATGAGATCCAATTTATCAATTTTGCCTTTGTAGATTAAGCTTTTGTTTTCAAATGTAAGAATTAATTTCCTATCCCAGATCCCAAATATATTCTATTATTTTCATAAAACAATTGTAGTTTAGCATTTTACATTTAAGTCTAAATGTAAGAAATATGTAATTTTGTATGCTGTCTGAGATCTAGGTTGAGATACATATTTCTGCCTACAGATTCCAATACTATTTGTCGAAATGTCTCTCCTTCCTCCACTGAATTATTTTAGAACCTGAGTGTCAAAATTAGTTGGATATATTTGTGTGGGTCTATTTTAGAGTTCTCCCTCTTGATCCATTGATCTGTGAGTTTATTCCATCATCAGTACCACACTTTCTTGATTATTGTAGCTACAGATTATACACACAACACACACACACACACACACACACACACACACACACACACACAGGTTCTCTTACTGTTGTCAGAAAGACTCCTGGTTGAATCAGGGGAGAAATGATCCTACTTGTGTTGCCTTTTGTTGCTAGGTTGGTGGGAAAGGAAATGCTAAGTCAGGGCTTCTTTCTTGTGTTGTGCAGGCAAATGTAAGGACATTCTGAAACTGTTGTTCTTCCAGTCCTGGAGTTCCTTGCCTTACCACATTTCAGAATTCTCCTTTGATTGTCTTTTGTATTATTTCTTTGGTTTATAGTTGTACTTCATACTATATATCATTTTGTCCGTCTCCAGAAATAAACATACTTTTTGTTAGCTCAGTTGCCATATTAAAATGCTGTCCATCAATTGTTTAGCTTTAGTCAACCTTTCTCAGAAAGAACAATGATTGGAACAACAAGAAATTGAAGGACTTGCCATTAATAGTCTAGTATAAGTACTTCGTAACTTTTGAATCTTTAAAGGGTAGACGGTTTTCCTCAGAGATTAGGAACATTTGACTATTATCACATGAGCTCACATCATTTACTTTTTTTCCTCTACTTTTAAATTTAATAATAAACACTTAATTTTAAATGTAAATTGCCCTTGGTTTTTGTTCTACAATCAAAATTGTGCCTAAGTTTTAAGCTAGGATAGTTCTGTTTAATTAATTTCTTGTTTAATCAAACTGTGAGTATATTGATAATCTTAAAATAGTTGTTCTTTTTGAAGCAAGTCTAAGTTTCAAAGACTAGAATTATTTACTAATTATTTAATAATGGAGTACAGAAACATATAACTTGAATGAGCAAAGAAAATTTTGTTCTGCCCTGTGATGATAGTATTATGAACCTGCTGCTTTTAGATGAAGCAATAAAAGTATTTCATAACCTGACTTAGAGCAAATGAAACAGGGCTCTAAAGCGAATTTCATTAAAAGCACTTATTATTTCAAGTCCACAACTGGAGAAATGATGAAGTTCTATTTAAGGTGGAGACATTGCAGGTATGGAAATAACCCTCTTTATTTCAGTAAATTATTACTGTAAAAATGGTGATTTAGTATATAAGGGCTCTTATTTTATAACACTTGTTCCCTGCCTCTCTCTGCCTGAATGCAAAGAGGTATGGTTACACAGTTAGTCAAAGTTTCATCAAGAGTAGAAGGCAATGTTTGCAAATCTATGTGTCATAGACTTACTAACCTAAAGTTTTCCCAGTATTTCTCTTTTAAGTTATACTTACCAGAAAGTGCCAAAAATGCACTCCTGCAAAAGTATTCTCATTCAGAACAATTGATTGTATAGTATTATAATTTTAGTTAATTAAATCTAAAACTGGTTTTATTCGTTATCTTTATGAATTTTATCAATGGAAAATGAATTATTTTTTTAAAATTTAAATGATTTCGTTAAAAATTTTCTAAGAAATTATGTTGTTAACAAAATTGTGGTTATAATTTCACATTTAACTATTTGTATTTTTCTAGCTTAATGTTTTCTCTTCAGTGCAGAATTTTACTAAATTATGAACCACCCTTTGCCTCAGTAATAATTGCAAACTAACAGCATTTATTATTTTCTTACAATTTTTTTGTATACATCAGTGAACACATAGATTAGTCCAAATAATCACAAGTGATTTCAGCTTGACTACAATATTTCTGTGACTCAATATGACTTGATAATATTGTCAGTTACTATTAAACAACAAAAAATACTGTTTTACACTGGATTGTAAAATTAACATGAGGAATTAGAAAATAAAAAATTGAAGTATGACCTATAAGCAGTGAATTATCAATCTTTAAATCTCCTTTTAAACTCTCATAAAGGTTCTGTGCAAAATTAGAACATTATAAGGTCTTGGAAAGGCTTAGAGTAATCTTACCAAAGGATCATTTTTTAAAAAATTTTTTTATTATGTTAGTCACCATACAGTACATTATTAGTTTTTGATGTAGTGTTCCATGATTCATTGTTTGCACATAACATCCAGTGCTCCATGCAATACGTGCCCTCCAAAGGATCATTTTTAAATCCCTCTTATCAGGGATGCCTGGG
Source organism: Ursus americanus (assembly GCF_024610735.1). Classification (NCBI taxonomy): domain Eukaryota; kingdom Metazoa; phylum Chordata; class Mammalia; order Carnivora; family Ursidae; genus Ursus; species Ursus americanus. The sequence goes on along the minus strand of NC_142127.1, from coordinate 68,467,995 downwards.
TGGCTCAGTTGTTAAGCATCTGACTTCGGCTCAGGGCGTGATCCTGGAGTTCTGGGATCAAGCCCCACATCAGGCTCTTCCACTGGGAGCCTGCTTCTTCCTCTCCCACTCCCCCTGCTTGTGTTCCCTCTCTCTCACTGGCTGTCTCTCTCTCTCTCTCAAGTAAATAAAATCTTTAAAATAAATAAATAAATCCCTCTTATCATTTTTAATAGGCATATAGGTAATTTCAGAGTACTAAAGTGAAATGTATAAAAAAAAGAGACAAATACCACATTATACTCAGATTTTGACTGTGAGGTAGCCTATGATCACAAAGACAATGAGAATAACTGCTGTAAAATAGGAAATCAGAGTTCCCTTCAAGATTCCCTCTTTCCTATGCAAAAATGTCTCCAAATAAAAAAGTGCTCTTAGCATTGATAAGACAAAACATCCATGTTCACAGTAACAAAAAAAATTGCCTTCACATGGCAAACCAATATATGTATTTCTTTTTTCATATATAAATAAGGATATGTAACAGGCTAATTATGTCAAACATATTATTTTTTCCTATACCAGATACACCCATATTATTAAAAAATTACTGTATTTTCCCCAGATATTTTCTGAACTTGGTAATTACTATTCAGTTTTTTTTTTTCCCCTTGAACAATATGTATAGTAATGGAAGCTAGAATCAGATTCTAGTTTTGTTATTAGCTGTGTGACCTTAGGCAAGTATTTATTTATACACCCGTGCCTCAGGTTTCTCCTATACAAAGAGCAATAATAATAATATTTAACTCTTCAGGTTGCTATAAGAATTAAAGTAATAAGTATAAAGCAATTAGAATAGTGACTGACACAGTAAGATCTCAATAAATGTTTTTACTGTCATTATTTAATGTTAATATTTTCAGAGAAATATGTAATGCATAGAGCTCTTGGTCACTGTTTTGGTAAGAGTACCTAAGAGAGTTGTTATTTTAAGCATTTACATACAAACTTTTTAGAGAATAATTTTGAAGGTTTTTATTTACCAAGAAAAAAACCTAGAAACTTTAAGATAAACTGCTCTACAGATTTATTTATTAAAGAATCTTCTCAATATTTCTACATCATATTTAATTTGAATTCTATCAAGTTGTACTTATCTATGAGCTCTGGTACTTTTGGCTAGATCTGTATGCACTAAAATAGAACTAGAGGGAAGTCTATTGAACTTTACGATGACACAAGGATCCAATGACACAAATGTTCTTAAATCTCTAACTTTAATTTATAGAACTCAGTACACTGTTTTTTCACTATGCTTGTGCCTCAGCAGATTTTCCTAATTACTCATATTCCAAAGTGTATATTCTATCTCCCCAATTAGAATTGACACTCAAGATTATGCTATTCAAATTTTAATCCCTTGAACCTCCATATTACACATTATTAAAAATATATACCTATTTTTCTCATATGTCTCATACAATTAATAATGTGTAATACCAACTCCATTTGGTATCTTGTTACCTATCACTCATTATTCTAAGTTTAGCTACTGCATAAGGGTGATTCATTTACTGAAGATTTCTTTTTTTTCTTTTTTAAGATTCAATTATTCATTTTGGAGAGAGAGAGAGCATGAGCAGGGGGAGGAGCAGTGGGGGAAGGAGATAAGAAAGAGAATCTCAGGCAGACTGCCTGCAAAGCCGGAGCCTGACTTGGGGGGTCTCGAGGTGGGGCTTGATCCTAGGACCTTGAGATCATGACCTGAACTGAAACCAAGAGTCCAAAGCCCAAATGACTGAGCCACCCAGGTGCCCCTTTTCCTAATGATTTCTAAGAGCAAAAGGAAACTATTACTATTGAGTGTAATTCCAAGTAACAGTTTAGAAGATTTAAAAATGAAGTCCAAAGATACTCCTTTACTAAAGGAGTCTTCAAAATATTATAGTGATGATAATGGCTTGACACCCTTTTCATTGGAGCACAACTAGAACAGTGGTAAGCACAAAATAGCTCAGTCGTGTAGGTTTCAATATCTTTTTTATGGATGAGGCAGTATCTCAAGGTTTCATATTTTTCTCTCTTTCTCTCTATACCATCTTGAGACAAACTATATATGACTATTGAGGGGTACCTTAGTGGCTTATTCAGTTAAGTGTCCAACTCTTGACTTCAGCCTGGGTCATGACCTCCGGATTGTGAGATCAAGCCTCACATCAGGCTCTGTGCTTAGCATGGAGTCTGCTTGAGATTCTCTCTCTCCCTTTCTTTCTGCCCCTTTGCTGCCCTCTGCTTCTGCTCTCTCTCTCTCCAAAATAAATAAATCTTTTTAAAAAGACAAATTAAACTGAAACTCTTTTGAATAGTTTTGATTAAGCTTAATTTTTAATACAAATGCCCAACTGACTCAATTTTCAAGCTGCATGCTTAACAAAGTTGCCAACCCACACAGTATAATAATCGCTAGTAAACGTAACTTTAATGAGGTCACTAAGACAGTTTTTTTAACTATCAATGATGAGGACAATTTTTTTTTCCAATATCCAATATGTTACAGTCCAAATAGTTTGTAAAATACAATGAAATGACTTATGAAAAATAAAAATATTAAGGGCATATCAGATACAAACCAAATTTTAATATTAGAATCAACAGACATTAAACATTTCAATAAATATACTCAGAATAAACATAATATAGAAAGAAAGAAAACAATTGCATAAAAAGTATAGCTTTTTATTGAAAGTGTGTATACATATTTATAAAGAATCAATTTATATCTGTTATTTATTGGTTTTTCCCTTATAGCTAAACAAAAGCTATGAGTAAATTAGTGATTTGCCATATTTATCCTAAATATATGAGTTTGCATTTTGCTTCTAAATCTTCCTATGTAATTTGGATTGATAACCATGCTAGTCTTAAAAAAAATACTTATCTCAACTATTACATTTTCTTTTATTACAGTAGTAGTAGAGAAGCCAGTTTCACAATAAAAAGATGATGTGAAGTAAGAGAAAGTGAATTGATGAAGACAAAGCAATTTTAAACATAACATAACCATACTTGGGTTTGTAATTTTAAACTTTTATCTAAAATGATGTAAATAATGGGGCATGTGAGTGGCTCAGTTGGTTAAAGCATCTGATTCTTGGGTTTGGCTTAGGTCATGATCTCAGGGTCATAGGATTGAGCCCTGTTTTGGGCTCCTTGATCAGCATGAAGTCTGTCTGTCCCTCTCCCTCTTTCTCATTCTCTCCCTCTCAGATCAATCAGGTCTTAAAAAATTTAAAATAAATAAAATGATGTAAATTATGTGATATTTAGATTTTTCAAAATTAATATTAGATCCTTTCTCAGTAGACAGTTCAAGTCATCCTGTAAATTTGCAATTAAAATCATCTTTGAATGATTGAATTACTTTTCTATATATGAAACATATTCTAGTCCAATGTATTTCCTATGCATGGAACATATTTTGATGATAAATAAAATGTGAAATATTATCAAAATTTTAAGGTGACTGGTAATGATTTCACACAGATATCAGTATCAACCTCATTCAGTTGTTAAATTATGGAACCTGTCATTATAAGTTGTAGAAACTTTCTTTTATCAAGGATCTTTTAGCTCTTTGAAAATGTCTTTTATATCTTCCTTTCAAAGAAGTATTAAAATCATTAAAATCAGTATCAGAAAAATGTAATAGTTCTGTCTGCTCAATTTACATTGCTAAATAGTTGCACTAAACTGTTTTCTTGTCCTGCGTAATCAGTAAGAATTCATAGTACTAATAAGTAAACTATTCTTTTTTTTTTTTTTTTTAGATTTTATTTATTTATTTGAGATAAATAGAGAGAAAAGGGCCAGAGGGAGAGGGACAACCAGACTCTGTGCTGAGCATGAGCTGGATGAAGGTCTCAATCTCATGACCCTGATATCATGACCTGAGCCGAAATCAGTGTCCAATGCTCAACCTACTGAGCCACCCAGGCACCCCATCATTTACATCATTTTAGATAAAAGTTTAAAATTACTAACCCAAGTATGGTTATGTTATGCTTAAAATTGTAATATTAAAATAAGTTAACTCTTCTTAACAAAACTTTTCTCAGCAGAACTTTATAATAGGTTTCAATATTAACATGTCATGAAGAGAATAATCAGAAAATATATTAGATTTTTATAATTAACCATTTTACTATATCACTCAACACATTATAAAGGTCAGCTGATACTTTATTTTTCTTAATATAATTTTCTCAGTGACAAACGTGATTTATTGATTTATATCTTGTTACAATCACCTTAGTTTGGATAACTTCAGATTGTTTTTCTGCCATTGTTACTGTTTGCTGCATTGTTACAGCATACTCATAAACAGAATTTAAACTCCATATTACATTCATTGACAATATAGTCATTCAAATTTGTAATTATTTTAAAATAAGCTTAAAAGGTAATATTTTTTTCTCATGTTTTGTTGCAAATTCATTCAACTTTTTAAAGCAAATATGTTGATGTACTGATTCTTTAGTTTTGAAATTATTGGTTTTACATGTAAATACTCCCTACATTTGATGGTTTAATTGCTTTCAGTATGACTCTGAGAATAACACACTGTGATTTTAGCACTACAAACTTGATGGCTACAAAACTGAACTCAGCTAACACTCTATTATGATTTTCAGAAAGTCATTTAGAAAGTACATCCTAAGAGTTCTCATCACAAGATTTTTTTCCCCTTTTTTCTTTTCTTTTTAAATTTTCCTTTTATTGTCTCTATACAAGAAGATGGATGTTAGTTGAACCTATTATGGTAATCATATCACAATATATGTCAATCAAACTATCATGATGTATGCCTTAAACTTATACAGTGATGTATGCCAATTATGTTTTAATAATTAAAAATAACCAAACAGCTCTTAGAATTCATACCAAAAGCAAGATCTATAATAGAAAATTTATGGCGCACATGGGTGGCTCAGTCGGTTATCTTCAGTTCAGGTCATGATCCCGGGGTCCTGGGGTCAAGCCCCGCATTGGGCTCTCTGCTCAGCAGGAAGTCTGCTTCTCCCTCTCCCTCTGCTGTTCTGCCTGTGCTCTCTAGCTATTTCTGACAAATAAAATAAAAAATTAACTTTTTATCTGGAACAAGAACATATAAAGATGATAACAATATAAGCAACAGGCTGGGATAAAATATATGCAAATCACATATCCAACAAGAACAAGTATCTAGAACCTATTTTAAAATTCTCAAAAATGAACCATTAAAAGACAAGCACTCCAATTACAAAATAGGCAAAAGACATGAACAGATATTTCATCAGTGAGGTTTTATAGATGGCATATAAGTAGATAAAAAGATAGTCAACATCACTAGACATTAGGGGGTGTAAATTAAAACTATAATCAAATAGGACTATTCAACTATCTTAGCTAAAATAAAAAAAATAAAATAGGCAAGGGTACAGGCAAGGATGTGGAGAAATTGAATTGCTCATGCATTATTGGTGGGGATGTAAAATGGCATCGAGAATCTAGAAAACAGTTTGGAATTTTCTTATAAGACTAAACAAAAAGTTCCATATGATCCAGCATGCACTCATGGACTCATTTCCTTGGGAAATGAAAATGTGTGTTCAGTCATAAATCTGCACACAAATGTTCACAGAAGCTTTACTCATAATAGCCAAAAACTGAGGGAAACCTACAGATGTCATTCAATGAGTGAATGGATAAATACACTTTAGTACAGTCGTACTGAGAATATACTGCTCATCAATAAAAAGGAACAAACTATTGATACACAATAACTTGTACAGATTCCCAGGGAATTATGCTGTATGGAAAAAAAGCTAATTACAAAGTTGTATGCTGTAATCACTTTTTAAATCACAAAATTATAGAACTAGTGAGCAAAATAGTGATTGTCAGAGGTATAAGGGCCTGGTTTGGGAGGCAGGTTGGTGTGATTATGACTGAGCAGTGAGTTTTTTGTGGCCCTGTTGTATTCTGAGTTTGGGTACATGTAGATTAGGGCATTCCCCAAGAAGAGTTCCAAAAGAGAAGAGTCAGTAGAGAATCATTAATACTGAAAGGGAAAGGACTTTATTTCATCCAGGTATCAAACCGAAGGCAAGTCTACATGCCTCTGCTATCCAAATTTGTATCTAGCTAATTGTCTCTATTTCTGAGTTAGTCCCCTAGGGCCATTATAAAGTACAAAACTGGGTGGCTTAAAGTAAGAGAAATTTATTCTCTCACAGTTCTAGAGTCTAGAAGTTCGAAATCAAGGTTGCAACAGGGCTATGCTTACTCTGAAGACCCTAGGGAAAATTCCTTTACTGGCTCTTCCTAGTTTCTAGCAATTGTGGGCAGTGCTTGGCATTCCTTGCTTACACAAGCGTAACTTCACTCTGTCTCCATCTTCACATGGTCTTTTCCTTGTGTTCATATCTGTGTGTCTTCACATGGCATTATCTCTTTTTATGTCCGTGTCCAAATTTCCCTCTTTTTATAATGCCACCAGTCACAGAGTAGAGTCCACTCTGATCCAATATGACCTCATCTTAACTTGATTAAATCTGCAAAAACCTTATTAAAAATTAGGTTACATTTACAATTCCCAAGGATTAGAACTTGAATGTACACTTTAGGGGAACCCCATTCAAGCCACAACTCTATCTATCTATCTATCTATCTATCTATCTATCTATCTATCTATCATCTATCTATCTATCTATCTATCTATCTATCTTCTGTTTATCCATCTGTCCATCTTACTACGTATCTTTATCTAATCTACCTGGCATTAGAGTTCGATTAAAAAAAAAAAGATGAGTGTCTCAGGGACACATATTAGCATGTTTATTGAAATTGAAAAATGAAGTCAGTTATTTTCTTACCATAAATCTGATATGAATGGTTAGTTTTACAATGAAAATTGGCTTTTCAATTAAGATGAATGTGGTCATGTACTATAAGTTTCGATTAGTTTAACTATCTTGATAAAAATATCTTTAAAACATGTTAGAAGATAAAAATGTCCTACTGTGCCCTTCGTTGTTGTTAATCCTTCATTTGTTCTGAATAACCTTTATCACCTGTACTCCTTATATCTATATTTTAAATCTACACAGTTTGGGCCCCATATTTCTCATTTTACTTTATGTTCATCCATTTATCCTGATCCTTGGCATCTTTAAAAACAACATTACAAACATAATATTATGAGGTTTGCCACAGAAAACATCTTTCTTTAATTGTGCTTTTCTTTAGGGCTACTATTCTTTTTCTAATCACTGCAAAATTATTTATGGGATCCATGCATATCTGTTAATATTTGTGTTCCTTTAACTAAGGATAATCCAATCCCTTTATTTATTCTTTTATCCAGTGTTGGAGGGTGCCTTACTCTCTTCTCTGGCCTCCCATTCTTTTCTGTCTAGTTGTGTTTAAAATCATGTTCTTTATATTCATGTCTTAAAATGTTAAAAAATGTTAGCGACCTCCATCAACTAAATTTCTGTATCTGAAAGTCGTTCAGATGTCAGGGAGGGACAAACTGGAGCAGACTCTTTTCCTGTTGTGGTTCTTCTAGAATCAAGTGCAGTTGACATGTTTTGTTCACTTCATTAATATATAACACATTCAATTAGGCAGAGGTCTATGCTCCTCCAAATTTCAACTTACAAAATTCCTTTTGTGATACAAGGTACAAATGTTTATATTAAATACACTAAGACCTATTCTCTTCTAGGTCCAACCATAGTTTCATCTAAGTAGCAGGTAGAGAGGTATAAAAAAAGAGATAGACCTCTTGGTAGGTTTGACACATGCTGGCTTTTGTGTTACACAGTTGACCTCTGATTTTCTGATCATTGCTTTGCCAGCCTTCCCCACTTAGGGGAGCTAGTGGCAAGAATTGAAGCATTTCTGAAAAAGGCTGAACTTTTTTGGCTCAGAGGACAGAGTATACATAAATTAGCTATATAGAAACACTGATGATGTCATCAGTGGGTGTTATTTTGGATACTTCCCTGAAAAGAAATTTAAAAGAACAATAATGTTATCAACAATTGTCTACAGAATGATTAACAGTGAAAGGTGTATTGAGATTCTACTGTATTGCTACAACTTAGAGGTACCTATGATATTTTATTTAATGTCATTTCATGAAGACTTAAAGCTGTGGGAAATAAATAAATAAGAAATAAAGAAGTACTTATAATATTTTAAAACTATGAACATTGAAGTAGAAGATCGGAACACAAAGAAAATCTGGACAGAAGAAATGTAAATCTTCAGAAAAGAAAGTAAAGACCAAATGCATGAGAATAAAACTATGCAGATTAGAATAGCCAGCATATTTTGCAGGCCAAATTACAACAATTAACTAAATAATATTCATAATCATAGAAAAGTACACGTATCTAGTTTTAAAGGAAAAAGTGTTTTCTAATATTGTTTTCTAAATGAAATACTTCATATGTGACAGTTTTAGAAACGAAACTGGGTGATGCAATGCCCACTTGCCACAAAACCATCTCAACAGATGTAGTAAGAGATAATGTGGCTGTTTCCTATAACCTGAAATAGAAATCAAAGAAAGCAGCCTTAAAATAAATTCTGTAAAGGATATTCTGGAAAATATATAATATTATTGCCCAAAAACCTATGACAGATGTAGGAGGTAACTCACTTATGGCACCAAATGTTTACATGAAAATTGGTAGAAAATCGTTATTTCCTGGCTCATTCCTGCTTGCTAGATCATGTAGTGATCTTCTACACTGGCCCTGTTTACAGCACCTGAGATACGGAGGAAGGCATTTTTACATTCAAGCGTTCAGTGATCATATGTCCAGAGTGCCTGGGATGGTCCTAAATGAAGCCTGAAATTTCAGAATAATTATTAATAGCCCCTTTTTTTATCCTCAGAAGTGCCCAGGTTTGGATGATAAATTGTATTTTCACGCTCTTTATTCATAGGTTTGTGTTACAGCCCTCTGTGTCTTAAGTCTGGTAATTATCATCTCAACTAATTTTTCAGTCTGATCACTGTTGCACCACATACATGTGTCTCCTGATTGAGTGAGCAGAAGGCAAGCTGAGGGTAAAGTACAAGCTAACACCCTGCAAGGACCTTTCCAACCCCTGCCCCCTGTGTGGGGTATGTGTGACATTCCTCAGGCACTCCTGGCTGCCCTAGAACAAAGGAAAGGGAAAAAAACAATGGTTAACTGGTTGAGATCACAGTCATGCAGGACAGGAGTCTCCATTAGTTTACAACCATGTTAATGATTTTAGAAAGAAAAAAGCAATCTTATCAATCCCTAACTTCCAGAAACCTATAGATTCAATTTCTTGGAGCCCTAACATCGCCCTCCACTCTATAGAATAGAAAAATCTTCTATAATCAGTCACTCCTCACAACCCCAGTGCAGGTCTTTCTGCCCACGGATCCTGTCCCTGTACTTTAATTAAACCAGGATCCTGTCCCTGTACTTTAATTAAACCACCTTTTTGCACCAAAGACATCTCAAGAATTCTTTCTTGGCCTTAGGCTCTGAACCCCGCCACTTCAAACCACATCACTTCCTATTCATTTTTGCTATCACTTGATAGCACAAAAAGGCACTATTCTACCTTGATAACCTATTAGCTGTGTAAACTTAAACAAGTGACTTACCCTCTCTGTGACTTGGTTTGCTTCCCTGTAAAATAGGGAGAACGATAGTACCTACCATAACCGTGAGGAGCGGGGGAAGGGGCGGCGGACTTCACACTTGGAAAACACTGGGAAGCTGAAACTCAATTAGCAAACCGCCAGAGTGAGCCCTGTCGGTTATTGTTTTAGTTTCTCTCTTGGCATCAACCGCCTGAATCAGTTTCCAGGTTTTGCTTTTCTTGAAATGTTTCTTAACTTATAGCCCATATTTTCACTGTCCTCTCATGTCACATCCTGAGCCTGCAGCCCAGATTTGTTCTTCTCACAACTTAGGGGAGGCTCTCTTGGGGGAAACTAAAGCGACTCAAGACTCAAGAAAATCCTAAACTGCACTGTGCCACAAAGGAAGAGAGATTTCACTTTTCTTCCCTCTAGTGCTGAGGTTTATGGGAAAGTTATAGTTTTAGAGAGGAATTATCTTGTTAAGGAACAGAGAAATGAAGCAGAAATATAAGGTGACAACCTGAGTCAATATAACAAAAAAGATACATAGGGAGGGATATCAGAGGCTAAGAATCTGCAATATGGTTTAAAACTTGACCCATAAAATAAGGAGCCTCCAGCCAGCAAAATGTACCCCAGTCTCCATAAGCAAGGTGAGACTTAAGCTGACATGTAACTTTGTGCCTATTGATACTTGAGTTATAAGTCAGACAGTTGAAGCCTGCATGTGTAAAAATATGAGAAAGTGCTGGCTGAAAATCATACTTCTTGGATCTCTAGTGCATTTACTAACTGCTTGTTTCTTATTAATGATAATGTCATTAATTGTTAAGGCATATCCAAAAATAAAATGAAAATTACATGTGGGAAATATTTATAACATAAATAATAGACAAGGGAGTAAGAATTTGGCAAGTGGATAAATTTAACATGGATTTTGCCTATAGATTACATATATATTTGGTTGGAAGATAATTGTACAGAGAGTCAAAAGGTAAACAATGAGTAAAGCACAGATGAGTAAAAATAAAATCTTGCGAGCCAATATAAAGAGGATGAATATTATGTAAATTTTGTTCAAATACATCTCTGAAATCATACTCTGTATATGTCCTGCTGAGATTGGCTGAAACCCAGGCATGGGTCTTCCGTATCAATCAGCCAAGGGATGAATACTGGCAGAGGCAAATGTAACAAGATGAGTTAAAATGAAGATGTAAGTCAGCTGCATAACAACAAAAGAAAACTTGCATGTGTGAACATTGAGATACTTGGTCCCTCTTGACCAGCTGTGAGAATTCTAAACCCCTTTTTTGCCATGAAGTTAACACATCCAAGAGGGCAGGTGCCTCTTGGGGTGACATTGCTGTTGAACAGAGGTGAATAGCCTACAGCAGCAACAGGATCTTGACACTGAAGTTGAAAACCTCTCATTGCAAGTCTCTAAGTACTTAGCCCAATAAACTGTTACATTTGTCAATTAGACAGAAATAGCTCATTCAATCTGGTATTGTATGAAAAATTAAAGAAAATGAAAAGAATAAGCATACAATATAATGATTTACATATTTGTCACTGCTTAGTTATGGTAGTTCAAGCTGGCATATAAAACACAAGTTATGACGGTAAGATCCCTGATGTTCTGAGATGCAGACTATTTGAAAGTACTTTCAGCAATAATTTTAGATCTAAGGAATAAGTGATAGCCTTTATTTTAAGTTAGTAAAATTGACTGATCAGCCCTATATAGCTGTCATGTTTAAATTTTTCTCTAAGGTATGATATTAAAGTGATCCTGAAACTTGTCTACTATTAACAATGAATACCGTTCTAGTACTGTTCGTAAATGGGTCATGTACTGAGTGTTTATTACATGCCAAGCAGTATACTAAGTACATTCAAGCAGTATGCTAAATATAGTATGTGGCATATCTCATTACATACTAACAAAACCAAGTGATATAGGTGATATTATCACTCTTTTTATAGAGTAGAAAACAGGCTTAAAGAGTTATCAAAACTTTAAAGATGCAGGGGCGCCTGGGTGGCTCAGTCGTTAAGCATCTGCCTTCGGCTCAGGGCGTGATCCTGGTGTTCTGGGATCGAGCCCCACATCAGGCTCCTCTGCTGAGAGCCTGCTTCTTCCTCTCCCACTCCCCCTGCTTATGTTCCCTCTCTCGCTGGCTGTCTCTCTCTCTGTCAAATAAATAAATAAAATCTTAAAAAAAAAAACTTTAAAGATGCAGAGATTGTTAATAAGTGGCAGACACTCTATTTAAACCTAACTACAGGGTAAAAAAATAAAATCCATTATACCAATATCACAGACACTGAAAGTAAACCAACCAGCCTGCCTCACACACTTGGGCATATTCTGTACTAGAAAACAAATACATTAAAGAATTATGTTTACTTCCTTATTGCTAACTTAGTAGTAAGAGAAGTGAATCAGTCCCAATATTTTGAAGACTAAATTATGAAAAGATAACGCATGTACACAGCGGTGTCACACACATCAGCTCAACTTTTAACATGTCAGTTTATCTGCAGGATCGTTGCTAAGACATGGAGTGAGGGAGAGAGATTTATGTGAGGTTCTATACAGAAAGCATAAGAAGCGTAAGTGAGGTAAAGTAAAAATTTTTTAGCATTCTTAAGTTCTTATTTTTAATTATTGTAATAGATAGCTGTTCAAAATAATAATAGCAGTGATGTATTCAGTGATTATAACTTTATAGCCTATGAATAAAAGAAATGAATAACAGTAATGTTTCATGGAATGAGAGGGAGGAATAGGAATAATTTGTTATCATATGGTACTTGCACTGGCTGTGAATTGGCATAGTATTACTTGAAAGTTGACTTGAATTAGTTGTAAATGTAGATTGTAAACTCTAGGGCAACCACCAAAGTGGAAAAGTAAGGATAGTTCATATGCTAAGAAAAGAGAGAAAATAGAACCATACAAAATGCTCAGTGGGAAAGATTGAAAATTAAATGGAAAATGGAAAAAGAAATAAGTGAAAATGCTAGAAATAAAAATTATCATTACTGAAGTTAAGTATTGCATTTAAACAGTAGATTAACAGGAGAAGAAAAGATGATTGAGTCTGAAAAAAAGTCAATAGAAAACATTGCTTTTAAATCACAGTGGGAAAAAAAATGATAACGTATAGAAAATACTCTAACAGATGTTTAAGAACCGGTGAAAAGGCCTAACAGACGCATTATTGGAGGACCAGAAGCTGAGGAGAGGGTGAATGTGACAGCAAAGCATTTGAGGTTATACTGGCCAAAATTTTCTAAAGATGATGAAGGACGTAAAGCCAGAGACACAACAAATTCTATGAACCCACAAAGGAGAAATAAAGAAAGAAACCATCCCTCTCCATATGCATAGCAAAATTCCCAAGCACCAAAGAAAAAAGCTATATTAAAAAAAAAAATCAGTTTCTTAATCCCCCCCTTCCTGTGCTCAGATATTATTGAAATAACATTGAACATCCAAATCAATTTGGAAATAGATAATAACTTTACAATGTAGGATCTTCCAATCCACCAATAAAACAGATACTACTATATATGCAGGTCTCCTTTAATTTATTTTCAGTACAAAATTCCTTAGACTGAATGAGATACACTACAAACAATATATGTATAAAAGACATACATTGCCTGTAAGAACACAGATACTTTGAATGTAAGAGGATGGGCAAAGCTAGCTGTACAATGCAACCATGAGCCTAAGAAAAATCTGGTGTATAGATCATAGCCTAATTAGGCTTTCAGTTATGAAGTCCTCATAGATATGAGGATATATATTCTGAAATTATAAAAGGATAAATTAGGCAGGAAAATATTTTAATTCTCAGTTCATATGCAACTAATGATAAAGTTTTAAAGTACAAAAGCAGACAATATGGCATTAGTGAAAATGGCAGAGTAGATGGTTCCAGGGACCTGATCCTCCATAAAACTATATAAATATTGAGCAAAATCTATCAGAATCAATTCTGTAATAATTCAAGAAAATAGTCAAAGGTTCATTGCAATCCAGCAACTGCTGAACCAAGAAAAAATACAACTTAAAAATAGTACACTTGCTCCTGATCCCATTGTTAGAATAAGTCACTTCTTTTTTCCCCAAAGTTTGGCTGTATCCCTAGCATCAAAGTAACAAGCAATAATAGACTTAGTCACAGATAGAGAGCAAACTCCAATTTCTCAGCCCCCATTATGTTCCTGAGAGTCTGATTGGCTCAGCACAAGATTGGCAGGGATGGAGGGCTCCAACACTGGCCTCATGAGAACTTTGGAAGTGAACCTCTTCATAGAAATAAGGCTATTAGGGGAAGAAGATACTCCTGTGGTGGATGTCCCTGTGGACATTTCAGGGAAATCTAGCTGGGTTGATTTCCCACTGAGCATCCAACTTCACAAGTAAAATAAATCTGAGTTTTACTCCTTTTATTTCAATAGAACAAATCGGTAGAAAATATGGAAAATGAATATATTTAAGTTACAAGACAAATTATTTCATGTTAGTCTTTTTCACAGTTGGTTTTAACAGGAACAATTAATATGAACTATAGTGGAAAGAAAATTTCTGTTAGAAAAACTCAAGTTTTATTAAAATGATATTCAATCCTATCTTCAAGTATTTTAAAAAGGTGATCAGTGTGCCTAGTACAAGTCTAATACTTATTTGTCCTTATTAGAAAACCAAGCTTAATTGTTTTTAAAGCATTTTATTGACTTGTTTTTTGGATTCCCTTTGTTAAAAAAAATAAAATAACAAACCTAGTAAGGTATACAATGTTTCATTAGAAAACACTTGCCAAACCTTCTAACTATAGCAGAATGAATAAGGTTCATAACTGGAAACTGACAGCCCCGTATGAAAAAATACAAAGGCCTGAAAATTAATATTTACTTTGGATACAAGAAAACCGTGTAGAATAACATTATTTCAGCAAGATTATCTCCATTTGACAGTATCAAATGTCAAAGGAAAAAGAAAGTACACCTTCGATCTTTTCTGAAGGGAAAAAACCTCATTGAAAGAAGAAAAAAAAAAAATAGGCATACATTGTTATTGTTTCCATGTATGTTTCTTTGCCCCAAATAATGTAATGTTACTGTTTACTCTTAAACTGGAAGGCCCATCCATTCTACCCAACTCTAAAGCTTAACCTCCTGTATATTTCATGCAGACAATAATGCTGATTTCATTCAGCTCCCATAGACCATATGCAACTACTCAGAAGTCATCAGCAATTCCAGGAGTTCACAAACATTTTTCATAAATTTACACAGCAAAAAAAAATATGAAAAAATACCTCCTGTAGTGCTTCATTATAGGATCTAATCTAACAGTTAACATAAATATGTCTAAATAAAAACTCCCTCTATTTTAAATGTCCACCAAAACCTGACTATCTTTACCAATTAGAAAGTTAAAACACTCACACAGAAACTTATAAATGGCGATTGGAGTTTGGGTGTGTTTTGTTTTGTTTTGTTTAAATAAATACAACTCATTTATTTTATCACATTAGTAATATTTCCCAAGTCAAAGAAAGCAACTCTAAATCAGTCATCACCGTTATTAACATTGGGTCAATACCAGTATAAAATTGAACCAATGCTTAAATATGTGATTGCTTATTGTTCTATTTGAATGTCTCCTTTTCAATTAAATTTAAAGAATAGCCTTAGTGACTTGACTGAATACAATTTGTGCCATGTGGATTAACACCCTATTAGCAGTATTTGAAATAGAAAGCCACAAAAATTAAACTGTGAATATTATTGAAATACATCCCACTCCCATGGCTATAAAAGATGTTGATGAGATTTTGAACAATTGTAAACATCTCAAAATGTATAAATAGTATGTTTTTCAACAACTAACATATTTTTAAATGATACAAAAGGCCAATATGCAGTACTACAAAAAACACTCCTGAATATGCCTGACAATCATCTAGGTTCATTAACATTTGAACCAATTACTCCCATTTTTAGTCCATTAGCTTTTGAATCCAAGCCTCAGGCCTGCAGGTGATATTCATTAATCTAACAGTGTATCAGAAATCCTTCTGGATCTCTCCCACTCCCTCCCACACCTCTCTGTCTTTCCCCAAAGGGAGTATCCTTTCCATTAAAGCTAAGTGGTTCCTAACTTCCTCTGACTGTGGCTGTATTTCCCTAAAAGACTGAAATGATAATCAAAATGATGTGAAGGAAGTAAGATATCACAGTAGCCTTCTAGTTATCTCATCTGTAATATCCAGTTTCTGCCACTTATCAATTCAAAACAAAATAATCCACAATGATATAGATGCCTTTCTCTGGCTATGTTCTATTTTGTCAGCCTTTACAGAATGGAATACGCTGACCCAAAGAAATAGAGTGCACTGAAGCATTATTATTTATGGTATTTTATAGGGTAATCAGTGCTCTTCACTAATCTATCTACTATTTACATGAACTAATAATATCATAGGGTAAAGACAGAGGACAGCCTGGCTTTAATAAATCTTTTATGTGGAAATTAATGTTCAGGTGAGTCTAATGAACTCTGTTACTTAAATTTGGGCAAAGAAAGGTAAATAAGTTTTTTTCTGGTCATGCTTCAAAAATTGTGTGTTTTAATGCTTGTATAGATTTAGGCAAAAAAAAAAAAAATGTTTCCTCAACATTTTAGAAACAGAATATGCTACTTCATTATTGAATAGTCTATAAATTATAAGATAATTTATCAACAATGAACTAAATTTATCTCTTGATAACTTAGTTTAGTCCATTAATTAATTTTAATAATACTTTTTTCCTATAGTGCTGACCATATAAAGCCATTTAAATGCTATTGTTTCTTATGGTTTTAATGCTAATTGTTATACACAGTCAATTTATTAAATGGTTTAGTTACTTACTATATGCTAGTTACTGTGCTTGTCATTGGAGATATAAAGATAAGTATAACATAACTGGCATATGAGGAACTTAGTATTGAAAGCTCAGCATTACCTAGGTTCCACACAAAGCTACTCCACAAGTCTCGGTAATGCTTTGTTATGTGCTCACATAAACCCTCTTTTCTTCAGAAGAATTCTATCAGCTGACAACCAAAAATTTGTTAATATGATGTTACTTATTAGTAGCAATTAGATTATTAATAGTAATAATAATTACTATCAGTTTTGATCCATACATTCCATTAACACGAGACCTCACTCTTGTTCTCCACTTTTCTCAAAAGTACACAAAAAAACTGATATTTGAAAATACTGATTAAATATTTATTGAATGAATGAATGAATGAATTAAAATAGAGTACATGTAGAACCTAAGAATACATATAAGGGCACAAATGTCTGATCAAATCTATTTCTAGTTAGTAAGTGACATAAGTGTTATAATCAGCGAGGGTGCGATAAAAGTTCAATGTAGATCTGTTTCATTATTTTGATGATGATGATGATGATGATGATGTAAGTATAAAAAGTAAAATAAAATGGAGTTAGCAATAGACTTTAAAAATTCAATATACAGTGGTTATTAGCATTAAAACCATAAGAAACTATATTTTCAAACCCATGTTTTTTTTCAATAAGGATTTTGTTCCACTTTTTTCAGAAATGAGATAAAAGAAAATAATTTTCTTTATTTTTAAACTGGTTATTCCACTTAAGGTAAACATGCAATGAGAAGTAACATAGGACTTTATTTTCCTGATAACTGAAATCACCTCATTAAAACATTAAAATTGACTAAATATATTTCTAAATATATATTAATTCTAAATAATTCAATATTTTTATAAATGTTCTGGGTAGGTATTATGAATAATTATTATTATATCATGAACACTAACAGAGCTTTTTGTCTTCCAACTTATATGGTTTTAACTGGTCATGTCTTCTAAATATCACTTTCAAGATAGATATTTTAGATAATTTAAAGATAGAAAAAAAATACAGGTAGAGATAAGTATTTTTAGGTGTATTTATAGCTATTAACATGGGATTAAGTAAGAGATTCTAAAATATATGATATATTATTAAATATACACTATATTTTTTGGTCTAGTACTATTTGATTTTTTATCATCTGCACATGACTTTTTTGATACATTATTTTTCAAAAGCAATTATGCTATAATTGATACATATATAAAATTGTGACATTAAATTGGGAACAAGTATGAAATATGTCTGATCATAATATATGAAATAAAAGACTTCTCAAGATCAATAAATAATAGACACCTAAATGAAATATGGGCAAACTAGATGCACAAGCAATTCACAAAAGAAAATAACCAATAAAAGTAGAGCAATAAAAATGATTGATTTTAATATTAGGAAAGCAAAGAAATATGGTTTGTCTCCATATTGGCAAAGATTTAAGTTAAGTGTATTATTTAGTGTTGTTTCTAATGTATTCTCATGCATAAGTATCTTAATACATTTTATATCAAAAATAAAAAACATAGATTATTCAATTTTGCAATTCTATTCCTTATATTAAATTAACATACACAGTCAATATGTAATGTACTTATCCCTGAGCAGTTTATGAGGATAAATAATTAGAACAAACATCAGTGTTATTAGTAATATGAAATGCTTTAGAGCCACATTGAATGAAATAGTCTGTTATTAATTATATAAAGTTTTTAAAAGCCATGTCATATTAAGTAAGTACTAAAAATCATAACATTGGATGATATTAAATGGAAATATGACAACACAAATACTGCTATCTAGGAGTTTATACAGGGATATACAGATGTTTTAAATAAAAAGTTCCTATATAGGCGTATAAAATATCATTTATTTTCTCTAAAAGAAGATTGCTTCCAGTTGGGCTGCTTTGTTTGCCAGGAAAACTTTCATGTGTGATATAGGAGCTCAATAAATGATGGCTGCCTCTGACCTCTTTCCCAGGAAACCTCCTCTGTCCACCCCTCTTCCAGTATACTCACAATATTCTCACCTGGTCATACACAAATTCATTTCATATCTGTGGTTTTGAGCAATATTCTCTTTTATGTGTAGGCCTGGGCATATTTTCATTCTACTTATTATTATAATAATCAGTAATTTACTTCATATTTTGCTTCTTTATTTTTTAATAAATGTCTATTAATGTAAGTTATATGTAGGCATGGATCTTGTTTGTTTTACTGAATTGCTAAAAACTCATGAAGTAATTGTTGGGGCACCTGGGTGGCCCAGTCGGTTAAATGTCTGCCTTCGGCTCAGGTCATGATCTCAGGGTCCTGGGATCAAGCCCCAGTTCGGGCTCCCTGCTCAGTGGCAGCCTGCTTCTCCCTCTCCCTCTGCAGCTCCCCCTGCTTATTCTCTCTCTCTGTCTTTCTCTCTGTCAAATAAATAAATTAAAAAAAAAAAAAAAAACTCATTACGTAGTTGTTGAAAATAGTATAAAACTATAAACATATCGCTAACAAAAACTTTCAATATCCCAGTTCATCAAGACTTCACAGGTGAGGCCTTATGGTATATGTATTATTATTTGATCAAAGTAAATAGTGTACAGGTTAAAATGTATTTTAAATACAATACAATTTTTATAAATATTGCATGAAAGCTTAACTTGTATATTTAAATGTAGTAAAAATGTGTTACTGTCCTGAATATATTCAAAGCAGAATATCATGTCATGGCAGAATCGGGATAATAGTAAAATAAAACCATAAGCATGTCTCCCACCAAACATGTCAGTTGTTGGCAGAAAACAAAAGAAGAATACAGAGGCATCTGACGATTCAGTCAATTAAGCATCTAACTCTTGGTTTCACCTCAGGTCCTGGTCTGAGCCCGATTCAGGCTCCCTGATCAGGGCGGAGGCTGCTTGACATTCTTTCCCCATGCCTCACCCTCCCCCTGTTCCTGCTTTCTCTCTTTCTATCTCTTTCAAATAAGTAACTAAGTAAATATATAAATAAAATCCAAAAGAACAATACAAACATTTTGTCCTCTGCTTTTTTATTCAATAGTATATATTACTAATGCCGTTAATGGCATGCCTCTTCTAACATGCCTTTAATGGCCAGTAAGATGAGAACTTGAAATGAAAAACTGAGAGATGAAAAGAAAAAAATTAAAAAAAAAAAAAACAAAATGGACAAATCGGTCAGCCGGCTAGGAAATAATCTACCAGAAGTTTGAGCTGACCAATTCACTCTTGAGAAGGTGCGGTCCTCCTTAAAGACTGACTGCCAATCACGAAAATAAAAATGTATATGCTGATGATGAGAGAAATGGAAGTCAGGGCCAATTAAACCTTGACTAGAAAAGTCACACAGTTTGGAACTTTGCAGAAAGTTGTATGGGCAAGTGATATAAGGGGTGAAATAAAGGTGGTGGGTATAAAGAAAGTTATCCTTTAATTTTCCTTTATAAGTGATATGGTGGGAGGAAAAGACAGACTAGATTAGGCAATAATTTTATTGCCTAATTTTAGCAGATAAAAGGAAATTTATATTTTAAAATTTTTCATCCAGCAAAGTCTAACTATTAATTAGAATGTTATATTTTATTTACAAGAAGTATCTTCAAAAACAATGTCAAGGAATATTCAAATGAGAAGGATAATGCAATGAGATATCTCTCTTTCTACCTCTCCCTTTATATGTAGATATACAACTTTTTATTCATATGTCAGTTACCAGAACCAATTACAGTTAAATATATGTGACTGCAAATAATATTCAATATCAATCATTATATTTTGAATCATGGAATGTGTGACCAATTCAGCTGGCTTCTTTTATTTAACAATGTTTTCAAGGTTCATCCATATTGTAGCAATTATCAGTCTCCATTACCTTTTATAGCAGAATAATATTTCATTGTATGGATATAACACATTTTCTTTTTCATTCATCACTTGATGAGCATTAGTGTTGTTACTACTTTTTGGCTATTATGAATAATGCTGTTATGAACACTCATGCACAAGTTTTTGTGTGGATATATATTTTCATTTCTCTTGGATAAATACTTAGGATTCAAATTGCTGTGTCATTTTGTAATTCTATATTTAACTTTCTGAGGAACTGCCAAAATATTTTCCAATGCACCTATGCCATTTTACATTCTCAAGTAAATGTAGTAGGATTCCAGTCTCCTTACTTGTTATTGTCTGTCTTTTTGATGATAGCCAGCCAAGTAGGTATGAAGTGATATCACATTGTCATTTGATTTATAGTTTCAAAATGGCTACAAATGTTGAGCATCCTTTCATGTGCTTGCTTGCTGTTTGTATATTTTCTTTGGAAAGTATATATTCTAATTCTCTGATCATTCTTAATTTAGGTATTTGTTTTTATTACTATTGAGTTGGAAGTGTTCTTAACCTAGTCAGGATATAAATCTCTGATCAGATATGTAATTTATGAGTATTTTCTCCAATTCTGTGAGTTATCATTTCAATTTCTTGATATTTATCCTTTGAAGCACAATAGTTTTTAACTTCAATGAAATATAATGTCATTATTTTTATTTTATTGATTGGGGTTTTGTTTCATGTCTAAGAAAATATTTCCTGACCCAAGGTTATGAGATTTATTCCTAGGTTTTCCTTTGATTTAGATCAGTGATCAATTTTGAGTTGATTTTTTAAAGATTTTTTTAAATTTATTTATTTGTCAGAGAGAGGGCGAGAAAGAGAGAGAGAGCACAAGCAGGGAGAAGGGCAGGTAGAGGGAGAAGCAGGCTCTCCACTGAGCAAGGAGCTCAATGTGGGACTCGATCCCAGGGTGCTGGGATCATGACCTGAACTGAATGAAGGCTGATGCTTAACTGACTGAGCCACTGAGGCATCCCTTGAGTTAATTTTTTTTTTTTTTATGAGGGATGTAAAGAATGGACCCAATAGGATTATTTTGCATGTGGATATCCACTCATCCAGGCACCATTGATTGAAAAGATTATTCTCTCTCCACTGAACTGTCTCAGCATCTTTGTTGAATATCAAATGACAATAAATGTGAGGATTAGAATAGAATGGAATAGATCAACTGAATCATCTACAAAGAGTTTTGAAACATTTGTTTTCTGGGCTTTGGCATACAGAACATCAGTATCCTTAAAAATTAGTGAAACCTGGTAAAAATATATTCTCACCAAGATATAAACTTAAAGATTTTGTGTTTATGTATTTTAGAATCTCTTGCTCAAGTCAATCTGGAGATTAACCAGCCTATTAGTATACAATACTTGAGTTTTCTGAAAACCATTGAAAACACTAATTTATTGCTTATCTTTAGTCACTAATGTATTTCTTGGCATTTCCAGAGTGGATATTCTTATCTGTAGAGAAAATATACCTCAAGGGCTATTTAAATCAATAGATCCTATTGAATCTTTCCTCTGGCAAATTTTGTCATACTGGGGTGAATTGTAAAAATTAACTTATTAATTAACAGTTTAGATAAAGTAAAGGGATACAATGCTTTAACTTGTATTCCTATCTCTGGCTTCCTTTCAAGATATTTAATAGTTTTCATATGATTAGGAGTACAGGGCCTTGTTAGCAATGGCAAAATAAAATTTGATAGGCAAAATAATTGTTATTCATAATGGTCATGGAGTAGAAAATTAATTCTTTATACTTAATGATTTTCATGGGAGGCAAAATAATACACAAAAAAGATATAGTTCTCTTAAAGATCTAGTTCTCCTATTGATGAGTTTATGCTATTTCACAATTAATGCTGACCTTCTTTGAATAGAAGATAGCATCAAGAGCTAAAATATGGGAAATGGGCATCTTTGTGAATAGATGAACAATTACTTCCAACTTTTAGGTAGGTGAAATTTATGGTATTTCATCCTGTTTTTCTCTCTTTCACATACATTTTACATTAATTTCTTTTCATTTACATGGCTCAAATATCTGTAAGCATGTTTCCCCTATAATATAAAAATGAAGCAACATGATTCATGACTGAATAAACCCAGCTAACCCACTTAGGGATGATTAAAGCAAGTGAGCAATAGTGTTCTGCATTGGTACACTTGTATAACCAATTTCATTTGGGTAGAAGTATCCAATTGCTTTCAAATATACATTAGTGAAGCATTATAAACATTACAGTGTGCTGATTTAAACAGAACAATAAAATATGTTCCCATTTATGTAAATCACCAAGCTATTTTTTCTTATTGTTTCCTCTGTGGCATTTTCAGTAGCAAAGTCAGCAAAAGGTCAAATTAAAAACCATATAATTTATAGAACAGAGAAAAAAAAAACTGGATCTAATTATCCTAGATAAACCCATAAGATAAAATTTTACTTTGGAGAAGTCTATTTTGTTTCTGAAAGCTGGGGATTTGCAAATTAAGACAGAATCTATTTTCTAAAGGCTGTTTTCTTTTCTTAATTATAATTTAGTATAAATAATTATACTTTATTTTCCTTTTTAGCAAATGAATCACTTTGCCTACCATTTCAGCAGCCAACCTTTCAAGGAGCTGTTTAAGGATTGCCCACATTTGTCAGCCCACCAGCTTCACTATCATTAACCCTGTCTGATTTTATGCCAAGCTGCCACTTTTCTTCAGCTTGCATAAGTGCAGTTTGAACTAGTGGCATCAGTTCTCTCGTTGAAAATACGTATATAGTAAGTGGGAGGATCAAAGCTGTCAAGTTTTGTCAAGTTGTTTAAGGGCATATTTACGAGGGGACTTATGAGAGTTTATCCACGATCACCAGTAAAAAGGCTCAACTTCAGAGGAAGGCAACTTATTACTCTCAAAAATTGTTCATTTCTCTCTTCCACCCTCTACTGTGCTTCCTCCTTCTTTCCTTTCCTTCTTCTATTTCTTCCTTCCCACCC
Source organism: Ursus americanus (assembly GCF_024610735.1). Classification (NCBI taxonomy): domain Eukaryota; kingdom Metazoa; phylum Chordata; class Mammalia; order Carnivora; family Ursidae; genus Ursus; species Ursus americanus. The sequence continues at coordinate 68,444,458 of NC_142127.1, read as the reverse complement.
TTGCTCACTCTCTTTCTTCCATTTTACCTCTCCTCCAACCATAAAGGAATGATATAACAGAATACAGGAGAGTATCTCCAAATAATATATTCACAGTGTCATATTGATCGTGTCAGGATGGAATTTTTGCCACCCAAATACAAGTGTGTAAGGATTTTTTATTAATGCCACCTTCTCTCTAACAGCATACCTTAAATTGAGCAAATTTAAGCTTTGAAAAATCCTTAGATTAGGAACAAGAACTTTTTTTGAGTATCAGTTTTTTCCCAGAACTTTTTTGAGTATCAGTTTTTCATGAAGAAAAATGAGGAGGACAAGGAAGAAGAGGGGGGTGAGAAGGCGATCACAATGGCCTACCACAGTGGGTGCTCATTAGGGTCATAATCACATATGTGCTGGTGGTAGTGTCCATCTCTCTAGTGTATAAACAAAGAAGTGTTGATTACAAGAAATAATTTCATTTATCCACTCAATAAGGTGAGCCTCTCCCCTGATTGTTATTTAGGTTTCAGATAATTCTGTTTTTCACACGATATATTGACTCAGTTGGTTTTATTGGTACCAAGAACATAAGTTAAGTCTACTTCTATTTGGAACTATTAAAAAAAAAAAAAGAAAGAAAAGAAACATGAATTGATGCTTAACATCACACAATGCTGAGAACTTTTGAAGATCAAGAAATTTAATTAGGCTGAGGTGCAGCACCATTGATAAAAGATTCCTCCAGTCTCTTCTAATAAGATTCTTCTAATAAGATTTATTGGATCTGATCACATTTACTTTTAAACCATTTGAATTGGTAAGTGCTTCGTTTCTAACTGTGCATCTTCTAATAAGTCATAAGACAGATATTGTTGAATATATTTTTCTTTCCTTTCTTTTTATTTTTGTTTAAAGGATCAAGAAAAGATTGTATCTCGGAGATGATGAAAATGTTACTAGGAGGTGATGTCAATTATTTCCTTACTGATCCCCAAAACAAACAAGTAAGCAAAAAACATATCACCATCAATTAGTATTTCTTAAATGAAATGAATAAATAAAAAACCCTAATCAGCTGCTTAAATATATTAATCTCAATATTCTGAAAACTATACGGATGCTGCCTTCACTTCAGAGCTAGCAACTCCAAGGAATTTGACTGATACATAGCATATATATTTTAATATGTATTGAAATAATACATATTGTTATTGTAACAATAAAAAATGTATTTTTGAAGGCTGAATACCCAATTTTACATTAATTATTGGAAAATTTTAGAAAATAAACCAAAAATTAAATAACCAATATGGCTACATTTTTAAATAGCCTGTATATATGCATGCTTTATGTTTCCAAAACATAAAATAAATTACACACTTCGGAGAAAGAATAATTGTAGCACAGCTTATTTTTGTTAAGTGGAAATATGTTCATTCTTATTTTTTTTTTATTGGATCTGATCACATTTACTTTTAAACCATTTGAATTGGTAAGTGCTTCGTTTCCAACTGTGTATATGGCTATTATGCATTATACATTATGGAATGAGTTATTGAATGGAAGATTTCAAACAAAAGTTTATGACCAATCAAAGACAATGGGTACATAATATAAAAAGTTCAACCCATATAGATTATTATAAAAATTCAAAGTATAAAGTAGCTCTACTTTATGGTTTAGCGTTTTACAGTTTAGGGTTTTACTTACCAAGTAACTTCTACCTTTAATAGCATGGAAATGTCTACTGGCATGAAAATATTATTTTTTAAGATATTTCTATTTATTTGAGAGGGAAAGGGAGAAAGAGAGCACATGCATGAGTAGAGGGGGAAGGGAAGAGGGAGAAGCAGGTTCTCAGCTGAGCAGGGAGCCCCATGAGGGGCTCAATCCTGGGATCCTGGGATCATGACCTGAGCCGAAGTCAGACACTTAACCGAGTGAGCCACCCAGGCACCCCTGAAAATATGATTATGTTTTATTTCTGCATTGTCCAACAGAGTAGCCAATAGTCACAGGTAGTTACTGAGTACTTGGAATATGACTTGTGTAACTGAAGAACTCAGTTTTTAGTTTGATTTACTTTTAATCGGTTTCACTGTAAATAGCCACATGTGGCTGGCTGGTAGGTCTTACTAAATGTAGTTCTAGAATGTCAGGTAGCATGGGAGAATTAAAAAAAAAAAAAAGGAGAAAACTCTTTCTACAATACTCTTTCTATTACAATAGAGCTGGTCCCAGTGTGTTAACAGGAGTTCCTTTCAAGACCTCACTTAGTACTTTCCTTTGAGCTTTCTCAGCCAGCAAAAAAAATCAACCTTGAAAATACACACATTTAAGCTCATGGATGATTGCTAGGTATTTATCAGCATGATAAGTGCCACATTCATATCATGATTGTGGAAATAATAGAAATTATTTTAAATATAAAATCTCAAATCAGTGTCTCAAAACAAGTAAAGGTAGTCTGGAATACAAATGGAAATATAAATAACCAACTAACCCCAAAGTCCTTAAAGACTTCACTGAATACAGAAACAGTCAACACAAATGAAAATCAAAGGCATAAAAAACATGATTACAGTACTGTGAAAACACTGTATTACATTGGTAGGAAATTATAAATATTTACACACAAAAGGGTTAAATGTAAAAATGCTTACATGTAAATGAGGGTTTTTTTTAATAAAAGTTTTTTTATATATATCCATCTCCTTTAGATGCTGGTTAATTAATGTGACATTCCATTTATTCAATTTATGCATTGATCTTTTTGATAAATATTTGGAGTTGGCCTACAGTTTGCCAGTGCCGGTACTAGATGAAAGACACTTTCTTTACTACAATGCATCTCAGAGTTTATAGAGATTCTTACAAGTACATGAATATTATAATTAAGGAATTAAGTACTTCCATAGGACTATGCAAAGGTTATTCTGAGAAAACAAAAGAAGGGCATCTGTCACAGACTGAAGAGTAAAAAAAAAAAACAAACAAAAAAACCCTTTACCAATAGATAGCCACTTGAGGGCAGAAACTATTTTTACTCATTGTCATATCCCTCGTGCTGTGCAATTACTTAAATGAGACTCTATTATTACTGTCTTATAGTATACTCATTTCTGTGTGGACGCTTGAAAAAATAGCAAAAATTACCCAAGTTGGGATAAACATACCAGGCAGAGGGAAGGACTGTGCAAAGCACAGACCCATGGATTTCCATGAATTTGATTTAAGACTGGACAAAAGGGAAGGAAAGTGAAGGAGAGGAAGTTGGAGAGATAGGGTTAAATTCACGAGGGGCCTTCTGTAAAGAGTTTGGATTTTATTATGAAAGCTGTCTGTAACTATTGAAGGACTTGAAATTGCTGACTGATTTTCTTAAGACTCAGATTTATTTCCCTGCGGCCTTGAGTACATAATGATTTGCATGGCTGCTGTAATGATATTCTGGGGCACTGTATAAATTCAAGTTCATAGATGTCAATGAGTAATATCCCTATTAATGATGACACTATCAGAAGCATGTGTATCTGATTTACAGCGACATTCAAAAGACTTATTGTTGAATAATGAAACATTATTTAATGTGGAATAGAAGTGGAGAGAAAAGTTAATATAAGTCAGTGGAGGATTTAGAGATCAAAGAGGAGGCATACTGAAGTCTCTTTACACTAACTAATGTCCAACTCTTTGATAATAGGTATTAAAAGATTTTGTAATGTATGAACATGAGGTTAATTTTTCTTCTAAAAAGCATATCCTATACTATACAATAAGAAAATCCTGATTTCGCAAGAGTAGGTCATTACATGCAAGACCATATCATTCACACAATATTGTCAAACTGACAAAGATATACGAATTTACACATGTATATATATAAGGGATGCACATATATATGTATATGTAGATAGAGAGAGAGTGAGAGAGATTGAAGAGAAACAAAAACAAGTATTCCATTGAAGAACTGAAATTTCAGGGCAAACCACCATGAGATCTGGAGAAAAGCTCATTTAGAGAGAGAGTATAACTGAGATCTGCTTAGAGGAAGGAGACCCTGACAGAGCCTTAAGCTGGTAAGAACACTTAAGTGGTAATTTACACAATTACCAGGGTTGAATTTGGTGTAGCTGAGAGGGAAAAGCTCCTGGAGGGCCACAATCTAAAAACACAATATGCTGGACTTTCCCCTGTAGGGGGAAAAAAAGTATACTGATGCATCTCAGTACAATAATGTTATAAGAAACTTTTTTGTCACGTCAATCCAAGAAATATTCTAGATATGATATGATGTTCACATAAAAAGGAGTAAACTGAGACCTCTGGATGGCTACATTTTCCTCTCATACCCCTCTGAGGCACTAGAATAATGCTGGCCTTGGGGTTGGTAAAAAATAAATATTAGACTATTAACTAGATAAAAATTGTTTTGCTCATGAATGACAAACAGTTTAAGCCACTTTAAAGTAGAAATGTTTCATATAGGGAGCATGCCTGATAACTGTCAAACATTTGTGCAATACTCAGTACTTTGGGCCAATGAGTCTCCTTCCCCAAACATACAAAATCAAAGGGGAAAAAAGGCATTAAAATAAATTATTTTTTATTGTTCTTAAGCCTATTACATTACCCTATTACATTACATTACAATAACAATAGGTACATAATAAAGACCACCCTTTTTTCTGTTTTGTGATCAGAGATTGTAAACTGTAAATGTTCTAAAAAAAATCAACATAACCAAACTCAATTTAAGTTGATGAGTTTATTCAAACACTTTTTATATTTATTTATTTATGTACTCTCCGTCCCCCAACATAGTACTCAAACTCACAACCCCAAGATCCAGAGTCCTATGCTCTTCTGTACTATACTATACTATACATCAGAGCCAGCCAGGTACCCCTATTTAAACACGTTTTAATGGAATATATTATAACTACTAAATATTGAAATTCAATATAATTGCATATCAGATTCATAAAAGAAGACATAAAATAGCATTATATAGTTCTGAGGCAACACATGCCATTGATGGCATTTTGACTCTGATGCCTGTGGAGTTCACAGCCATCTTTATTGTCCCAAAGACATGTACACAGTCACATGCAACCTTGGAAATTTCATAGTTTCTGTTATGCTGCACTTAACATTTTTTACTTATATATGAAAACTACACTAGAAAAATTGGTTACTATAATTAAAAACTAGAAAATATTAATTACTATTAATGATTTTGAGTTTAATGTTTTTGTGCTTATACGCATGATGAAATACAAAGTTCAGTAATGTTCCAGGGCTTCTAAGGCATAGCTTTAAAAAGCACAATTATGTAATTTATTTTTATAAAAAATACAGTTCACAAAATCTGCATATGACAATGAACTAATTAAGTTCTATGTCTACCCAATTTTCAGACTAAAATTAAAATTTAAAAACATGTATCTTAAAGGGAAAACAAAGATTTTTGTTGGCATTTTAGTCATTATTTTTCTAATTTTAAAATGATAGCCTATGTATAAATAGATCAATACTGCACTTAATGCATTCACATTTTTGTAAACAGCCCATTGGATCATCAGCTTCATCATGAAAGAACAATTTGGTCACTGTAATGATGGGTGTCTAGTAAACATTGTTTCCCCCCATTGCAATGGTAATTAAGTCCATTTCCTCACTGGAACCTGCTATGCTTTATTTATTTGACATTAAAATTATTACCTCTGTTAAGACTTGTGGGATGTTTTAATCAATATCAACGGTGTTTTGATAATGTTTCATTGCCTCAAAATATTATCCTGGAGAAAATTTTAAAGATATAAAAATGTATTTTCTTTTGTTTTTCAGGTATTAAAAATATGCCTAAAATAATTGTCTTTAAATTGAATTTTTATATCCATACTTTTATTTAGTAATTTAGTCTGTAATTAAAATGTTTATTTATTAAAATACGTATTTTGAGCCTCACCAAATACAGTAAAACTTAGACTCTTGTATTATACAATTTTGAAGTATCCATATTTGCATTTCTGACCCTATTTATTGCCTACTAATATATATTTATTATAGAATATTTTTACAACAGCTTTGTTGTAGATGCCCTATTTCTTTTACTAAAATACTATTGAGAAATTGTTTTATTAAGATACTATTAAGATACTAACGTAATTGTTTACATGATAATTGTTTAAGTGAAATTTCAAGCATTGTGGAAATATTAATCAGTATGTATGTTACTTAAGGAACCATAAGTCAATGATTGTTATATATATATGCTAAAAGATTTTTCAGTGAAAATCTCATAAAATTCGCCAACAGTTTTATAGGCATTAGTATGGGATGAAGAAGCTACTACAGGGAGATAAATTCAGTGTAATTTTGGTCATTTTTAACTATACTGTGTCATCTAGAGGAGTTTTTCTTGGGTATATTTAAAACATTAGTATTTGGGCAATTTAATTTTAGAAAAAAATAAAGCAAATAAAATAAAAATTAGGAGTTTAATACATTCTCCTCATTTCAAAAAAGAAAATTGGGCAAAATGGTTCCATTTTTCCCCCCAAAAGACTCTTATCTTAGTGTGAAAACTGGGTACTCAGATAAATGCACACACACACACACACACACACACACACACACACACACACATCCATATTTTTTATATTCATCCAAGTTGACAATGCTACCTACTAGCTACATTCTCTCTATCAATTTTTTCCATGAAGTTTGATTAAAGGTAAGGAAGAAGTTCATCTGGGAAGTAGAAATTTAGAAGGGAACCATTAACAAAATTAACCCATCATACTTGTTTTGGGGTATGGAAAGTTGAAAGTACCTCAGAGTTTGCCTAAGAAATAGATATGACTGTTCATACTTTCAATTTATCATGAAGAGTCAGTGATTTTGATTTATTTAAAAGTCATAAAGCTATAATATTATTTATTACTTAAATAATGGGTGAGAAAAATGAAGAAATTTCTTTTTGAAAAGATTTTTTTATCATCTCAATGGTAGTCAAAATAGATATTTTAGGGAAAAATGCCTAATCTTATAAACAAAAAAAATCATAATCCATGGCATTGAGATTATAATCAATTAGATTCCATTTGTGCAGTGTGATTAGGTGCTCGGAATTAGAAAATGTACTGGGGTATCTGGGTGGCTTTGTCAGTTAAGCATCTGCCTTCTGCTCAGATCATGATCCCAGAGTCCTGGGATTGAACCCACATTGGGCTCCCTGCTTAGAGGAGAGCCTGCTTCTCTCTTCTCCCTCTGCTGTTCCCCCTACTATGCTCTCTCACTGTCCCTCCTCTCTCTGTCCAATAAATAAATAAAATAAAGTAAAAATAAAAATAATTAGAGCAAGTACAGCTATCAGTTCCTTCCATCAAAGGCAACCTCAATGGGTTTGGATGAATGTTGTTGATGTTATCAGTTTACTTCCGTTAGCAATGACAATGAAAATTGTCTGCCTTGATTTATGCTAAGTCTTTTTTTTTTTTTGATTTTTTATTATATTATGTTAGTCACCATACAGTACATCCCCGGTTTCCGATGTAAGGCTCGATGATTCATTAGTTGTTTATATTGTCACCTCCTCAAATTTCAACACCGTTAAACACTCTGAAATAGCACACCCAACACTTTTTCCCTCTTCTTTATTTTTCTTCAAAGTGGCATTACCTGCTCTCTGACAAGAACTGTTATATTGTCAAGGGCAAGGGTTTTTGTCTGTTTCATTCAATATTGTATTCCCATTACAAAGAATAGTTGTGGTCTGAGTAAGCATTTGAGAATTTAAAATGTATTTGTAAGTGAATAAATTAAGAATAAATAAATTCAGAAAATTGATTTGGTAAACAGAACTGTGGAGATATATATTCAATAATATCCATTATCTTCATTGTTTTTGCTGAAACTGGTTAGATATGTAACTTTAAAAAAATTATGAACACAAATTAGTTTTTGTTATTTGAAAGGAGTCTAAGCAAAATGTAAACTAAAAACATTATATTCTGTGTTCTTTTTTGGATTCACTGTTATTATATTATAACCAAGTCCTTATTATATTTTCAAGCTATTACTTGTGTCCAAGAAAAGGAAGAGTTTTAAATGCAATATAATTCGTAAGTCTTCAGTATCTATTGTCAGTAGTTCACACAGAATATATAAATGATGTGTTTTCTTCAAACCTAATTATGGAGGATTAATAATGTAATTTCCAATTTATAAAATGAAAAGTAAAGTCAGCTTAAATTTCAACTCTCCTCTTAAAGCAGGCAAACAGATAATATCCAAAGTCCTGAAAGAATAATGTACTAAAATTTAAAACTTTGTTTTGGTTTGCTATGCTAAATTTATGGGCTCCTGTGTTATTCAGTTTCCCAGTATATACATTTTTTTCGGGTTTATTGTAGGGACTTCTGAATCAATAGCATTCTAAAATCAATCAAGCCAGTTATTTAATCTCATTATCTGCTTGAAAACACTACCTCTTTCCTTCTGGGGAATACCAGAGTCCATTGAAAAAGAAAAAAAAAAGGTGTAGTAAAGTAGCTGAACAAATTATTTTTTTTTCTTTTGGTTATTTTACTTCATTATTTTATTAAAATAGCATATCTGAAGATTTGAATTTGATCATAGTAAATCCATCAGGATAATAGTTTCTTATGCGATCTCTTAAGGAATACCTACCTTAAATATTTCTAATTACATTATATTTGGCTATGAGAGCCTACATGTTAGAAACTGAAACAATAGAGTTGTTGGTACCTTCTAAGCATTATGGTTTTAATTAGACCTGTCTTTTTATGTTTACCTTTCTCCTTCCTCTCTCCTTTCCTCCTTTTCTTGGAGAAGAATTTGGCAAGCAGTAAACCTGGAAAAAGAAAAATAGCACATCCTTAGGGCAAAGGCCCTTAAGTACGGCAGATATTCTAATTCTGGGCTTTTGTATTGGCCATCACTTTATACCCTTTACCAATCTATGCTCACTTGAAGCTGTACTGTCCGAGGATTTAATGTGGGACCATTTGATGATCCGAACTTTTTCTGAATATCCACTAAATTTCTAGACTATAGTTTCATTGTATAGAAATAGAAACATTTTTCTCCAATACAATTATTACACAATTACCTTGAAATGCCAATTTCATCTTCAGCTCAGATCTGAAAAGGAATTGGATGTACTATACTTTTTTATTACATCTTGTTTACTTTATATGCTATTTAAATAAATGAATCAAGCATAAAAAAGGTTACAGAGAATATAAGAGATGTTTAAAGTATCAGTATCAAACTGATATAAAATGGGTAATAATAACTGTGTATAACCGGCTTATACCGTATGAGTTCAGATATCTCATGTATAATACCTGTTCAAATACCACATTAAAGAATGGGCATCCAAATATAAATTCACTTGTAACACTGAGATGTTATATCTATGTCCTGACAAGCGATTACTACTCAAATCATAGAAAGCAGGTTTGTATGAAACCAGTGAGTACGTGTAATACAGCTACTCCTCATCCATCTGATACTGATTTACTATTTTGAACATAATTCATCCATTTCAGTAGTCATGCATCCTTTTAGTTGTCTGTTTTTTCATAATTCTATTTGTTTACTTATGTTAATAAAGGAAAATACATCAACATATATCAGTCAAAGTTCTTCCATAGAGTGGACATGAGTATAGAAATTTATAATTAGTAACTAAATAAAGTTTTACTTCAATCATGTAGATACCAGATTTATTCACTAAATATAATGGCAACTTTAAAAAATAATAATGTTAATAATATATCTCCAAATAGCCATATAATTTATATTATTATAATATCTGATATATATATATATATATATATATATATATAACTTTATATAGTCTCCATGTATAATTCTATGTATAATTTTTAAATTTATGTTTGTATCATTTCTGCGAGTTGTCAGAATAGACCTCAGCCCCAGGATGGTGGTGGTCGGAGAGTTAAATGCCTTATCCAAGCTTCTATCTCTGCTAATTTTTGGAGCTATAGTCAATACCTGTTCTAATTCCTTGTCCATTTTTCCCTGTTCAAAAAAAATGTAACTGCAATGATGAAGAAATCTTTATAGGTTATAATGACTACATTTTCATGGGTCAATAATCACTGTTAAAGAATCCCTGAATACAAAATTACAACCTCCTATAATGGTTCTAACAGAACTTTTGGTTAAAGAGTCAATACACTCCCTCTGAAAAAACTCCATTATACATAGTATGTAATTTTGTGGGAAAAAATGACTGTAATAGCACTTGCTCTGGTCCTCACTTCCAGCCAAGTTATTCTATAACAAATTTAATAAAAGCCAATGAAATCTCCAAATATTGAAAATTTATATAGCCATTAATTTTAAATTTCAATAGTATATACTTTTTAAGCCATCCTTTTTGTTTGTTTGTTTGTTTGTTTAACCAGTTCCATTTTGGAAACATTTAAATTGAGATCTTAATTTTCCCTAACACACTGCTTCATGCAAAAATGAAACTTCTTTGTGAACAACTTTTTACCAATATTAGCTTTACCCCCATTCCCACCCCTAGAAATGAAGCTGCCGTTTGAGAAATGACCTCCTAAATTCTTGGATTCTACTACTCAATCAACATACCTCAGAAAAATTATCTCACTGACAGATGGCAAAGATTTATCCTAGAATGCAAATAGAACTCGAATTTACCTCAGTTTCATCATTTGTAAAATAAGCAGATTGGATATTTAGTGTTCAAGCTTCAATTCTAACAGTCTGTCAAATTTATGGTGGCTCTTCGTAAGAATTAATTGGTCTTTTCTTATGACAGGTGGCATAACTCTTGCTGAAAATAGTTTTACTCAATCAGGAAATATTTCAGAAACCACTCAACCTATTTTTAACAGAAGTCACTTAATAGAGGAAATTGGTTATACAGTTGATAAGAGAGCCAAACAAGGTCTTTGTGATCAGCAACAATAAGATCTCTACCAACCCTAGGACAGGCAGAACAACTGAAGGGGCACTGTGACTCGAGCCCAGGACCTGACCATCTGTGATGGATGGGAACCAGGCCAGGTCTGCTCTGATAAAACTAAGGTTGAAGTGAGTGCAGGAGTGAAGCCAAAAGGCAAAGCTATTGCCAGAGCTCTTCTCAAAAGTGAGCAAGCTTCTGTAAAGAATTAAGTTTTTTTTTTCCCTAAATCTTACTGTGGCCATCAAATACCTCATATTTCATAGGCATCCAACATATGTGCATTAAATACTTTTTTATTAAATGTTTGAGGTATCTTTTCTCCATTCCTTGTTGTGAAGAAGAGGTACAATATTTGTATGAAACACATAGAAAATTCAGATATAAATAATGTCTTACAAATTGAGTCAAATGTTACGTTGAAGGTACACGATTTCAAGGATGGGTTTGTCTTCATTTCTCAATCAGCAAAGAATGCTTAAATTTCAGTGTAAAGTTTTCTGCTTCAAACTCTCTGTCAAGTATTTAATTGAAACAAGCAGCTATATTAATTATGGATAATTCTACACAAATTTAATTGCAAATATTTTAATGTATTTACATTTATCAAGTGACTATATACTAAATTAAGTTAATTGCTTTCTCATAAATATTTTGTATACCTCCTGAGTTTTCCAAAACATACTGTGTGACCAATTCTAAATCTAAGTGTAATTTAAAAACACCTAAGAGAAGCAATTATCTTTTTCATAAATCTCATTGACAACCATTTCACAATTGCTTTTATAGCTTAACATTGATTACGGAAACACTACGTGTAGACTATATGAATATGGTCTCTGGAATTCAGGGAGTTCCTAACACAAACTCCTTTTGCTTGATAAACTTATATATAAAGAGTAGGTCAATGTCATTTTATGTGCACGTGCCACTTTGTGTATAGTGATGAGCCAACAATCTTTTGGAGAAAACATAATTTGTGATACATTGAATTTTGTGGACGTTTACTAGTAAAAATCACCTTAACGCTTTTGTGTTCCTCTAATACATAAAGTTCTTAAAATTTTTTTTTCTTGGAATATAGAAATATGAAAAAACAACTTGTAGGGAGATTATGCAATAGGTATATGTAAACTGAATAGCACCTCATTTGGGAATTTCAAAGGTGCCTCATTATATTTCACATAAAGCTATCCTTTATACCCAGAAGTAATGAGAAGAACTGTCAGTGCTACTATCCTGTTTGTGTGTGCTGCTATGACTGGTTACTTGAGGTTTCTTCCACCCAGTGTACACATGTGGTCTGTACTCAGCCACGGGAGCCACTACTGCAAGGCCATGATCAAGTGCTGCTTTAGAAGCAGCTGCTTTGCCTCACATGCTGAATGATTCATGGGCTCCGAAGGAATCATCCCATCTGAGATGACCAGATGACAGCATGATATGCCGGCTGCTGCCGTTTCCCAGAGTTGATACCTACGGGTATAAATCTGTGTTTTGTTTCAGTGTTTATCTGCAGTATACTTTTCTCCCTTGCCTGATTGTAGGCTGCCCCAATTCTCCATGCAGGCTTTACCATCATCTATTCTCTTTCAGCCTCCAACTCAATAAAGCTGAGTTGCCGTGAGTCTATATTTAGTATTAATATATTGTATGGCACAGATTCCTTCCCAAAAGCAACCTTTTCAATTTTCTATGCCTATGATGTATTCCAATATGATTTTATAGTTCTTAAAATTACATTAATCTTTAGCAAATATCCCCAAGACATCATACAAGTAAAACATGCCCTGTGGCAAAATCTCACTAATCTGGATTCATGAATTTGTAACTTAAGACAGCTATAACAGGAGACTAGCTGAAATTTACTCCTTATACATGTATGTTTTTTATTGTTGAAAAACTACAAGGAAGAAGGGAATGCTTACTCTATTTAGAAAAAAAAAAGTATTTTGAAAGCTACCCAAATTGCAGAAATAAGCTAATACATTTAATAGAAATAGATTGGTCACCAGAATATATATTCAAAGATCCTATTTCATAATACTGTATTAGTATTGTATATGGCAACAAAGTATTTTTATATTTATTAATTATTTTTTAAATTTAACTTTTTATTTAAATTCTAGTTATGTAACGTATAGTGTAATATTTGTTTCAGGAGTAGAATTTAGTGATTGTCATGTACATATAACAGCCAGTGGTCATCACAACAAGTGTACTCCTTAATCCGCATCAGCCATTTAGCCCATCCCCACCTTCCTCCCTCCATCAACCCTCAGTTTGTTCTTTATAGTTAAGAGTTTCTTATGGTTTGCTTCCCTCTCTTTTCATTTCTCCCCTTCCCCTATGTTCATCTGTTTTGTTTCTTAAATTCCACAAATGAGTGAAATCATATGGTATTTGTCTTTCTCTGACTGATTTATTTCACTTAGCTCCATCCATGTCATTGAAAATGGCAGATTTCATTCTTTTTGATGGCAGAGTAATATTCCATTGCAGATATAAACACATCTTTATCCATTTACCAGCTGATGGACATTTGAGCTCTTTCCGTGATTTGGCTATTGTTGATAAAGCTGCTATATGCTAAAGGGTGCATGTGCCCCTTTGAATCAGTATTTTTGTATCCTTTGGGTAAACACCTCGTAGTGCAATTGCTGGGTTGTAGGGTAGCTGTGGCATTAACATTTTGAGGAACTGTTTTCCACAGTGGCTGCACCAGTTTGCATTCTTACTAACAGTGTAAGAGGGTTCACCTTTATCTGCGTCCTTGCCAACAGTTGTTGTTTCCTGCTGTTAATTTTAGCCGTTCTGACAGGGGTAAGGTGGTATCTCATCGTGGTTTTGATTTCTATTTCCCTGATGATGAGTGATTTTGAGCATCTTTTCATGTGTCTGTTAGCCATCTGGAGTCTTCTTTGGAAACATGTCTATTCATGTATTCTGCCCATACCTTAGCTGGATTATTTGTTTTTTGGTTGTTGAGTTTGATAAGTTCTGCATAGATTTTGGATCCTAACCTTTTATCAGATAATGTTATCTGCAAATATCTTCTCCCATTCCCTTGGTTGCCTTATAGTTTTGTTGATTGTTTCCTTTGCTGTGCAGAACTTTCTTTCTTTCTTTCTTCCTTTCTTCCTTTCTTTCTTTCTTTCTTTCTTTCTTTCTTTCTTTCTTTCTTTCTTTCTTTCTTTCTCTCTTTCTCTCTTTCTTTCTTTCTCTTTCTTTCTTTCTCTCTTCTTTAAAGATTTTATTCATTTAATTGAGAGAGGTGAAAGTGAGAGAGATCATAGAGGGAGAGGGAGAAGCAGACTCACCGCTGATCAGAGAGCCCAATGCAGGTCTCAATCCCAGGACACTGAGATCATGACCTGAGCTGAAGGTGGATGCTTAACTGACTGAGCCACCCAGGAGCCCCCAGAGCTTGCTTTCTTGATGAAGTCCCAATAGTTCATTTTTGCTTTTGTTTCCCTTGTCTCCAGAGAACTTTCAAGAAGTTACTGCAGCCGATGTCAAAGATGTTATTGCCTGTGTTCTACCCTAGGATTTTGATGGTTTTCTGTCTCAATTTAGGTCTTTCATCCATTTTGAATTTATTTTTGTGTATGGTGTAAGAAAGTGGTCCAGTTTCATTATTTTGTATGTGGCTGTCCAGCTTTCCCAACACTATTTGTTGAAGAGACTGTCTTTTTTCCACTGGATGTTCTTTCCTGCTTTGTCAAAGATTAGTCGACCATAGGGTTGTGGGTCCATTTCTGGGTTCTCTATTCTGTTCCATTTATCTGTGTATCTGTTTTTGTGCCAGTACCATACTGTCTTGTTGACCACAGCTTTGTAATATAGCTTGAAGTCCAGAATTGTGATGCCTCTAGCTTCACTGTTGGTTCAATATTAGCAAATCGATCAACGTGATACACCACATTAATGAAAGAAAAGATAAGAACCATGGAACCAAAATATTTTTTTAAAAAGTTCACTTCTCAATTTTTTAGTAACTGTTAATTTTAGAAGATTCATCTTTACTATTACCCTAAATGTATTGCCTAAGTTATCAACTTATTTCTAAATGATTTGTGAATAGGGTTAAATGGTTAAATGATGTTAATAAATAGGATAAGTGATAAAGGAAATAAAAAATAACCACAAAACTGAGGGGAAAAACTTCACTGAAGAAAAAGGCAGGGTGATATAAATAATCATTCCTTTCAAAAACTTAATAAATTTTAAATGAGTACCTTCCAAATATCAGGTACTAGGTGCACAAAAATAAATAAGCATAGTCTAAGAAATCCAGAGCCTAGTGGAATCTGAAAATGTCAATGTGTAAGGTGAGAACAGTAACAGATATATGCAAAAGTACAAATATACTTATGTTTTTGAGGATTAGAAAGAGGAAGGGAAGGAATCTTATAATACAAGCAATAACATCAGACTCAGGTTTTATTTTGTGTCTGCGGTGCAGTACAGTGAACAAGTACAAAAATAAGCAATTGAAATGAATAAAAGCTTGGAAGCACAAGCCAGGATCGTGTACTGGAAACTCTCAGAGGTTTGTAATTCTGAGTCTGAAGTATGAGCTGCAGAGACAGAAGGTTGGATGGTCATGCAACATCATAAATCATTTTAAGAAAATAATGCTGTAGCAAAGGGACGCCACTGAAGAAGAAAGAAGTTAATGATATTTTCTTTATTGTTTCAAAGTAAGAAAACTAAAAATGTCAACTTTTAGGTAACCCAGCCCTGAGGAACTTTTTATAGTCCAGTTTTTTTTGCAATTTGTGTGGTCACAAAAAGACTATTAAACCCAAACTAGTTTGACCTCTACATGAGAATCCTTCAAAAGAATTAATAATTGTGTTTAAGTTTAAACAACTTCCATTTTAAATGCTGCTCTGCTTGAAAATTTCTCTTTACAAATTATCAATCCACCAGATGTGATTTTTTTTTCTTTTCTAAAATGCATCCCCTGTTACATAAAATTCACTTTTACCATTGTGTTCAGGATAATCAATCTCTCTGCACTGCAGACTACATTACGGTTGACTGGAACACCATGAAATGCATTAAATGTGCCACTACGTGACAACATGGATAAGAATTAACTGAATAGGCTACCTCCTCAATTTATAGAGCTAAAATCTTTCCAATTATTTGAAGAAACCAAACTCATAATTGAATCTAAAAGATAAAAAAAAGTAAGAACATGTTAGGTAAGACATATCTAAGATCTAAATAGCAGTATGGGACTTACCAATTACAACGTAACAGAACTCGTCAAAGATAGAAACTATGAATATTTAACTAGACCCTTAGGAGACTATCTAATGATTGTAGGGCCTGAAATTTAAAAAAAAAAAAAATTCCTTTCCACACTGTTTGCCTTTATAAACAACATCACTGCATATATATTGGTATTTGTATTATTTCAATCTGCATTCTCAGCAAAATAACTAATTTTGTGCATTTCACCCAGTTCTATTTGGAATTTGCACAAGAATAGACAAGACAGAATTTTTCATAATCCCATTGTATCACCTGTTTCATATATATATTGAGAATCAAATATTGAGAGTCAAATATTTATTTACCACAGTGTCTGTTCTTTTATCTCAGCGTTGATGGCTTGTTAGTTATTGTTTCTGGAAGCTTCCTAACCCATTGAATGATTAAATTGCAGCTTACTTTGTGTTGTAATATATTTAAATCCTTAGGGTGTAGCTTCTTAGAGCTTCTGATCGGAAAACATTTCCTGGACGCACTCTATATCCATTATGTATAGATTACAATGGATTTCCAATAAAGGAAGATTAGCCAACCATTAAACTCATGTATGACAAACATAAAACAACTTTGCTTATTCTAGCTGCAAACCATCACCATTTGTCAAATGTGGGTGATGGGCCAGTATAAATTCCTATTTGGTGCACACCAATTATAATAACTCTATGCTCAAGATTTTTGAGAATAAGTTTATTTAAATCCTATATACATTACAAAAATATCTGTGCATATTACATCAAGTCTTTTTTTTTTTTTTATGTTGGCATATTTGTCATTAAGATACATCTTCCTATAAGCCAGAATTTACTTCACTTTGTGGGCCTTACTTTTTATTAAGAATATCAAAATTATATATAAATTGGTAATAAAATGGTGGTCATAAATCATATATATATATTATAATATGTAATATATAACATAATATCACATATAATATATAATCTTCCCTGTAAATTTAATATTTGCCCTAAAATTTTGATATCTATAAAAGTTATATGTTAGCAGATTCTTTGTCTTTTGAGAATTAGTCCTAGACAATGCAGCAGTATCATACACCATATTTTTAATCCCTATAACGCTGTTGCAATTCTATCCCATTGTTTTATAGATGCATAGTCTGAGAGCTAAAAGATTAAGCAGCCTACTAAAGCTCACAAAACTAGTGATGACAGAGCCAGGTTTCAAATCAAGGTCTGCTAGTTTCTAAATAATTTTTTATCTTCCTTAGGATGCGTCTCAGAACTTAAGATATGACCTGAAATGCATTCACATTGGCATTGAAGCATCTTCAAGGTAAGATTACCAACGAATTGCCAACACTAGTGCTCTGGGTATATTTAAAGAATTTTTCCTCTGGCATTCTAGTTTATTGCTGGATTTTTCTTCTATAAACGGAAAGATCTATTCTCCTTGTCTGTGAGAGATTTTATTACAAAACAATCAGTAAAGACATCTTGATGTACCATCTGGAATTAGAGAGAATTGAAGGGAAGAAATGAGGAAAGGTTGAAAAACAACCAAATCGATGCGGTGTAGGAAAAAAATTGCTTGAGGTGGGATGTAATTGAATAAAGACATACATGGTGTATAATGTCAATGCAAGTTATTGCTTTTTGCACAATGTGTGTGATAGTTGAGAAGCCACATACATAGAGTAAAATATAAGTTTGAGTTAGGCAAATTCTACACAAGGTAGCTTTTAGTCATTCTGGGTTAATCTGTTTCTGAAACTAGCTTCCCAAGTGGAATTAGGATTTTAACTTGCCTAAATAATAAAGTCTAATCTTTTGCAGAACTGAAGCCGCCAAATTAAATAACTATAATCATTTCACGGAATTTTTTGACGTTAGTCTAATCATTGTTAAATGGAAAATTTTAGAAACATTTATTATTTATTTATTTATTTATGATTTTATGTATTTATGATTTCATTTATTTATTTGAGAGAGAGCAAGAGTGAGAGAGCACAAGCAGGGGGAGCAGCAGAGGGAGAGGGAGAAGCAGGCTCCCCGATGAGCAGGGAGCCCTACACAAGGTTCCATCCTAGGACCCTGGGATCATGACGTGAGCTGAAGGCAGCTACTTAATCGACTGAGCCATCCAGGTCCCCCTAGAAACTTACTGAATGTAAAATTTGATATTGTATTAAAAAGCCCTTCATTTCCATATTGTGAATATATCAAATGTAACAATGTAACAATCACATTTCTTTCTTCCTTCCTTCCTTTCCTTCTTTTCCTTCCTTCCTTTCTTCCTTTCTTTCTTTCATTACTCAAGGGAGTAACCAGGAACTCTTATAGGTAATTAACTTTGCTGCTTACTTTTAATTTCACAATGACTTGAAAAGTTGGTGGTATTATCTCCATTTTAAGACGACAAAACAGAAACTCAGGAATCTTAGTAATTATTCCAATGTTATATAAATATATGACCTTATTAATTATTTCAAGATCAGATAAGTATGTCAATGCTGTGATTTGAATTCAAGTTTATCCGGCTTCAAAGGCAACCTCTGTTCTTTACTTTATACTCGTATTTTAGTTATATAATAATTGCTGTAAAAAGTATTCAAATGGTATACAAGTTCTAAATTAAACCATCACTAATGCTTTATTAGATGAGCAATGCATGTGCAGTACTCTGATACACATGTGTTCTCTCTGGAGAAATGTAGGGAGATATGCAGTATTAGATTCATTTTTGAAGCTCTCAAGTCCAGATGAAAATATGGTAGTTAAACAAATAATCAATCTAATACAAAGAAGCATGTAAAACTTCCATATATGTCAGGCTGGCAATAAATGCCCTAAATATTTGGGGGAACCAGGAAAAGTTTAGGGTAATTATAACGGATAAATGTGGACCATGGCTGAGAAGTGGTACAAGTGAGAGTATGGAGGACATATATGCTACCTAGTAATTTGAATTACATTTTTTTGTGATGCACATTCATTATCTTAGTATTTTTATAGAGAATTGATAATGATTAAAGAATTTTGTACAGTATTCAAGAGAGATTGGGCTAAGAGAATATCGATAGGTTAGTTAGCATAAAATAATGTGGATAAAGTGAAGTGGTAGATAGAAATGGATATGTGTGGTACAGTGAATATATATTCAGTATCCTGTTTTTGTCTTTCGTAATAATTGTGGTGAACCATTATGAAGAGAATATTGAGAGAGCCATTATAAAGGATGAATCTAGGGGACCATACGTGTATTTCAGGGAAAATTGGCAACAGAGTAGACATTTACAAGGAAGAGGAACTAGGTAAAGATCATCCAAGGTTTTGAAGCTATCGGGGAGAAGTATTACACAGCATAAAATTCTATTACCTATTCTATGAGTTTGACCATTTTAAATACCTCACATAAGAATGAATAAATTGTATATATACACTGTACAATATTACACCTTTACTTAACAACACTATAGTGCATACTTAAACATTTGTAAAAAGGGTAAGTCTCCAGCTACGTGTTCTTACAACAGCAAAAGAAAAGAGAAGAAAAGAAAAAAAAAAAAAAAGAAAAGAAAAAAACTATCTTGATATGTTAGAAATTGTGAATTATTAAATTCTTCATGAATTTTATATAATATTGGGTTTCATTTGAAAATATTGTGGATAAATGATGAAAGACAGACATTATTGTTATAGCAACTAATTAATAAGCAATAATTCTAGAATTAAATATTCATCAATGACTAGACTGGTTTTAGTTTATTATATTTTATGGAAAATATCAGAGAAGCAACCCTTTTTTGTATTTGATGTTCTAAATTGTGTTTTACATATTTAAAGATGACTTTTTATTTATTTTTTAAAAGATTTTATTTATTTATTTTAAGACAGAAAGAGACAGAGATCCTGCATGAGCAGGGGGAGGGGCAGAAGTGGGCTCCTCACTGAGCAGGGAGCCTGATGCAGGGCTCATCCCAGGGCCCTGGGATCATGACCTCAGCCAAAGGCAGCCGCTTAACCAAGGGAGCCATGCAGGTGCCTTTTGAACTACGTGTTTGTACAGCCCTTTTTAAGCATATAGCTATTACTTATTATATAGTAGGCACCGTGTTAGAATTTGGGGATGTGATACATACAACATCTCTTGCTCTCATGAAGCACAGAGTGTGTTGTTGGGGAGATATGTAAAATTATGCATTTACAGAGTAATAGAATGGATGCTATAATAGATATGAGCATAGAGCTATAGGACTTCATGAAAAAGGATAGTTTGCTGGGTGAAAGTGGAAACATGGTGACAGATTTTCTTTAAAATGCAGTCTACAAATAAAATGTACCAAATAGTTTTAGATACACATATGTATATATTTGCAATTTTTAAGATATATATTTAAACAACTGCTATAGTGCAGAAAACATGCAGAAAATAAGACTCAAAATGGTGATAAAGACAAAACTTTACTAAACTACTTGATCATTTTTTCTTGGGCCGGTCCTGTTCTCATGGTTTTAAAATACTAGCACAAATGTAGTCTCTGAGATTATGTATTTAATTTATCTCTACTCCTTGTTATTCTCATTGGTCTCACAGAAAGAATAAATTCTTAAGCAGTCAGAACAATTATAATATTTTTTGGAACCCAGTGAAAAGATTTCATAAGCTGTGACCTCGTTACTTAACCACAAGAGAATTACGCTTAAACCCATTCTCTCTGCTTAAAAGAGCCATATTTTATTCATTATTCTAGCTAGAATGAAGAGTTAATTTTTAAGAGTCACAGCTTATCACCTAAGGGGATGATGCGCATAAATTTTCCACTCCATGTACAGAATACTCATCACGCTCACATACAGTATTTTATTGGAGACACTCAGGAGTAAGAAGAGCTACTGATCTCTCCGTATGCGTAGGTGTGTGTGTACATCTGTGCATGTGTGTGCATCTGTGGTGTGGTGTGTGTGTATAATGGGTTTGGGCGAAAAATCTTAGACTCAATTAATGGCTCATAAGAAAAAATATGTTGTTAAAATACGTGCAAAGATCATTTATCTTCAGATGTCATTTACTATCCTCTTAATTGCAGTTTCAGCCACTATTTCATTCACTTATCAGAGTCTAATAATCACACATGTGAATTATTTCGTTTTGCCTTCTTTCTAGGGATGTCTCCATTTACTCCTTTTGCTGCTTATTTGTGCCTACACCAAAAAATGGTAAGAAACAAGATGAAAATTACATTTGACAATTTGCTACTTAGTATCTTTTGTAGTAATTATGTAAAATGGTTAAATCAATATTTCTGTGTTATCTTTGGATTTAGCTTTTATTTATGGTTCTTCTCCCTGTGGCTGGAGCTACACTAGTGGAAGAATACAGCTCATGCCTGGGAAGTACTCTCATAAAAATGACTTTTTTAACTTCTACAGTGCTGTATGTCAATTATATATCGATAAAACTGGAAAAAACATCACTTTTTAAAGGCTGTCCTATGACAGGTGGAATGAGTTAGAAAGAAGAGGATTAGGACGAAAAGGATAAAAAACCCAAAAAGATCTATGTAGTTTCCATGACAGTTGAAATGTGAATTATGTTGTATGTAAGTAGTCATGGATCACCTGCTCTATTTCAGTCACAGTGATCATCTTGATGAAAAACATAGGAACAAAATCAGGAATAACAGTATCAAATGAGAGATCACCAATTCAATGTAGGGTGAAGTAGAAGGTAGCTTAGCACGTATTCATAGTGGACTTTGTATGCTGGAATAAGAAATTTGAGCTTATTTAATTAGTATTGGTTGGTGCATTTTAGAACATTTATCTGCACAATTTATTTTCACTGAAATTTTGAGCAGATACTTATTTCCTCTCTGAAGTCTAATTACAATAATGTCCAGATTTAATAGACACAATTAAGACAGTCTCTAACATTCAATAAATGTCAATAAACATTACAATAATTATTAGTTGAAAAAGAAAGGGCTTCTAGTAAGAGAGAAAAGTGAAAGGAAAGAAAGGAACCCAAATAAGGTATGTGTTGTAAAGGGAACCTGAGCATTATCAATCGGTTAGATTTGGGGAAGATAAATAAAGAAAAAAAAGTATGCTTTGAGTGTATTCTAATATTTTGTGTCCAGGTTTTGAAAAGTAATTAATACAGAGAAGAATGTCAAGAAGAAGAATTAAATGAGGAGAAAAATGTTTGTATTTGTTAGAATAGGCTAAATTTCAGTGGCTTAACACAGTAAAGATTTAATTAACACGTGGGTTCCAGCAAGTCTCCAAGGCAGCGGTTTTCTATACACAGCAATTGAGTCTCCTTCAGTCTTGCACTTCCATCATAGCAACACAAGACCTCCTCCACAATTATGTAACACAGTATGGAGGATTTTATTATTTTAAGCCAATATATATGCTTTCCTTCCCTCCTGTCGTTGATTATTTGGCCCTACCAATACTGAACTTGGCATATGTGACCTGCTTTTGCCAGAGTATTGGCAGAAGTAAAGGATAGGCCTTACATGTACTTTGGCAGTTTGGCAGTGCCCCTTCCTCTCCTGCCATTTTTATTAAGGGGCATGCCCCAGGAGCTGTTGTCCTTTCAATATGCGCTCCCAGACTGAAAACAAAGAATATGCAAGACTAGCTGATCTCACACTGGCTCATAGTTTCAGTAAGTGAGAAGCAAATGTCTTTATATGAAAACTTAGACATTGGGTTATGCATAGTGTTATTGTTGGTCAGTTCATTGATCAAGACATAAATAAGAACATGTAGGTGGGTTTTGCACTGGCATCAAATGCTTCAGCCTAAAAGTGATACAAGTTGCTATAATGCACATTCTATTGATAAGAATTTTTTTTGTAGTTTTATAGATAATAGATTTATTGAGATATAATTTACAAACCAATAAATTCATCTATTTAAATTATACAATTCAGTAGTTTTAGTATATTCACAGAGTTGGACAATTATAACAACGTTCAATTTTTAAAATGAGAACCTTGAACTGCGGTAAGAATCGGGCGGCTTTCAGCCAAGAAACTTCAAACGAGGCCCAGCGTTTCGGGGCACTCCTCCTTTGCTTTTCAATTAGTTCCATTCAGGGAGACATATACAAGTCAGATTTTGACTATCCAGGCACTGTGAATCCCCACACTGGATGTTCAGTTCTATTCCATTAAACTGATGACAGTAGCATACTGTTTGGCTTGCCATATAAAATTTGAAATTAAGAAGTATGAGTCTTCCCAAAATCAGAGAGGGAGAGAAACCATAAGAGACTCTTAATCATACGAAACAAACTGAGGGTTGCTGGAGGGAAGGGGATGGAGGGATGGGGTAACTGGGTGGTGGACATTGGGGAGGGCACATGATGTGATGAGCACTGGGTATTATATGAGATTGATGAATCACTGAACTCTACCTCTGAAACTAATAATACATTATATTTAATTAATTGAATTTAAATAACAAAAAATAACCCAAGGGGGAAAAAATGAAGTATGAGTCTTCCAAGTTTGTGCTTCTTTTTCAAAATTATTTTGGCTATTTAGGGTACCTTGCAATGCCATACATATTTTAGGATCAAATTAGCTTGTCTATTTTGTGAAGAAGCCAGCTGAGATTTTGATAGGGATTACATCAAATCTGTAGATCCATTTAAAGAACCTTGCTTCTTGACAATATTAAGTCTTTCGGGGTGAAAGAACAAGGGTGTCCTACCATTTAGTAAGGTCTTTAATTTTTTTCAACATTGTGTTTTGATTGTCACAGTATGAATTGTCATTTATTTTGTTAATTTTAATTTAATAATTCTAAGTTATTTTATTATTTTTGATGTTATTGACTATAAGAATGTTTGCTTAATTTCATTTTTGGATTAATTGCTAGTGTATAGAAATGAAATTCATGTCTTATCTTGACTTATATTCTGTTACCTCACTGAATTTGTTTATTTTTTCTAATAGTATTTTCGTATATTCCTTAGAATTTTCTATACAAGATCATTTCATCTGCAAATAGAGATAGTTTTCTTTTCTTTCTTTCCAATCTGGCTGCCTTTTATTTCATTGTCTTGCCAAATTAACCTGGCTAAAACCTCCAGTACAATGTTTAATAGAAGTGGTAAGAGAGCCCATCTTTGTTTTGTTTTGATACTAGGTGAAAGCATTCAGTCTTTCATCATTTAGTGTAATGTTAGCTGTGGAAAGTTCATAGATCCTTTTATCAGGTCAAACAGGTTCTTTGAATTCCTAGTTTATTTGATGTTTTTAATTATGAAGGAGCAGAGAATTTGGCAAATCCTTCTGCATCTATTAAGATAATCATGCGGTTTTTGGCCTTTATTCTGTCGATATATTGTATCACATTAATTGATTTTCAAATGATAAAACAACCTTGCATTTTTGGAATAAATAAGTTATGGTGCATATTTCATTTGTTGCTGGATTGGTTTGATAGTTTGTTGAGAATTTTTGTGTCTTTATTTGTAAGAGATATTTGTCTGTACTTTTATTTTGTGTATGATGAATTTTTTTTTGGTTTGGTATCAGTATATTAGTGGCCACATAGAATGAGTTGGGAAGTGTTCCTCCATCCTTAAATGTTTGGCAAAGTTCATGAGTGAAGCCATTTGTGCCTGAGCTTTTCTTTGTGGGTAGTTTTAAAATTACTAATCCATCATCTTTTCCTGTCATAGATCTATTTACCTTTTCTCTTGAGTCACTTTTGGTAGTTTGTGTCTTTCTAGTAATTTGTCCATTTCATCCAAAACAATATAAATTAGTAAGTTATATAGGATACAAATTGTTTGGCATGCTGTTGTTCATAGTATTCCCTTACAATTGTTTTATTTCTGTAGATTGATGCTGATTTTCCTCTTGAATTCCTGATTTTAATAATTTGCTTTCTTTTTTTCTTGGTCAGTCTAGATAGTTTTGTCATTTTGTTGACTTTTACAAAGAATTAACTCTTTGTTGATTTTCATGACATTAATTTCATTAAAGTCTGCTCTATTCTTTATTATGTATTTCTGCTCACTATATGTACTAGTCCAGATTTACATGTCAGGGATGGTAGGCAGATTAATGGGCCCCCAAAGGTGTCTGTATCCTGAATAAGAATCTGTGAATATGGTGGGTTACATAGAAAAGGGGAATTACTGTTGCAGATGGAATCAAGCCTATGAATCAGCTGTAAGGTATCTGCTTCCTGGCCAAAAAAACCTGTGTCTGATTTCTCAGACTCAATCATGGGCAATTATAGAGTTGACTCACGGCCAGTACATTGGAGTTTCTGAAAAGAATTGCAGTCAAGAACTCAGACCCTTCTGACTGACCATGCTGCTTTTTTTTGTTTTGTTTTGTTTTGTTTTCTCATTCCTATCCCAGGTGCCTGCATTCAGGGGTCTCTTGAGGAAAGGACTTCCTCAGATACTTCTGACAAGGCTGCCTTATAGAAGGAGGAGGAGGAAACTATGAAGGGACACTTTACAACTCTCAGTACTGTTTCACTCCTATCCCTCCCTTCTTTCCCTTCTTCAGGCCTCAAGGGCACAAAATTGCTAGAACCGTCCATTTGGGGCTTCCTTGGCAGTAGAAGAACACTTACATCTGTGCTAACCCACCTTACCCTTCCACAGGTACGCCATACCATGGAGGGGAACTGGAAGGAAAGAGGTCTGCACTTTCTCCAGGTTTAGACTCTTCCTTACATGGTCACAGTGAAAGATTAAAGGCTATACTCTTTATTTTGGCTCCTTGTTTTTAATTGACTACTCTGACACCTGGCAGGTGAGCTCTCGCTCCAGCTCAGCTGAGCTCCTGACAAGCTGGCTTTAAGATATGGAGCTTAGCCTGGATTATCCAGGTGGACTCAATGTAATCACAAAGGTTCTTAAAAATGGAAGAAGGCGATGCAGAGATCAGAGAAAATATGGAGAAATGGGACCTTAAACTAGTGTAGGCATTTTTTAGAGGCTGCTAGGCAATGGAAATGAACAGAAGGGAATGCAGTCCTGCTGACTCCTTGATTTTAACCCAGGGAAACCTGTATCAGATTTCTGACCTACAAAAATGTAAGTTTGAAAACTTTGTGTTGTTAAGCAACTAAGTTTGTGGTAATGTTTTGCAGCAACAGAAAACTAATACATGAGATCTCTAAGTCGTATATACAGTTCACTTGTATGTAAGAGAGCCATTTCATCATGACCCTTCTCTGTTTTATATTCAGTTCATTTCATATGTTATGTGGTATTTAGCAAGAAGTCATGTGCCATAAATCCATATATCCCAGTTTTTTTTTTTCTTTCCGTAAGAAATTCTAGGCAATAGGTTGGTGGGAGGGGTGTGGGGATGTGCAAAATGAGTGGGAGGGGGTCAAGAGGTACAAGCTTCCACATATAAAATGAATTCTGGGGTTGTAACGTACAAGATGATAACTATAGCTAACAATACTAGATTGAATATTTGGAAGTTAAGAGAGTAGATCTTAAAAGTTCTCATCACAAGAAAAATATTGTAACTATGTGATGAGTGTTAACTAGAATTATTGTGGTGATCATTTTGTAATATATATGTATATCGCATAAGTTGTACATCTGAAAGTAATACAATGCTATATGTCAATTTTATCTCAATTAAAAAAAAAAAAAGAAATTCTAGGCAACCAAGTGCATCCTATTGAGGAATCCTGTCTGAAATGTCCTTTGCTTGTCAAATCTATCATTAGCTTGTTTATACAGAGATGGGACTGCCTTCAGCTGCCTTCACTCTTTCATGAAGGCTTCCCTCTTTTCCATAGCTAGGGATGATGTATTACAGTCTATTATGCTAACTTTTCCTTCTGGACCCTTGTTTTCCCCTTTGTAGGCTCTATCTCTAGATGTTTTTCTCTAAAGAATTTGAAAAATGTATCTTTATAGTGACCCTGTAGCAAGGCATTGTACAAATTCTGCTGCCTACCTGATTATAATCATGACACAAGCTGCCAGGATAGAGCTGGAATTCCCAGGACAGGCTGAGTGGTTTAAAAAGGAAAAAAAAAAAAAAAAAAAAAGGATAAAGCAACTCCAGGATCTCCATTTAACCTGACTATATCTGGTGACCAAATGGGCAAAGTATTTCCAATATACTCCGGGCAGTACAAAGTGATTGCAGCACATGCTGGACAGAGATAATACTCTGATGAAACAGAGACATCTTTATGGGACTATGAGTGGGATTATAATATTTTGCTTGAGAGATGTTATCTCAAAAAAGAAGGCAGTAAAGCAGAGTAAAGATGACAAATTTCAGGACATGTATTGATTTTAATGAATACCTCAAATTGTTCATTTACTTTTAAAAATAGGCAAGAGAATATGAAATAAAATTTATAATTTATACATACTGAAGTTTTTAAAGCTTTTCCCTCCCTTCTGTCATTTATCTTAATGGTCCCAGGAATGGAAACACAAAGATATATTAAGTCCAACAAAGATTTTGATTTTAAAAGCTCATTTAATGAATCTTGTGCTTTATTTTTTGTAAGTATAATTTAAAAAATAAATTACTGCCAAAGAGGAAATAATATGTGCTAAAACAATAAATGGCCACGAAGAAAACCGATTTTGTAGGGGTTAGGGGTGGCTTATAAGAAAGCATAGTGGGTGAATGTACCACAAAATGTTTTGTAAGTTTGCAACAACATTGGGAACACTGTATTTATCAAAGTTTGAACTGAGAAAACCAATTGATATTCCTTCAGAGTACACATTCCAATAATAATATATAGCATAATTTAAATTATCAGTATTTAGATCAAATTTGAGACATTAATATGCAAGGTACATTTTTGTCTATATATCATGAGTATCATTGGTTAGGGTTTTTTATTGAACTAAGGCATTTTATGACTTACAAAATACTCTGAAACATATGTTTGAAATGCACAAAATGCTTAAGTCCTTAAATTTAAAACATATGTCCTTTTTTGCTTCCTCGTTCGGTAGTTTTAAAGACCAGTTGAGCTTAGGAAAGTTTTTAATGTGATTGCTGAATTTTCAAATCACAACTCACTGTTTAGTAAACTTGTTTCCATTCTTGAAGCACTCGCTTCTGAAATAGTTGGTATTTATCTAAAACACAAAAACTAGACATAAAAATATTCCTTCTCTAGAATTAGACAAGTGTGAGTTTGTGATGTACTGTATACATGGGCTTGATCACCCACCCACACCTTCTTGTCGAGAGACTATTTTTCTGCTCTCATCAGCAAGACACTGAAATGTGGGAATTTGGCTGAAATGGATTTCCTGTTTCTTGCCAGCATGTCTTGGAGATGGCACTGTCGGGAGTGTGATGTGAAAGAACAGACAGCTGTCCCCAGTCTTGAAGATTCATCTGGTGTATTAGTTTAGAAAACCATCTTAACATCAATTTAACCTTTAAAGAGCATATTTAAAAATAAATTTCTTATGCGGTTGTCTAGTAAAAGAATGTGAGTTAT
Organism: Ursus americanus; assembly: GCF_024610735.1. NCBI lineage: Eukaryota > Metazoa > Chordata > Mammalia > Carnivora > Ursidae > Ursus > Ursus americanus. Next base: position 68,415,751 of record NC_142127.1, on the reverse strand, counting down.
TTTCCCACTAGGAAAACAAAAAAAGGAAATCTGTGCTTCAAAATTCGCCCTGTATAGAGTCCATGTCTTAAGGGAGCACTAGTTGTTTCAGTAGTTAGGTTATCTGCACCACTGGGCTTCAACTAATTAATTTTATTTTCTAATAGTATACCTCAAGGAGGTCACATTATTAAACTTTGATTGAATGAAGTAGCAAGGCCAGAAAGCTTTGACAAGCAATAAAAATTACCTACTATTCATAGAATCTCAGAAAATCAAATACTACTTATTCATTATTGAAAACGGGAGGCAGATGTGCTGTGCCAGAAGCACACTGAACTTAAAGGTAGGAAAAAAAATGTGCGTGCCAGTTGTCACCATTTCAGTTGAAGCAAGTTAGTTGATTTCCTTGAACCACACTCATCTATAAAATGGAGGTAATGAGAACACTTAGTTGATAAAATATTTTGAAAATTCAGAGTAATAATAAATGTGACAATATTATACATACTGAGAACCACAAAAATATAATACACTATCATCATTATATATATTGTAAATAAAAGGCTCAAATATTTCCCTTAAAATTCTGTGCCTTTGGGCATCACCTGGAGGGCTATATCCCAGCGAGGGAGAAATCTCATAATGAAATGCAGTTGTTGTACCAAGAGGTTTCAGAAATGCTTGATAGGACTCCCTATGAAGAGTTTTCCCTTTCTGTTATTATTTGCTTTGCTCATAGACTCACTTGCTTTTCAAATAGATTTATCCATTCATACCCACCTGCTCAAATGCAGAAACATTGCCCTGACACTCTCACTGAGCAGGAGGAGCTCTGAATCCTGGAGTATCTAGGAGATTTCTAACTCAATATAAAGGAGGGAGTGTATCAAAAGTACCATCACTATGGGGATGTGCTGCCCAACTGGGAATACTCCTTGACTATAAGAACCTAAAACTGACCTAACTTAAGATCCGCCATTCTTGTCCTCGTCTGTGATGTATCTTAACCAATTCAAGAGCAGTACCACATCTCACATACTGTCTTTCTGCTACTATCATCTCATCTTGTCTCCTGACATTGACCAAACCACAGCCAAAAGCAAATCTTATCTTACATATTTTGTGTTAGTGATGCTAACTGAAACTCTTAAAAGTTGCACTGTTTCTGAAGCAGTTTGGAGATTGCAGAAATTAATGATTCCTTTTGTTGTCTTCATATTCCAAGTATTAGTAGGAATATTACATTAACTGAGATCCTAATACAAATTTAATGTGCTGACTTCCCAGATATAGATAGTGGGGATCTAGCTTGACTGGCATGACTGACTAACAAGAAAAAAGAAAGGGGGGGTGGATTTCCTTTCACATAACAGTGGGCTCCAGAGTAGAACTAGAAGGGTAGCACAAAGGAAGACAAGCCTGGCCTTAAGTGCTGCCACACCTCTGTGTCACCTTCAGTACCTCCCACGTGTGTGTGCGCGTGTGTGTGTGTGTGTGTGTGTGTGCGTGTGTGTGTTTAGAGGAGATGGGATGATATTTTTAAGAGTTAACATGTACATAAATAGTCCCCAAAATGTTGAAACTCTATTTTATCCATTATAGAAATCAAGACTGTAGATTAGAATCAGAAATGGAGCTTTAAATATAGAGACACCTGGGCTTTCCCCAGGCATCCTGAACCAGAGTTTCCAGAGATGAACCCAATGAGTATCTGTCTTTAAAATGTTCTACTGGTGTTTCTAACATGAACCCGTAGATAAGTATCAATTTGCAGAATTTGGTCTCAGTTTTCCAGGAACCACAACTGTAAGAGAACTTTTTTATTAATTTCCTGATTCCTACATACTGGTCCTCAGTAGAGAATGTCATCGTGCTGAGCCAGGGAGGAACAATGAAGGATGTGGGATTAGAGACTGATCAGCATTCTTGGACTACAGTACTCTGTGAGATATAGACAGTATGGTCTGAAGAGTTGGTAATATCCTAGGAAATTACTAAGAAAGCTGACTGCCAGAATTCTGTTTCATAATAAAATAATCTTACTAAAGGTAATAAAAACGTATGATAAAAAATAAAACAACGGGAGTATTATTTTTCCTACCATACGCTCACTCCTTATAGTCAACTGGGAAGTTAATAGTTTCTAGGGAAAATGAAAGGGAGAAAGAGAAGGGAGGGAAGGAAAAAGGAAAGGAAGGGATTCAGTGTGTATGCCCCTTTTGTTTAAAAGAGGAAGACTCTATTCACCTTTCTTTTTCTTTATAATGTATTTTTGATGATCTCATAAAATTAACACAACGTAGACATCATTTAATAGAATGTTGTGGTGTGGTTATATAATGACGTGTCTCAGTGTATTGACATTTTCACATTGGTTGATTTTAATGTGAAGCCCCTGCTTAAGAACTTCTGAGCTAGGAGTTAATTTTCTATCACCTGTGCACTATGGTAGATGTCAGCCTGTTTCTGAGATTTCGCTATTGCAGCAAATACTGCAATAATTTCTCTTTATGTTTGTGCTAATATATCTTAAAATATACTTCTGGAAGAGAAATTTCTGGGTTTTAGAGTACTTGTATTGTTTATTTTCACTTTTTAAATATTATCCACACTCGGTCTAAAAATTGTACCAGTTGAAATTCCCATCAAGAGTATAATAGTGCTTGTTTTCTTATACTCTTATCAACAGTATTTTTTATCCTCTTTAACTATTTTTACAAGGGTTTAGATTTTCTCTATTTTATTATCATCACTATCAACAGTCCGGTATTGAGCAGCACATTGTTACCCCCAAATTCCCATTTAATCACTCATTCACCCATTTGCTTACACAACAGGGAAATCCTATGGGATCCACACAGCCATTTAAAGGCATCAATTCCATTAAATTTGCTTCCTCTCCTATGAGTCATACATGTATAATGGGAAATGCATATATTCTGGATACTTGCCAATAGGAAAAAAAATAACATATTATCAAGTCTAATTGAAAATATGTTCATTTTTGAAACTCATAAAATCTGCAGCTTGGATGAGATTTTTGATTCATTCGGGATTTCAAATTTACAATTTAATTAAACTTAGGATATACTTCTGAGAGACTGAATTTTGGAGTGTAAGAAAGAAGATAGGAACATGTAATTTCTTTATTATGTGAATAGCCGCATATATAGATATTTCAGTAGCTGCCTGTGTAATCTATGACTTTGTCTACATATGAAATAGGAGATTAAAAAATTAAATTGATGGAGAATGTAAGAACCTCAAAACTTAAAATGGATTATTTTAGTTCTCCCACCAATAGCTGCTTTTCTTTATAATGTCCCCAACCATGGTTATTGAATGGTAAAAGCCTAATACAAAATAGGCCCTGAGGACAAACTCTGATAAAGAGAAGTTTTAACTTGAATCAGTTAACAGTCCCATCATTGACCTTGCTTAAGAGTTAAGGAGGTGGTAGCAATAACCATCTTTTCTGGTAATTGATAAGCCAATGATGAAATTATTTTCGTACATTATCGACAGTGTGTTTAATTGCTGCAGTTTAAGTTGATAACTTGAAATTTGATTCGATTATTTCGATATTCTGGGCAAAGAGAAGTTTGCCATTTTCTTGTGGAATCATTTAATATCAAGCTAGTGTTCAGCTTAGAGGGGCACTCACTTACTAGCAGTGGAAATACCTGTACAAAGCTGTTTAGTAGTATAAAAACTGAGATTATCTAATTTTTTTTAATTTAAATTCAATTAGCCAACATATAGTACCTCATTAGTTTCAGATGTAGAGTTCAGTAATTCATCAGTTGTATATAACATCCAGTGCTCATCAGATCACGTGTCTGCCTTAATGCCTGTCACGCAGTTACCCCAACTCCCCACCCACCTAACTCATTTTTTCTAAGTACAGAACTCTGGGTGGGGGGGGAAGTGACTTCTCAAACAGATCTAGATGAGAGAAAACACACAGATTATTTTATCTGTAATCATCTATGATATGTGGATGCATAGGTAGTAGCTAGATAGATGAATGGAGATCTAAAATGATTAATGTCAAACTTTTAGCAAAACTTCCAACTGAGAAGTGGAAATAAGGTGGAAGAAACAAATTAGGACTGCAGTACCTAAGATAAAGTTATTTGTGCACTGCTTGTCTTGGTCCGTGCAGTTTGTAAGCTTAGTCCTCTATCTTGTAAGTTGTCTTACAAGTTAGTTTTATGATCTTACAATTTTAGATTATCACAATATTAAGAATATTCCTTAATATCAGAATATTAAGGAATGATTCTGTACCATTGCATAACCTAACATATGGATCTAGTGTTAGAATATGGGTAACTGTGTAGGGAGTACATTGATTCTCTTGATTCTGTTCTCCCAAGGCAAGACGTTCACTTAACAACATTTATATTAACTCACAGTTCAAGAACAAATTTTCCTCCCTGGAAATTCACATAAATTAAATACAAATACATAATGTGCCCAACTGATATAAGGTAGGCTGTGAACTAAAGAATATAATTTTTAAAAATTATGATAAATTTCTACAGCCAATCAGACAACAAGCCTAAATTAGAAGGGTATGGGCAGATATACCGTGTATAGTTTGATCATCCCATCACAATGAAGCTTCATTCTTTTCATGTGATTAAAAAAATTAAGCTTTAGAATATGTTTTAAGTATCATGATTTTAAAAATCAGAAGGTTTAGATATAGATTTTAGTATTTAGTTTATGTAGATGTATAGATTTTTAAGAGATAAATAGCACACAGATTTCAATTTAAGTTAACTTTTGACACCCTAAAACATTAAATGAAACCGTAGGTTAAAATCATACACAAAGACTTTTTTCTTTTAATTCATGACAGAAAGTTAAAATGAGGACATGTGTTCCATTTCTGGTTTTATTGGTATAGCTACTTTTAATTGATATTGTATCTTTAGGATTTTTTCCTTGAGGGTTTGATCTTGCAAAGTTAGAATCGACGGGAACCTTTCCATTGCCTTCATGCATTCTGTTTGTAGTTCATACTGATAGAGTTTACACTAAAATTCCATGGGAAAAATGTTCTGAAAATACCTCAATCAATTAAACGGAAAAATAGGAAATTAACCTAACAATGTCCTGTATTGATTTGATGCATTTAAACTAATTACTTGAAAGCATATCCATCTCTCTGAAGAACAATATCCTGTATACCAAGATTGTATCATTTAACATATAAATAACCTGGCTAACACAAACATATATTTAATTTTCCTTTCAGAATTGCCACTGCAGGGTGTTAAACTGTTATTACTGTAACAAAAGTGTTCCAGTAATGAATTAAACAGTTTAATGTTTTCTGCAGTTTGTTAAAACAACCCAGTGTAGAACTTAATCTTTAGAAATACTGAAAATATTGAAAATGTGCTACTGTCTCACAACTATGAACTAACCTACTTTAAACATGCTGTTTGGAATTAACATGAGTTGAAGAGTTTAATGATAACAGTAGGATGATTTTACCTTTAAGATGAAAAATCAGAGAAAGAAGGTTTACTTTACTGATAAGTATTTCCATACAGCAATATTCCCCACTGTGCAAATAGTAAAGCTAAAAAATAAGCAACTGTGTCAAGGACATATTGAACTGTTCAGATATTTGCTATAAAATTACATCTTTAGGCCCCTAGGAATATCTAAACAAATAAGAGATAAGACAAGTATCAAAGAAAAGGAAAGAGAAAAGCAGGATAAAAAGTGCATTATGTAAACATACAGATGTGAGTGGGAGACATCTGGGAATACCATTGTGTATAACGTAAGTTGCAAAATTACAGGTTGTATTTGGGAATGTGGAGAGAGAAGGAGCAAGAGAATACAGATCAAGACTAGTCAGTGAATGATGTCATAATTTAAGGATTTTTATTCATTTATTATTTTTCAATTGGAAGTATTAAACTAAGAGATGGGAAATCTTCAGATTAGAGGAGTCCAAGAGGCATTGTGTTCACAAAACTCCTGGGAGGGAAATGTAAGGAAATCTTAAAGAGAGAGGATGGCAGTGGACATAAAGAACAGTTAGCCTTTTACCGCATTTCGGGAGATAGAATTTTAAAAAGAAAAGATGGTTAAATGTGAGAAGTAATGGAGATAAAAACATGCCCCAAAACTTTTTTTTTTATTATGTTCAATTAGATAACATATAGTACAGCATTAGTTTCTGATGTAGTGTTCAGTGGTTCATTAGTTGCATATAACACCCAGTGTTCACATGTGCCCTCCTTAATACCCATCACCTGGGTACCTATCTCCTCACCCCCTTCCCTTCTGTAACCCTTAGTTTGGTTCCCAGAGTCCAGAGTTTCTCATAGTTTGTCTCCCTCTCTGATTTCCTCTCATTCAGTTTTCCCTCCCTTTCCCTGTGGTCCTCTGTGCTATTGCTTATGTTCCACATATGAGTGAAACCATATGATAATCGTCTTCCTCTGCTCAACTTATTTCACTTAGCATAGTACCTTACAGTTCCATCCATGTCAGTGCAAATGGTGAATATTCATCCTTTCTGATGGCTGAGTAATATTCCATTGTGTATATGAACCATATATATATATTTTTTATCCATTCTTCTGTTGAAGGACAACTCCACTCCTTCCATGGTTTGGCTATTGTGGACATTGCTGCTATGAACATTGAAGTACATGTGTCCCTTCTTTTCATTACATCTGTATTTTTGGGGTAAATACCTAGTAGTACAATTGCTGGATTGTAGGGTAGCCCTATTTTTAACATCTTGAGGAACCTCCATACTGTTTTCCAGAGTGGCTGTACAAGCTTGCATTCCCACCAACAGTATAAGAGAGTTCCCCTTTCTCCAAATCCTCGCCAACATTTGTTGTTTCCTGTCTTATTAATTTTTGCCATTCTAACTGGTATAAGGTGATATCTCATTGCAGTTTTGATTTATATTTCCCTAATGGTTAGTGATATTGAGCATATTTTCATATGTCTATTAGCCATTTGTACGTACGTCTTCTTGGGAGAAGTGTCTGTTCATGTCTCCTGCCCATTTCTTGACTGGATTATTTGTTTTTTTGGGTCTTGAGTTTGAGACATTCTTTATAGACCTTTGATAGCAGACCTTTATCTGTAATGTCATTTGCAAATAACTTTCAAGTTTCTAACAATGAGTTTGGGTATTGGCATTTTGCTTTTGAAATGTTTCAACAGTATAGGATAATCGTGTGCTTTAGATAAGTTACCAAAAGAAATCACCTATGAAAAAAAGAGTGAATGAGACACATCACTTAATAAAACATGCTATTTGGTTTGCTTTCAACTATTAAGAAACTAATCAAAGGGGTGTAGTCTGCAGTCTGCTCTGTACCAGCCCCTAGATCTGAAGCCTTTCCATGTGCACATAGTCTAGCATGAAGAAACCACATTAAAAACAACCAATAAAATGTTTCCACTAGATAGTGGTTTTATTACTTTTAATTATCAGATAGATACACCAAATTGCTTTCTTATTTTCCTAAACTTTTAGAGAGATGTTTGTTGTCAGTATAAATTGAATGTTTATTCCACTTAAACTTTCAATTCATAAGGATTATTTCCATCCTTAACTAAAACTTGGTAGTTGACATTATCCCCATGTTCCTAGCATACATGTTATAATATTGCAGTATTATTATCTGTATTATTTGGGAATTAAACTCTTTAATGACTTCTTTTAACTGCACCCATTTGATTTAGTTACAACTGTTACTTCTAATACCTATAGCTTAGAAATTTCACAAAAGCATATGACTGTTGGGGGCAAGGGAGCACTGAAAAAAATAAAATTGAGAACCTGAAGGAAGTTTACTTGATGCACAGAGGAATGATGTCTTGGTATCTATGAATTTACCAGGTTGTTTTAGTACGGGAATGCTTAAAGCTCTTGATGCTTAATGGGCTCTAATCCTGTTAAACTTTTAACTTTTTTAATGATGATACTAGCTTTAGCTGTCTTATTTAAAGATGCTAACATTAATGCAGCCAATTATAAGACAAAATCACACAAAAGCATTTTATATTGTCTAAACTTTGATTCAACTCTAACTGAAACTGAAAGTATATGGAGACAGCGAAGAGATAGTGACTTGTCAGCCTTGGTCAACCTCTGGTTATTCATTTGTTTGTTTGCTTGTTTGTTTTGTTTTGCTTTGAGGTCTTTGAAAGGGATAACTTTACTAACACAAAGTATGGCACCTCTAAATGACTCAGGTATATCCCTTCCAAATCACTATTTTTTGTATATATTTAAGCAAGAGCAAATAGTCCAGTAAATATTGCTAACAGGATGAATAGGAAGTCCTAATTTTGGAAAAATGGAGAATGTGAGGTAAATTGAACAGTTCTCATGAATTAGTGCTTTTCTGTAGCAACAACAAAATTAGTTTATAGTGAATATATGATAATCTTCATCCAGATGGTTTTGTCATCACTTGTAATTTTTAGAGCTTTTAGAAACTTTCCCTTGGGTTCTGTGAAATACTTCTACAATACTTGGTAACATGTGTCACCACATCACTTTTATTTATGACTGAATTTTTCCCATCACAACTAGTTCCTCTTCATGAAAAAAGAATATGTAAAAGTGATGGTAATAAAATCCACGAAGACGTTTATTTTGTGTAACTCAGATGTGGGAAAGGGTAGCACATAAATTCATCTTGTCAGGAGCAGAAATATATTTTTGTCCAATTTTGAAGCAATAGATTTTTTTTGATGAAACTGGCAGGCGTGTCTAAATATGTTCCAGGGAGCTGTCAGTAGTGATAGTATGAGAGAAAAAACTGTAAATAAAGTGATAATTACTTTCAAAGATTTGTAGACATTTATGTTCCTTTGGTAGGAGTTTAATGATTAAACACTTTAAAATGTAGAGGGTATTGATACTATATGTTCATTGAAAATCATTTTAAATAAAAACAACAACAACAAGGAAAATGGTCAACACAGCCTGGGATGGATTCAAGATTTGAAAAATAAAGCATTAAAAAAAAATCTGAAACCATGACAACTTAGATGCATAGAGCTTACTTAGGAGCTGAGTATATAAAATTTTAGGAAACTGATGAACTTTTAAGGCCAGTGGATATAAATCAGCTATCACTTTCATTTCAATAAGTATTTGTAGTAGTTTTTAAACATCATTTCTTAGAGCATTGGCTACATATGTTAGCATGATGCATTTAACAAAATTATTTCTGTCCTCTGAAATGCCAGAAAAGTCTTGGGAAAAATTTAAACCCAAGTAGGAGAGATTAAAAAAAATCAGTGTCATAAAAAATATTGGAAACAAGAGGTAGATAGAAACACTACAAAGGGATTTATAAACACTGAATTTTACCGAAAGACTGCAGTGGCATCAGGACAGCAGATGGCAAAGTGCTAACAGCACAGGAAGACATCCAAAACCACTGGAAAGTATAATTCAAGAAGCTATATGAGGTACCAAGGGACCGTAGCGACGGTACCAAGTGTGAGGCAATCATCTGCACAGCCATAAAATAATCTTCACCTTTCCTGGCAGAGAAGGAAACTGCAGTAAACAAACTCAAACTGGGAAAGGCACATGGTACAATGTTACAGATGAACTCATAAACGAGGTGGCAACTGTGCACTTAGTGTCCTTCATAAAACCTGTCCGTGGGCAAACGGGAAACAAGGCACCGGCCGAGGACCAGCACAAATTCATCTACATAACCTGTCCCCTAACCAGCTCAACACGAAAGAGAGAAGAGCTACTGAGCGTCCTTGGTCCTTCGTGGAAATGCTAGGCTGCCCATTGTTGGAGAATGCCTACAGAGAAAGGCAGCCAGGGGGTCAGAGAAGAATAAAATGAGAGAGGGAGCAAGACAATATTTCTGTTGTATCTGATGAGATACCTAATCAAATCTGCTACTTGGATTTCACTGATTGGATTTCACTGATTACCAAGACCATTGAGTACAAATTGAAAGAGTTTATAATGATCTGTAAAGATAACTTGATTGTCATAGTGTGGGTCATTACATTTCTAGACACTGAATATACTGAATACATATCTAATAGTGATCCAGTATGTATGAAGAATAAATACCTTGCATTATTATGAATTTGATTAATATCTGAAGCCCCAGGCTTAAAAAAGGGAGGGAGGGAGGGAGGAAGGAAGGAAGGAGGAAGGAAGGAGGGAAGGAAGGAAGGAAGGAAGGAAGGAAGGAAGGAAGGGCCATGAACACCGCCCAGGGAGCCCGGGCATTGATTCCGGAGAAGGACGAGGCACAGACAGGTTAGCTTACAAAAGATAGCGTGGGTGCAGGGGACGACCGCCAGGCGTGTCACCGCCAAGAGTGCGATCGCCCGGAACAGCTGCAGCCTTGCGTATTTATTGGCAATAAACAATCAAAGACAATCAAGGGGATGATCCGTAGTACATCCTAGTGAATAGTAGCACATCACGGGGAAGGTCACAGGATTAGATGATGTAACGTTCTGCAAGTGAGGACTGTTCTTAAACCTGTGTCTATGGACCCCGCCGGCTATTGTCAAGAGCAATCAAGTTGCGGTTGGGGCAGTGTTCTGCCCTTTAGCAGACCAGGCTTTCCTGGCCGCTGGTTATCTGAGGGCAGCTTCCACCCTGAGCGAGCTGGGCATTCCCAACTGTTGTGTAAGCCAGGCGTTCCCAGTGGCTGGGCTTTGATGTTTATGCTAAAGCCCACAAGGTCACAAACATGTTTTCCTGTTATATCCTTAGCATAAGCTCTCGGCTAGGGGATGCTGCAAGGAAGGGAGGGAGGAAGGGAGGAAGGAAGGAAGGAGAATTGCTTGAAGGCGTTTTGAAAAGATCCAGACTTCTCATTTTTGTTTTCCACTGATGAAACCAAAAATCTATTATGATATTTTCCCCGTGTCTCCGTTTCCCTAGAACACTGCGTTTTTACTTTTACTTACCGCGTGTGTGCGTATGTGTTGTGGGGGTGCGGTTCAGGATTAGGACTGGGAGACATGAAGGGTATTAAAGTTTTGCCATTTTTTTCCAGTAAAAGACCACCAGTGATACCACTCGAACAAGTTGTATTCAATACTCCTTGCAGCAAAGGAGAATGCATCTTGAGGATCTCTAAGACACCTCTTTAAGAAGGTGCTACAAAGGATTTGTAGGATTGAGGCTTTTGTTAGGTGATTTTAGGGTAGGTTTAAGGAAGCTGGACTTTGTTCTAGAGGCAGGGATAATTCTTTGATTGGGTATCTTAATAGATCTTATCTAAAGTGAAGTCTAGCCCTAGGCTAAAGCTGTGATTGAGAAAAAAGTAGCAGTCGTATTAGCAGGATAGGGGGTGTTTTGGTCATTTCTGTGGCTTAGACAATGATCATAGTTGGTTTGTGTTCAGACGTGATTATGTACTTGTCTTGGTTTTATCTTAATCTGTCAGGGTCACAGATTAGCGTTGTCTAATATAAAATTATTTATGTTCATCAGAAGAATACCATGGCCTAGTCATGAATGTCAGGCCAGCAACAAGGTTTAGCTAATATTTCCAGGCCAGCACCTGGTCACCAGGGGTGCTTTTATTTTCTCAGTGGTTTATGGTAAATCCAACTAATTATAAATGGGTTGCTGTATTTTCCAAATATTACCCGATATAACAATACTCTATTGTCTGTCATTGAACACAGTCCAGTCCATTGCATTCTAGGTCTCATTTTTCTTTGCTCACTTGCAATGCCAAAGAACATGTTGCATATTCAGTACGTGTAATGTGTATTTAAAAATGAAATACAGAGGAAATTATATTTCCCCTTGTAACATCCTCTTTCAGTGTTTTTTATTTTGTTATATTTCTGAGCTAAAATCGTAGGAGATGTATTCTACTTCTTGTCACCTTTTTCTTGTATATTCAAACTGTTACCAAATCTTGCAGACTCTAACCAAGAAAAACCTCTTGAATGTATCCTAACTCTCCGCTTTAACTCTTGCCTAGTTCGGCTTTGAACTACTTCCGGTATTCCCCAATCCCCAACTGCTTCCTTTCATATAGGCAACTCTCCTCTTATTTGACTCCTTTTCAAAAGCATTTGACACTCCTCCTTACCCCCTTCTGCTTAAAAGTCACCTTCCACTTATTGCCAAAGATTTTCTTCTGTTACTCCTTTTACCTCAATAGTTAGTGGTTCTCATTCTTTTAACCCTTTATCAGTTTTTAAATATTAGTGTTCTATGGGGTTCTATTCTCAACCTGGGAATTGTCAGGTTGCTTCCTATTCAACCTGTGCGCTGTCCTCTGCCCTGCCCTTGCCCCTGGGCTGACCTGACTGGGGTCTTCGGCATCATCCAGGCTCCTTGGCAGTGGCCCCCTCCCTCTTTTCACTGTAAGACCAATCAGGCACCTGTGTTTCCAGGGCCCTAGTACTACCTGCTCACCTGTAGTCCTAAAAGGCTTAGCAGCAGGATGAGCTTACCACTACTGTGATTCTCCTAGTGCCTCAACATTTCATCTGCCTGTTATCATAACATAAAACTGTCTTCAAAATCCCAGTTTATGGAATTGAGACAGTATGAGATTGTCAGCACTCTGAGCAACGCATAAATATTGGTTCTTTTCCCTCTGTCTTAGATTTGCATCTCATTACATGTATCTTTAGCATTCTTGATTTTTATCTATATCTTTACTGAATTTTTAACCAATATTTCTAACTACTACCTCTATATCTTCACTTACGTGCTCCATAGACCTTTCAAATGCAATGTTTTATTTTATTTTATTTTATTTTATTTTATTTTATTTTATTTTATTTTATTTTATTTTATTTTATGTTTGGAGATTGTATTTATTTAGTCGAGAGAGAGAGAGAGCGTGTGCACAAGCCTGTGAGTGAACACCAGTTGTGGAGAGGGGCAGAGGGAGAGGCAGAAGCAGATCCCCTGTTGAATAGGGAGCCCAAAGAGGGGCTCCTTCCCAGGACGCTGGGATCATGACATAAGCCAAAGTCTATTTTATATTATCTTATTTTTCTTAAAGATTTTGTTTATTTATTTGTCAGAGAGAAAGATAGAGCCAAAACAAGGGGAACAGCAGGCAGAGGGAGAAGCAGCCTCCCCACTGAGCAAGGAGCCTGATGTGGGACGCCAACCCAGGACCCTGGGATCATGACTCAAGCTGAAGGCAGCAGCTTAACTGACTGAGCCATTCAGGCGTCCCACCAAATGCACTGTTTTAAATGCATGTTTCTTCAAGGGGCCTGCGTGGCTTAGTCCCTTAAGCTTCCAACTCTTGATTTCGGCTCAGGTCATTATCTCAAGGGTCCTGGGATCAGCCCTGCCTCCGGCTCTGTGCTTCAGCACAGTCTGCTTGTTCCTCTTCCTCTGCTCCTCCCCCTGCTCCCAGGCTCCTTTGCGCACAATCTCTCTCTTAAATAAATAAATGAATAAAATCTTAAAAAAAAATAAATGTACGTTTCTTCAAACTTGTGCCTTCTCCCACCTTGCATCTTTCTAAATAACACTACCTGATTAAGCTGGAACCTGTGAGTGGTTCTAAGTCATCTCTTTCTCTCCCACTGCAATCAAATTCCATTGCCATCCTAAAAACTTGTTAACTTGTTGAATTGTTTTTATTAAATACTGATACAAAAGAATGTCTTTTATAGAAATATATATATATATGTGTGTGTGTGTATATACACACACACACACATATATATATATGAAAAATGATAAACAGCACTGTGCTGAACCTGGAAAAAATTGTCTATTGTTCTCCCTACCTAATCCCATTCTATTTCCCCTCAGAAATAGCCACTCTCCTAATATTTGTATTTATCTATTGGACAAGTCTAATAGTTTTTTTTAATTTATTTTATTTTATATTTGTAGCTGTTTCTTTTCTAAATAGCTTAGTCATTTTTATAGTCCTTTGATTTTTTTTTTCTCACATTATCAATTTGTTTTAAATCTTACTGTATATATTTATTTTACATTTCATAAGGGATAATTCCAGTATTAGAAGTCTTTGCAAGTTTTGCTCTTTATTGTGTATGGGATAATTGTATTTGTTGTTTCCTGATAATTTACCAAAAGCTTGTATTTCCTGAAATTTACCAGTAAAAATGCTTTGAGACCTGCTTTAAAGTTAGTTTCTTGTCCAGAGGATTTGCATTGACCCCTGTCACATGCCTATTTGCACTTCTAGGGAAGAATCATTTTAATTACACATTTGGCTTGAGTTTTTTTCACAACATGAAATGGTATGATTTCAGACAGCACACCTGTGTAAGGTTAGCTCTGGGTACAATTATCTGGGGAGACTTTTTTCTATTTTTGTAATCCTCCAAGAACTGTGGAGGTGGCAGGGGATGGGCTTATATAGAATTTATCTTTGTTTGCTATGCTCAAGTTCATATATTTGGTAGTTTCAAAACTAAGCAGGTCTCCACCCTTTGGTGGTTTTCTGCTCTTCCTGAACTTTCTCCTTTGTTTTCCTTGATTAAAAAAAAAAAAAAATCATAAACTGCTTAAGTTCAATATGCATGTCAAATGTTTTGAAATCAATGACCTGCTTATGTCTTAAGCTTCCCTCTTTTATATACTTTCTGTACTCTTAGACTCCTTATTTAAGCATACACAACAGATTACATATATATATATATATATATATATATATATATATATATATATATATATATAATTTCACTCTAAATGTTTTTATCTAAAAAATTTGTTATTTTTATTTTTTTATCTTTTTGAAGATTTTATTTATTTGACAGAGAGAGAGAGAGCATGCAAGCATGACCAGGGGAGCAGCAGGCAGAGGGAGAAGCAGGCTCCCCACTAAGCAAGGAGCCCGATGAGGGACTCAATCCCAGGGTCCTAGGATCATGACCTGAGCTGAAGGCAGATGCTTTACTGATTGAGCCACCCAGGTGTCCATTCACCTGGAGTATTTGAAATATAATTAATTATTCAGTTGATGACAGAATGATCTTTCTGTATTCTGGATATTTTTATAATCTTCGTCTATCTTAGTCACAACTATGTTCTGTAATCTAGCATAATGTCTGTTACATAAGCACCAGATGAAAATATTGAGTAACTGTAGTGAAGGTTTGACTGACTCACCAATTCTGAGTCACTCTGTACTTTCCTTTTCCTTTGTGAATGAATCTCAGACCCCTTATCCTGCCGTACACTGCCCTTCCTAATTTGGCCTCCTCTGCCTGCTTAGCCTCAGCAAGCAACAGTCCTGTCCTCACTCATTACTATCCCTTTAGTTTTCTCATCTATACATGAGCCCTGTAAAAAGACAAGAGTTTGTAACAGAGTTTGGGGTGGGAAGGAATATAAAAACTTTTGCACAAGTGTGATTGTCTCCTCTTGACATTTTAAAACTCTTTTTGCCACTTTTTTTTTTTAAAGATTTTATTTATTTATTTATTTGACAGAGAGAGAGAGACAGCCAGCAAGAGAGGGAACACAAGCAGGGGGAGTGGGAGAGGAAGAAGCAGGCTCCCAGTGGAGCAGGGAGCCCGATGTGGGGCTCGATCCCAGGATCCTGGGATCATGACCTGAGCCGAAGGCAGATGCTTAATGACTGAGCCACCCAGGTGCCCTTCCACAATGGTATTTTAATATTAAATTGATCATTTCACATCTCTAAACTTAAAACAAATAATGATTTCCCATTATAACTAGAATGAAGCTGAAAAAATTTAAAACGGCTTTTAAGGACTTAAGTTCTCTAGCAGCAACCCACACACACACCTTCAAACCTCTCTTCGTGCAGTTTTCTCTTTGAGGTCAGCATTTCCATCACATTGAACTTCTTCCATTTCTTGCTTCTTCATGCTTCCTGTAACTTTAGTGCTTCTACAGATTTTGTCTGAAAGGTTTTACAACGCCTCTTCCCCTTATTAACTTATTATTAGCTACATATCTCAGTCCCATAAATAATTACCACAGATTGGATGACTTAACCCCCAAACATTTATTTCTCACAGTTCTGGAGACTGGGAAGTGCAAGTTCAAGGTGCCAGCAGATTTGATGTCAGATGAGAGCCCTCTTCCTGGTTTGCAGATAGCTATCTTCTCATTATGTCCTATGGGGTAGAGAGTAAGAGATCATTTCTCTCATGTCTCTATAAAGGCATTAATTCCATTCATGAGGACTTCCATCATTATCACCTAAATACTGCCCAAAGGTCTTACCTCCAAGTACTTCTATTTGGTACTTCTAATGGTCCTTCAAACATGGCTTTTGGAAGGATACATTCATGAGTCTCCCCCTCTGCCTGGATTTTCACAAAATTACTAATTGTTTACAGGTATTAATATGGCACTGGACAGATTTAACAGACATTGAAGCGTCTTGTAATGTTTAGTTGAGAGTACTTCTCTGTTTGTAAAATTACATGTGTGTGACTATTTGACTAATGTAATTCTTCCTCACAGATTATAAATGTCCCTAGGGAAGTTTGTATTTGTTTGTTCACCAGTGCCTAGTGGAGTCCCTGGTATATAGTATCAGTTAGTTAATACCAGCTAAAAGAATGTCCATATTTGCATTGCTCTATAGAGTGTGTCCAGAAGATTAATAAGATTCATAAAGGAATATATTAGCCAAAAAATATCAAGGACTATGGGACTTGGGATTCTCTAAGTTTTCCTCAAAATCTAAAATCTTATGATTTTCTTATATTTCATGCATAATAAGGATATTTGCTATCAAATAATGCTTGTGATACTTATGTTGGAGAGGAGGAGCCATATGAAGAGGACTGAGTCTATGCAATCATCTTTAAATAAAAGCTTTAAATATAGCAGGTATAGTAATATATTATTGTCATATAGGGATAAAAACTTAGAGCTTTGTTGTATAATGTTTCTTTTGGTTTGTTTAAAACTTGGTACTTTCAACTCTAAATGGAAAAATTCAATATAAGCATACTGATACATAGTCGTATTTGAATATAAACTGGGAGACTACTAGAGACTTCCCTAAAGAAAATAGAAATGCTAAAAATATAATTATTTTAAATATCTGCCAACCATATCTGTATTAGTAATAAGAGCGCAGTTTTGGGGGTGCCTGGTGGCTTAGTCAGTTAAGTATCCAACTCTTGATTTCAGCTCAGATCATGATCTCAGGGTTGTGAGATCCAGCCTCCCATCTAGCTCTGTACTGGGTGTGGAGCCTGTTTAAGATTCTCTCTCTCTCTCACTCTCTCTCTCCCCCTCCATCTCTCTCCCCCTCTTCTTTCCCCCCTCCCAAAACAAAACAATTTTTGTGTGATGTTTTTAAATATTAAACATAGGCTAATGGTAACCATTACTGCCATCAGTAATTAGGTCAAAACACTAACTTGTTACTTAGTAAAAAAAACACTTGGTAACTGGAAGAAAGCATTCATGGATAGGTCTGATATATTTTAGGTTCACTTGCTATATAATAGTGTTTTTTGTTTTGTTTTGTTTTGTTTTTGCCTCTCACTACTTGGCATGAATATGAAAGAAAGAACAGCCTCAACAAGAAACAACAGGATCACAAAGACAAGAAACCATAAATAATTTCTTCCTTTTTAACAACATAAGTAATATGTCCATAAAAGACACATTTTGGCAAGCTAGTGTGAAAAATCCCTAGATTTTTATTTTTTTCTTGTTTTATATTTTTAGCTGACACATGTGGACATTCTGATAGATAAGACCAAAATCATTTAAGATGATTTTGAGAGAAATGTAACTCTTAAGCCTAGGTAAAATCAGAAGAAAATATGATACTGAAAGGAGTGTTTCAAAAGTAGTGAATTTAAAATCTAGTCCATTCCTTCCAATATGCAAGGTTGTAGGTGCTAGTGTTAGCACTGATTTTTGTTCTTGGTTATAACCAGTTGGCCAGAAAATGGGGAATGTAACACTTATCAGCCACAGACACTAACAAGGGTCAACATGGCAGTTAGGAAGACTTTTGGTGTGTTGACACCACTGGCAACCTTTATAATTATCTGGGGAAGAAAGTATATAATATTATATGCCTCTTATGAAGGTGACAAACAGCCCAAATATCATCTAAAACATTTGAATGAACTTTGATTGCTATCACTCTAATAATGGATATATTAATTGTATCTATAACCTTATGATTGAGGGACTAATTACTTTATAGTGTTTAAATTTAGATTTTAATACTTTCAATAAAGTTATTTACTTTAATGGAAAGCAGCAAAACCAAATATAAAATTATTATTTCTGCTTTGGTTTAATTAAACATGTCTAGGTGTTCAAATCATGAGACTTTTACTAAGTACCTATTACGTGTAGGCATCATACCCTAATTGAAGATTTAAAAAGAAAATGAGAAAATAAATAGAGTTCTGAGCATTGGCATTATGAGCCCAACGTGATAAATGATAGCAAATCTCTGTTCTCAATCCTCATTCAAAGCATTTCAGTTAAAATGTGAAGGAAGAAGTATTAAAAGTTGCCTGCTAATCAAGTGGGATACGCTTCCTGGTTTTTAAATAAAATAATGTTTTGTCTTTGAGAAAGCAAAAACATAGCCTTGAATAAAAAGAGGCATTTACTGATTCTCAATGTACTATATGAAATTTGTATTTTTTTCTCTCAGATAAGGAAATACTATACACTAGGGTTTTAGTGACTATTATACTATTTTGTCACTGTAATCTAAGTGCATTTGCAATGTAGCAGTATAATAATTTTATTCCCCATCTACAGTTTCCACTTAAAGACACAAACATAAATAATAGAATTAAATTTAGGAGCTTAGTAATAACAATACTAATTTTTACTTTCAGAGGATTTTCGTTTACGAAGTCCTCTCATCAAGATTATTTTTCTTGGTAAGTTAAAAAAATGAAACGTTTTGTCACAATATGAACCAGACTGCACTAACATCCGTTATTTGTTTCACATTTGATACCTATTTTGAATCCCTTTTCTCCTGTGTATTTCCAGTTCTATCTTCTATTACAGCTTTCACTATTTTGGAAAATCTTTTTTTGTTGTTTCTAATATCTAAATGTTTTACATACAGATACTAGTTAGCACACCTTTTTTCCCTTCAATTAGATAGCAATAGTCTGTACACTTACATGTATGATCATTTCCCCCTCCTTCCTTTTTGGTTCTGTTGGTCGTATATAAGCATCCAAAGGACAGCTAAGAACAGATAAGAGTGAAGGAAAAAAAAAAAAAAGAAAAGATTCACATTCTCTTTCCATAAATACAATATTTAAATACAGTCTCAATTTTTAAGATGTTTTCTTAAGTGGATATGTTACCTTTTTTCTCTATGTAAGTACTACTCTCATGTAAAGAATATAGCATTACTCTGATAGGTTTTGATTTTTCTTGGAAAAAACCCCCATCAATTCTGGTTTTTTTTTTTTTTTTTTGCCCTGCACTCCCTGTCTGGATGGTCATGTCAACGTGAATTATATGTGTGTGTGTGTGTGTGTGTGTGTGTGTGTGTGTATTACACAAAGGTAATAATATCTATAATATAAAACATATATGTAATTATCGATTTAAAAAGGACATCACTTAAGTAGCTCTTCCTTCATTTCTGATATTCCGAATTTCTTTCTATCACTTTTTTTACTTGAAGAACTTTTGGCATTTTTTTTTTTTTATTTTATTTATCCGACAGAGAGAAAGAACACAAGCAGGAGAGTGGCAGAGGAACAAACAGACTCCCCAGTGAGCAGGGAGCCCAATGTAGGACTCGATCCCAGGACGCTGAGATCATGACCTGAGCTGAAGGCAGATGCTTAACCAACTAAGCCACCCAGGCACCCCGGCATTTTTTTTTTTTTAATCACATTCCCTTAATGTTCCTTCCTTCATCTCTGAAAGATATTTTTGTTGAACAAAGAATTCTGGGTTGACAGTTCTTTTCTTTTGATTTGCTACTTTCTTTTGACCTCTTGTCATTTCTGATGAGAAATTCACATTAACTTAAATATTCTCTTCATATTATGTGTCTGAAGGCAGTTTTATTTGATTTATATGTTTGGGGTTCATTAAACTTCTGGGATGATCATATTTATATCTCATTAAATTTGGACAGTTGTCAGTATTTTCTCAAATATTTTCCTGCACCAATCACTTTTTCCTAACCTTCTCATACTCCAAAGTCATGAATATTGACCTTTTGATATTTCCCTGGGATCACTGAGGTTCTTTTCCTTTTATATTTTTATTTATTTTTTTCTGTTGTCCAGAATGAGAAGTTTCTGTTGATCAATATTCAAGTGCTCTGGCTTCTTCCTCTATCATCTCTCTATTCTTATACTGAACCCTTCCTTCATTCCAGTTTTTTTTTTTTTTTCTGTTATTATGTTTTTCAGTTCTCGACTTTCCATTTGGTTGTTCTTTCTGACTTCTGTTTCTTTGCTGAGAACATCTATCACTTCATTCTTTTCCAGGTTGTGTCCTTACTTCTTAGACCATGGTAATTATAGCTGTTTTATAGACTTTGTCTGATAATTCAAACATTTGGTTCATCTTGGTGTTGCTGTCTGTTGATTTATTTTTTCCATGAGAGTTGTTTAGATTTACTTGTTCAGTGTATGTTAGTTCATCTTGGATTATATCATGGGCATTCTGATTATTGTTATGATGAGACTGGGGGACCTATAGGATCTTCTAGAAAATGTTGATAGAATTTTCCTTTGTTCAGAAGGCAGTCCACCTGGTGTGGTTTACACTTGAAGTTACAGCCTGGATTTTGTGGGCACAAGAGCTACTCTGGTCAGTGGTATACCATAATTCAGTTCTCAGAAATCTTTGATATACTTATTCTAGCCATTTTCATGCACATGTAGCTTGGGGATGTACTACAATATGGTGATTAAATGGTTGCCTTTCTCCATCTCTATCCCCTTTGATGTCTTTCCACTCTCAGATTTCCAAAGGTGTCCTTTTCTGGTATTCTGGACAAACTGTCAGGGCCTTAGCCACTCCTGTCATGTACTTCCTGCAATTCATAATGCTTCTCGCAAAGGAACACACACAAAAAATTATATATCTATATCTATATACATATATATATATGTATATAGATATAGATATATCCGTATATCATTTATTTGTACTATCTATATATCTATATCTCCATATATCATTTATACACCCAACATTAAGCAAAGAGAATAAAAAAGAGCTCTTCCGTGGGATCTGCCTTTGAGAGAATGCTGAGAGACAACATTGACTGATCAATAAATGGTGCTGTTAATTAGATATCTTAAAAAAAAGGGAGCCTGGATGACGCAGTTGTTAAGCGCCTTCGGCTCAGGGCGTGATCCCTGCGTTCTGGGATCGAGCCCTGCATCATGCTCCTCCGCTGAGAGCCTGCTTCTTCCTCTCCTACTCCCCCTGCTTGTGTTCCCTCTCTCGCTGGCTCTCTCTCTCTCTCTGTCAAATAAATAAATAAAATCTTAAAAAAAAAAAAGATATCTAAAAAAAAAAAAATCTTGTCCCATATTTTCTATGATACACAATTCAAAAGGAGGAAATAATAGAACTAATTGTGAAAAATAAAACCAAGAGAGCTTCTAAAATAAGAGAAAAATAAGATTATCTTCATTAAGCTAGAATATACGAGTATTTCTTTAAAAATAAACAAAAACTCTAACCATAAAAGAAAAATGAAGAAGACAGTACTTCATTAAAAATAAGACCTTCTGATATTAAAAAAAATACAGAGTTAAAAGATAGGCCATTTGGAAGGAATAAATCTGTAAAGCCTGTGTATATAATAAACAACAAGTACCCAAAATGTACAATAAATTCCTGGAAATGAAAATGAAACCAGTAAGACAACCAAATTTTAAAAAATGATTTAAGGACTTTTCAAGCACTTCACAAATGAGTAAATCCAACTGACCAAATGAAAAGGTGCCCAGTACCATTGTCATCATGGAAATGCATATCCACACCCTAAAGGGATAAAATGACATTCACACCAGAGCAACTAAAATTAAAACAACTGACAATTCAAGGATTAGTGAGAATGTAGAACAACTGGCAACTTCATTGCTGTTGGTGAGAGTCTAAATTTACTATAATTACTTGAAAATATTTTAGGCATTTTCTGTCAAAGCTAAACGTATTTATCCAATGATCCTGCATTTCCACTCTTGTGTATACATGTAACAGAGATGAGTGCTTATGCCTACCAGAAACATATATAAAGTGTTTGTAGCAGCTTTATTCATCATGGGGGAGAAACTGGAAACACCACAAATGGTCATCTACTGCAGAACAGTGTAGTAGATAGTTGTAGCAGCAGTGGCTCTAATTTGTTCATGACATTATGTAGTCCCGGAACACACAGACTCTAGGCTTGGCCGTGTGAATTGCTTTGGCTGATACGGCAATGTGAGCATAGCAAACAGGGCTTATGCAGTGCCTCAAAAGGACTTCAACATTGGGGCTCACTTTCTCTTTTTGTTCTCTGCAATCCTTGTTTCATTACATGGAAAAGCTTGATGTAATTGGTTGGAGCCTTAGTATGCGTGGCATTTGCCAATTTTCAATTTTTTTAAACTCTCAGTTCAAATACATCTCTTTTTGCCTTGATTTGTCATCCTTGACTGGATTCTAGCAACATATCTTCAGCTGGCACAACCTCAGGCCTTGTCGAAAGAGGCGCTGTGTGGATACTGCAAGAGGAAAGCAGGTCTGTCTAATGCTGGTGCTTTTTACTGTCATTGTAATTGTTTACTGTAGCTGGGTCTCTAACAGGTAACTTTGTGGCTGGTGATGCCATCCTGTTGGAGACACTCAGTGATACAAATCTTGTAGTGAGGACCATTGTCATTCTAATAGGCAAATCCTAGCACGTCCCAACCCACCTCTTCCCCGTGCTACCCTGCACCTCAGTGAGTGGTGTCTTTTGTTGCCAGCCCCAAACTGCTATGTTTCCTGCCCTTCAGTGGGCCATCACCATACCAGCTCCAATATGGTCTTATCTTGAGGCAGAATTACTCTATGATGATAGAATGCCATTAGGGTGAAAGCACCTAAAAGAAGGAAAGAAAAAAACTCTTATGCAGTGCTGGAAATATTCTGTATCTTAATATGAACGTTCAGTCAATAAATATGAACATGTAAAAAGCTCATCAAGCTCCGTACTTAAGTTTCTGTACTTTACTATATGTAAATTATGTCTCAATGAAAGAATATATGTGTAGATGGACGGATAGACAGGCAGGCAAACAGGCAGTCCTCTGCACAAACTGCCAATCTCTATAGTTCATATAATGATACCGAATGCAAAACTACATTTCATTTCTTTTAATCTGTTTCAGCGTCTCAGCTTTTCTTTGTCTCTCTTGACCTTGATATTTTAGAGATATGTAGGGTAGTTAATTTGTAGTGTGTTTCTCAGTTTGAGGTTGCCTGTTGCTTTCCCATAAGTTAATCCAATTTATGCATTTTTGGCAGGAATACCACTTAGCAAAATATATTTTGTGACTTAAAAAAAAAAGTAAATTTGGGGGAGATATCACCAGCATAGACTGAAGCAGTGTTAATAAAATATAAACCTACAATTCACTCTAGAAGTAGTTTTACAAATTATAGTTTCCTTATACATACTTGGAGTGATAAATTGTTTTAAGATGAACACTTCACCTTTTGTTGTGACTTTTTGGCAAGAACAGTCTCAATATATCAAATATATACTGTCACAGAGTCGCTTTTTGAACAATGGTGCAAACTCTTAAAGGATTATAATAATTCCTTGTACTTAGAATCATGGTGATTTATAAGTTGTCATTATAAAAGGCAAACATATAAATGAAGGAAATTAATCTTGGAGAAAGCCAAGTATGTAGGGTCAGAAACTTCAACCTCAATAGTCAGTCAATGTGAAAAATAAAGTCCCAGAGTAGTATGAGGCTAGGTAGTGCTCAGGTAAGATTATAGATATACTTTCTCATTATCATTTTTCACTCATAATATTTAAAACTTAATATTTTTGACTCATGATATGAGCACAGAGGCATATCTAACAAAGCCATTTGGTACATCAAGGATGTTCACTGGGAATAGGGCAAAGTCTGGCTCTTTATTGCTGTATTTCAAAGTACCTCAAAACTAAGTTGCTTAAAACAGCTGTTTTATTTTGTTCACTATTTTGAGTCTAATTTTTGAGAAGTGTTTGACTGTGGGCTTCATCTTTCATCCATATGGGATGGCTAGGGTTGGGATAGCTAAGGTCCACTTCTAAGATGGCATCCTCCCTCACATGTCTGGTACCTAGGTTCTTGTTGGCCTCTTTCTCTCTCCACCTGGTACCTCATCTTCCAGGGAGTCACAATGTGGCTTGGATTTCTCACCGCATGTTGGTTTTAGTATAGTTAGGCTTTTACATAGGAACTGGTTTCCTGAAACAGAAAGTAGAAGCTACTATGCCAGTTAAAAGCTAAGCAATGAAAAGATATCACCAGCCTCAAGGTCTGAGAGTAGGAAGGCAGGCAGGGTCACACTGAGAAAGATTGAGTATAATTGGAAATACTGTTGTGGCCATCTTTGGAACATCATTTCATACAAGGTACATTCAGAAAAGAAACCACTGTGGATTTTATGGACTAAGAGATTCATTACAGGAATTCGACTTTACACAATTTGGTGAGGAGCTAGTATAGTTGAGATCCAAATGTACTTTAGCAATTAAATGAAGAGCGTTAACCTTCCCTGAAGGAGGTGAGTTGGAACTTGCAAGAAAATCTGGAAGTTAAGTGTATCCAAATGCAGGAATAGAACTGCAAATAAATAAATTAATAAAATTAAAATAAAAGCTGGTATAGAAGTCTCCGGAAGGTTATTGGTCTCCAGAGATTGTACACTTCTGTGAGTTTATAGGGGAGCACCTGATGATGAACATAGGGTCTCTCTTGGTCAGCAAAACTAGCAGTTAAGAAAGAGAACTAGACAGAAAATTGCCAAGAGTGAAAACAAACTGGAATTTAATGACACCCCAGCTTATGTGTCTCACCCACTTTAATCAAAGATAATTTTCAAAGTATAGTGGGGGCTACTTCACTTCCAGCTCCAAAAAACCACACAAACTTTCACTTTTTGACCAATATTAACCCAGAAACATACAATGAAAGCGATGCTAAGCTAATCTGAGAGTTGGGGGAAGTGTTGGAAGCCCCAATGTCACATCACCTCCCTCATCACAAACACCATGTATATGTGCATACGTATGTATACATTCTGTTCAGCCACAACATGCATTTCTGCAATATGGACTAGAATAAAAATTTTATAATTAAGACAATGATAGCAGTGTGATGCAAATGTGATTTTGGCTTATTGAAATTTTTCCTACACAAGAGAAAACAGAATAGTAAAAAGAAAATTACATCTTCTTGCCAAGAAAATACCTGTACCATAACTATTACTCTGAAACAGGAGCCCTTTTAGCTATTATCTAAAAAAAGTAAATATAAGCACTTGCTTCTGGGGGGCTGAGAGGTGCACCCCCAGCTTTGTATAGCCGTCAGGTTTTGACACGTTGTGCTGCCTCTTCTTTCTGCCTCAACACCTTCACTGACTCAGAGCTCCAAGCCCAACATTGCCTCACTATCAACCAACCCTGCTTTATTTAAACTGTTTCTAAAATACTCTGTTGGTTTTGCTGCCTTGAATTTTTGCATCTTTAATATCTGTTGTGGGAGCATTCAGCCACTATGAATTGTCTGCCTAGATGATTCAAGATGTTTCCTCCCCTACCAACTGTGGTTAACGTACTTCAGCAACGCTGTGGCACATGTTTTGGTATTGGCTTCAGTCTTATTTTTCACATAAATTTCAATTTTATAGAATGGGATTTTTTTTTCCAGGAGAACATGAATCATGTTAGAGTCGAAATATATACATATGCATATACATAAATATACGAGTTGTGCATATGTGACAATGCCATCTGGCTTTCTTCTTTCTTCCTGGGGTAATGATAGTTTAGAAAGACTGTTTAGAGACTTTATATGGGGCACAATAGCTTACAGAAAAATCTTCACCTTACTTGATCTTTAAACTGTCCTGTGAATAAAGGTTTTATTATCCAGTTTAAAAAAAAATCAAGGTTTTAAGACATTACTTCAGGAGTCAAACTCAAATATTTCGATTCCATGGGGAGAAGGTCAATGAGAAGAGAGATTTGAATGTGGATTGTGGTGAACAGACCTTAGAACTTTCCTGATTATGGCAGCTGTTACTCAGTTATTTCCCATTTGCTTGGAGGTATTTCACAGACATAAAAGTTTTTCCAAATGTGAAAGATCTCAAATTTTAAGGATGTCAATATTTTTAATATTTTTAGCCTAATAAAAGACCTCTCTGTTGAGATCTGTCTTCTGGAAAGTGGGTTTGTACTTTTGGTACATATATTGATCAAAGTCCTACTGCCAGAAGTTTCATGGCCAGAAAATGCATATCGAACCCTCTAACTTCACACTCCACATCATTCAAACTAGGCTATATGTTGCTTTTAGTATTGATTTTATATTAAAATCAAACAAAAATATCAGTAAAATGTTCTATAAATGCTCTATTTTATCTAGCATGTCCAGATCGACTCCTCTGGCTAATATAAATATTATTAAGTAAGCTAGATGCATAACATTATTTTAATAATATAGAAAAAATATTCTATCCTTGGTAGCATTATGTATTAGAGTTGTAAAATCAAAATCTTATATTTAAATTACATATTAGAAGTCATTTTAAGTGTGTGCTATTCCTCATCATTGTGATTATCAATTATTGTACCAAAGCTCCATTTCAGACTCTGTTAGTAGGACTTTCCAGTTAATAATGTCAGTTATGTAATTTTATTATATGTAAGACTATCAAGGGCTATAATTATATTTCATCATTAAAGAAAATAATTTAAGTTGATGAAAGTAGTTATAGCATCCTCTGTAATTATATAAGAATTTGCATTGAGTTTCAAGCATAGAAATGTGTCATTTTCATTTCTAATAATCATGTGGAACTGTCTAAACATTTAATGCTTTGCTATGTTTGCTCGATTTTGTACTTCCATCTGATGCCAACTTATTCAAAGCATTTGGAGAAATAGTGTGTTGATTTTCACTCATGCTATAACAATAAGCATAAGAAATGAGATTAAATAAGATCAATTTTTATAATGAATTAAATATTCATTAGGATACTGAAAAGTAATTATAAGGTAGATTTATTTCTTTAAACACTCTTCAGTCTATATATTTATTCAATTATTTATAGGTTGTAAATAATAAGCTATTTAGAAGTAATATTTCCACTGGTTACTGTACTATTTTTTAAAATTCAGTGGAATTCACTCACTTATAAAATTCAAACTGCCCATAAGTTCAATCTTCTAGAATATGTGCTTTCTTGAAAGAGGCAATGACCTCTCCATTACCAAACAGATTCCCTAAATTACCAATAAAATTAGTAGGGCCTGGTGGTAATCAAAAGCAATATATAACTCCAGTTGTGTACTCAAATGAGATGAGATATCACAATGGAGAACAGTGTGGAGCCTGTTATAACGACAAGGCAGAAGTATTATCAACTAGAGTATAAAAGTTTAGCAGAAGATGTGAGGTTATTCTTTTTTAGATAATGTTTCAACTCAAATAGATTATGATAATGATGAAATCATTAATGAAATGAGGTCAACACATGTTTACCGAATGGTTTTACAAAGAAAGAAAGATGTGTAACATTTTGAAAAATTATTCGTTGATTAAACTTAGCTGAAATGATATTGCATAGTTTAAAGATTTAGCCTTTGACTATCGAGCATATTCAGCTATCTAGAATAGTACATTACATTTGAGATCAGAACAAATGATATATTAAAGTGTTAATAGAAAGGTCAAGCCTTGTATTCTTTAAAAAGCAAAGCATGGGAGGGCATTATGGAAAAAAATTCATTTGGAATCTGACAAGTTTTATAACCTAGATAAAATGGACTAAATCTTTGAAAGACATAATCTAGGAAAACTCAGACAAGAAGTATATAATATGACTATGCCTGTATCTATTAAAGATATTAAATCAATAATTACTAGCCTTCCAAGACAGAACCAGGCCCGCATGGATTCGCTGGTGAATTCTAGCAAACATTTATGGGAGAAATTACATCAATTTTTACAATCTCTTCCAGAAAATGGATGAAATGTTCTCTAACTCATTCTGTGAGACAAACATTATTCTAATACCAAAAGCAAAAACATTATAAGAAAGGCAACCTGCAGACCAATATCTCGTGATCATGGGTGCAAAATCCTTAACAAAATACTAGTAAATAAAAAACAGCAATGTATCAAAAGTCACAGTGAAGTAAGATTTACTCCAGAAATGTAAGGTTGACTCAACATTGGAAAATTAATTGATGTAATGCATCACATGAACAGCCCAAATTTTTAAAAATCCTATGATCATATCAGTTAATGTAGGGAAAAAAAAATTGACAAAGTTCAACACTCATGACAAAAAATTCTCAACAAACGAGGAACAGAGGGGAACTTTTTCAACTTGAAAAAGAACATCTACAAAAATACCTATAGCCGACCTCATACTTAATGGCAATCAATTAGATGCTTTCCTGCTAAGATAAAAATCAAGGATGTCTGCTCTCACCAGTAATAAATTCAACATTTTACTAAAGTTCTAGCTAATGTAATTAGATGAGATAAAATTGTCTTTGCAGATGACATGATTGTCTACATAGAAAATTTCAAAGATATAACAAGAAAATATACTCCCTGGAACTAACAAGTGATTATAGCAAGGTAGAAAGATAAAGGGTTAATATACAAAAGTTGGTTGCTTTCTTAGACAGCATCAATGAACATTTAGAATTTCAAATTAAAAACACTTAAATTAGCACCAAAAAATATTTAGGTATAAAGATCTAATGAGGAAAACTATAAAACTCTGATGAAAGAAATCCAAGAAGATCCACTAAATGGAGAGATATTCCACGTACATGAACAGAAAGACTCAATATTGTTAAGATGTCCGTTCTTTCCAACTTAATCTATGTAGTCATTGCAATCTCAACGAAAATACCATCAAGTTATATTATGAATACAGATAAACTGATTCTAATGTTTATACGGAAAAACAGAAGACCTAGAATAGCCACCACAATATTGCAAGAGAGAAACAAAGATAGAGGACTAACACTACCCCACTTCAAAACATATTATAAAGCTACAGTAAACAAGACAACGTGATATTTCCAAAAGCACAGATAAATCCATTGCTGGAACAGGATAGAGAAGTCAGAAATATATCCACACAAATATA
This sequence comes from Ursus americanus, assembly GCF_024610735.1. Lineage (NCBI taxonomy): Eukaryota > Metazoa > Chordata > Mammalia > Carnivora > Ursidae > Ursus > Ursus americanus. The sequence continues at coordinate 68,386,416 of NC_142127.1, read as the reverse complement.
GTTAACTCATCTTTGACAAATCGAATGGAGAAAGGATAGCCTCTTCAACAAATGGTTCCGGAACAACTAGGAATCCACATGCACAAAAATGAATCTAGACACTAACTTTATACCGTTTATGAAAATCAAGTAAAAAATCACAGACCTAAATGTAAACTACAAAACTACAAAACTCTTAGAAAATAACATAAAACAGGTGACTTTGTGTTTGGTGATGATTTCTTAGATACGACACCAAAAGCATGAGTCATAAAAGAAAAAAATATTAAATTGGATTTATTAAAATAACAGGCTTCTCTGTAAAAACTAATGTCAATAGAATGAAAAGCAAGTCACAGACTAGGAGAAAACGTTTTCAAAACATGTTTCTATCTCATAAAGGTAGTGTCCAAAACTTACAAAGAAACCTTAAAAGTCAGTAATAAAAGAGCAAACAAGCCAATTAAGAAATAGACAATAGATTTGAACAGACACTTAAGCTAAGAAGATACATAGATTGCAAATAAGCATATGAGAAGATGCTCAGCAAGATATGTTAGGAAACAATGGTAAATTTAAACAACAGTGAAATACCTATAAGAATGGCTAAAATCGAAAATACCAACACCAAATGCTGGTAAGGATGTGAGGCAGCAGAATCTCTCATTAATTGCTGGTAGGAATGCAAAATGGAGAAATCATTTATAGAGACAATTTTGCAGTTTCTTATACAACTAAACGTATTCCTACCATGCAAACCAAGAGTTTTGCTCCTTGGTATTTACTCAAATTAAAAACTTAGATCCACACATAAACCTGCCTACAAATGTTTATCATATCTTTATTCATAATTGCCCAAACTTGGAAACAGCCAAGAGATGTATATGGATAAATGAACTGTGACACACAATGAGATATTATTCAGCAATAAAAAAGGGGCTATCAAGCCATGAAAAGACATGGGGGAACTTAAATACATATCGTTCAGTGAAGAAGCTAGTCTGAAAAGGCTCATACCATATGATTCCAACTATATAGTACTCTGCAAAAGGCAAAAACGTGGAGGTTGTAAAATCATCAGTGGCTGAGCAGAGGGAAGGAGAGGTGAATAGGATTAGCCCAGGGTGTATTTTGGGCAGTGAAACTATCCTGTATGATACTGTAATGGAGGATACATTTTATTCTCTGTCAAAACTTAGAAAACACAACACAAAAAGGGAATACTAGTATAAACTATGGACTTTATTTAGTAATAAAGTATCAGTATTGGCTCATCATTTATAATAAATGTACCACACTAATGCAAGATGTTATAATTAGGGAATTTATGTTGAGGGGGAGAGTAAATTCATTTGGATGATGTTATTTTATTGTGAAGTGAAATGTATTACTGAATATACTAGCAGGTTAAAAAAGTTAAATGTGCATCCATATTAAGCAAATGCACATATTTTGCTTTTATTGCAACATGTTCTTGTTAAAAATCTATTGAAGTGCTATTTGGAGTTACTTTTCTATATTATAAAAACACACATTAACACATCTATAAATAATTTTATGTGAATCCCAAAAGAGTTGTTCAATTTTTCTATTTAGGCTTGATTCATTACCTTCTTTATAATATTTCTTAATTAAATCATTAGAAATGCTCTTGAGAGTATTTTTCCCTTCCTTCATGATGACAGTATAATTGATAAACATTTTATAATTAATTTACAATACAAAGGAGAATATATAAAGAGCAGTGGCATAATTATACTGTTATTACAGATTATAAACAGATTGCTATCTAAAATATCACCTTACATTTGGCATACAGTATTTCTAAAAATATTTCATCCCATGCGAATGTTATAACCATTCTTTCAAAGACTTTGAGGGGAGGGGCATTGTTTCATGCTACATTATCAAAGGAGGAATAGAAATATTTTCATATAACTCTCACCACAGTACACATGTGAGAAAAGGATATAGCTTTAATTTTAATGTAAGCCTCTAGCATCCATATTAAATAATACAATAATATTATATTCAAATATAATTATATTACTTTCAGGTGTACAATATAATGATCCAGCAATTCTATACATTTTTCAGTGTTCATCAAGGTAAGTATACTCTTAATCCCCTTCTTCTATCTTTGGTAAACATATTTTTTCTTCTTCATTTACTTTTATTGCTAGATGGCATGGGTCATAGAATTCAAAGTTCTAGGGGTTTTTACTTAGTGTGCCAGATCATATTAATTTAATCATAGAGATTTTTAGATTCTTGGTGTCTAAGAATCTTATAAACTTTGAGTTTTCATGAACATTCTTAATATTTTGTACAGAATTTTGGTTATCATCTTAAGTTTGCGATAGTTTGGGGATGGAAGAGGAGTAATGCTTCCCAATGAGATGACATGCTTTGCAGATAAATCCCAGGGGTTCCTGAAAAAGTGATCTAGATTTATCAGAAGGTCCAGAGAAAGGTCCAGTCAGCCTATGATCTAGTCTTTTAAGAATCTTCTGATTGTGCAATGTTAACATGACTTGAAGAGGTTGTTGAGTAGCCATAGAATACAAAAGTCGTAATATAACACAGATCCAACTCCATGTATGATTCTCAGAATACCTTGAGTGAACTATATGGTTCATAGTAAAGCTTTTTGGAACAGAATCTATTTAGGGTGTCAATCATAAACTTTGTCCATCTGCTTATAGATGTATCTCTATGTATACACATTGCAAAAAATACATTAATAAGTGTAAAGAAACATGAACATTCCTCACAAGTGAAACATACTGCTTATATAAAACTCAACAGAATATTGGCATAGAAAACTTTATGCTCCTATCCCAATGCTATGACTCCTCTAGAAAAAGTCAACTCCTCCTTCGCACTAAGTTTACAGTTTTGTTATCTGAAGAAAATGCTAAATTTTATAAAACCTCAAAATAGAAATATTTGTATAGAAAAGATAAAGAATAACATACCCTATTCTAATTTCAAACTTATTTAGAAAGCATACTGAATATATAACTTTTATTAAGCCAAACTGTTTTGGTGTTATCCTGCAAACAAATATCTTTTGCTTATATTGGCAATTATATAATGAATTTTGAATAAAATTTTCGTTGTTTCTTCCTTCACTTTACTAAGTATTCATTAGTCAAAGCAGAGTGAAAAGGCAAATAATCACAATTTGAGAAACTGAGATATAAGTTAACGTGTTCCTTCATTGGTATTACAGTTCTGCAAAACAGTAACATTTTAGTAAATAGCAGGAATAATTTTGACCAAGAAAGGAAAAAGCAACCACAAATAAACATTCAGCATCTAAGTGCAGTGCAGTTTTATAATAAATTAAGAACCATAAATAAAATTTGGTATCAGTATTTGATTCTATAGTATATTTGATGTCCCTGTATAGTTTACTATTATTATATAATGCTATTGTGTAATAATTATTTAATTATCAAAACATGCCCATCCTACTTTACGCTAAAACAGAAGTGTTCAACAGGCTTGTGCAAACTACAACTTTTTTCAGTGGACGTTTATCAGTCAGGTTCTAGTCAGGAGATAAATGCTCTATAAGTAATTGAAATAGGAAAATTTCATTATAGGGAATTTTTAACTAGTAAAAAAGTGGTTAGCTACTAAAAAAAGCAGGGGGTCGGAAAGGGAGCTTCTAAGGAATAAAGAAATAGCAAAGGTAGGGAGTATTGTATATCTACAGGGAAAGCAAGGGTACACATGAGAGAACCTAGGAACTTAAAATAGCACACTGCTTCCCCCGCCAAAATCCAGATGTTGCTGGAGAGAGTGTAGCTGTCACCTGAAAAGCAGCATGCCTATGCAAAGAGACTTGTCCTGTGTGCGCAAGGGAGCTAGTTTGCAGGAGTGGCCCCTGTACAGCTAAGAAACTTGCTCAAGAGTACTCGTGGACCACATCAGTCCGTAAATCTGTGTACACTGTGGGCAAGAGGTTCACATAGAAGTGACACTGTGCCAGATCTGCTCCATAGGAAATAGCCTGCTAGTCAACGGGGAGACCCACTAGAAACTGAGCACCACTCTCTCCCACACACCAATTCACTGGTAACCACATTGTAGGAGGAAAGAACACTGCAGAAGCCCACATTGCTTTGGCTGTCAGCGTCTTACCAGCTCCCTCTATTGACAAAGTCTAATATTGCATCACGTGGCAAAGGAAAAAGTATTTTTGAATCCAGCTCAAGTGTTACAAAGTAGAACAAAGAAGGGTGGATTTGGTACTGAGCTGTAATAAATTGATAGCTATCCCAGTCCATCCCTTTGGCAACTCAGCTTTCATATTCATCCTTTTACACACATTAGGACTTCAATGCAGAGTAAAACAATGCAGGATTTCAATGAAGAGTAAAACAAAAACAAAAACAAAAAAACCCCACCAAGATGCAGCTTTCTTTGGTTAAAAAACAAAACAAAAACAAAAAAAAACTTCCAAAACTTTTCTGAAAATGAGCAGACACAGAATTGCAACAGTCATTTTATCAATACCTAGTTGTATTTATCCCTTCCCAAATTTTTCCCACAGTCTCACTAAATACTTTGTTACCTAAATACTAAATTGGGAAACTAACCACCAACAACTTGAATATAAAATATTAATGGGAGAAGGGAAGAAATATTTAAGAAATGCAAATAAACACATAAACATAACAAGAAAGAAGATATGCAAAGCTTCTATAACCCTAGTTTCTGTAATTGGTCTCCTGACCGTAGTTGTTAGAAGGATGTGGCATCCTTCTCCTTCTACCCAGAAGGAAGATCCTTCAAACAAAACTTCAGTTGGGGAGGTTCTTTAACATACCCGTGAGTTGATCCACACTCTCATTCTTTAATATTCTGAGTCCTCAATTGTCCTACAAAAAAATACGGTCTTTGGCATACAAAGCTGCAGTATTTTTTGAACAATTAATTTATAACTTAGATCTGATATTATCACTTCTATTTGAAAGTCATTTATTAAAAATAACTGATGAAACAATTACACATTTCTGCATCCTAAGCGCATGCATTTCCAATGAAAGCAACCAACACTTAAAAATCATCTTCTATGTAGTCATTTTCTAAACATTGAAAACATATATCAAGACAGATAGTAGAAGAGAAATGACTTTGCTTTGCTTTTTTTTCTTCTTGCCATTTAAGAAAAGGACACCTAATCAAAAAATACAAATTTATAATGTGGCAAGGTGTTATTTTTGAGTTAGCATCCAGTTGGTATTTCCCCCTTTGCCTACCTCCTCACTGCCCACTCTTACACAGACACACACTCACCGTGGAACATGACACCTTCCTAATTATTTCAAATTATGCAGAAAAGAGAAGAATCTCTCACTTTGTTTTCCAGAAGTATGATCCCATTTACAAATAAATGTATATATTTGCATATGCTTTTATGTAAAATTTGTATATAAATGTATATATTATAGACATTTCATTACGGCACAATTTTTAATGACAGAACTGGTTTATATAACAAAGAATTATAAGCAACATTAGTATCCAGGGGATTGATCAATAAATTGTAGTACACATATACAAGTGAATTGTGTGCAGCTGCTGAAGCAGTAGTGTTGAATCTATGTCCTCCAATGTGGAAAAAAACTCAAAAGATACTCTAATATGAAGAAACATGTTGACCAACAATCTACATCTAGAATTCTGTTTGTAAAAACCACATATTTACGATATCAACATGCACATATACATATATGTAAAGGGATTTGTGTGTGAGAGAGAGAATGAGAGAGACAGCCTCAGATTCATGTAGCAAACCATTAAGTGATCACCTGTGATGGGCAGGAGTTTCAAAATCTTTCTTCTTTAGATTATGTTTACACTTTCTATAAAGTGTGTTACTTTTATGATTCTAAAAAAGACTAAAAGCTATTAAAATACAAAGTGTATCAAAATTAGTAAAAACAAAAAACAATAGGTAAAGGATCAGAGTAGACGTTTCTTCACAGAAGATGTACCAGTGGAAACATGAAAAGATGCTTAGTCATTAATCATTAGGGAAATGCAAATCCAACCATGGTATCACCTCACACTTACTAGCATGAGTATAATTAAAAAGTCAGACAATAGCAAGTTTCAGTGAGGTGGTGGAGAAGTTGGAAGTCTCATATAGTGCTGGTGGGTGCATATAATGATACAACCACATTGGAAAATAGTCTGGAAGTGACCTAAATGGTTAAACATCAAAGTTTCATATGACTCAGGAATTCCACTCCTAGGTATATATAAAAGAAATGAAAGCATATGCCCACACAAAATCTTACATATGCATGTTCATAGCTGCATTATTTATTTACAATAGTCAAAAAATATAAACAACTCAAATATCCGTGAACATGAATGAGTAAACAAAATCTGGCATATCCACACAATGGAATATTTGTCAACTATATAAAGGAATTAAGTGCTGTTACCTGCTACAACATGGATGAAGTTTAAAATGCCATGCTAAGTAAAAGCACAGTAACAAAAGAGTACATAATATATAATTGTATTTATATGAAATAACAGACAAATCTATAGACACAAAAAGGTAATGGTTTTAGGGATGGTGGGGATATGAGGACAAGAAAGTGATAGAGCATACAGAGTTTCTTTTGGAGCTGGTGGCAATGTCCTATTGTTAACTGTGGTGACAGTTGAACATGTCTGTGAATATGTAAAAACCATTGATTTGTACACTTTAAATGGGTAAATTATATGATATGTGGCTTATATCTCAATAAAGGTGTTACATATTTTTAGAAAAGAACAAAGGACCTATCTCACCAATATTGAGAAAGATCTGGGGCCTCTTGATCTGTAATGTCTGGGGAGGTGGCTGTGCTATAGAGTGAAGTGGACAGCAGTGGAGACAGAGAACTGTGACAAAGAGCAATGGGACCACAAGCTGTAATCCCTGAGCAAAGTCTGGAGTTGCAGAGAAGCTGGAAGATACAAGGTAGATACTGGCAGCTATTAAAAATAGCATGGTAACAAGCCCGGAGCTAAAGCAGTCAGAAGAATAGGAATGAAAGAATAGCCTTCTGTAGGAGCTAATATCTAAGGACCAAAGTGGCCAAGGATAGTTCAACTAATGCCTATTCAAAAGAGATAATTAGGCAATCAGATGCTCCATTGACCAATGACTTGACTCCAAATAAATGCACAAAACTTAGAAATGAACTCTGAGAAGAATTGGAAGCACCAAATTTACCATGTCAAGTTTCCATCACTCTACTGGAATTAGACCTGCAATGAGAAAGTGAAATTGTATTTCTCACCTGAATATGTGGAGAATTATTTATACCCATTGTACTTAAAAACAATAACTTGTGAGAAAAAGAGAAGGAAGTTAGAAATTTAAGGCAGCTATGGGAAGTTTTGGTTTCAGTTCTAATAGCCAATATGGAAATGCTTCCTTCAGGGGACACAGTGATGGTTGCATTGAACTGGGCTTAAAACAGACTTCTGACCACTAGTTTTCATTCCATTAGTCAACAGGTCAAAGATGACTAAGATGACTGACCCTATTTGTCAAGAGAAAATAGGGCTGTGGGAGATAATGGAACTCTCCTGAAACCCAGAATGTTCTGTAATACTGATGTATTAGTTGTCTAATACTGTGTAACAAATTACTTCAAAATTAGTGGCTTAAAAAATTATCTCAAGGTTTTATGAATCAGGCATCCAAATGTGACTTAGAAGGGCCTTCTGGCTCTGGATCCTTTATAAGGCTGCAGTCAAGGTCCCAGCTGGGGATGCAGTAATGTCAAACTTCACTTAGGAGTAAATCCACTTCCAAATCTCCTCATGTAGCGGGTTGTTGGTAAAATGCAGGTCCTCACAGGATGATGACTAGAGATACCATTTCCCCATCATGTGGTCCTTTCTGTAGAGCTCCTCCCAACATGGCAGCTGAATTCCCCCAGAACAAGTGGAAGAAAGAGTTAAAGCAAGATAGAAGTCACAGTTTTTTGGAGTGCCTGGGTGGCTCAGTTGGTTGGGCAGCCAACTCTTGATTTCACTACAAGTCATGATCTCAGGGTCCTGGGATTGAGTCCTACATCAGGCTCTGCACTCAGCAGGTAGTCTGCTTGAGGATTCTCTCTCCTTCTCCCTCTATCCCTGCCCGCCCCCTACTCACGCTTTCTCTTTCTCTCAAATAAATCTTCCAAAAAAAAAAGAAGAAGAAGTCACAGTCTTTCTGTAACCTAATCTCTGATGTGACATCCCCTATATTTTGCTATATTCTGTTGATAAAGGGATTCACCAAATCCAGCCAATAGTCAAGGGCAGAGGATTATAGGATGCTGTAGACAATAGAAGGGATTGGATGTCTTTGGGAGTCATTTTTGAGACTGTCTACAACTGCCATGTGTAATGACAAAATTTAACATAGTATGGGAACCTCAAAGAGGCAGAATTACCCAGGGCTTCTAGTGAATGATGTTTTAGTCAATGCACTAGGTAAATAACCATAATTAGCTGAGGTACTGGTTGAGGAGAAAGGAAGCATGGAAAAAAATTGGAAAATACAATTATGAATACCAACCATAGTCTTGTAATTCTTGTGACTCATCACAGAAATAACTGTAGTATGGATTCACATGGCAATGATCTATGAAATAAGATAAAGATCATAATTTTAGTACTTCTGCATTTCTACTAGAAATTATAGTCATGGAGAACCTGTCTTTTTCTATAAAATTGTCTAATATCCATCCGCTACTTAGGTTTTGAGATGCAGGTGTGAACCACCCATGTTTTGGTAGTAAAAATTTATCAGAAATAGCATGTTTCTAAAGCCAACATGTGCAACAGTGGCAGCTTCCAACATTCTGGATCAAAGGTAAAGAAATATGTTCTTTCAGTCAGCAGTCCCTGCAGTTTTCTGTGGATTTGTCAGCATCTTAATTTTGGCAGAAGCAGGAGATGTCGACATGGACAAATTCTGTAGTATTGTTTTAGTCTTATTTCTCAGAGATTTAAGTTTGAGGCTACTCTTCGATCCCTTCCAACATCATTGTATATATTTATTTTCCTTTATTAAATCTTTCTGTTAAAATAGCTAGTAATTTCTGTTAGCTATAACCAAAGTCCAACTACTACGGGGAGTCTTAAATGAAAGGATTGAGAAGTATGGAGTCAAAAGGAGACTACAATATGAAAATAAAATCAGATTTTATTGATTATAAAGAAGATAAATATTCTAATTAAATGCCAATCCCCTTTACAATTTTTTTTTTTAATTTTTATGCAACCTTACCGTCAGGACAATTAATGGCCACTTTTAAAACATAGTGTCAGTGTGTTAAAATGTCTTGCCTTATTTTAATACTGACAAAACAAAGTCTAATCAAAGAAGAGCTATAGAGTTTGGAACCCTTCATCCAGTTCCCCTGAATGGTGACACCTTACACAGCTGTAGATGAATATCAAAGCCAGAAAAACTGCATTGATACAATTCATTTACTGGACTGACAGACTTACCCGGCTTTCATTAGTTGTTACATGTACTCATTTGTGTGTGTCTGTATGTGAATAGTTCTGTTTAATTTGACTCTGTGTGTGTATTCATGTGCCCACCACAGTCAAAATGCAGAACAGTTTGATCACCACAAAAAAAACTCCCTGTACTTCTCCATAGTAGTTATACTCACCTGCCCCACCACTGTCCTTGTCCTTTTTCAATTGCTAATCTGTTTTCTATTTATACTTTTGTCATTTCAAGAGTATTACCTATATAGACTTAAACAAAATGTAAGTTTTTGAGATAGGATGGTTTTTTTCACTAAGCACAATGCTCTTGAAATACATCCAAGTTGTTATGTGTATCATTAATTGGTTCCTTTTTATGCTGAGTCGCATTTTATTGTATGGATGTACCAGAGCTGGCTTAAGCATTCATCCTTTGAAAGATACTTGGGATGTTTCCAGCTTTAAGTTATTAAAAATAAAGCTGTTAGGAACCTTTGTGTTCAAATTTTTGTGCAAACACAAGTTCCATTTTTTTTTTTTTCTGGGATAAATGCCCAAGAATGTGATTCTAGGTCTTAAGTATGTGTTTAATTTGATAAGAAACTGCAAAACTATTTTCCATAATGCCTGTGCTATTTTACATTCCCACCAGCAATATACATGAGGTGGTTTTTCCTGCATTCTTTCCAACATTTGGTGTTATCATTATTACTTTTTTTTTTTTCAATTTAGTCACTCTGATATGAATGTGGTGATAACTCATTGTGGTTTTAATTTGCATTCCCATAGTGGATAATGATGTTTAACATCTTTTGATGTGCCTCTTAGATTTTGAAGACAGACTTACTTCATAATTCAATGAATATTGGATATAACTATGTAGTCTTTACTTAGTAATTATGATTACAAGTCAAAATAAAAGCTCTTGTAATGTTCCCTTGTGATTTATGTGCATTTATGAGGTTTATGAAATACAAATCACATAAAAGAAGATATAGTTAGAACAAAACCTCATTAATCTGTTTTCATCTCTTTCATAATATATGATAATTCAGGCAAATGCTGCTGTTATGTTTTTTCTCCTAAGCGAACTATTATTTTTAGAAACTAAGGGTGAGAAAGGAAATGGCAAAGAATACAGATTTTTATTCTGTACTTTGTTTACATTTTCAATAAGCACAAAATATTTATTAACATGGAATATATATTCATATTTATCATGTATATATATGAAAATATATGTATGACAAAAAATGTAAATGACACACTATCATTACATATACCAACTTTAGGAGTAGGAATCAGTCCAGATTAGGAAGGTAGTAGAAAGGCTGGTGGGAGACAATGTCTTTAGCATTCTGTTGTTATTTTGTTAAATTAGATAAGTGTTGCATTATAGCAAAATGGTAATACCTATTAATACTGGATGGTAGAGCAGCAACGAGATTGCTATGCATTTTTGCACATTTATGCTTGAGACTTTTATAAGAAACAAAAAATTAAAATGCAGTGTAATGTATATTAGATATTATATATCTAGAACGTATAACAATGGCTTACATTTGTTGAAATTAATATTTTAATATATTTTATACTTTAAAACATTCACCAGTTTAGGATTGCCTATCTTAACTTGACTAAATTAAGTGGAAAAAATAATACACTCAAGGAATAGGCTTTGCAAACATATTTAATTATAATCCTTATTTAAGAAATTTGAAGATAGGGGCACCTGGGTGGCTCAGTCAGTTAAACCCCTGACTCTTGATTTCAGCTCAGGTAATGATCTCAGGGTGGTAAGACAGAATCCTGTGTCAGGCTCCATGCTAGACATAAAGCCTGCTTAAGATTCTCTCTTTCTCTCTCTCCCTCTCCCCCTCTCCCCTACCATCCTACTTGTGCTCTCTCTCTCAAAAAAAAAAAAAAAAAAAAAAGGAAAGAAAGAAAGAGTAATTTGAAGACCAGAAAGTTATGTTTTTAACATATTCTGCAAAAATTTAACAATAGAAATAAATGGATGCTTTAGTTATACAATATAAAATATGTCCTGAAGTATAAATCATAAATTTCATGATCATGATTTGAAAATTTTGATAAATATAATGCTTTTGTATTTTATAAGAAATTCTATTGGGAAGTAAGTATCTGTGCTTTAGGACCTAGATATTAAAAAAGGATGAATTGCATCCTTTTTGCTAAAATCTATTTGTTCAAGAATGTTTATAAACACTTAAAATGAAGTTTTCTTTTGAAAGAATATAAAAGAAACTTCAATTTCAGTATATAGTGCTATGAAAGAAATCCAAGATAAAAAATATTAAAGATTTATTTATTAGAGAGAGAGAGCATGAGTAGGGGAGGAGCAGATGGAGAGGGACAAGCGGACTCTACATGGAGACCAACATGGGGCTTCATCACAAGACCTTAAGACTATGACCTGAGCCCAAATCAGGAGTTGGAAGCTCAACTGACTGAGCCATCTAGGCGCCTCTAAGATAAAAATATTTTTAATGACACCATGGAACATTTCAAAGTAGGAAGATCCAGGAATTGGTCCCTCCATGAAAACAACAACTGAGCTGCCACGCCTTGTCAGAATCAACAATTTAAGAACTCTGGAGTCAAGTCAAATACTTGTAGTACCTAGAAGAGTGCTTGATAAAAAAAAAAAAAGAAGATAGTAATTTCAGTGAGTTTCAGCATATTGTACCAGCCACCTATCAGACAGATGTGGGATGGTCACCATGTTCCTGATGTGGCTTAATGGGCAATAGTAACCCTCTCCTTAAATAAGGACAGTGTTTTTATCTGCCTAATGGTTCATGGAGTGTCTAGCACAGATGCTGGCTTTGTTTCAACCCCCAGCAGCTGAAGTTGCTTCCCTGTCAATGTCCATTTTTTTTTTTTTTTTTTTTTACACTGGACCCAGGCATTTAAAGAAATTTCTGTCAGGTCACTGGCTGACCATGGAGATAGCAGTATTGATGACCACATAAAACAAGGAATGTAATCTTTACAAAAATAATTTGGAAAGTCACTAACCAAATCAATATAGCTTTCCTCAAGCAACAATAGTAATTTCTAAGGGGAGGAGAGAAGAATCAGATTTCTAGAGTTATTATATTTTAGTATTTAAAATGTCCAGTTCTCAACAAAAAATTGCAAAGAAACAGGTAGGTTTGGCCCATTCATAGGAAAAAAAGAAAGAAAGAAATTGATAGAAATTGTCCTTGAGGAAGCCCAGATATTGGACTTACGAGAACTCTATTCTGTTGGCCTATGTGTCTGTGTTTATGCTACAACCATACTGTTTTAATTATTGTAGCTTTGTAATAGGTTTTGAAATCAGGAACTGTGATGCTTCCAGCTTTGTTTCTCTTTCTCAGGATTACTTTGGCTATTCTGGTTCTCCACCCCCGCCCCCAGGTCTTTTGGGATTCCATATGAATTTTAGGATTTTTTTTTTTTTGTATTGGTAAATAACCCCATTGGGATTTTGATGGGGGTAGCATTCAATCTGTAGATTGCTTTGGAGCAGAGATGTGGCTGCCAGCTATACAAACATGTGCTCAAGATCACTAATCATCTGTGAAATGCAAACCAAACCACAATAAAATATCATCTCATACCTGTTAAGATAGCTATTATTAAAAAAGAAAACAAAAAGGCAACAAAAGAAAAGTATTGGTGAAGATATGAGAAATTGGAACCCTTGTACTGTTGGTGAACATGTAAAATGGTACAGCCACTCTGGAAAACAATATGGAGAGTCCTCAGAAATTAAAAATAGAACTTACATGTCATCAAGCAATTCAACTTCTTAATATATATCCAAAAAAATTGAAATCACAATCTCAAAGGGATATCTGCATTCCTATGACCATTGTAGCTTTATTCACAATTGCCAAGCTAGAAATCAATCCAAATGGCCATCAGCAGATGAATGGATAAAGAAAATGTGGCATGTACATACAACAGAATATTATCACTCAGCCTTATAATGAAGGAAATCCTACCATTTGCAAAAACATGAAGGTATATGAAGGACAATATGGTAAATGAAATAAGTCAGTCTCAGAATGACAAATACTGTATAATTCCACCTATATGAGACATCTAAAATAGTCAAACTCATAGAAGAAGGGAATAGAATGGTGGTTGCCAAGGTCTGGAGGGAGGGGGAAATGGAGAATTGTTCAATGGTTATAAAATTTCATTTATGTAAGATAAGTTCAAGAAATCTGTATAATACAATACCTATATTAACGACATTGTATTGTGCACTTGAAAATGTGTTGAGGGTAGATCTCATGTTGTTCTTACCACACACACAAAAAAAGAGAGAAAGAGAAAGAAAAGGAAACTTTTGTAGTTGATAGCTATATTTATTATCTTAATTATGGTGATAGTATTACAGGTGTGTGTGTATACACACACACACACACACACACTCATCAGAATATATACATTAAGTATGTATGGTTTTTTGGTATATCAATTGTACCTCAATAAAGCTGTAAAAATATGGCGAGGCAGTAAGACCAATTCTCAGGAAAAAATCAAGATATATGTGTTTTTCATAATTCCTCAGACTAGGTTTAGAATATGCCATTTCTTATTTACACTGAAATGGATCTAGTTGTGTGGGTCACTGGATCAGATAACATTCAGTTCATGATGTAACTCTTGAGTTACATTGTTACTTGGTATTCCATGGTTAGGTGTTCTAAGTCAAATAAGGACTGTAGCATGGTAGAGGCTATTTTCAATTGCATAATTCTTATTAGCAGAGTTATGGACTTACACAAAACCTGAAGAGTCTGCATGTGATTCTGGTTACATAGCCATAAGTTTCATATATCAACTGTGTCTGCTGTGGATCTTCCCAGAAACACTGGGTTTTCTTGGTCACAAGGATCATTTGATAGGGCACTTTGTACTTCAGCCTAGACCTACTGTAGTCCCTTCCTAGCTCCAAGGTCCACACAAAAATCATAGCCCTATATTTACTGGATAAAAAGGGCACCTAAATATCATATATATATATATATATTGACTCCAGAATTCAGAGTCCCACCAAATAATATGACAGTTGTTTATGGTGAGTGGCACAAAGTACTGTGATTGAAATTCATATTATATTTTTTGGAGATTTTTCCAAATTACCCCAATCCTGGTTTGACTCAGACTACTGGGACCCTACCAACTCCACAGGTGTGGCAAACACTGATTTTGTGTGTGTGTGTTGTGTATTCCATCCTCTAGCAAATAGGTGTTTCACTATGTTATCTAGGGCATCTAGAACATAATGTCATTAATATTAATGGGCCAGATTGAGATTCTGTGGAATGGGAAAAGTTAAATTCCCTCCGCAACTATATTTTTAGAAAGCTGGACAAGTATATGACTCTGAGGATTATAAAAGTATACTGGTCGCTGTTACATGAAGGCAAAATATTTCTAATGGGAATTGAAAGAAAATAACTTTTTAGGCCAATAAGCATAGTCTGCCTGCCAAGGCCTGCATTAATTTACTTTTTCAAAAATACCACATCAAGCTTTATTTGGCCAAACTATATGATCAACTTTTTGATTATCCACAGTTATTCTAAATTGTGACTTTTGCATCTAATATTTTTAAGGTTCTGATCTTTGTTAAGTTCTCCAAGGTTGCTGTATTACTTTTTACATTAATGTCTGGCTTGGTTGTGGATGAGGAGGTGGGCATATAAATTCCAGGAATATTCATACGGCCCTTCTCCCTGTAATTGTTCTCATTCTGTGGGTCAAGGGACCGATGTGGGGGTTATGCCAACTTCTAAATTTCTCCATACGCATTAAACAATCTTGAACTCTAAAACTAAGTGTGCGTAAAGGGTTGATCTGTGGCCCCACTGGCCCCACCATTAAATTGATTCAAGCCAAGATTTCTTCTGTCATCTGACCACCATAAACCTCACTCTGATTTGTGGCCCATATGGTATTTTGGTTTTATAGGGAATAGCAGAGGTTTAGAAAGTATCTAATAATCCCCCAGAAAGTCAGTGTGTTTTCCTTTTCCCACTGATTGTTTCCCCAGTAAATGAGCACAGTTACCTCTGTGAGAAGGAACAGAGCATATACTACAAGGTTGTTGCTATTTGATAGAGGGATTCGATGGAATAGATGAACTTAGGTTCAGCAATTAGGTAATAGGCTATAAATTTCTAATTTGACCACTGAATTTGGGTTTCTGGTCATCAGAGCTAGAAATTGTCCACCTGTATATGTGAAGCATATTGTTTTTAGATTTCTCATTTATTTTAATGCTAACGACATAATTAAAATTAGCCGTCAATGTAGATTCCCTGAGAGATCATAGCACTGTGATTACTACATTTCTGTGGCATGTTGTAATTATACACAACTGCTACCTTTCTAGGAATCCATTACTCCTACTGAGAGTAAGGAACCCAATTCCATTTCATTATTTTCATGCAGCACTTTGCAAAGTTGCTCTGCTTCCTCAGTTTATTGATGCATTATAAGTTATAGTTAGGGTTAGAGGAACAGTTTGCACATCCTATGTCCATTTCAACATTTTTTGAAGGATTTTTTAAAAGGCCTTCCTTGTTTGTACCTTAAGAAACTTCAAGCCTATCGATCCTCATTCACTTTAGGTCTTCATTGAGTGTAGTCTTCAATTAGCCAATGTAGCAGACTATTGATGCCCGTCATAGGTGCTCAAGACAACACATTATATTTCAGAAGATCATTGTCGTTGATTTTGGCCCAACTGCTGAACAGTCCAGAAGTGTTCCGATAGTGGATGGAGAGAGTTCCAAGGGAACAACGTAAAGAAGCTACAAAGCCTTTTGTTGCTTACAGTTGAAACTGATCTTTCATAACCTCTACCATATTATATTGGCTAAAGCAAATAATAAGACAAGTGCAAATTCAAGGGCAGGAAAAATGAATCCCATATTTTGATCTGAGTTGCTACAAAGTTATTGAAAACTATGCCAAAGATGTGACTGTAGGGAGGAGTGAAGGATTATAGCAAACTGGCCAATTTTTATAACGTGTCACTATTGTTGTCAAATAGTGACCAAATGCCCAAACCTGTGATTGTTCCCTATCTTTTCTCTCCACCTGCATTCCTCCTCATACCAGTAATCTTGATAATTTGTGAATTTATGATATCACCATAAGCCACAGATTTCCTATGAGACTTTTCCTCTGACCTGTGGTTATTTTAATAATTCTTAAATATGTGAGCAATCCAATCCCAGAACCATAAGGATACATTTCCTAGGGTTACTCCTGAAAAAACAAAAAAACAAAAAAACAAAACAAAACAAAAAAAAAACACCATTCTAATCAGGTTCCATGAAAGGCATGTATAACACACTCAAATTGGGGTAACTGAGGATAGTTTAATAAAGTAACTGTGGTAATTTGTAAATTGGTATGTGGTATGTGTGGTATGGTAAATTGTATTTACCATGCAATAATATGCTAAAGCAGTAGGAACAGGTATCATGGAAAACTTGGCCACTAACTATTGCAATTTACTGCTGCCTTCTGACATCTTAGACCCAGTTGGTAGGGAAGCACTACTTCCATATTGCAGTGGAGTGCTGTTGAGAATGTCCATTTTATCTTTACTTGAATGGTTTGGGGATGGATGAAACAGCAATTTACAGAACAAAAACAGAGTGGTCTCTTTTCTCACATAAAAACACATACACACCTTTCTTCTTTATCAAGCATAAAAATCATGATGTTAACAATAATATCTCTGATCTATAGACTAATAAACAGTCTTATATGAATGTGGGTATGACATGGATAAAATACCATGAACACTTTATTTAATATATGTTTACATTCCATGGCTTTCATATGAATGTATTCAAATACACACACAAACATGTAATGATTATGACATAACAGAATTGCTCTCTGGTTAGAACAATATTACTAATAATTGATTAATTCCTACCTAGTGCTTATGATATACTGAAAACTCTTCCAAGCATCTTATTTTTATAAACTAATTTATGGTCCAGTCTGGTCTGGTTTTGGAGCCTATGCCCTCAGCAACTATACTAGGTATCAAAATACCATTGCACAAAACAAATCAGGATAAAACAAAACCTTACCACTAAGATTTTTTAATATAATTAACTTTGAAAAATGTCTTACTTGCTGCAAAGTATTCTTTGAAATGTTAGACTAAAAGGCAAACCATCAATAACTTTAACATCATAAATATTTGCATTTTTATCATATTCAAGCAAATATAAAAAATATAAAAATATAAAATAAAGATAAAAATAAAAATATAAATATAACAAATAAGCTGCCTTATAGAATCATGAAAACAGGAAATAAAATGGCAAGAGGTACATTATTCAAACTAACAGCCCCATTTGTGAGGACAAATAAAGGTTACCTGTCTGTCCCCTAGAAATACTTGTTATAAATGAGTAAAATTGAATAGCATAATTGACTCTATTCTTTGATGCTTTCTCATATAGAGTTTGCTCTCTACCTAAGAGGGCAAGTTACTTTTCAGGTTAAGACCTTTAAGAATAACTTAGAATATCCATTGAATTGAGCTCATTTTTAAAACTTCTGCTTTCAATAGACTCTAAATGTTGAATGGTCATGCACTGAAGCTTGAAGAAATATTGATGCTCAGCATATTAGTAATGAGAAAATAAAGAAAAAGTCCATTTTCTCTCCTGTAAATCTAGATTAAACTGAGCTAATTTTGTTTACCAGCGTGGGTTGAATTGCCTTTGTTATTATGACTCACAGGTAGACATTTATGTTTAAGTTATAAAAACACCATTAAAGTGATTCATGGTCCTTGAATTAAAGTAGGATCTGGTGAAGAATTGGTAAACACGTATTACCAGAGTACCTAGAATTTTATTCAAGAACAAACAGAAAACTTGAGTATACTTTTGGAGTATATCTGTCAATAAGAGTTAATGTTTCAAAAATTCAACTGAGAATATAGAGTAGCATGAATGTGTTGTTTTCTGAAGTGAGTCCTGGAAATGGTTGACGATGACATCACACAGAGAGGAAGGAGAATTTGGGTAATAGAGAAAGGCTTGCATTAAGGACCGGAGAAGAAAAACGCTTGTCTTGGCATCTGTTCTCCATCCTGTACCTGACCTGGGATGAACTTTATTGTTAGAAACATGACATCCCCAAATATCAAAACTACTTAATACAGGAGGTTTGGGACACAATCAATATTTGAGTTCCACTCAGCAAAGCATTGAGGATATAAACCATTTCCCTTCTCTGCATCAAAACTTTCTTGGGTTTTGGAACCTCAGAGCTTGGAGATTATCAAAGTTTGTTATTTAATCAGAAATTTGCATGGGTTTTAGGATTTTCAAGAGTCACTGACCCTGCTGTGGCACATGGTAGCATGTGCTCTTTTGAGATAAGAGTTTCATATAGAGGGGCTCCTGGGTGGCACAGCGGTTAAGCGTCTGCCTTCGGCTCAGGGCGTGATCCCGGCGTTCTGGGATCGAGCCCCACATCAGGCTCCTCCGCTATGAGCCTGCTTCTTCCTCTCCCACTCCCCCTGCTTGTGTTCCCTCTCTCGCTGGCTGTCTCTATCTCTGTTGAATAAATAAATAAAATCTTTAAAAAAAAAAAAAAAAAAAGAGTTTCATATAGAGTTCTACACTTTTTGTGTACTGTAGAAAGATGTTAAACTTCAGAATTATTTAGTTATTTGGTTACTTGTTAATTTTTAATATAGGAAATTGAACATGTTTCAGTGTTAATAGGAAGGGATAATTAAAGAATTTGAATTTGAGGGGCGCCTGGGTGGCACAGCGGTTAAGCGTCTGCCATCGGCTCAGGGCGTGATCCCAGCGTTGTGGGATCGAGCCCCACATCAGACTCCTCCACTATGAGCCTGCTTCTTCCTCTCCCACTCCCCCTGCTTGTGTTCCCTCTCTCGCTGGCTGTCTCTATCTCTGTCGAATAAATAAATAAAATCTTTAAAAGAAAAAAAGAATTTGATTTTGAAGATATATGTCAGAGTAGAATAAATTAGTACAGTCTTCTTAAGCAAAACAATGTTTGTTTGTTTCCTAAGCAAAACAATGGAAGGCAGAATCTTTGTAAAGGGACTAATTTTACTTTTTGTCATGTGAGATGAGCCAAAGGACATGGACAAATTTTGCGGAAATCACTAAGAGGAAATTGAGATTTTCTGTCGGGTTCCTACTCAATATAAACTTCATTTGGCCTTTGAAAATTTCAGCTTCTTTTCTCTAAAACGTGCATACTAATGTCTTCCTCATTTTGCTTACAGTGGTGATCAAATGAGGTAATGGACATAAAGGCCCTCTTTGAAAACTAAAAAGACTGATAAGAATGTTAGACATTAAAACATTGACCAAAACCAAAATGCTTTAATGGAGTTTAATCGCTTTACTTTAATCTTTTTTTTTTTTTTGATGAAGAAATTGAAGTATCAAAGCTTTTACAGGTTCAATAACTGAACAAGAATAAGGACAATCCTATGATCTAAGTAGCATTTTTCTGTAATGTGCTGAATATTTTTTAATTACTCATCAAGTTTAAAGTGTGTTTGATTATGTAGAACTTAGATTTCCACTTGATTGAATGCCTACTAAAGGGAAGATTTTCTTAAATTTAATCCAAATTCATCTGCCAGTTTTTAAAATGTGATTAAAGAAACTCTAAAATGTCCTTATTATGCATGGTTTTCATGTCACAAAAAGGATAACATTTTCAAAGAACAGGTTTCACTATTTTACTTTTTCTTCTGAACTGATTCTTATACAGACTTCATAATTTATTGTTTCTTTCTCTGTCCTAAAAGACTTCAATTGACATGAGCTTTTCTAGACTGCAAATCAGTATTGGATAAATTTGATCATCAGTGTGATTCTGTTTTAATCACTTTCTTGGATAATTAAATTATTATACTTGAAGAAATTATATCCTCATTTGATAAGAAAAACATATATTCACCATTCAGAGACCAGCACAGTAAATAAGGTTCCATGGTGAAATTTTTTAAAATTGTGGAGGAATAACTATAACTTATTTCAGGGAGTATGTACATTTAGTTATGAGAAAATAATATACTAAAATTACTCAAAAGTTACATCACTTAGTTTTCAACTGTTTGTTTGTTTGTTTATTTATTTATTTATTTTGAGGTAGTGTTTCGTGATTCATTGTTTGCGTATAACACCCAGTGCTCCATGCAATAGGTGCCCTCCTTAATACCATCACCGGGCTAACCCATCCCCTCACTCCTCTCCCCTCTGAAACCCTCAGTTTGTTTCCCGGAATCCATAATCTCTCATGGTTAGTCTCCCCCTCTGATTCCCCCCTTCATTTTTCCCTTCCTTCTCCTAATGTCTTCCATGCTATTCCTTATGTTCCACATATGAGTGAAACCATATGATAATTGTCTTTCTCTGCTTGACTTATTTCACTCAGCATAATCCCCTCCAGTTCCATCCATGTTGATGTAAATAGTGAGTATTCATCCTTTCTGATGGCTGAGTAATATTCCATTGTGTATATGAACCACTTCTTCTTTATCCATTCATCTGTTGAAGGGTGTCTTGGCTCCTTCTACAATTTGGCTATCATGGACATTGCTGCTATGAACATTGGGGTACATGTGCCCCTTCTTTTCTGAATCTTTGGGGTAAATACATAGTAATGCAATTGCTGGGTTGTTGGGTAGCTCTATTTTTAACATCTTGAGGAACCTTCATACTGTTTTCCAGAGTGGCTGTACCAGCTTGCATTCCTACCAACAGTGTTAGAGGGTTCCCCTTTCTCCTCATCCTCACCAGCATTTGTTGTTTCCTGTCTTGTTAATTTTTGCCATTCTAACTTGTAAGGTGGTATCTCATTGTGATTTTGATTTATATTTCCCTGATGGCTAGTGATGTTGAGCATTTTTCATGTGTCTGTTAGCCATTCGTACGTCTTCTTTGGAGAAGTGTCTGTTCATGTCTTCTGCCCATTTCTTGACTGGGTTATTAGTTTGAGTGTTGAGTTTAGGAAGTTCTTTATAGATCTTGGATACCACACCTTTATCTATAATGTCATTTACAAATATCTTCTCATATTCTGTAGGTTGCCTCTTAGTTTTGTTGACTGTTTCCTTTGCAGTGCAGAAGCTTTTTATCTTGATGTAGTCCCAAAAGTTCATTTTTGCTTTTGTTTCACTTGCCTTTGGAGACGTGACTTGAAAGAAATTACTGTGGCCGATATCAAAGAGGTTACTGCCTATGTTCTCCCCTAGGATTTTGGTGGATCCTGTCTCAGATCGAGGTCTTTCATCCATTTTGAGTTTATCTCTGTGTATGATATAAAGGAATGGTCCAGTTTCATTCTTCTATATGTAGCTGTGCAATTTTCCCAGCACCACTTATTGAAGAGACTGTCTTTTTTCCATTGGATATTTTTTCCAGCTTTGTCAAAGATGAATTCATCAGAGTTGAGGGTCCATTTCTGGAGGCTCTATTCTGTTCTGTTGGTTTACAACTGTTTATTTTTAATTTTTACATTAAAATATATGAGGAGCATACAGGAAAGAACAATTAAATAGCACTCCAAAAAGAGTGGTACAAATTTAAGAATCCCATTGAGCTTTACTGTATGTAAACTCACATATATTTACATGCTATGCAATATAATCTGCCAAAATAGATGGCCTAAATACAATAAAATAATAATTATGATAATAATACCACCACAGTGATCATAAATCCCTCAATCAAATTGAAGCAGTAGTGTCATTTTCTTTGACTCTCCTGGTCAGTACCATCTTTTAAATAAATCTCTTTTATCTAATTTGTTGCAAGCACAGCCATAGCCTGAGCAGCAGTGGTATTGATTTCCATGTAATTATTATAAATGTTAAGTTGCTATTACCATTGCATGTAGTAGTAATGCTTTATTCATCTCCAAAAGAGGAGAAATGATTTCTTTGCTTCAAAGATATGCACATGAATGATGAAAAAGAGATTCTCAACTGTATGAGAAAATGAAGAGGATCTCTCACAATGAGATACATAGTGCCTACAGCACACACCTGCACTGTTGAGCACCATTAACTATGAAAGATCCTTCCAGTGCTGTGTCACATTTCTATAACATCTGTGATTAGAAAGGCAATGCTCATACCACTGGGAGATTGTTCATGTTTAGCAATTTAAAAGTAAATATCAGGAAAAGAAATATTTGATTCCTTTAAACCTTAGATTAAATGGCAAACAATCACCATAACTAATTATTTAAATACTGTAGAAATAGACTTTTTCCATCTCCCCTTCTCCACTTGATGACTCATAATCTCTTTGTAGCTTATAGCAGAGATTTTAAGGGAAGTAAACCTCAGATCGTCATCAGACTTTAAACGAAGACTGAATTAATTACAGAAGCCAGTTCCAAAAGACTCCCATGCAGAAAATAGTTAATGTAACAGGCTTGATATTACTATTCTTAAAAAGAATTGCTGGCAAAGTTGCCCTTGGCTGATGACTGTGAACTTGGATTTGGGGAGGGTTCCCACCATTTTAAGAGGTGTCTTAAACCATGCCTATACTGTTTGTACAGTTTTCCTTCTGGGAATCTGGAATTTTGGTATGTGCTAGGCAGATGGTGCCAATTGACCAGACCCCAATAAAAAACCTTGGGCCCTGAGTCTCTAATGAGGTAGATATTTCACATGTGTTGTCAGAATTGCTTGTTGGAAGAAATTAAGCACATTCTGGATGTCTTCATGAAGAGAGGACTCTTGAAAGCTTGCTTCCAGTTCCTTTCAGACTTTGCCCCATGTGCCTTTTTTCTTTTTCACTTCTGCTGTATATCCTTTCTCTTTAATAAATCATGGTCATAAATATAACTTTATACTAAGTCTTGTGAGTTCTTCTAGGAAGTCACTGAACCTGGGAGTGGTCTAGAGATCCCCAACACACTTCTTTTTCCTTGTCTGAACAAACTAAAAAGAATTTTCGTAAAACTATAATTGTATTCAAATTTCTAAGTTGAGAATAACACTCATCTTGAGGTTATTATAACTCTAGATATTTTATTTATTTATGAAATGTATTTTTGTACCTTCTGCTTTCAAATTTGGAAGTTGTAAATATTATTTTGGAAGAGTAGTACAGATTATGTCTTACTTTGCACAATTGGTTCTTTGAAATATTTTGAAGAATGTTTATTCCAAAAATAGATTACAAAAAATTACTTTAAGTTTGACTACATCTTCATGCACAAAATCATATTTATTCTATAATAAGGTGATTCCCAACTGAAGAGAATTGCAGTATTTCTTGATTTGGGGTAATTACATTTTTTCCCTTCAGAATTATGTCCATGATTAACACATTTATATTAAATTTGCACAGATGATTATTTTAACACTCAACTGCTTACCTTTTTATCCACCTCCTACCCCAGAAAGCCTATCTTTAAAATATTTTGGTCCTAGTAAAAGCAGTGAATTCAGTTTTTCATATAAGGAATTAAATATTATGAAAGCAGATAAATAATAAAATAAAAGACCATATATGTACAATTTTGTTCGAAACTTTAATGAAAAAAAAAAGAAATTAGAAAGGTCTAAACAAATTACTAACTAAACAATATAAGGACGTAAGTGCTTTCCGATAAATTAAAGTGATTGGAATTCTTGACATTGTAAACATAAAATGTTATGAAGATGAATTTTATGATAAAGCCATAGCCACAACCTCAAAATAGAGAGAAGGCAAGTAAATTAAATGAGCGAAGCAGGCTGGGTGGTGATGTTGCATAAGAAAGGGCAACAACTTTGCTCTAGTAATGGTTGTCATGGCGAAAGTTGGTCATTTGTGTTACCAGATCATCTACTTCATAAGAAGAAAATATGCTTATTCATTTGTGATATCTCTGATATCTTTAATTTTAGCAACTAATACATGATGTTTGTTTGCCAGATTAGACTTCGTAACTAATAACTTATTTTTGTTGAAAGATACAGACATTTTAAGCAAGACTTTTGTACAAAATTCCAGATATAGAAAAAAGATACATATACACACGCTCACTTAAAAGATTTGAGATTTTTTCTTTTGTTGTTTTTAAAATTTATTTTTTAAATAAGAAATATGACATTTAAAAACTTTCACTTGTACATTGCTATTTTTCATGGACAAATCAAGTATCAGGGTTTTAGAAGGCTTATTAAAAGGGGCTGTGTATATATCACTCCTTACTTATAAAGCCATTTTATATACAATATGTTAAACATAACATATATCTTCTATATAACATTATATATAATTGTTCAATATATAAGTTTTATATATATTTTATTATATATATAGGTTTGTATATAAGCTTTCTTATCCTTGGCTTATCTAAATCCTACTCAATCTTCTGGACTACAGAGATCTTAACTTGCTCATAAAGTCTGGAAAGATACTTCCAATCACTGTGATTTCAGTTCTTTCTGAATTACAGTAGACGAAACTACAGAAAATACTTAGGATTTTCTCTTTACATTCTTGAATTATTATTTATTTTGTAGCTATCAATTTCTCATCTCCCAAATAAGGTAAAAGTTCTCATTTAAAGATTTTTTTTTTATTTGAGTATAGTTGACACACGATGTTACATTAGTTTCAGGTGTATAACTTAGTGATTTTAGAAGTTTATACATTATGCTGTATTCGCCACAATTATAACTACCATCTGTCCCATTATATCACTATTATAATGTCATTGACTTTATTCCTGTGAATTATTCATTCCATAACTGGAAGCCTGTGTCTCCCTCTCCCCTTGAACTGCTTTGCCCAACTCTCACTTATGTCCCTTCTGGCAACCATCAGTTTATTCTATATTTATAGATCTGATTCTGCTTTTTGTTTGGTTATTCATTTTTTTTAGGTTTCTTTTACAAGTGGAATCTTATGGTAGTTGTCTTTGTCAGTCTGATTTATTTCACATAGTATAATATCCTCTGGGTCTATCCATGTTGTCTCAAATGGCATGATATCCTTTCTTATGGCCATATAACATTCTGTGTGTATGTGTGTGCAAACCGTATCTTCCATATCCATTCATCTATGTTATTGATGGACCCTTAAGCTGACCCCATAATTTGGCTATCGTAAATAATGCTGCAATAAACATAGGGCTGCATATGTATTTGAATTCATATTTTTTCATATTTTTTTGTGTGCTCAGTAGTGTGACTACTGGATTGTAGATTCTGTCATCATTTTTTTATAGTTTCCAGGCTACAGGCATTTCACCTCTTTGGTTAAGTTTATTGCAAGGTATTTTATTCTTTGTGGTGCTATTATAATTGGTGTCTTATTCTGTTTTGTTTTAATTTCTCTGTCTGCTACTTCATTACTAGTGCATAGAAATGCTACCAATTCCTGGGTATTAATTTTGTGTCCTACCGCTTTACTGAATTCATTTATTACTTCTAGTAGTTTTTGGTAAACGTCTTTAGGATTTTCCATGTATAGCATTATGCCATCTGCAGATGGTGACAGTTTAACTTCTTCTTTACTCAGAGGGATGCCTCATTTCTTTTTCTTGCCTGACCACTATTCCTAGAACTTCCAATATTATGTTGAATAAAAGTGGTGAGAATGGACATCCCTGTCTTGTTTCTGACCTTAGATGGAAAGCTCTCAGTTTTCTCATCATCGAGGATGATATTAGCGGTGGTTTTTCATCTATGGCCTTTAGAATATTGAGGTATATTTTCTTTATTGCCACTTTCTTGAGAATCTTTATCATCTATTGAGATGTACCTTCCACTGACTCCTGACCAATACACACATAAACACACTGTGTGCAAACAAGCACACACCTTACTGAAATGAGGAGAGTGTTATTCTGTGCCATTTTATCCAAAAGAATGAATCCACAATTGAGCTCAAACTGGAAAGCATATTAATGTTCAAGAAAAAATATATCTCTGTGGTAATATATTTGGCTTCTTTGGCTCTGGAGCACCTCTGAAGTTTTACATCTTTTCCATCACAAACTTATATTTTTATATACAAATATGACATTGACTTAAACACAAATACACAAATGGGATGTACACAAATGTAAGTTCAGTTCTGTTTACCTGTGAGTTTCACTTAAATCATAAAAATATATTAAATAATTTGTGTTACCAAAGTGGATATATATTTTTCCTATATATATGTATATGCCCTATTTATATATATTTAATATGTATTTAATTATGTATTTATATATATTTAATTACAGGCTAATATTTTAAATGATGAGGTTTTAATTACATCTTCTTAAGAGTTCTACTTTTTTAAAGTTGATACTTGATGTTGTTATATATATATTTGCAAATGTATATATTTAGTAATATTGCTTCTCATGATATTCATATGCTTTTGAGTGACTGAAATAATTCTTAGAATTCATAGATAATGTAAATGTATTTATTTTTTAAAATATTAGGATCTATTACATATGTCAGTAAATGATCTAGTGGCAATAGTCACAGATTAATATTTCCAAGAAAATAACTAAGAAGTTGTAAATTCAGTTGTATATAATTAATTAATTACAATGTAAAGCAAACAGTTACCATTGTTAAATATTTATGTTTGACAGAGTCTCACATTTTATTATAATTAGCTTTTGGTATATCCTATACAAAGTAGTCACATGTATTTTAAAGTTAAATTAAAAAATATAAACATATTTTGGAGAAACAAAACAATTCTGGAGAAGATGCTCCATTTATTTTCGTGGGACCTTAATTCAAGGAAATGCTTAAAGATTCTCTTTCTCTTTCCTACTGTGGCTAAACTTCCTTTAAAATCTCCTGTTACCTCGAAGAATATGAAAATATGCAAGTCTTATCTAATACTTTTCTGAGATGTTTTTATCCTCCTGGAAAAGGGTGGATTTTAATCACCACTTGCAAATCCATTGCATTTTCTTAACTGCTGTTGAGCTGTATGCTACGAATAGAGCAGAAAGAAGCATATCTGATCACTTTCTTGACTAGAAACTACAGAGGTATCAATGCATTTCTGACAATGTAAAAAAGCCTCAGGAACTTTTTTTTTCCCCTCAGATGTTCCTTATACTTATGATTTCCTGCTCTAAACATAAAAAAGACAAGCCATGATCTTTCTTGCCTCCAAGTACTAAGAAAAAATGTGTTAAATGCTAACAACTGCGTATGTCAAAGAGTGACATTAGTTACCCTTTTTGCTTTTAAAATGAAAAGCTGAGAGCGTCTAAGGATTTGCTGAGATTTTGAGTCATATAATGGGCCAAAGGCATATGGGGGACTAGGGCTAACGTAACACACAAGTTCGCAACTGCAAACATGTAGAGAAAATGCTAGGTGTTAATGAATGTTCTGGCAAGAAGTAAGGGAAACTACAGCAAAAAAGGGAAGTGCATTTTTTTTTTAACAAATTATACGTTCCCAATTACCACATTGTATATCTTTTAATAGACTGCTTCATTGTTGATTCTTCTTTCCCCTTTCTGGTTTTGTTACTTAGCTATCCAACTCAATGTCCATGCTTGAATAGTTAGCTTGAGTAAGATAGGCATTTGGAAGAGAACATTCTTTCCTATTTCTTTGCTTGCTGTCTTTTCTGTTGTTTCCTAAAATATGTTATTTTTGTATCTTAATTCTCATAAAAATCCTCTTCACTGATATTCCATTTTTGTTTAGTGTGTTACGGTTGGATTTTCTAACTTTCAAACTAGCAGTATTCTCATACCACCGAAATGAGATCCAACAAGCCTTAAAAATTCAGTGTCCTTTAGTGGCTGGCTATATTTCCATGTACAAGTGACATTAAAAAATGGTTTGCTGTTTATATGTGAGACTCTTCTGTGGTGTAGACACTAGCCCCTTGACAAAATGTTTATTTCAAGAATGTAAAGTTGGGAGGTCCCTGGGTGGCCCAGTCAGTGAAGTGTCTGCCTTCTGCTCAGGTCATGATCCTGGGGTCCTGGGATTGAGCCCCCCACCCTCCTGCATAGGGGCTCAGGCTCCCTGCTTCTCCTTTTGGTCCTCCCCCTCTCATGTGCGCTCTCTCTCTCAAATAAATAAATAAATAAATAAATAAATAAATAAATAAAATCTTCAAAAAAAAAGTTAAATAGGGACAGCCTTGATATGTTGGACAGTTTCACTCAGTATACAATTTCCATAGCAAATGAAGACTTAGAGCTACGTATTTAATATGGCCCTTGTTTCATAACAGCTACCAAATGAAGCATGATGAACACATTCCAGAGTCCTTACTGTCACTATTGCTGAGGAAAGCTACTGAACAGTCTTAGTTCGATGTTGACGCAAAGACTACATGTAAGTGAAAATATTTTTAAAAATCCACATAATGTTTATTTTCTAGTGAAATATGACTTTATTTTTAAATCTACCAGTTTCAAGAACAGAATTTTTCAGGACTTAATCTCATTTTCGAAACAAAAGTTTCCATCGCTGTTTTTCTCTAATGATTTTCAACTTAAGGAACTTAGTTAATACTTAATAAAAGCAGTTTGCTTAATTTAATATATGTGTTCACTGCAAAAAACAAACAAATATCTCCCCAAGCATAAATCACTTTTACTTCCCCAGTGTAAATCTTCCACAATTGTTTGTTTAATGATAAATGAATTGAATGCATAAACGAATACATAATCATTATAAGGGCTTTCCTTCACCCTTAATATCAAACTTTGGTTTTGAATACAGTTCAGTGTTTTTATCTTTGTACTTTTTGCCATGAACTACAATAATTAACTCCTTTACATGCAGTAGAATGTAGAAGATAACTAATATTTACTAAGCATTTATTATGTGCCAGATGGAGTTCTAATTACTTACCAAAAATGTATTTATTTACACAATATTCTCAAATCTAATGTTGCGACTGTTATTTTCCAACTATGTAGATAGGAGAGTTTTAAAAGAATATGATTATGATGGGCCTGTTCAAATTTGCTGAAAAAATTAAGAAATTTGATTTATTTTTTTAAAGTGGAGGTTTCATTATAAATTTAAACTGCTTACTGATCCTTAAAACAACAGGGCTAGACATTACTTTTATATGAGCTACTGTCCTATGAGGTAAACATCTATGGGGAAATGTACTTACCAATTTTAAAGCCCACTTTGTAACATGTGTAAACTGAAATTAGCTACCCAAACATCACTCTCCAATACTCAATGGCCATAGGTCATTCGAAGGTCACCTTCAAAACAATGACATAGAAATACATGGCTTTCTTGCCAATTCTGAAACTAATTTGTATCTCCTGAGAAGCATAGCAATTTATTATAATTATCAAAACAATGGACCAGTGTGTTGTAAAGAAATTTTAGTCCCTAAAACTATCTCAAGCCAACTGCAAAAAGGTAAACATCAAACTAAATCAACTTCCACCCTATCATATGTTATGTGGGTGCATTACCCAGGGTTTGTGCTACCCAAGCTGAGTCTGTCCTTCTCAGCATCATTTCAGGTTTGTTTGTTTCTTTGTTTGTTTTCCATCAGACCATTCGTTAAAATGTACTTGACTTGAGTGATGTTAGGATATTAACATTCTTATACTTGCCTTTCTTTCTTTCCTATTAAAGATAATGCTTTAGTCAAACAGGAAATCTAAGGGTAGAAATTTTAGACTCTAAGAACAGACATGGATAACAGCACATTTAGGGCATCTGATACTATTTAAGTGTTATCATTTGTTGCATTCCGAATTCCTGTCACTTGGTCCGAACATGCTCCTAGTGGATTTCTGTTTAAGGTCTGGAGCGTAACAGCATGGTGTAGTTCTAAACAACTTTTTGGAGTTTCCTTTCCTTTCGTTCAGATCTAATGAAGTAGAATTAAAACCAATTCCCCACCCCACCCCACCCCACCCCCCAAAAAGTGTGGGATTGGATTAAAAGTCTTTAAACTTTAAATTAGTAAAGCAGGCCGTTCCAATACAGAAGAGCATAAAATCCTCATGGCATTCTTTTATTGGCAACAAATCTGTTTTCTCAAATACCAATAGCCTAATCATAAAGACTGGCCTCAATTTCTTTCACCATGGGGTGGCTGCTCTCTCTGTATAGGATTAAGTAGAAGATAATCAGAAAGCGAAAGAACCACACATGATATTTTCCCCCTACAGGAAGAAACAAATAAAAATCTATCAAGTGATTGTGTGTGTGTGTGGTTTACTATTTATTAAGATGTAACCCTTTTTCACTATTTAGAGACAAGTAAATAAATATTTTACTATATGAAACTTGTATTGTTTTTGATCAGTAAGTATCTTGGGAGATTATAATAGTTTTAAAGGCAATTTTTGGAAGTATACTTAGAAAACAAAGTACTCCTTCTAGTTCCAAAATTTTCAATCAATATGAGAAGCCCAATTTACCCCTTACTGGTACCTTAATATGATTTCCAAAATGCAAATCTAACTCAGATTGAGAAAACCAGCTGTGAAAGTGTGTTGTGTTGACAGACACTGTGATTCTAGCAATGTAATTTAGTGCTGCTCAGCTTTAGTGACCTTTTAAATACTAAAATAAAAACCTTTTTCTCTGTGTTCTGAATCATTTTGGCTGCTTCGACTCTTACACTTTACAATAC
Organism: Ursus americanus; assembly: GCF_024610735.1. Classification (NCBI taxonomy): domain Eukaryota; kingdom Metazoa; phylum Chordata; class Mammalia; order Carnivora; family Ursidae; genus Ursus; species Ursus americanus. Next base: position 68,355,247 of record NC_142127.1, on the reverse strand, counting down.
AAACACTTCAAAACAAAGAGAGCCAGTGGGAATACAAGGTAAAGAAAATTTTGGTAATTGTAGGACATATTGCCATGACCCATTGTTATAATAATTAGCGAAGTGGAAGAAATATTCAAAGCATTTATTTTTCCCATGTCACCTACTTTCTGATTATTGAATAAGTTTATTTTATTTATGTTTTCAAGGCCTAATTGTTAGAGCTTATGTAAAGGGGTGTATATATCTTTCTTAAAGAGGCTGTAGGGTATAGAGGTGAAGAGCTGGGATCTTAGACTACCTGGGCTCGATTTCTTTTTCTTTTTTTTCTTTCTTTTTTTTTTTTTTTTTATCTGACAGAGATAGAGATAGCCAGCGAGAGAGGGAGCACAAGCAGGGGGAGTGGGAGAGGAAGAAGCAGGCTCATAGCGGAGGAGCCTGATGTGGGGCTCGATCCCAGAACGCTGGGATCACGCCCTGAGCCAAAGGCAGACGCTTAACCGCTGTGCCACCCAGGCGCCCCTGGGCTCTATTTCTGACTGTATCACTTATCAGGTTCATCACCTTCAGCCAGATAAGGAGTTATGTAATTTATTTTTGTGTTAGTTTTTTTTTTTATTTGTAATATATCATAAGATTGTTGAGAGAATGAATTTTTCAAAAACATCTGCACATTTCTTAGAATATTACCAGACACAGAATGTTCCAATATATATTATTGAATTATTTTTTCTCATTATTAATCAAGAAATTGGATCCTAAACACATAGTTGATGAAATCAGTGAATTATCCCTTCTTGCCTAGTTTTACCAATCTCAAATGTCATGGGTTCCTTACTTAGATAGCTAAATTTTGCTTATGAACTTGGTAATGCAGTTGTTTTGAAAATAAAGATTTTTGATATTACAAAGTTATATTGATATTTGTATATTTGTATGCTTGTGGTAAAAACCTCAGTATGTGGGAGGTAGTATCAAGAAAAAAATATCAAAACATAAATTAAATTAAAAAACCCACTAGTGATGACATTATTTCTTGAAACGTTAAGTTCTGTCAGTAAATTCATTTCATGCTTCTTCCTGTCATAAGCACCTAAAGTTTTTTCTCTCCTGCGACTCACGCTGTTAGTTCAGTGCCAGATAAAAAGTCACAGTTTTGGTTTATCACTTGAAAAAACATTGAGATGAAAAAACAACAGTGTCTTATGAGATGACTGCCTTTTACATTATGCCAAGAAGATAAAGGCTTGCATGTTTATAATAAGTTAGCCTAGATTTTTGGGATCTATTTTAGCACAGAATATGTGTGGTGGAAGAGCCAATTAAAAATGCTGCAAAAATTCACATGTTTTTCCATAGTTTCCTAAGCTGAAAGGCTTCACTATTGATTAAAAGCCAATGTGAACAGAACACTTCTTCTTTTAAAAATGCCTTTTGAATCAAACTGGCCTTTTGACAATGGGGAAATAATAGAAAATAAATGACACCTTATGTATAGGGGAAAAATAATTTGAAGAGCAGTAGAACTCTAATCTGATACCATGGGGCCACAGGAAAGTAACGCTGCATGTTTCAAGTGCTGAAAGAAAAGAAGTACCCTAAATGAGTCATTAAAGGAGAATAGTTCAGCAGCTTCATTTAAAAATATACTTACCATATGGCCTGGCAGTTGTACACCCAGGCATTTATCCCAGAGAAATAAAAACTTATGTCCACACAAAAACCTTCACACTCTTGTTCGGTTGTTCATGGCAGCTTACTTACTATAGTCAACCACCAATATTTTCCTCGGTAAATGAATGATTAAACTGTGGTACATCCATACCATGATATACTATTCAGCAATAAAAAGGAATGAAATATTGATATACATAACTTGGATGAAGCTCAAGGGCCTATGATTGAGTGAAAAAAGCAATCTCAAAAGATCATAGATTATATGGTTCTATTTACATAACCTATCAAGATGACCAAATTACACATAAAGATGGAAAATAGGTTAGTGTTTGCATGAGTACAGATATTGGAGAGGAGCAGGGGAAGTGTGACTATACAAGGGTAACAGAGATCTTCATGGTGGGGGAATAGTTTTGTATTTTAACTGTAATGGCAGCAACACAAATCTAGATACGTGATAAAAGGACTTAAGTCTATAAACACACACAGAAACCTTTGGGAGCTGTTTAGTAAGAATTATAGTGGATTTTTCATTGGGTGGTCTTTTGAGTTTGATGTAATAATTCCTTTTTTTAAACTGCAAATCAGATATTTGATAATCATGCATCATGCATATTTTTTCATTGTATCATGAGAAGCTTGTTCTGATAACAGGTTGAGGCAGAGATGATCCTGGTGAATTGAGGGCAGAACTATTTCACAGTTGAGGGATTATATTTGCAGAATTAAAAAAAATTAAAGGGCATTTTAATCAAGAAGCATTAAAGATTTGAGTCTACATTTGCTGTAATTATATCACGCAAATTTAATAATATTAATAAAATTGAGTAATGAAATTGATTCTACATATTAAATGTTTTCTACCAGTTTTTAAAGCAACAATGTGTTATAAGTACATCTTAAAAAGTACTAATCTTTATTCAGTCTTTGAGTCATTTGACACTGTTTCAGGCACCTGGGGCAGAGAGGTGACCAAAACACAGATTATATTCCTTTCGAACATCTCACACACATGCAGACTAGAACAGGACATCTAAAATCAATTGGATGAATAATAGGAGTTGGACAAATTTTGCTTTTAAAATGTCAAGTAAAAACTCCTTCCTCTTTGGATTGCTCACTTGTCTTGGCCTCTATGAAATTATTCATTCCTGGATTTCCACTGACCTCTTTTTCTTAGACTCCTCTTCAAGCTGTCTGTGCTAACTTTTGTTCCACAGCATTCTGTCCCAGTTTCTTTTCCCTCTTCCACACAGTGCCCCTGGGAAATGTACTGCATTTCTGTGGCTTTGAGTGTGAGCCGCATTTTGATGACTCCCAAATATATGTTACAGCTCACAACCTTTTCTGGAGTTTTAGTTGGGTAAATTAGGCATTTTACTTGGATTATCTTGAAGCACTGAAAGTGCAACACAATTTAACCCAAATCATCATTTCCCCCTGGCCCTTCCCACATGCTAAATATTCTCCGTCCAGTTCCCATTTTGTTACTAACATCACAGTCCACCTAGGTGTCTATGTCAGCAACTCTGAAGTCATCCTGCACCCTTTTTCTCCCATCCCTGAAGCCCAATCACATCAGATAAAGTCTTTGCGCTCTCCAGTCCTCCTTCTTGATCACTTCACCACCACTCTCACTGCTGCTGTGCTAGCTGAGACTACAATCAGCTCTCAGTAGGATTTCTGAAAAAAATCTGTAGTTGGTCTCAATACTGACCTTTAATTATTATTCACACCACATTCAGAATTTCTTAATAAAGGAAAGTCACTATCCTGTTATATATTGCTTCAATGTCTCCTAACTCCTGAAGCCTGAAGTAATGGTTTCTGATGCTCTGTAAGATCTGGCTCCTGCCTTCCTCTTTCCTATTCTTTCTTCCATTTCCTCATTTGATGTTCTGTGATCAAGCCGTACTGTTTTTTTTTTTTTTTAATTTCTCAAATGAATCTTACTTTCTCCAGCTTCTGTGTAAGAAATACCGCCTCTGCAACACTTTTTCTGCTTCCAAAACCCTCATTTGGGGAACTGCTAGCCCTCATTCAGTTCTTTTCACATAGCTCAAAAACATGGCTTCCTCTAGGAACCTTGCCCTGTTTGGTTATGTGCTCCCTATATTTGTGTCCAATATTTCCTTTCTCACATATTTGTATACTTAGGTTGATCTAAGAATATTGGTCCATGGTGAGGATAATGATAATGAAAAATTATCATCATCTCATGATTTGTTTTTTATATGTATGAGATGGTCAAAGTCATTTGTTATTTCATTTCATATATTTTATCTTGATTAAACCATATATGCAAATATTTTCGAGTTTCAAATACTTATACTGGGTCCCCTGATTCTGCCTGTATTTCCTCTTCCCCAGAGCAATGCCTTTTAACTCATTAGCTGCTTGAACTCTTAATCATGAGATCAAGACCTGAGCTAAAATCAAGAGTCGGATGCTTAACCAACTGAGCCACCCAGGTGCCCCTATTTATCTTCATTTTTAAGAACTGTATCCTTGTGCTTATACTGCTCCTTTTTTTTTTTTTTTAATTTATTTGAGAGAGAGAGAGAGAGTAAGAGCACACAAACAGGGGGAGCAGTAGAGGGAGAGGGAGAAGCAGGCTCCCTGCTGAAGGCAGACACTTAACCGAATGAGCCACCCAGGCACCCCTATACTATTGCTTCTTGATTTTTCAGTGTTTAGCTTTAGTTATGAAATTAACACCAGGATATGAAAATGTATCTCTGTTTATCTTTCACCTCTACAAATATAGGAAACCTTTCCATCTTCCCAAATTCCTGGTATATTGTCATTTTGTTTATATTCATGCCCCATAGTTACATAATTATGACCAGGTAAATGCTATTTATAGGTAATGCATATATAACATTTTTTTTCACTGCAAACAAAAATTTATTTTCCCCACTTTTCTGTAAAATCATCATTAATAATATTAAAAACACAAGTTGTTTAAATGTCTCAAAATGCTCAGGTAAGTAAGATATTTAATTGATTAAAATTATTTTGTGATAGTAAACTCTTTTAATCTGAATACACTATCTTTTAGTTCTGGGAAATTTTCTTGAGTTATTTCTTTGATAATTTCTTTCTCTTAGATTTTTTTTTTTTTTGCTTTTTTTTTTTTGCTTTTTTTTTTTTTTTTTTTTGGATTATCTAGGCTAGACTTTAATTTTATCCCCCTTAATTTTTATATCACATTCTCTTTTTTTTCCTTTTTAATGCTCTATTTTACAGGATATTTTCTCAACTTCTAAACTTTATCCAAAGTTTTTTGTTGTTTGGTATAATTTTTGCTATGTTTTTGTTTGTTCATTTTTGTTTTTTTATTTTTTTTTTGCTATGGTCTTTTTCTTAACATTCAAAAGCAGATTTGTTCTCTGAATAATATGTTTTTATAATTCTCAGTTTGATTCCATCTGTAGCTTCTTTTTGAGGATATTTATGATAGTTCTGAATTCTTCTTCTGCCTGCAAAAACCTGTCTTTTTTGCCTATGACATTTTTAATGTATCTTTCATGATGGATGCTTTCATGAAAAGTCTGGTGATCCTCGGCTTTGTGTTTGTTTCAAAGTTCACCGTTAAAAATCTCATTAAAAACTGAGTAAATTTGTTGTTGGTCCTCTTCACGGAGACTAGACTAGACTTTTTCTTTGGAGGAAACTCCAAAATCAGATGGACTAGAGACCACCATTCTTTCCACTACCAGACTACAGTTCTGTCTGTGAGGATCTGGAAGCCAAATAGGGGAAGAGTTTTGAAGGTGTTAACATTTAAGATATGTGTATTCACTTATTTTCCCCATTTTTCATACATGTCTCTGCCACCACCTAACCTCAGCATCCTCTGTCCAGCAATTCCCATTTTACACCCTCTAATGCTTCCTTCTTCTGAAGTTGCACTGAATAAAAGATATCAAAACCTTGCTAAAAAAAACAAGCAAAAACAAAGAAAACAAACAAAACCTTTACATACTTGCTCTATTGTTTATTTCTCATGTGCATCCACTGGCAGAGCAATCTAAAAATAGCTTAGCTTTTCAGGGAGAATCCAGTGAGTAAATGCATATGTTGCTGTTGCCTTCCCCTGGGTTTTCAAATGTGCCACCCATAGATTCAATATTCAAGATTTTGAATAGTTACAACTCACCCTTTGACCTTCAAGCAGACAAAACTTTGCTAGGGGTCCTTTCTGCTACTTAGTTTGTCCTTTCCAGTTTATGCTTCAGTGTGCTGAATTTTTACTGCAGTTTGGGAGATAGTGAAATAAAATGCATGTGTTCAACCTGTAGGTTTATGTCTGTCATCTCATTTAACATTCCTGATAATTCTCTGTAATTGGTACCATTTTCATCTCTCTTTACACCTGAAAGAAAAGGGATCACAGAAAAGTCATAATTTTCTCAAGGTCCCAAATCTAGGAGAAGGAAGTTTAAGGCACAACCAACACAATAAGAAATTGAATTTATATCCGTTTATCTTAGCCTTTACAAGAGGAATGAAAAATATCTTCCCTTATCTCTGGTCACAGAAAACATCAGGACTTTATCAGGACGTCCTTGCCTGAACAGAGGGCTCAAATGGTCATCTCAGCAACTACTAGTGATAGAGGTTAGCACTCAAGATGAAATCTATTTGCCATCTGTAACTGTAGCTTAGAATCCAAAGGAAAAAAAAATGGCTAAAATTTACTGGGCACTCTATTGTGCCAGATAATTTGCATATAATTTCAAAATTTCAAAACAATTTTGCAATATTAATACTTTCCCCCTCCCAATTTATGGTTGGGGAACCTTAAGTTATGAAAGGTTAAATAATTCCTTAGTTTGTGATATACTGTAGCAGTTAATCATCAGATTCTAGAGTCAAATATAACTGTAAATCACTGGTCTGGTTCCAGTTCCTCACTATCCATATGAGTTAATGCTCTCAAATATAAAATGAGGATTATTGAATTCAGAATGAAAATGATAGGTATTCTAAATAAAAATTAAATTACTTGTTTTTTTTTTTTCCATAAAATTCACTGATGTGCCACAAACCTCAGAAATAGTGTCTGACAAATTGTATCCTGTATACATCTAGGTGTGCATTTGTATGTAATGAAGGTATATATGATGTAGATATATTATTTTAACACTTTATATAAATGATTGCTATAACCCATCGAGAAATGTGTCTCCCCTCTGCTACACAAGAACTGAGAAATGGCAGTTTCTAAAACTGTTAAATTCTCAGAATAAGCATTCATGAATCTGAAATGCCATCTCCTTAAATATTGTACCACATCCAAAGCTTCAGTCTTTCTGTGAATGGTGATCGTGAGTGAAGAAAGCATTAACTTTATTGCTAGCCATATATTACAGTGAGCCAGGTGGCAGAGCACCTGTCACCAGAGCTTTCCAGCCTCTCCCCCTCACTCTTGTGAGGCTTATGAAAATTAACCAAAGCACAAATGTTTCAGCAAAAATGCACTCATACTCTATTTAAAGGCACATTTAGCAACATGCTTCTGGGGAATTTTCCCACATAATTATAATGAAAATGTAAAATAAAGATACTTGAACCTTGTCACATATTCATTCATGTTTAAATATATTATCTCAATCTTGATGTATATACTTTCAGAAGATCTGTGTTAACAAAAATACATATGTACATAAATATTGTATATATACTTATATATGCATGTCTATCTATCTATCTATCTATCTATCTATATAATTTTCCTTTTGGGGTGAGATAAGGAAATAATTTATTTAGGAATTTAGAGTTACTATTTTTCATTACCTTGTGACTCATGCAGAAAATTATAGATTTGGCCCATTCTATCTCCATTAGCAGATGATTCTATTAAAGAAAACATATTAACAGTGAAAGATTAAACCATCATAAAGGAAAAGGGTAGAGGAAAAGTCTTCACTAGGCAGATTTTTTTCTCTTTTAGAGATACATAACATTACAACTTTCCTTCAATGGAATAGTACAGTGTAGAAAGGATTCACAGGCATTTGAAGACCTTTGACCATAGCAGTTTTAAATAAAAAGGATGTCAATGCTGGATATCTTCCTGGATCCTGAAGCCTGAGCAAATTGAAACCATGTGACTGAGAGCATTCTGACCTAAATATTAGACAGTGCAATCAGCTTGAGAAGCAGAAATGGACAAAGCTGATGAAGGACATAAACTAGAACAGAGAAGAGCTTTGATTCATCTCAGGACTCCTCAGCTTCTCCTGCATATCAATTTTGCCACTTCCCTCATGATAAAGGAGACAAATTATAGCATACCAACTCTCTTGTATAAGTGATTATGTCTTACCATTTCCATTTCATAATTGAGGACATGAGATTAATATCTACCTTGACATCAGGTGGAAAATTATGAATTTAATCTTATCTCTGAAGTCCTTGCTTTTTCTCTAAAAATAGAGAGAGAGAGAGAGAAAGCGTGAGCAGTGGGGGGGGGGGGGCAGAGGGAGAGGGAGAGAGAGAATCCCAAGCAGGCTCCACCCCCAGTGCAGAGCCATACACAGGGCTCGATCTCACAACCCTGAGATCATGATCTGAGCCAAAATCAAGAGTTAGATGCTTAACCAACTGAGCCACTTAGGTGTAACCTCTCTAAAATCCAAAATTTAAAGAATCCTTTGAAGAATTTTAAAGATAGTTTTATAAAGTGGGTGACATCAACCAACACTTTCTTTTTTTCCTTCCATTCCTTCCTTTCTTTCTTTCTTTCTTTCTTTCTTTCTTTCTTTCTTTCTCTTCTTTCTTTCTTTCTTTCTTTCTTTCTTTCTTTCTTTCTTTCTTTCTTTCTCTCTCTCTCTCTCTCTCCCTCCCTTCTTCTTTCTTTCTTTCTTTCTTTCTTTCTTTCTTTCTTTCTTTCTTTCTTTTGAATTGTGATATAATTGATGTATAACATTACTTTCAGGTGTAAACATAATGATTTGGTGTTTGTTTATATAGTGACATGATTACTACAGTAAGTCTAGTTAACATCTATCACCACACAGTTACAATTTTTTCCTCGTGATAAAGACTTTTAAGATCTATCTTAGCAGCTTCCACATATACAATACAGTATTAACTGTAGTCACCATGTTGCATGTTATATCCCCAGGACTTATTAATTTATAACTGGAAGTTTGTACCTTTTGACCCCTTCCCCCATTTGCCCACCCCTACCCCCCACTTCTGGCAACCACCAAACTGTTCTGTATCTGTGAGTTTTGTTTTGGGGGCGTTATTTTAGGGTCTACATAAATGTGAGATCTTAAGAATATTTGTCTTTCTCTATTTCACTTACCATAATGCCCTCAAGGTCCATAACCAACACTATTTCTTGACTTTGACCTAGTTCTAGGGAAATAAACTCTGTATATTATTAACTGGTAGATATTAAAGTGGTGTTTAGTCAGCTTTTGATCAAGAAAATCCATTTTACTTTTAGAAAATCCTGGTACAGCTCTTTACATGAATTTAGCTGCAAAAGATTTCTGATTACAATATATTTCAGTAACTGGTCAGTTTACATTTGTATATGCTTGGGAGGAAAATAATGTTTTCTAGGCAAGGGAGAAAGGATTCTTAGGTGAAGGATGCTATGGGCAAAGGTGCTATAGTGGTCTTCACTGCTGAATCTCTGACCAGTATACACACAGGATGACTGAAATCCCATGATAAAGTTTCTAGCTCCATGACATTGCATCTAAATACTTTTGGTTTTATTCCTATTTCCTTCTATCAGATTCCTGCTTTTTAATTTTATTTTTAAAAAAAGATATTTTTCTTATTCTTTTGGACTTCTAGTTTTATACCTTTTATATTACCTATTTTTAGTTAAAGAGAGGGGAAAAAAGACCTCTTCATAATATAATGTAAAAATAGGCACCACTAGATAAAATTTTAAGAGCAAGTTTATGGTACATACTACATTCTGTGCTCTAAAGTTCATTGTGTAGACAGATAATTATGTAAGCACTTTCATCATCTACTTTCACATGAATTTGAAAAGTGGAGTTCCTGGAGGGAAGAAGCTCTCTAAGCTCAATAGCATAATGAAAAGAACACAGTTAGGCTCCTTTTTTATATATAAAAATTTTTAGCTTTTAAAAACAGTTTCTAAAATGGAAAATATAGGTAATTTCTTACACAGAGGAAAATGTGTTGCAGAGTCATACCATATTTAGGTGTATACCTACTCTTTGGCAGTAACTTTAAGCATCGAATTAGCATTGGCTTAAAGTATTTATTAAATTACTGCTGCTTCCAGAGTAGGGTTTTTTTTTTGTTGTTTTTTTGTTTTTTTTTTTTTTAGGTCTCCCCTTCATTCAACCCAAGATAGAGACTGGCTCAGTTTAACTAGGTAAAGTTTATTTCCTGTGGTTACTGGATGTTCCTTAAATAACACTTTTCTCATTATGTTCTAATGGTCAAAGGAATGTGTTCACTTTCTCATCAGCACCTTGAGTCTGAACTAATTCACTTAAAATGACTAGCAAATGAATTTCTCTTTCCTCTAAGGATGTATCAATTCATTAATAGAAAATGTCTACTATTTATGGAAGCTTGGGAGTTACTGATTCTGCGCAAACAGTATCTTGCAGGCAAGTCTTCCTAACTGTAAGGATGAAGTCTCTTTAAATGGATTCCTGACAAGTTCGTAAAATATATACAGTTAAAGCATATTGAATAATTAGGATTAATTTTATAGGTCTCAAGGCATTCTCTATTTGATCAGCTTGTTCACCTGGCTAATTCCTTCATCAGGAACTGTAATTCTTGTGTTCATTTTATATGAAATGTGTACTTTAAGAAAATTTTTATAATAAGTAGATACATGTTTCTTCTAAAATATATACTTTCTGAATCTTTAAAGAGAGATCATTAGTATCATTTGCATTATGAGACTATTAATTATAATTTTAGTATTAATCTAAATGTGCATGTTTACATATGCAGTTAAATATATATTTTTTTCTAACTAAAACTCACTAGTTGGCTGATCAGAGATCATCATAATTATAAACCAAGCTTTATTTTTGATACTTCAGTGATAATCACATTAATTAGTCCTATCCATTGCAAATATTATACTTTGTGTATTTTCAATAATATATACCTATAAAATTACTGTATATTTTTTGCCCAAACAAAAAAATGCAGTTATTTCTGCAATTATTAATTCTAATGTTTCTTTTGAATTGATTAAACTGTAACATTACACAATCATTCATATTCTGTGCCAATTTCAGCTACTTAATATTGAGAATACAAAGGTACCATAAAAATATGAATTTCTCCTCTATACAATATGTGTCTGAGTGAGCATTCTTCCTTTGCCATTCAGCAGTTCTGTGATGCATAATTCATTCTCTATGTCCCATCAATTCCCATATAGATTTGCTATGACCAGATTTATGATACGAGTTTAATGGTTTCTAGAAGCTAGTTTGCCAATGCCATGATTATAGAATTGGCTTCATGGGAATTTTATGCTCCCTGGCCATCTAGTAATATGTTGGAAAATGCAGTCCGGACTAAGTTTGTTTCTTGACAGGTGGGGAGGAACAACACAGAGTGATGGAAGAACTTACATGAAAAATATATTCTTTGGTCACTCTGGAAAATATCTCAATTGTATCAATACTAATGTAGAGATTGAGGAAAACCTTTGAGTTCTGCAGTTAACTTATGATACTGCCAAGAAGTAAAGTTGATGAATAGAAATAAATAATTTTTTGAAATGTGGTCCACTTGAGTTTACAAAATTTACTTCTTTTTCATAGTTTTACCTCAGTGTTTATATAATAGAACAGCGGGTCTCAGGCTTGATTTTGTGTGTGTGTGTGTGTGTGTGTGCGCGCGCGTGCCTGTATGTATGTGCTTTGTAGATACATCCAGAACTGAGAATCCAAGAATATGAAACCAGAATATGATTCCCCCAATAGCTCTAAATTTCCTCGAAAGGAATGGTCACCTGTGGACTGAGGATATGAATAGGAGTGAGAGTAGAGAAACCTGATTGCTAATGTACACATCATTACAACTCTCTCCTCTAACTCATTTATACCATTCCTTCTGGAATCTCACTCCTTTCTAATTTAAAATTTTTATTGACATCAACTTTTATATGGTGTTTTAAGTATAATTAATCAGTGTTTTGGAAAATCACTTAAGAAACTTTATTTTGCTCAAATTGGACATTCCATGCATTGCAAAATTCTGTTTGACAAATAGAGAACCACCTGATCCTTACAAACATTTCTCTGATATCATTGATACAGCTGTCATTTATCACTAGATCACACCCCTTCCTACAAGTTCCAGCTACTGAATTTTAAACTTTATGCCCGCAAATAATATTTACACCATATATCCTTTAGTCACTTCTACAATAATCACCAACTTAAATGTACAGAGAAGTTACAGATTTGTCCTATTCATGGTTCTCCAAATTACTAAAATAGAGATTTTTATTCCTTCATGTTAAATCTTGGGCTAAACCACAATTCTGTGAGTTTGTAGAACTTTTCTTTTTGCTAACCACCACTGAAAATTTGCGTTAGTCAAAAATATGTTAACATGAACAAAACAACAACTTAGAAAAGTAGGAGAAAAAGATTCAATAGTCACATCAAAATTAACATTATCACTAACTTAATTGGTGAAGTTTACTATTAAATAAGTATCACTCACTGAATATTCCTTAGGAATACTCCTAATGAGGTAGTATGTTAAGGACTTGATATACATTATCTCATAACCATCATATAACCCTATGAATTAGGCATTACAATCTTTAGGCTAACAAAGCAAAAGTTAAAGCTCAGGCTAAATTATTTGTGCAAATCATTGTTCATATATTCATATGACAAGTAAGAAGGAAAGCAGAGGTTAGAAGTCAAACAGGCAGTCCCTTTCATTCTATCCAAAACACTTTCTCATCCAATACACACTTATTCCTGGCTTCCTACATAAGAAGCCATGTTCTTGACATTGAATACCTTTCAAAATAGGAGCTGTAGAAAGGATAATTAAGCCCACAGTGATTTTGTTAAAAAAAAAAAAAGTTATAGCCTTAATGTTGGTTTCAAAGTACCCTTAAATCTACAGTTGGGTTTTAAAAAAATGCCTGAGCTTCTGCACGCTCACTGTGTCCTCGGGTACATAGATCTTGAAACCGATTATTTCTTTTTATTTCTGCCCTCCAGATTTCTTGTGGTAAAGTTTTTGACTCAAGCATTACTTACATCAGCAGATATATTTCTTTCGATCTACTAGTCCTGTCTCTTCATCTGTATCACCTTGTCAGTGTGATTTTTGCAACTGGTGCTGGTGAGGAAGTAATGAGCACTTTGAGTTAGATGCTAGGTTTCTTGTTTGCTAATGAAGTTAATACAGGAGCAGTAATTTAAAAAGAGAGAAAGATATTGCTGGGAGAGGGTGCTAGAATGGCAGGTGGAAAAACAGAGTAAGGACATAGTAGATGGAGTGGCAGTGGGAGATGCTATCTATCTGTGAGTGGTTTACATGATCATGGCATTTCTTCTCAGCACTCTGTGCCTTTCCATAATAGAACCCTATTCTTGCTCTTGCTACAATTTCCTTGAAGTTAACAACTGGATTTTCAGTTTTCAAATTCCCATGTAAAAGTAATAATAATTATTGGAGTTTACTTAAGGCTGCAAAGGATATGGCTCTATAGTGCTTTCAGTAACTCTGCTTACCAAATTTTTCCATATCCCAAAACTCCAGATAGACCTAAGTTTTCTGTGTTTTATTTTGAAGAATCTTAAAAACAATCTTAGGAGGTGTTATATCAAAAGGTTTACATTTCCAGACCCTAAAAGTAAACACACGTATATCCCACAAGGCGATGTTAGAAAATTACACATTCTGAGTGTCAGTCTGCATGCTGTCAAGTTCAGCCAGTTTTCAAAATTCCGCATATGTTCTTTTCTAGTAAGAAATACACTGACATTAAAGTCATGTCAGACTCTCCAGAAAGATAACAAGAAAAATACAAGATAATTCAGTTCTTTGGCATAAAATGATAAATGAGTCATGCTGAAAAGTGGGCAGTTAGAGCACATAAAAGATAACGACGAAAAGCTTTCCAAATAGCCATCTGACTCAAGCCAAGTAGGTGGTCAGCATGCTGGTTTGGCAGAATGTGTGGCTGATTGCCAGAGTGTTTTTGAGCAAAGCAGCTATTCATTTCACCTGCAAAATCGGCAGTTCACTTTGACATTGCACATAATGAAAAACAAGTCTATGGCTATTTTTAGGCCAAACTAATAGAGGGACTACAAGTAAAATAATAGCACCTTTTTTTTTTTTTTATTCATGGAGAACACCTTAATGGATAATGTTTTTGTTCTATGACTTATTTTTTTAATTTTTATTTCCTGTGTGCTTTTTGATTTATATTTTATAAGAAAAATGGGATGTAGCTCTCTGCAGTACTGTTATGACCATTTGGGCTTCTGGTGAGGTTTTAGGTATGAAATAAATTATATCTTTTCTAAATATATTTATGTTATTTTGTGTGCCTCTAATGTTGTTTTCACTTAAATTAACCAATTTTATTCAATATTTATTACTAGTCTTATATAATATCTGTACCTATTAGAAGATAGAATAAGAAAATATTTAAAATACAAACAGTATATTTTCTGTGAATAATTTAACACATTGTAATGTATACACATATGTATGTGTGTATGAGTGAAGTATGGATGTAAAAACATGAAGTCTGAAGCAATATTTAAAGTACATCTTAGAACTTTAACAGAAAAAATTATTGATAAATAATAAAACTAAGTATGTTCCACATAAATATAATACATTTATAAATTATATTTATATAAATATAATTACAATTACAAACATAAATACACACACATATAATAATTGAGACTATAAGGGCTCCTATTCCTACAAATTTGGGATATATATGTGTGTATGTGTTTGCATGTGTGTGTGCTTATATGTGTGTGCAGTATGTACACATAAATATATATTACTATTTGTACTTATATTTTCTATTTATATTTTATCTTATATGTATAATTCAAAAATCACTATGTTTATATAAATACACATGTGTTTGTTTCTTATTATTTCACTAAGAATTTTTAAGGTTCCTTAAACAGGAAGTCCAGGCAATCTACCTGTAATTATTATATGAACACTAATTATTATATGAACACTAACCTAACTTCTTTGTATGTGTCTGTGAGAATGCTTATATTCCTGAGAGTATTAGATGAAGTTTATAATCATATAAAATCAAACATTTAAAATTTACTTGTAGACAAGAGCACCAAGTTAATGTCATCTATTCTAGTAAAAATTATATGTTTCATCAATAATTGAGAAACTTAAGTCGTCTTTGCTCTAACTTATAAAAATCTTTCAAATGACTGGGGGCAAATAATTTTCCATATATGAAAATTTAATTTTAGAAAGACAGTCATTTAGTTTTTACAACAAATGAATAAAATACAATTTTATGGTTTTTGACTAATAAGTACACATCCTAATATGACAATTTTTAATGCTCTCAGTGAAGTTACCAGTATTGTATTAAATCAGAAATGAAGTATAGTGGAATAAAATGTTATGAGTAACTTAGCAAGGGAGATATGGTAAGAATTGAAATTTTAGGCAAAATTTGCAATGGCTCAATTGCATTAGTTCTTTTATGATCAGTTCTTTTCCCTTGAGTCTAGCTATTACCTTTACTCAGCACTCCCTATCTTACTAAAAATATTTGTATTACCATGTAATTCTGGTTTATTGGCATGATGAATACTTACATGTGCATGTTTCTATGAAATTAAAAGATACACACACACACATATTTAAAGAAATATATATACAGTTTAATATACCTTGATTGCTCCCTAATTCCTATGTACTAATTTCTCTATAGCTGTTACCTTTTTTGGGGGGGGGGGGGTCGCAGTAAATCTAAAAGGAAGTAGATGACCTTCAACAAAAGTCCTTGATTGAATAAAAGCTACACGCCAAAAGAATATGCTGTATTGTACATATCAGTCCTCCTGATTAACTGAAAAAAATTTTATGATGGGTTAAGAGATAGATTTTTACAATGGTATCTCTAAACTTATACTAGGAAGTGTTGGAATATAACGTGACCCCACTTTAGTAGTGATGATTGTCAAAGAAGTGTTATTGATTCATGTCTCAGTTGAAGCAAAAAAATCAATACCAGACAGCTCTAGGGGAGATGTTTCTAATGGTTTTACTGTTTTAGAGTCACCTGGGAGATGCCTTTCAAAGATGATCAACATGGCCAAACCAGATCAGTCCATCTATATTGTGGACTAAATCCAGGGACCTAAAAATTTAATTTGGAAGGAATCCATCTTGGTTCATTATTCCTAGCAAAAATAAGCATTCTATAAAGCATGCATTTGTAGATCGACTATCATATACCTTTGTTGTTCTTATAATTCATCAGTTTATTATATATATATACATACATATACAGTTTTGACTACATATATATATACTCATATATAGTTTCAAATATCTCGTTTATAATTTAACAGTAATTCCTCTTGTTAATAAATCAGAATAACATGGTAAGCAATAAAAATGTGCAATTTCTTTGTCATCCACTTTTTCCAACAGTCAGCTAACTTTAGTTTTTTGCCCATCTTTACAGTTTTCTCAGATCGCTAGTGGTTATGAAATAATCTTGCTAAAGTTCCTGTCTGCATATTCTCCAAACTTGAAAGGCAATGAAGACTGTTTGGCACAATGTTTAGACAAGCAATGTATGGTTTGAAATAACTGCCAAAACATTGATTTTTGCAACATGGAGTTGAAATGAACCTAACAATGGTTTGAAATGGTTTAAAATAAATATTACATAATTGAATTGTTCCCCTGGCAACTATTTTTACAAAATCAAAACTAATACTTCACAAAGTTTTCTATCATCTAATTAGGAGGGGAGAACTTTCGAAAACATATCTTCAATAAACTGGCACTTTTTAAAACACTGTGCAGATTATTCAACATACAAATATATTCCAGGTCAAAAGACATCCTTTCTAACAAATGTTTTCCTTAAAATTATTCCTGAACATGTTGCCTAATTTGCGACAAAAACAAAATGATTCATTAGTTAGCAATATCTGAGTTTCATGTGGCATAAGCCCAACTCAAACTGACTAAACAAACATGGGAATGTATTGATTTATGTAGTTGGAAAATCCAAGGGATAGTCAGATCCAGGTCATCAAATGATACTGTCAAGAATGAGCCTCTTTGTTTTCCTGATTCTTTTTTTTCCCCTGGAATAATCTTGTTTGATATCTTCATGTAAAGGTAATTTTGCCCCTGCTTAATGCTCCAAATGGCCTAAGTTTATATCATGCGTACAGGGCAAACCTGAATGAAAAGAGAACCACCTTCTCTCTGTCCCAGGTTCTGTTTCAGGCTGAAAAAATGAAACAAAACAACTGAAAACACTTAATTGTCCTTTTACTTGAGCCTTGTACTATTGTCCAGCCTGTTTTCTGCTGTGAACCTGTGATGGGGAAGATTGGTCCATATGTTTGAAAATTTTTAATAGAGAATGAAAGATATCAGAAACAAGATTTAAAAAATAGATTGTGTAATTCATCTGGAATAAAAACATAATGCATTCCATTTCACCAGAATACATTTAACCCCACAAAACTTTCCCACTCAACTAATCCCTCTCAGCCTTGCTTTACTTTTGAATATTGTTTTCTTGCAGACATGAAATATAAAACAATTGTGTATATGTTTTAGTATCAACTTTTCTCCCATTGGTAGTTGCTTTATGTTTCTTTTGGATTATTTTTGCTCCTTTGTTTTATTTTCTCTATATTTTTATTTATCCTTTATAAATTTTTGTTTTATCCTTGATATATTTAGCTGATTATTCATCAGTGCATATGTACTTCAACTTTCTGTTTTTAAATTCTTATGTTTGCTAATCTCACAGTAATCTGAAACGTAAATATAAACGCTTCTTAAAGAAGATATTTGGTTGTACTTTTCCAAGTTCTGGCAAATCCAAAATTCATTATTTTGAATAAGAATGCAATTTCATTTAAGAAAAAGAATATGTAATGTATTTTTTCAATCCTCAGATTCTAGCAAAGTGACAAGAATTTGTTAGAAAAAATGACAGAGGTACTGAGGTTTTGTTCAGCTTTCTTTTTATAAATTAGACTTAGTTAACATATAGTGTAATATTGGTTTCAGGAGTAGAATTTAGTGATTCATCACTTACATGTAACACCCAGTGCTTGACACAAGTGCCCTCCTTAGTACCCATCACCCATTTAGCCCATCCCCTGCCCACATCTCCTCCATCAACCTTCAGTTTGTTCTCTATAGTTTAGAGTCTTTTATAGTTTGTTTTCCTCTCTCTCCTCTCTTTTTTCCCTTCTCCTCTGTTCATCTGTTTGGTTTCTTAAATTCCACAAATGAGTGAAATCATATGGTATTTGTCTTTTTCTGACTTATTTCACTTAGCATAATATATTCAAGCTCCATCCATGTCATTGTAAATGGCAAGATTTCATTCTTTTTGATGACTCAGTAATATTCCTGTGTGTCTGTGTGTGTGTGTGTGTGTGTGTGTGTGTGTATACATGTACACCACATCTTCTTTATCCATTTGTCACTTGATGGACATTTGGGCTCTTTCCATAATTTGGCTATTGTTGATAGTGCTGCTATATGCTAAAGGGTGTGTGTGCCCCTTTGAATCAGTATTTTTGTATCTTTTGGGAAAATACCTAGTAGCACAATCTGGATTGCAGGATAGATCTATTTTTAATTTTTGAGGAAGCTCCATACTGTTTTCCACAGTGCTACACCAATTTGCATTCCCACCAACAGTGTTAAGAGTGTTCCCTCATCTCTGAATCCTAGCCAATATCTGTTGTTTTCTGTGTTGTTAATTTTAGCTGTTCTGACAGGTGTGAGGTGATATCTCATCGTGGTTTTGATTTATATTTCTCTAATGATGAGTAATGTTGAACATCTTTTCATGTGTCTGTTAGCCATCTGTATGTCTTCTATGGAAACAGGTCAATTCATGTCTTTTGTCCATTTCATAACTGGGATTATCTGTTTTGGGGGTGCTGATTTTGGTAAGTTCTTTGTAGATTTTGGATCCTAACCCTTTATCAGCTATGTCATTTGCAAATATCTTATCCCATTCTGTAAGTTCCTTCTAACTTTTGCTGGTTTTCTTCACTGTGCAGAAGCTTTTTATCTTGATGAAGCCCAATAGTTCATTTTTGCTTTGGTTTCCCTTGCCTCCAGAGACGTGTCTAGCAAGAAGTTGCTATGGCTGATGTCAAAGAGGTTGCTGCCTCTGTTCTCCCCTAGGATTTTGATGGTTTCCTGTCTCATATAGAGGTCTTAAATCCATTTTGAAATTATTTTGTGTATGGTGTAAGAAAATGGTCCAGTTTCATTCTTCTGCAAGTTGTCCAGTTTTCCCAACACTATTTGTTGAAGAGACTATCTTTTTACATTGGATATTCTTTCCTGCTTTGTTGAAGATTAGTTGACCATATAGTTGTGGGTCTATTTCTGGGTTTTCTATTCTGTTCCATTGATCTATGTGTCATATTGTCTTGATGACTGCAGCTTTGTAATATAGTTTGAAGTCCAGAATTGTGATGCCTCAATCTTTGCTTTGCTTTTTCAAGATTGCTTTGGCTATCCAGGGTCTTTTGTGGTTCCATACAAATTTTGGGATAGTTTGCACCAGCTCTGTGAAAAGTGCTGGTGGCATTTAGAAAGGGAATTGCATTAAACGTGTAGATTGCTTTGAGTACTATAGACTTTTTAACAATATTTGCTCTTCCAATCCATGAGCATGGAATGTTTTTCCATTTCTTTGTGTCATCTTCAATTTCTTTCATAACCATTCTATAGTTTTAGAGTACAGCCTTTTATGTCTTTGGTGCTGTTTATTCCTAGATATCTTATGGTTTTGGGTGGAATTGTAAATGGGGTAGATTCTTTGATTTCTCTTTCTGCTGCTTCATTGTTGGTGTATAGAAATGAAACAGATTTCTGTATGTTGATTTTGTATCCTGCCACTTACTGAATTTGAGTATCATTTCTAGCAATTTTTGGTGGTCTTTCGGGTTTTCTGCATAGAGTATCATGTTGTCTGCTAAGAGTGAAAGTTTGACTTCTTTCTTGACCATTTGGATGCCTTTTCTTTCTTTTTGTTGTCTGATTGCTGAGGCTAGTACTTCCATTACTATGTTAAATAACAATGGTGAGAGTGGATATTCCTGTGTTGTTCCTGACCTTAGAGAAAAAGCTCTCAGTTTTTCCCCAGTGACTATGATATTAGCTGTGGGTCTTTCATATATGACCTTTCTGATGTTGAGGCATGTTCCTTCTAGCCATAATTTGCTGAGGACTTTTATCAAGAATGGATGTTGTACTTTGTCAGATGCTTTTTCTGTACCTATTGAGGGGATCATATGGTTATAATCCTTTCTTTTATTAATGTGGTGTACCATGTTGATTGATTCGTGAATATTGAACCACCCTTGCAACCCATGAATAAATCCCACTTGATCTTAGTGAATGACTCTTTTAATATACTATTGGGTTCAATTTGCTAGTATCTTGGTGAGAATTTTTTGCATGCATGTTCATCAGGGATATTGGCCTCTAGCTCTCCTTTGTAGTGAGGTCTTTGTCTGGTTTTGGAATCAAGGCAATTCTGGCCTTGTAGAATGAGTTTGGAAGTTTTCCTTCCATTTTATAACAGTTTGAGAAGAATAGCTAGCTATTAATTCTTCTTTAAATGCTTGGTAGACTTCCCCTGGGAAGCCTTCTTGCCCTGGACTGCCTTCTGGCCCTGGACTTTTGTTTGTTGGGGTTTTGGATTACTGATTCAATTTCTTTGCTGGTTATGGGCCTGTTCAAATTTTCTATTTCTTCCTGTTTCAGGTTTGGTAGTTTATATGTTTCTAGGAATTTATCCATTTTTTTCTGGATTGCCCAATTTGTTGGCATATAATATTTTGTAATATTATCTTATGATTGTTTGTATTTCTGTGGTGTTGGTTGTGATCTCTCCTCTTTAATTTGTGATTTTATTTATTGGGTCCTTTCTCTTTTCTTTTTAATAAGTCTGGCTAAGGGCTTATCAATTTTATTAATTCTTTTAAAGAACAATCTCCTACTTTCATTGATCTGTTCTGTTTTGTTGTTGTTTCTGTATCATTTATTTCTACTCTAATATTTATTATTTCCCTTCTTCTGTTGGCTTTAGGTTTCATTTACTGTTCTTTTTCTAGCTCCTTTAGGTGTAAGGTTTGGTTGGATATTTGAGGTTTTTTTTTTTTTTTTTTTTTTTTTTTGCTTTTGAGGTAGACCTGTTTGCTATATACTTCCCTCTTATGACCACTGTTGCTGCATCCCAAAGCTTTTGGACCATCTTGTTTTCATTTTCATTTGTTTCCATGTTGTTGTGTTTTTTTTTTTTTTTTCTCTCCTTTACTTTCCTGGTTAACCCATTCATTCGTTAATAGGATGTTCTTTAACCTCCATGTATTTGTGGTCTTTCCAAATTTTTTCTTGTGGTTAACTTCAAGTTTCATCACATTGTGGTTAGACCCTATGCTTGTCTTGTCCCTTGAATATAGCTAGATAAATATCAAATCATTCTGAACACCCAAGAAATTGATCTTAGGACTGACAATACAAACTGCACCAGAGGGAGAGAAGAGGCCACATCATGGAAGGTAGGAGGTGTGGAGAAGTGATTTGGGGGAGAAAAGTATCATGGATGCTTCAGAGGGGACGCAGCCCTGATAATGGAGAGATAGAAGAGAGAGGGAGAGAGAGAGAGAGAGCTGTGCACAGGGGATCACACAAGAAAAACACTTCCCCTAAACCATTGACTGGAAAATGGGGAGGGGCTGATTATTGTGAATTTTTACAACCATTGGATCTCGAAGACTGGAGTTTTGAAAGTCCTCACAGTGGCTGATGTGGAGCCTAATGTGTGCAGTGGTGAGGGTAGAGGCCCAGGAGCAGACAGTGCAATCTGAGGATCCCCTGAGACACACTGGGAGAGATGTTTACCCCTTTTTGGAATGCATTTGGGACAGGTGGCATTGCCTCTCAGGGTGCAGAAGAGTCAGTGGGCACCATTGCACTCCCCTGGTTCTTAAGTATAGACACCTGCAAAGGGCTAACTAACCTGGACTCAGGCTATTTGCTGCACTTTCCTCTGAACTCCAAGCTCCTGCATGTTGGTGTGACTGTCCTTCTGGGAAAAATCTCACCAGCCTCTGTGGTAAAACCCTCCCCAAGAGGACGAATGTGGTACACACCTTGCTGGGTCCTTAAAGTTTGGAATTTTGAAACTCAGCTGGCATGCCTGGGCGGGGGGTGGGGGGGAAGGTGAACTGTGCTGCCAATTGGGCATAAGCCTGGACACAGATAGGGTGAAGGCAGGGATCTGAGGGATGCCTGGGACACACGAGGGGAGATTGTTTGCTCTTCTCTAGGGCTTCCCAGACAGTGGTGGGTGTGAACTCCTCTCTTTGGAGATGAGGGAGAGACCTGGAGGCATTTTTCTCTTCCACCCATCAGTATAGACTGATTAGTGAGCAGAACAGCACCAACAGTGGAGGCCTGATTTGCTTACACCAATCCCTGAACCCCCTGCACTCTGCAGGTGCTTCTTTACTGGGGCGAGTATGCCTGAGAACCAAAGCAGCAGACCTGTCCTCCAGAAGATCAGCACAAACCCCCAGCATGCACCAAGTTTACTGATCATAGAATGTTGCAAAGCTTCCTCTCTAGTGGAAATAGGATTAGGCCTCTCTTAACAAACAGACCAGAATGCACCTAGTTAAAACTCTCCACACTGGACAAGGTCCAAACGCTCCCCACTGCAGGCAAGGAGAGACTCTGGAGAGGACTGACCCAAGGGAAAGAGCAGCCAAAACCCAGCAGCAGAATGCACACAATATACACCAGAATCATTTCCTCAAACACCAGGCTCTGGACAGTATATGACCTCTTCTAAATAAAGCCATTACTCTCAGGAGCAGGAAACATAACAGGCTTCTCTAACACAGTGAAGACAGAGACCTGGACAAAATGCCAAGATGGGAGAATTCATCCCAAAAGAAAGAATAAGAAAAGGTCACCACTAGGGTCCTAATTGAAACAGATACAAGTAATACGTCTGATCCAGAATTTAAAGCATAAATCATAAGGATACTAGCTGTGCTTGAGAAAAGCATAAAAGACACAGGAGTCTCTTACTGTAGAGATAAAAGACCAAAAAACTAGTCAGGCTGAAATAAAAAAAAAATGCTATAGCTGTGATGCGAAACTGACTGAATATAATGACCACAAGGATGGAAGAAGCAGAGGAATGAGTAAGTGATATAGAAGATAAAATTGTGGAAAATAATGGGGCTGAAAAGAAAAGGAAAAGGAAAATACTGGATCACAAATGTAGACTTAGGGAACTCAGAGGCTCCATTAAGTATAATAATATTCATATCATAGGAGTCCTAAAGAAGAGAGGGAAAAGGGTCAGAAGGCTTATATGAGCAAATTATAGCTGAAAATTTCCCTAATCTGGGGAAGGAAACAGACAATCCAAATCCAGGAGACACACAGAACTCTCATCAAAATCAACAAAAGCAGACCAACACCAAGACATGTCACAGTAAAATTTGCAAAATGTAGAGATAAGGAAAAAATCCTAAAAGCAACAAGGGGAAAGAAATACCTAACTTACAAGGGAAGACAAATAAGGTTAGCAGCAGATCTCTCCACAGAAATGTGACAAGCCAGAAAAGAGTGGCATGATATAGTCAACGTGTTGAATGGGAAAAATGTGTAGCCAAGAATACTGTATCAAGCAAGGCTGTCTTTCAGCATAGAAGGAGAGATAAAGAGTTTTCCAGACAAACAAAAACTAAAGGAGTCCATGACTCCTAAACCAGCCTTGCAAGAAATATTAAAGGGAACTCTTTGAGTGGGAAAGACCAAAAGTGACAAAGACTAGAAAGAACAGAGAAAATCTCCAGAAACAACTTAATAGGTAATACAATGACACTAAATTCATATCTATCCATAATCACTCTGAATGTAAGTGATCAAAATGCTTCAGTCAAAAGACACGATAAAACAAACAAACAAAAACCAAGATCTGTCTACATGCTGCTTACAAGAGACTCATTTTAGATCGAAAGACACCTCCAGATTGAAAGTGAGGGAATGGAAAACCAACTATTATGCTAATGGACATCAAAACGAAGCTGGAGTAGCCATAGTTATATCAGACAAACTAGAGTTTAAAGCTAAGACTGTAACAAGAGATGAAGGGCACTATATTATAATAAAGGGGTCTATCCAACAAGATCTAACAATTATAAATATTTATGTCTCCAACTTGGGAGCACCCAAATGTATGAAACAATAACAAATGTAAAGAAACTCATTGATACTAATACAATAATAGTAGGGGACTTTAATATACCACTCACAGCAATGGACAGATCATCTAAGCAGAAGATCAACAGGGAAACAATGGCTTTGAATGACATACTGGACCAGAAGGAATTAACAGATATATTCAGAACATTTCATCCTAAAGCACCAGAATACACGTTCTCTTCAAGTGCACGTGGAACATTCTCCAAGTAGATCACATACTGGGTCACAAAACAGGCCTCAACAAATAAAAAAGTTTGAGATCATACCATGCTTATTTTCTGACCTCAGTAATATTTTATTTAAAACCAGCTTAAATAAAATGCAAATCACAAAAAGACAAGTAAGAATCAATGGATTCATGTAATTGAAAAATGAAAGGGGATACCAACATTAGTTATTGGTGAATCAAGGATATAAAGACGTTTTTAGTATGTTTTCATTCTTTGTAACAACTCTGTGTGAGGTCTCATCTCTCTTACAAGCAGAGAAGATGAAGACAAGCAGCCCTGGTTTACATTGCATTTATAGCTTCTGTTTCTAAGGCAGACCACTTCTGTTCCAGCATCCTTCTACAAAAGTTTTAGAAAAAAATTCTGAACGTCCAAGATGTCTACTTTGGTTAATGTGACTTCTGTGGAACTTATGTTCCTTTTCTATTATCCCACTTACATGGTCACCAATACAAAATAAGATCAGTATTTATGACAACACTCCCAACAAAGAATTATAATTAGGAGCAGCATATTTCCACATATTGTAGTGTTGTAGTGTTGATGAGACTCTAGCCTGAAACAGAACTATACAGCCATCTAGGAAATAATTAGGAGTTGGCTCTTACCAGGCCATACTATACCTAAAACATGGATGTAGGGATTGTATTAATTATTTTTTAAAGATTTTATTTATTTGTCAGAGAGAGAGAGAGAGCACAAGCAGGGGGAGTGACACAAGGATAGGGAGAAGCAGGGTCTCTGCTGAGTAAGGAGCCCGATGCGTTACTCAATCCCAGGATCCTGGGATCATGACCTGAACCAAAGGGGTATGCTTAACTTACTGAGCCACCCAGGCATCCCCAAAATTGTATTGCTTTAAAGTATGCTGGATTCCTCTTACCATGGGAAAATCATTGTGAATTGCTCAAGTAGTGGCCCACATTCAATGATTCCATTTCCTTCTGTAGCAGATGAGAGAGTGAGATGGATTAGCAATAACACATTGTGTCCTGGGATAGATAGTCCCTTTAGGAAAAGAGTTCCTTATGCAAACAATAAAAGCTAACTGTTAAATTTCTATCTTGTGCTTTATGCTATGCATTATTTCACTGAAATCTTACAGTAAGCCCTGTAGAAAGTATTAGCCCAATTTTACAAAGAAAATAAAAAAATAAACTTTGTGGAGGTTATAATTTTCAGATGTCAAAGAGCAGATAGAAGATTTGAATTTGGAGTTAATTCTGCCTGAATACAAAATCTCATAATCACTATCTCATCCTACCTTACATGTAACAGAATGATTTTTGCCTCAACTTCATTTGTTAAAGTAACAAGAACAAAAGAGAGAGACACTGATTTTCCAGGATGGACATCTTTGTCCTTATAATTAGTGAGCCAAACAGTAACAATATACACAGGCCAACAGAGCTTCAAAATGTAAAATCTTATGGGGGTAGACAATGCATTTAGGAACTATGCCCATCAATGCATCCCATCCTCTATGACAGAATGGTTGAAGATATAAATGAAAGATAAATGAGATAAAATTAATCATGAACAGTAGTAGTTGGAGGACTACAGAGCTGGATAGATTTTGATTCAAGGACTAGGAAAGAAGAGAATGATACCAATAAAAATTTCTTCATCAAAGATTAAAATAAATGATAACCTAAGGACTAGTAGAAAAGTCTACTTCTATAAGTTTGTCCTAGAAAGTTGCACAATTTCAGAAAATATCTCCATTTAAGGCAATGATATGTTTCAAATGAATGGTACATGAATGTAAATATCTCTAAGAGGTGTTCTGCCTATAGAGAAGGCTTACCTGTGATGGTAAAATTTCCTACAACAGAATGAAAATTGTCATCACTTTTATAATTAAAACTGTTTCCAAATAAAGAAAGGACTTAATCTGACATTTGTCATATTAGCAGTACTTTAAAAAATGAAATGATATTAAAAATCTACATTTAGGGGCGCCTGGGTGGCTCAGTCATTAAGCGTCTGCCTTCATCTCAGGGCGTGATCCCAGGGTCCTGGGATCAAGCCCTGCATCAGGCTCCCTGCTCCGCTGGGAGCCTGCTTCTTCCTCTCCCACTCCCCCTGCTTGTGTTCCCTCTCTTGCTGGCTGTCTCTCTCTGTGTCAAATAAATAAAATCTTTAAAAAAAATCTACATTTAAAAAATATTTCTGGTTAGATTCGGATATTTTTTTCTTCCTAACAGCAAAAAGCAAATATCATGGGGAGGGGCAGGGTAGAAGCAAGATTTTTGCCCAGAAGACAGTTACCAAATTGACCAAAAGTGCAACCCCACCATCACAATTAAAAATTAAAATCAATTAAAAATAAATAAATAAAAATAAAATAGCACTCTTGAAAATGATCGAAGATACAACCTAAGAAGACTTTACATTTGAGAAATTGCTGAACTTCCAGTAAAAATAATGGCAGTCTGTGATATGCTGGTCTGGAGTTGCTCCCTCTCTCCCACACTACCCACCCTTGAATTGAGCACCCCAGTTAAGTTAAATGGGATATTCTACCAAATTAGAGCAGGTTGTGAGGACCATAATCTTTTCTGCTGTCTTTGAAGGAGGCTTTCTCTTTAGAGTACTGGGCAAAACTTATGCCCATTGTCATTGCCTATCAAAGTGAAAAATATTTCAGAAACAGGTAAGGGAGGGCTAAGGGTTTGGGTCTCTGAGATTATGATTATGGTTGAAACGAGCATAGTCCTAGCTTAGGCTGCGTACATACAAAGGAGAGGTCGGAGAAGGCTAAGCCCTGACCAACCCTAAAGTTTGAATGAGCTTTCTCACCCTGGCACAGATACATTAGCAGAAGATGCTGGCTTTTGCTGTTTGAGCGCAACTTCTGCCTAATCATTGGCTGATCATTAAGCTATGTAGACACAGGGGCAAATACTAGGAAGGAAGCCAGGTTTAAAAATTAAAAAAGAATATTCAAAACAAAAATTGGGCCAAGACATTAGCAGCTGCACACTGCTATTAAAATAATATAACCTATAATATATGGTATAATTATGATACCTATAGTAATAACTATAATCTATTTTGATCTATAGTAATAAATCTATGTTATCTGTAATTGTATAATAATCTACAGTAATAAATATGCAGATAGACTCCTTGGTCTTTGGTACAGAATGGAAGACTCAGAAATTGGTCTACATGAACATGAAGAATTTATATATGTTGAAGAAGCAATGAAAATCAGTAGGAAAAAGATACTGTAATAATGTGCTAGGAATATTTAATATCTGTATGGAAATATTATAAAATTGGATCCTGTATGCATAATCAGTTCCAGGTAGCTTGAAAGTTTAAAACTAAAAAGCCAAACTTTTATAGGAAAAAATAAAATAATATTTAAAAAATCTTGTGGTACAAAAAATACCGTAAAAATGTTAGATTTATAATTATACCATGCTAAATTTATTAACCTCTTAGAAAGGAAATTTGTGATACCTATAACCAAAACATGATAATGTGGTTAGATACAGATATGGCTATATATGCAAATTAACATAAATATGTACACATGGACATTGTCTTAAAGTTACTCCAACACATTAAAAATATCAAGTAGAACAGAATCTTCAAGAGATATAAAGAAGTGGCTTGCACAAAATACAAATGGCCAATCAACATTTAAAAATATATTTCACAGATTATAATTGAAATGCAAGTCCAAGTCAAAATGAGATCTTGTACCACCATCATTTTGCAAAAATTTATAAAACCTAGCACCAAGAGAGAATATGGATTAGTGGGAATCTTGTACACTGCTTGTTGGTTATGTAAGTTTATTCAACCAATATGAAATTAATTTGGTTTCATCTCTTAAATTTGAAGATAAGCATACTCTTCCATTCAGCAAATACATTTATTGGTAGTTTTATGATATTAACAACCTGAAAGCAACTCAGTTAATAAATAAATATGGTCTATTTATGCAAAGGACTACCATACCTTACAAATAAGTGAATGGCATCTACATACATGAATGTAGGGTTGTGAGACAATTCTCCATGTGGTTTCTACACATCTTGTATTACTATCATTTCAAGGATGTTTACAGAGGAAACAGCCTTGGAATTAGAGTGTCTTTCAGGCGGAGGGCATATTTGTTTACTGTCTAAGATCATAAACATAATGTCTCCATTTGGGGCAAAATTTAAACAGGTTTGCCTGCAGCCTCTTTTAAAAGATTATGGATTCCTGAGCTCTGGGTTCCTCAACTATGACACAGACTTACTGTGTATGCAGCATCCACCTTACCTTGACACCACATCACCTCTGTGGGGCTTGTGGGGCAGGATGCACCCAGGAGAGCATGAAGGTCATGCTGCTCGCTGTGCTGGGAGTAATCGATTCCTTTGTCTCTACCAAGGAGTCATCTGTGTTCTGCCAGATCTTTGAACTTGTAGCAGACTAGCTTGTCAGTTAGCAAGTAGGCTAAAAATCTCAGACCTTTCACATTTCCTGATATGTAGAAAAATCTTAAAACATAATGTATTGAGAATATTGAGACAAAAGAAAATGTATGAAAATGTATATAATTATTTCATTTATATTAAATTTTAAAATATGCAATCCAGTAATGCATACATATGTGGCAAAACTAAAAATAAAAACAAATTAATATTAACACAAAATTTGGAATACTCTCTACCTCTGGGGAAGGGAAGGAAATAAGATTGAGAAGGTACATGCATGGGCCTATTTAATTATCAGTAATGTTCAATTTTTAAGCTATTTGGAGAAAGGTAGTCCTTATTTTTCCAGTTGTTATAGCACTATAAAATTGTCTATTATATTTTATAAGTGGATTTAGATAAATATTAAAGAAAATAGTTCTTTTTTTCAGGAATCAAAAAATTGACTAAAAAATATCCAAGCAAGCCAAAAATTGTGAAGAGCTTAGAGACTATGACCTTCAAGTGTGGCTTTTCTTTTCTTTGCTTTACTTTGCTTTTTGCTTTTTGCTTTCTTTTCATGAAGGAATCAGTGTACAAGTATAAGAGTGGGCAAGACGTCCCCTTTCTAGAGAGTTGGAGTTTTGCAGGCAGGTGAGACAGAGGACATAGTGTGGAGGATGGGAAATGACTGATAAGATGAGAGTCCTTGAAATTATGAAATTAGAGGTCTTGGGCAGTTAAGAATAGAAAATCAGAATGAGACAAATAGAAACTAGGAGATAAGTAAAGGTATGAGAAGAGGTTTAGTGGAAGTAATTAAGTGAAAGGATTAAATAGATATTTGGTAAAAATACGAATTCATTAATACTTTAGAGGTTGAATAGTATCTGAGATACTACACACTACATGTGTAAATATGTAGGTGGCTTAAGTTGAATGAAAGAAAAGGTAATTAGAATTAAGGAATCAAATTGCTATAATGAAAGAGTGGTCTTATGGGTATTGAATTTACAAAGAATAATGGATACATTTGAACTAGAAAAGGTTATGACCAACACTTGATGCCTAAATCACTAGTACCTATAAAAAATGGTTTGAAGTTGCTAAATGAAAATGATGAAAGCAGTAAAACATGATGATGCTTGAATACCTGAGTATTTACTGATTATATATTTGGGATTACAAATATATCTGAGATAATGATAAATTTTTATAAAATATATTGTTATGGCATTGTAGGTGTTATTAACACATACAGAAGTATCATAGGTAAGACTCAAAGACCTGTTATAAAAGTGTTGTTTTTAACAATGATCATAATCGAAATAGTTCTGATTATATAGAAATTTTACAAGTATGTACAGGTACAGTTTTGCTTGTTGCTATAGTCTTGTGGATTTGCTATTAAAATATTTAAATATTTCCTCATGTATTAGTGAGGACTTGCTTCATCCTCTGCCCTCAAGGTCACTTCAGTCCAATGATTAAAGTATAGCTGTCTGCACTGCAGGTGGCCTTCAAGATCCTGTGGCACCAGCTGTTAAATATTTTGGCTATCACCCATGTGTATATGTGCATTTACATACAAAAAAAGTCATATGCACATATCCTAACATTAAAGGCATAGCCCTCTACTACAGCCTTCTGACTTTCCTCTAACTACTTTCACCAAAATCATTCTTTAAGGAACTTCAACTGTTTTATCCTTCTGAAGCTGTGTATTCATGACCCCCTCTAGTCTTTGCTCACACTTGCCCTCGTGTGGAGTATATAGCCAAATTTTTAGTACCTTCAATGCCAACACTCTTAATCTCTTGACCACCATCTATGTCTGGCTTTTATATATTAGACTCAAGACCCAGTCCTAGGCCCCTCTTGTGCTCCATTTTTTACTTAGATGATTTCATAATGCCCACATTTTATGGTTCTATGTATACATTTATGAACCCCAAGTGTATCTTCCTGATTCTGCTCCACCGAATTTCATGTAGCTAAAGACAACTAACTACCTATTCGAAATTTCCCCTCAGGAATGATTAGCTCTTTATATTCAAAATTTCAAAAAACTGAATGTATGACCCTCTTATTCTTATACTATTTTGTCCTTGTTGAATTTCCTTTTTTATTTCTTTTCAAAAAAATTTTTTTTGTATTATTTGTATTTATGTATTGAAATACGGTTTAGGAACAAGAATCTGGAGAATCTTTTTTGAAAACTTCTTGTCTTCATTCACCATTTCCAAATAGCACAATTAATCTCCTGGCCACAATGATTAGCTCAGAAGTTACAGGTTTCCTAAGCCAGTTCAATAGAAATGAATCTTATTATTATTGCTCAGAACAACCAAGTGTAAAACAAATAAGGTTGCAGAAAACAGAGAGAGTACACAAAAAGAAACTATGTTGTTTGGCCCTGAATTTTTTTGTTATGTAACTCTTCTGGGTAAATTTTGTCAATGGATTCTTTTTTTATTTGATAAAATCAGTTATAGATTCTATTATAAAATCTGCCTCTAGATAAGTCAGGTCTTCCTCTTATATACTCCTAGAGCGCCCTGTATTTTCCTCAAGGGTGTTATGACAATTTGTAATTATATACTTGTTTAACTATTGGATAAATATCTATTGCTTTCATTAGAATGTAAATTTCAGGTGGAAAAGAATGTTTTGTTTTTGTTTTTGTTTTTGTTTTGTTTTGACCATTCAATCCCCAATGCTATCACATTACAGGAGCCCAAAATTATTTTTAAATAATTATAGACATTTGAACATGGTATGTATGAGTAAAATAAAAGTTCAGTGGGTCAATGAATGGATGGACAGGTGGATGGGTTTCTTTCAGAACAGTATTGTTAAAAAAGATTTTCATGGTCTCTAGAGACAAAGTTATCATGTTATCCTCTGAGCAGAATTATCATCTTCATTATTAATTAAAATGGAAAGGTTGCTGAGAAATGTTTGTTTTACTAGAGATGATTTATGACTGTCTCTTCTCAGTGCACAAGGACATTATAATTTGACTAAGCATTTCTCTAACAGGATGAATTTAGTTAAGCAAAGTATTTTTAAAGGCCATCATCAGTATAACAATGTCAAAGCATCAATGATAAATTGCATTCATAGATTTAACATTTGGAACATGTGGCATTTAAACAGAAAGTACACAGGGAACTTGTTTCTCTGGTTTTGGTTGTATTTGTTTTGGTTTTGTTTGTTTGCTTGTTTTACAACATTGGGAAAGTTTTAAAAGTTTTTTTTTTTTTTTCAAATTATACCTTTTACCCCACAGTATAAGCAACATTTAGAGTACTGATTCTCTCAACTTTCTTGACTTAAGGACTATTTTGGGAATGTAATAAACACATCACAATTGAAGACAAATATATATATGCACACATAATTTTGTATATAATTTCAAAGTGTTCATGAACCAGTGAAGCCAAACGACAGTGTAGAATGATTTACTCATTAAAGTATGAGACCTGAAAAATGTATGTGTGTACACAAATTAAGAAGACAGAATGTTTCCGCCAAAATTTACTCTTTACTTTGAATTTTGAATTATTAATTTGACTGTAAAATTTTCTCATATGTTAAAAAGCTAAATAGCTTCAAAGCTAATTAAAAACTGTCATCACACCAGACATAATGTGCTAAAAAAAAAAAATCCCAATCCTATGCATGCAGTGTTACGTGCTTCAATCTTAACACTGCTCTTTTTCACAAAGAATTCTGGAGAGACCAAAGTTTACAAGTCTCCAGAGCCTATATATAAAATACAGCATCACAAACAAATTTTATGTAGCTTCTGCCATTACTATAAATTCTTATTTTATAGTTTATTGTGTAAAACATTAACCCAGTGAATGTTAAGTTTTTATTGAATATGAAGAGAAAAGGAAAAATGCTGGTAATAATCTGTCTAATGATAGCATCTCATGAGGAATTTTTTTTTTTAAAGATTTTATTTATTTATTTGACAGAGATAGAGACAGCCAGCGAGAGAGGGAACACAAGCAGGGGGAGTGGGAGAGGAAGAAGCAGGCTCATAGCGGAGGAGCCTGATGTGGGGCTCGATCCCATAACGCCAGGATCACGCCCTGAGCCGAAGGCAGACGCCTAACCGCTGTGCCACCCAGGCGCCCCTCAGGAATTTTTATGTTACAAAAGTGCTTGTTTATTTTCATCTATTACTCTTAGGGATTTCTTTGACATTGCACAGATTTTCATTGACCATTCAAAGCTCATTTTCTATTTTTAGATAATATTTTGTTATTATGTATTAACATTTTTCTGGTTCTCTTCGATGTCTTGGTACAAAAAAGGAAATCTTTTTAAACACTGACAAGCAGGCTATACATTCTACTCTTAAGATTATTGTCTAAGGACTATGCCCTCTTAGAGACTTTGAAGATAAGTTTGCCTTTGCCTTTATCTAAAATGTTGAAGAATTAAGTGCCAAAACATTCAAATAGTGGACCTTTGATGAAGATCAAAATTAAGGCCAGAGCTTTACTTTGTTATGTATCATTAGCCCTCATGACAAATAAATATACAGAAAATAAAACCTGTCATCGAATATTGAAACAACATATTCTTAATTCAAAACAGTTATATTTATCCCTTAGCAAGTTCTAACATTATGACTCTGCCCTTATATTTCTAGATGAAATTCACTTTGCTGGCAACATATATTTTCAAAACCTAAATTGTGAATATATATCATCTCTGTTTTCAGTTACAGAAACAATACTTAAAATTGTTGAAGTTCTCATCATTTAGAAATTATTAAGGGCCAAGTCTTTTACTAGCACTGTACCTGGTTCTGTGCAGCGTGAGGTTCAACACCTGTCTGTAGTTCTAGATTAGTGAATCTTGATGAGATTTATTTTCTAGCTTTGTTTTCTTCTCATAAATCTATGACTATTACAGAAAAATCTTCCTTAAATGAATTATATAATTGCTCTTCATTTTGTATTTCCTGCCCATACATCTTGCCCCTGAGTTTACCTTTTACTTTCTGTAATTTCTCTAAGTCCGCTAACACTACTATAGTTTATATATTCTG
Organism: Ursus americanus; assembly: GCF_024610735.1. Taxonomy (NCBI): domain Eukaryota; kingdom Metazoa; phylum Chordata; class Mammalia; order Carnivora; family Ursidae; genus Ursus; species Ursus americanus. Next base: position 68,321,330 of record NC_142127.1, on the reverse strand, counting down.
CTTTTGGTAACTAAGTCCTCCAGGGTCTGTCATCATTACAGGCATGGGTACCTCAACCTCCCCAGGTGTAAGTACCTTTATTGGCACATCATATCAGAGACTGTTAACTTTCATTTCTAGACCATGCACTAAGTCAAGCCAACAGCATCTCTACAGTCACATCTTCATTTCCAACGGTCTTTTACCTATAGCCTAGGTTTTGCCACCAATTTTGATTTACTTATAGAGTTTCTTTGTTGGTAAGAACCAGTACTTCCCAAAGCTGTGTCAGATTTAATGGAATGTATGTGGCCTTTCAAGAAAAAAAAGCAGACTTGAAGCAATGTGAGTAGAAGTTGAAGTAGGAAGTCCCCAGTAACCTAAGCAATGATTCGTTTCTTCTTTCTCTCTGTGTCATTCTCTGTCCCACCCCAGCCCTCAGTTTGTCATCTCGACTTAGCTCTGCATGTCTACTCTATACGTGTACTTCTTTTGGGCAAATAATTTTCTTTGCAATAGCCAGCCACAAATGTTAAGTTTTAAAATGTCTTTAAAATGGCTTTTCTAGATCCATTTCAACATGAATTTACTATTTAAGTACCTGTAGCTTATTGGAAATTATGGGTCTCTCCGTTGAAATTTTCAAGAAAACTAATCTGCCTGTTTGTTCACTGATGGACTCTCTGGTAGATTAGGACTGAGTCCCTGACCAAATCAGTGGCACCTAGGGACAGAGTCACCAAGGAAAAATAACTCTATGTCACTTCTTCAGCATGAGTTTTGGCTGGAGAGGTGTTTTAAGGAATGAGACATGAAAGGACAGAAATCGTGAAATATGTCTGTTACAGCTTTACTTATGGAGACATTTTAAATCTAATTCTACTGATCCAGTATTCAGTGTTAACTCCTGGCAGATTTTGGCATTAATTTTACCACATGCTCATGTTTTTAAAAATGGTATTACTAAGATATAATTCACCCATTTAAAGTATACAAATCAGTGCTGTTTAGTATGTTCATAGAGTTGCGAAGCCATCACCACAATCTAATTTGAATACTTTCGCTCCCACTGAATAAACCAAATACCACAGTTTGGCAGTTTCTTATGAATTTAAATACAGAATTACCAGGTTTTAAGTTGCATCCATGTTGAAGCATGTTTCATTCCTTTATTTGTCTTTCTATTGTTGAATAATATTTCATTGCATGGATATACCGCATTTGACTTCTGTCTTATTTATTAATTTATCAGCTGATGAACATTAAGTTGTTTTTCCATTTTTAGCTAATAAGAATGATACCATCTTTAGCCAAGGACTTTTAGCTTGAAAGTTCTCTTTTAGGATCTCAAAGGGTACATCCTTGGTCATTGAAATAATTTTTCAGACTTCCAGGGGTATGTATGGTTTTATTTTTAAGCCTGCCTTCCAAGAAGTTGGCCCTAGGTCAGAGTGACTTAATGTTCAGACACTGTTCGAAGGTATTTTAAGCCTTTTGTACCGATGAAGCTTCTTGTCTGCATTGATGGGTTTCTGTGTTTTCAAGTCTGCCCTGTATCCTTTCCTGATTTCTCCTGAGTGCAGCATAGGACATTTGCACAGCCTTCTAGATCCTCAGGGTTGACTGTGATCCCAGGAGTGTTTCTCTTGGCTCTTTCTTTTCCTCGTTATTTCTGTTAAACTTCTAGAATTTCTGCCTGTTTTTTATATCATGGAGCTATCAGCCTTCTCTTAACTGTTTTTTACCAATATCTCCATTGTTTTTGGACAATACGTTAAGGAAGAGTTCTCCATTCTCAGTTTCAAACTGAGGCAGTCCCTTCAGGCCAAGCTGAATAATTTGCATCACTATAGCCTGCTTTCTCCCTGGGCAGTATCTTGTGCCACTGCCCTAAAGCTGTTTTCCTGGAATGACACTCTTGCTCAATGAGTGGACACCAAGGGGGGTGGTACTGTGGTCTTCTTGGCTTGGAACCTCTGCTCTATGAATAAGTGGGGCCATGGGCAATCTGGTTCCCAATATTCATGATTCTATTGGAAAGATTTATTTTAGATAAAGTGGTATCTGACCAGCTTTACTTTGAAGAATAGCCATGCTTTCTGAAATTCTATAATTTTTCTATCTTATGATAGGACCTTTACAAATGATTTATAATTGTTTAATATCTTATGGTTTACAGCAAATTATCATATAATAACTCTTTGAATGCTCATAGACTGTGAAGTAGATTAATACTCCCATCTAAAAAGTCAGAAAAATGAAAGAGATTTATGAAGTAGTTCGCCAAAATCATTTGACTAGAAACTGCCATGAATTAAAGTAGGAAGTTTTCCATATCCATGACCTGTCTTTTTTTCATATATTACAATTTTATTCACATTGAGAAATTATGGGTATTATATTAGACACTAATGTCCAATAAAAATAGGTGCTCAATAAATGTTGTGACACATTGTCATCTTCTGATCAGTAATGATTGCATAGGTCCTTGCTTTCTAATATGTCTGACTTAAACTAAGTAGGGCAGTCATATTTGATATGGTTGTGTACCCATCTATTTAATATCAAATTCAAATAAAATGAGGAACTTAGAGCATGAAATCAGTTGCTAGTTTCAAGGAAGACCTCTTTCACCTTTGAAAATGTTATCATATTTAAAGAGAGACCAGATTTCATACTTTAAAGTTGCATTTATTTCTTGACTCTGTGAATAATGTCACTGAAGAGATGTCTGAATGCTGATAGATTAAACACAGCAGCAGCTGAAGTATGACTTTATTCTTTCACAGATCATTATAGATGCAAAGACTAAAAATGGGAAAGGAAAAACAGTGGAAAATGGAGAGTTTTAGAGCTCTGATTTTATAAGAATCTAATTTTATAGTGTAAGGTTAGAAGGATAAGTCAAGAAAGGAATATAAACCCTGCCATCATATACCGATGCAGAAGTTCCATTCTGAAGTCTATTGCTCCTGATGGTAGACGTTTTTCATGATGGTATTCCTGGTTTTATGTATTTATTTTTTACTCTATTGTTCCTTATTTGTCATGTATCTTGGCCATGACAAAGAAAAATGTACCATCACACATTACAAAATGCTAGGCCTTCCACAAATTTCTGAAAATCAATGTCACGTTTGGAATGAAAGTCGTATTTGTATTGTATTAGAAAGTAACATTTTCAAAGTGCTTTGATATATACGCTCAATTAAATATTTCTTTCTATTCTGTACAATTTTACTGTGCAATTTATGTCCATGAAAGAAGATAAATCACCGTATTTAGGATTACAAAGCAGCCCATACCCAAAGACTCAAACGTCTCTTTAATGTTTTTTTAAGAAAGAGAAAGATAATTATCTATTGGACACTTTAAGCATTAGTCCACCCCAACATAGACAACAAGGGCTTATACACTATTGAAGTCTATCCCAGCTCTGTTTTCAAGTGTAATTGTGATTTATTAATATAAAAAAGCAAAATATTATATTAGCCCTATTCTTTTATCTGCGTTAGTATTTATGTTTTATTGTGCCAGTAAAGTGAATATATTTTGTTCACTGTGTACTAAGAGGAAGACATGAGAAAAGTAAGTTTAATATGGAGGGAAAGAAAAATCACAAAAGCAAGTGATGCTATCTTATAATGTTGACCAGTAAAAAGAGTGGTAAATAGATTTCTCAGCTTAACCTTAGATCCTGAATAGTGAAAGAGGTGTTATCACATTTGCAAATTAGTCCCTTTGAATGGACCCTGCCTTCAAAGATGTTATTTTTATTTATTTATTTTTGTTGCTGTTTGTTTGCTCATTTTATAAAAAAATATGGTACAAATTGAAACGTTTGCAATAGGCTCTTTGTTGAGTGGATATATTTGGATTGGATGAGAATCAGTAAAATACACCCATTTGTTTTAAAAGATGGCATATGGGACTTGTGATTAATATTTTTTTATTTGTTTTTAAATTTTGCATGTTTTAGTATCGAAATAATCTCAAAATGTCAAAAGTAATTCTGGAACTATATCCTGAATTAATTCCATGATAAAAACATATTGATGTAAAGTAACACAGCTGAATCCTTTAAATTCCTAATAAAGACATCATAAGCCAATTGGCTTTGCAAACTCTTTTTTCAGACTTTTCCAGAATATTAGAGACTCGTGGGAGAATGAACCAATAAAACCACTCAGAACTTAGAGCACACAAGCTTCAATGCTCATCAGTGTCTCATCATACTCTATTCTCATTTGTAATTCTGGACTACACTTTTGTATTACATTTGGTAGTCTCCCTGGACTTTGCTGTCATTCATAGGTTTTGTTCCTCTTGTTCTCTTCTTTATTCATCATATAATTCTGATTTCTCAATCCCTCTGGCAGTCTCAAGCCTTTTTTGTTTTTTCCTTGAGCCATTTTCTATCAAAAACAGAATATACTCTTGTTTTACCTGATATTCCCACCTATTTATTCTATTCTGTTTCTGCCAGGCCTCATTACACTGGACAGTAGAATTAGAAATTTCAACAGCAACAAAAATTCAAATATATAACTTCTGATGTGATCATTACATAGGACTGTAGTTACTACCATCATTAGTGATCAGGTATAGATAACTAATAATACCAAAAGAATGAATGAAGTTAAGAGTATATTTTCTCCTTCTGTTAAATTTGAGTTACAATTTTGTCATTTTAATTATTCACTAATTTGGAGATCTTCAGCATCTGTGCAATTTAGAAAGCAATCCATCATGTAAGTGCAAAAGAAAGGAAAACCTGAATTTACTAAACACAAAAATAAGTATTCAAGATTAAAGAAGAAAAAGAAAAAAGATTAAAGAACAATAATGCTACATAGTTAGGATAGAAAATGTAATTAAGTTGTGACTTGTCTAATGTAATGGAAGGAAGGAGAATAGAAACAGGGAAATGCTTCTAGGAAATTTTTATTTTGTTTTGTTTTATGAAATTATTGTACATACATGTATACAGTGAGGAAGACCAAAATAGTTTGAAAAACAAAACAAAAGTAATCAAAGATATATTTGAATAGAATAAATAAAATTGTTGGCAGAAGTAAAAGAAAATTCCAAAAATTCTTCTGTAGAAGATAAGAAAACAGAGTTCATTTGCTCTTACCTGTTACAATTCGAAAGAAAAAAGATCACATACACGCCTATTTCTTCTTGAAAATACAGCTGGATAAGCTTTAGCTGTGTAAACATTAAACTAATTTCCATGGACTAGCCATATAAAAAAATGTAGATGATAGATTTCAAGACTTCTTTCAATGCATCAGCTATTTTGGTGAAGTCACAATGAGATCAGCAGGGATCGGAATTTTCACCACATGACAATCAGTGTCTAGGGAAGTCTTTTATATATGGCAATAACATTAGGTAATATTTTATTTAGATTATTTTTATCCCCACTGGTTGGTTCATTAATTGTCTTCATCAAAAACTTGAAGCTTTGGGGGGCGCCTGGGTGGCGCAGTCGTTAAGCGTCTGCCTTCGGCTCAGGGCGTGATCCCAGCGTTCTGGGATCGAGCCCCACATCAGGCTCCTCCGCTAGGAGCCTGCTTCTTCCTCTCCCACTCCCCCTGCTTGTGTTCCCTCTCTCGCTGGCTGTCTCTGTTAAATAAATAAATAAAATCTTTAAATAAAAAAAAAAAAAACTTGAAGCTTTGGAAAAGGACATTGATAGATTAGAAACTCAAGGAAAGCACAAATTATTTTTTCATAAGTTTTTTTGGGCAATGTCTGATAAACTCTCAGCCTAGTAGTTGAAGTAATAACACCAAAAAATTACTTATTAGGATTTTAATAAAACAATATAGTACATATCATTGAGAGGTTTTACAATGGACTCTTCCAAAAACAGAATTCATGAGATCATAGAGATCATGATGAAAAAAAGTCAGGTAATTTTAGTAGAAAATATCTATTGGAAAAATGTACACAGTAGGCCAACTTTGACAAAAAAAAATGTACAAGTATGGGCAAAAACTATCAAGGTAAACAAATACTGAACTTTCTAGTAAAAGTAATAGCAACTGGAAAATACATAGATGAACAAAAGTGGCCATAATAAGCAACACAAAAAGAATTTATTAAGACTGAAAAATACAAACATTAGAATATAATAAAGTCACCTGCTTATAAAAGTTATAAAATTCTATATATTTGAAAACATTATTTCCTTAGATATTTTATGTAATCTGTCAGTTTTATAATGTTTATTTTATTTTTATTATTTTATGGGAAGCCACCTATTTTCTGCAAGGTAGAATCACTTATGTTATGGTACCCTATTTGATATTTTTCTAATAATATATACTAGAGATCACTACCAAGTAAAAGTACACTTTTTACCTACTCTTAAAATATTAGACTGGATGTCATTCAGCATATCTGATTTGATATAAAAATATAATACAATTTTAAAATATAACTTGGCCAACTTTTCATAACGACAGTTGAAGATTAGGGGTGCCAACCCCTGTTATAGTAAAAAAATCTGTGTATTACTTGACTCCCCAAAAACTTAACTACTGAAAGCCTACTATGATTAAGCATTATAATATATAAACAGTGGATTAACACATATTTTGCATGTTTATATGCATTATATACTGTATTCTTACAATAAACTAAGCTAGAGAAAATGTTGTCAAGTAAATCATAAGGAAAAGAAAATAAATTTACAGTACCTTCTGTATAAAAACTCCACATATAAGTAGATCCACCCAGTTGACACTCATGTTGTTTAAGCGTCAACTGTACTTACTAGGAAATATAAATATCGAGGCACTATGATTTAGATTCAGAAATATACATTAAATGGGAGGCCATTTGTCCCTTACTGCTAGAAGATGGAGATACACTAATATGCCTAAAAGAGCATTTCAAAAAACCCAGAGCATTATGATCTGGTTACTGTTTGCCAAAGTTTTCCAAAACAGTAATCTTGTTTCAGAGTGAAGTCTGAGATAATAATTTGGAAGATTCCCTGATGTTGGGCAAAATTTTGAGGTTAATGATAACTATATGTTTAAGAAGCTACAAATAATTTCTAATGACACAAAAGTCTCGCTTGTATAATATTGAAATATCATTAAGTACCCAACATAATCTGTACATATTTTCTCTTAATTTAATAATTACAGGGAAGCTTGATAACTTTAGTTGTCACTATTTGTATTCATTTATGAATTATCTTCAATTACAGTTCATTTACAAATAGAGATTTGTAAATCTTAATAGGTTATCAAGAATAACTTGAACTAAGGATAAGAAAGGAGTTGGAAAATCAAGAAATTAGTAAAGAAAATTACGTATTCCTTTGAAACTCAAATCCTGGTTTAGTAATGAAAGCAAGCAGGTAGGAAGAAAGTTAAAAGTTGAAATTTATAAGGTATAATTCACCAGTTGCCTAGTGTTAGGAGCACATTTTGCCCTTTATACAGATTTACACAAAGATTTGATTTATTGACTATTTGTAATTTTTAAATTTTTTTATTATTTAAAAAATTTAATTCCAGTATAGTTAACATACAGTCTTATATTAGTTTCAGACGTACAGTATAGTGATTCCACAGTTCTGTACATCACCCAGTGCTCATCATGTTAAGTATACTCCTAGTCCCCTTCATCTCTTTCACTATTGACTATTTTTTAATTGAAACTATTTAATGCTTATTTATGCTTCACCTCACTAACCTCACCCCCCAAAGAAGAGGCTCAAGAACTCTATATCAGGGGGACCTCGGTGGCTCAGTAGGTTAAGCATCTGCCCTCGGCTCAGGTCATGATCTCAGGGTCCTGGGATTGAACCCCGCATTGGTCTTCCTGCTCAGCGGGGAGTCTGCTTCTCCCTCTCACTCCCTTTATGCTCTCCCTCTCCCTCTCTCTCAAATAAATAAAAAAAATCTAAAAAAAAAAAAAAAAACCTCTATATCAGTAAAAAAACAGAATTCTATTTTTCATAAAAAACAAGAAGTCCACAGCAACATATATATCCATCTACATAAACATACGTAGTAAATTATGAGGATTACGTGTAACAGGTACATTGGAATACTTCACTCTCAAAATTTATAGTCAGACAGCAGATCTTCAAAGCCTCTTTCAGATGGAAGAGGGCAGTCTTGATTTTTACATTTGGTATATATTATTTTCAGTTTTCTGTATACACAAATATCACTTTAATAAGATCTCCATCAATTACCATAGAATTTACCACACACAAATTGTCATGTTTACAGCTGTTTAACATTCTAATGCTGACTCTATTTTAACTGAAACATGAATTCTAGAAATTTACGATACTTAACATATCTCATTGTAATTTTGTTTTGTTTAATAGTTGCTCTGGGGTGCCTGGGTAGCACAGTTGTTAAGTGTCTGCCTTCAGCTCAGGGCGTAATCCCATCGTGCCTGGATCGAGTCCCACATCGGGCTCCTCCGCTGGGAGCCTGCTTCTTCCTCTCCCACTCCCCTGCTGTGTTCCCTCTCTCACTGGCTGTCTCTCTGTCGCATAAATAAATAAAATCTTAAAAAAAAAAAAAAAAACTTTAAAAAAATAGTTGCTCTAGGTATCACAATATATGTGTGCAATTTACCACAATTTTAAAAATATTGATATTTTACTACTTCAAGTAGAATATAAAAACCTTATGAACACCTGGACCCTTTACTCTCCTTTCATAATACCATTGTCATAAATACTTTCTCTACATATTCTGAGATCCATATGACATACTTATATTTTTTCTTTTTAATCATCAGATAATATTATAACTCTAGAAGTATAATCTATTGTTTTCTGCATATATTAACCTTTATGAAATCTTTCTCTATTGATATTTCAAGAATCTGTTTTTCTTTGAAGAATTTCTCTTCGCAATTCTTTTTTTCAGGTAACAAATACCTTAGTTTGCATTAATCTGGAAATGGCTTATTTCATCTGTATTCCTTAAGAATATTTTTAATAGATACACCGTTTTTGTGTGGCAGGGTTTTTTTTCTTTCATCACTTTAAAAATATTGTGCCATTTCGAACTGGCCTGTTGGCCTGTATGGATTAGTGGGAAATCCATTGTTATTTCAATCATTGTTCCCCTAGGTTTAATGCACTGTTTCTGGCAACTTTTAGGAATTTTTCCCCTTTATCTTTAATTTCAGACATCTAATTATGATACCTTAATTTGGGTTTCTTTGGATTTATCTTGTGTGGTTATAACCACTTCTTGAATCCGCAGGTTTAAGTGTTTCCCCAAATTAAGAAAGATTTGACCATTATTATTTCCTTCATTTTTCGGTACCATAATCTTGCTTTTCTCCTTCTTTGACTCCAGTGACATGAGTATTAGAACTTTATTTATTGTCCACAAATTCCACAGATTGATTGATTGATTGATTGATTAAAACATTTTAATTAAAGTAAGTTTAAAGACTTCATTTTATTAAAAGCTTTAAATTTACAGCAGAATTGAGAAGGTACAATGATGTCCCATATACTCATTGCCCCCACACATGCATAGTCTACCCCATTATTAGCACCCTCCTCATGCAGGTTTGTTTTTTTAATTTATTTTCTTTCTGTTATTCAAAGTGGATAATTTGATCTATCTTTCAGTTCACTGATTCTTTCCACCATCATCTCCATTCTACTATTGAGCCCTACAATTTGTATTTTATTTTAGTTATTATACTTTTCAATTCAAAATGTTCATTCTTTACATTTTCTATTTGTTGAGTGAGACTCTTTTTTATTGTCTCACAAGTAGTCATAATTGCTTGTGGGAGAATTTTTATAATAACCTCTTTAAAATTATTTTTTTAAAAGATTTTATTTATTTATTTGAGAGAGAGTGAGCCAGAGAGAAAGCAGCATGAGTGGGGTGGAGGAGCAAAGGTGTAGAGAGAAGCAGACTTCTACTGAGCAGGAAGCCTGACCTGGAGCTCCATCCCAGGACCCTGGGATCATGACCTGAACTGAAGGCAGACTCAACCAATTAAGCGACCCAGGCACCCCATCTTCTTTAAAATTCTTGTTAGATAATTCTACCATATGTACTACTTTATTTTTTTTTCTCATTTTAGTTGAGATTTTCCTGATGCTTGATAAGAGAGAAAAATGAAAAATAGAACGACTCTCTACCAGTACATAAACAAACCTGATATCCGTGTTTGCTTCAGGATACTGAAGAACCTGAAATAGTAATTATTTTTTTTCATAACTTTCTGTACCTTTTGAATGAATTGACTCTTCAGAAAATAATTAAGATTTATTTTTTAAAAAGAAGTTAAAATGTTTGGCATTTTATCTTTTTTTTACTATAGTAAATTTTTATAGCCTTTAATGAGCTGATAAGTATTAAACCTCTAATAGGATTTAGAGGAGAATGAAATATGCAATATTTCTCAAACTTAATTGACATAAAACGTTTTATGTGCCATAATTTTCAGAATTAGTGTGCATAATAACATATTTTTTAAATGGTTAGCATAATTAAAGTTAGATGTGGCCTAAAGTGTCCTGTTGAATGTTTAACAAAAATTAATCTCTTCCTCATAGTTTTATATTATTACTTGTACACTACAATTAGCATACCAATAAATTCTATCTTATTTTACCTTATACGAACTTCCCAGTTTAGTAATGTCAATATATAATGTATTCTTATGTATATAATTTTGCTTACCTAATATTTGGTGTGCCTAATCTTTTTTCCACAACTGTGGACAGGGACTGTTTTTTTTGAAATCCATACTATCCAACAAAATTATCAACTTTACAATGTTGATGAATGAGTATTTTTGATGTCAGTAATATTTTTTTTACCATTATCATCATCTTCTTTATCAAGATCGCACATCTACTTAAGTAGTAGCTATGATTATGATTAAGAAATTTAACAAAATAAACCACTAAAATGGCTTTCAGCATAATTCTAAAACTCTACCTACTTCTTAGTCTAAGGAAGATCGCTTTTAAAATAATAAATGATTCTTTAAGCCAATGAGTGAAGCAAGAATATTTGTCTTTGAACACCCTTCATTCTGCTCTGTTTCTTTATTCAAATAAATTACTTAAAGATGTGTTACACTTATTATTTTTGTTATGTGCTTGAGTTTGTTTTATATTTAACTGCTTATATTCGGTTTCAATATTACCATTATGCTTATATTTGGTTTCAGTATTACCGTTCCATCATAATTTTTTCTTCTTCCAATTTTACTATATTTTCTTTCCTTTCAAGTAGAATACTTTTTAGCTATAAATAACAGACATTCAGTGTTAGTCCAAGAGATCAACAGTGCTAACAAGATGTCTCTGCCATCTACAATGTTGGTTCCATCCAATCACTGATTTCTTATGTGGTTATATCAAGACAACTAAAAATGCAAGCGGAATATCAATACTTACCACTCATTTCAAATACAAGAGAAAAAGAGTTTCATTTCTTGTTGCTGTCTCTTTAAATAGTTACTGTTTCCTTACCAAAAGAAATTGACTTGCTTCAGTCAGGCTCTGAACCAGTTAGTGTCAAGAAAAATGGAAATATGATTGACTTCGTCAATTTTCCCTATCCCAAGTCTCTGGAGATGTGGTCAATTTCCCAGTTCAAATTCTTGCAGGGAGGGGGAAGATGCCTGGAATTCCTATTGAGGACCCAATTGCAAATGTCTCTTTCACTGTGCTTTATTCAAAACACACATTATTTTGTTTACCTACTATGTTCCAATATTTTGGGAGGCACTGAAATTAATGTTATTAGCTCTGTCATTTTGTACTAGTATCTTGAGCTGCAAATTAAACCTTTTTTCACCATTCTGCATGTCATTTAACCATAGAAAATGATTTCAAAGAAAATCTCATCAAAATCCAAGAGAGATAAAGAATTACATATGTATATAGGGGTGTATATTTTTCCATTAATTATATTTTTATTGACTTTTATGCTTAAATATATAAATAAATTATAATTTTATTAAATGCTTACCTAAAACAACTGGAAAATTATTTTAATTACGTAAATGTATTGTAAGTACTACATATTCCTAGTCTCTAGAAAGAAAATGCTTATGATTATAAATTATTGTTTTTATAAACAATGTTGCATTTAGTTAGCATTAATGGAAGACAAAATACTCAGTTTTTAGATTAATACCAGAAAGAAATTGCTGGCTAAGAAGAGGGAGTTAGCAAAATAGTCTCGTTAGAGATGAAGTAAATTTAATTAGCTAGGTCTTATAGTGGAGCAAATATTACAGAAAAGAAATAAAGTTTCTTCCTAGTTGAACTCTTGTTCTGCTCAAACTCTCCAAGGTTACATTAACCTAGAACTGTCAAAAAAAGTGCTGCTATTATAGCTTAAACAGGCTTAAATAAGTTATTTTTCAGAATCGGGCATTTTATAGAAAACCAGAGTATTCAGTAGACAGCTATTCTACTTGTTCTCTAAGGGGAGATAACAGAGAGTAAAATAAAATACCTTGAAATGACAAAAATAAAGTCATGTGGATAAGCAAATTTAGTATCATTTCACCTGAATTAATGAATCTGCTTGTATAATAATGAAATGTCAATGACTACAAAAGTGGAAGTTAACATATTGGAAGAGTGAAATATAATGAGGAGATAATTTAAGATATTAAGCCAAGTAAATGATAGTTAAAAAATAATCTTTTTTAAAAAAGATTTTATTTATTTATTTGACAGAGAGAAAGATAGAGAGCATAAACGGGGGGAACAGTGGAGGTAGAGGAAGAAGCAATCTCCCCGCTGAGTAGGGAGCCTGATATGGGGCTAGATCTCAGGATCCTGGGATCATGACCTGAACCAAAGGCAGATGTTTAACCGAACCACCCAGATAACCCCCCCAAAAAAAACAAATACTTTAATTTTAGATATTGCATAAGAAATCAGGCTGTATTTTTCCAAAACAAAATAAATAAAATTCAGTAGTATGAAAGATACACACACACACACACACACACACACACACACACACACACACACTAACATGAGGATAAATAACACTGGGCATTTACAAATGACAGTTAATTTTTAAATATAGCAAATTTAAACATAATTTGATATGCATTTGTTACGACTTTAGGAAATTCATAAAACTGGTCAACAAATTTTTTTTAGACTATAGTGTTTTTGTTAGCTTTTTTCAACTTCTTTGCAAAATGAAAAGTTTATAAAAATGTGAATGTCATTTTATATAATTTCCTTGAATTATGCTCTAAATATATTTAAATGAGATAAAGATTTTCATTGTCTACAAACATACATCTGGCATAAACTTGGCAAAACTTATATTTACATATTAATTATATGGGCTATTTTTCATGTTTATATTCTATAATGTTTTTCTTGACTTTTCCTGTTTTTGTTATTGTTTAATATGTGGGGTTTTTTTGATAAGCACACATTATCACATAATAAGTTAAAATAAGATATCTTGGGAAGCAAATATTAAGATAGAACCCATTATTATTTTTTCTTGGAAACTTGGGAGGAAAAAAAAATCCAAGTATCTGTATAATACAGTCTCTAGTGAACAACCTAATGTCTCTTTATAACTTTTTATATAATACACAAAATTAGACAATCAAATTATTAAGACAAAGTCTGTATGTTTTCTATTTGAGGGATAGTGAGACTCCCTCACATAATATTCTAGGTAACCATCACCATTATATTTAATTCACCACTTAGTTAAAAACTTGTTATAATTCTTGATGAAGATCATGCATCTGGAATTTGTCTGGCATTAGCTTATAAATGTTTGTACTTTAAATGCTTGTGTTCTACCTAGTGAGAGACATTGAAGGTAATCACTTTCTTATATCCAAGCATGCTTTCTTGCCTAGGATGAGATTATAGGCCTAAACAATACCTAGATTTCAGCCTGATGGAATGCTGAACAGAGGACCTAACTAGCCTATGTCCAGACTTCTCTTCCATGGAAACAGAGATAATACATGTTACACAGAAATAGAAAACTAATACAGCTGACCACAACAGAAAGAATACCTGATGTATTTACAGAAGGCATGCTAGAGACTCTGGTTAATTGACAATAGATTTGGAGATTTGGAGATTTGGCATGACATAGATTTGAAGAATTCAATATATACTTTTGCCCTGTTCCCAAAAAGTATATTTTAAGTTGAGCTTAAATGTACTGATTTTGTTGATGTGACTCTGGATCCATTCTAATTCAAAAATTTGCTTATAGTTGACATTCTACAGCTTATGTATATACATGTGGAAAAGAAATCATAAATTGGACGGTGAAAAAACACAAATGTGTATATGTACATATGCATATATTTATAAATGCATATATACACATATACACACCTATATATACATGTATGCATACCTACATTAAACAATATATAAATATATGTAGATTTTGTATCTATATATGTATGTGTATATTTAATTGTTTAATTTGAATGAGCATTATTTTCCAGGGGGCTATGTTCCTTAACTTTATTTAAAGGTACCATATCAGTAGTAGTTTTTCAGTCTCCTACATGAATATAAAGGCTGAAATTATAAAAATTTATCATGGTTGTGAAAGTTTCTGCATAATTTGACCATGTTGATTATTTTTTCTTTGATAAAAGAATAATAGCAATTTTTTAAAAACGTAAATGATATGCATAGGCTTAGTCCTGGGGAAGAAATAGTCTTCTATTTCCTAAATATGGAACAAAAAAAGGATGTGGGAAGCTAGCAGTTTCAGAGTATCTTTCAGTTGACACTTGAAAAAAAATTTAGGTATAGTTGACATACAACGTTATATTACTTGCAGGTGCACAACATAGTGATTTGACAATTCTATATATTATGCAATGTTTGCCATAATAAATGTAGTTATAATCTGTCACCATACAATGTTATTACAGTATTATTGACTATATTCCTATACTGTGCTTTTTATTTCCATGACTTATTTATTTTATAACTAAGTTTTTACCTTTTAATCCCCTTCACCTATTTTGCCATCTCCCCAACCCACCTACCCTCTGGCAACCACCAATTTTTTCTCTTTATTTAAGAGTATGTTTCTGGTTTTTGTTTGTTTGTTTTTGATTCTACCTATAAAAGAAATCATATGGTATTTGTTTTTCTGACTCATTTCACTTAACATAGTACCCTATAGGTCCATCCATGTTGTCACAAATGGTGAGATCTCATCTTTTTTTGTGGCTGACTAATAAAATACCTCTTCCATTGTGTCCGTGTGTGTGTGTGTGTGTGTGTGTGTGTGTGTGTGACATTTTCTTATCCATTCATCTATGGATGGCATTTGAGTTGCTTCCAACTCAAATCTTGGTTATTGCAAATAATGCTACAATGAACAGGGGTGTGCATATCTTTTCTAATTACTGTTTCTGTTTTGTTTGGGTAATACACAGTAGTGATATTACTGGATCATATGGTAATTCTATTTTTAATTTTTCGAGAAGTCTCTTTACTGTTTTCCACAGTCATTGCACCAATTTACATTCCCACTAATGGTGTACAGGAGTTCTCTTTTCTCCACATCATCACCAACACTTGTTATTTCATGTCTTTTTGACAGGAGCCATTCTGACAGGTGTGAGGTGATACCTCATTTTTTCCCCCATTGGATTTTGATTGCATTTCCCTGATGATGAGTGATGTTGAGCATCTTTTCATATATTTGTTAGACATCTATATGTATTCTTTGAAAAAATATTCAGGTTGTCCATTTTGAATTGGATTATTTGTGGTTTGGGGGTGTTAAGTTGTATAAATTATTTATATACTTTGAATATTAACCCCTTAACAAATGTAACAATTGCACATATCTTCTCCTGCTTAGTACTTTGCCTTTTTGTTTTGGTGATGGCTTCCTTTGATGTACAAAAGCTTTGTATTTTGTTATAGTCCCGATACTTTAATTTTACTTGTGTTTTCCTTCCCTGAGAAGACATGTCCATAAACAAGGCTGCTGTCCAAGAGAATACTGCCTATGTTTCCTTCTAGGACATTTATGGTTCCAGGTCTCATATTTAGGTATTTTATCAATTTGAGTTTATTTTTGTGTATGGTGTAAAAAAGTGGTCCAGTTTCATTCTTTTGTATGTAGCTGTCCAGTTTTTCCAACACCATTATGAAGAGACTGTCTTCCCCATTGCATAATCTTGCCTTTTTTGTCCTAGACTAATTCACCATCAGTTGACTCTTGCTAGGTTTCAGTAAGGCATCGAGTCATATCCAGGGCCTAATTATGTAGGTTAGCCAGTATCAACATAACATACTTACAGTTAATAATGATTTGTTAAATTAAGATGTAATTTATTTTCCACATGTGGTCATAAAAAAGTTAGGGAAAAAAAGAAATATTTTCTAAATATTAAAGATTTTAAAGAAGAGTGATTTATAATCATTTGTAATAAGAGGATATGATTCATCAAATACCTTTTAATAAGAAATAACTGCTGAATTAGTGACTTTTCACAAGCTGTACAATTAAAAATTAAGACAGATCAGAAAAATACAATATTTCACAGTTTAAAATTGGGCTTTTGTTAATATAAAAAACAAGCAAACACTGACATGTTTGATATACTTTTTTTCCTTTTTGCTATATGAATCAAATCCACATTTTTTTAGTTTAACTTGCTATTTGCAGGTATAACAGACTTGGGAAAATCAACAGGAATAACCCAAGCACTCACCGACTGCAAGGCTTAGGTTTGTACTTTTTGCTGTCTGGTACTTTGCTGACTCCTTTATACTCACACTCTTAGAGAAACATTTGCTGAACATTCTGCCCAAATGGACCACTCATCACCTTCCCTGTCTTTTTTTCCCTTTCATTTATCTTTATAGCCTTTATTTTTATGTTTCTATGGTTTTGTCTCTTTTCTTCAACATGGCACCGTAGATGTTATAAAACTTAGGGTAAAATACTCTGAAAGTTTAGTTATTCCACAGCATAAACATACCACATAGTTTTATTAGCATAGTTGTTCATTGTATATACATATATCTTTAAAGTATTGAAAAGAAAAAAAAAAAACAATGGTATTAAATTTCAGAACACCAGACAGTAAATTAGGATTCTATACCAAGAGAAAATATCTTTTACAAAAGGCATAATAAAGACTTGTGGTTTTTGTTTTTGTTTTTTTGACATAAAAAGTAGAATCCATTGTCAGCAGATTAGCACTGCAAAAATGTTGAAGTCCTTCAAGGAGAAGGAAATGATATGCAAGAGATATTTGTAAAATACCTATATAAGTGAATAGTGACCACTGGAAATGGTAAATTCATGATTAAATAGAATTAAATAAACATGATTAAATAAATACTTTTTATTTGTTAATGCTTCAAAAGTGGATTGAAAATAATAGTGGAAAATAGCAACAATACATTTTAGGGTGTATAACATACGTAGACATAAAATGTATGGGAACAATAGTACAAAGGCTGGGAAACTGGCCATGTAAGAATACTGCAATAAGCTTCTCACGCTGCATTCAGATGGGAGTGATACATGAAGTCCTGGGACCAGTTTTACATTAATAATATGAATCTTTGAATCCTAGAGCATAGGGCACCTGGGTGGCTCAGTTGGTTAGGTGGACAGCTCTTGATTTAGGCTCAGGTCAAGATCTCAGGGTCATGGGATTGAGCCCAGGGGCAGGCTCTATGTCCAGCAGGGAGTCTGCTAGAGATTCTCTCTCAGCCTCTCCCCATCCCCCCAACCTCTGGCTCATGCGCTCTCTTTCTTTCTCTCTCTGTCTCTCTCAAATGAATCCTGGAGCAATAGATAGATAGATAGATAGATAGATAGATAGATAGATAGATGATAGATAGATAGGTGATAGAGCTAAGTCAATACAATGAGACAAAATAGAATCACTAAAAATATCCAGCAAAAACCAAAAGTGGCAGGAAAAGAAACTTTATTCAAAGATTTTATTTATTTATTTATTTGACAGAGAGAGCGCAAGCAGGGGGAGCTGCAAAGAGAGAGGGAGAAGCAGGTTCCCCGCTGATCAGGGAGCCCTATGTGGGGCTCGATCCCAGGACTCTGGAATCATGACCTGAGCCGAAGGCAGATGCTTAACTGACTCAGTCATCCAGGTGCCCCAGGAAAAGAATTTTTTAAAGATGAAGAAGAAATAAACCTCATAATGTTGTTAATTTTTTTTTCTAAATGTAGATGTAAAAAATAGGAAACTAATTCAAATTCCTGTTGGCATTTCTACTAATCAAATTTGTTGCTCTTTAGTCCATTTTGAGGTGATTGCTCAATTTATATGTTCTATGTTGTTAAATGTTTAACTTAAAAGCAGAAACTGATATATTTGAAAATAATTTAAGGTGGCTATTTTGCATCAGTATTATTTTCTTATTTTTCATCTCATGAATATAGTGCTAAGTTGTTGAACAATTTGGGCATTATACAAGATGTACATGTGTTTTTCTTTTACATAAGCATCATACAATATGGGATAAAATGCCTATAAGTATAAATTAAAATGTAGTAAAGTATCTCAGAAATAGAACTTAACACTTGTAAATAATCTTTATGAAAAAGTTACACAAATATAAAAAATCATTTATGTATATGGCTCATTTAGAGAAAGAAAAAAGAAAATATTGATTAACCAACACCTTTTGTTATAAAATGTAACACTTCCTTTTCCTCTGAAGCAGCACTGCTGCTCTGATGGCATATACCTGAAACTTGCCTTTGGCAGCTAGAAGAGGTAGGAGGAATATTTGAAAATCAAAATATCCAAGTATCCAAGTATATCCAGGAAGTACTGTCCACTGATTTTGAAATAAACAAAAGTGAAATTTTACTATGATTCTATTCTTACTGTTTTATTTCTATAGCAAATAATAGTTCTTCTCCCAATTGAAAAGGGGGAAAAAAAGAAGGTTGTCAAATGCATAATTGAGATTCTTTTTTTCTAGTGAAGAAATTTTTTAACCATAAATAACACTATCTACTTGAAAAATTATGAAGTGCATTTTAGAAATTATAGTCTGAGTAAAAGTTTCAAGATATGAATTATTTTAAATGAGTTTACATTCCAATTAAATTCCTATTTGTATGAATTCCATACTATTACAGCCTTAGGATAGTTTTGTAGAATAATATGTAATGATGTGTGAAAATGTCCATTTTATGATAAAACATGAAAAAATAACTTGTAAAGGAAATTATGCTTTTAAGGTTTTTTTTTTCTTTCTGTTACAGAGTTAAACCTATTTGTCTTAATCATATGATCAGTATGTTTGATCACAGTCCTGTGATAATATTTTGTGGTATATTAACCATTTGTGTGTATATGTCTTAAAATGTGTTTTGTTTTCATAATTGTTTTATAGTAGTTTTTATATTTAGGGAAATGTTCTTCTATTTCTTCATAGCCATTTTTAGTACCTTTATCCTAACTCCTCTATCAGTCCCATCAACATTACCACTTCTAATCTTTACTTTTGTGTTTTTGAGATAATTTCTACCACTTGATTTGTCAGCTTTTAATTCCCAGCTACTACACATGAGAAAAATAGGGAGATCAGTCCATTCCTACTTTTTCTTATCCTTTCCCTCCCATTTTTATTTTTTTCTTATTTTTACCGGTTACATCCTATGATATTGAACCACCTACCCCTCCTTTGTTTTCCTGTTAATGTTACAGTTAAATGTTCTCAGTGTTCACCTCCAGACATTTTGCACATTTTCCCAATCATCAACTTTGACTGAAATTTCTTCTCTAGAATATTTATGAGTAGTCTTCTATATAGACTTCTCAACTCAAGTTCTAATGTTCCAAACTCAAAGATTTGGCGTTGTTCTTTTACTCAAAGGAAAAGTTGGCTGAATAAGATATTCTTGCTTTCCATGACCTTTTCTTAAGTGTCTTGTCAAAGAAGGAACTGCTTTCTAATAAGAAATACTGCTTTCCAGAAGTATGATGCCAACCTGATTTAGTATTTTTAATAGATACCCAAACTATTGTTTATCTTTACTGGAATTTATTTATTTATTTATTTATTTATTTATTTATTTGATATTTTATTTATTTATTTGACTGAGAGAAAGACAGCCAGTGAGAGAGGGAACACAAGCAGGGCGAGTGGGAGAGGAAGAAGCAGGCTCCCAGCGGAGGAGCCCGATGTGGGGCTTGATCCCAGAACGCTGGGATCACACCCTGAGCTAAAGGCAGACGCTTAACCGCTGAGCCACCCAGGCGCCCCTTTACTGGAATTATTTAGACTTAAGAAATATATTTTCATAATTTTTATCATTTCCTTTGTAAATTATTCTGTTTTCTGCCATCATCTTTTATTGTTTGTCTGTTTCTCTGAGTGTTTGTGTGTGTGTATACATTCTTTATGTTGTTCTCTCAAGGCTATACTTGCTTCATTAGCTTTTTATTAGTTTTTCTAAAAATATTAGGTAATTTTTTAAATTTATATAGGTCTTATAGAAAATCCTCTGTCTTTTATTGTTGCTGTAACAAAGGACTTAAAAATAAGACCCTTTGTGTTTTCTTGAGCTTTTTCCAGTCCCAACTTCTCTTCATTTTTATGACCTGTAGCTCATTGGTGGTCTATGAGATCTACAGCTTTTGATATCAAAGATTGTTTCAAAGCAACTTTCCCTGCTTCTACCAGCAATTCTGCTCTGGTCAGTCATTCTTGCTCACAGCAGTTGCCTCTCAACAAATATGTGGAAGATTTATGAGATTGGCCTGCACTGGTCACTTCAATATTTCTACTCTTCCCTGTAGCACTTTCAGGGCTTCCTATGTGGCTTGTCTTTGAAAGCTCTCGCACAGTGTCAGCTTCACAGTCCTAAAAGGAAATGCATGGTACACTCAAATTAGGAAATTTCATTGTGTATTCTTTACAATAAGTGCAAGGTGTGAGGATGGTTTGAACCACAAGGAATAGTACAGTAATCCACAAGTAGCAGCAGAGGAGCTTATCTTCACCTGATAGCAGAGGAACTCTAAATATTTCAGGCATGAAGGGGCATGAAGGGGCATGAGGAAATGGCTCACAGAACCTGGAAAGAGAGGTGGGTAAAGAAAATTGCATTAAATGAAGTAGTGACATCCATGCAAGGGATACAGACAGACCAAATATCTCCCAGGGACACACATAGTGGAGTAGATAGATTTCTATTATCTATCTATCTATCTATCTATCTATCTATCTATCTATTATCTATCTATCTATCTATCTATCTATCTATCTATCTATCTATCTATCTATTCACTATGTGGAGTAAGTAGATTTCTATCAATATAATTCCTCTCTGTGATTTATTGCAAGGACTTGCCTATATGGAATCAGAAGCCAATGAGCTCAGCTTCCTAGAGCAGAAGGAAAGAGAAAGAAGAGGAAGAGTGGATTTAGAACTATAAATGGAGGGGCACCTGAGTGGCTCAGTCAGTTAAGCATCTGCCTTTGGCTCAGGTCATGATCTCTGGGTCCTGGGATCCAGCTTCACTATGGGCTCCCTGCTCAGTGGAGAATCTGTTTGTCCCCTTCCCTCTGCCCCTCCCCCCATCTTTTGTGCTCTCTCTCTGTGTCTCTCAAATAAATTAAATCTTAAAAAGAAAAAAAAAAAACACAGATGGAAGATCTGTCAAAGTCCATCACTTTGCCCCTTCAGCTTTTCACTCTTGTCCTTCATTCAGGTAAAAGTTTCTGTCTCCATTTCAGGGCATACACAAAGTATAATCATCTGTTAGTAAATGTATCATCATGGGTGCTATCAGTTTGTATCCACTGCCATTCTTCTTATAAGGTTATAGGAATATGGAAGAAAAAATTCATAATATAAAATAACAGCTATAGTCCTAGACTTCCTGGCTAGCCATGAAATATTTTAGTAAAAATAGACACCTTTATGTGTCTAAATAATGTTGGGCACTAATCGTTCCATATCCCCCCTACCCTCTTCTACATCACAGATAAATTGGGTTCTTGACCTGGAGAAATAACTTGAAGTGTTATTCCTGCACAATATAAGTTACTGCTATTTTTTTTTAGTAGAAATCACAGTTTTCCACTGACCAAAATTATAAGGAAAGATCATTCTAAGAAGAATCATAGTGAATTCATCCTGACTTTCAATCAGTCTTCCTGTTCCTTGGTAGGTATTAACAACACGATTTTCCTTAGCAATCAGGATCAATTAACATTGTAGGTTCCGTGTTGATTTGTTGTTTAATCTGAATGAGAAATGTCAAATGATGGGAGACAACTTCATTTTCCAATTCATTGGAATCATTGACAGATTCTCTGATGGTAGCAGGCTTCCCTTGACACTATGGGCACAAGTTATGGGAATCATACATTCTTCAAATAGATTATTTAGGTATAGTTATAAGGAAAATCATTCTCTACTCTTGGTTTTAGGATTTACATTTCTGGCCATGGGAGAGACTACATCATAGGTTGATTACTGATTTTAGACAAATGCCTCATCATAAAAGCCAATGTCCCAATGTAGCATGTTCATATCGGCCTCCTGTTACCTTAACTAAGCCCTCTGAAAGTCATTATACTGCTCTCCCAGGTCTGATGCTTCTGATTGATGGAATGTGTGATAAGACCAGAATATTCCATGCAGAGGAGTATACTGCCACATTTACCTTGCCATAAATTCCCTGGTAGGCAGTGTTTTATGTAATGCCTTGGTAATGATCACAATATTCTATAAATCTGTGAGTGATGGTACTGGCAGAAGTGCTATGGACAGAGCAGGCAAATCTACTCCCCAAATATAAGCCTATCACTGAGGATAATTGCTGCCATGATGGAAGTAGTCTAATGTAATCAATCTGCCACTATGACACCAGATTATAGCCTGTGGGGAATAGTGAGTGCCATAGTGAGAGTTTATCCACAATTTCTACAGAGATCATCTGCATTCATTTTGGAAATTAAGAAACCTATACTTGAATGCATCTTAAGCCCTGCATCCACTTTCCAGATGTTCTTCTGTTTTCATTCCATATCTTAATCAATGGCATTTCAATGTACTTACTTACTTGGACTAGAATCTTAGAAACACTCTTGGTTCATTCCTCTATTTTACTATCTATGTTCTATCAGTAACCAAGTTGTAAAATTTATATTCAAAACACCACAAAATCTGCTCCCTCTTCTTCATTCTCTATAATATTGTTCCTCCCAGAAACTTTCCTAATATTCTTTGTACCACAGCAATAGTCTTCTCTTGATCCATTCTATTTCCAGTCCCTTTCCTGTACACACTGCACACACACATATTTCTAAAGCAAAATACAAATGGGACATTGTTTACTTTTTAATTAATTAAGTCGTCCTTATGGGTTATCATGGCATCCAAGACTCACTAAAATCTGCCCTCACTGTATCTTTCCTTCACTCCTTGTTATCTCTCTTCCCTCTCCTCCTAGGTTTAATGTTTTAACCACAGTGCACTGCAATATTTAGTGTGTTAGACTGTCAAGATAATATATAATATGTTTCATGGTCTTCAGTTTTGCAAAATAATGTTCCAGCAGTCAATTTCCTAACTGAATATATATTTTTTCTCATTTTGTCACTTACTATTTATTCTTTAACGTTTTAACATCTACATCCTCACAAGATTATAAGCAGAAGTATTAAATTTCACATAAAATGTATGAGCATTTATTTTTTTAACAAACCATTTGATGCAACAACAGTTTTTATAGTCTATGTACCAGGTATAAACTGGTCTTTTAGGAAGCACATAACAATGCCAATTAACAAAGTATATATGTCCACTATTTATTTTCACACATAGCATACACAACATGACATTTAGTATCCAGTCACCTTGTATAAAGGGTTTTGTTTTGTCTGGTCTTGCTTTGCTTTCCATTGATTAGATGGGTATGGAAGCAGAACTTCTTTGTCACTTCACTGGAAACTGTCTGGATACAACAAAGTGTATCATAAATCAATTCTACCAGGAGAACAGCTCACAACCAAAGTCAATATCATGGTATAAAGCATCTGTAACAGGAATCAAAATGAAGTAAGCCTCAACACTTTGTTTCTTCAGAGAACTTCAAAGTTTTAAAAATGTATACAACAATATAATAAGGCCATGTGTTTATTATTCTTTAATATGTAGTTAACAGAACATATACATGCTGCACATTTTATGGACAAGGGAAATACTGAATAGAATAATTGATTGTGGTATTAAAAGTTTTGTTATAGTATAAGATGTATAAGCATGCCCAAACAGAAATTCTACTAGATCGATCTGAATTATGCAGACAGAACTCCATGCTCCACTAATAGGTCCTAGTTATTTTTTTAATTTTATAAACTACTCTGGATTCTGTTTAGTAGATATTGAACAAATTTGTGTTTTACATGTATATGTGTATATGTATAATTTTACATATATATGTATATATTAATTTTCCTACAGATCCCTTATTTTATTTGTATTTCTGAATTGATTTCTCTACAAAATCAGAAATTAAAAAAAAAATAACTGTCATGTTAGTTCATTGCAATTCTTGACATTTTAAAAATGTCACACAAATATTGCAAAGCAAAATATTAGCCATACAAGAAAAATAAGCTTGAAAAAAAATCTAGTAATGCATTTTCTAACCTGGGAAGAAGTTCCCATTTGTAAAGCACTGTAAGTATTTATTCAGTGATTACAGTATTTTAGAGATACTGAAGAAAAGTAAAGAAAGATCATAATTTTAAAGAGAAAATTTTGGTCATTATTAATTGCTATAATGAGTAAGTAATACATATTTTTGGAGTGCTGTAGAATCCATTCAAAGATCTAAGTAAAAATAGGGGCGCCTGGGTGGCTCAGTTGTTAAGCTTCTGCCTTTGGCTCAGATCATGATCCTGGGATCCTGGGATTGAGACCTACATCAGGTTCCTTGCTCAGTGTGGAGTCTACTTCTGCCTCTCTCTGCCCTTTCCCCCACTAGTGCTCATGTGCTCTCTCTCTCTCCCAAATAAATAAATAAAAAATCTTTAACAAATAAGATTTAAGTAAAAATAGAATTGAGAAGTTAGTAGAGACACCAAGAATACTTCCTATTTTCTTTTTCATATGCTTTTCTTATAAAGTAATTTGCTTATTCTTTGGCTTCTTGTGTTTCATTAGATGTTCAGCAACTCATTTGAGTCTTTAATAATCCTTAGTGTTAAGACAGGACTTGTTTATAAATATTTAAGAGTGTTCCTACTCCAATAGACTAGCACTGATTGCCGAATTCCTAGTGATACTTCTGTAACTCCTGCTCCTTCTCCTAATACTACTGCTGTTTCTTATTATTACTGCCATTATTGATATTACTATTATTATTGTCATCATTTTAAATAAGGAGACTTGAATGTTTATGAACAAAGTTAAATTTTAAACTCAACATAAAACTAAGAATATATAAAAATATTATTTCATATTAAAGTAAAAGAATAGCATAACATAGACTCATAAAATAGACTTCAGATGCCATTTCTTATGACCGTTGCCCTTTATAGACTGCTAATATAAAAGTAAATTGGTGTATTTATTGCTAGTCTTAAGCTCATTGGATAATATATTTTATGTGTGTGCATACCAAAATAAAAAATACATATAAATTACCCAACAATTCTATCTCTAATCATATGCTTAAGTAAATAATTAATAAATAAAGCATTTGTATAAATTGCCCATTAGAAGTTTGTTTAAAATTTTATCAAAATGGTAATTTCCCATGTTCAAGGGGAAACTGCTGAATAAAATACAGCCAATTCATTTAGTGAAATATATTATTATTAAAAATATGTAGGCATATGTTTGTTAATATGGAAATATATCTAAATTTATAATAGTTTATGAAAAGGAAATTGATTCAGTCAACAAACATTTACTGAGTGAAAATATATCAGTAAGCAATAAAGATGTAATAGACGACAGTACAATTAAGAAGTTAGTGAGAGGAGCAGCTGGGTGTTTCAGTCTTCTAAGCATCCCACTCTTGGTTTTGGCTAGGTGGTGATCTCATGGGTCATGAACATTCTTGAAGATCCAAGATGGGTCTTAAAGATTCTCGCCCTCTGCCCATTTCCCACTTTCTCTCTCTCAAATAAATAAATCTTTAAAAACAAAAGTTAGTGAAGACGAAGAGGCAATAAGGTATATCAAGTATATTAATTATTGCGGAGAATTACAGAGTGCAACCTTGCCTGAGGGATTAGAGGAAGTCAAGGAAAGTGAAAATTAAGATGAAATACACGTTAGAAGAAGAAATTAGGTCAGTAAAAACTGGTGTGTTGCAAGAACGTATCAAGCACATCTACCACCTATGTCAATGCTGGGTCACTGTGAGGAGCTTGTCTGGATTGTTGCCCAGTTTAGTGAAGTAAAATCAAGCAGCATATCTAAATCGGTATTATATGAGTAGAATAACTATGAACAGATATACATAAAAATGTTAACAGAGAAATCAGTGGTAGGTATAATGAGGGATGACTTTGGTTTTACTCTTTATACTTTTTTTATTATATAATATTTTTCAAATAACACTTATGACTTTTCTAATCAAAATAATCAATGTTATTAGAGCAGGCAACACAAACCTCACCATACCCCATACCTGAATTTTTTGATTGGTGAATTCTGGCTATAGGGCATGTATTTATGTCTTCCCCTTAGACCTAATTAGACTAACTCAAGTTTCTCCACTCTGGCTATAGAGTTGAGTATGGGTTGAAGTGGGGCCAGTGTATATACTCAAGATAAAAAAATGTAGACTTGATCTTGGCATTACTGACTCTAAGTTTAGAGCCATATGGACCTTATTTGTTTTATTTATTATTTTTATCCTTAGGATATAACATATTGCTTTGCAGTTAGAAGAACAAAAATATGTTTTGAGTAAGACTGACTAAACCATTCCTTTTTTTGCTATCAGTTCTACCCTTTGAAGCTTTTCTCAGTATCTGCCCTACTTTTCAAGTCTTAAACTGGCATAATAACTTTGTGTCATTTCCTGGGACTGTTTTTATTAATGCCTTACATGAACTGTTTCCATAATTGTGCCCATGAGTCCTGAAGCATAGGTCTTCCTGATATTTCAAGCCAACCTTGGAATTCTCCTTCTTGCTAACTTGATTCATAGTTTTCCATCAGTTCACTTCACACCTGGGCCATGCTCCACTTAATTCTCAAATGACAAATTGCATGCTAGAAGCAGTTGCCTGAGATTGACAAAAAGAACTTTTCCAACCATGAAACTATATTTAGTCCAAAGACTAAGATTTTTTTTTTAATAAAAAGAGAGGACTTCTTGATTATGTAACCCTAACATAATAAAGAATTTTGAAACTCTGGAAATGTTTTTTCAAATACATATGGAAACTTTATAAATATTATGGAGAAGATAACTATTTCTAATATTAGTATAATCACGGGAATATTAGAGAGTTTAAAATAGGAATTTACATGTTTTAACACTAACTCTAAAATCATTGTTAATTTCTATGACTAGAGACAGAATTTTGTCCCTCTAATAAAATATGTATATATAAAAACTTATGTACATCTTGTTGTCCCAATAGTTGCAAAGTATTAGGACTAAAACTGTAGAAATATGCAAGAAATAGAATCAACACCTAAAATCTATCATCTATTTTTATTTAGTATGGAGAAATACTTTCACACATAAATGCTAGTTGAAATTCAAATAATGTATGAGTCAAGTAAAAAAGATACTGAAATACCTGCTAAAAAATAAAATTCAAGAGGCAAATTAATGACTAGACAAAATTTTCTTATTAGAACACTGGTTCTATATATCTCAGGGAAGATTTTTTTTTTTCCCTTTGGCATCTAATAAGGAAAATGGTTATAAGATTTCTTATTGAATCAGACAAAGGCTAAGTGTGCTATTAAGCTAGATTCTTAAAAAAAAAATATTAACACAGCCACCCTCACAATCTCAAACTCATTCATATGTTACTACTCTCAATTAAAGACTATGTAGGACTAAGTCAAAGATTTTCCATACATTAAAGGAAATACTGGGTTGGTTGGTTTGTTTCTCAGTATAAGGAAACTTGTAGGTAAGAATTTAAATATTTCAGAAATAATCTTAATAATTTTCAAACAAGAGAAAGTTAGATACCATTCAATAATAATTCTAAATATATTCAGTAGAGAATATTCATCAGGTATCACTCTGTTCTATGACCAAATCACATTTATATTTTTCATGTTTCAAGGAAGGGTAAAGAGACAAAACGAAATAATGTTAGATATAGAAACCAAACTTTAAAGATGCAATATCTAAAATGGATGAAATAAAATAAGTTTTAATTTGATGTACAGGGAAATTGCAATTTCATTGTGAGGTGAAACAGATATTTTCAGTATTATGTACAGATTGCCTAGGAAGAAATTAAGAGGATATGAACTCTGTTTAGAAGAAAAAACTAAGTTGTATGCAAAGAAAAGCTATGGTTGGATGTTTGGATTATAACTTTAACAGTAGAAAAGATCTAAAGTGTGGTTTTGTTTTAGTCAGGAATCATTGTTTGGATTAGGAGGACATAAAAACTAACTTCTTTGTAATATATCCTAGTTAGAAGCCAATATTTAATGAGTAATGAAATTTAAATTTAACATCACAGGTGACCTTTGGTATTATCGATATTGTTCATTTTCTGGCATGTTTCAAAAAAAAACCCCAAAGGCCTATCTGTAAATGAACTGAGTTGATCGTGATGATGATCTTGAGAGAAATTTGCATTATAAATTCTTGGATTTCTATAATCATCAAATCATTTTCAAGTATTTTTTTGGTTTATCACTATCTAGTCATGTCTGTTTTGAACAGGATGGCTTATCTTTTGGAATCTACTTTTTCTTTATATCTAAATTCAAACTATTTGACTAGAAGAACTCTAGTGACTATATTGAGAATCATACCAAAGCACTTTTCTCAAACAATGTTACCAAAGGGGAAAATCATATTATATTACCAAAAATATGAAGATACTTCTGAACCACTAAAACTCATAATAATGAAATAAACAGCTTATAGGGTATGAAACTGAAATAAGAAAAACAAAAGTAGTCTCTCTTGCCGAGGATATTTTATCGTAGAACTAGATCTAAAGGAAAAACTTTTTAAACAATTGCATTTTGACATGATTCTAAAAGTGTGGTTTAATTTTTGTTTTATTTTTTAATGAATTCTTGACTCTACACCTAATTCCTTCAAATATTTGAAGGAGATATATACATTCTCAACATTTGTAACATGATAAATGTTTTATTCCTTTGTCATAATCATTTGACATATTTTTTTAAACTTTTTATAATCCCTAGGAATACTGCTTTCTGTAAGAAAATGCAGTTGGATGTTAAGTGCATTAGTCAGACTGGCCAGAAAGTCTAGTCATAGGAGTTATTTAAACATCCCTAGAATATGAAGTAGAGCACCCAAAGTGGGTGAGAGACAGAGTTTTAAACTTAATAAATAGGAAGCTGAATCTATTTACACCTTTTCTGTTATTTTACTTTTTTATTTTATTTTATTTTATTTTATTTTATTTTATTTTATTTTACTTGATGTTAAAATGAGAGAGGAGGGATGAGATACTGAAATTGGGGGGAAGGTAACCATGGGTAAAGGTGTGAGACATTAGAGACTTCAGAGAAAATGAAGCAAGGACTATAGCTTTTGAAACAAGAGTATAATAAGTTGTACAGGATTTAAAATATTTAAGATTTGAAAGGAGAAATGTTGATTTTAGAGTGTAGGACACAAACAGTATTAGAGTGGTGACATTCCTTCATCATATACATAATCACATTTAGTTCTGATAACGGATTATGGTATATGTGTGGTTAGGAGTACAGCAGCTAGAGGTCAATGACTTCAGTATAAATTTTGGTTCTAACTTTTAAGAAATGCATGCATGTCCAAAGTGTGTGACTTGTACAATTTAATTTTCTCTGCCTCAATATCTTTAGCCATAAAATGGGCATGATGGTATCTATATCAAAAAGAGTTTTAATACTAAACATACCTTTAAACAGTGTCTAACATGTCATATTGTGTAACTGTTAGCTATTATTATAGCAACCTTATGCAATGTATAATAGCATTATCCTCACTTTATAAATGAGGACAGTCCACAGAGAATTAGTCTTTAAAATGAAGCCCAAACTACTTAGTAGGACTAGAACTTTCAAAAGTCTGCATATGTTTTCCCTTATCCTCCCATTCCCCTCTTAGTTGCTCTTTTCTTATCACTTCACTTTTGATGTTCTTCACAGAGGCTAACCTTCTCCTTCCCTGGTTCCTCAGACCAGAATGCTTTCTCCTCAGCCCTTCACATATGTTCCTTCTTCTCATCCACCACTAGTGCTCAGTTCATGCGAATCCCCTAGTCAATTAGTCTCCATTATCTCCTCAGGATAAAGCCTTTTCTCTTCAACACCGCTCCAGAATTCCTCCATACCAGATTTGCTGGAGTTTCACTAGAAGAAAATGCAAAACAGGAGATGTGTCATAGTCCCTAAGCCAACACTTCATCAAGACAGAATATTATCAGATCACAGTCTGTGAAATGCTGGAGAAAAACTTGTATCAACATTTAAAATGTTTCAAAGCTGCCATGTGTCTCTGTACTATTCATCAATTGGTTTTTCTGTAGTCTTTAATTGAAACATAATGAAATGTATATCTCTTATAAAATAGCTTAGGTTTATAAAGGATGGATTTTTAATACTTTTAAGTGCAAAGCAGATAGAAAATCCTGTTGTAAATGACTCAAGTATAAAAGAACAAGAATTATAGCCAATGGTTATACTTATGATATAGCATAAGAAATATTTCACATAAGTCCATACAAATCCACCTGGCATCTTGGAAATAAAGTAAATTGCCTTGTCCCAAATGAGACTGAAATTATTTTTACACATCGCTACTCACTTAACCAAAACCATAATCCCCTTGAAAAATGTCCTTATCTTTTCCAGCACTTTATTATGTCAGGATTAATCAGAATATCAGATACGGAAATAAGCAACTCTCTTGATCTCACTCAAAGGATTTATTAGGACCAATTTAGGGAGGAAAGACATATCCATATGTTTGTAAAGGTAAAAACGATAAAACAACTAACCCTAATAAAGGGAATTTAATGTAAAGACAAAATACTATTAAGAATTATATTGTGGAATCACATCATATATACATTCAACTTAACTGTATTTAATATTCTTCATTGTATATGTAGGGACTGAAAAAACACAGAGTGGGATTTTTTTCAAAGATAGAAATAGCAATTAAATAGCCTGGACAATTTTTGTTATCAGTCCACTTATTGAAATTATACCCAAAAGTGAGCTTGAAATAATTAGATTTGCTCATTCCCTTAGGTTCAGAAGCCCCTGACCCAGAATTAGACTGATTTCTCCTAATGCTGAATGTGATGCTAGATATTTAAGGAAATTTTTAAATTTAATATAAAGCCCTCCAGTGTAAGACAACTACTTTAGCTGGTGCAAAACAAAAGAGCTGTCTCTTTCAATGCTAGAGAAAAACTTCGATTGAGCTATAGCCAAGCATATGAGAAAAAGTGTGTTGGTCTTCAACATCACAACTTTCTAAGGGACTTTGAAGGGTAATTTGACTTTAAGTGATTTCTATGTTGGTTTTTAGACTAGAATTGCCAAAGATGATTTTTGCTTTTATTTGATTGTCAAGAGAAATTTTGGCTTTAGATCCTGACTTTTCCAATATAATCAACTCCACACTATTTAGAAAGAAGAGCAATTCTATTCACTTTTGGCAACCATCATCATTATATTTCATTTTAATGAATATTTACTAAACAAGTTTATGGGGTAGGTGCTGTAATTCTGCTCAGAACTCCAAGAAGTTGAAAGAAAATTAAAGCACATTTCATTTCACTTTATTACCTTCATTTGTTTGTTTTACTGGAACCTACATTTCTGGTGAAATTTTTACAGTCTTGTGTTCTATGACCTTCCTTTCTTTTATATTCCACTTTCCTTAATATTTGAATTGCTCATGGCCCAAACCTTTTTCCCCTTATTCTTTCATGTGTTTATATTTCACATTTACAAATGTTCCCATACTCTAAAGAAAATTTAAACAACATATTTCTAATGTATTTAGTCCAGTGTATCGATTCATAGCTCTGCTAACATAATTTTCTTTAGTATGTGCATTTTTTAGAATAGAGTTCACCTTGGCTATTTGTCATTATCATTATTTCTGTATGAAATTGATTAGTGATATATTTTATAGCCCTTATGATATTTTAGCAATACTAAAAAATATATTCTATAGCTACCATGATGATTATAAAGGCGTGATGTTTCCTCAGACTCCCCAGAGGATCAGGTTGATCTGTAAGTCATACAGAGTTGAACTGACTAGAGATGTACGAGATTGCTAAAATTAGTTTACCAGGCCTACTTTGTTTGTTTTAGTAGTTTTCATTTTAGCATGTTCAGGAATATCAATGATATCAATATAATAATACAAATCCTTTAGCAACTTGAAGCTCACTATCCTGTGATATTTATATATAATATATATATACTATATATATATATATAGTATATATATAATATATCCTGTGATACACACACACACACACACACACACACACACACACATGAACAAACAGCACTTAATATCATTCAAATATTTGGTGGCTCTGTGGCTTAAATCATTTCTACTTTAGATAAATTCAGATAAGAAATGTAGTTTTATATAATAACAAGAAAAAACAAACTTGCTTTTTAACAAAGTATTAAATTGTGCCATCACAACTTGAACACTTATTTTTATTTATGGTATTCATTACTCTAATGGCTAAAAAATGTTAATAAAAGCAAACACATATTTCTCCCCATCTGTATCCCTTATTATCTGCAAATAAAATAGATATCATCTCATGTTATAAAATTAAGCACTTGGGATACCTGGGTGGCTCTGTCAGTTAAGCCTCTGACTCTTGATAAACATCCCAGACTCTGTGAAGCCTGCTTAAGATTCTCTCCCTCTCTGTCTCTGTCCTCCCCCACCTCTCTCTCATAAGCAATAACAGCAATAACAACAACAACCCCTCTTACTTTTAATATTTTTGATTGGATGCAATGGATGCAAATTTACCATATGATGAACGACTCAAAAATGACTTGACCTCAACATTTTATTTTTATTTATTTCATTTTTGACCTCAACATTTTAAAGCTTAACAGCATTTTTTTTTTTTACTTGAAACAGTTAGAATCTGTTTTTACAAAATTTTTGAGATTCGGGTGAAGGCAAGTATTCAGAGAATCTTTCATTATATTAATGTTTAAAGAACATTTATGAATAGGCATTTTAAGATTTTCTTCTTCATAATTGTGTGACAATAATTCTGACAAGCATTTTAGTTTAGAAATTTTACAAAATAATGTTATAAAATTATGTGATAAAATTAAATGTTATAAAATAATAACATTACAATGTTATAAAATAAAACAAATGTTTTTTTTTAAAATTCCATATGAAATATTCCCAGCAGCATCTTAAAGTTACTTGTGTTAGCATACCAACATTGAGCCACTTTTAAGTTGGATTTCATTACTAGAGAACAACGAAGCTACTTCACAAGGATACAAAGCTGTTGGGAATCGAGAGTCTGAAGCCCAGTATTTTTCTAGTTTTGTCTTCTAAGTATAGATTCTAAATCCTGAGGCAGGCCCCACTGTGCTCCATCTGATAACATAGCAGTCACTGCTTCTGTTATTTCTGTGACGAGTGCCTAGGTCTATTAAAATGCACTTCATCAAATGCAGTAATCTTTTCTAGTTCTTTCAGGCAAAAACAAATTCTTAAAATCTGAATAAGATGGCACACCTCAGAGTATCACCATTATATGTAACTAGTAAAAGAATAAAGCAAATGAAACTGGGAAAAATAAACTGGGAGAAAATTTCAGATATCATTATCTTAAGCCTTTGTTAGGTTATTCTTTGTTATTTGACTCTTGAAAAAAATGATGCTAAGAATTTAATGCTTTATTAACAGGTTTTTTCATTCTAAAGGGTTTAATTACTCTGAGCGGTCAGTTATGTTACTTCTGAATATAATGCGGCGTTGAAAGCTTCAGTAATAGGCTGTCCTTACGCCTTGGACATAGAATGATAGTAATGGTGTAACCTGGAGATGCTTGAAGGCTATTTTTGTCGATTCTACTTGAAGATTGGCCCATTATTCTGGCATGCATTTCAACATTCTACCATTGTCCTACAATTTTCTGGTGTTCATTTGTCACACTGACAGAAACCAGTTTAAAATTTAAATCCATATCCCTCCTGAATCCCGTAAAAGAGTTTGTAGGCCAAAGCTTGTGCAGTGACTGATGATGCTCCTGTCAGGTGTCAGAAGATCCAGCAGAATTGCTCAACAAGTTTCTTAACAAGATAAACAATAAGGCAGATTACAGAAAAACAAATGACTTATCATAAGGTTGCTTCCATGGCATTCTTCACATTAGTCCCCTAAAGTCATTTCCACAAATAAGCCATTTCAAAAGTAGGAAGTATTCCTACCAGTATATTGATATTTAATTCTCTCCTAGCTCATTCAGTTTATTATTTGTAAAGAGCACACAATTGAAATATATGGTAAAAGATTCCTAAAAATACACTTTAATTTAATCAAACAATTTCTGTATCTCAAGGATATAGGTGGATAAGATATGATTTTGCACTAACTCTGCTGTGAGTTTATACATCATTATGATCCAGTTCTCTTTGCAGATTTCCCACATCAAGACTCTGCCCCTTAAAATGCTTTTCCTTTAAAGTGGCATATCTCAAAATCTGAGCCATGGAAGTTTATTGTTGCAAATTTTCATCTCAATACAAGCTGTATTAGAGTGTGTGTTATCCTGAGACTTTTTTTTTCCAACTGCATATTTCAACGTACCAAAAAAGTCACAAAAGTATATCATCAAGTCAGAGCTATATTAATGATTTTAGACACATGAAATTACTGTGTTCATCCACTTCCTTTTATGGCAGAATATATGCATGCCCAGGTTAAATCATTTGTCACATGCCTTTTTAAAGGGAAGGGAGAGGCGGGGAAGGGCAGAGGGAGCAGGACAGAGAGAATGTCTCCTGTCCCTGAGATCATGACCTGAGCTGAAATCGAGAGTCAGATGCTTAACTGACTGAGCCACCCAGGAAACCCTAGTCACAGTCATTTTACCTGGTCTAAGTAGTCTGTAGTTTAAAAAATATGACAGTTTGTTGATTTTACCCACTTAGCCATTGTCTACTTCTTTGAAAAGTTTAATTTGCTACCTATCACGTAAGTGTTCATCTTTGTTATTTGTTTATTCAACTAAATATAGCAACTAGACAAGAAATTAAAGGCTTGTGTTCCTGGAGACTACTATTAGCTTCACGTATAACATATAGATATGCACCATCCCTTACCTTAAAGTACCAGGAGAGTTCTAATGGTAGGCTTATGTATTAACCTGAGTATAATTGTTTTAATTCTTGTAAAATAAATCAGATAATTAGATTAGCTCAAAGTTTTGTGTATTTTTGTTCTCGAATTACAACCAAATATTAATTGTATCATTTTAGATCATTTGAAAACTTGTTAAAAGTTTTAGTGCTGGTAATTCACGTGAAATGGTATCAAAAGGAGATAAAAAGTATAAAGATCTGTGTTGACATCATGTTGTGTGACCCATGTATTACAGAAAAGGAAAACAGTGAATGATTACTGAAAATATTTTTGGAAATAGTACTTAAAAGGAACAATTGGTCATTAATTAATATTAGAAGTGCATTTTCTATTCATTCATAAAATACATTAATATTACACAGGAAAAATGAAATCATTAGAAGTACAATTATATTGATTCACTTTAACTTAAATATACAACTAACTCACAGAGATAGGAAACACCCATAATGTAATGTCCCTAATGGGATGAGATTGAACTGTGTGCAATTTAGTTTTTAAGACAAAAAGAGATATCCTCTGAAACACATACTCAAAACTTATTACAGAGATTTCAGAGGACAAAAACCTGTAAA
This sequence comes from Ursus americanus, assembly GCF_024610735.1. Taxonomy (NCBI): domain Eukaryota; kingdom Metazoa; phylum Chordata; class Mammalia; order Carnivora; family Ursidae; genus Ursus; species Ursus americanus. The sequence continues at coordinate 68,285,169 of NC_142127.1, read as the reverse complement.
GTTTTGAAAACCACCTGTGACAGTTAATGTTCCTGAGAATAATGACACAGCTAGAAATGTGTGAAGACTTCATAAGAAAAGCATGTCATACTTGTCTATGAGACCAAGTTTCCACCAGAAAAATTGCTTCATTAAGTGAATAAGACCAGGGATAAACTAGCTATTCTAACGGTATAATTGCATTTGCCATACCCACGATCAGTACAGCCCCGTGTTCTGGTGGTGACACTCTAGAGTATACTGTACCTTTCTACTTGGCTATTCTAACAGTTCAAACATAGCATTTCTAAAAGCTCTCTATTCCCATCAAATCTAACATTCTCCTTTGACTTTAATTTTAAGTAAAGATATTTTCATTTTCCCCACCACTTAAGTGTTGGCAATTTTGACTTTTCATTATACCCATACTTCCAAATTCAGGTATCAGCTCTTCCCTTCTAATGTCTCCTGCTTTTAATGCCTCCTTTTCATCTACTATTTTTACTCTAGTTCATGAATATATCATCTTATGTCTGGATTACTGCAATATTTTCTAATGTATTTTCCCAGTCTCCTGTTTCTCCACATTTATATTTCAAACCAATTGCTACTGAAAAAAATCATCATAAATTAACACTATGGACACACTCCTGCTTAAAAATGTCAGTGGTCTCCCTTAATGAGAGAAGATGGTTTCAACAGTTAGATCAACCTTTAAGGATCTCCACATCAGAACTTGAGCAGGCTGTGTGATGCAAAAATACTGTTCCTCAGTCATAAAAACCACTGGGTTATAATTATTTAAGATTATTGAAGAAATTATGCTAGGTAGCCAGAATGACCAGAGGGAAGAGAAGGCTGTTAATTTAAGGGCAATAGGTTGGAATAAGGAAGTGATCTCTTGGAGTTTAGATCCCATAATTACTAAATATCTATGCAAATCACCCCATATTGGTGTTTGGAAACAACACTCTGTGAATATTATTTTATGTTTCTATATGGTCAGAGCGCTGACAGCAAAGAACACTGGTACTTGAGATGAAGGAGGATTGAATGGTAAAATAACTTTGAAGTTAGACATTGCGTATTGCTCCAAGGGAATGTAAAGTAGCCTCTCCCCTGGATCCATTTATTTAGATTCTAAGTACAATAAATTCAGAGTCATCTCTTTACGTTTCAGACTTGTGAAAGAGCGAGGGACCTTCTCTCCACCTCCCCTCTCCTCCCCCAGAGAGGATTTGTCTGTATTCCAGAACAAAGGTCTCCTTCACTCTGTCTCCAGAGGGAGAATGGTCGGATGTACAAGCCGCCCTACACACGCTCCAGGTTTCATGATTGCATCTCCTCTGGTGCAACCATTGCATGCAGTGACATTTTGCTCTCATTACATCGCCCTGTGGAGGATTGGGGCACGGAGAGTCAGTGCTGCTCATATTGCTCTGTGAATAAATAGTCTGTTTTCTGATCCAGAAATATAGTGTTCCTGTTAATAGATGGTAGATACAGATGGGTATAGATGATATAGGTACAGATTATTATAGAGAGGTAGACACACATACTCTGTATATATGCACATATATAAATACACATCATATATAAATACATATATGTGGATATGCATATATATGTGTGTGTGTACATATGTACGTATATACAGGATTCTCCCACTATCTGGAAGAAGAGCTTTCCTCTGAAAATTTCTGTACGCTGAAACAGCTTAAGTGAAGAAACAATTATTGTTAATTTACATTAAAAATTTTTGAACATTCCCAGACCCCAAAAACAACCTCTCTTAAGCTTTTCTGAAAACTTAGGACACATCTTGCTAAGGATGCACAAAATAGATTGAGATAAAGTACATGTTCACACAGTTCAAAGTTCAAGTGGCTTGAGATGCTGAGAGGCTGCATGTAGTTCCCGGGGAAAGAGCTTGGCGGGGGGGCACTCTGGTTGCTAGGGGTGAGTGCTGCCTCTATAAGGGTTTGCTGCAAAACACATGCTGAACACTCTTTTTGCTTTTTACCTTTTCCTGTAAAAGTAAAGGTCCTTTTCACATTTCTTTAAGTTAGAAAAACATGTACAAATGTAGGTCTTTCAAAAAAGCAAAGTGGCCTATATGAACTTTCGAAAAGCAAGGTATACCTCCTTGAGTGTGTGTGTGTGTGTGTGTGTGTGTGTGTGTGTGTGTGTGTGTGTAAAACTGCAGCAGGCTATCCTGTTAGCAGGGTAATACCTAAGGTCCTGCATAGTTTCAGACCTAACTGTTAGTATCAACTATCTAGTCAGAGTAGTCACTGTAAATAGGGTTGGGCTAGTCTTCTGAAATAGGATTTTTGAAGCAATGATTTATTTCATAAATAAAACAATGCAGCTTAAGTAAGGATCCTGCAGCTTCAATATTAATGATTTTAAGCTATTGAGAATAGCCTGAAGAAAGAAAAAAAATGCAGGTCCTGAAATATAGAAAGAATACCATATCGCCTACTGGAAGAAGCAGTGAAGGAGATAAATATGAATTTTTGATCCATGACAATAGGAAATTTCCCATTACCTGGTGCTAATTAATGCCCTCTGGCTGTTGGAGTTGCTAATTTTGAAAAACATGAAGTTTCAAATTGTGTTGAGATAGCTTGGGGTTAAGGTTGAAGGTACTTTAAATTAAGTTGAATTTTTCACAGTTATGTTTGTGTACTCACACCTCCCATAGAAGTTTCCTGGTCTTTGTGCCACTCCTGAAGGTGGAGGTTCATACCCCATTTACGGTGACTAAATAAACTGAGTGAAATAGGTATTTCAATAGGTATTAGAAGTAGTGAAGGGGGAGGATGGAGACGGAACACAAGCAAAAGACAGGTGTTCTTGGTCAAAAGAAATTGTGATGAGCACTGGGTGTTATACACAGCTAATAAATCGCTGAACACTACATCAAAAACTAATGATATACTATATGTTGGCTAACTAAACATAAAAAAAAATGCAGCATTTCCATAACTAAAAAAAAAAAAAAAGAAATTGTGTAATCCAGTTTCTTAGGCCAATTCTAAAACATAATGCGGTTATATTTTTTCTATTTATTTTTTAAAATTTTATTTTATTTAAACTGAATTAATTAACATATAGTATATTTTTAGTTTCAGAGGTAGAGTTCAGTGATTCATCAGTTGTATATAACACCCAGTGCTCATTATATCATGTGCCTTCCTTAATACGCATCACCCAGGTACCCCATCCCCCCACCCACCTCCCCTCCAACTACCCTAGTTTGTTTCCTATAGTTAAAAGTCTCTTATGGTTTGTCTCCCTCTCTGATTTGGTCTTATTTTATTTTTCCTTCCCTTTCCCTATGATCCTCTGTTTTGTTTCTTAAATTCCACATATGAGTGAGATCTTATGATCATTGTCTTTCTCTGACTTATTTTGCTTAGCATAACACCCTCTAGTTCCATCCCCACTGTTGCAATAGGTAAGATTTTATTCTTTTTTTTTAACTCTGATAAAATTTATTTATTTTCTTTGATTGCCTCTAGTCCAGCTTTGGAAGGGCTCTCTGGGTTCTTCTGGTCTTGTTTCTGGGCTGCTGCTCTAGCTTTCATGGCCCTTTTGTACTTCTTGAGCTTTTGTACCTCCTGGAAAACCCGAATGCACAAGGCCTTCTTGGTTGCCCAGTGCTGGTGGCCTTTCTGGTGGTACAGAGGGGGAAAGGTGTACTCAATCCCCAGCTCCTTGCATGGCTTCTCAAAGACACTGTAGTTGGTCTTATGGGGTTTTCGAGCATCTTTTTCCTCTGGTCAATGCTCATCAGCAGATAGTGCTTGTGGGCTTTGTCCTTTCGATGTTTCTGCGCATGTTCTTCATAATTACGGATCTTGACCGTCAAGGTAACAATTTGAGCCTCCAGAGAGCTAGTGTCCTCAGGGTTTGCTACAATCTTGTTCATCAACTGCTCTTGCTTGATTTTTAGCTTCTCCTTCTGGTTGGCTATTTCCAAAGACAAGAGTCTTCTCACATGGTCAAACCTGGTTTCTGGGTGCCATATCCATGAACGGCTGGGAGGATGACACCTCAAGGAGAGGGAAGGCGCCATTGGTGGAAGGGAGGCCTGGCGCTCACTCTGCCCAGCAGCCCAAGGACTCAGTTTTCATTCTTTTTGATGGCTGAGTAATATTCCATTGTGTGTGTTATTATATATAATATATATAATAATATATATATAATATTATATATATATATATATATATATATATATATATATATATAAAATTCTTTTTCCATTCATCTGTCAGTGTCAGTGGACATGTGGGCTCTTTCCATAGTTTGCTAATTGTGGACATTGCTGCTATAAACATTGGGGTGCTGGTGTCCCTTCATATCACTATATTTGTATCTTTGGGTAAATACCCAGTAGTGCAATTGCGGGGTCATAGGGTGGTTCTATTTTTAACTTTTTGAGGAACTTCCATACTGTTTTCCAGAGTGGCTGTACTAGTTTGCTTTCCCACCAGCAGCATAAGAAGGTTCCCCTTTCTCTGCATAATGCTGTTATATTTTAAGCAGTAGTTCTACTGCTGAACTATGCACCCACACTTCCTATTGTGCTTCTGTTCTTCATGTTAGTAAACACAAAATCAAGGACCTTATTAGAACCAAAGAAAGAAAGCACATTAGGAGTGGATTGTAACAAAGGGAGTAATGGAAGAGAGGAGAGATGGACACGCATTTGTCCTGAAATTTCAAACATAAAGACACTGCATAAAGATTTAGTTCCCGTTACGTTCTTTTCTGGAACAGAATCTTGCTGGATCTCTTTGGCTAACCTTGGAAAAGTCGCTGATAGAAAATTGAACTGTGTCATCCACCTTTTACAGATTGGCTGGGTAACTTGAGCTATTGAGAGCCTGAGCTACTTTGGAGAAAATGTGTGACATCATATTTGGCTTTCATATACCTAACAGGAGGAAAATGAAATAATTTATAATGAACATGAACTGAATGACTTCTGCATGTCACTTCTAGCAACTGTCTATTTTTGCTCACCACGTTGACTATGGTTGCAAGCGCTGCTGTGTATACTCTTCAATCCACACTGCCCCATGCATCTTTAAGAGAACTGCATGATCAGCAACTTCTAGATCCCTAAATGTGCATAATTAATATCAGTGGAGGTTAATTATAGCTACCCATAAAGCTTCATTACAATCTAGCAGAAAATAAAACCAATCTGAGCATTTTAATTATAATATAAATTATAATTATCTAGTCAGAGTAGTAGTCACTGTAAATAGGGTTGGACTAGTCTTCTGAAATAGGATTTTTGAAACAATGATCTATTTCATAAATAAAATGGTGCAGCTTAAGTAAGGATCCTGCAGCTTCAATACTAATGATTTTGGTTGAAACTCTAGCTACTGTTCTGAATATCATGTAAAATAAGTAAAAAGGAAAATGTACACTTTGTCTTGTCTTGTGGTAGACAACTTTAAATTGATCTTAATCTTTGTTTCTTACCATATTAACGTGAGTAGTCTGTACATGCCCTTTTATATATTTATTTGTTTTTAACACCACAGGAACTCTCATAAACATACAATAATTAGAATTTTGTCTGTAGAACACACCAATCTACTGCTCCTCGAAGGACAGATTTTGTAAATATCAGGTTTCTGTTAAATGTTCGATTGAAAAAGGATGAGCACTAACATTTAACAATAAGCAACTGAAAAAAAAATAGAGATAAAATATTTCAATTGAGGACTGTCTCAGAAAGATTCCTTAGAGAAGGCAACAGACATTGGATTATTGATACTTATTGGTAATAATAGTACAGTTTGAAGTATAATAGGAAGAGCCACAATCAAGGTCTCAGAAAATAATTGAATATACTCTTAGACCTGTATTATATAACATTTTCACATCCAAGTATAGCTTTGCCATTAGCCCAGTGAAACTGCTTTAAGATTTCTGAACTCCAGAAGTGTAAGAGAACACATTTGTGTTGCATGGTAATTTCTAACAGCAGCAATAGGAAAGAGACAAAAAATTTTTACCCTTTTTTTTAGGCAAAATTAGTATATGACATATTAGTTTCAAGTATGCCACACAATAATTTGATATTTGCATACCTTATATAATGAAATGTTATCACAATAAGTCATTACCATTTGTCACCGTACAATTGACCCCCTTTACCCTTTTCACTCAGCCCCCAAAACCCTTCCCTTTTCAAAACCACCAATCTGTTCTCTACCTCTATTAATTTTGTTTGATTTTGTCTTGTTTTTGGATTCCACATATAAATGAAATCATTGGTATTTGTCTTTCTCTGTCTTATTTCAATTAGCACGATACTCTCAAAGTCTATCCATGTTGTCACAAATGGCAAGATTTCCTTTTTCATGGCTGAGTAGTATTCCATTGTGTGTGTGGGGGGGGTATGGATATAGATAGATATAGACAGAGATATAGGTAATATTCTTTATCCATTCATCCATCCATGGACACTTAGGTTGTTTCCATATCTTGACCATTGTAAATAATGCTGCAATAAACATAAGGCTGCATATATCTTTTTGAATTAGTGTTTGTGTGTGTGTGTGTATGTGTGTGTGTGTATGTTTGTGTGTGTGTGGTAAACAGCCAGTAGTGGAGTTACTGGGTTATATGGCAATTCTATTTTTAATTTTTTGAGGAATCTCCATACTGTTCTCTATGGTAGCTGCATCAATTAACTTTCCCACCAATAGCACATGAGGGTTCTTTTTTCTCCACATCCTCACCAACGCTTGTTATTTCTTTAACTTTTGATTTTAGCCATTCTGATTGGTGTAAAGTGATAACTCATTGTGGTTTTGATTTTCATTTCCCTGATGATTAGTGATATTGAATATCTTTTCATGTGCCTGTTGGCCATCTGTATGTTTTCTTGGGAAAACTGTCTATTTGGGTCCTCTGTCCATTTTTAATCATATTATTGGTGTTTTGGTATTGAGTTGCATAAGTTCTTTATATATTTTAGATATTAACCTCTTATTGGGTATATCATTTGCAAATATCTTCTCCCATTTTCATTTTGTTGATGGTTTTCTTCACTATGCAAAACCTTTTTATTTTGGTGTAGTCCCAATACTTTAATTTTGCTTTTGTTACTCTGGCCTGAGGAGATACATTAAAAAAAAATTTTTTTATCGCTGATGTCAAAAGAAATTACTGCCTATGTTTTCTACTAGAGTTTTATGGTTTCAGGTTACACACTTAAATCTTCAATTCATTTTGAGTTTATTTTTGTTTATGGTGTAAGAAAGTGGTCTGGTTTCATTCTTTTTGCATGTAGCTGTCCAGTTTTCCCAGCACTGTTTGTTGAGAGACCATATTTTCCCCATTGTATAGGCTCTTCTAGTGTATGAACTTAAACATCGCATTTAAGTAGCTACACTTAAATGCTATGTTTGATTTTGAATTCTTATAGAACTCAATTTTAATTTGTAATATTCATTCTATGTGTAATTTAATCCACCACACTTAACAACTTACTATGGTTCAATTTCAGCTTATTTAAAATGGAAGTTGTGTATCAAGGCAGTCCCATGGTGTATTTTCACTCTCAGTGCAGATTTCCTTAATGGGAGAGCATTATGAAAGAATGTCTGATATGTCAATAATATCCACTCAATAGCAAAAATGATCAATAAACTAGTGTCTATAAACTCATATTTTTAGATAAGAAAACTGCATTTAGGGTCTTGCATGCCTGCGAGAAATATTGAAAGTCAATGCAAATCATAATGGTTGCTTCTGCAGTAGCAATTACTTTAAGGAACCTTTTAGATGGAGGAAAGTGCTTCTGTACAATAGAGTTTCTGGTAGAGAATATACCTGAGGCACGAACCTACTGCCTGGGTTTTTGCCACTACGAGATATCAAGTATTGGGAATTTATCTTTCTCTTAATTGTGGCCAGTTTTTTTCTAGGGGGAAAAAAAAGGAAAAAACCTAACAGAGGTTATACTTTTTTTTTAGCAGACTTGTTGTAGAGAAAAGAAATTAAAATTAGTATTCATGAAATACTCATAGAACTTTAATATCCTGATTGGAAAAGGCCTTCAAAATTATTCTTGAAAATTATTTAATCTATAACATTTCATTTTGATTTTTGCTCTGATATTTTCTCCAAATATGTGTTTTAATTCTGAATATTCAACCAATAAAGAGTGGAGACCATCTGTTAAGTGTGTCTTTCAGATGAAGAAATGTCCCAATAATCCCTGTGAGTTCTTGGCCCAAAGAGAAGGAGGAGTTAGCCTTCCCTTTCCATTCATGTGTTTTACTCTATCCATCAGTGTTTCTTTATTCAACAAATATCAGTTACCATGTATAAAGCACTAATAGAGGCTTACAATAAACATCAGCATAAAAGGAGGTGGAACAACTAATGAGGTGGACAGATAAATTAGAATATAATGTGTCTCATATTTTAATAAAATGTTGAACCATGTACTGGCTGTTTATTCCAGTGATGCTGTGCTCTATGTGAAAACTAGTTTTATATACATGTGTCCTTTACTTCTGGAATAGTCTAAAAATTAATGACTTTAGATACTGACTTACAAAAAAATTTAATAAATCAGTTCATTATTTTAATAAACATTCAATAATTTTCTCCAAAGTAGTAGATAATCTCCTTGCCCTGGGGAACATAAATATGGTTGAGGAAATGTTTTCATAAATAGTACCTGTCTTTCACATAGTACAGCCTATTTTGATTATAATTTAAACAGAGATTTTGACCATATTCTTTTGTTATCAACTTATTCTGTAAATTTTTTATTAACTGCTTGATAAACTTTGATGTTGGTGTCAGTGAGGGACATGGTAAAACACTTTCAGAAAAGGGAGCTAATATTAATTAATGGGCTGCAGGGGACATAAATTTAAATTTTGGGGCTATTCAAATATCATTATAAGACTTAATTAGTGTGTGTTAATGCAATGTAATTACGCTCAAAGAGGTGGTTTTGTTTACTCCTATCTTAAGGTACAAAGATTACTAATTATTTGAAGTGTGTTATCCACCAGTTATCCACCACTCTGTCATAATTCAGTGCTTGGGATAATCCTGTGTCAGCAATGGAGGTATATTGTCCAGATCTCCCTCATCTGGCTTTCAGCTGTGAGAAGTAGAGTTAGCTGAGAGCCTCTAAGAACAGGCTCCAACTTCAGGATCTGCTTCAGTATTCCCACTAAAGCCATGCCCTAGGTTATAGAATTTAATGAAGCTGTAACAAAGTATGAAACAATTTCTGCTGCTTCTTTATGTCATTATAGTGATCTACATTCCCAAATAGAATTCCAAAAACAAACAAAAAACTTCATTTGGTGGCGATAATTTCTGAGCCACTTTAACCAAACCAATATAAGTGTGCCCAGTGTTTATATAACTGGTTAGAATACTTTCCAGTCCTAACTAAAGCATAGCATTTAAGTACAAAGGGCATTGCATTTATTTTTTTTAAGATTTTATTTATTGACACAGAGAGAGAGGCAGGTGGAGGGAGAGGGAGAAGCAGGCTTCCTGCTGTGCAGGGAGCCCGATGCAGGACTCATTCCAGGACCCTGGAATCCTGACCTGAGCCTAAGGCAGATGCTTAACTGACTGAACCACCCAGATGCCTGAGGGCACTGCATTTAACTGTGTAGTTGGCCACGGAACTTGCAAGCATTCTGCAACTGGCTTTTGATAGGCGTGAAAAAAGTGGAATATAAAGTTTGGCTTCAGAGAACTTTAATTTTATAAATACATCAATAAAGCTCATGCTATTTTTTGCTACAACCACCTCTTAGTCATAGACTCTCTGCCTAAAGCTTAAAGGCTATCAGTAGACACATACCAGTATCTACATATTGCAGGAGAGTTCCCTACTAAATAAGATAACACTGGTCCCCCTCTTATCCATGATTTCACTTTCTGAGGTTTCTTTTACCTGCAGCCAACTGCAATCTGGAAGTAGATAATCGATCCTCCTTCTGAAGATCATCGTTCAATAACAGCTTCAACACCTCCCGATGCTCGTTTCATTTCATCTGATCACATAGGCATTTTATCATCTCATGTCACCACAAGAAGGGTGAGTACAGTGCAATAAGATATTCTGAGAGAGAGAGAGCACATTCATACAACTTTTATTACATTGTTTAATTATCCTATTTTATTATTATTATTGTTAATCTCTTGCTGTGCCTGATTTATAAATGAAACTTTATCCTAGGTATGTATGCATAGGAAAAACATAGTATATATACGGTTTAGTACAATCTGTGCTTTCAGGACCCACTGGGGGTCTTGCAATGTATCCTCACAGATAAAGGGGGAATACTGTAATTACGCTATTATTAAAATATACATTATGAAGACAATAATGGCAAGGAGCACTTTTATGGATCCACTCACTTATTTGAATTTTACATTTTTTATCTTAATTATTGGAACATACTTAAAGATTGTTTACATAGGAAGAGGAATTGCAGAGTACTTAAATATTTCAGGTAAATTCAATCACCTCTTCAATGGCAAAATCAAAGTTCAAATCCAGTTAGAGCTAACATGAAAATATTGTCCTCCCTTCCTTACACCATATTGATTCTCAGCACAGTTGTTCCAACACCATCTATACAGTTTTACACATAATAACTCAGTTTTATTCTGAGAGTAGCCTTAGATTTTCATTAAGAGGTTACTTTCTACCTAACACTAAATCATGTTTTATGATTAGATTATGCTGTTTTATCAGATGGATTAGTCCTGTAGGCTGGTTTGGAATCAAGGCCTCTCTTGGTCACATTCTTCCCACTCCATCATCATCCATCACACAGTCAACCACCTTGTGACATTCATGAATCTTTCAGTCTCCTAAGAATAAAACTTTTACAAGTCAAAAAACAAAGTAAAACAAACAATAAAATAAAATTGCCACCCACCTTGTGCTATTGGTTGTAAAAAAATAATAATAACATGCTCAGTGCTTGAGTTTACTCAGCATGCATTTTATTTAGCTCTGGTTTGTTCCCCTTTTTCCATAAAAATGTAATGTTTTCCAACAGAGGTAAAAAGTAACTCATCACAGAAAACAGTCACTATACATTATGGAAATGGTTGATATGAGAGAAGATATGACAGAAAGGACTCACAAAGCAAAACATTTGTGTCAGAAATATCTTACTACAGTTCCGAAAAACAAATTAGAAACTGGCTAAGCATAGAAACAAAATATTTTATTTATTTTTGATATTAATAGACTATTATCTCAGAGACTGACTTTGTGAAAAGAGTATGTATCTTTTATGTTTAATTTTGGATATTAACGTAGTCACATTCCCAGTAGATACATGGAGCATATCATATCTGGAAATATATAATTTTTGTTTTCCCAAGCCTTTGTATTATATATTATCTTACAGGCAAATGCATATTGAAAACACCCTTTAAAATTATTAATTATCTTGACAGAGAAAAAATGTTTTCCCTAAAGGGTATTTAGTAATGAAATTAAAGTGAATTTAAAATTTAAATTATTTTTTCCTCACTACATTTAACAGAAATATTACAAAGAGTCAGAAGACAAACTTAGATTTTTTTTTCCCCTGCCGGGAGGTTGAAACATTAATCCAGAACGAAATCATCAAAATAAAGTTTATAATTATAATGAATTCACAGGGATGTTTCATGAAATTTAGGAAGCAAACGAAAAATGTATGGTTATGACATGATTTAAGATGGTACATCAGTTTAAAATTGTTATAAGCAATATATATTGGAGTTGCTTTCTTCAAGCTTTTACTTTGCTTATCTTAAAATATTTTTATAATTACACATTTAAAAGCAACACATAGTCAAATAAATAAATAAAAGCAATACATACTCATAACCAATAAATAGCTATTATTAAACCTAAAATTTGATTATATAAGATTTTAATTTCTTGAAGAAGTATAAATTATCTTTTTAGAGCGTAACATCAAACTGAAATAAAAGTGTTCACTGAAACTTGTTTATTTTGTTCAAATAAACATTTATGACTGCTCAATATCTGTCATGAGATAGAATATATAGTAGGTAATATATAAACTATATATTTTATCCTTTATTCCTCCACATTAGTAATTAAAGGATTTATTTTTTGTAATGAAAAAAAAAAAAGTTTCAAAATTACGTGAAGAGGAAAGTAATTGAGGTGGGAATAATGACTACCAAAGCCTTGGAATATGCAGAAACAAACTGTCCGTGCCAGATAATATATCTAAAGCAACTAATGCGAAATGTATTTTATTACATTATTTGTCTGTTTATGCAGAAAATCACAAGTATAAATAATTACTAGAAAAAGATTTTCTGTATTTTTAACATTTATTGTCTTACATAATAATGAACAATAATGAATATACACATACATGACAGTAGTAACCAGCTAGTCAATTCACAGTAAATGAGGCTGTGCCAGTTTGTTTAACTCTATTCCGAAGTCAATTTATTGACTCTTTGAAGAACTTGTGGATGCTTTGTGTCATGCAATAATATTCATCTAAATATAAAGAATTGTGATGTGCACTGGGTGTTATATGTACCTAATGAATCATTGAACACTACATCAAAAACTAATGATGTGCTATATAGTGGCTAACTGAACATAATAAAAAATTAAAAAAAAAAAAAAAAAAGAACCCAAGTTTTAGGAAAAGATACGACTGTTGAAGATGCTCTCAGTGCTCTGGCTTATTATGCCAGCGCTCACAAGTCTTTAATACTTCCTTCCAATCCCTGTCTCCCGTACCCCTCCTACAGCAGTTCCCATAATCAGTTCTCAAACTACTTGCATTGAAATTCAGTTTCAGGGTCTCCTCCTAGAGCAGATTAAGCCTCAGAAAAGAACAAGTTGATGAATTCATAATAAATTGTGTTTTCAAAGAGTGAAGCACTAAATGATTTTTAAAATTTAAAATCATCTTTAACCTGCCAAAACTCTTTGCCATATTTTTCCTTGGGGAAAAAATATAAACATTTTCTTCTTTTGTTTTAGATATGTAGTTTTTCTACCTTTGCTTTAGATGTATACTTTGACAAACTACATATTTAAAAAAACCTCAACGCTTTTTTGTATAGAAGGAAAGGTAAGATGATTTTTGATTAAGGATTTATAGATTATTTAACCATCCTGAATTACTTGGTAAATTCTGAAAATAGTGAGGATATTTTTTTAAATGAATAAAATTTGACATCGATCTAATACTAGGTTTTTTTAATGTTTGCCTCAACTTGTTTCTGAGAGAGTTTATTAAGATTTCTCCTGAAAAGTGTGTCAAATTTTGCATTCATATATTCTGAAGATATATTTTTGGGGAGATGGGACTTTAGTTTTATTATCTTTCCATCAATCATTCCTGCTCATCCCAATATGCTTGTTTTGTTTTATTAGAGACTTTTTTTTCCCTGATTTTTAGGTGTACTACTCATATAGTCAGTATCATGGCATATTTTTCTTTATTTTCAACCACTTTTTATCATTATGTTTAGGAATGCATTGTGCATAAAATAAAGCTAGATTTTTTTCTTTTTCACTCAACCTGTGAATTTGCTGATGAGAAATTTACTTGCAGTTTGTCATATTTTAGTTTTCCTTAAATTTTCATTAATGTTAAGATATTCACTCTTTTCAGTATGTTGATGTCTCATTGTATGGTTTTGAGTTTATTTCTATTAACACTTCTCAGAAATCACTGAGTTCCTGGGGATTCATATCATTATTAGTTAGGGGACTCATATCATGCTTAAATTCTGAAAATATATGATCAAATTTGTCTTCAAATATTCACATCTATAATTTAAAATTTTTCTTCAATTTTTATTGCGAAGTTTCAATTAGGTTTTAACTTTTCATTCTATTATCCATTTTTGTTAAATGCCTTTACATTTTCCCATTTCCTTTTGACTTGTGGAATTTTATTGCTCATATGCTAATTAATCTATTGAAGTTTTATTTTAGTTATCATATTTTTTTCCTTAAAATTTGCTTTTTTTCCTTTTGTCTATTCTGATTGTTCTTTTTTTTCTCATCATTCTGTTTCTCCATGATAGTTTATATTATTTTTAATACATTTAATTATTTTCTCCTCTGAAATAAAGTTTATTTTTTCCTTTAGTTTCCTTCAAATTATTATAATTTTTGGTAGTTGAAACTAAGTCAATGTTATGCATCTGCTGTCTCACTCACATGGTGATTTATCTTCTCTTATGCTTTAGTTTTTTTATAAAGATCATATCCAATGGTTTTTGGTTTTCAATTGTACTCCCTATGCCCACGATTATGAAATTATTTCAGACAGGCATCCCATTTGTGAGAATTGTTTTAAGACTGAATAATAGGGGCACGTGGGGGGGCTTAGTCATTAAGTGTCTGCCTTCAGCTCAGATCATGATCTGAGGGTCCTTGAATCCAGCCCCATATCGGGCTCCTGCTCAGCAGAGAGCCTGCTTCTCCCTCTCCCTCTGCTGCTCCCCCTGCTGTCTCTCTCTCTGTCAATAAATAAAATAAAATATTTTTTTAAATGACTGAATAATATTCCATTCCATGTGTATACCACATTTTGTTTTTACATTCACCTATCAAAGGACATGTAGATTGTTTCCATGTTCCAACTATCATGCATAATGCTGCTATGAATGTGTAAGTATACAAATATCTTTTCTGTTCAATTCCTTGTTTTTGGTTATTTTGCTTTATATCCAAAGGAGAATTACTGGGTCATATGGTACTGTTTTGTTTTGTTTTGTTTTGTTTTGTTTTGAGGAATTGCCATATTGTTTTTCAAAGCAGCTGGACCACACTATTTACTTATCCACCAATAATAATGCACAAGTGATTGAATTTCTGTGCATCCTTACCAACACTTTGTCTTTTCTGTTTTTTGGGTTGTTTGTTTCGTGTGTGTGTGTGTGTGTGTGTGTGTGTGTGTGTGTGTGTTTTAATAATAGCCAATCTAATGGACAGGAAGTAATATATCTTGGTGATTTGATTTGTAGTGCCCTAAGGATTGCAAATGTTGAGCATCTTTTCGTATGTTTATTGGCTATTTGCATATCTGTGAAGAAATAGATGTTCATGTTCTCAACACTTTTTTTAAAAATCAGGCTGCATGTTTTTGTTGTTGATGTTGAGTTGTAGAAATAGCTTATATACTCTGAACATGAATCCCTTAGCAGATATATAATTTGCAAATATTTCTCCCATTCTGTGAGTTGCCTTTTCTCTCTGTTGATAGTGTCTTTTGATGCACAAATCTTTTAATTTTGAAGTCCAATTTACATATTATTCTTTCTTTTGTTGGCTGTTCTTTTAGTGTCATATCTAAGAAACCACTGCCAAATCTAAGGTCATGGAGATTTCACCCTGCGTTTTCTTCTAAAGGTTTTGTAATTTTAGCTCTTACACTTGGTTCTTTGATTTTGAGGTAATTTCGGGGTAATTTTTTTATTGTGCTAAAAAACACTTAACAGTATTTACCATCTTAACTATTTTAAGTGTGCAGTACAGTAGTATTAACTATATGCACACTGTTGTACAATGGCTCTCCAAAATCTTTCATCTTATAAGACTTAAACTCTATATATCCATGAAACAATTTGCCTTTTCTCCCTCCCCTGACCCCTGACAACCACCATTCTACTTTTTGTTTGTAAGAGTTCTACTATTTTAGATAACTTATAAAGATGGAATCATGCAGTATTTGTCCTTTTGCAACTGAATATTTTGCTTAGCATAATGTCCTCAAATTTCATCCATGTTGTAGTATAAAACAGCATTTCCATCTTTTTAAAGGATGAATAATATTCCATTATATGTGTATACTACATTTTCTCTATTCATCTATTGATGGATATTTAGGTTCGTTCTACCCCATTGTTATTGTAATAATATCACAATGAATATAGTGTGGAAATATCTTTGTGAGATCCTGTTTTCAGTTCTTTTGGATATACTGTTGACCATTGAACAATATGAGTTTGAACTGCATGCATCCACTTGTTTTTGTAAATACAGTACAGTATTATAAATGTATTGTCTCTTTTTTTAATTTTCTCCATGAAACTTTCATTTCTCTACCTTTATTTTAGCAATATAGTATATAACACATAAAATATACAAAATACGTTTTTAATCAATTGTTTATATTAGGCAAAGCTTCTGGTCAAAAGTAGGCTTTTAATACTTAAGTCTGGGAGGACTCAAAATTATACACAGATTTTTCACTGCCTGAGGGCTCAACTCCCCTAACTCCTGCATCATTCAAAGATCAGCTGTTGGATTGCTGGAACATATGGTAATTCTATTTTTAATTTTTTGAGAAACTTCAATAATGTTTTCTATAGCAACAGCACTATTTTACACTACCACCAACATATACAAGTGTTCTAATTTCTCTACATCTTTCCAACATTTGTTTCTTTTTGTTTTCTTTCTTTCTTTCTTTCTTTCTTTCTTTCTTTCTTTCTTTCTTTCTTTTTCTTTCTATAGTGGCCATCTTTATGGGTATAGGGTGACATCTCGTTGTGATTTCAAGTTCACTATTGATGATCAATGATGTTGAACATCTTTTTGTATACTTGACCAATTGTATATCATCTTTAAAAAATGTCTATTCAGATCTTTTGACCATTTGTAATCAAATTATGTTATTGAGCTGTAAGAGTTCTTTATACATTCTAGCTATGAACCCCTTATTTAATATATGGTTTGCAAATATTCTTTCCTATTTCATAGGTTGCCTTTACCCTCTGTTGATTGTTTGCTTTGCTGTGTGAAAGTTTTTTAAGTTTGTTGTAATTTCATTTGTCTAGTTTTCCTTTTGTTGACTTTGTATTTGCTGTCATAGCTAAAAAAAACAGAAACAAAACAAAACAAAAAAACCAAAAACCCACAGAAAAAACAAAAGCAAACAACAACAACAACAACAACAACAACAACAAAACCTTACCAAATCTAATGTCATGAAGTCTTTCCCCAACTTTTCTTCTAGGAGTTTTGTAGTTTCAGGTCTTATATTTAGGTCTTTAATCTATTTTCAGTTTATTTCTGTATGTGGTGTAAGGTAAAAGTCAATTTCATTCTTTTGTATGTGGATATTCAATTTTACCAACACCATTTGTTGAAGAGACTATACTTTCCCCCCTGAGTAGCCTTGGAACCTTTGTCTAGAACCTCCTGACTATATACAAATTTATTTCTGAGTTTTCTGTTCTGTTCCATTGATTGGATTTGTCTTAATGCCAGTGCACACTGTTTTTATTACTATGGCTTTTAACATGTTTTGAAATCAGGAAGTGTGAGACCTGCAGCTTTGTTTTTCTTTGTCAAGATTGTTTTGGCCATTTGGGATCCTTTAACATTCCATGTGAATTTTAAGATGCTTTTTTTCTACGTATACAGGAACATGCCACTGGGATTTTTATAGGGATCTCATAGAATCTGCAAATCACTTTGAGTAGTATGGATATTTTAATAATGTTAAGTCTTCCAGTCCATGAACATGAAATGTCATTCCATTCATGTCTGCTCTAATTTCTTTCAGCAATATTTCATAGTTTTCAATGTATAAACCTTCACTTCCTCAGTTAAGTTTATTCCTAAGTATTTTATTTTTTCTCAAGCTACTGTAAGAGGGAATGTTTTGTTAATTTCCTTTATAGATCCTTGTTAGTGTATAGAAAGACTATTTTTGTGTGTTGATTTTATGTCCTGCAACTTTGTTGAATTCATTTATTAGCCCTCACTTTTTTATTATGGAGTCTGCAGGATTTTTAATATACAAGATGATGCCATTTGCAAACAGAGACAGTTTTGTTTCTTCCCAACTAAGATGCTTTTCATTCCTTTTACTTATGGAAATCCTCTGGCTAGGATTTCCAGTATTACGTGAATAGAAGTAGTGAGAATGGGCCCTCTTGCCTTGTTCCTAATCTTAGAGGAAAAGCTATCAGTTTTTCACCGCTGCATACAATGTTAGCTATAGGTGTTTAATGTATGGTCTTTATCATAGTGATATTTTCCTTCTATTCTTGTTTTGTTGAACATTTTTATCATGAAAGGGTGTTGAATTTTGTCAACTGCTTTTTTAGCATTCTATAGACATTTTCATGTGGTTTTTATCTTTTTTCTGTTAATGTGTCATAATTACTGGATTTACCAAATAACATTAATAACATAAATAACATTAACACATGTTCTTTATTAAGCAATGAATTATATTATAAAATTATTTTTAATAAAGCAATTAAATTAGACACATTGAATAAGAATTTCAGATGATCTATTTAACAAAAATAATGGTGGTTTATTTTTAAAGTTAAAATTTTATTTATCAAAGGAATTTCACCATTTCAAAAATTTTGACAATATCTTCAGTTTAAAAAGTATATTAACAATTTTGGAATTTTCCTCTAACTTTGCCAATAGATAGAAAGGAAGTGCCACATCTGCTAATTAATTTATAAGTAACTTAAAAATGTTAGAAGAAATGTCAGACATTTGGCGGTAGTTGACATCATTTATCCAAACTGTAACATCAAATGTTTATGTTCTGGTCCAAGTTAATAACTAACTAGACCATTTCTGAATTATGTATCACTTGTTCTTACATAAGACCTTCAGTTATACATGTTTTCTTTGCTTGGAATATAAAATAGCAACAATGACAACCCTTTGAAATATATTTCAAGACAAAACTCTGTATTGGAGCAATACCAAATTTATGTCAGATTCCAACAAATAATAGGTTCTGCTGTGTTCAAATAAACATTGGCAAGAAACTTCATTGAAAACAATACATTGCACCTAGTACATCTTGTGGTGATCCAGGATGATAAACTAATAAAATGTGAATTAATAATCAGAGTTTATTGTGTTTGTTTTTGTTTCATTTTACTGTAGGCCAAAATGAAACAAAAACATTTGACTACAATTATAATGACAGAGTAAATTCCATTTAATTTATATTAATGAATAATTAGAGAGCATAACTTAACAACTATTATGATTCTCCATTTACCATAGTAAAAATGATATACAGCCATGAAATAATTCAGACACAGGAGGAAATAAAATTAAATGTCAATCTTTTCTTTCCCACCCCTACTTTCTGGATCTTCATTGTAATATATGACAACAGTCTCTTAAGCAAAACCCTCTTATTTGGGTCCATTTGTTTGATTAATTTAAGTACATTTCTTGACCATATATACAAACATTCTATCTATATTGCTTTGGGGTAAAACAAAAATCAAAATTTGGGAAAAAACAGTTCACTTAAAAATGTATTTTGAAAAAAGAAAACAATAGTCAAAAAATATAAAGAGTGTATTTTACATAGGCTCTAGAGCCCTTCTGGTATGCTGTCATATACCCAGGGAACACTAGGTAAGGCATTCTGACATCACATTCAGAGTATCAGTTTCATTTTACGTAGGTTGATATTCCAGTTAACAGGCATCTTTCCAGTTTTTAAGAAAGTGAAATTACAATTGTTTTATGTATATTATTGCTTGGGGACACATATAGAAAGTATAAGTTCCTTTAACTTTTCTCTTTGAATTCCAGATCAGAGCAATGTGGCATATGTAAACATTATAGAAATTTATCTTTCAAAAATGATGCTATTCCTCATATTCCTGCTAGAGAAATTCTTCAATTCACTTCCGCCGGTCTGCTATGTGATTTTTTTTTTTTTTTTTTTTGGTGCGTGGTGGATTTTATTTGGCCTGAAATGAAATGCTAATAGTTAATTTTAATATATGGAACTTGTTTAAGAGAAGGGATGATTTCTACAGTTTTCACTAAATTCTACATTAAAATACACATCATTTGATATTATATGGTAGGCAGTGAAATTATAATGAATAATAATGCTTCTGAATGAGCAGTACAGTTAGGACCTTGATTTCATCATTTGTTTTATTCTAAAATTATTATTACTTTACTAATTTACTGTAACCTTATCCATTCTAAAGGACACAATCTCCGACATACCAGATGACTGATATAAATGAAGAAGTCTTCTATAACAGACATAGAGTAACATTTACTATATTCTTATTATGTTCACTATGTTCACACAAGTATCTTCAGTTATACATGTCAAAAAAAGAGTGGTTATCACCTATTGTATCTTCCTGCTGAGAGTTGTGATGACAAAATCCATGAATGGACTATTTGATTTGCTGAATAGTGAAATATCTCACATAGTGAAATAGAGAAAAAAGATAATTTAAGTGTGCTTTTCTGTATTGCTGAAAAGAAATATCATGGTTTATATTTTCATTGGCTGCTCTCACTGATTAGGTTCACATTTTACAGAGGCAAAAATCTGTATCCATAGCATATTATGGGAATAATATGGCAAGGCACTTGCCTCCGGGGTTTCAGCAACGTTTAAGAAAACAAAATAAAACAAATAACAGTTCAAAGCAGTAGTTATGTATCTCTTGTTACATATCTTCACAGTCCTAAGGAGGTCATTTAGATTACACCCTACTGCTTAAGAATCATCTTTCTTCATTTACATTTTATCTCATTTCTACCATTCCCTCTTAGTCCTTGTCTTCTTAATTACCTTGTAATGATTTTTGACACCTACAGGAAGAAGAGAGAATGTTGTTGGAGGGCTGATATAGACATAAATTCTAACAAAGGTGCCATTTTAAGTTTACGTGGCAAAGGCAGTTTTAGATTTTTTTTAAACTATTTTTTTTTTGTCAGAATCATTTAAAAATATATGGAAACTTCGGGTGGGAAATACTGGAAGTCGGTTAAAATTTAATCAAAGCCTCAACTTTTAGATCTCATTGATTTTTTTCCTGTACTAAATTGACATTAAGAAAACGTAAATATTGTTCCAGTCTTCTTTTTCAGTTTAAACTATTAGTCTAAGAAAACAATATACCACCTTATTGGGGAAGATCATTCCTTGAGTGCTTAAATGCTTCGGTGACTTCAATATTTCTGTCAGATCATTTCATTTTCATGATTCTCTAACTCTTACAATAAATATTTTATCCTTTTTTTTTTAACAAAATCTATCTCTGTAACTTTTATCCATTGTTGCAATATCTACGCCTTGTAAATACGTAAAATCAAGATGATGTCACTTTCATGAGATAGTCTCAAATATTTGAAGAAAACTATCAAAGCCTCTGGTTTAATGTCTCCCAATTTCAACATTCCACTTTGGCCTTCATCTTCTAAACAAAACTCCAAATTATCTCCAATTTCCAGACTGGAATACACTATGAAGTTTTACTGTCACTTTTTTTACTAAATTTTTTGCATGTAATAGTGCAACATAGTATTGACTTCTTAGTAAGTTTTTGGTCATGTTCAGTACAGCATTTTATGTTCTCTCACAAAACATACATTCCCCAGAGGAAATTCTCTTTTTTCAATTTTTTAAATTTTCCTTACCATAGTTGTATTTATATAATGTCACTATTTCTGGCAGAATTTTTTAAATGTTTATTTTGAAACAAACTATGAGGAAAATGGAGTCTGGCCCTCTAAAACAAAAGATGCAAGAACCATGGAGAAAAATAAAATGTCATAGGAATTATTTTTGCAGAGGCTGGTAGAGTTTTGGAAGAAGAGAGTTAAGTCTTTCCAAAGAGGTAAAATTATATACCTTTTAATAGACTGTTCAGAATCACAGTCAAGGGCCATCTGCTCAGCTAGAGCACATCATTCTTTGAATTGTTTCTTGGGTACTTAAAAGGAAAGAAAAGAAAGGAAGGGAATGGAAGTGAAGGAAAGGGAAGAAAAAAGGTGGGAAAGAAAGAAAAGAAAAAAAGAAAGACCAGAGACATTAAAAACATGAACAAAGAAAATTAGACTTGCCATATAAAGTTCTAGAGTCACATCTTGACACTATAATTAAATTGTTCAAAAAACACCAGTAAGTAAATGAAATTTTATGAAGTTCTTTTTTCCCTGAATAGATGTCATACCCCAAAAAACCATGTTATAAGTAACAACAAAGAAATAAGGTAGTTTTGGAAGAAGTCATTGAAAGAATGTGACTGCCAGTTGACCCACAAAGTGGACTTGGGCAACTGGAGGTTCCTCACCCCCTCCCATCCTTGGAATGTATGTTCTGCCTATAGTTCCCAAAGTGGGAACAGTTTTCAAGGACACAGCCTTAACAGAGCTGTGTGTTTTTGAGACTATCTTGGTGGTATATGTGACTGAACCCCATTCAGGCCCCTATATAAATATTTAAGATTTTATGGGGCCAGTGCAGAGATTTTCGTCTTGTAGCCGCCCAAGATAAGCCTTGTACATAAGTTCTCTTGCTTATTAAAACTGCCACTTACCAGTCTTGGGTGGTCTGTCTCTTTCTTCAGTCTCTCCTTGTTCTCCCATGTGGGGACCAGTTTGTGAACCAACAATTGCTGAACCAGGCAGGAGACTAAAGAAATAGTTCTTGGGAAAGGAGGTGGGAGAAATCCCAAGTTGCCCATTAACTTCCGTGTGAGGAAAGGTGGTCTGTACGTTAGAGGCTTGTGGACTGTCGTGTGAGTATGGGAGGCCATGAAAACACCACCTGGTCTGACGTGTTTGTTGCAAGAGCTACACAAATGCACCACAGCAAAGAAGGGAAATGAATTGCCATCACAGTGGGCTGGCCTCTGCTGTGTGCAGTTTGGCTGCCTGCCCATGCCCACCTAGAGGCTTAAGTTTGAGTTAGAAGGTTGGAAGAACTGATCTTATAGAAGGGTTTGTGGGTGTTGACTATTCTGCTAGCTCCAGGGTTGGCAGACAAGGTGGGAGAGCAGGATAATAAATTGGACACCTTAGCATACCATTTTGCAAAGCTAGGAGGGTACAAGCTGCTGCACATTAAGGTCCAAGCACTTATGACAAAGACTGATTGGGACACTAAAGGGTGGAATCCCTGGGAAAGGGAGGAGAGCAAAGAGAAGGATGCTGAGAGAGTAAGGTGTTGTTGAGACCATTTGGGTGGTATATATGATTGAACCCAGTGAAAGCCTCTATACAGACTTTTAAGATTCTGGTGGGCAGGTGTGGACATCTGCTCATTTTGCAACCTCTCAAGACAAGACTCATATGTAAGTACCCTTGCTAATTTAAACCTGCCACCTACCGATCTGGGGTGGCCAGCCTCCTTATTCAGTCTCTTCTTGCTCTCTGTGTACAGAGGCCAACATATGGTTATTGTAATATTTAAAAATACTTATTTTTATACCATTTTGATAATATATCAAAAAGCAAAGTAGTTATTAAAATTCAGATATTCCACACATGATGGATAACTCATAATAGTTTTCTGTATTGAAAGACAAATTTCCAAACATATCCAAAGGCATAGTAGTATGCCCAGGGAGTGGATTTTTATGGAATTTCCTTAAATCAGAACATGATATTAATAGTTTATATGTCTTCATTTATTCTTTTAAATTGGAATTGTCCGCTTGTATGCCAAATGGCCTGTAAAAAAATGAGAACGGTGATTGCAAAATGTACAATGTTTGTTTGTGGACATAAAGGACAACTTGGTTTATGCTAATTTAATTAATCCTCACCTAAAGCATACACACTGCCCTGGTACTTAATGTACTGGAAAAAATATACATAGCATTTTGACACTATCCTGTACTACTGAGAGGTAACATTGTATTAATAAGTCACTAGACAGCTTCCTACAGGGATTCAAGATCATGCTTTCTAGCTTTATTTTTTAAATGGGAATTAATTTCCGGGGTAAAACAGTCATTATGATTGCATTTGCTATTATTCTTTCTAGTTCAGTAGTCAGCTACAACTCATGGGTGAATTTGTATCTTAAAGAATCAATATAATAACAAGGGGAATCAGTAATAGATCATTAGAAATAAAATATTGAATTTATAGGCAGTAGCATTGCTACTCATTGTGGCTACTCATCTCATTGTGGGATGCAATTATCTAATGCCCTCATTTGTGTTTTTATAAACTGGATGGAATTCTGATATTCCCCGTTAGCTAAGAAGACAGAACAACTAATTGCTTTGCATTCATATCTTGGCTGAAGGGTGAAAAGCTAAAACCCAATTTACCCAGTAAGTGCTACATTTGTGAAAAACAGCATCAAAGCCTTGATGTGTTTTACTGTAGTCTCTTGGGAAGGTTCATGTCTAATTTTTATGCTGATATGGCTCATAATATAGTCCTCTGACTCTTCTATTTGCTCTTGCAATTACAAGTTTCTTATTCCATTGTGTATATTCCTCTGAACTAAGATTAGCTTAACTGAGCTTCCTTTGAAAACTTGCCTACCCATCAAATGTGTCAGGCCTAATGCATTCAGTAGCCAAAGAAAATCAATGAACAACACACTTTTCTGCTTCCTGCAATGATCAATAGGATTCACATAATGGGTGGAAAATTTTTAATCATGACAACTCAGAATCTTCTTAGCATAAATCTCCCCTGCATTATAACCTCTCCATTTCCCATTTCCTGAATTTGCAGGCATTGAGTAATATCTATGTAGAAGATATATTATTAAAGGTAATACAATTAGAACTTCACACTTTTATAATGAGTTTAGATCCCAAAGGCCTATTTTCTACATGTGAAGTCTTTTATATTTTGCATTTAAAATTTGCAAATTGAAGATTTTCTGCTAGAACATTAAAACTTACGTTAATGTAATTTAATTCAAATATGTACATTGAAGGAAACAGACATTGCTTTGATTTTTTCTAAATTAAATTTATGATACCATATTTGAGGCTTTTAACATTTAAATTACATTTTTAGGGTTTTGTTGTTGTTTAAGAATATATGTCTCAGAGATGAAACACTCAACAATGAGATTTAGAGAAATATTACAAAGAAAAATGAAGCTCTACAATCAAAGGTAAACTCATTTAAAATTTTGGTTTTCTATCATGAATTCATTGTAAATCTGCAATAGTAAGTTTCCGTCTGTGTGACATGTACTGTATTAGCTGTGTTAGGAGCTAGGGATACAGAGACAGAAGACAGGTTCTGCCTTTGGGAAATTAACAGTGCACTTACATATAAGTGGAGAATTCCAATTTAGTGAAGCAACTGTGTGTGCAAGTGTCTGTATACACACATAGCAAAATGAATCATGGTTTTAAAACTGTATTTCAAGAACATTAAAGAATTATAACACTAAGTGGTACATTTGCATATAAAAGTTATTTGTTTTGTGATTAAAAGGACAGGCCCAAATTCTACTCATCTTTGTACCCAGCCCTTGCACTATATATAATACATTGAGTGTGTGTGTGTTGTATGTGTGTGGGGGTGGAAGTAATTGCTCTACTTCTTCTTCTCCATTTTCCATATAAAAACATTCTACAGTGTTTTCTTATGTTTTAGAAATGACCATTGATATTACTCTTCTTGCTCATAATATGTCTTAGATTATAAAATTCTTTTCTAGGCCAGCTTTTGTTATAATTATGTCAATGCCTAATATAATCCTACACTTGAGAACAATCATAAATGATATATATAATTTATTGTATAAAATTTTTGAATCTACTATTTATCCTAAATATCCATAAGAGAATAAGGCCAACATCCATCAGCATATATTTGATATAATAATTATGTTTAGTGCAATAAATGTACTATATCTATTTCATAGATATGCATGTATATTTACATAGATGTATATATTCCATATATATGGAATGCATATTCATTTATATATTCATAAAATGTTACATTATATTTGCTAACACTTAAAATTTCCAATGCCTTATCATTGGTAATAAGATAACTATCCCAATTTTTGAAGCTGACACTCAAAAGTAGTCTGTCAAAATTAATTATTTCATTAAATAATTGTTGCATAAACTCATGTTTTATATTTTACTCTCAAGCAGCTTATTATTTTTTTGGAGAACATTTTACAAATACATTTATATGTGTAGTTGTACAATTACTATGTAATAATTCTTTCCCCTGTCAGAATATGTGATTTAAGAGAGAATGTCTGTTTTGAAATAATGTGGTTAGTAGTTTCTCATTGTTCTCAGCATATAAAGAATGTATAAATTTTGTTACATATAAAGCTCTATCAATTTTATTAGCTAAATATTGTATTAATGTTTCTTCTGTTTTGTTTCGTACTATTATGTAAACATTTTTTTTTACAAATATGACTCAAATACCTAAGCCATGTAAATATTTTAAAGTCAAGTCATCTACTAAGAGGTTAACTAAATACTTCCATATAAGAAAAACTTAAAAATATTTCATGCCTGACAGAGTGAGCCAAGGATATAGATGAGGGAGCAGATGATTAATATAGTAGGTTATTATTTTTTGGGGGGGTTATATGTGAGAAAGTAAGAACAAAAATTACTGCCTTTAATCAGAATAAATCAGAGTTAATATATGCCCCAATACAGTCCCTCCTGCCTTTTGTCACCTAAAGTTAGCCTCTGTCATGGGACCTGAATAGTCTTTACAATGCAGCATTCATCAGAGTTGTCTATGCAGCAACCTAAAGGATATGTGTTATCAGCAATCCCCTGAAAAGCATACATCTTTGTTTCTAATCCTAGATTTTTGGAATATAAAACACTATTTTGAGGTTGAATTCTAGGAGTTAAGAAAATCTATTTTTAGCGAGGATTCAAAACATTCCCCTACCTTCGCACATAGTACATATCTTATCGTCCAGATGTTTTGATATCTTATAATTTCTATAAATTAAGGAGCCATAGGCTTCCTCTTTGGCCTTTTCATAAAATGTGTCTAATTCACTAGTTATTAAATTCCCTTCTCTTTTTATGGCCTTAGTAACCTGTGGGGATAGAAAGAATTGCCAACCAATCCTAATGTGAAATATTGAAAGGTCAAAGCTGTAAAAAACTCTACTAAATTTCTAAGAATATTTTAGGTACTAAATTCTGTTACTGCTGAATATCAAAATGTTAAAAATAATAAAACGTAGTTAATTCTTATCCTAACAATTCAAATGACAAGTAATCAATGAGTGTCTTATTCTTCTAAATCCACATATTTTCATTAAGCTACGAAAATCCTTTAGGAACACTCTTTCTTAGTCATATTTGTTCTCACTTCTACTATACTCCTATTATCTCACAGTTGAAAGTGGAATAATTTTTAAAATTCCTTTTCATCTACAAGACAATAATAAAATTTCTTAGAACTGTTTAACCTTGGCCCAATCTCTCACTTTCAGTAAGTCTCAGTAACGTTATCTGCAAAATTAGCAATTTTAAGTAAGTTATCTCTAATAACCTCTCCAAATCTATTCTTCCTGTCTTTTACTTCTGGAAGGAAGTCTGCAGTGTCCCTGAAATCAGTTTGTGAGATGATGGATATTTGTGCACCTCTTTTTGTGATGTCTGTGTCTTCGCCCAAGTTATACTAGAACTCACAAGTCTGAGAACTGACCCAGTCATCTGGGCCGCTGGATTAACTAGCCTCTGCCATCACTTGGGGATAATTTGTGCTGTATCTCCCATGTGCCAATACCATGGAACCGTCCTGTATTTCACACTTGTCTCTGAAAGCAGATTTCTTTAGCTTTCGAAGGTGTCATTTTTCCAATCTGATCTATTCATCTCAAAAAAAAAAAAAAAGCACGTTAATAAATGTAAGGCAGACTACCCATATGCTAAGGATGTTTATTTATTATAATTTTGACATCTTAAATAAAATAATCCCACCTTTATTTTTCAGCCATTTTGAATGGCTCTACAGCTGTTTGTTCGATGTCTTGAAGTATGATTGAAGGAAAGATATTTTTTTTTACCTATGAAGAAATCTGGGAGAATTCTGTGATCTTACTAAATAGTATCCTATCACTATTCTTGATTCTTCCAAGGAAGTCTGGGTTTATGTCTTTTACAGATTTGTTGACACCTGGTAATTATTTTTTGTGCCCTTTTCATTACTGCAAGTGTCCCTGTTTAAAAGACAAATTCTCTACCTATTACTTCGTTTGTACACAATCCTGCTTAAAAATCTGGGAAGCCATCACCAGACTCAGATCACAAGATTAATCTCTCAGTAAAGTACATGTCAAAGGGATTATTTTTTTTTATTTGCCATCAAAATAGGTATAAAATGTCATACTAATCAGCTTCCTTATATTTCATATCAATACATACATGATGCTGTTACTTACCCTGATGAAAAAAAAATTTAAGATTTTATTTATTAGAGAGAGAGAGGGATAGAGCACAAGCAGGGGGGAATGGCAGACAGAGGGAGAAGCATACTCCCAGCCAAGCAGGGAGCCCCATGTGAGACTTGATTCCAGGACCCCGAGATCATGACCTGAGCTGAAGGCAGATGCTTAACTGACTGAGCCACCCAGACATCCTGAAAAAAATTTCTACCTGAATAGCTAAAAGGCAGGAGGAAACAAACAAAAACCTTAACAAGGAAATGGATGAAACAAAGAATAATGTGATTGGGTGAAATAGAATACTTGAGAAATTCTTTCCTACTTGTGTCTTGTATTCTGAAATGAAGGAGGAAGATATGTGTACTTGTTAGCCCTGGATATTCTGTCAAACAATTTACCTATTTCTTTAGCCCAAATTGTAGAGAAGATCACCTCTAATCATGCCCAATACACGCTGTCTTACCTCGGTTCTGTGGCCCCAAAAGCCATTAATATTTTCTGTTGCTACAAAATAAGTTAGGAAAAAATGTAAATTCTTCTGACTTGCAAACGTGTGTGTGTGTGTGTGTGTGTGTGTGTGTGTGTGTGTGTGTATTCTAAGGGGTAAGATAAATGAATTCAAAGATAAATAAAAATCATCATTTTCTCTATATAACTTTTTCTTAAAAATGTTTTTATATAGAATAAGTTATTATGTGGGCTTACTGAATCTTATCTTCCCACATGCATTTCAACACACATTAATAATTTTAATACTAATAGAGGATGCATATTTTTCAGATGGATCAATTAACCGACTGTTAATTTAATGATGAGCACTATTTCCTTCCTTGCCGGATTGTTTCCTGTGGCCATCTCCAGTCTCCTAATGGCTACTATTCTCCAACAGCTAGCTTCCCAATCACATAAACGTCTCCATGCAGATTCAGAGCTTTACCAAACACAATTTAAAAAATAAGCCACTGCTCTCATTGCTGTAAGTACTCTGATTCTTCTTTGCCATGCATATATAACAGGATATTTCTAATGTAGATACTGTTACACCATATATAACACAATGTTTTTAAAGTAGATATTGCTAAACCTTTAGCATATATTTTTTCCCAAGAAATTATCAGTTAACATGAATTTAATCTCTAGGACTCTAGTTGTGCAAAACACAAAACAACAGTTTCCAAGCTACTGTACATATATTTGATCTTTTCGGATACTAATCAGTGAAAAAAACTAAAATATTTGAAATGTTAAACTCCTGGGGAAATAATCACATAAAACCTCTCTCTTAAAAAACGCCTCAAATACTGCTCCTGGTTTAGAACTGAAATGTGAGCAAGAACACAGAGCACAAATGATATGCAAGTTATTCTCTAATAGAACTGCGTGTACTTAGTAGCACAAATAGCCCAGGGCATGAGGTGCTATTAACATTTTCATCCTGACACATGTACCCCTTAACACTTCCTCTGTTGACATTAAACTTAAGAATATGTGTCCCAGATTACAAAGAGGCATGTGTATGAGTGCTAGAAAGAGAAGGAAAGTAGAGAATAACTAATGAGAGGAAAGTTCCAATTACATCCAATCTCTGCTTCTTATTTCACCCATTATTAAACCTCTATCTAGTTCGTTTGCTGAGATGTGCCTTAATCTAAATGCCCTGATATTTTTCAATCCCAATATTATGCTCCACTGATATCTCAGACTTGGCTTCTCCTTTCTCTGGTTTTTCAAAATGAGACAGCTCAGGTTCAATTCAAATCATTTAATCCATTGGTATCAGAGTCTCTGATTTGGTGCAGTGCTCCTGTAGAAGCAGAGTAAGCCATTTGGCCCCGGCATCCTCGTTCCTATCCTTGACGTTCCATGCCTTTGACTTAATCATGCTCATCCAGAAGTCCTTGATTAAATAGTAGGTGCTTCCTCCTAGGAACAGCATGTTGTATCATTATCAACCATTTATTTGGTGTGAAGTAATTTTTGAGAAAATCCTAAGAGAATGAGACTTATGTCATGTGTGATTTGAGAAGGGAAATCAGAGATATTTTAGAGTAGGAGATGGCCTAATGAAGCTAAAGTCAGCCTTTAATCTAAGAAGGGAACACCAAAGAGTGAATGAGAGTTCTGGGTGCCTGGGAAAAGACGATACAAGAAAAGGGAGGTAGAAGGTGGTAATGAAAACTTTCACTAACCTTGGCACAGTCTCAGAGGCTATGAAATACCTTAACATTGTGTCCACAAGATTATTCATAGCTATAGTCATTTGAGGAAACACTTCCACCATCTCTAACTTCAGAATTAAAAAGTAGGCATTAGTGGTAAGAGAGAATGTTACAGTTCTAAAGTGATTTCATATTCATTGTTTTGTAGAAAAATCAAGCATCATGTTTTCTTCAAAAATTTCAAATGGGGGCACCTGGGTGGCACAGTCCTTAAGGGTCTGCCTTCGGCTCAGGGCCTGATCCCGGTGTTCTGGGATTGAGCCCCACATCAGGCTCCTCTGCTAGGAGCCTGCTGCTTCCTCTCCCACTCCCTCTGCTTGTGTTCTCTCTCTCACTGGCTGTCTCTCTCTCTGTCAAATAAATAAATAAAATCTTTAAAAAAAAAATTTCAAATGGCCTTTCTCAAGAGGTATATACAAATGTTCTAGGAATTGTCATATTGAAATTAAGGAGATGCTATTATAGTTTCAGAGTAGATGAAAGCCTTTTAAGTAGAAGGCAGCCTTTTAAGATAAGCATGAGCCTTGAGGCTCATACTTTAAATGATGCCAAGTTCCTCATCAGTATAAAGCCAGACTAATGAAAAGGAAGATGGTTGAGAAGCAGAGCAGTGCCAATGGCTCAGTCACTGGGTGGAGATCTTTATATAGGTCATCATAAATATTGAAACAAAGTAATGAAATATGATGAAAAGATTTACCATCAGTTATTTTATGACATAGTAAGTAGCCCCCCTTATCAGAGGGGGAAACATTCCAAGACCCCCAGTGGATGCCTAAAACCATAGATAGTACTGAACTCCATACATACTGTTTTCTCCTATACATAAATATCTTTGATAAGGTTTAATTTATAAATTAGACACAAAGAGGGATGCCTGGCTGGCTCAGTCAGTTAAGCGTCTGCCTTGAGCTCAAGTCATGATCCCAGGGTCCCGGGATAAAGTCCCACATTGGGCTCCCTGCTGAGCAGGGAGCCTTCTTCTCCCTCTGTCCACTGCTCCCCCTGCTTGCTCGCTCTCTCTCTCTCTGACAAATAAATAAAATTGTTTTAAACATAGGCACAAAGATTAACAATAGCTAATAATAAAATAGAACAATTATAGCAATATACTATAATAAAAGTTGTGTGGATGTGGTCTCTTTCTCTCCCTCTTTTTCTCTTAAAATATCTTATCATACTATACTCAGTATGATGGGTACTTCTTCTTGTGATGATGTGAAATGGTAAAGTGCCTATATGATTAGATGAAGTGAGGTGAATGATATATTATATATATAATATATATAACATATTATATATATTATGACATACTGTCAGCTACTTCTGACCTGACTGTACATCAGAAAGAGGGTCATCTCCTCCCAGACTATGGTTGACTAACAGTATCTGAAGCTGTGGAAAGCAAAATCATGGATAATGGATATTCTTTCTATATATATGAAATAAATTCCAATACAGATCCAAACATATAAGAATAAGGTACCTATAATAAAGGAATATTATAAACCACTGGGGAATGTTAGAATGATTACTAGCTGATAATATGAAGAGGTTTTACTAAATCCAAGGTGGTGTGAACTAAGTTTCTGCACTGATATAGCAATGCCCAATGAAAATAATACACGAGTTACTAAATTAAATAAAAAGTGCTTCTTAGAGCTCATCAATACAGTACAGTACTGTTATAAGTTATTGAATTAGATGTAAAATTTTAGTTTTTTTCTTTCAATTCATAATCATATAAGAAAACTTTGTGCCACAAACATACAGTCATTAAAAGACCAAAAGGACCACCATGATTCCATTTCCTCCTACAGCGCCCCAAACAAACTGGACTGTAGAGATCAGAATGCTATTAGATTTTCCATGTAGATAATATCACTGACAGAATTTGGATCAATTGACAAATATTTGCATACAAGAGCTTTTCTATGGATTAAAAAAAAAGTATAACTTGAATGTTATTATTTTTAGAACAAACTCTCAGCATATCCTTTACCTGTTCCTCTCTTAACAGTATCCTAGAAAGAGTTAGCGGAAAGTTTAGGATTAGAGTTAGGTCTCATCACTACACACATTTATGAATGTTGCTGTAAAAACTTGTTTGTTTTTAAGGATTTATTTAGGTATTTGACTCTTTCTTTCTTCATAATTTTGACATTTTTCACAGAATGTTTTCCAAGCATCTATCTTGAGAGAATCTAGTCTGTGTTCTTGACTGAGTAGTCACTAATATCTGTAGACTCATCAATCTGTTGTAAACATTTTAGATTTAACAATCTTCTTCATCATTCTTAATCTATAATTAAATGTCTTCAATTATTAAACTGATAGTTTTGTTTAAGACCTTACCCTTATCTCCTTACCATTTTAGTCTGAAACCTAACATTACAATTCATGAGGCATTTTTGCTTTTACTATTTGTTGTGAAATCTTTTTTTTTTTTTAAAGATTTTGTTTATTCATTTGAGAGAGCCAGAGAGAACATAAGCAGGGGGAGTAGCAGGCAGAGGGAGAGGGAGAAGCAAGCTCAAGCAGGCTCCCCGCTGAGCAAGGAGCCTGAGGCAGGGCTTGATCCCAGGACCCTGGGATCATGACCTGAACCGAGGGCAGATGCCTAACCAACTGAGCCACCCAGGGGCCTCATGTTGTGAAATCTTTTATAAAAATGTATTCAGTTCATTTCAATAGTACTGCAACATTTCATAAAACAATTTTGTTACTCATTTAGGTTTACTTACATTTAATGCAATTTCAGGATTTTTGTTTTCCTATGTGTTGAATATTTGGTAGTAAGTTGCTGGGGCAGTTCGATCAACATCATTACATCACGTGGAAATTTTTCATGCCTTTATACATTTAGACTGAGAAATACAAATCAGATTTAAATGGGCTTTATGATATTGCCTAATCAGTGACTTAAGTTGTATGCTTTACTACTGTACTTGTTTTCTGAATCTAATTACTTTGCATATTGAATACAATTATTTTCATAATAATAGGAAATGTATATCAATAAAATGAAATATATTAAAATATATAATGCTTAAGAGGCTTGTGATAATCTGTGTTATGCGTCAACCTGGATAAACTATAGTCTCATTTCCTCAATCAAGCACTAATATAGATGCTGCTGTGATGTTATTTTATAGATGTGATTAACATCTGTGATCACTTGAAGTAAAGGATAAAGGCCTTGGGGAAATGTCTCAGAATAAAATGGCAATGATGTATCCTTCCTTCCATGCCTTTCATTTTGGTTACTCTGTAACTTTTACTCTTTTTCCCATCCTAACTATGATTTCCAGTTACTACTCCTTTCTTCTGTCTAGATCTTAGAAGTGAATTGGATTTTTGGTTTGTGCTCAGAGTGATCACTGAAAAATTAGATGTTTGGGAGGAGAGCATATTTAAAGAGAGCTTTCGAGTTTCATATAACATTAATTACTGACTCTTATGTTGCACCTAATATTTGCATAACTCTTTTAAGAATATTCCATGCATTAACTAATTTGCTTCTCATCAGAATTCTATACATAGGAAATAATTTTATACACATTTAACAGAAGACAAGCTAAGGCACAAAGTTTTACAACAACATGCCCATGGTCATACAGCCAGAAAATGAAGGTGCTGTTTGAACCAAAGTGGTCTATGATCTAAACTACTGTATTTCCTTGTCTCTGTGAAATCTATACAATTGAGAAAAACAACAAAAAAATTGACTGTAATCATCAGTGAGTGAGACTGTTGCTGCCTATTCTGTCACACCGACAGAAGAGCAGCTTCTGATTTTATTTCTCTGCAGTATTGTTGAGGCACAAAGCTATTCTATGATGACTTTTGTGGTAGCAAACAAACAGAAAGAAAGAAACAGAAAGTCCTGGAGGATACTGATAGTGTGCTGAGCTTGCAGCGGGCGCTTATCTTTACTGACAAGCAGGTGCACTACGCATGTTATAAGGGCTGGTTCCTTTGTTTAAATGATCACACCTCCTTTTATTTAAGGCAGTTATAAATCTTACTTTTGTGTTTGCTATACACATAAAATAAAGAAGTCAACCAGCATTTGTCTGGATGGGAAGAAATAGGCCAAATATTATGATCAGAATTAAAGCCATTAGCAAGTACAAAGGAGTACAGACAGGAGGCTCTTGTAGGGAACAAATATACAACAATGGATTACAAATAGTATCCATGATCTAACTCAGTCATGGAACATTGACAAGGTTTATATAAAGAATCATGCGGTGTGAATAAATTGCTGAGGTGTTGGCTCTATCAAGATCCACGGGGAAGAGAATAGAAGTAGAGTTTGCTAAGTAAATACTGAGTAGTCAGAAGAAGGAAAAATTTTAGGCACTAATAAGCTTTGATACATGATGAAACACTAGGAAGTTACCAAAACCCATATTACAGGTTGGATACTGGGAAACTGAGGATTGTCTCGGTCTGGGGGAGTTCATTTTGTCGTTCTCTGTTAGGGGGGTCTGACAACAAAATAATTCCACCTAATTCACAATTTTAGCTATGTGATCCCATTGCATGAAAACCAAAATAAGTGTAAATCTAACTTACCCATAAAAAGATAAATATGAAAGACAGTTGAAGAAAAGAGAAATTCTCATAATATTTGCAAATATACAAATGATCTTTGTATTCTTTTATCGAAAGAAAGCCTCAGATTTGTACTGGCTAATAAATCTGAAGTTCAACAGTATATGTTAATCATAAAATAGCATCAAATTGATATTACTTTTCACTAAAAATTAATATTGATAATATTACATTATTTAATAATACCATCATACCATAATAACTGAAATTAAAGTATTTTTTCTGTCTGTAGTTTAGTAAACATCTCTTTCTGCCTACTATAATAAAACAAATAAAACATAATTTATTCTTTTTCAATTCTCTCCTAAAAATTACGTACTCAGAACCTGATGGAAATGTACCTTATATAAAAAATGGTTTAGAAATTAGTCTAAATTGCTTGGTAATTTTTTTAACTTAGAGAAGAGTAATTAGTGGTTTTTAAAAAGTGGGGTAATTGAGACATTGTACAATATTCACAATGAAACCAGTTACAAATTTGGTCTGTGGCTAATGAATGCAAACTATAAGACATCAAGTTATATATTACGCTTTTGTTAAGTCCCTAAAGGGCAACATCTTTTAAAAATAATATCATAGAGGCAGTAAATAATACCATTTACTTTATTCTTTATGAGTATGATATAAGTTTTGGTAGATAGAAACCAGCCTTTAAAAAGACTGTCATATTTTCCTTTACTTTTAACTTCTTATAAGGTAAGATGCAATCCATAAAAGTTGGAATGCTTCAGCTGGATCCACAAGCCATGAAAAGTTTTATGTGTCGATTGCATAGGGTGGTATGGACATTTTAACAATATTAATTCTTCGAATCCATGAATACAGAATATCCCTCCATTTCTGTTTTCTTCAATTTCATCCATCAGTATTGTTCTGTTTCCAATGTACAAATCATTCACATCTTTGGTTAAATCTGTTTCTAAGTATTTTACTCATTTTCATGCTGTTGTAAATGAGATTTTTTAAAAATTTTTTCATTGTTAGTGTATAGAAATGTGATTTATTTTTAATATGATTTTTTTTTTTATTCAGCAGCTTTACAGAATTTGTATATAAGCTCTAACAGGTGTGTGTACATGTGTACATGGAGTCTTTTGGGTTTGCTCCATATAATCTCATGTGATCCTCAAACAGTGACAACTTTACCATTTGGATGCCTTTTATTTCTCCTTCTCCCTCTGTGCCCTGGCTCGGATGTCTAGTACTGCACTGAATAAAAGTGTCAAGGGTGAGCTTCCTTGTCTTCCTGATTTTTCAGCTTATAACACTGAGTACAATTTTAGTTGTGGAGTTGTCATATATGATCTTTTTTAGGATGAGGTACATTTTGTTTTGTTTTGTTTAGGAGTAGAATTTAGTGATTCATCACTTAAATATAACAACTAATACTCATCACAATAAGTGTCCTCCTTAAAACCCATCACCTGTTTAGCCCGTCCCCTGCCCACCTCCCCTCCATTAACCCTCAGTTCATTCTCTATAGTTAAGAGTATCTTATGGCTTCCCCCCTTTCTTTTTTATTTCTCCCCTTTCCCTATGTTCATCTGTTTTGTTTCTTAAATTCCACATGTGAGTAAAATCATATGGTATTTGTCTTTCCCTGACTTATTTCACTTAGCATAGTATATTGTAGCTTGATCTATGTCATGGAAAATGGCCAGTTTTCATTCTCTTTGATGGCTGAGTAATATTCTAGTGTGTGTGTGTGTGTGTGTGTGTGTGTGTGTGTGTGTGGACATCTGGGCTCTTTCCATAATTTGGCTATTGTTGATAATGCTGCTATAAACATTGGGATGCATGTGCCTCTTTGAATCATCCTTTTTGTATCATTTAGGTTGATACTGAGTAGTACAATGGCTGGGTAATAGGGTAGTTCTATTTTTACCATTTGGGGGAACCTCCATACTGTTTTTCAGAGTGGCTATACCAGTTTGTACTCCCACGAACAGTGTAAGAGGGTTCCCCTTTTTCCACTTCCTTGCCAACATCTGTTGTTTCCTGTGTTGTTAATTTTTTAGCCATTCTAACAGATGCGAGGTAGTATCTCATTGTGGTTTTAATTTTTATTACCCTCATGACAAGTGGTGTTGAGTATCTTTTCATGTGTCTGTTAGCCATTTATATGTCTTCTTTGGAAAAAATGTCTATTCATGTCTTCTGCCCATTTCTTTAATGGATTGTTTTTTGGGTGTTGAGTTTGATAAGATCTTTATAGATTTTGGATACTAATTCTTTATCAGATATGCCATTTGCAAGTATCTTCTCCCATTCTGTAAGTTGCCTTTTAGTTTTGTTGATTATTTCCTTCACTGTGCAGAAGCTTTTTATTTTGATGAAGTCCCAATAGTTCATTTTTGTTTCTGTTTGCCTTGCCTCTGGCGATGTGTCTAGTGAGAAGTTGCTACAGCGGATGTCAAAGAGGTTGTTGCCAGTGTTCTCCACTAGGATTTTGATGGTTTCCTGTCTCACATTTAGGTCTTTCATCCATTTTGAATTTCTTTTTGTGTATAGTTTAAGAAAGTGGTCCAGTTTCGTTCTTCTGCAATTTGCTATCCAGTTTTCCCAACACCAATTGTTGAAGAGACTGTCTTTTCTGCATTGGATAGTCTTTCCTCCTTCGTTGAAGATTAGTTGACCATATAGTTGTGGGGCCATTTCTGGGTTTTCTGTTCTGTTTCATTGATCTATGTGTCATATTGTCTTGATGACTAAAGCTTTGTCATATAGCTTGAGGTCCAGAATTGTGATCCCTCCAGCTTTACTTTTCATTTTCAAGATTGCTTTGGCTATCTGGGGTGTTTTGTGGTTGCATACACATTTTAGGATTGTTAGTTCTAGCTCTGTAAAAGATGAAAATTTTTTGATAGGGATTGCATTAAATATATAGATTGCTTTGGGTTGGATAGACATTTTAATAATATTTGTTCTTCCAATCCGTGAGCATGGAATGTTTTTCCATTTCTTTGTGTCATCTTAATTTTTTTCATAAGTATTCTACAATTTTCAGAGTATAGATCTTTTACCTCTTTGGTTAGGTTTATTCCTGGGTATTTTATGGTTTTTAGTGCAATTGTAAATTAGATCAAATCTTTGATTTCTCTTTCTGCTCCTTTATTGTTGGTGTATAGAAATACAATATATGTTGATTTTGTATCCCCAGATAGGGGAGTTCTCACCTGCCACTGTTCAGGAGGTTCTCACAGAAGAGTAAATAATCTCCCCTGGTTTGTCCCAGGCTTCCCTCAGATCCCTGCTTCACCCTATCTCTGTCCAAGCCATCTGCGCACCCAGTGACACAGTGCTCCGGTGTTTTTTCTCAGGCACGCAGGCTGGTTTCAAAACCCTACAATTTAGGGACCTGTGCTGGTCCTCTGGGGGAGGATCTCACTGCACTGCAGCTGGTGCCAGTCTGTCCCAGAAAGGTAGCCACATGAACACACATGGGCTTGGACTATGGTAAAGCACAGCAGAAGACGGACATCCAGGTTAGCTGCCCTCACAGGTGCCTCTACTCCTATGCTAATGAATGGGAAGCTCAATGGCACCTGCTGGCTCTTTTGTCCCCAGAGAGGCAGTGCCACCTCTCCCAAATGCACTCCAAGAAGGGGAACTGTCTTTCTCAGTGCAACTCCGAGGATCTTCAGAGCATGCTGTCTGCTCCCAGGCCTCTGCCCTCCTTCTCCACAGAAGTACCACTACGCCTGCCAGGCTCCACTTTGGAGATGGCATGGACTTCTAAAACTTGAGACTTTGAGCTCTACTGCTTGTGAAAACTTGTAATAATCAGCCCTTTTCATTTTCCCAGTCAATGATTTTGGGGAAGTGTTTTTCTAGCGCAATACCCTGCATACTGCGCACTCTCTCTCTCTGTGGTCAGGGTTCCCTTCCCTCTGTAGCGACCATGATTCTTTTCTCCCCCAAATCACATCTGTGTACCTCTTACCTTCCACATTGTGCCATTTTTCTCCCTCTAGTTGTACAATTTGTTCTCTCAGTCCTCAGATAAACTTCCTGGGTGTACAGAGTAATTTAATGTGTATCCACCAATATTTGAGGGAAGAGGCAAGCATTGGGCCTCACTACTACTACACTGTCTTAACTCCTCTCTGGTACATTCTTTCTATATCCAATTTGTTGAGAGTTTTTGTCATAAAAAGGATGTTGGATTTTGTCTAATGCTTTTTCTACATCTATGGAGATCATAATATGATTTGCATCCTTTAGTTTGTTAACATGGTGTGTTATATTTACTGATATGCATATGGTGAACTAGACTTGCATCCAAAGAATAAATCCCAATTGATCTTTGTGTATGACCCTTTAAATGTACTGTAAAATTCATTTTGCTAATATTTTGTTCATGATTTTGACATGTATGTTTATCAGAGACATGGCCTGCAATTTTCTTCTCTTCTAGTGTCATTGTCTAGGTTTGGTTATCAGGGTAATTGATGCTGCCTCGAGTTTGGAAGTTTTCCCACTCTTTAATTATTTGGAAGATTTTGATAAGGATATTTATTAAGTCTTCTTGAAATGTTTAGTAGAATTCACCAGTGAAATCGTCTGGTTCTGAACTTTTCTTTTGGGGGGGGGAGGTTTTTGATTATCAGTTCAATTTCCTTACTCTTAATTTGTCTCTTCAGATCTGCTATTTTTAAATTTTTATTTGAGTATCTAACACCATGGGGTTTATAAATAAGATATAAGTGTAAATAATAAATATGTGCATCCCCCAAATCCCAAGTAGTCTTCAAAGCAACTGGAGATGGAAAAAGTCCAGTGCAATTCCAAATATCACTTTCTACTAGTACTTACATTTCTCTTGCTGCAACTAGACAATTCCTGTTTTCTACTCAAGGTGTTTTTAGTCTTGCTTGCAAATTAGAATTACTTTAGGAGATTATAAAAAGACATAATGGCCAAGTCAATAAACCCCATTATCCCTGATGGCGGGGATTAGCATCATATTTTTAAAAACTCTACCGGTGATTACAATATAAACAACCATCCTAAGAGGTGGATATATTTCTGTCCCAATGTTTCTGGCGATTCAACATTTTTAGTTATTCATATATTTATGGCATCTTACTAACTATGGTGGTACATGGCCAATTTCTGTAAATTATTTCAGTGCTATTTACTTGCTGTTAACAAAGTGACATGATTCTTCGCAAATGTATTCTAAGTCCTGAAAGTTTATGGTTGATGGAAAGACTCTAAACCACTAATCAAAAATTTCTTTCTACACCATTAACTACTACACAGATTATGGCTTGGTATGCAAGAATAAGATAATGGAGCCTTGATACAGTCATTTGTGGCAAAGGGCAAGGATGTATTTCTTTGAGATACTTTCTTAGGTCGGGGCTGTGGACTGAGAGCAGATTCCTATGGAAAAGGACTGCAAGGGTGGAGGGGCCATGGTGATAGACCTATCCATCCCACATGAGAGTGTCCATCTCCTTAAGGAATGTCAAATGCCTTTCTCTTTGAATTATTATGAAATGTTGATTTGGATATTATAAAGGCCTTTTATTCAGTAATTTGGCTGTGACACTTTGATAATAAAATGTTTGCTATAAAGACTTAAAAAAAAACTTGATGAAAAACTGCCACACTCTGAATGTGTTACCAATATTAGACATTCTCTTCATTCCCCATGACATACATGTGCTTACATATCTCTTTATATACAGAAATTTTAAAGAAAGTCTCTCTTTATATGTCGATTTACATCTAGATCAATATATCTATATCTATGTCTAGACTTAGATCTAGATCTGCGTATGAAAAGAATTTCTTAACCATTCCCTTCAGTCGTTCCTTCAATCCATGATACAGGCACTTTTTTTCATATTCTGTCATAGACATTAAATAGCTTTAATATTAAATTCACTTTTTTCTTTTTTCCTTTTTTTTAAAGATTTTGTTTATTTATTTGAGACAGAGAGAGAATGAACAAGGGGTAGGGGCAGAGGGAGAGGGAGAAGCACACTCCTTTCTGAGCAGGGACCCTGACATGCGGCTCGATCCCAGGCCCTGACATCATGACCTGAGCTGAAGGCAGATACCCAACCGAGCCACCTACGTGCCCCAAAGTCACTTTTTTTCTTTTACAGTCGTTGAAATCCCTCCTTGAAGGCAGTCAGTCCTAACCTCACAGTGCTGTTTGCTACACTAGTTACAACTAAAATTTTGAGAAAATATCTGTTACATTAGTAACTGGATGAAGCAGCTGCAGATTTTCTACAAGGACAGATTGGTTTAGTTGGTTCACTGCTCTAAGTTATGCTAAGTCCCCTTTGATAATTTCTTCAAAAATAATCACTTTGTCAGTAT
The DNA here is from genome assembly GCF_024610735.1 of Ursus americanus. Taxonomy (NCBI): domain Eukaryota; kingdom Metazoa; phylum Chordata; class Mammalia; order Carnivora; family Ursidae; genus Ursus; species Ursus americanus. The sequence continues at coordinate 68,243,783 of NC_142127.1, read as the reverse complement.
TACTGAACATGACTGGAGAAAAATGTGATGATGTGATGATAGAATAGGAGTGTTTTTAAATTCCCTACTAAAGCTTTTTATTTCTATTCTTTTCCAGAAGGTATGTCAATTTGTAACTGTATTTCTTATTCTTTGACTACACTACTGGCTGTCCAATTGGTCCACCAATTGGTCTAGAATTCTAGTTTCAAAAATCTGTCAATATAGATGATATTGTTCTTATCTTTACATTTTTATAACCTTAAAATGTAAGTTGAGAAAAAGAGAATGTGTCTAGAAAGAAGAGAAAAATATATGAAAAATAGGAAATAGGGATTTGTAAATTAGTGACTGTATCTGACTTATCCTGCCAGTACTACATTATTTCTATCTTCAGTTATGACTTCATACAAATTTTTTTAAACTTTAATCCCAGTGTAGTTAACATACAGTGTTATATTAGTTTCAGGTGTACAATATAGTGATTCAACAATTCTATACATTACTCAGTGCTCATCAAGATAAGAGAACTCTTAATCCCCTCCACCTATTTCACCCATCTCCCCACCAACCTCCCCTCTGTTCTATATACTTAAAAGTCTGGTATTTTGGTTTGTTTCTTTTTTTTTTTTTTTCATTTTTAAATTTGTTTCTTAAATTCCACATATAAGTGAAATCATATGATATTTGTTTTTCTCTGACTGGCTCATTTCACCTAGCATTATACTCCAGATCCATCTATGTTGTTGCAAATAGCAATATTTCATTCTTTTTATGGCTGAATAATATTAAATTGTATGTATATTTCATATCTTCTTTATCCATTCATGTACCAAAGGACACGTGGGCTGCTTCCATATCTTGGCTATTGTAAATAACGCTGCAGTAAATATAAGGGTGCACATATCACTTTGAATTAGTGTTTTTGTATTCTTAGGGTAAATACCCAGTATTACAATTACTGGATCAAAGGGTAGTTGTATTATTTTTAATTTTTTAAAGAATCTCCTATAGTCTTCCAAAGTGGCTGCATTCCCACCAATAGTGCACTGTCAAAATGGCAGTTTACATTCCCACCAATAGTGCACAAGGATTCATTTTTCTCCATATCCACACTGACACCTCTTGTTTCTTAAGTTTTTAATTTTAGCCATTCTGACAGGTGTGAGATGATATCTCATTGTGATTTTGATTTGTATTGCCTTGCTAATGAGTGATGTTGAGCCATCTGGAGGTCTTTTTTTGGCGAAATGTCTTTTCATGTCTTCTGCCCATTTTAAATTAGATTATTTGTTTTTGGTTTTTTTTGGTGTTGAGTTTTTTAAGTTCTTTATATATGTTGGATACTCTTTATCAGATATGTTATTTGCAAATATCTTCTCCCATTCCATAGGTTTTCTTTTGGTTTTGTTGATTATTTCCTCTATTGTGCAAAAGCTTTTTATTTTGGTGCAGTCCCAATAGTTTACTTTTGCTTTTGTTTCCCTTGCCTCAGGAAACATATCTAGAAAGATGCTGTTAAGGCTATCAGAGATATTACTGCCTGTGCTCTCTTTTAGGATTTTTATGATTTCAGGTCTCACATTTAGGTCCTTAATCTATTTTGAGTTTATTTTTGTGTGTGGTTTAAGTTTCATTCTTTTGCACATAGCTGTCCAGTTTTCCCAACACCATTTGTTAAAGAGATTGTCTTTTTCCCATTGCATATTCTTGCTTCCTTTGTCAAAGATTAATTGACCTTATAATTGTGTGTTTACTCCTGTATTCTGTCTTCTGTTCCATTGATCTATGTGTCTGTTTTTGCTCCAGCACCATACTGTTTTGATTACTAGAGCTTTGTAATATAACTTGAAGTTTGGAATTGTGAAAACTCCAGTTTTCTTTTTCTTTTTCAAGATTACTTTGAGTATTCAGAGTCTTTTGTGGATTCATACACATTTTAGGATTGTTTGCTCTAGTTCTGTGAAAAATGCTGTCGGGATTTTGATAAAGACTGCATTAAATGTGTAGATTGGTTTGGGTAGTGTAGACATTTTAACAGAATTTGTTCTTCCAATCCATGAGCATAGAATGACTTTCCCTTTGTTTTTAAATTTCTTTCATAATGTTTTATAGTTTTCAGAGTATAGGTCTTTCACTTCTTGAGTCAAGTTTATTCCTTGGTATTTTCTTATTTTGGATGCAATTATAAATGGAATTGTTCTCTTAATTTCTCTTTTTGCTGCTTCATTATTAGTGTATAGAAATGGAGTGGACTTCTGTATATTGATTTTGTATCCTACAACCTTACTGAATTCATTTATCTGTTCTAGTAGTTTTTGGATGGAGCCTTTCCTCTGCAAATAGTGGCAGTTTTACTTCCACTTACCAATTTGGATGCCTTTTATCTCTTTCCTTGTCTGATTGCTATGGCTAGGACTTCCAGTACTATGTTGAAATAAAGGGTGAGAGTGGACATGCTTGTCTTGTTCCTGACCTTAGGGAAAAGCTCTCAGATTTTTTTCCTTTGGGTATGATGCTAGCTGTGGGTTTTTCATCAAAGACCTTTATTATTGAAGTGTGTCCCCGATTTTGTTGAGGATTTTTTTCAAGAATGGATGTTGTACTTTGTCAGATGCTTTCCCTGCCTCTATTGAAATGCTTATATGGTTTTTATCCTTTCTCTTATTGATGCAATGTATCACATTGATTGATTTGCAAATACTGAACCACACTTTTATCTTGGGCATAAATCCCACTTGATCATGATGGGTGATTTTTTAATGTATTGTTGGATTCAATTAGTTAATATTTTGTTGAGGATTTTGCATTTATGTTTATTAGAGATTGGCTTTTAGTTTTCTTTCTTTATCTGGTTTTGGTCTTAGAGTAATGCTGGCCTTATAGAATGAATTTGGAAGTTTTCCTTCCCCTATTTCTTTTTTGGAATAGTTTGAGAAGAATAGGTATTAAGTCTTCTTAAATGTTTGGTAGAATTCAACTGTGAAGCTGTCTGGTCTTGGACTATTGATTGACAGGAGTTTTTGATTATTGATTCAGGTTCATTGCTGGTACTAGGTCTTTCAAATTTTCTATTTCTTCCTTCTTCAGTTTGGGTAGCTTGTATGTTCTAGAAGTTTATTCATTTCTTCTAGGTTGTCCAATTTCTTGGCATTAATTTTTCATAATATTCTCTTACAATCCTTTGAATTTCTGTGGAGATGGTTGTTATTTCTCTTCTCTCATTTCTGATTTTGTTTATCTGCATCCTCTCTCTCTTTCTCTTTGATAAATCCGGCTAGTGGTTTATCAATTTTTTGATCTTTTTGAAGAACCAGCCCTTGGTTTCCTTGATCTGTTCTAGTGTTATTTTAGTTTCTATATTATTTATTTCTGCTCTGATCTTTATTATGTTCTTCCTTCTGCTGTTTTGAGGTCTTGCTTCTTCTTCTTTTTCTAGCTCCTTTAAGTATAAAGTTAGGTTGTTTATTTGAAATTTTTCTTGCTTCTTGAGGTAGACCTGTATTACTATAAATTTTTCTCATAGAACTGCTTTTGCTATATCCCAAAGATTTTGGACCAATGTGTTTTCATTTTCATTTCTCTCCACGCAATTTTTTTTATTTCTTCTTTGACATTCAATGTTTAGTAGCATATTACTTAATCACATGTATTCAGATTTTTTCTTGTAGTTGATTTTCTAGTTCCATAGTGGTGTTGTCAGAAAAGATACATGGCTTAACTTTGATCTTTTTGAACTGATTGAGATTTGTTTTGCAGCCTAATATGTGATCTGAATGTTTTGAAGAATATTCCATGTGCACTTGAAAAGAATGTTTATTCTGCTGCTTTAAGCTGGAATGTTCTGAATATGTCTGTTAGATCCATCTGGTCCAGTGTGTCATTCAACATCACTGTTTTCTTGTTGATTTTCTGGTTAGACAATCTGTCCATTAATGTAAGTGGGGTGTTAAATTCCCTACTATCGTTGTATTATTATACATCACTGTTTTTTTTTTTTATATTATTAACTGTTTTGTGTATTTAGGAGCTTCCGTGTTGAGTGCATAAATATTTACAATTGTTATATCTTCTTGTTGGACTGTCCCCTTCATGATTATATAGTGTCCTCTTGGTCTCTTGTTAGAGTTTTTGTTTTAAAGTCTATTTTGTCTGATAAAAGTATTGCTACCCTGGCTTTTTTGACATCTATTTGCATGATAAATGTTTCTCCATCCCTTCACTTTCAATCTGCATTTGTCTTCAGGTCTTAAATGATTCTCTTGTAGGCAGCGTGTAGATAGGTCTTGTTTTTCTTTCCATTCCATCACCCTATGTCTTTTGATTAGAGTGTTTAGTCCATTTATAATCAAAGTATTATTGATAGGTGTGTATTTCTTGGCATGTATTACTTGTTTTGTGGTTGTTTTTGTAGTTCTCTGATCCTTTCTTCTCCTGCTCTCTTCTGCTACAGTTTGCTGGCTTTCTTTAGTATCTTTATGATCATCACTTTAAAGTTTCTATTAGGCATATTACTTATATTCTTTTCACTTAGGTTTCTTGCTGTGGTTTATTCCTATTCTTTCATTTAGGACATACTATTCCATCTCATTTTTTTTTTTTCTCTCTGTGTCTATTTCTCTGTGTTAGGAATGTTAGCTATATCTTCTCTCTTGAAAATAATGGCCTTATGAAGAAAAGGTCCTGCAGTGCCCTGCAGTTCAGTGCCCATTGTTCAACGGAAGCTGGCTCTTCAAGGGTGTCTTTTACGTGTGTTGTGTGCACCCTGCTGTTGTGTCCTGGCCACTCTTTCCTTCAGTCCAGTATCTGCAGTGGCTCTCTTTGCCTGTTGTGAGCAGTGCGTGGTCCCTGTGGTGTTAGTGGACCAATCTGGGGCCACTGTGGGCTTGAGTTGAGTCAGACCAGACATTTTTAAGAGATGCAATAGTGCCAGACTGCTGAGTGCTTCCCCTGTGTTGTCCCCTGAGAACCTTTTGTTGGTGGATGCAACCTGTAATCAGGCCAACTGTCTGCCCCCATCCAACTATTGGGGCCACTGTCCGATGGATGTGTGTGGTAATTTTCCCTTAACCCAAGGGCAGGAGTCACTTAAGAGTCATTCTGACTCCTTTTCAGGCTGCTTGCACACTGCCAGGCTTATGGCCCCAGTTTGAATGGGCTATGGCCAGGACCTTGTTGTAGGGGATATGCTACCAGCGTTGACTGGGCTGACCAAGGTGGGGTATGCAGTTTTACAAAGTACTCATAGGTCTTTTGTGGGGCCCACCACCACCACCACTGCCACCCGGACTAGGGCCCCACAAAGCAGGCAGGTCAGGAGACTCAGTGTTGGCAAGGTTTGCATTGGTCTTCTGGGGGAGGCAGCCTGAAACATCAGGACTGAGGCAAATGTAACTGGAAAGGGGGATCCACCAAAGCCCAGGGGGTGTGGCTTGGTGTAAGCAAGTTAGATAGTCAGTGTTGGCACTGTGCTGGTTCCTACTGGTGGCAGTGTGTGTGGGGGGGCAGGGAGTGAAATATCACATGGCAGCTCCTTTGTTCCTGGAGAAGTCCCTCAGGGAACCCTGGGCCTCTGAGAATTAACTCCCTCCTGTATGCTGCCAGTGTTTTTCAAACTGCTGCTTCTGTGCTGTATCTCCCTGGGCTGTTTGTTGTGCTGTGCCTTTAAGGGTGGGAACTCAGCTTCCTGTCAAACCTCTAGACTCTCCCAGAACCAAGTCGACTGAATTTTTAAAATTCCAGGCTTTAAGTCCCACTCTTAGGAATTCACAACCCTCTAATTTTTGGCTTTTCTAGTTTTCAATGCCAAATGTTCTGGGAATTTGTCTTCCCTATGTAGGCTCCCTGCCTGGTGTGAGGGTCTGTTTTTTTTTGTTTGTTTTTTTTTTTTTTTTTTCCCCTCTTTGCACCCATGGCTCCCTCCCTACTGCAGATGGTCCCTGGTCCTTTTAGCCCCCCAATGTATATCTGCCCTTCCTACCATCTTAGATGTGACCTCTTCTTGACCTTTAGCTGTGGAGTTTGTTCTGCTAGTGTTCATGTTGTTTTATGGTTTATTTACAGTGATGTGAGTGTTATCTGGCTGGATTCATGGGAGTAGAGCTCAGGGTCCTTCTACTGTGCCATCTTCTAGACTCTGTAGAGTTGATATGAATTTCAAAAATTCATACACATTTGTTGAAACAATTGTTATTGGCTCAATATCTTAACATCATTGTGTTCTGAAAAGTTTCTGATTATCTTAAGTACTTTTAATTCTCCGTAACAAGAAATCCTCTTGTATAGTTCTATTTCCCTCAAGTTCTTTTACAAATCAGAAAAAGAGGGAAAACCAAAATGAACAAAAGGAAAGTTAGCTATGAAGGAACATCAAAGGAAAAGAAATGCCTGGATTAAAATAGAATGAGAATGAAGAAGGATATTGTTCTTACTCTGAATCTGGGCTTACTTTGGTAGCCAATTTCTCTTAACCCTAACCTTTCTTTTTTGTCAATCTATTAAATGTTATCCCCCAACTTTCTTTATGTGGCTGACATTCCCACAAGTGTATCAATGCTAACGACTATTGTAACCATACTCTCAGAGTATTATTGCCCATTCCCCAATTATGACATATTAACATATATACCCAAATATAGCTTCTATTTCTTCTAAGATAATGACAATTTTATTTGACTAATTAATCAGTGCTTTTAGGAGATGCTATATGCATCCCGATCAAGCAACAGATGTGATTTTGAAACTAGTATTTATTAAATAATGGCTTTCATTCATTCCCTAACTTGGAGTTTTGTTCTAGTGGTAAGTGTAATAGTCAGAAATGGGCATGAACTGCAAGATGGTAGTTCTATGGAACAAGTTGTGTTTGGTCACCAAGGGTTTATGAAACCTATAAATCATGCCAAGGAAGGAGTGCCTGCTTTACTCAACTGTTGAGACTAATTGATACTATTTTATCTTATTAATGCTTATCAAAGCTTAACTTCCCATTAATTTTTTAAATACCTATCTAAGGGACTAATGTAGAAGGAAATTCTTCCTTGATATACAGGCAACAGCATCTATGAAACCTAAATGGGCGATTATGCTAGATATGGCATAAATCTAGAGTGGAACAAATCAGTATAAGGGATTTGAATGAACGTTTTGACTTCCCTGCCTGAAATTCTTACGTAAAATTTCTTTAAGCTGTTCTCTGAAGTGGCTCTCTCTACTCCAAGCTCTGTTCATGCAAATCCAACTGTTCCTTTCCTCTTGCAATTATTCAACATAATTAGCAATATTTAGAAGTTTAGCCATGTGTTGCACATTTTGAGTGTAGGTCTTGGCTTTCTTCCAAGTAAAAATTTCAAGGTATTGTGCTCCTTAACTCTTCCGAAAAGATGTCTTTCAAAGACAATGAGGTGTCAATTATTCTTAATTGCTCTTTAGTTTTCTGTCTCTCTTAAGCATCTATCATTTTTGACAAACAGTATTTCTGAATGGACTCTGACTAAAATAAAACTGTTCATATTTTTTCCCCTATCTAATGATAGGTAACACACAAGAAATCAATTTACAACAGAGTAAGTGTGGGCTTCTACATTTTTTGTGTGTGCATGTGATGTTTGCTCTAATAATATATTTTCTTCTCTATTCTCTGAACCAAATATCCTTACTTGAAAATAATATAAAGTTGTTGGGAGTTTAACTAGTGTTAGATATGTATCTTCAAACATTATAGCTTTTCCTACAAGGGCTACTTTCCAAATAAGATTCAGTTATTCTAAATTAACCTGAGGCTGTGTTACAAAGTGCACAGTATTCAATTTGAATTATAAAATAAATTTTGTGCAAGGAGAATATCGTAGGCTGTATCCCTTTAAAAATTTTGACCTGAGTGACATCTTTTATAGTTTTTATTTAAAGATAAGGCATGCATCAAAAATTCAGTGAAATGTAATGAAGATATATCCACTTAGTTCAATATTGAGATTTGATTACTCTTGGTATCAGTGAAATGTTACTTTAAATATCCAAATAAACAAACTATCAAAAATTTACCAGACAAGTTAGAAAGGCAAGGGTGACTTTATTCAAGACTATTGCAGTAGGGGAGAGAGATTGAATCCCCCTCTACTGAAACAAAAAGCGGGAAGGTTTTTATATGCTGGGATGACTTAGTGGAAAATTATTGGAGGACATTAGGGAGCAGGATGGTTAATATAATTGGACTGTTTGCTAATGGTTGCTTGTGGAAGTTAGACTTCTAGCCTCCAACATAGTCTGGGAGGTAGGACACCATCTTTCTTGATGTTTACATTTCAAAGAGATGACTCCCAGGTTCTTCAGAAAGACTTTCTTGGGCTGCTGAGAGAAGATTCGTGTCTCAAAGGGACAGATCAAGAATTTATAATTGAACTTCTTCTAAAGAAAATGCTATAAAAAAAGGAGAGGTCAGGAGCCAACAGTCAGGAAGAAATCTGTCTAAAATTTAATCAAACTAAGAGAATGTTAAGGTCATCTTGAAAAAAAAATGTTTACTCTTGTTTGGAACCTTTTTGTAAAGTGTGGCACATCCTATATAATAGTTGCTCTGAGAATTAGAGAGTTTCAACATTCAAAAATATGTTATAGAGTACACTCATAGAATGTAGGATTTATATATTTTATGCCATAACCTATTGGTAATATTTATTATACTGAGAATTCAAATATTCTTGAAAATCGTCAGTTATCTCCCTCAATGTCTAATGCAGTGCATTTCTTCAGGTAAATATTTTTCACCCAATGAAGAGTGATCCATTTATAATGTAAGTTGACCTGAAACTGATCATGGTGATTAAGAACATGGTCACCTTTGAATTTCACAACTGTTAAAAGAATGAAAATAGTATCATTCAAACAATCTAATAGTTTTTGAAGGCATTTGCTGTTTCAGAGGTTTCTGGCAATGTGTTGGTTCATTAAGTTTTAATGAAATGTTTAGTAGGCATATGAAAGTAACTCAGTTTAAAAGCTCTTGAGCCAAATATGTTCTGTTAGTCCAATGGGATAATTATCTATACGCATATGGAGATTGGGATGTCCTTCCGAACAAAAATCAATTTTTTTTAAAGATTTTATTTATTGATTTGACAGAGAGAGAGAGACAGTGAGAGAGGGAACACAAGCAGGGGGAGCAGGAGAGGGAGAAGCAGGCTCGCTGTGGAGTGGGAAGCCTGATGTGGGGCTTGATCCCAGGACCCCAGGATCATGACCTGAGCTGAAGGCAGACCCTTAACGACTGAGCCACCCAGGCACCCCTAAACGAAAATAAACTTTAAGTCACTTCTCAACTAAAAGTATTTAACTAGTAAAACAAAAGTACTGAGTCTTTGTGAGTATGAATCTCATTGTCTCTAAATGTATTTACTTAGATTTATTATATCTCTATTCTCATACTAATACTCCCTTAGAAATCCGTATATCTGCTGAAATGGGTCTAAAGCCCTTTTTACGTTATATCATATCACTGACATAATAAAACACTTAAAATTATGGCTAATACCTCTTGAACTTTTATGTTCAATGTCCTAAATGATTTACATACATTGATTCATTTATTTTCTTACCAAGCCTATGAGGTAGGTTACATTAACAGACTCAATTTATATATGAGTTAATCAACTTGCCCAAGATCACACAGTAAGTGGTAGCCAAGATTTAAACTTAGGAAGTCTAGATCCAGAATCCACATGTCTATCATTATACTATATCCTCTATGTATTTATTCTATTATTCTAAGCCATTGTTTATTTAGCCTATTTGTTTATTCCATTTCCCTACCCCATGCAAAATCCTTTAAGGTTTTAATAGCTATCAAATACTGCAAAAAAAAAAAAATTGCCATGTGTTTTGATTCAGTAAATAATATTTTTTGATAAATGACAATAAGATATTATCTTCACATTTTGCAGTTTATTAGTTTCACACAATTAAACTTGTTTTCTTGTTGTTTTAATCTCTTATCCTAAATCTTCACACTGTTCTTCCATTCTTCTTTGCCATCAGCATATTACTTTCTTCATAATTGTACGATGGCTAGGATTTTCTTCTAGACTGGAAATCTGTAGTGGGAAGAAAAGTACATGTGAGGTGATGTATTTTGTAATAGATACCTGTGACTGTGTTCTTATGTTATTTCTTATTCTAATTTATGTGTGAATGTGTATTTCTTTCAATAGGAATAAACTGTAATGAATGAGTCTTTTATAATATTATAGGACTTATAAAAATGTCACACAGTTCCAAACACAGCTTTGGGAGGCATCCTTTGCCCTGTAGGGCACCATATCACAGCTACCTTAGGAAGATTCACCAGAAGAAATGATGATATTGATTTATTCACAAGAATGCCATATCTACCATTTACTGAGAGTTCGGTATATATTTCACTAATATATGTGAATCATTATACATACATTTACTTCGTTCATATCTGAAAGCGTCCAGTGATATAGATTTTTTTCTGATTTTTCAGATGTCCAAAAGCTTAGAAATGATAAATATTTTTTTTCCTAAGATCATACAGCAAATAAGGTTCAAACCAGATTGCAAACCAGATTTACTTGACTGTGAAGTTCATTTCTTTAATAGAATTCTTTTTTTTAATAGAATTCTGACTCCCCTTATTTGTGTTCTAGTTCTGCTTGATCAGTAGAACAATTATGAATTAAGTTGTCTTCAATCCCAATTACTTTTACTCAACTTCAAACACTTAATGCAAAACTTATTTTTAAACCCCTTACTTTTGTATGGCTAAATAGATTGATCTGGTTGTGTCTTCTCTTCTCCCACCCTGTGCTAGTATTTACATTAACTATATTAACTTTAATAGCATAACTTCTCAGTTTAACTCTGTAACAATTATGCTATGTTCGTAAGCCTCATTATTTTTTTCACAAATCAAATCTATTTAATAAAAACACATTTAATGACATTCAATTACTCTATAAACAGCTAATAGTAGCCAAAACAATAATTTAAATATTTTCATATCCATAATAAATATTTCAAACAGAAAAATAATAAATCCCATCCAGAACTCAATTTTGGATAACTGTTTAATATGTGTATCATTTATGAGGAGATTAAACAATTTACAAAGCATGTAAATCCAGTAACATTGCATATGGATAATGTTTGTCAGTACTATTATTAAAGTAAGTATACTTTTTTTTTTCTAAAGAAATATATATGTACATGAATAGTTTTTTAAAAAGAATACTTCTAGGGCTCCTGGGTGGCTCAGTCGTTAAGCGTCTGCCTTCGGCTCAGTGCATGATCCTAGGGTCCTGGGATCGAGCCCTGCATCAGGCTCCTCTGCTGGGAGCCTACGTCTTCCTCTCCCACTCCCCCCGCTTGTGGTCCCTCTCTCGGTGGCTGTGTCTCTCTGTGTCAAATAAATAAATAAAATCTTAAAAAAATAAAATAAAATAAAAAGAGTACTTTTAAACAAACATATTTTATTGCAATTAAACCAACCCCAGAAGTTTTTTCATAACTACGTACATTCTCTCCAGACAACTTATAGCCATTTCAGAAAATACATGATAAGGATAAAGGCAGAAAAAGGCAGTTTATTCTGTTTTCCATGGACTTTTTCTAATATTGAAAATGATTGTTTTTGCTAAAACTCAGATCTGAAATTTATAGCAGAATAAATGAGACAATTTTATTTCATTGACAGACTAAAATATCATTGAGTAGCTGATAGTATAAAATAAATTCTTTTTTTCCCAAGATTTCACCTCTTTAAAGTTCCTTGAAAAACTTCTTTAATAATACACCTTAGAAAATGGCTTAAGGGAAAATAAAATATCTTTTACTGTGAATTATTGCTGAATTTTATTGTGTGAGAAATATCATTGAGTTAAAGGATGTGTACTATGAGATATAGGTTTTGTTTTGGGTTTTGCTTATCTGAACAGGACACATTTGGATCAAGAGCCCATTTTTTAAAAATATATACTTCTAGGGAAAGCTGGGAAAAGTGTGACGTGTTCTAGAAACGATCAGAAACTGTGCAGCCTGAGTGTGGACAGTAGTGATTTCTCTGGAGCCTCTAGATAATTGTTACAGGTCATTGAAAGAATGAGTATTTTATCCAGTTTAATAAGGATTCCATAATGTATTTAATCAAGGTAGTAATTTAATCAATTTATATTTTTAATAGGATAGTGGTCAGTACTGTAAGATTCAAATTAAAAGGAAGGCACAGGCAAGGTTGGAAGAAAGGAAGTATTTCACTAGTCCATGTGAGGAACAGTGGTAGTTTGGACTGGGAGGAGGTGGCAGTGCGGATAGAAATAGGAGAACAGAACTGAGATATGTAGAGTTTCTGCTCGCTGAAGTTGGTGGTTGACTGTGTATCAGTAGACGAATAATAGATGGGAAGAGAGAAATCAAGAATGAACGTCAGTTACTGGTTTGAGCAACTGGACAACTGATGACATGAATTACTGATATGAACAAAACTTAAGGAAGAAATGGTTTTACACACAGACACAGTTTCTAAACAATTTACATATTGCTAAGTAAAATAAGCCAGTCCGAAAACTCTACCTGCTATGTATTACAAACTGTATGGCATTCTGGAAATGGAAAAACTGTAGGTATAGTAAAAAGATCAGTGGCTGCTGGAGTTTAGGCTGAAGGACGGAGGGATGAATTGGTGGAGGACAGGAGCTTTTTAGAACAATGAACTATTTTGTATGATACAGTAATATGGACACATGTCATTCCATATTTGTTAAAACCCATAAAAGTTACAACACAGAGAGAGAGCCTTAATGTAAGCTATGGACTTCAGCTAGTAATCAGGTATCAATATTGGCTTATCAATTATAAATAACGTACCCCATTATGGAAACCCCGGTGGAGGAGTGGTGGGAATTTTGGATCTCTCTGCGCTTTCTGCTCAATTTTTCTGTAAACCTAAAACTGCTCAATAAATAAAATCTGTTAGTCAGAAACATCTGATAGATCACAAGAAGTGAATTTATGCTACTTCATAGCAACACTAATAAAATGTTCCAAACATTTTTTAAAGATTTTATTTGTTTATTTGAGAAAGAGGCAGTGAGAGAAAGAGCACAAGCAAGGGGGAGAGGAAGAAGCAGACTCCCTGCTGAATAGGGACTTGGGACTCAATCCCAGGACTCTGGGATCATGGCCTGAGCTGAAGGCAGACGCTCAACCAACTGAGCCACTCAGGGGCCCTATTCTAAACATTTTTGTAACTAAATCAAATGTACCAATATTACGGTCTTTGGAAGAAGTTATGGTAACAGTTCCAGCTTGATATATTATTTCACTTTTTAGGTACCAGTAAAAAATGAAGAGAAATAACATTGCAAAACATTTCTTTTTAGCAATGATTCTTCCAGATTATTCTGAGTATACATTCTCATTTTCTTTGAACTAGAGGAGATATTTCTATAATATCGTTGTAATCCTGTAGGCTGAAGAATGTAATAAAAACTGATATCCATGAATAGACATTTTAATAGGATAAATTAATTTGAATGATCTCTCAACTATTTCTTTTCTTCTTCTTCTTTGATATCCAATAATAGGGAGCATATTAGTTTGAAATATTGAGTGCCAGAGGGAGTTTTAATAAACATCATTTACTTATCTATTTCCATGATTATCAAAAAGGAAATGAAGCCAAGTTTACTGACATATTTCCAGTTTTATGATAAAAGGAAAACTTTACTCTGTAATATTTATTGATGTAGAAAACTGTGCATATTTCATATTTTTATAATTAAGCATGGATATTGTTTTATGAATACTTTAAGGCCTTTATAGGAAATGACTGCCAGTAATAAAGGAATTTAAAGCTCTTGCTTTCCTTACCAAATTATTTGAACTTTATTTGCATGTTCTTTGTAGTCAATAACTAGCAGCACAGTCTTAGAAGACTTATAGAGTTGGTGGACATGTTCCACATCTTCACTGATCAATACAGTAGCTCCTAGCCACATGTAGCAATTGAGTACATGAATAATGGCTGGTGTGACTGAGAAACTGAATTTTTAACTTAATGTAATTAGTTTAAATTTAAATAGGACTGCACAGGTAAGAAATGAAGGGATTAAACATTTTTGCATTTCTTTGAGCCCATCCATCCTGAAAAATAAACATGACCTATCCCTAAGTTATTAGTGTAACTGGTATTATGTACTTATTATTGACATTATACTGTGAGGTTTGGAATATTTTAATTTTTATTAATCAAGAACATAGTGTTTTTAAGCAGATAACCTTGAATAAATGAGAGCTACTCAAGAAGATTACCAAGAGATAATAAAACAAACAGGGTCAGTCTCTTAAAAAAAAAAAACTAAACAATGACAAGTAACCATTTTAGTTAAGGAGAATAGAAGTTTTCCAAAAGTAAGCAAAATCTTTTTTATTTTAAAAATGGTCAATGAAATTAATTATTTCCATTAGTTTAGATATCTATAACTAAACATTTAATTTTCAAATATTTTTATGAGGTGGATGCAACTATTCCCATTTCTGAATGGGCTTACTGAAGTTCAATGAGTTTTAGTCAATCAGCAACTGATAAGTAGCTGAGTTGGGATTTTTACCTGGTTTGGATACAAAGTGTATGCTGTCATATGCTATCTCCAAGAAAAACAAATTCCCTGAGTAAAGAGTACTAACTCACAGCTCAGAAAGATCTATTGTATTAGTTTACCAGGGCTGCCATAACAAAATACCACAGACTGGATGGTTTAAACATCAGAAACTTATTTTCTCATGGTTCTGGAGGCTGAAAGCCCAAGATCAAGGTGTCAGCAGGCTTGGTTTCTCCTGAAACCTTTCTCCTTGGCTTATAAATGGCCGCCCTATTTCCGCTTTTTAATATGATCATCCTTGGTGCCTTTCTGTGAGTCCTAATCAACTTTTCTTGTAAGGACACCCATCATATTAGATTAGGGGCTACTCTAATGACTTCATTTTAACCTATTTACCTCCTAAAGGCATGATCTCCAAATACAGTCATAATGAGGTACTTGGGATTAGGGCTTCAACACATGTATTTCGAGAAGACATAATTCACCCCAAAACACCTATGTAAAACTAAACTGAACTATTATTGTTTGAAATATATTAAGAAACATCACTAGAATTTTATTTAAAGCAATAGATTCTATACATTATATGAGAATTATTGAACAGAGATAAGCAGCAAAATTAATAATAAATCATTTCAATCTAAATATTTCTAGGAAAGTAAGTTGATAAAATGATATTCATTTTCTTAGAATAAGTGGTTGTTACCTGTCTGATGATTTGTAGGATATTTTAAAGAAATGAAATATATTTTAAAAATACATAAATTTCTCCTTGTAAAGATGCTTAGGTGACTTACTTGGTGAAAAGATACAATGAAGAAAAAATAGTACTCAAACCGTTTTAATTTCAGGACCTGGAAATACTTACTGGCAGTTTAAATCTCTTAAATACTTGAAATATTTTCTGTGAAATTGTGTTTATTATGCTTACTTTCTATGTAAAATGTGTGATCTTGCTAGAAGACTCATAAATTAACTCAGGTAGTATCTGAATTATTATAGATTCTGAAGTTATTCCAACTGAATTAATATAAATTCACCAAGACCAGAAACAAGAGGATGGGTAAGGATGCACAAAACTGCAGGTACACAAGACCAGGATTAATGTGACACAAAGAAATGGGGACAAGTCATTGTAAACTAATGCCATGAACAACTGAAATAGTTGTAGTAACCATATAATGGGATCAGGCTTAGGTTGAACCAAAGGAATTTTACAGGTCAGAGCAAACAAGTAGAAAATAGAAAATAGTTTTGGTTAATTTTGCTCAAACACATTCTTTCTGATAACTTTGTATTAAGAAAAAATCAAGCATGTAGTGACTACTTGTCATTAATCACTTTAGTAAGTATAATTTATAAAAAATTGCTACAATAATGTAAAGCATTCTGAACACTGCATCTTAAGGGCTTCTACATTTGTGTCTTAAAGATTTGAAAAAACTATTTATATTTACCTCTTAAAACCATCGATTTATGACTAACAGCATCAAATCAAAGTCTTACCTAACAATAAAGTAAAAAAGAATGAAAAGACATAATGTTTAATAAAATAGTCCATTTATTACAGTATCTTTGGATTAAAAAAAAGTCTTTATATCCTGCTGAAAGTAAATCTTCAGTAAATAATGGGCAGTACCACCTTGTACTACTGCTATTTTTAGTTATCAATAAAAGAATCTAAAGAATGCCATCAGAACAAAGCAGGTGTGTAAGCCTGAAGTAGTGAAGTTGGAGGACATTTATTGTACTATAAGGAGAATATTATGATTTATACAGAATACAAAATTTCTGTATTTTTGCATTTTCTGAATCAAGAGCAAGATTTGATGAACTATTTTTAGTTCCCATTTATATTTTACATGAACACTTTTAGAGTTCTTGCTAATTGAAATAATACATCACCTAAAATATGATAAGAAAATGCTAAAAATAATTTTTTATTATCATTTTGATGTTCTTGCAATTTCTTTTATTCTTCTGAAGACAAGTACTCAAAATATGCGTCATTAGTTCCCTAATTTGAACAAACCTCCAGTTCTTTCAAGAAACCTGTTTAGCCTCTGCTGAACTCCAGGATCTTTACCACATGCTGCCAAATTAGAATTTTTTTAAAAACATTGATCTTACAGTAGTTAGTGAAAATGGCAGCTTTAAGTTAATATTACAATGTGATGAGTAAAACAATAATGTGATTAAAGCGTGGTAGGGAATGGTGGATAGGGAGAGTAATCATCTCTCCGTCTCTGGGGAAAATTTCATGTTAAGTTTGGGTTTTAAAGAAAGAATGAATTACATAAGACTGATGAATCACAGACCTGTACCCCTGAAACAGTTAATACATTATATGTTAATTAGTTGAATTTAAATTAAAAATTTTTTAAAAAATGAGCATAAAGTTCATTTAAAGTGATAAGAACAGGTAGATCAAGAAAGTGCTATCTCCTCTAAGGGGAACTTTGGTTGTATTACTGATTGAAACTGAAGAGGTGGTTGAAGATGATGCTAAAATAGTAATTTGGAGCCAGATAAGTCAGTTTATTTTTGTCAGTCTAGCCAGTTTGGATTTCATCTTGTAGCCGTTCAATAGAGAGTTTTAATCAGAAAGTGAGAGTCGTAGTGAGGAAAGTTACAACATTAGACGATATATGGGAATGGGAAGAACTTAGTAGCAGAGGCCAGGTGAAGAGGTAGTATAACAGCCCAGGTGAGAAATAAAGAAAAAACAGCAGCTTCATTAATTCGAGAGAAGAAAAGCTAGATTCAAGCAATAACTGAGAGTTAAAGATCAGCATGGTGTGAATGCCAGCTGAATGGCAGGAGTGTAAGGGAATAACTTGAAGACAAAGACAAAGTTTTCAGTTTCAAAAATTGGGTAGATGGAGATGCTGCCAACAGGAATAAGATATAAGGTAATGTGGGTAAGAAACAGGTGATGCAATGAAAACATACTGGAGTTTTAATGTGAAAATTCTGAATTACCAAAAATAGAGAGATGAATAAATATATGTAGATATAGTCAAAGTTATGCATGTCAGTTTGATCCATGGGTGAATTATAAAATGTTTATGAATGTTTTTAAAAGCATGCGATAATACATTATTTTCTAAAGTGGATAATAATGCTTTTTGTAATCCTTTTTATATCACAGCATTATTTTTTTTTAACAAATGCTTTGTTAGAATTATGTAAGATAAAACCTATTTTAATATATGTTCAAATTTGGGGCACCTGGGTGGCTCAGTCAATTAAGTGTCTGCCTTCGGCTCAGGGCTCAGGTCATGGTCCTGGGGTCCTGGGATTGAGTCCCACTCAGCCTCCCACCTCAGCAGGGAGCCTGCTTCTCCCTCTCAGTGGGGAGCTTGCTTCTCCCTCTCCCCCCTGCTTGTGCTCCTCTCACACTATCTTTCTCTCTCTCTCTCAAATAAATAAAAAATCTTAATATATATATATATATACACATGTTCAAATTTTCACAAATTCACAAATTCTGAATTTGTGAGAATGTGAACTTTTAAATTAAACCGTCACTAATATTTAATTGAATACAATAGAAAAGGTAATTATTTTTACTATGAGGCCAAAAATTACTATGATTTTGAAATGACTCTTTTTTTCCTACAAGACTTGATCTTGCTGTGCTACCAGCTCCGGTATTAACTCACTACACATTGACTGGATCATATAAGTCCTACTTTGCATAACTTAGTAATAAGATTTATTTTAATAAGCATATGTATTTCAGACATTAAAATATGTTCTTTTACATTTTAGCAGATGATTTTTTCATGATTTTTAATAGAAATATTTTGTTGAAAGTAGTGTTGTTTGTTTTGTCAAATTCGTAATAAAATACACTAATCTAAGTGCAGGTTAAATTTCTGCCCTTAAACTTTTTTGCCGCCTCTCTCTCACACCTTAAATTCTCTAAAAGTAGAAATATGAGGAAGAATGACTACAAATTTATGAAATTCAGTCATATATACAGACATTGGTGTCTTTTTCGGGCTGAGCCTGTCTGACACCAAGGCTGCTTCCAGCACATACTCAATCTTATTCATGTTCATTAGTGCTGATAAACCCCTCAGAGAGTCAGTTGCCCTTTCTTTCAGCCCTCAGCTGGTCACGTGCAATGTCATTCTGTAATGTGCATAGGATAGGATCTCATACTGCAGAATCTGGCAACCCCCCAACCACCACTCTCGACACCCTTCCCCCACTCGAGGCCATACGATGTCAGAAACATTTTCTTCCCTGCCACGTGTATACTGCAGGAATGGCAGTGAGAAATCCTCATGTAACAAGGGACCATACCACCATTTGAACTGTTCTTCCCAGCCTGGTGACATGGACCACATTTGCTAAAGGCCAGTGCTAACCTAGAATTGAGAAGGAGAATTTCTCTCTCCTATTCACCAATAGCCACAAACTTCGTGAGGGAAGCTCCTCATTTTTCTTTCTTTGCACTCTTCTGAACTCATTCTGAGAAGTTAATGATCAAAGAGTCTAAATTACTTCTGAAATATTGTGCCTATTCCAATTCTGATTCCTTTCCTCCCCTCTCTAGATCTTGTTATATGAAAAGGAGGCACTTAAGTCTCTCTCTCTCTCTCTCTTCTTTGTTTTCAATGCAAATCATTTATTAGCAGTTTAATTTTTTTTAAAGATTTTATTTATTTATTTAGTTGAGAGAGCGAGCACACATGAGCTGGGGGAGAGGCAGATGGAGAGGGAGAAGCAGGCTTCCTGCTGAGTAGGGACTCCTGTGCAGGGCTCCATCCCAGGACCCTGGGATCATGACCTGAGCCAAAGGCAGACCGTTAACCAACTGAGCCACGCAGGCATCCTTAAATTAGCAGTTTAGATGGATACTTCACTCTTTAGCAGTGGGCTGCCTTCAGAAGAAGGAATGCCCCTCAACTTATTGGTCAGAGCGAAATTCAGGAAAGATATCCAGTAAAGGGGAAAATGCAACATTCCTAAAATCTTCGAAATGTCATTGTTGTAGACCGGACAGATACTATATCAGTAATCGAGGTCTGTGCTCATTTTATTACTAAATGGTCGTCTCAAGTTAGGCAAATTACACTCTCAGGGCTTCGTTCTACTCATTTATAAAGTCTAAAATAGAGGACATATATTAAATTAAATTTAAAGTCTCTTATTTCTATGAGGTCATGACATGAAATGTAGTGAATGTTATTCAATTATTTTACTATTTAAAATGATTTCTCCTTTAATATTCATAGATGTTCATTCTTTTCTGAATTTTATAATTAATAAATTCAATCTTTGTAACACATGAAAAATTCCATTAATTGTATAAGTATTTAAAATATGGAGAATTTTATGAAAGTGATAATTAATATGGGAAGGAAAGTAGCACTGCATGTACACACTAACAAGAAAACTGATGACTATTTTGTGCTGTCTTCAAAATTATCTATTAGAGCATTCATTCTTTGGACCTAGGGAAGTAATATCCAAATGCTATTTTCTGTAATTTTGTTACTTGAACAAAAAATTCATAGAACAATAAAGAAAGACATAATCACAGAACTAGTTAAATCATAAATTAGGGTGGATGAAAAGCCAGATGAGTTTTTTTGTTCAATGAAAAAACAATTCCTTCAATAAATGAAGTTAGAGGGTGATTAATTTTAAAATTATTTACTGTTTATGATTTAAACAAATATTTATTAATCAGTCACCATCTGCTTGCTGGGCACTGTTAAAAGCACTGAGAACAGAAGAGAATGCTGTTGCCATAAAGCAGCTCACCTATTAGTGGAAAGACAGACATATCAAGAGACAAAGGAGTGTAAGAAAAAAAAAAAAAACCTGAAAAATCTATAATGCATGATATCTTAAGGGAGCAGACAGGTACCTGATTCATTTAGCTTAGGCTAAGGAAAATGCAAAAATTTGGTAACTCGATTGAATTAATTATCCAATAATCATAATAGCAGTGGAAATTTAGGAAGATTGGAGGTGGGGGTATGGAATAGGCAATGAATCACCGCAGGCAGAATGTGAGTGTGGGAAAAGCTTAGAGGTAAGAAGGGCTTTTTGGAGACTGCAGGTAGTTTCAAATAGCTGAGTCGAATGTGTATATGGAAGGAAGAGCAATAGGGAAATAAATAAGGTTGTAGTGATGAGTAGTAACCAGACCAACCCGGTAACCAATTACATTGATGTTGCAATCTTTTTTGGCCAGTCTTCTCAGCCATTTGTCAGTTAACTTCCCTGGCCTCAGAACGTTTGGGTATGCTTCTTTTTCACTCATAGAACTCCTAATTTTATGATGGACCCTTTAGTTTAAAAACGTTGATAGAATAAGTAAAACTAAGATGTTATAAACACCAAAATATCATAGTGAAGGATCAAGGTTAACCAGTAAATAGACTGGTTGGCAAACAGTGAGTTAGAGAATAGAATTGACCTTGTTTTCTCATAATTACTAACACAAACTTTTTCATTGTGAATGTTACTTCATCAAGCATCCCTACAGCTCTAGCACGGTACATTCATGAATGCTTCCATATCTTTGCATGTGATTCTTCTGTTTTTCTTTTTTTTTTAAATACAAAACATTGTTGTACACGTTTGTCAGGGATAATAAATATATGGTACGCAGGCTACCTCCCCTTTCTCCTACATTCCAAAAGACTTTGCTATTACAACCTTAAATTGGTTCCTTCTGAGAATGAATGTGACTTGGAATCCTATTCTGTACATTAAGGACAGCCTCTAATTTATCATATTTAGAATTAAACTGAAAAATCTTTTCTTCATTTCTCGTGTTTATGTTAAATGCTACCTCTGTTTTGAGTCCCCTTTTAAGGTGAATGATTCCAGTTGTTACTGATGCTACACTGTTCTCCATTAGTATTGTACTAATAATCAGAACCAGGTAGTGTGACACTTACTTGTTCTGGAAGGTTTTTTGTTTTTTTTTTCCATGTATATTTATCTTCTTTTCCTTAGCAGAGAACACAATTCCCCCAAGGGCATTTGAAAACTTGCATCTTGGTTATCCCATACTCAGCACAATGGTGGTCATAAATCAGACAATAATTGTCTTTTGATTGAGGTATAAATATTACACAAACATTTTATGTCTTGAAAAAACAAAGAAAAAATACACATTTTATTAAATAAAAAAAAGAGAATGAGATGAAGTCAAAAGTCACTGTCCTATAGCAGCAGAAAAATAAAAACAAATGTTTATATTAACCAATTATGTGATGTTTAAATCAATAATTCCAAACCAAATTAGGTTTTGTTTTTTTTTAATATGGATAAACTCCCAGTAGAAGTACAGTTTATTTGTGTATTAACAGTTACAGCCTTCTCTTGGGGGAGAAGTTAGTTGGCCATATATGGGTTTAATATTGCTCTCACTGATTAAAAGAGAGTAAAAATGGCTTTTTAGGAAGCGTGGAGTCAGAGTTCACTTTGGTCTTGGGCTCAGGAATGTTTTGGGTGTTCTAAATAGAGATCCAATCTTCAGATTCCTGACTTAGAGAATTTATCAAATGTAAGAATACCATTCAGTAAATAATACTCACCAAGCCTACATGTATCAATATATCTCTCTAAACTCCTTTTCCCCCATAGTTGCAGAATCTGCCAGACCATGTTCTCTTTCAACAACAGGTTTTGTATACCATGCTGCCCTCCAAATTAAAGACTCCCCACTGCCAAGGGCTAAAGCCCAGCACGTCTTGCGTGTAGGCAAGGGCCTTCTGTGTTCTGGCTTACTTTAGACTCATCTGCTACCATTTACCCCTTTGCACTCCGTGTTCCAGCAAGAGTGTAATAAGTCACAGGCCTTCTGTTGAACAAGCTTTCTGGTGTGTGTGCCCTTATCAGATTCTCTGTCTGGCAAATTTATAGTCTTCCTTAAAATCCCATGCATCCACGACCTCCATGTTTGACCAGTATTTAATGAGGCCCTCTTCCTTCCTCCATGAGGTGAGGGAATAATGAATTTCCCTCTGCTTTCCAGGTGTAAATCCATGTTCACTTTTATATTCTGATTCTAATATATTTTAATACATTTATCTGATTGCAAGTCTATCTTACTAGACCATGAACATTTGATGTCAAGAATCATGATTTACTCATCTGTGTTGCCAGTGGTGATGACAATAACCTCTATTCAGTGGATGTTCAATAAATGTTTCTGGAATTAATTCATAAACAGGACCTGTTAAAATGTGTATCTGCTACTAAGTTTTCTGCGCAGCACATGTGGTTTCTGAGATTCATTTTCCCCCTTTTTAGTTGGTGCATCCTGAGGAATTAAGGCAAAGATGCTGTATTTCTTGTTTCCCATATTTTTTTCTTCCCTCCTTTCTCACTCCCCACAATTCAGTTCATCCAACCTCAGAGAATTGGACACAATTCAAAATAAAGGTGTGTGTACATGCATATGGGAAAGATAATGATTTCATAGAAAAATTAGCGTTCTTGCTATTTTATATACACATATATTTGTTATATGGAAAAAAAATCTTTCCAAAATGAATAATTCTTACTTATTTCATACCAAATTAATTTATATAAAATAATGATACTTTCAGGCTCAATCACTGACCTAAAGCCTTTTAGTTTTCATTTATCATTCTTTCTTTTCTTTTCTTTCTCTTTTTTAAAGTAGGCTTTATGCCCCATGCAGGGCTTGAACTCATGACCCCAAGATCAAGAGTTACATGCTCTTATCGACTGAACCAGCCAGGCATTTCCATTTGTCATTATTTCTTATGTTGTATTTATATTTCTTCTGTCTAGCTTAAACTAATGTTTTTTTCATCTTTATTAAATAACAACCTGCTTTCAAAATATGCCTGCACTTCATTAGGAAAATGTTTCCAATGCCCCTTTAGGGAAGGGAAGCTAACGATGTGTTCAGCAACTGCTTTGGATGATTTGAAGTAGAATGATACAAGGTTTGCAATCTAAAGCATGACAATGAAGTATTGTTCCATTTATTGGACGTGTAAGGTGCTTAGTGATCTTGATCATAAAACAGGAAAAGAGAATTGAATCTTTGACATGAAAAGTATTTCACTTCCTTTTTCTATATATACAACGGCAGGTGTTTATTATTTGGTAAGAATCATTTCCTAATATTATTTTTAGCCAGAGAAGTACTATTCTGACCTCTGAAATGCCATGTTTTAGGGAAAAATGCCATTCACAGTATGTTTTAATAAAAGCGATTCACCTTGGAAAAGGCAAGCATCTATCAAATGCCTGGTCATGCACACCCCGATCAGAGCGTTCAGCAAAGCTTAAAGGTACAGTTGAAGAGGCAGAGAAGGAATTAAATGAGAATGCTAGTTTCTTTGATATTATCCTTACCTTAAATAAAATACGTAGAAAGCTTGCTTTCAAGCTTTGGATCAATTTTTCAGTTAAATGTACTGGAACTACTTAACATTTTCCATTATATGAAGTTGTTCTGCCATTGCTTAATTTTTCTGTGGCGTATTAACAACTAGAGATGTTTAGCATTTTTTATTAAACACATCATGAAGAAAGCATACTTTTCACCTTCCATAAAAAGCTTAACATAGTTTAATGACTAATATTTTTTGAGTGCTTACTTTGTGGCAGAAGTACGCTAAGCACTTTATGGGTACTAGAAGATTTAAGGGACATCTCACAGGTGTTCACTGTTCTTTAATGTCTCGGTGCTAGGAACTGGTGTGGAATCCCAACTCCATAGGACTGGTGGGAGCATCTAAAGAGAGACCTAAAAAATGCAACCATTTTCTGTGAGTATAAATTTATATTTTTAAAGAGAATGTACATGAGCATGCCGGCCTGGAGGCAGCCACGGTTCAGCCCTCAGGTGGCGCCGGTGGCACAGCTGCAGGCGGCCTGTTGCCAGAACCAGAGTCTTTGAAGAGAGGACTAACAACAAGGGAAATTCACAGAATATCCACATTGGTGAAATTGTGTTTTTTCATGCTCCTTTTCCCTAGACTTTAATTGGGATTGGTGGCAACAGTTACAATTCCGTTACACTTCATTTATTCACTCCAGGGTATGTGCCTAATGTATGCCAGATCTGGGAGAAGGTGTGGAGCAAGACATTGAGGTTAATTTTTAGCTGCTGGACCTGTGTGTCAACAATGTTGCTTTTCTCTTGAAGTTAAAAAGAAAGGAGCTTTTCAAAGACTCATTTCAGAATGACATGAAACTGTCAACAACCACTACATGTGGTAGGAGTGAGGCCAGGTCTCCAAAGGTCAGCAAGGCTAATGATGCACTTGTGAACTATTTAGGAATTCTGTCCGCTCTATTTGGTAAATTAAGTTCGATAGAGGAATTTTTGTTTATTTAAATTTTTTTAACTGAATTGAAAGTTCATTAAATAGAAATATAAAATCACTGCCTACAGTAAAGAAAATAATAGTTAAAGACAGCTTTATTAACTCTTTTATTAATTTGAGGAACATAGTACTGACTGATAAGCACAGTGGGATGCCAAATCATTACTTAAACATAGAGTCTTAAAGATGAAAGCATTAAAATAATCTCCAACACCTGGGCAAGATTAATCATTATCTTATAAAGAGATAGTCTTTTACTCTGACAGGTGAATAGAGAGGCAAAGAAAAATCGTATATTAAGAAATTTTAAAGTAGACATTTTTAAAGCATTCTTCCCCAGTTTGTTAGGGTATAATACAGGTAAAAAAACATAATATCTTATATATGAAATTCAGCAGAAAGATTAAGTGCTAATTTTCATGTTCCTCTTTTCCCAAAAAGCAAGTACAATATAATTCTACATTTCAGCATTTAGGAAGAAAATTAATTTTTACTAGCAAAAGCTTACCAGCTGTCAGGAGGAGGACATTTTAAACTTGAAATCCTTAATTACATTGCCCAAAACTTCTACTAGAACATATTAATAACTGCAACAATAGAAAGTTATTAAATATAAATAGTGCTTTAATATATCTTTTCACATCATACAAAATCATGTGCCCCAAGAACAAGAGCTTGTCTACAAGACAAGCAACCACCTAGAAGATAAGAACAGTGACAGAGACACACGTTTTCTGTCTGAATATACTTTTCAAAGGTTCCTCTTTGCGGCGTTACAGAAGGTGTTTGCAAGCAGCTTGGAAGGACTTGGTCTCAGTTTAGGATGTTTATTATGAACCACATACTTGGCAGGACTTCCTGAATACTAGCTGTACTATCTGTTTATGGTTTTAAATTCTCTCTGGGGCTTTAAGTATCACATATGTATCAAGTATGAAATACTTCCCATCTCTGGAACTGCTCACTCTGTATCCTCATACCTCACCCCATAGATTTCCCAAACTTTAGAAAAGGCTCTGAATTGACCTGAAAGTACGGAGGAACTTTGTCCATTGTCATCTACAGGAATCTATAGATAGCAGAATCAGTCTGCAGTTTTAGCAGAATGACCTTACTTACAGTTTTTTCTAGATTGTTACCTCTTTTCCCTCACGCCATTTTTCTTTACTTAGCTGTTGTGAGTATATTTATTTTACCCTCTGGCTAATTTTAGGCTTTTCCGTTTTTTATGCTTTACAGAAATATTATTATAATACTCTATGTTGTGTTTTTCTTTATGTTTATTTTTATAGCTTTTCATTGAGAATTTCAGATCTGTACCTTTATCATTTTCACTAAATATGAAAATTTTTGTCATTGTTTTTCAAATACTTTTTAAATGTCACATACACTTATACTAATCTATATATATTAATATTACCTCACAGAGAACTGTCTGTTCATATTTTTTCCTAGCAATTTTCTGGTACTTTTTTTTCAGTTTTGATATTTTCTACCACTATGTCTTTCACTTCACAGATCTACTATTATGTATTATCTGGTTTTTAAGTATGACTTTTTCTTCTTTTCCTATATTGCATGCAATGAACATTTTTTCCAGTTATGTATTTATTTATTTATTTTTATTCTAGATGTTATGTTGGATTCTCTCATATGTTTTATATTACTATTGTTCTATTTACTTATTTTCCTTTAAATCTGAATGTAGCTATAATTGCTTTTTTAAAGTCCTTGTCTAATAATTCAGTCATGTTTATTACTTCTGTTCTATTGCTAGTGAAAAATTCTTATCTTGGTTATGGGTCTTATGTTCCTGCTTCTTCCTGTGTCTAGTCATTTTGATTATTTGCTGGATGTTGTTAAGTTTTATGTTTTGTTGTCTTCCTTCAATGATTACTTCTCCCTTCCTTTATTCTGAAAGACATTTAAGTTCCTTTTAGTTCTTTTTTGCCTTGTTTTTAAGTTGCTTAAAACAAGTTTGGAGTAACCTTCATAATGGTTTAGACCATTTAAGAGTTTAGACTTACTATTATGGTTTACCCCTTCTGGAGTCTCTACTAAATGCCTCAACAAGACTCTTCATTTTAGCTGGTCTGCACACTAATGTTTCCGAACCCTTTGTGAGCTTCAGCAGAAAGCTTCTTGGTTGTTCCTTGCTTGGTTTTATGGAGTGCCACTCTGTGCATGCATTGCTTAGTATTTATCCTCTGGCTTACGGGTAACCTGATGAAGATTGTTTAAGCTCTTTCTGTATGTAGCACCCACTTCTCTGGATATATATTCTACAAGTTCAAATGCCTCATTTTCCCTGAATTCCAATCTCTTCATCCTCAATTCCTTGTGACTGTTTTGTTCTTCCTGGATTTCCCTGATCTAAGGTTCTAGGGACAACACTCTGTTCATATTTTTATGTTTCTGCATGGCCAGTGCTTTCTTAGAAAAGAGGCATCTGAATTATGAGATGATTGGATGACACACATACCTTGAAAGTTTGAGACTGCACTCAAGAGATTTAAATAAAGTCTTCTCCCCCACTGAAACCATTTACTTATGTTCTAAGAAAATTAACTCAATGACATCTCTATATATTCCATAGCGATAAAGGAAAGCTAGAGATTTTCCCTTCCCTCTCTAGGGAAAACTTGTTTACATTTAGAGTAAAGGTCTTTCTTGCTATCTCTGAAAAGTTGGAAACTCAGATGTGCCAACAGCTGCTGTCTAAGATCAGTTTCATAATTTCAGAATTTCTCTCCTGTGTACAAATACATGCATGTGATAGCTGGCTCAAGTGTCATCTCATATAGAATTAGAGTATGAGGAGCTGACACAAAATACTCTGTACAAAAATTAGATGTTTGTTTTCTTTCCAGAGGACTTTAGCGTGTGTATGTATGTATCTGTGGCAGAAACTAACTTGTTAGCTTACTTGCAAGTAGGGTAAAATCTCAAACCCTTTACAGTTTTTGACTTGACTTAGACATGGCCAGAACGACTCCCAGAGATAAGCCGTGATTATCATAAGACTCATTTCATTTGATTACATTCTCTCAGATAATATATTCTTTAGTAGCTCATATTGTCCAATATCTAAAAACATCTTGATGGTCCAGAGAAGCAAAACTAAAACCCTACTGAATGTCACATTTTTGGTTGTCTTAGCAGGACTAAAGACCACCAATTCTTGCTCGGTGATGAACACTATAACTGCTAATAAGACAATTGAGATGAAAAACTATTACTAACAGGTCAATATCAAAATACAGCTTATTTGAGGGGCGCCTGGGTGGCACAGTGATTAGGCATCTGCCTTCGGCTCAGGGCGTGATCCCGGCGTTATGGGATCAAGCCCCACATCAGGCTCCTCCGCTATGAGCCTGCTTCTTCCTCTCCCACTCCCCCTGCTTGTGTTCCCTCTCTCCCTGGCTGTCTCTATCTCTGTCAAATAAAGAAATAAATAAATTTTAAAAAATACAGCTTATTTGAAAATTTTAGTAGAGGGTATGTTTTTTAACATCGATTGGAGGCATCATCTGAGCTAATGTTATTATCCTGAGAATGGAAAGAGATTAAAGGAAGGATGCTTAATATGGAATGATCAGGGCAGAATATATCTCTTGTTTCATTATAGATCCTTAAATTGGGAAGTCAAGTTCTCAAAAATATGATGGCAACTGGTAAAAAGGTTCTTCTTGAGCAGAATGACATATGCTGACTGTAAAAATAACATTAAGCAAGGCTAAGAATAGACAGCGTGAAGTATTTGCATGTTGTATTGAGTTAGTGCTTTAATTTTAAGAAATCATAGAGAGGAAAATGGAAGCAGCCTGATTGACAGTAGTGCATAATTATCACCAAAATCATTAAAGCATTTTTATACTCATTGAAAAACATGACACAAATTTTAGGTCCATTAGAGTTCAATGACATCCTTGTGGTAGCCTAGAGGATTTGAGGGAGAGTGTGTTTAAATGTAAACTGTACTTGCTGTCTTTCATGTCAACATGGTTATTACTAACATGATATTTTCATGTAATTTCATGCCACCTAGTCTACTCAGGTTTAATGGAAAATTTGGAGTTAAAAATTATTTGAAATAGATATGTTGTAATTTTTTATTTGTTTTTAAATTTTTATCCCAATCACTTATGAAAATATTTACCCAAGAATAAAAATAGACTCCCTTGATTCAGGAAAATATTAGGAGAAATGTGCTCAGGCTACTCTCTCCATTTTGTCACATTTCTTTAAGCATTGTACCTCAGAAGGGCAAAAACAAACACAGCAGCATAAAGAAGTAAAAGCAAAATAAGACTATGTGTTGAAAAAATTTATGCCAATCATGGAAACGATGTAATTTCAATTAAATGGCAGGAGGTTTAGGTTTAAAATGTTATTGCACCTTTAAAAAAATGTCTCCCCATAAATAACCTGAGCTGTGCTTATAGTGTTATTTATTGGAATCATATTCCAGGTGCTTTTATAGCTTTTGTGCCAGTGGAGTTTTACCATCCATTGTTAAGTGGAGATTCAGAACATGCCCCCACCCCCAACCTGAATCCTTTTGTAAAAGGCATCACTCCTGAAATTATTAAATAAATAAATAAATAAATAAATAAATAAATAAATATCTAGATTGAAACTGTAATAATATTATAAATATTGGGAGCAGAATTGGAGCTTTTCTCACAATGAATATGATAATACAAATATGCATAATATGAAAATATCTGTCTTTATAGACTAAAATTTAAAGGAACTAGGAAAAACTTCTTATAAACTGTTTATACTATATTATTTCTCTACCACATTTACCTTAAAAAATGAACATAAGAAAAAAAAAAGACATACATACCTTACTTTTTTTCTATGGGTTAATATCTAGTAATTGCTATGCCAGATAATCTGATTGAAATATAAGATTGAATGATAATGTGTTCATATGAGAAATACTAGATATAAGTATTGGATATAGAAGTGAATTTCAAGCCCAGAATTGTTTTTTGGACCGCAGAAATCCAGACAATTTGTTCTTTTAATGTAATTAAAAACTGGCTAAATTTATAATACAATTAACTTTAACTATCCATGTTCTGGATTTTGCATTAATTTAGTAACTTTCTGAGTTCTGAGAAGCTAATTTCGCTACTTGAAGCTATTTGACTACTCCTAGAAAACTTTGTAGTAAGGAAAAATTTCCTTTGAGAAATGCCAAGTGTAAGAGTATATTAAGGAGGCTCAAACATTGCCCACCTACTTTCTACATTACTCTGTATTTTTATTATTTATGGGTTTATAGAACATATGTACTTTACTTTTTAATAAATATTTCAGTTAAGAATGAAAAAGGTCCAATCACTTTGCAGAACAGTTTGGCAGTTTCTTAAAAGTCAAGCCTATTCTTTAATCCAGTCATTTTATTCCCAAAAAAAAAAAAAAAAAAAAAAAAAGGAACATATGACCATACAAAAATTTGCATGTAAATGTTCATACCAATTTTTTAGCCAAAAATTGGCAATAACACAGGTATCCATCCACAGATAAAAGGAAAAACCAATTTGACATATTCATACAATAGAATATTACTCAGTAGTAAAAAGGAATGAACTTTTGTTACACAAAACAAAATGAACAGCTCTCAAGATAATTATGCTTCACAAAAAGCCAGACCAAAAGGCAACATATCCTATTATTCCATATCTGTAAAATTTTAGTTAATGTAATCTACTATAGTGACAGAAAGATCAGTGGATCTTTCTGAGAGAATGTGAGAGAATGAGAGAATGTGCATAAAAGGCAGGAGGAATTACAAAGTAGCACCAGGATACTTTTGATATGATGGATCGGTTCACTGTTGTAACTGTGGTGAGGGGATGGTTTCCCTCACTTACACACACACACACACACACACACACACACATACATACATCAAAACACATTTAGTTATATACTTTAAATATACGTGATTTATTGTATTTCAGTTACACATGAGTAAAGGTGTTTAAAAATTACTCACAAAATAATGAGTAATGTTTATTTAAAGAACAGTGAATAGATGTGTACACATGTGAGATGTATCTTTAGGTACATATGGAATTTTGGAGGAGACATTTGCTTCAAACCATTGAAAATGTTTTTTGTTTGTTACTATTTTTTCTCCATTACATGAAGAAAAATCAGTTTCATTATCTTGCTTTTTTCTTAATTAGATTTTGATGTTTGTGAAGCTATGTATTGAGTATTGGAATGACTGCCAAAGAGGAAAGATCCTTCAAAGCAATCTAAATACTGCACTAATAAACAAAGGATAACTTGCTTTAATATTTTAATAGGCTATTTTTATATTGTCTTTATCAGCATGTATATAAAAAACATTACAAGATCCAAAAATGACTAATAGACCTAATTATAACTCAAGAAACCATATAAACTGCCTAAAAGGGGTAAATATAACAACAAAGTGGCAATTACAAGCATAGGCAACTACATTTTGGTTTACACTTACAAAAGAATCCTACTTGGTAAACTATATCTAGGTTCTGTTAAATATATACTTAGAATAAATATAAACAATTAAAAATCACTGTAATTTTTTTATAATAAATGTTTATATTAGAATAGTTTTAGACTTACAGAAAAGTTGCCAAGATAGTACAGAGTTCCCATAACCCATACCCAGGGTCCCTTATTATTATCTTATATTCATATGATGCCTTTGTACCAATTAATGAACCAATATCGATAAATTATTATTAATTTGGATATTTTTTTAAAAGTTTTTACTTAATGTACTTTTTCTGTGCCAGGATCATCTCATCTGGCATTTCACATTTTATTTAGTCATCATAGTCCCTAGGTACTCTAGATTGTGACAATTTTTTTTTCTTTTTGATAACCTTGAAAGGTTTGAGGACTACTGGTCAGGAACATTGTAGATGGTCTTTCACTATTAGATTATTTGAAGTTGTTCTCATGATTAGACAGAGCTTGTGGGTTTTGAGAGAAAGACCAAAGAAATAAAGTGCCATTCTTATCACATCATATGGAGAATGCATAATATCAACATATAGAAAAATTAAAATACTATTTATTTAATGAAATTTCATCCAAATAATTTAAGTCTTGGATTTGAATTTTATTGCACATAATACGTATTCACCTGCTCTGTCTACAATTGGTGGAGTCATGGTGTGGAAATATTTTTCAAGACAAGTAGCACAGTTTTATTTTGACAATTGCCATAAAGCCACTTGATTTACCTCTATAACATGAATTAGTTCTATAAAAATTCCCTTAGGAAGCATAAATCAACCTTTTTATTTTTATTGTTTCCTTTTTTTGTTTGTTTAGTTTTTATTTTATTTGTTTATTCTATGGAAAATCTCTAAAAATATTCTTCTCCATGTTGACATCTTAAAAAGTAGTCTACTGAGAAAAACGTCTTAATGATCAAGTGGAATTTATTTCAGGAATATAAGATTGGTTCAATTCTATAGAGTTTATTAATATTAATGCACTATTTAATGGGTCTAGCTAATAAAACACCTTTACTATATCCCTGATGTAGGGGAAAAAACCCTTCTGACAAAAACCAATAGCTACATCTAATAAAAATAGTCAAGAAAAAAACAATTGAGGGATATTTTCTTCACATGATTTTAGATGTCACCAAGGCAATTAGAAAAAATGAATCAAAGAGAGTTATCAGAACTGGTGAAGAAGAAGTAAATTATCTTAATTTGCAAATGATACCTGGATCAGGGGTCAACAAAGTATGGCGCATGGACCAAATCTGGCATGCTCAGGCTTAAAGCTGGATTCCTCTCCGAAAATTGCTCTTGGCCAAAGAGAGTCAGCTCTGCTTTTATCCCTCCCCCTTCTATGGGGGCAGTTTGCATCTAATTATTGGTCAATCCCAGGTCCAAAGATCCTTTAATCCCTTACAAGTATTATACTTAAGAGTTCTCCCCAATAAAACCATTTACAAATATCTCAGCATTTTTTTTCAGGAAACTTGATCTAAGATATATTTAATGGAAACATATTAGAGTATAATATGGTACAACCACTTTGGAAATTAAATAGTTGTATTTAGTTTCTTATATAGTAAAATATACATCTATCTCAGTATCTAGCAATTCCACTCCTAGATATTTACCAAAGATTTACAAAACTATATATACACAAAAAATATTCAAGCAAAAAATTTTTATAGAAGTTTTTTGCATAATAGCAAAAAATGGAAATAGCCCAAATATCCATCAGCAGGTCAAATATTT
This sequence comes from Ursus americanus, assembly GCF_024610735.1. Lineage (NCBI taxonomy): Eukaryota > Metazoa > Chordata > Mammalia > Carnivora > Ursidae > Ursus > Ursus americanus. The sequence goes on along the minus strand of NC_142127.1, from coordinate 68,210,567 downwards.
AATAATTATGCTATGTTTGTACAATAAAATGCCACACTAATTAATGACAGAAATAAATTATTGATACACTAAACAACATGGATGAATCTTCAGATATTATGTTAGGTCAATGAAGCCAGACACGAAAGAGTACCTACTGTATTATTAGATTTAAAGTTTTAGAACAGGCAAACCAATCTGTGGTGATAAACATCAATCAATGATTGCACTGTGCTAAGGACCTTGACGGAACTGTTTAAGGCATTTGATATATTCTGTATATTGATTGATGTGGTGGTTACATCATACACCAGAATATATATTTGTTAAAATACATTATCTGTATATTTAAAGTTTGTGCAGTGGAGGTACTATGTAAATACTTTTATGAGTAATTTATGCATAAAAAATTCATTTTTTAAAGAATGTAATTGAAGTCACAAGAAAATTCATAGGAAAGGCAATTAGCAAACCACTTGAAGATCAACATAGTGGTATCAATTGATAGCAGAAACTCTGGATGAAGTGTGAAGAGAAAAATCAGAAAGATCACCAGCATTAAAATTTGTTAAAGTGCTTGGTGGAGTTTAAAAAGTCACATTTATTTAAATAGGCATATAAGTACTGTGTATTATCTGAGGAAACATGACTGAGAAATATAGGAAAATGGAATTATTGCATATAGAACAGTAAAGATGGGATATATTAAAAGAGAGTTGGACAGAACAATAATAAATGAAGTTTAGCCCTAGACTGGATATTATTCTAATGGTAGAATGCCTCAGGGCTGAGTTATTTAACTCAAAGAATTGATTTTTTTTTAAAGATTTTCTTTATTTATTCGACAGAGATAGAGACAGCCAGCGAGAGAGGGAACACAGGCAGGGGGAGTGGGAGAGGAAGAAGCAGGCTCATAACGGAAGAGCCTGATATGGGGCTCGATCCCATAACGCCAGGATCACGCCCTGAGCCGAAGGCAGACACTTAACCGCTGTGCCACCCAGGCGCCCCTAACTCAAAGAATTGAATATGAACAAGACTACAACTTTTCCCATTTCTCACAATGGGAAACCAACCAACCAAATTCAGAATTATATATAAGAAAAGAACAAACAAAAACAAATGCCTCAATCAAAAATCAAGGCAAGGTGAAAGAGAAATAAAACACTTGATTCTAGTAATAATACTAGCCTACCTTGAAAGAGGCAGGGGTGAGGCAGGGGAGGGGGATCTAATTTATGATGTAGGTTCTAAGGGAAAAAAAAAAAGGAAATGAAAGAAAAAAGAAAGGAGAATACTTTAAGAAGCAATGCCTTAGTGCATGACAGAAATACTGGTCTTCAGTAGGCTCTTGCATCACGAGGCTCAGAAACATCCACTGAAGCATCTGTTCAGCTGTTGGTATCTGGCATTCTGTTGAGACTGAAATCTGGTGGATTGTCTCAGTTTCATCATTCATATGCCACTGGGTCTTTGGTATGGGGTTTGACAACATAAAATACTGTTTTAGAAAAGTAATTTTGCCTGGAGTAAGTGCATCATAGTTTGAAGAATGACATTTAAAAAAATAAATTTCGTTGGTGAGAGACTTAGCTATTGATAATTACATATCTTATTTTTAAAGATCTATTTATTTATTTGAGAGAGAGAGCATGAACGTGAGTGGGGAGGGGCAGAGAGAGAGAGACTCCATAAGCAGACTCCCTGCCAAGCGTGGAGCCTGATGTGGAGCTTGATCCCAGGATCCCGAGATTGTGACCTGAGCTGAAACCAAGTCAGCCACTTAACTGACTAGCCATCCAGGTGCCCCTCTTTTTAAAAATATTTGAGCTATTTAAGCATGAGGATCATGAAAATTGGTTTTAATGGGCATTTCCTTGATGACTACTTATCATTATATTCATTAACTGACTACTTATATTTGTGTCTTATTGATCACATATACTTTTTCCCTACATGATTGTGTCTCTTCAAACTATTTCTCCATTTACCATGTTTTTATTATTGAGCTTGTTACAAATTTTGAGATCCCAAAGGAACTATATGATTCTTATTAGAGAGCCTGCGTCATATTAATGAAACCATACCCAATTCTACTATGGCATTAGTCTCGATGAAACTTAACATAATAAGGAATTAGGAACAATTTCATTTCTTTGGATTTTATATTAATTTAAAATAAATAGGAATTTGGGAATGGGTACTTTTACATACCTTACTAAAATAATTTTATTTCCAACATTATTAGTTTCATTTTGGGACTTTAATTTACAAGGGGATTTAATCTTTTTGGTTCTGTTTTTCCCCTGGGGATTTTATAAAGAAAAGTCAGATTTGGGTTGTTTCCATATCATTAACATTTTATTATTGAAATTTTTATGTTCTTTTAGTGTCATTCTAAAATATTTGATGGGCTATATTAGACTATATGGATGGATATGAGTTGAGCAAAAAAACCAGAATATGAGTAATATTTCATCTTTGTGTTCAAAGTGCTTTGAAGTTTATTTAATTACTCTTTAGAACTCCTTCTTAGCCTCTGAATGCCAAAGGTATACTGCCCATGCACACTGCCATGCCCAAAGGAGAAGCTCGTTGTTATTAGGAACCAGCCTTAGGAAAGTGGGGGAGGACTTGCCTAAGAAACAAAAATTGCCCATCTCCTTCATGGAAAGGAAGAGCCAGACACCAGCTAATAATGAAGAGTGATGAGTCATTAAAAAGGCGATATTAGGTAGAACTTTAACTCTTTGTTCATTGTTTTCAACGTGGAGTTTGCTCCGGTAGAGTAGCAATTCGCTCTCCACCAATTCATTCTAAAGGAAGAAGAATCTCATCTGATGGTGAGTTTAAAAGAGAAACACTAAGAGAGAATGGCTGAACCTCTTCTGATTCCTTCTTCTGTTTTGGTATATAATTGTCTTCAGAGAGCATATGTTCTTTCTACTTCCCTAGTTTAATTATTACAAGTCCGGCTGGCCTCCCACCCTCCTTAGTGATATCCAGCCTTGCCTTTAACTCAATAATTATGGTTATTCAGTTTTGAGTGCAGTTTTCCTAAGCCATTTGGCTAAGGCTAAGCCATGCCCTCCCCTATGGCTTCACCATTAACAGAGGTGATACCCTGATCACCTTCTGCTAGTCTCCTTTGTCAATCTCTCTATTAGTTACAAACCTACTCAAAGAATAAAGCTAATTATTGACATCTATGACACCCCAAGTGGCATAATGGGTTATAAATGCACTTAGATAATTTACATTCTAATTCACTCTCTCAGTGCCATTTTCCGATGTGGGTTCATTGTTTCATTTTAATGTTAAGGGTCACACGAATCCCTTAAAAACAGTATGAAAACTCCAGAGGGATGTTGGTGAAATAGAACTTGATTTCTTAGTTTGAAGTTTTTAACAGAATGGGATCTTCCTTGGCCTGGTTTCTATGACTGTATATTTATCACAACTTCCCATTCTCTATTTCCATTCTCCATACAGCAGAGGAGTTTTTAATGCAAATTTGATCATCTGACTTCCCTACATAAAACCACTGTGTTGTTTTTCCCTTGTATCTAGGATAAAGACCAAAAACCAACATGGGTTGCTATGTGCTAAATGACCTGGTTCCTGAGAAACTCTGTAGACTCATCCATTGCAATCTTCCCTCTTGTTTTGGTGCTCTAGCCTTATTGGCTTTCTCTCAACTTTTCAATTATTTCCTGCACAACCCTTACCACAGAATTTCTGCACTGTGGTTCTTTTGCCCAGAATAACACTGTATTTCCTCCCTATTTCACATACTCTACCCCATTAACTTTTAGACACTAGATTTCAATGAAAACATTACTCCTTCAGTATTATGGCAAAGCCACAACACACTGTAATCCTCTTGATTCATTTTACTTCACAGAGTGATAATGTATATATAAGATATGAGATAAACACACATTTGTGTGCGTGTGTGTATATTTTATATGTATATTTTTCCATATATGTGTATTGTTATTGCTGTTGTTTGTTTTTTCTGGTACATTTGATTAGAGTCAGCCTTCCCCAGGCAACCGTAAGCTCCATGAGAGCAGAGACCAAGTTAGGCAAGTTAAATTTCCTCACTGTTTTATTGACAGTACCTAGCAGAATGCCTAAAACTTCCAGACTCTTACGCAGTCTTGAATAAGCGAATAAATTGCCTCATCTATTTTATATTCTTTATTACTCTAAAGGTAATTTTGTGTGTGTGTGTGTCTGCATACGCAGGAGGGTTTTGATGATTTAGACAACCTGCAAATGCTTAAAAAATTAATGAGAGAATAAAATAGATGCCAGATGTTTCTCCCATTTGGCAATTGTCTGGACCCTGAAAAAAAATCTTTTAACGTAGGTCTTTGTGTTTCCTTACTCCATAGTTTTACTTTTAACTTTCCTTCAAAAAATTCTTCCAAAAAGAGCACGACAAAGCTAAAGACATCTAGTCCCAAGAGGAAGAAAACAATCTTAAATTGGATTAAAAGTTAATGAAATATTTTACTACTTCATTTTGCTATAGCATTTGCAAGTTGTATCTGAACATCCTAATAATTTTAAAATCACTCTCATCATCTCAATCAGTGAAAGGCTATGAAAAAGTTCTCATTTTTATGATCCAGAAAGTCTCATGCAAGAGAAAAGAAATTAGGTTATAAAAGGAAGGTACTGTATAACTTGCCTAATGGCCTGTAATCTGCTAAAAGTACAGCTGCGGTGGGCTGGTTAACAGGTGCTATGATTATGGAGCATAACAAACATGTTAGGCTTTGTAGTGCATTTAATACCTTATAAACAATTGGGCTAATTTGGACAAGGCTAATGGATTAGTTCAAATGACACTCTTGTAAAAGGTCTGTGATTATGTTGTGCAGATTTGACAGAAATTCTAAGCTTAGCAACGTGTTCGGATTTAAAATAAGTAGAATACTATTTTTAATATTCCAGCACTGAATTCTAATTTTATTCCCTCCCTAAAGAACATTGTACTTTTGAATGAGGATAATCATTCTCATGGTACTCTAACAGTCTCCACCAACACAAAACTATGGCTTAAAATGTTCCAAAGTTCTACCATAATAGCTCATGTACGCTGTGAAAATGGGCATAAATCCCTACCCTGAAACAATCAGAGCAAATAATTTGGGATTTTTCCTGCCAAGCAATTAACTACACATGTGTTACTTAAGCACCTTTGAGTAAAGTGACAGAATTTTATGCATAGATTTAAAGCCAATTATTTAATAATTGACGGAAGGTTTTTTGTTTTGTTTTGTTTTCTGAAATGAATGACTGAATACCAGAATATGTGGACCAAAGAAAGGAATTTGGAGGGAAAAAAAGTAGATAACAAAATCGTGGTACACGTTGGCAAATTCACTGAAATTCCAAAATGAGGAATGGATACAAAGGTCGTTTAAGAAAAACAAGAAAAATAGTTAAGTCACCTGGCATAGGCAGTCATATAGTAGATATTCAAATGATAGAGTCAAAGGGAGGTATTAGCTTGATCAATCTGCAACTCAGAAGACCTATCTAAAAGTACAAATTTAGGGGTGCCTGGGTAGCACAACCGGTTAAGGGTCGGACTCTAAGTTTCAGCTCAGGTCATGATCTCAGGGTCCAGAGATCAAGCCCCACGTCAGGCTGCACACTCAATGGGGAGTCTGCTAGAGATTCCCCCTCACCTTCTGCTCCTCCCCCCTCCCCTCTAAAATGAATAAATAAATCTTTTAAAAAATAAATAAAATACAAATTTAGGAATCATTAGCAGATATATTTTGAGCCATCTGAATAGGTAAACTCAATTGAAAACAAACATAACAGGAGGTGAAAAAAGATGTCAGGATCACCTGCTGAACAGCAATTACATACAAATAGATACGAGGACAAGAGGCGACAAGAAGGCAGAAAAAGGAGGGATCAGTTAGGTACAACAAAAACCAAGAGATTATGGTGTCAAGGAAACCAATAGAGTAAGTAAGTGTTCTGAGACATGGAAATAGAGTGTTTCAAGATTCTGTTGAGGAAGTAACAATGTCCATTAGACATGAGCTTGCTGGTTGAGTTATAATGGTAGAAGCATAATTAGAGTTAAATTGTAAATTGAGACATATTTCTGAAAATATGTGAGCCAGATGAATAGAAAAATCAACTTGCATTTGCTGCTAACCACCTAAAAACTCTTTACAAAATTTATCAAACATCGGGGCGCCTGGGTGGCTCAGTCGTTAAGCGTCTGCCTTCAGCTCAGGGAGTGATCCCGGCGTTCTGGGATCGAGCCCCACATCAGGCTCCTCCGCTGGGAGCCTGCCTCTTCCTCTCCCACTCCCCCTGCTTGTGTTCCCTCTCTCACTGGCTTTCTCTCTCTGTCAAATAAATAAATAAAATCTTTAAAAAAAATTTATCAAACATTAACTAAAGTCCATTGCTGAACTTTGAAGAATATAAGAGAAAAACTTTAGGGAAGGGATTAAAAGAAAACAAATTATGATTGGTAAAATACCACTAATTCTTGAATCAAATTTTACGTTGAAACATGTAGAGTGATGATCTGAGGATCTAGGCTAAAAAGTTAGAAAAATAATTACAGATCAAAACAAAAGGAGATGAGAGATATAATAAAAAGAAGCACAAATTTAAAAAAAAAAAACAACAAAGGTATTTTAGAGAGCATCAACAATAATAAACCTCTGTTTAAAAAAATGAAGAAAAAGTATAAATAATTATGGAAATGCAAAATATGTAAAATTGGAAATGACTACAGATACATAAAATATTTAACATTTGAAATAAAAATTTATGCCAATAAAATTGAAAATGTAAATTTTTCTCTTGAAAAATGCAGCTTACCAAACTGATCTGCAAAGAAATACAACACATAAGTAGAACTAAAATAACTTGTAAAAATTTGCAGCAATAGAAAATAAGCAAGGCCCTTTAGTTTTAGTGGTCAGTTCTCAATTTTTCAGAATAGTTAATATATATAATATATATATATATATATATATATATATATATATATATATATGTCTTATATAAACTGTTCTTAAGAAGAGAAGCATTTAAAAAGGATTTCTCCCAATCCATTTAAAATGCTGGTTTATTCTTGAAACTAAACTTAACGAAGATAGTACATGTAATTGTAGGCTAATCTTAATGAATATGTTGTGATCATAAAGTTTAAAATCTTCGAATATCTTTAAAATGCATTATAATTGATATACAGTTTAGAAATGGAAGAGTTAACATTAGAAAATAAGAAAGGTAATCACATTAACAGATTAAATAATGAAACTTTATGATTATCTCAGTGGATGCACCAATTAATTTGAAACATTTTATAACCACCAGAAGAAAAAAATAAAAGTAAATAATTCTGTAGCATAAATGCTGTCTACCAGAAACCTCAAGCAACATAGTATTTAATGGTGAAAAGAAAAGTACTCTCTTTAATATAATAGAATAGACGGATGCTACCGGGTATAACCTCTTGTACACACCCACCCCCACACAGACAAATAAATATATATAAAATACCTAAGGGTTGCCATGGAAGAAATGAAGACATCATTATGTGTACCCAGTAAGATGTATTTATATAAATAAGAAAATTTAGTGTGTTTCTGAAAATAAAATCTCCATGTGAAAATTAAATGCTTTCTTGTACCCCAGAAGTAGATTTAGAGAAAACATTGTAAAGAAGTAAATATTATTTACAATAGCAACAGAAATATAAAGAAACTAATAATTCTAAGAGAACATGAATAAGACCTTAACTGATAAAATTAGAAAACTATAATGAGTAACACTGAGGAAAACTCAAACATGAGGAGAGAAATAGTATTTTATAAACAAAAAATTCAGTATCATAAAAAACACAGTTCTCTCATTTTAATATTTGAATTTAATAAAAAGATCAAGGGATATTTTTGCAGACATTGACAAGTTTGATTCTGGGATTTATAAGGAAGAGCAAAGAACAAGAATAAAGAAGAATATTTTGAAGAAAAACAAGATGGGGTAACCCATTTTAACAGGTAGCAAGCTGATTAAAAGTGATGATGACTTACATTTCCAACCATGATGGAGTAACTGGGACCATACTTACTAATCTGACAGCAACAGAGAGAAAACAGAAAAGGTAAGAGGCAATGATTTTTTTTTTTAAGTTTTTATTTATTTGACACAGATAGAGATAGCCAGCGAGAGAGGGAACACAAGCAGGGGGAGTGGGAGAGGAAGAAGCAGGCTCCCAGCGGAGGAGCCTGATGTGGGGCTCGAACCCATAACGCCGGGATCACGCCCTGAGCCAAAGGCAGATGCTTAATGACTGAGCCACCCAGGCGCCCCAAGAGGCAATGATTTTTAAATATTGAACAAATGTAGCCCTCAGCCTCTGCCAACTTTTCTTCTGTACTGCCATCTCTTTACAATCCCAGACCACACAACAGTGACAGGGAATCTGCTTTTGATGAAATTGTGATGCCTTCTTCTAAGAAGTGAGTGCCTTCATGGGTTTCATTTTATCACGTAAAGACTTCTTGGGCCATATAACATGATGCTAGTAGAGCCATGGTTAGTATAGAAGTCTCAAGTTTTAGCACTGGATAAGGGACTATGATTTTCTCACTGTGGCTCACATCAGGGCTTCATTCACTAGAACTAGCATCCTTTTTGTGTTACATTGATCAAAACAGGAGTAAGTTGGCTGCTGAATACTTTGGATTTTTAAAACCCATGATTTCATTTAGTCACTGTAAAAACATCTGCTGCTCACACCATTCTTATAAGTATCTTGCATTCAATGACAACTGTTCTTTGTAGTTGACATATTGTTACCTGGTTTTTGTCACTCCAGGATACCAACAGCACCAATAAAACCAGGTATCCCATCACAATGGCAGCATCTTCTACCTTCATATTGAAACTATAAAAAGAAAACACTATAGCACTTTTCAGAAATGCTGAATCTGTCTTCAGAAGTGTTTTCCAAAATGCCTTGGGAAGAAACTGTTCTGTATTTTCCTCTGGTATGCGTTTAGATGGCAGCTGAGCAGATCCTGGAGAATCTTCTTTATATTATTTATTCTATTTCCATACGTATTTTGATTTATCCCTCTATATCAACCAAGGAATATCTGGCATCTTAACTTCCTTTACATAGAATCTAAGTTATAGGCCACTAATTAAACAACAGTTATGGCCATTTATAACTGCTTGCTCTAGTATTGATTGGAAAAAATCTCTGTTCAGTTCATATCAATATATTTAGGCAATATATAATCATCTTCTCTTATGAATCTAACACAGTAAATATATATTCTCATACATATATTTCAGATTCTTATATAAATTAACACAATCTTTGAATTATTTTATTGTATTATGTTTATCTTTCAAGTTCCTGATACCCTGAAGCATATGGGAATCTGTTGTGAAGGGTAAAAAGGGAGAATCATCAGAAGAAATGACATTATTTTGCATGGGAACACTTCAGGTATAGTTTTGTAAAAAGACTGAAACAACCTCAGTGTTTCAAGAGGTGGAAAAATGTACTGTTTCTACTGGCAAGGAAGTTTCAGTGGGATTTGAATCTTCATTACTTGGAGTCATCTAAATTCTTCCAAGTTTCCCGCATTATTTCAACCAAAATTTTATTTCTGGCTTGGCAAGGATGTAAATTTTAAATCTAAGTTTTCATTAAATCAGATCTCCAGCTTCAAGATATAAGGTGCATTTAAAGCAGTCATAGGTGCTTCTTGATTCTCTGACAAGGACTTGAACTTATAATTTAATTCATTACCTTTTCTAGTTAGAAGGAATCAGCCCACTCCATGGTATTGAACTTCTTATGACCCTTAAATTGCCCTGTAATAGTATCAGTTTGGTGTACAAAAGAATTGCCTTCTCTCCACCCATCTTTCCAGATGAGCACAGAAACAATTTCAAACAAGCGTTTTGACATTGTGTTGTCTCCTCTAATTCTAATCACAACTTCATTGCTTTTAAACCCATTCAGGTTAGAAAAACACCAGTTCCTCATTCACATTGCCCTTGGACTCTAATGTCTTAATTGCTGCCTGAGTTCTTAGCTGCAGAAAGTAAAATCTGCTCTTGCTAGTTTAAGAATACAAGTACTCATTAAAAGATAGATACCAGAGAACAACACATGGATTATACACAGCAAGAAATAGCCAGGAGAAACACTAGTGGCATTGTTAAAATTCCTGTGCTGCAGTCACCTGACAGTAGTTGCCTATGCCAATAAAGACCTAAATTCCAGCGTAGCCATCATAAGTATTTTATTTCTTTTTTTAAATTCTATTTATTTAGTTATTTATTTAGAGAGGGAGTGCGTGTGCACACACATGGGAGGAGGAGGGGCAGAGGGAGAGGGAGAGAGAGAATCCCAAGCAGGCTCCATGCCCAGCATTGCACCAACCCAGGGCTCCATCACAGGACCCTGAGATCGTGACCTGGAGATCATGAACCCAAAATGGAAACCAAGAGTCCCAGGCTTAACCAACTGAGCCCCACAAGTATTTTAGAAGAAGCGCCAAAAGACACAAATTCCCTACACCTGTGGATTTGATCACATTTCTCTTTTCTGTCCACAAGTCTGATGGGAATACATCTATACTAAGAACCTTAGGTTCAAAGGAGTTTGGGAAATGTCATTTTGTTTGTTTTTCCTAATTCTCTAGCCTCTGGAGTACATGAAATCAAAGTAGAGAGAGGATAAAATGAAGACCAAGAGAATTTAAACATTAAATATGTCCACCTTTCTCACTTCAGATATGGCTGTGACTTACAAGCCTCCCCATATGACCTGAATATAAACAACCAGTCTTGGGGGTGGGGGGTGGGGAAGGCATGATCAGGAAGAATATGATTAATGACCTAACATGTCAGTTTACCAGATAAAGCACTTCCCCCCTTAGTTTGCCCCCAGATAGTATTTGGTATTCATTTTCTAACATAGTTGGAACTAAATTATGCCAAATATAAAAATGTACAGATCTAAAATAGTATGAGATATGTATGATCAATTGCAGCCCAAGAAAACTCTTGGAAAAATAAACTAATTCTGCGATGAATGATATTTTTCATACATAATTAATTATACAGTATATTTTATTTCAAAATAAATGCTTAACACAGTCTTCTATGTCCTAAAGTGAGGGGGGAAAAAAGTCCATTCAGCTGTCAGTATAAAAGAGTTGATAATGACTTATACCAAAATCATATACATTGTTTAGGGCAGTGGTTTCCTGGAAGGACATTAATAATGAGCTAATTTAAGAAATAAGTATAAATGATTTAAAAAACTTTGCATTGTCTGTGGTACTGTGCCACTTTGCTTGTGATCCTTTACACGTTGTACTAGGACACCAAATGGAATTATGACTGACTCAATTCCAGATGTCCTAAGACAATAGAAACTTGAGGTTATGACTCTCCCGCAACCCCCGCCCAGGCCCTGCATCCTGCAGTTTCAGACTGCTTGAGAAAAGATGAGCAAAGGAGTGCTTAAATATTAGTTTTTGAACCTTTAGGATTTCGTTTTCCTGAGTGTATAAAAGTGGGAAAAGTTAAAGAGGCAAATAGGCAGAGAAGTTCTTTGGAGGGAATTGTTAGTATGATATGTGTCTCGCTCATCTTAAAGCAGCTATAGAAAACGACAATTCCACCTCTTTTTCCACCCAACAACAAACAGAGTTTCAGGAAAACTGTTTTCATTGACAGTTTGAGAGTGGAGGAGTAGTGGTTCCATAAACATGCCTGAAAAAGCCTGAAAGCCAGAGAGATGCTGGCTCACTAATTGAGGTGAGTGGCTGTGTAGAAGACAGCCTTCATACTCAGAGTTTATCTGGACAAAGGATGGCAAAATACATTCCCTTTAGAAATAGGCAAAGAAGAGAACTGACCTGGAGCTGTCTTAAAAGTTTTGTTGTTGTTGTTGTTATTTTTGTTTTTTTCCCAAGACTGTTACCTGGTAAAGCTCCAAAAGAGAACAGCTGTGTGGGGTCTACTATCATAAACCAGAAGTTGAGAACCAAGTGCTGAGCAGCCCGGTGGAGGAGAGAATTGTTAAGGAATCTAGAGAGGAGCAATCTGTATTGATAGGCAGTCTGTGAAAAGCCCACAGTATCAACCCAAAGGAAATTTAGCTCTAAATGTCTTCGTTGGCCATAAGAAACCAAAACAAGTCCATATCACTATTAATTAAATAAATTATTTCCCAAGTCTTAATGTTTCCTCCCAGTTCCTCCTCACTCCAGCCCTGGAGAAATCAGAAATCAGACTGAAGTACCAAGAGAGAACTTAGACATGGAAGAAGGGCACCACTGGGAACGGAAGAAAAATGATCACGCTCTCTCTCCCTACTACAGGCTTCTGTATATGAAGCAGCCTAAGCTGGGAGAGAAGAGATGTTTTATTTTTAATCAAGTTCAGAGATGTGACTATACACTAGGCCATGATATTTGTTTTTGAGCTATGGGCTTTGGAGATTTACTTGTCAGTAACAGTCTTGGAAATATCTTAGATTTATCTCAGAAGTGCAGGGAAAACTAGATGCACAGAATGGGCTAATATGGACAGTATGTACTTAAAAAAAAGTTATATTATTATTACATTCTTGTGCATTCTGCAAGCTCAAAATAAGGCCAAAGTTTAGAATTATTTGAAACACTTTGTGTTTTATTCTCTCTCTCTCACTCAGAAACATGTAATCACATATACTTTTAAAATCATTTTTATAATAGGGGTGCCTGGATGGCTTAGTTGTTTGAGCGTCTGGCTCTTGCTTTCTGCTCAGGTCATGATATCAGGGTCATGAGATGAAGACCCCTGTCCGATCTGCAGTCAGCAGGGAGTCGGCTTGAGGATTCTCTCTCTCCCTCTCCCTCTGTTCTTCCCCCTGCTCTCACACACACTCTCTCTCTCTCAAATAAAAAAAATCTTTAAGTATTTTTTTTAAACAAATGTGGCAAAATAAATCCAAACCTAAATATATGGTAAAAAATAGAAGCTTATCAGAATATAGGAGCTCAATATGAAACAATATTTTTAACTCCACTGTATTTTATATTTTAATGTTATCTAAAAGTCTTTTGTATTTATTCAATGAAGATACTTTTGAATTTTAATACAAGAAATCTTGCCCATGTCAGAAACCTGAAAACATGCTTGTACTCTGTCTTTACAATGAAAAAAGAAAAAGAAAAAAATCAATTTATGTCACCAGTTATTTTAACTATAATTGTAGTAAAATTCTGTGTGTATATATTAACTACTTTTTTTTAAAGATTTTTATTTATTCATTTGAGAGAGAGAGAGATAGCCAGCGAGAGAGGGAACACAAGCAGGGGGAGTGGGAGAGGAAGAAGCAGGCTCCCAGTAGAGGAGCCTGATGTGGGGCTCGATCCCAGAACCCTGGGATCACGCCCTGAGCCGAAGGTAGATGCTTAACTACTGAGCCACCCAGGCGCCCTTATATTAACTACTTAATACCTGATCCTGCAGGTTAAGCCAGGTACCCTGGTTATAAACTGCTACCACAGTCTGTCCTTTCACTTTCAGACATGTATCACAGCTGCAATGCACTGATTCGTTTCCCTCCCCTGGGTCTTCATTAGGTCCATTTTCAAGTCTAACTAAATAATAAAAACTTGAGGACTGATGTCAGTAACATGGCCAAATACGGCATCTCTCACTCATATCCACCCCCACTGCCAACAACAATAATTTGACATCCATTCACAGACAAAAGTGGTTTCATGGAATCTTTAGTATCCAGTTAGGACAGTGGAACACTGGTGTGGTCCAAGACTGAAGAGAGCCATTTGGGAGGGCAGGCTTGTGCCTGCACAACAGACCCACCAGCTGTGATCACACAACAGAAGCAGATAACAGCTCTGTACCCCTGAGAACTCAGCTACACTCCCATTTGGCTTTGGGTTTGTCACTAGCACTATAAGCCAGAGGATCTGAGAAGAGTCACGGTCACTTGCACATCAAGTAAAAGATGTGTAGCCTCAGTCTTGGGTGTGGACCCTTAAGCAGCTTGTGATCTGGCTCTAGCCCTCTTGGCCATGGTCTGGAAGCTCCTGGAGGTAAGTCTGCCAAACTGAGTGAGACTGTAGATTCTGAAAGGGCCCTGTACTTGGTTCCCATTCTCATGGGGCTGCAGCTCCAACCAGCCACAGTTTACAAACATTCTTGCTGGCACAGGGAGAAGGCAGGAGAAACTCCAGTCTGTGCCCCCAGGAGATCCTGAAGGGGCCTTACAAGTTGCTCAGCTTCCTCATAGCCAGGCTTTCAGCAGTCCTGAGGGTGTTGGGTCCCAGGGAGACATTCTCAACTGCAAATCCAGAGATCCTGAAAAGGCTCCAGGTCCTCCCAACTATAGTCTACAGTCCTGTTGGCCTAAGGACCCAGTCTACAGTCCTGTTGGCATAAGGACCCAGCAGGGAACACTGCCTCCTGTACCCCCAGAGATCTTGGAGGACTTTCACTTAGCTCTAGCCCTACCAGTGCTGCATTGTGCCCACAGGCTTGCCAGCCAAGGGATCCAGTAAGAGATTCTCCTGTCTGCCTGGAGGTCCCCAAAACGCCATATATATGACTTTAGCCCCTCCCAGCCAGAGTCCCTGAGTAGGACTGCTGGCCCATGGAACCAGTGGCAGACACTCTTGTCTGTACCCTCAGAAAGACTGAAAGTGCCCTATAGTTGGTTCTAGCCAATCCCAGCCTTGGTCTGTGAGTATTCCTGCCAGTACAGGGACCATGCAGGAGATACTTATGTCTATGCCACAGAAAAGCCTGAAGGGACCTATAATCACCTCCATCCCACACAGCCATGGTCAAAGACCAGTCCAGCCCAGCCAGAGACCTGGAAGAGACATGACCAACCATGCCTCCAAAACCAAGTCTACAGATGTCAATCTTGTTTGTGGAACATGAAACAGCCCTGGGCTCAGTTCTAGCCCCTTTCAGCCATGGACTACACACAGCCAGTCCTGCCACCCAGAGACCCGTCCAGTGACCATGCAACAGCCCTCCTAGGGATCTGGTAGGAGCCACACCCACCATACAACTGATCATGGGCCCCATATAACCATCTGAGGACCCAGCAGGAGTCCTTGTTCCAGCCCCACCCTACTAAAAAAGGTATTGTGGTCAATTCCATCCACCCAGGGCCCACATAGGATTCGTGCCTGTCCAAGCCTCTTTTAACAAGCCCTCCAACCATGAACCCCACTGCAGACCCAGTGGCAGCCTCATAACTGTCTCCAAGCTAGCACAATTCAGATTCCAGAGGTAATCCCATCAGCCCAGGGAATAGACAGGAGGTCTTTACCTGCTGAAACCAATCTGTAAAGACTGGAAGAGGTGTTTGCTCCTTCAGATGCAGACACCAATGTAAAACTACATGGATCATGAAGATATTACCATCCCAGTGGCAACCAAAGAAGAGTGGGAGTGACTATACTTAGTTACAATAGACTTTGAGTCAAAATCAGTCTTCAGAGACTAAGGTCACTACATAGTAATAACAGGATAAATTCAGTAAGAGGATATAACAAGTGTAGACATATATGCACCCAACATTAGAGCACCTAAACATTTAAAGCAAATATTTAGAGAACTAAAGGGGGAAATAGAAAGCAATACAATAATAGTAGGGGACATCAACACCCCACTTTCAACAGTGGATAAATCATCCAGGCAGAAAGTTAATAAGGTTATAGTGGACCTGAATAACACTATAAACCAAATGGACCAACAGACATATAGAAAACATTCAAACAAACAGCAGCATTATGCATATTCTTCTCAAGTATACACAAAACATTCTCCAGGATAGATGGTATGTTGGGCCACAAAACAAGTCTTAACAAGTTTAAGAAGATTGAAATCTAATATTCAGCATGATAACTACAGTTAACAGCACTGTATTGTATACTGGAGAGTTGCTCAGAGAGTAGATCTTATATACTATCTTCACACACAACAAAATTGTGATTCTATGAGGGGATGGGTGTGTTAACTAACCTTTCTGTGGGAATCATTTCACAACATACACGTCTATCAAATCTTCACTTCGTACATCTTAAATTCGTGCCTTATTATTTGTCAATTCTCTCTCAAAAAGCTGGAGATAAAAAAAAGAAAAATTTTTATACTGCCTTATTGATTGAGGACATCATTGCATACATGATCACATAGCACCCTTCCTATAAACCCAATGGAGTGTTATTAACTGTATGTAAAGAAAAGTAGTAGTCAAAGCATTTAGCAGGTTAGTTCAATATTGCATATTGTAATCACTAAGACACACATCTATAATTTTCTTCTAAATGTTACTCAAATTCATCCTTTTTGATGCAATCTCACTGCTACCATTCTAGTCATTATTTCATTCCTGGCTTACTGAAATTACTTTTGGGATAAGATAATTGATGCCTCTATTTTTATTTTTTAATTTATTTTTTGGCTTAAACAACAGAAATTTACTTTCTCACAGTTTTGGAGGTAGATCAAAGGGCTAGCAAGGTTGGTTTCTTCTGAAGCTTCTCTCCTTGGCTTGCAGATGTCTATGTCTCTATTTTAATTTTTATTTACATACACACACACACACACACACACACACACACCACATTTTTATCCAGTCATCAATCAATGGACACTAGGGCTGCTTGCATATCTTGGTTATTATAAAAAATGCTGTTATAAACATATGGTGCATGTATCTCTGAGTTAGTGTTTTTGTATTCTTTGAATAAATACCCAGTAGTGCGTTTGCTGGATCATAGGGTAGTTGTATTTTTAACTTCTTGAGGACCTCTATACTGTTTTCCACAATGGCTGCACCAGTTTGCATTCCCATCAATAGTGCAGGGGGGTTCCTTTTTCTCCACATCCTCACCAGCACCTGTTGTTTCTTGTGTTTTTGATTTTAGCCATTCTGACAGATGTGAAGTGATATCACATAGTAGTTTTGAATTTTCATTTCCCTGTTGGTAAGTGATGATATTTATTTATGCCTCTATTTTTAAATCTACTTGTGTAGTGGATTTCTTTTTAGAAGTTCAGGTTATTTCTTAAAGTGTTACTTTTGATAGATATGAGAAAGGGAGGATGTTTATAATATGTTAATATATTTTGGTCCTTTGTTAAGCAAAATAACCTTGTACTGTTCAGCAACTGCCTAACATGCAAATGAACC
Organism: Ursus americanus; assembly: GCF_024610735.1. Taxonomy (NCBI): domain Eukaryota; kingdom Metazoa; phylum Chordata; class Mammalia; order Carnivora; family Ursidae; genus Ursus; species Ursus americanus. The sequence goes on along the minus strand of NC_142127.1, from coordinate 68,193,334 downwards.
TGTTTCTTTAATTATTGTATTTTATTGGATATTTCCTTTTGTGTTCTGCAGCATACAATAGACACACAGTTAACCTTACCCAAATTATTCCATAAGTACATGTAAAAAATGTTTTAAGTGGAGAAATTGTCCTTTGTGTTGATCTGGTAGAAGGATTAGTGTCACAAGTACTAACACAAGGCAAGCAGTGTTTTTCTCAAAGTAAAAATGCCCACTTTTAGTCAATTCTTGTTTTTGTTATTATACGGATTCTTTCTGATCTGCTAATGTTATTTCATGTTTAATTAAGTTATTCTCTACAATTCCTGTAAATGAGCAGAAATATTAAAAAAAAAAGTTGTTATGCTAGGTAGATACCTAAAGAGAAGAAAAAGGCCATGGCAGGGTACCCTCTTGCTATGTTTGTAAGAGAAATTTAAATTTTTAAAAAAGTGCATCTTCTGTGCCTCCACAACTGTCTACCTTATTATGGACTAAATGCTTGTATAACCCCCAAATGCATATGTTGAAGTCCTAACCCCCCGTTTGTCTGTATTTGGAAATCTAATATTCAGCATGGTGACTAGTTAACCGTACTGTATTACATACTAGAAAGTTGCTCAGAGAGCAGATCTTAAACACTCCTGTCACACACAACAAAATTGTGATTATATGAGGAGATGGGTATGTTAACTAACCTTCACATTCGTATATTGAAGTCCTAACCCTCTAGTGTGTCTGTATTTGGAGATGGGGCCTTTAAAGGAGTAATTAATATTAAATTAAATCATAAGAGTAGAGTACTGATCCAATAGGATTAGAATCCTCGTTAAGGATAGACACTAGAGAGCTCACTTGCTTTCCCGTCTCTTCCCAGGCATGCATCAAAAGGTCTGTGAACACACAGGGAAGGCAGCCATTGGCAACTCATGGGGAGAGCCCTGTTAAGGAAAAAATTATTCATGCTTGTTCATGATGGCGAGGCAGACTTTATTCAAGGAGGAGGTGGGTCTCCCATAGGTGCGATGGAGTGTGGCTGTGGGGGATAGAGATTAAACTCAACTCCACGTATACTTGTGCAAGCGGAGGCAGGTCAGTGGATGGAAAATTATAAGAGGAAACCTCAAGGATAAGGGGAATTTTGGCTGAACTGACCTGACAGGATTCTTGCTGAAGGCAGGCCAGGGTGATTAGACATCACCCGAGATGTGGTCGAGAATAAGGAACGCAATTGGTATTGAAGGTGATCATATACTGAGAGTGTGGGGGGAGGGGTCTAGTTAAACTGGCTTAGCAGGATTCTTGCTAAAATTGGGCAATGTGGAGATGAGCATGGCAGTCCAAGTCAGCCTAGTTGAAAGAGTTCAGGGAAGCCTGGATGGAATTTGGTCAATGAAATAATCTGTCAGCTCTCACCAGACACCAGCATACTAAGCCCCTTGATCTTACACTCACAGTCTCTGGAATTGTGAGAAAATAAATTTATTATTTTTTTAAGCCACCCACTGTGTGGTGTTTTGTTACGGCAGCCCTAGAAGACAAATACGTGGTACTTGACCTTTGTTTTATTAGATTTTTCAACCAATCTAACTTTCACATTTGAATATTTATTAACAAAATGTCTGTTTTTGTTCCTTTTATTATTTACCATAATGTGTGTAAGATTCAGATGTGTAAAATTTTTCAAAAGGTAATCAGTTCAGTGCAGAAGACTGTACTCAGTAAGATTGAAGCAAATTATCAAATGAAAAATAAAGCTCTGCTTTTATATAACCACTCATGGAGAAACAGGTCTCCACTTCAGACAAGAGAAGTTAGAGGCGAATATAATGTGGTTGAGCCCTGGTCACGATCTTGTCCTTCTAATTTATATATTCTGCTAATTGGGATAGAGCTTAAAGATTCAACTTGACTTTTTGATTTTCCCTGGAAACATGGATGCAGTAGTCAAATAATAATCCAAAAATATTTATAATTGTATTCCTTATGTATCTTTTCCATCAAGTGACATATTGAGAACAAGATCTGAATCTATGTTAATTTATGACTCCAGGGGTTGGATAGAGAAGAGTTAATGGTTGGTTCCATTAATTTGTATTTCTGTACTATACCTCCAAAAGTAAAACCCTGGATTAAAATAAGGATCAATATTACTTAATCTGATTGACCCATGTGAATGACTTGGGGGAGAGAGAAATGGGAATAATGTGTTCCTAACATACCAGTAGCTCATTGACTTAAGCCTGCTACCATTTCCAACAGTGCACCTATGAAAATAAGCCATGTGGAAATCTAATTGATTTTTATTCTGAATAAAAGAAAGAGACCACAGTGAGTTCAAGTAATCCTTAAGGTGCCAATATTTGTGAGAATAAATACATGGCCTAAAATAAGAGCAGAGAGCAAGTAAAACATTTAATAGATTCAAATTGTTTTGGTTTTTATTTTTTTAAGATTTTGTTAATTATCTGAGAGAGAGAGAGTATGCTCAAGAGAGCGCACAAGTGGGGGGAAGGCATGGACAGTGGGAGAGGGAGAAGCAGACTCCCCGCTGAGCAGGTAGCCTGAAGCCTGGCTGATCCCAGGACAGAGGGATCATGACCTGAGCTGAAGGCAAACACTTAACCGACTGAGCCACCCAAGATCCCCTAGATTCAGATATTTCGGAGTGTTTTCTTTAAGAATGCTTTATTGCCCCTATCTGTCTTGAAAGTTATGTCATCTACACAAAAAAGCATTTCTCTTGATAAACAGTTCAGAGTTAAGTAGAACACCAGATTGGTTCATAGGCAGTAGTCTTTCAGCTCCAAATGTTCAAAGCTCCAACATTGTAAAGCTGGGACTATGACTCTGCAAACCACTGATAGGCAGGAATAGAGGATTCCCAAAGGCAGAAGGCAAGGAGAAAGACCCAGCACTCCTGAGGGCCCACTGCTCCTCTCAACGTAGCCCCAGTGATGGTCATTCGGTCTGGCAGCCATAGTTATTTCTAGTCTCCATTTCTTTTGCCATTCTCAGAACCAACCTGAAGGCAAAACCCTGGGAGATTTTAGCAGCTGTGTGAGAGACTTAGTTCCTTGGAACCCATTACAAGACCTCTTTCTACTGTTCTGTTTAGTCCAGAGGTTGGCAAAGGCATTATTAAAAGACCAGATGATAAATATTTTAAGTTCTGAGGGCCAAGAGGTGAAATTCATGATAGTATATGGGTACTTATATTTAAAAATGTTAAATGTAAAGAATCACCTTTAGTTTGCCTTAAAATTAGGTGGTGGAATGGATTTGGCCCATGGGCCATGTTTTGCTGACCCCTGTTCTAGTCCTAGAGGTTTAGCTGCTTCCTGCGTGTACTATTTTTATGCTGCCTTAGTTTTTCTTTCTTTCTCTTGCCTTTCTTTTCTTTCTAAATTTGCCAACGCCTACTGAACCAATTCTTTATATTGAATTCTCTTTGTTAAAATACCTAACACAATGTTTTTCTGAGCAAACTCTGACTGAAATATAATATTGATAAACATGCCTTTAATATTACCACTCATCTGCTCAAAAACACCCAGGAGCCAGAAAAAAAGGAAAGCATAAGAGGGAAGAAATATAAACTTGCACTGTTAGGAAGTAAGGTGAATAGAAAAATCACTTATTTTACGTTTAAAGCATAGGGATGATATATAGCACTTAATAAATAGAAATCTGTCTTTTCTTTAGAGAGGAAAAAAACTGAAAAGGTGGTTAATGAGTAAACTGAAAAGCAAGGAAAATGTTTTCTTTGATATCCATTATTTTCTCTATGTTGGGAGAGGAGGAAACCGGAGATGAGATTTTGATACCTGAGTCTTAGATTATTGAGAACAGTTTCATGAGAGAAAATTAGGGAGCAAAAAGATATAAGTAATTAAAAGAGGCATTGTATAATTTTGAAACTGTGTTAAGATTACTAGAAGGCTAGACATAATTTTCATTTCAAATTAAGAATTAACACATACATATATAATTTAAGTGTTCTTAAATAATTGGTCTAAATTTTAGAATATAAGCTTTTGTAGATGTAACTGTTTTAACTTACTCATCTTCTGTTGGTAGAATTATAAAAACTCATAACTTTAAATATCTACTTTGAATTTGAATGATAAGGTTATTATCTATAAGTCAGTTTCAAAATGTGACATGGGCATATTTCCTACATCTTTTGCCAGTGTATTAATCAAGTGAACTTTAACTAATTAGGGTAAAAGTCTGCATTTTGCATTTTGGAGTTCATGTAAAAGTAAAACCCCCAAAAATTGGTTTCATAAAACTAAGTTTTTTGTCAATTTAAGAATCAAGTGAAGTGACAGTGTAATATTGATTTAACATTCTACCTAATACAATGGAACTGTCATTACCTCCATTTAATTACATTGGCCAATCATGTAAGGAAGATAAATATCCATTATCTTTCAAGATGTTTGGACAACAGCGAGCATAGTGAAAAGAAGGCTTTTCTGAGATGATCCATCGAGTTGGCCGTTTTATCTTTTATCAGCAGATAATGCTTCTGAACACCATAGAGAGTGTTTCCTGGACACAATACACACACTTTCTCCCAGCTTGGGAAAACGTAAGCCAATTTAGCCTCAGACACTTCAAAGTACAATTAGACTCAATGATGTGGAGACATCTATGGCTGTAGTCTATAATAAAAGAAAATAGATAAGTCATACTAGCAAGTGTCAATCCAGACTGGAGTCACTGTGTTGCAAACAAGTATATTATATTCTCTATTAGGCTGAGTAGAAAATAACATATCCTTTACCTGTACACTTCTTTAGAAATCATTATAGCATATTGACTTATTTTTTCATGCCCCTGGTAAAAATTCAGTAATGCTGTGTGTTGGTTTGCTAGGTCTGCTGTAACAGGACCACAAACCGGGTGGCTTAAACAGCTGAAATTTATTGTGTCAGAGTTCTGGAGGCTAGAGGTCTAAAATCAAAGTGTTGGCAGGTTTGGTTCCTTCTGAGGGCTGAGGGAGGCTCTGTTTCAGGTCCCCTTAGCTTGCAGATAACTGATTTTGTATTTACACGGCATTCCCCCTGTATGTGTTGCTGTGTCTGATTTTTTCCCTTTAATAAAGATAACTGGTCATATTGGAGTGACTAGTTATTAAATGATTTATTAACTGATTACATATTAACTAATTATATCTGCATCAACCCTCTTTCCAAATAAGCTCACATTCTGAGGTACTGTGAGTTAACAATTCAACATACGAATTTTTGGTGGAGGGATGTGCTGAGGAGGAATCCATTCAACCTACAACATACTATCAAGTGTAGAATCTTAAATACGATGGATCATAAGATCCAGATCACACACTATTGGGATAAGCTCAGATCTCCTATAATGGGGGCTGGTACTTATAATTCTTCACATTTTTCTTATGATGATTGTAATGCTTTAAATAACATTAGATTAGTTGATAAAGTAGAAATGGAAGGGAGAAAGAGAAAGGATCAATGATGAATGAGAATGAAATAAAATAACAACCCTGCACCACAATGTGGTGATAATGAAGCATCAGCAAGGAAACACGCTTTGCTAAATTCTCTCTACCTGAGGCTACAAAAAAATATGTTTTATGGTAGCATTAATATGTCCACATTATCTTTAGTGTCCCGAGTGATGCACCTTTGCCAACCATTATCAAAACACACTAGAACCAATTTAATAAAGGCTGGTTAAATAAAAGGCATATTTTCAATTATATCCCACATGGTCCTAGAGATTGTACACAGATGCACTGAAAGAGAAGTTCAAAGCTAATCTTTTAAAAATAGATTCTCTTAGCTAAACCACTATTTTAAAAGCCTCTAGCTACTTAGTGTTTCATAATGAGAAAAATTATGGACCCAAGATAACTTTCTCTTTAACAAATCAATAATGTTTTAAAAAATCAACACCCATGACTTATGGAGGTGACTGATTCGATACAAGCCAGTGCCTTAAAAACCACATTAAGTATTTATATTTTACGATTGCATATAAATCGTTGTGATTTGTCAGCGTATTCTTATTAAAAGTTCATTTGCGAAAATTGTATGCTGCCATCTTTTCTGCTTCTGCAACCCTCTGGGGAAAAACTTGTGATTCCTGGAAGAAATCATATGTCTCTAAATTACTTTTTAAAAAATAAGCTGTTTAGAAAGCACACCTTAGGAACTGAAGTGTATGTTGATGTACTCCAGTTTCAAAGTTATAAAATACAAAACTAATGCTAATTTATTGCATAAACTTAAGAATTGTTCTTAGAAAAAAAAAAGAATTGTTCTGTTTCTAAAGATGAGGATGAAAAAACTTGCAGCATGAATCTTTGAGGGGGGAAAAAGGAACCTACACATAGGATATGGGTCTTTAAAATCAGTACATTTTAACCATTCCTTCTAGCTGTGGGTCCATGAACATAATGAATGGAGTAATTTCTAAGGATAGCAAAGAAAATGTACCCTTTGAAAAAAGCTTATTGTGGGGAAATGGTTCAGAAGTTACAAAGACATAAAATGAAGAGTTGCTATTGCAAATATCACCGATATGTTAAAGATATGTATTTGCAAATAAATTCTTAACATTGCATAAGTCACTATAATCCAAACAATGGTACTATAATTCTTCAGGGCATTAAACCATTATGGAAGGATCAATTTCTCTGGAAAATTTGGGTCAATATGATAATACATGCATTAAGAATCATACTAATTATAATTGAGTGTAAACTATTAAGTAAATAAAAACCTATGGATGTTCTTTGTGAAAAAAAGAGAAGGAATTTATTACTACTGGAGATCACTATTACACCAAATTCTTACAGTGAAATTTGCTAATACAGGGAAAAAATATGCCCGTGAGTATCTGGCCTGCTTTGTTAGAAGAAACTATTATTCCCATTCCCACTTGATGAAAGAGAGCCCCCTTTTCTCCTTTCCCTCCTTCTTCTCCTTCTCCCACTTCTTATTTTGTTTCTCCTCCTCCTTCTTCTTCTTTTAAATAGAAGAATGCCAGGTAATAATTGTAAGAGAAACTAAAGATTAAAATAACCCCTGTAACTACTCCAAAATAATTGATTCAAGCAAGACTCATCCTTGGATGCTAAAGACTAGAATTTGAAAAGGTGAAGAAGACTGGTTAATTGCAGGGCGCCAGAACATCGTCAGTAGTTTACTTGCTAATAGTGAAGGGAAGAACTTTACAGTGGAAAATCTAGAGGTTACAACCATAACTGGGTGACTGAAGATCACATCATCGAAAGAATATAAACGAGTCAGATGACATCATGAGGCAACAATTAAATAAATTCATACTGTGGGATATTTTATTGATACAACTAGCCTAGTTCCCTCAAAAAGCCAAGATGGTCAGAAAATTAAAAAACAAAAACAAAACTGTGGGAGACATAGCAGTGGTCAGTGCACGCTCCTAGCCTAGTCGTCAGTGCCTTTACTCCTTTCTTCTGTTGTCAGTCTGATAGCCAAATAGGAGTGCCTGATTAGCTTCCTGAGATTTTTTTCCTGCCACCAGGCGTACTCTGCTGCCTTTCATGCCAGTAAGGCAAGATGCCTCAGGAAATTAATGTTTTAAGGAGTCCTCAAACAATTGACTAGAGTTTGATATAAACACTCTTGCTCTCTCACCCTTTGGATTATGTGTAAGGAAAAAATATCAGAGGTGTGCATTGTTCTCTGACTCTAGACTTTCCCTAGAGTCACTCACAGTGGTAACTGGCTTGGTAAATTGCCCCTTATTTTCTCCGTTCCCTTTCCTCCCCTTCCCTTCCCTTCTCTTGTCTTCTCTTTCCTTTTCACTTCTTGACCCCCTTTCTGTGTTTCTTTCACCTTCCTAATAAATTACTTAAGCTTGAATCATCTTTTGGTCTATTTCTGGGAGAGCCCAAACTAGGTCAGAGGCTTTTTCTTGATTAAAATTAATTCAGAAAGTAACAAACACACGTATGTGTAGTATTGGGATTTGGTTTAAAAAAATGGTGAGAAGTATATTAAGGAATTATAGGGAACTCATATTAATTATATTAGATATGATAATAGTATTTTGGTTGTGAAAGAGAATATCCTTACTCTTAGAAGATACCCTGCTGCAGTGCTTAAGGATGATACATCATGATATCCACAACTCAGTTTCCTGTGGTCCCACACTAAATTAAAAAATCACAGATACACACACACGTACACACAGAGATAAATTAGGCAATGGCAAAATGCTAAGAATATATATATATATATATATATATATATATATATATATATACAAATTATATAACTAAATTTGCACTATAAAGAGACCCTGCAGTAATAATTTTAATACAGATACAAATTTACTCACCTTAAGAAAAATTATGCATCTACGCTATGCGGGGCTCTGCATAGTGTACTAAAGGAAACAAGGAGAATAAAATAGCCCCCAACATTACACAGTTTACAGTCTATTGGAGGAGCCATTCTTAAACTACTTATTACACCTTTAATTAATTAGAGGTATGGTGAGTGTGGTAAAAGGTAAGTACAGGGCGCTACACAATACAAGTGGGAGAAGTGGCTCTATCAATGGAGTAGGAGACTTCTTTGGAGAATCAATACTTAAGCTGGTAGCTGAGGTAGTATAGAAGTTAGCTTGATGTATGTATATATGTGTGTGTCCATGTGAGAAAGAGAGAGAGGGAGAGTGGACATGCGCACAGAGGTAAAATCACTTTATTTACAAAGATTCCAAATGAGAAAGAAAACAAGTGTTGTCATGGGGGTAAAACATGTTCAGTAGAGCTGAAGTCCAGAAAAAACATGGGGAAAAATGCAAGATAAATCTTGTGAAGAAGGCAGAGCACAGACTCGAGATCAAAGATTGACTTTGAGACTATGTTGTACGTCACTCTAACTGCAATGTAAAGAATCGTCAAAGAGCTAACTGAAATTTGGTGTATTTGTATTAAGCACGTCTCTTTATTCTGATATTTTGACATCTTGCGGACTTAGTGACACTTTAGGGACTGCCCCTCCCAGGGTTAGTTAATTCTTAAAGATAAACAATTTACGCAGGAACATGCCTTTCCGACCAATAGGAAGCACATACTGCAGCCACCTCCTTCATCAGCCTCTCACTCTGGCCACTGTTCTCCTGCCCTAATTACCCCAGAGCCATGTGCCAGACAACTAGAGAAGCCCCGACACCCCATAGTCTATTGAAATTATTCAAACTATCCACACCTAAGCCTACCTAGCCTGCATGCACTTCCTCTCCCATCCCTTCCTTTGAAAACCAAAATAAGGACATTTGTCAATTTTTCTCTAGCTCCCTTTGTTCCTTGACCAACCTTGATGCACCCCCCATATAATCTGTGTAGTGTGGTGTGTCTGTTTCTCTTGGGAACTATGAGTAATAAAAGATCTTCTCAATGACAACTATCTCCTGATATGTTAGTTTCACCATACATAAATAATACCAAAACCTACATTTTAAAACAGTATTAGATACTGAAATAGCAATAATAAAAGCGGATATTAGTGAAAAACAGGGAAAACTGAATGAAGTCTTTGTTTAGTTAATAGTGTGACGTTAATGTTAATTTCTTAATTTTGACAAATGCACCATCCTACACTGTTAAAAACAGGAAAATCTTGCTGAAGTGTATTTGGGAACTCTCTCAACTTTTCTATAAATCTAAAATTATCCCCAAATAAAATGTTCATAAAGAAACAACTTTATACATAAAAAAGCAAGAGTGGATAGGGAAGTACCAGTTATGGACTGTAACAAAAAACAAACAAACAAACAAACAAACAGGTAGGTGTGGATTAGGTTGATTTCCTTGAGGACGGGTTTGATCTATTCCTTGGCAATTGTCCATTTCTTATTCCTCTCCGTAAAGGAAGTTTACTGAATCACTCAATTGATGAAGGATGACCGTTGATTCATATTTATAGTTTAATGGAATCTAATTAAGGCATAGAGACTTGGTTTCTTTGCTTCCTCCCCGTTGGGCAATTTTGAGTCAAGTCTCTGATGTATTTACCCTGGAAACTCAAACAAATTTCCCTGGCAGCCTATCTCAAGGCTCTACTTGGCTGACAGCCTAAAACCTTACCCCCCATCCTGAGGTGTAGCAATAAAAAAGGTATTTCCACCGGCCAGATTCCTTCATCTATCTCTTATGGATACCAAACTTGGTGGAGGAATAGAGACATCATACTAGCTCCTTTAAATCCAAATCAAAGCAGAAAAAAATTGGAAAGACATATTGTTTTAAGAATTTAATTTTGATTTTTCATACAGACTTATACCCCAAATTCCAGAATTAAAGTCCATTATTTTCATAACATTTGAGGAGCTTTTTTTTTTTTTAAGAGTTTTTATTTATTTGACAGAGATAGAGACAGCCAGCAAGAGAGGGAGCACAAGCAGGGGGAGTGGGAGAGGAAGAAGCAGGCTTCCAGCAGACGAGCCTGATGTGGGGCTCGATCCCAGAACGCCAGGATCACGCCCTGAGCCGAAGGCAGACGCTTAATGACTGAGCCACCCAGGTGCCCCGTTTGAGGAGCTTTTTAAAATGTAAGTTCTGCTGGGGTAATACCTCTTGTGCTTTCGTTGTCTAAGAAAGCACTTTATCCTCTACCTCCACCAACTTTCCAAAAGTGGTTTTCATAAAAGGAAAGAAGGGAGGTCATGTTTCTATCTAGCTCAAAATTTTTTGTGTTTTTGCCAGCTACATACTGACTGAGAGCCAATAGAGATATTGCCACAGAGTTGGTGGTAAAATTTAGTCAAGACGGAAAGGACTGTTCATAGTAACACTACACTTTTCATCATTTTGACCAAAGAGTCTCAATCTCCAGTGACAAGATACAGTGTGTCTATATGCCTACCTGGTAATGAATTATAAAAACTACTCATTGTAGGTAGCCTGGACTTTGAGGAGTAAGAACTATACCTATGTTCTTATCCCATCTTTACCTATATCTTTTAATATATATTTGTTGCGTATATTCATGAAGAATGTGTTTATCAGGGCTAATTTCCTTGATATAAATGCAGTAATGCTATTCAAAAAAGCTAAGAAGCATTATGAATTCTTAAAGACTACATATGAAGGAAGCAGAAAGTAAATAATTCATCATAGTCCCTTAGGTCTTGAATTCAAAATCCAAGCTGTCTCTCTGCAGAGAAGGAGAATAGGTGGCTTTCAGAGGTAGAAAAATTGCTTGCTTATCTTCACTGGACAGAAATACGTAACACATCCCTGCATACTAATACAAGGGAGTATGCAATCCAACATGCTATTTGATTTTATGATTTCTCATTATAGTCTGGTATAGAGACACAAAGTTATATATTGGTAAGACAAATAATTGCACAGGTAATATTTCCCACCTAAGTTACTCTCCTGGTTACCTTACTCTCCTTAAATGAAATTACATTCAAACATGTTCTCTTCAAAAAAATCTAGTAAGACATAATCATTCAAGTTTATTTCACAGAGAGCCCAAGCACTACTTCAATTTGTAAATAGTTACGTTATATGAGAAGTGAACATATTGAAGGATTTTCACAATAAAACCTGTGAGAGAAAGAAAATTCAACTGGACTTTTGTCATCTAAAAGTGTAATCCAAGTATGTTTCCTACAGTATTGTTTACCTATGTATTGATTAATACCTAAAAATTATAGTTTTATTTGCTTTGCTTTAAAAATTAAACTGAAATGTTATCAGGTATTATTGGAGAATTCCCCCCCATATCCTTTATATTACAGCTTTTCCATATGTTGAGCACCGATTATTGTAAATATCTAAAATGGTATTTTAACTGTAATCTTCCCAGAAGCCTGTCTGACCTCCCTGATTTCACCAAATTCTTCATCATTCACATAGTGTCAAATACTTTTCTTTCAGTATATTTATCACACCAGCAAATTTATATCATTTTTATAATTATTTGATCAATATCTCTCTGCTCTCCCATATTATAAACTCCATTGAGGTCAGAACTATATTTTACAACTATTTTATCCCCAATACTTCATAGTATGCATAATATATGAGAGATATTTTAAAAATCTTATTGCTTAAATGAGTATATGACTTTTACACTTGAAATATGTTCTTTTAAATGGGCTTTACTAGTTTAATAAAATTCTAAAACATTCAAAACATGCCTACCAAAGAACAAAACTTTCAGCCAAATAAGCATTTAGTGTCTTTATCACTACATGCTTGCTTGATTTGATCATAGTTAGAAAACAAAAAAAAGTAAAACTCAATAATAATGGTAGTAAACATTTATGCAGCGTTTAGTATTTATTAAGTGCTTTGAAATTTGGTATGCATTTTACAAAGTTTATATTGTCTATTCCTCAAAGTAACTTCATGAGATTAGAATTGTAATGTTAATTTAATTGATGAATACATTGAGGCTCAGGTTAATTTTCCCATTGTTATACAGTTATGTGGGTTTTGAATTTAAACTCACAAAGATTTGACTTCCAAACTAAATTTTCCTTAATTAACTATGGTTATTGGCACTTTAAACAAAGATTCAATTCAGTCTTCAAACATTCTTTTTTTACTTTTCTGTTTGGAAACTTGGAAAAATAAAAAGAGCACTTATATATGTTTAATGTTAAAGTTTCATTGTGCATAATAAAAATCTCTAGGTATATAATATTTATTATATAGAGATCAAAATTTTATTATATATATTTAATAAATATTTTGGTATGTGCAGACAAAACTTGGTTTATTATGAGCACATAAATTAGAAAAATTATATTTCTAAAAATGAAGACTGCCAAAGTTTATCATAATTTGATTGTAGTTGATTATCAATTATCAAATAACTATATGCCAACATTTTATAAAATGATTTATTTCATTTAAATATTTGCATTGGCTTTCCTCTCTGTAACTAAAGGAAACTTTCCTTTTCCCTCTATGAATCATCTTCTTGGCACAATGATCTAAAAGCTAATCAGCTCCTAACTTCCCCATGCCTGTCAGTTTTCCAACTTGTTGGTTTTTTCTTAAAATTTCTTCCCACATAATCAGAAATAATGTAAATGTATTGTGTATCATTCTAGAATCATGTATTGCTTATATTCCTAATTATAGACGTTGTAATAATTGTACTTTCTCGAATAACCTCTTTTGCTTGAGGGAAAAACAAAACAATGACTTTCACTTTACACAGCCACAAATTAGATACCAAGAATAACCTTTCACATATTGCAGGCAGTGCCTTCTAATTTGTAAATGGGGGTCACGAATCATCTAATCAGCCAGGCTTCATTTGAAATGACACACACTGCCCAGCATTCACAATGCAGATCCTGGGTGAACAGGTTTCTAGGTCAATTGATTTTTCTCTGTTGCTACTATTCATGTCAGTCAGTGGATTTTTCTATTTAAAAAAGAAAACAGAGATTTTTCTGGCTTTATGATGTTGGCAATCACATAAACATATATAAAATACCCAATTAAAGCCTAGATGTAACTACTACTTCATGGAAATTGAGGGGCAAAGTGTAGGGGAAAATAGAGTAAAGTGAAGGAATGTTTACAGCCTTCTGAACATTCCCAGAACTTGACCAACCTGCTTGTTTTTGTTTTTTAATTAAGCATTTTTTATTCTTTGCACTGACATTCTTTTCTCTTTGGTAGTTTTAATTTATGGATAGATAGTCACCTCACCTGATTTCGATATCATGTTAATACAACCATTGAGTCTTCATGTGGTCTTCGCCTCATGCTATGGTTGACACCATCCTAAATAAATCTGTATTAATTCTCCATTTGTCCTTTGCTTTTTTTTTTTTTTTCCTTTCAGAATCTTAGGCCATTTTTCAACTTATAGTGGTTCTGTGCTGATGAATCTATTTTGTCATGATAAATTATAGGGAGAGTCGTTAGAGTATATGTGTGTTGTGTGTGTGTGTTTTATGTTGTAGCAAACATTTTTAAGGATGTTAAAATTGGTCTCTTTCCATTTCCCCAATTTTGTCAGAGTCCCCAAGACAGAAAAAAAAGTATAATAAAGACAAAATAATAAAATAAAATTATATTTTATCCACGTATTGGGGTTCATAAAATTATAAACAGAAAGAGAGCAAGTGAGAGTGTAAAAGAAAATAAATGGGAGAGTACTTCCTTCTCATTTTCTCCATGCCCATTTCTATAAGGGGATATGGGAGTGAGAAGATGTTGAAGGGACAAATAGGGCATAAAGTAAATGACAGTGCTACCGCAGCATTCCGCATTATACCTCTGCTACCTCTTCCACTAAACCTGAAGGGCCTCCATTTGACCTAAAGCAAGTGGGGAGCAGACAGACCAAGGAAGCACAAAACAGGCCATGATCATTCTCTGGCATCCCATCATCTCATCCCTTGTAAACTTTTGAGCCCAAGGAGGGAAATAAACTTTAATACATTTTTGGTATTGCATAATAATTAGAATGTTTACAATATTTTTAATTTATCCCTTATATCAGATTGGAAGAAAATAATTATTTAAAAGTATAGAATATATACTTTTATATTTTATATTTACCTGTGTACTACTTTATCAATCAACCAATTTCATCGTGTAGATTCAAGTTACTATCTAAAGTCTTTCCATTCCATCCTCAAGAACTCTCTTTAGTATTTCTCGTAGTGTAAATTGGCTAGAGATACATTTTCTTGTTATTGTTGTTGTTTTTAATCTAGGAAAGCCTTAAAGTCTCCATTTTTGAAGGATATTTTTACTGGATTATAGAATTTTTGGTTGACATATTTCTTTCAATTCTTCATATATGGTATTCTTTTGCCTTCTGCTTTCTTTCATGTCTCCTGCAAATTCAGCTGTTAATTTTACTGAACAATCTTTGTGCATGATGACTAATTCTTTTCTTGCAACTTCGAAGATTTATTCTTTGCAAATTGGCCTGAGAAGAGTGAGCTCAAAGTGAGGTCAAATGATAACAACACTCTCTTTATGAAGCTTTTCATGGAAGTTGCAACACATGTCAGATAGTAAGAATACTCTGTGGATGGGACATTTTGAGGAAATCCCAAACCTATCTGCTCTCTCTAGAAGATGGAGGGCTGTCCTTTTTTTACAAGAACCATGGTTGCAAGTCTACTGGTTTTGCAAGGTACCATGCAGCTGGGAGAGAGGGATGGGAGTTTGTCAAGTTGTAATGTGACAAAACTTACAGTTTTCTCTTGGAGGTGTAGCAGTTTTACTGAATAAACACTTCCTCAATTGTTGCAAATTTTAGGTTAATTTCCAAAATTCTGCAAACATTGACTTTGAAAAAATTTGCCGGGGTGTTGTTGCTTCTGAGGAGGAACAAATTTACAGAGATCTTCATTCTGTGATTCCTGAAGTCTTATCTCATGATATTTCTTTTTAATCATGAGTCTTATATTTTCTTTCAGATGTCTCTTTTCTATTTTGGGTAGATGGTGAAATCCTTAAATAAGAAGGAAAACAGTTCACATAGAATCAATGTACAACATCAATATTCCAAAACACTTTTATTTTAGATCGTTAGTTTGCTTCATTAAAATGAAAAGCTGAGATGAAAGTCACAGACATTATCTTCCTTGCTTGTAAATATGCACAGCTGTGTTATATAGTTATAGATTATTCATTTTATGATTATTTCCTTAGTTCTATCTGCCCAAAGCTGACAAAAGTATAATTAAGTTCGAAGTCTTATATTCTTCCTTTCCTTCTTGGTTGTCATGTCATCTTAGATGTTGGAGAATGTGGCACTCTTTAGTTCCATACGGAGCCTACATTATTGATGATAGAGTGAAATAGAATTTATAGCATTATATTGATAACATTTGAAAACATGAAAAGAGAACTATTCATTTCTTCTGGGGGAGAAAAGAGAAACTATTATAGAAACAAGAGCATACTGATAATGAATGAGAAAGTTTCAGTAAGGAGGAATTGGAGGGAAAAGACATAATCATAATTATACCATATGAAATAAAGATCAGAAGACAGTTGTTAAATGTTCTCTAGGCCAGATAGTTGTAGTTTAATTTGAAAAATATTATTTAAAGCAAAATAAAAACTAGATGAACTAATTTTGAATTTTACATAGTATCCAATGTACTAAAACTATAAACTGGCCAAACTGGTTTCAGGGAAGAATCATGCATTTACAACTTATCAGTAACTGAGATCTACCACCTCTTTTTTCTTTAATATCCTAAGAGACAACATAATAGAAATAAATGCTCTTATTTTAAAATAAAAAATAAAACTTTGTGCCAATCCTGACAGATGTGTATTTTACATGATTTTGTAGTGATACAGATCAAGCTAATGTCTGGAAAATATCTCACAGTGACCTGTTAGATTAGCAGTTCCTAAAAAATTCTGATATCAAGAAAGCAGCCAAATTGCTGAAGTCTTTAGAACCATTTGAATATATTTTATATTTTGCGTCAGCCTATTAGTATTTACAGATACTAAATGTGAATTCATTTGTTCTTAAAACTGTCAAATTATTAATGAGGACAGAAACCAGAATAAAGACTATTACTTCAATAGGAAATTGCCTTGTCTTAGAAAGTGACTTTATATATAGAAACTAGGTGAACTAACCTAGTTTTGAACTTTACTGCCTATCTTCTCTCCCTTCATACATTTATACACGTATATACAGACACAGGTACATATAAAGGGAGACAGAGAACACTTTATGGTCTGTTTATGATTTGCATAGTATAAATACATATACATACGTGGGAGAGAGAGTGAGAGACAACAATTTATGATCTTCCCTGTACAACTGATTAATTTGAAAGTATTATTAAATAGTAAATATGAATAGACAGAAAAAAACTTCTTTTATTCTGAAAGTGGTGTTATATTAGTTGAATGATAACTTAAGGGAAACTGTGAATTATTAAAATCAACAGACTAGAAAGTATTTGATGTATTCTTTTATGTCATCAATCCTTTCAAATCTATTTCATTTTCCTTTTGAGTTCTTCTAAATTGAAATAGAAAATGTAATATTTGCCTTTTCTTTGAAGGAGATATATTCTTAGTATTTTTTATTGGCACTGAAATTTATATCTGAAGTGAAATCTAATGTATTGAGTTTTTAAATGAATAATACTGGAGATGAAGATGTGCTTGATGATCTAAAAGGAGATGGAAGAAAATACTAGTGTCAGTCATTTATTGAAAACTAGTTATCAAAGTTTCATTTTAGAAAGTGAGGACATCAGGAGCACCTGGGTGGCTCAGTCAGTTAAGCATCCAGCTCTTGGTTTCAGCTCAGGTCATGATCTCAAGGTCGTGGGACCAAGCACCATGTTGAGCCCCATGTCAGGCTCCAAGATCAGCAGGGAGTCTGCTTGAGATTCTCCCTCTCCCTCTCTTTTTGCCCCTCCCCCTACTCCCTCTCACTCTCTCAAATAAATAACCAAATCTTTAAAAAAAGTGAGAACATCAGAGATTTATTTTTGTTATTGTTCCTCTTAATATTATTTATAGTTGTTATAAATAATATACAACTAAAAATAACTGAATTATATAATGTTACTCAAAAATTATAATGATTCTGAAAATATTTGTCTGAAAAAACAAATATAACAGAACTTTCAAGCAATAACTATTTTAAATAACTCTTTTTGACAGTCACCAGAGCAAAGTAAACAATCCACCCCCCAAAATTCATTTTATAATCAATACATAATACATTAATGAAGAAAAACATAAATCTTCTAAAGATATAGAATAGTTATTAGGCCAGCCAGACATCTTTGCTTCCTGATTGAATGTGCAAATCTATCAAGAGGAAGCACCCATCACTCCAAAGGGATCTTCATCAGTCGCTTGTGCACAAGAACACAAGCATTTAGTTATTGAAGGCAGTTATATCACCAATGTGAGATAGATTTGTCAGGATTTACCATAAAATATGGTTTCACCATATATTCAAATTGTGATTAGGGGGACATTATATCTGGCACCTGTGGCAATATATTCCAGTGCCAGTGGCTTCTCTTCAACTCCCTTTGGGGGCAGGCTTGAAAAGCAGAACTCACCAAGTCTTATTTTAATGACTTGCATTGGAATTGTTTTAGTACATAAACAAGGACTTTATAGACTAAAGAAGACAGGGATCTTTCTTGTTACCAGCTGTGGGAAAAACATTTCTAGGGAATGACTCTGATTGGTTTGACTTGAGTTATGAGTGAAACTATCCTTAAACCTACCACTGTCATCAGGAATCTAGGTACTATGATTGTCCAACTTTAATCACATTCCCACTGCTCTGGTGCTGGGAGAGAGTATTGAGAGTGTTTCATAGGATCCCCCCACCCCCAAGTCCCTACCCGTTGATGATCACACTCTTATGTAGTCTCTTCCCCTTGAGTATGGACATGGCCTATGACTTGCTTCCAAAGAGTATAATATGGCAAAAATGACAGGATCTACGTGATTACACACTTAAGACTGTAGTACCTAGTTTTTTGGAGTCTCTCTTTCCTCAAGGAATGAAACAACCTTGTTGGGAAGCTCCATGGTACACAGAACCGTGGGCAGCTTCCAGAAATTAAGGATAGCTTCTGGTTCACAGCAGAAAAAAACTAAAGCTCAATCCAAGGAACTCAATTCTGCAGCAACTGAATGATCTCAGAAGTAGATCCTTCCCCTGTAGAGACTCAAAGAACAGTGCGGCCCTGGTCAACAGGGCTGACTGCAAATTGAGTGCAGGCAGCTGAGTGAAAACTGGTGCATCACTTAACACAGGGGCTAGCTAAGCCATGTTGGAATCTTGAACCATTGAAATAATAAATGGGAAAATAAATATGTATCGTTTAAATGAGTTAAGCTTGTGACAATATTGTCATGCAATAGATAGCTAATACAAATACTATCCTTACATAGAAACGATGATTAACAATATATGCCATGATAGCCATTACTTGGTTGTCATTAAAACAAAATTTTCTTTTTTTTTTTAAAAGATTTTATTTATTTATTCGACAGCTATAGAGACAGCCAGTGAGAGAGGGAACACAAGCAGGGGGAGTGGGAGAGGAAGAAGCAGGCTCATAGCAGAGGAGCCTGATGTGGGGCTTGATCCCATAATGCCGGGATCACGCCCTGAGCTGAAGGCAGACGCTTAACCGCTGTGCCACCCAGGCGCCCCTAAAACAAAATTTTCTAATCCTAGATTGTAATTTTGGGTTTATGTTCATAAACCCGCTCTCCTCTCCACCTGTTTGGTATATATTTAAATTTTATGTGTGAAAGAAATCCTCTGTGTGTGAATTACAACTCTCAAAGGATTAAACAGCAATACAAATACTTTAGAAAATATGCCCTTTGCCTTCTTAATGAAGTATTTATTTTCTCGATACTGTGTGACTACATGAAACTGTCAAGTTGTGAACATATTAATGACTATAACCTGCTGTGTTTCAATTACTTCAGTTTTTACCAATTTTCCACTATCAATGCAAAATGGAATAAAGAAATCTATGATCAGGGCAATTACTGCTTCATTATGAAATTTTAGGAGTTAATAATGATGTTCAGCATACTCTATTTTCTAGCCTTTAAAATTTTTCTTTTCCATAGACCAAAAAGAAAAAAAAATTCTTTCTAGCTGTTCTAAAAATACAGAACCAAATGTTAAATTAAATAAGCTAAATGTCTTCTTCTGATAAATGAGTGCTCACTCACATAGAAATTATAAATGTTGCTTATTTGCTTAAGATAGAGATTCTTTGCTGGTATCTGATACCTTACTTTAGGCTAACACTTTAATCTTGACTATAGTTCTGCCATTTGTCATTCACAATCTCTTAAAAATAGAAAGATTAATCATTTAACTCTTTATAAAATAAACTATTAATATAGTCATACTTAGAATTATACTTTATAGTAAGTACTAAGCTTTAAAACACCAAGACTTCATTTTTGAAAAAAATTAAATGCATTTTTTTTATTGGTATGGAAGACAAGTAATGTTCAAATATAGGGTTCTGGCTCCATTTGACATCCAAGTTATGTGAGATAGGAAAGGACTTTATCTAAGTGTCCTTAATCAATTCTTCTTAGACCCCAACAAACAGAGGAAAGAGAAAGAGAGAGTGAGAGAGAGAGAGAGTATTATCATTGTATAATGAGGTTAGAAAAACACATTATATATACTATGTCAGGAATTGGTATACTCTTTCTGTAAAGGGCAAAATAGGAAATATTTTCAGCTTTATGGTCCGTAAGATCTCTGCTGCAAATACTCCACTCTGTCACTGTAGCATGAAAGCAGCCATAAACAATATTTGAGCCATGACTGAACTCTAAGAACATGTTACTTAAAAAACCAGAAGGGCCAGATTTGGCCCCCAAGGACATAGTCTGCTGGCATTTGTCCCAAGGGAATTCAAAAGCATGGATTTTTATAACCAAAAGACCTATTGTCTATCTCACCATTTCGATAAACTAAAACATGATAAAAGTTTGAAGATTGGAGCTGAAGTAGAGCCCACAATTAAACTGTATATTAACGTTGTGAGGAATGTTTTGGGGGGTCGGCTAGATTGAGAAAAATCTAGGAGAAATAGAAAAAGGTGAGTGAGCCATGGGCTCTGTGGAAAAACTATCAGAAAGAAAACCAACCAATATGGCCTGGGCTAAAAAGGAAATTTAGAGACTAAAATATCCAAAGTGCATTTTTAATGTCACATGATAGATGGGCTTGATATAAACTTTCCCTTCCTACTCCCATACAAATCTGTAGTAAAGTTTACATTGTTCACTTGAGGTGTTCTGTGAATAGGTTCATTTTGAGGACTCTAGGAGTGTTGAATTATAGATATCCAGGTAAAGGCAAAGAAGAAAACAGAACAAGAGCTAAAAAACAAAAAACTTTTTATTTGGATTCCTATTATTCACTGCTACCAGAGGACTGGGCATGAGTGGACAGACACTAATGTTCCTCAGTGAGACCTAATCTGCTTTTAAAAACACACACAAAAATCACATAGGGCTTATTCTTGTTACCATTATTATTCCTCCCAAGAATGGCCAATAAAATGAAGCCAAATAAAACCAGTCGTCGTTCCTTAATTTCCACAAGGACTCTATGGGATCCCATAATACTTTACTTTTCTGGTTTATCCTTTCTTATTGGCCTCCTCCATAAATTGAGTTGTGGGTTAGTAAAATCCAAGGACACTTTACTCCCCTTGTTTTACTCCAAAATTATGCTACAAAAATATTTATCACATAATCCAGATTGGATGTTAGCAAGAGAGATTACAGGAAATTACAGTCTCTGAAATGAATATTTAATGGATGAGGTTATATATATATATCCAAATAAAAATACACATGCATTTTCTTTACTCCACTGTAAACAAAGATGCCCTAGAAGAGTCAAAAACCTTCATAATACTGGAATAAGTAAATTTAGTAATAATAATAATAACAATAACAATAATAAAAGCACTTCGAATATTTGACGTTCTGTTTTTTATAAATCAGCCACATGGCCAAAAACTTTATTTATTTGAACCTGTGTCTCTGGCTGTAATTCAAAATGAATTAATCTACCAAGACTAAAACCTTCAGAGTCTGTTAATCTACTCTCCCTTTTAGCCTGTGGGAACCTTTGTCTTTCATTTCTATGCGTCTCTGGAGCCACTTCTATAACTTTTTCCTGAGATTCCACAGATTTTCAAAGATTGATTTATTGATTTAGAGCATGAGCAGGGGGGAGGGGGAGAGGGGGAGAATCTCCAACATGGGGCTCAATTCCAAGACCCTGAGATCATGACGTGAGCCAAAATCAAGAGTCGGATGCTTAACCAACTGAGGTACCCGGGCGCCCCATCCATAGATTTTCAATAGCTATCTACAGAAGGAACATTTGTTGTGGTGTGGTATAGGGCATAATAACATAGACTTAAATTCTCAACCCCTCCTACAGCCGGGTCCTTTGTAATGTGACTTATCAAAAGGAGAGAGTAGGCTTCTCCATTCTTTGACTTTAGTCTGGTCTTGTGTTTTGCCTTGACTGATGGGAGAAAGAGCAAACGTGCTGCAACTAGAAGCTTGATCAAGTGTTTTGTAGTTTGGCTTCTTATCGTGGGGAATGTGCCACAATCATGAGAACACTCCCACACAACCCTGCTGGAATGATAAGAGAGACTAGTGGAAAAAATAGTCTGAGGTGACACTTTCCTACACCAGACAGCCCAAGCCAAAGCACTAGCATCAGCAGATAAGATGAAGTAAGTTAAGATGAGCACAGTCTGTCCCAGATCAGCAGAATTATACACACAACCAATAAACTCTAGAAAATAATAAATTTGGGGTCATATATTACATGGAAATAAAAATAAAACATTGATAATCCTATGTTTATGGGATATGCCACATATTTTATAAAGGCTAATTTTTTTGAGTTAAAAAGGAAGGGGCAAACATCTTTATACTCTGTTCTTCTGTCTTTGTCTTATGTCATATTTAATTCATAATATTTATCTAAAGTCGATGATTTGGGGATGTGGAGAAGTGATAAACCCAGGGCACTTGTTAGTGTTAAATTTGTTTTAATGACTCAGTGTTCATATGTAAAGACATCCAGATAAACTATGTTTTATTCTACTGTCAAGTGTAAGTGTAAGAGTTAATACTTAAGACAAAAATTGAAATAAAAAAAAGTATTTTAAAAGTACAGAAATAGTGTCCTCTCAAAATCTTCCAACTTTCTTTGCCAAGTAATAGCAGTCTCCTGACTTACTTCTCCTCTTCATCCCTGATACTTCTTAGCCAGGCACTAAGGGTTCCAATCAACCGGCTCCCAGCAAACAATGCCTGCCCCTTTGGCTTGTGTGTACAGGTCAAGATAAATAGGGTATCCATTTGCAGTATCTTATGCTGTAATATGTACTAAACATTCTCAAAGAACAGACCCATTATGACCTCCTGGTAAACGAGAAACTACACATTTTACATCTGGAGAAAAACAACTAAATCATTCTTCCAATTCTTGATTTCTCTCATCTGTCAGTAGACATTTCTTATTGATTCTGGTCATGTCACTCCACTAGGCTGAATTGAGAAGAAAATGAAAAATACTTTTAAAGTGCTTTTAAATTCTAAAAATCTATACAAATGTTGAAACCAGCACACTTATAAAAACTGAAATCTCTGTAACACCATCATTTCTAAGTTAATTAATGATTGTGGTTGTAATAGTTTTGAAGTAGGTTAAGCCAGGGAGTTAGGGGGTTTTTATTGATATCGTGAATGCATTTACAAAAATGAGTGAGTAAAGATTCAGCCTGGTAAATTCAATTAATCTGACCTAATTTGAGTTTCAATTTTCTTACCCATCACTGTAAGATCAGAAGAGTCATCTAAAAAATAGAAAAAAAGACTAAAAACCTGGAAGTTTTTTAGTAAATACAGCAAAATAACCATCGCCGACATAGGCAATATTAGGAATGCACTCAGAACCACAAATCATAGTTTCAAGAACTTACATTGAATTCTATCCCTGGTTTATCTTGCAACCTAAAGAAAAATAATTTTCCACCCTCTTTGTGCTTCGTTGTATCCCTTTGCAAAAATAATACATCACCCACCACACAGAAACCTCAATATCACTGAAATTCCATAAAAGAATGACAGTGTGTGGCATAAATGATTATGATCACCTGAAATAGTGTCATTTCAAAACTTTGGTAAAAGAAAGGGATAAAAGTATTTCAAAACGTTTGAATTCTTGGCAAGATGTAAAACTATGTTTCCAAAATGGACCAGGACACATTTAATGAATGGGATTTGTCCTGGTTTTTGTTTAGTATTTACTGCTGTCAATATGGTATAAAGACATATGCATGAAATTTCATTATATAAAAGTTTCATTATATTCAAACAAGTATTTCAATGAGATATTTATGTATGTGTAAACATGGAATTTTATTTACTGTGTTCATATATGTAAAGGAAAATAAAGTGATCTTTGTCTCTTTGCAATTCAAGCATATGTCTAAAAGAAATATAGAATGAAAAGGAAAACAAATTTCTTAGATCTAAGACAAAGGAATCATTTGATGTGGGCCAAGGATAGGAAAACTCATTTTTCTCTTTTCTACAAAGCTTTCTTTTTTCCCCTTAATTTTCGGACCTTTTATATATACTTCAGAAAGCGCTTTAAGGCATTCAAATAACATGAAAAAGGGTAGCTAGTTGATGGAATAATAGCAAATACTTTCCCCAATTGAACCCATGTTATTCCTGTCCTTTTCCATCAAAACTTCAACATTGAATCTTTCAGTTCTGTAGATCTGCTTTTTAAATTTTTTTGGAGTACTCATTAGTCTCTAGGATATAATGAATGCTGTATATTTTCCAGCTTATTCTTTTACATTCTTCAGTTTCAAATGAGAAGGTGACATGCCCAACATTGGTATTAATTCATTCTTGTAGTGATCATTTAGTGAATCTGAGTTTTATATATATATATATATAAATACAGAAAATGATCACCTGGCATGTTCTAATTCTTTCACGTTTTGCTCTTCATTCAGTGTAAACAGATTCCTTGGATTATCATTTTATTTCTAGTCACTACCAGATGCAAAAACACTGCCTTCTTATGATAATCATAAAATAGAACTGCTACAGAAATGTGAAATGATATTGTTTCCTTCCCATTCTGATCTTCCGTCAACAATTTACAATTTTGAAGCAGCATTAGCACAATGTAGTAAGAAACAGCTGCTTAATTTACCTTAATTGTTAGGCAATATCTCATTTTATCTAGATAGCGAATTCAGCAGATCATTGAGAGCATATGTTTATTGTATTTCTAGTGCTCACAGAAAACCATGCTCAGCTTTACTGTCAGACAACAAAGGCTCCAAAGAATCATGCTTTGTGAGTGAAAGCCACAACTACAGACTTTCCCCAACTGAGGCTTTAGTCTTTCATTGTATCACTTTGTGACAGATGCCCCAGATACAAGCAATTGGAAACAAGAAACAATTCAGTTGACCCTGCAACACTATTGCTTCCAATGTATGATCAAGATTTAAACAGTAATAGAGAAAGCTAACCTGATCACATACATTTGTTTCTCTGAATGTTTGTGTCTGTGGCTCTGAGACTCTGTCCTTACCGAAATAGTGAATTCATTGAGCCTTAAAATCCTCTGATGTGACTAACAGACATTATTGAAAAATATCACAAAGGAAAACTCCTCAACACTTTTCAAAAGCGTCATTTTTCTTCCAGGCAACACAGATTTTGTGATATGAGCGGTGAAGACAGGCATAATTATTTTATTGGGATTACTTAATATATGGTTAAATTTGATTTACTGATATTTTATTTACCTGTGTTCATAAGTAACATTGTTCTATAATTTTCTTTTTTCTTACTGTTTTTGTCAGGTTTGATGCCAGCATTATAAAGTGAGTTGTATAATAATGGTCCCTTTATCTTTACTGTGGAAGAATTGTGTAAGATTGGAATTATCTGTTCCATGAATAACTCTTAAAACAAATATATGCATGTATGTATTATGTATGTATTGGTGTGCAAAATTTTAAATACCTTTTAAACTAGTTTAATGACTTTGGGACTGATAATTTTCAATTTGTCCTTAAGTCAGTTTTGGTGATTAAATGGTAAATAACTTAGTAAAAACCTTGTTCATATCACTGGCAGCTTCTATAATGATACTTTTTTCTTGCATTATCAATTTTTGCCTACTTGGTTTTCCAACATACTCAAATGTGCTATAATTTTTTACATTATAGGGGCACCTGGGTGGCTCAGTTGGTTAAGTGTCCAATTCTTGATTTGGGCTCAGGTCATGATCTCAGGGATGTGAGATCGAGTCCTTTGTCAGGCTCTGCACTTAGTGGGGAGTCTGCTTGAGATTCTCTTTCTCTTTTCCTCCGCCACTCTTCCTGCTTGCAAGCTTTTTTTCTCTCAAATAAATAAATAAATCTTTAAAAAAATCTGCGTTATATTAATTTTTTCAGTTAGCCAGTTGATTTTGTTGACCTCTCCTATTGTATATATACTATTATTTCATTAATATATGTTTTAATTACTTTAATTTTACTATTTCATTTCCTTTAATATTATCACTTTTATTCTATTGTTCATTTTTAATATTCTAAAAATTTGTTTAGCTTATTGATTTTCAGTTTGTAACCTTTGGCAATATGTGCATTCAAAGCTATATAATTCTTCAGCAATACCATGTTACTTGCATTAAACAATTAGCATTAAACATTTTGATGTGATATTTTTATTGTCATTTAGTTCTAGGTCTTTTCTTTTTAATGTATAACTTACTAAAAATGAATTTTACCAAATTATGGAGATTTGCAATCTAACTTATCTTTTTATTTAATAATTACATTGTGATTGGTGCATATAGTTTGTATAATGTCTATTATTTGGTATTTATTGTGACTGTTTTACAGTCTCAAATGTTATAAGATTTAAAATGTTCATATGTGCTTAAGTGAATGTGTCATCTCTAGTTTTAAGCCCCACTGTTTGATAAATGCCCACCAGATGAAACTCTTAGTCATTAAGCATCTATATTATATTTTAAATTCATGATATATTAATGAAATATTTAATATATGCTATGTAATTTTGTAATTAAATTAATTTTAATAGGAAATTTCTTCTTCCTTCTTTTTTCTTCTTTTTCTTTATTCTTTATTGTATATTTACACTTTCTTACATTGTACTTGAGATAAAGATTCCATTCAGTTAACATAATTTAGTAATTAATTAATTTATTTAAAAAGAGTTTATTTATGAAAGAAAGAGACAGAGAGAGAGGGTGGGAGGAGGAGCAGAGGGAGAGGGAAAAGTAGACTCTGTGCTGAGCACAGAGCCCGACTGGGAGGCTTGATCTCAGGACCCTGAGATCATGACTTGAGCTGAAATTAAGAGTCAGATGTTTAACTGAACCACCCAGGCACCCCCATAATTTATTATTTTAAATAAGCTAAGAAAATAATATTATGAACAGAAACACTAACTTAGGTAATTATAGAATTATCTTATTTTCTCCAATATATTTTGTAATATAGTTTCCAACATTTATTAAATAATGAAGTGCCCTTTGTTTTCACACACACACACACACACACACACATGCACATTCTGTCTGTCTGTCTCTCTCTCTCTAGATCCTAAGTCATGAGATCAGTTTAATTAGTTAAGAGGCATTTATGTTCAAATGTTGGGCCCAAACTTATTTAGAATCCATGTAAGTGAGAATTTCTTGTGTGTATTGTAATTATCTTTATCAAATAAAAACAAATCCAGACTTAACTAAGTAGAGACTATATTTGAAGGGCTTACTGATGGAGCTTCAGCAATAGTACTATGAACTTCTAACTAGGAGATCTGCAAGTGTTTCAGTGGTCAGGCAGAAAAAGCTTTTCTTTCCTAGAGAAGAGAAAAAAAAGTTAGAAAGAATCCAGTGGGGGCAGGTGGATGGTGTAATCAGACGACCAGAAATTGTCTTTGCTTGTTTTGCAGTCAGCCAGTTCTTGCGAAGGACTATAAGGAGGGGTCATTTTATATTCTGACAGTGGCTTAGGCTTGAGGAGGTAAGTGGGTCCCAAAGTTCATGAACCTGGGGGAAGGAGAGAAGTTTAACTAAAGTTTGCTCAAGTCAAATGAGCAGGTATTTTGTCCAGATTGGTTAGTGGTTATGAACAGTTCAGCTAATCATTTATGAGACAAAGAATGGGGATTTGCAGTCTGTGTCTGATCTTGTAGTAAGTAAACTAGGGGACAGCAGTGAATGTTAACTAAGTCATTGGAGAGGAATGGTTCTTTGTTATAAGCCATTTCCTGGAGGACAAAAGGGATGGGGAGAAGGCTCAGGTTAAATTTAACATTGTCACTTTAGACTACATTTCCAAGAATTTGAACAAAAACCACCCAACTAATTATATTAAAATTATTTAAATTAATATTTTTTGTAGTCAAATTTATTTAAACTTAAAATAGTAAGCATTATGTAAAGATTATAAAATGAGTAAGTCTTCGGGGATATCATGTACAGAATGGTGATATAGTTAATACTGTATTGCATACTTAAAAGTAGCTAGGAGAGTGGAGCTTGAAAGCTCTCAACACAAGAAAAATAATTTTGTTGTAGCTATGTAGAGTGATGGATGTTAAGTGAACTAATGACAATCATTTTGTAATACGTACAAATATTGAATCATCGTGTGTATACCTAAAACTAATATGACGTTATGTCATTTATACATCAATTAAAAAAAACATATTTCAGTATTTCTATCCTTAGTATCTTAATGCTTTGACAAATGCAGCTGGTAGTTTTGAAAGTAAGATTAAAATAAGACCACTGACAGTATAAGTGTATGCTGATATACAGGCCTATTTTAGATATATGAAAAATATGAGCTTCTCACTGAACAACTGTTTTTTGTTTGTGTTTTTTTTCAGTAAGTGATTTCTGAAAGATTTTTGAGGCCTGAAATCTGAACTATAATGGAAAATTGGCTTCACTTTCAAAACATAAATGTACATCTTATTTACCTGTTGTCACTACCAGTAGTCAGATCAATATCAATTTTTTCAGAGCAGTGTTATTCTGTAAACTGTATAGAAATTCTAAGTGAATAATCATTGTAATTAAATGCTAAAAAGTGATATAACTGATCGATATGCACAGTAAGATTTCTTTCAGGAAAAAAGAGAGTAAAAGTGAAAGGCAACATTGACCAAAAGCCAACTGATAGAAATGAGTATCAGTTTTGTTTGTTTGTTTTAATACACTGAGCTGTCCAATCTAGCTTGAACAGTTTCCCTAAGAAATCCTACATAAGATGATATTTCAGCAAATTCAGGCATCCAAAAAGACATGTTGCCAAGCAAATGGATCACCTTTAAACTATTTGAACATGTTTTGAACTCCTAATCACTTAGCTTTAAAATAAATTGTCAAATTATAAAAAGGAAGTATACCTCTGGCTTCAAAACTTTTCTAAAGACACTAAATTTCAAAATAGATGACCAAATGCTAGCAACGTTTTTCATTACTTATATTTCATATGCTGAAAATGTAATAGTGGAAGGCAATTTAGGAGATAATGATCATGAATTGGAAGGAAATGAAAGAACCAGGAAAATGGACTTTAAAAACGTGTGCATCAGCAAGCTCAGACAACTGGTTGGGAAGAACACATTGACAGAAAGTCTATCGCAAAATTGGATGCTGGCAGTTTCTAAGATGTAAGAGTAAGGGCAAAGAAATAAACTATACCCATGAAAATAAAATATGAAAGAGTAACCTGGTAGATGATTTGAATAAGGTGTGAACTTTTCTAAGAGGATTAGATTGGGAAAATCACAAAGGTAAGTATATCTGTGTAGTACAAGAAACTGTGGAAAGCCTTGGGAGAACCAAAGTCAAAATAAATTGCTGCTAGCACAGGATCTTAAGAGTAAAAAGGAGTGGAAAGTTAAATTAGGCATGGAAAGAGAGGTAATTATATACGGCATCAGAAAAGGAAAACTGCAGTTATAAAGATAAGTAGCTAAAATTTTTATTTTATTAATAGTTTTAGCTTTTCTCCTTATTAAAATCTTATGATACATAGGATCAGACACATGAAAATGACTTCCTACAAAGGAAGTATTTAACAATTTATTTATCATCATTTAAACTCTCCAAAAAATTGAATGTTTACATCATAAGTTGTTGTGCAATTAAGTGCTAGTTTTAAGAACATTAAATGCTTGATGAGGAGCTAAGGTGGAAGCTAGGATAGGCAGAGAATTAAATTAAAATCTAATTAAAGATTACTTCTTAGAATGAACTGTTGTATATGATAATGAAAATTTTAGTTCTAATTAAAATAAAACAATAAATAGCATTTGTCATTACATCTCTATATTGTGTAAAGTTATAGGGAGAGCGAACAAGTTAAGCTTGTCAATCGGCAATTCATATAGTTTTCCTTAGCTGTCTAGCTAACTTCAGAAATTCTAAAGACTATTGGCATACAAACAACATAGGGCCTGATAATCAATTAGCAAGGCCATTGTACCCTGGCTAATTAAGAGTTGCTCTTAAAAGAAAACTAAATGATTATCTCCTTCACAGTAAAGGAAAAAACAAAAACAGGTAATAAATAACATGAAGGACAATTTTTTTAGTATTAAATTGCTTTGATTAAAAAAAAAAAAGAACAAACCAGGTCAATTATCATCAGAATTTTTTAAATTTAAGTTCAATTAGCCAACATATGGTACATCATTAGTTTTTGATGTAAAGTCAATGTTTCATTAGTTGCATATAACACCCAGTACTCATCATATCACATGCCCTCCTTAATGTCATCACCCAGAAAGCATAAGATTTAGGGGCACTTGGATGGCTCAGTCAGTTGAGTGTCTGACTCTTGGTTTCAGCTCAAGGGCTCTGCTTGAGATTCTCTCTCCCTCTCCTTCTGCCCTTCCCTCTGCTCTCTCTCTCTCTCCCCCTTGAATACATGAAGGAATCTTTTTTTAAAAAGCATAAGATTTAGATTTTTTTAATGTAAAAAGTGAAAGCCAAATACACTCTATCTCTGTTGCCACCAGTGAAATCCAAGCTTCAGTCACCTCATCTCTGCACTGTTGAAACAAACCCTCAGAGCAGACCGGTGTCTCTGAGTCTAGCATTGAGTTTCTCAAATCCATCCTTGACCCAGAAGAATCCTTCTAGTTAGCAAATCTGAATTATTGTTGGGGTTAATGTAGAGCATGAAATCAGCCATAATACCTGGCTTGCTAAAATGTAACATGGAGGCCTCTGGGGACAGGGACGGTTTCGGAGAAGGTTTCGGAGAAGCCTTTGGAATGCTGAGGTCTGCGTGACCACTCTGCTGTTAGAATGCCGGGAGAGTTGCCTTCCGTAAACTTTCTCAGCCCAAATAGCTGCCCTGTGATCCAAGAGATGTATGCATTGTCCCCTAGGCTCTGTTTAGCAAAACTCGTAGAATGTGCAGTTCGCATATTGTACCTGTCCCGTAAGCACATCCTCCTAGTTCCAGTAAGACTCTTTGTCACCCATAACATGCTTGAGAAGCAGTGATAAGGATTTGTGATTATCCTGAAGGACCAGTAAAAGCAGGCGCAGAGAAGAGCAAAGTGTCTTCGTCTCTGAGTGTTGACCCCCTGGCCTTCTCCTCTCTTTCACAGCAAAATTTGGAGTAATCTTTCATCCGTTGGTACGGGGATTGCTGACCATTCCCGGCAAATTATGTCCTTCTCCTTTTTCTCTAGCTTTGTTGCTATACAACATACATCAAAATAACGTAGGGATATTTATTTAAAACTAGCTTTTCTGTTTCCTATTCCAGACCTAAGGAATCAGAATCTCTCAGATAGGAGTTCAGAAATCTGCATTTTTAAAAAGCTTCTCAAGTGATTCTTAAGCTTACGAACATTTAAGAATCATGAGCTTTGAGACAAATTTAAACACTTAGGTACAAGTTACTAGATTCTGTATTTTATTTTCCTATATTCCACAGTGGATATAACTCTATTGCATTCAACTTTATTTATAATCTTTTAACTTTCAAATCCACAAGCCCTGCACTATTTTTCCTCCCCCCTGAGAACATCCTGATCCCTTCCCCCACTCACCTTCACCTTATCCCTTTGACTAAGGACTACTCATCTATAAAGAATCACACAGAAAGAACCGTCTTCTGGAATGTCATCCTTAGCCAGTAGATTTCAGGTTTTTCTGCATTTGGAATTACCTGAGGACTTTAAAATACGGATGGCTGGGTATTTATATTTCTTGATGCCAGGAAAGATTTTGAATCAATTTGTTTGGGGCATAACCTGGGCATTAAGTTTTCTGAAAACTCCCTGAGTTATTCTATGTGTAGCCAGGATTGAGAACAGCAGGTCTTTTCTGAGTTTGAGTTTTCTGCCCATTGTTTCCACCTATAGTGGTACCTTATACTTTCCCTAATCAAAACTCTTATTTCACCTCATTGAAATTACCATATTTCAATTAACTGCTGAGGATAGGAGCCTCGCAACTGTCCCAGAATCTGTGATCCACACATGATCCTGTATATGGAGAGAGACCTTAGAAGTAACTCAAGAAATGTCTGTTGAATAATTTATTGAAATGATTTCACTCATTCCAAAACATTTTAAATATTTTTTTGTTTGCCTTCTGCACATTGCTTCTAGCACATAAAATTTCAGAGGTGCTTGTGTTTCTTTCATTTTTGTGTCTTCAGAGACTAGAACTATAAATCTTCAATGGATATTTAAAGAATAAAAAATAAACTGGAATGTAGTAAATTGGAACAATGTTTAGAAAAATTAAGATAATGAAATATCTTCAAGTAATCTAAAGTGTGCTGAAGCACTTCTTTGTGATGTGGAAATGTTGGGGTTCAAAGCCGATGGCCAAGAAAGAATTCTTGAGATATCTTCAATGCAAAAAGGTGGTTTTATTGAGGCACCTGGGTGGCTCAGCGTTCAGCGTCTGCCTTCAGCTCAGGGCATGATCCCAGAGTCCTGGGATCCAGCCCCGCATTGGGCTCCCTGCTCCGCTGGGAGCCTGCTTCTTCCTCTCCCACTCCCCCTGCCTGTGTTCCCTCTCTTGCTGGCTGTCTCTCTCTGTCAAATAAATAAATAAAATCTTTTTTTAAAAAGGTGGTTTTATTAAAGCACAGGGACAGGACATATGGGCATAAAGAGCTGCACTGGGGTTGTGAGGAGGGGGTAATTATATACTTTCAAATTGGGAGGGGGTTAAGGATAGTGTAAGTCTCTAAGGAATTTGGAAGCAAGGTTCTCAGGACCTTGAGGGGTCATTTATTACTCTCTAATAAAACCTTAGTCATGAGGTCCTTCCGATGTATATCAGTGAGCCATATGCCTACAGGATGATTGCTAACGTATATCTTGGGGGTAGAAATAAAGAATGTTTCCAAAGGAATTTTTATATGTGAAAGGACACTTACAAGATCCTGGAGGTTGGGATAATGTTAAGCTAAGATTGCCTTCGCCCTTGGCAAAGTATTAAGATCGAGACAGTTGAGTTCCTAGAGGAAGGTCACTCTGCCTGTCTCAAGGACTTGTCAATGGGCTGTAAGTTGTAAGGAACTTTATTTTATTTTTTTTTCTTTTGCTTTCTTCCTCACATCATTTGGACATTCATTTATAGACTGATTAGCTTTTAGTGAACGTATGTATTCATTATTTGTTAATCAAAAGGTGTCTAGTAAAACCTGTTTCTAAGTATGGCTGAGAATTAGAAATCATTTAGGGAGGGGCTCCTGGGTGGCTCAGTGGGTTAAGTTTAGTGTCTGCCTTCAGCTCAGGTCATGATCTCAGGGGTCCTGGGATGCAACCCCCAGTCAGGCTACCTGATCAGCAGGGAGTCTGCTTCTCCCTCTCCCTCTGATCCTCCCCTGCTCATGTACTCACACGCTCTCTCTCTTTTCTCTCATTCAAATAAATAAATAAAATCTTTAAAAAAAATCTTTTAGGGAAGTATTTTCAAATGTTGATTCTTGGGCCACTGGGTTTAAATTTTAAGATGTGTGGCCAAGAAATGAAATTTTGGAAAGAACAAATGAAACAACCATTTTTTCCTCAATATTTCTATTGGTTGTCAATACCAATAGAAACAGCTTTTTGGAAAAAAAAAATGGCCCAAGACTCTTTTATAGGAAAATTTTATGAGTATAGTTTAAGTGGTTATTTTACTTGAAAGGAATGCTACTTTATTTCATCTAAATTGTTTCATAAGTTTGATTTTTAAACTGCCTTTTATTCCATTTATTCTATGTTCCACTTCTACAAGTGAATTTTAGACTCTTAAGAGATTTACAACATCAGATCTCTAATATAATGGTTTTGTTTTGGTATCAAGTTTTCACATCTATAAAAAAATCTCAGAACTGGGTTTTGAGGGTGGTTAGGAGTTTGCTAAGGAAAAAAAATTTCAGCTAAAGGGCAAAGGTTCAAAGTTATGAAGGAGCATTATATTTTCAGGAAATGTTGAGATTTCCACAGAACACATAGCCAATGGGAAATGGTAGCAAATGAGACTCCATCAAATTCTGTGAAACTTTCTAAATAGTCATTGTCGGACAATATAATCAAGATTTTATTTAGAGGACTACTGTGTCTACAGCTATAGGTATACCTGTAGATGGTATAGGTGTAGGTAAAGATAGGGATCTCCAATTTAACTCTAGACTGGGCAAAATAAAATTCCATACGTCTTTGTTCAGAAGACTAATTAATTTTATTAGGGCATAAGTAAATTCAGCAGTGAATGAGAACCTAATGACTTTTTGATTCAGAGTGAATTCAGCAATAAAAGCTAATTAGAGAGGAAATGAATGCCTAAAATATCCCTTGTGTGCATAAAAAAAGTGTAAAGATTATTAATTGAAATTAAAATTTAACGGTATACTAATGTAACATGACATAAAATTCCATCTGTTACACAGCATCACAAAAACAAAAGTACATAGGGAATAGTTCATCTTTCTGAGGTTTTGACTGTTTAATTTCTGGTTAATAAGAATCTATTTGTATAAAAAATGCTGTCGATAGTAAGAATTCCAATATATATTTTATTTTAATTTAAAGTACACTTAACATACAGTGTTGTATTAGTTTCGGGTGTATGATAGTGTTTAAACAATTCTATACACCACGCTGTCCTCATCACAGCAAGTGCGCTCCCTAATCCCCATCACCTATTTCACCCAGTCCCACAACACCTCCCATCAGTTTGTTCTCTATAGTTAAGAATCTGAAGAATTCCAATATCCATTGTTGTGGAATTTTTTCTTACTCCTCCCTAAGCCCAGTCTCTTCTAGGAAAGGAAATTCAGTTAGCAAAATGTTAAGGATAAAACGGAATTTCATATTAGAAATTGCATGCTCCCCCTTGATATAAACATATATGACTGAATATTATGTATATTTATATGCATATATATGAATTTTATATAAATTATAGACATTAGTATTGAAGATACAAATGAAATTTTAAAAATAGTCGAAAAGGAATACATGACTTTTTTTCTGTTTATAAGGCATACATAGATTATTTGAATTAATAGACTTTCTACATTTTTCAGTTCTGCACAGTATCATATGAAATATACCTTACATTTTCTGCATTTAAAATGTGACTCTGAACTGCAGCATTTTGGTTTTTCTGACTGTAGAGCAACAATTATGTCTCAATATGAACCATTATGGAAAAAGAATCAATCATATTAAGAATCAATAAGAAATTGCCACAAGATTTGGTGCTGCCATGAAGCACTCACATTACATTTATTTAAGGAGAAAAAAATAATCTTTGAAACTCCATAGTTTTGGGCACAAGCCAAGTATATGTTCCAAAATATTAGGCCATTTTAACTAACATGTTGGTAAAAAAATGATATATGGGATACAACAAAATAAAATGTATTTTGGACTCTACCTGCCCCTCTTTATTCTGATCTTGTTTTCTTCCCAGTCTGTATTTTAAACAGTCCCAACCGTCCACTCTGACATAGCTCACATTTCATGCCTTCCCTGCTAGTGAGAGTGTACTTTTTACATACAGAATCCTGCTCTTCCTATTTTTGACCTACCAGTAGCTGCTCTAACTTTCTCAGGTGTAAATCAAACACAGGTCTTGACTCCTCCAAAAATAAAGAACACATCTGGCTCTCCAGGTGGTCCAGTTCCAGTTGCAGCCTGTCTTGCCTCCACTGGATCTAATGCAAGGGTCACACACCTCCATACTCTCTGCCTCGGACATGGGAAGCACAGCTTCCTCCACGGAAGCCCTCCTATGGAGTCCTCCTACCTCTACACAGTGACCTGTCTTGTATATATTTTTATTTCCTTGACCTAGCTTAGACGTACCAGAGTTGGGTAACTACCTCTAAAACCTTATGAATGCTGCACCTCACTTTAGCATTCAGTAGGAATGGTTTTCGGAGACGCTGCAAGGTACTCATGAGGAAATAGTGAGAGATTGATATCTCCAAGAGCTGTGTGATTTCCAGAAACAATAAACCTTTGAAGTACCTCTCGCAAACCACTGAGTATTTCCTAAATTCCACTAAGTTTTAAGGGAAGTCAGGTCTCTTACAATTTTTCAACTGGGACTTCAGCCATAAGTATACTCTTATAATTCAAATGTATGCCTGAGAAAACATAGGTTACCCATTATTAATGACAAGAATTGTCATGAATTCTCACAATAGCATTGTGGACAACTGTATATGAATACGTTTGTTTTAGAAGATAACTTAAACTAGACTATCATAAGGACAGAGCATTAGATGAGCTATCAGTTGGCCATGGATTTATGTCCTAATTTCAATACACAGTAGTTGAGGAACAAGGACAAATCAGATAATTACTCTTAATCAAGTGTATATACAAATTATATCTAATAATTACTGTTTTGCCTATCTTAGAGGTTTGTTTCACGGTTCGTAAAAGAAAATGCATGAAAGTGGTTTGTAAATTGTGTTACTATATAATGGATGCTCCTGGATATATAATTGATACTGGTTGATAAAGAGTATGGAAAAAGTATGTAATTTAACAGATTTCCAACTTTAATTTGTCAACTAATTATGATAGAAATTTAAAATGCTGTGTGGCATTCATCTGATGTTCTTTTCCTTAATGGTATGATGAGCGTGAGTGTCCTGCTTTCCCATTCTAAATTTATTCCTAATTCTGACAGTGGATTAATGGTCACCATAATCTACTCGTTCTTTATTTTTTACTTTGTAGAAATCTTCACCAGTGTTTGGAGGATTTTGAATGGTGCTAAAGAATTCACTATATTGCAAGTTCTATGAGAACAGTGTATTCACCTAACACATAGAATTAACAGTCACGGGTAAGAACCACCTTGACAGTGTTGGTCACCAGTTTTCCCCAACATGTAGCATAACGTGCATATGAGAAGTGTTTCATAAACACACATTAGGTGGCTTAAAAATGATACTAAAAATTAACATGAAAAAGGTTTCCCTTTATCTTTAATTCTAAGAAATTTTATGAATTTTTTATGAGTGTAGCAATTTTAATCTAAAACTTTCTTAACTCATGAAAGTGTTAAAGTTCATAAAATATTTCACTAGGACAAAATTAATTTTACTGAAATATTTTCTTGGACTGTATTATGTTATGTATATCATGAATTGCAGTAAATCTCTAGACATTGCCCTATGACTTGCACTACACTCACTAAAGAGATGGAGTCCCTTTTTTCCTTCCCTTGGATCTGTGCTGGCCTTGTAACTTGCAATGGCTGATAGAATGTGTCAGAAGTGATCAGTGTCCAGTTCTGAGCCTAGCTTTCAGGGGATTTGTATGTGTTCACTTGCTTATACATGTCTACATCTATACAAGAACATGGTTAAGTTGGCCATTTGAAAGAGGCCTTGTCACCCTAGACAATCTGGCCAATAACCACACAACAGGCAGCCAACAGACACCCAAACACTCAATGTGTGAAGTAGCCCATCTGAGATCAGGGCATTTGCCCCACTAAGTTCAGTCTACATGACTGACCTACTGTCCTTTATGTTACATAAATACTTGTTTTAAGTCATTGATTTTTGAGTAATTTATTATGTAGGAATATCTATCTATCTATCTATCTATCTATCTATCTATCATCTGTCAGATAGATAGATATCTGGTAATAGAGAACTGATACACAAACTTTACTGCTTACTTTTATTTCTCTTTAACAATCTCTTGATATTAATCAGTATCTAGACAGTCAAAATATGCATATGCATGAAATTTATTTAAATGAATGAAAAAATTATCAAATAACTCCGTGTTCTAGGGGAATTGGAAAAGTACTCTGCAATAAAAAATCATCTGTTCCAAAAGTGGGATAATGAGCTTCAGGGTAGCAGACAGTGTGAAATGAATATTCACATGAAAAAAGAAATATATGCTGCTGAGTTACTGCTCATTTTCTTGTTCAAGTTGCAGGCATTAATTCAACCTTTACTTTTCACTGCTGTGTTTGTTTCATCGTGCACGGTTAAGTTCAAATAAGGACCCTTTCAGCAAATGACTTTCAAGCATTCCACTGAAATGCTTTCTACATTTGGACCTGCAAGGCTTGCAACCCTGGTCTTTGTAAATATGATTGAAAAAAATTTTGCAGCTTACTAGGTTGCACTAACATCTTTATTTCTATAGAGTATTATTTTTCTTATTTTAATCTACTCATTGAGACAGTCATATAGGACACCCCTGATGATAGAAAAAAGGCTAATAGTTTTGTTTGTTTTTACCCCTTTCAGTGCTTTTAATGCTCCCTACACTTTGCTGATAGAATCAAATGCCTAAAGATTAAATCTGATAATATTACTATCAAATTAAAAAACCTCCTTCTTTGTACCTCTCTTAACCTTTCTGTACTTAATTATTTTACTTTTACCTATGTGTTTACCCTCTGGATTTTCTGTCACACTGACATCTCCATAGACTTCATGCTAAGAGGATTTGCTGTCTGTGGAAAGGAGAGCATTGTAGTTACATCACAGAGAGGACTTAACTGAGGAGGGGAAAAAAATAGCCACACTGTCATCATACTAAGTTATGTTTATTTTCAGATCAAAGGAGCAAGAGAAAAGCTAGGACACAGGAACTAAGGCTGCAAGTGCAGTGATTATTACAGTGAATGGCTTGGAGGCTACTAGCTGATGTTCAAGTTATGCCACAGGTTTACTGGTGGCCAGCTCTGTGACCTCTCTGAGCCTTGGTTTCTTCATCATTATAATGAGGTGTTTGACTTTAGAGATCAATTATGATGTAGAGAAAAAGAGCAGTGGATGTGCATTTGGAGAACAGAAATATGAATCACGGCTGCATTTCACCAGTTAGGTGACCTTGTATATTTCCCCTTTTCACTTTGAGCCTCAGATTTGTCATTGGTGAAATCGAAAAGTTATGAAAACAATTATATAATTAAAAAGGTATATTGAAGCAATGTAACCAGTAAGGCCCTAAATAAATATTAATTACTATCATAATTTCTGTGTTTGGAATGAGCCAAAAGTTAGCAAAGAGAATGGTAGCAATTTAATGACTCTATGGGTATATTTCAGACTCCATGAGAAAGAAAAAGCAAGGTAAAATAGTTAAGTAGTAGATTGACTAAAATGACAAATTATTACAATGAAAATAGTGGAACTAGTAATTTTACTTAGTACTTTTTAAAAAGAAACTTTTAATTTTGAAGTGAAGTTGCACAGGAAGTTGCAAAACATAGTTAAATAAGTACTTCCAATATTGTTTTTCTTTTAAAATTACATCTCATTGGGCGCCTGGGTGGCACAGTGGTTAAGCGTCTGCCTTCAGCTCAGGGCGTGATCCCGGCGTTATGGGATCAAGCCCCACATCAGGCTCTTCTGCTATGAGCCTGCTTATTCCTCTCCCACTCCCCCTGCTTGTGTTCCCTCTCTCGCTGGCTGTCTCTATCTCTGTCAAATAAATAAATAAAATCTTTTAAAAAAATTACATCTCATTTATTTCATCTCCTTCTATACATTGTAGTTTTGTAACATTTAATGAAATTCTGCTTCCATATTTTTAGATGCTGCAATGCTGGTAACCATCACTCTGTCTCTGTCACCCAGTCTGTGCTCTCTCATGAGAACATCTTGCCTTTTGTAACAGACCTCCTCAATTACAAGCACAAGGCTTTGGAGAAAAATCCCAATTTGAAGAGATTCTTCTTTAGCTATAGATGTCTTCTAAGCTGGTCATCATGACTAAATAGATTAATATATGTGAAACTAGACTACATTAAGTCTGCTCTTGGACATTGACTTGTCACTAAATATAAGCAAATTGAAAAAAAAAAAAAAGAAACACATGCGGGCCCACACATGCATACGTAGACACAAGCACAAATAACATAGAGACACTGGTAAAGTACACATTTCACTTAACATTCGAAATGTTGGAACCTCTTGTGGTGGAGAGTGAGATGGTCATCTGCAAGTTTTTTTGGGAGTGAGCAAGGTCCCTTAGAGGGTTGCTTGCTTCGGCTCTTCAGTAGGATTTCTTGGGGGGAACTGACATCAAGTAAAACCAGAAATATCCTGAATCTAGCAGTGTTATTTTATATTTAAGTTGCCCATAGGTGACAGGAAGCCATGCTATTAGGGCAAAGTCATGTTTTTGAAAGTCTTTCTGTTTCAGTGGTGTGAGGTAAAGAACATACAGGGATCCAAACATACACACACACGATCCTTTCAGCTGTAATTAAAACTGGTTAAAACTGGGCTTTTAGTCAACTTCACCGTATTCGTGGCATTCACCGAGACAATGTTTTTAGAAATGAAATGGTGGTGGTGGAGGTGGTGGAGATTAATTGTGGTCATCATAGTGTAGCAGAAAAGACTTGAGTGGTAAAGTCACTTACTGAAGCAAAGTAGGAAGATAAGGAGACTTAGTTCAAAGAGGCCGTGTTGTACCAAGTTCAGACTGGGACTTACTCACCTGCGATGCAGTGAGAAAGGAGTTTCACCAGAGCCCGGGACAAACGTGTATGTCCACAGTTCAAAGATAAAAGGCTGTGGGCATACTTGGAGGTGTTCCGTATGCCTTGCTCCTCTTAATGCTTATGGCAGGCTACTGGCATTAAAATTCACTGCAGAGATTGATGAACAGTTGATATATGCATCCCTTTCTACTACACTTTAGTGTGTCTCAGCCACATACACCTTCAGTCCAAATGAAAAGAAAAGTTTCCTTTTTAAAAAGTATTTATCATCATATGACTTATTAAGCCTTTTATCAAGTGGTGGATACCTTCTCTCTTAGACCAACCTAAATACACTGCGACTCTGAAACTTCTTGCTAGTGTAATTTCGTTCTGTTATTCAGAAACCAATACATGCACCAGAAGGAATTTTCTTCTATAATGGAGCTTTGCCTTCATATTGATGTAGTCTATGATTCATTTCTTATCAGTCATGACAGGGTTGCCAGGTACTGACAAGACTTATCAGTGTGCTTGTACTCATTAGGTCATTCAAAAGATGATGTTAGCACACTTTCTAACCAACAAGCATGAGAAGAATCAAGAATAAACAAGTTAGAGATTACAGGTAAAGCTATAGTGAGAATCTATAAGCATGACAATCATATTCAAGAAAAATATGAAAAAGAAAAGTATGAGAGAATAAGCAAGCATATTTACAAAACTAGAAAGACAAAAGCCATGAAGAAAAATATGTGGGTATATATACATGTATATATGTATATATAAATATATTCATAATGTTTATGATTTAATCAATATATCTGAGCTTAATTCTTGGTGCAAAACTCATAAATTAACATGTTAAATATTTCCTTTTAAATAATATTTAAACTTCCTGGGTTGTTTTTTTTTTCACATTGATGAATTAAAATATTTACTACTGATTATGGATCCTAGGAGCACCCCAACATAGGCTGAAAACACATTTCAAATTTAGCAGTGGAAAATATCAGGTACAGAAAACATAACTGACATGTTCAATCTTACTCTTCAATGACGATGAGCTGCCTAAGGTGAGCTGATCAGATTCCTCTATGAGGAGGAATGGCTAAAATAAAAATATGAGTAGAAATTGTTACATTACACCAACAATTTCAAGCAATATCCATCAGGATGATTCTTCAGAAAATAAATTAATAGTAAATGGAAAGGAAAGACTTTGAGAAAGAAAGAAAAATGTAGTACAAGATAGCACTTTAAATCCAAGGGTTTGGTGAGGAAATGGACAGGTTCTAATACCAACTCCACTCTGTACTCTCTATATGTTAAGAGCTTAAATAAAATTCCACCATCGTTCCTACTAACTTTGTTTCCCTATTTGACAGATCCTTATCTCATAGAACCATGTGAGAATTAATAAGATAATTAGATAAATTTTGCTTAGCACAAGCTCTGACAGATTGTAAATATATAATAGATAATAACTTCTATTATTGAGAAATCATTTGATTCAATTATCTAGTCCTTTATTCATTCATTTTTTCCAACAGAATTGTTGAGTACTATCTGCAATATGCTAATCAGTGTTCTAGATGCTGAAGATATAGAACAATAGTTGAAGCTGCTTTGAAAACAAAACCTTGAAATTGCTAAATAGAAATACATCTGATCTAATCTTAAGTGTGAAAAAACATTTTACTTTGATAAAGCTACTCTTTACTTTGATAAAGATTTATTTTTAAAATCTTTTAAAATGATAGCATGCCGTTTAATTTAATTATGTTTCTTCCTTAGAATTTTATTGCATCAGTAGCTAATTAATAAGAATAATAATTACTTTCAATATTATGGGCTTTATTACATTAGTAACTTCAAATTGATGATGTATTAGAAAAGTCATTAATGTATTTGTAAATATTGTTGTTACATTAGAAATAATCTCCTTTTATCTCCTTTTATTATATTATTTATTGCAAGCTGATTTGTCACCATTATCTTTATTCATTAATATATGCACATGTAATTGCAATTCGTTAGTTGGTTTCTTATGAAGTACTTATTTAGCATAAATGTTCAGAATTAGGTTCTATAGAGAACATAGGAGATATATAGAATATCCTTTTTATTACATATTTAATAACCTTACTTAATATAATTATATTATGTATTTGAACTTCAAAACCCTTTGCAGCTGCGTTTCTTTTTACTTGTTTGTTTGCTTGTTTGGTTTTTTTTAAATATTTTTCCTTCTTATATTTCTTCTATAGACCCAAAGAATAATTTGGGAGGGTAGTGGTTTATGGAGAAAATTAATTAGAACATCAGCCAATCGTAAATGTTGGCTCTTCCATATCCTTCTTCCCACTTCTTTTTTTGTTTGTTTTGTTTTTGTTTTTTTGCAAGATCAGAGTTTCAGAATATTATACTTGGACTTCATAGTCCCAGCCATACCATCCTTTCCAATACCTTTAAGTGAACTGCCAATGATGCTCAACCCAGGCTCTCCAAAACTCGTTTCCCTAACTTCCATCATGATTTCCTATTTATGGCACAGTTCCCTCATTTACCCAGACTAGAACCATCTTTGATCATTTTTCCTCCCTCTTTCTTTACTCAGTTCAATCAGATTTCAGATTATCTTTGCACCTGAAAAATTCCAATGACAGCACCCAAGCTTGGTCTTCATTCTTGCCTAAATGACTAACTGGTTGCATGGCCTATTTCTACTGTTTCAAACTATCACACTTATAATGGCCTAAAATACAGTTTTAATGAGATTATCTCCCAAAACAAAAAGCATCATTGGCTCCTCATTAACAAACTGAAAAAAGCATTCTCATTATTTATGATCCTGTTCCATAAGGTACAGCCTATGTGTCTAGACATTCCTTTCACTTATTCAAATAATCTACACGGTCCACAAATTTGACTCTTTGTATCTTTACCTTCCCCAAACATGTCATGGATCTTGATCATGAGTATATAATCTTCACCTATGAAAATCCCATTAAGGCCCATCTCACCTGAGGTTTTTTCTCTCTTCTTCTTCCCACTTTTTAGTGTAATTGCTCTTGACAGCAATCCATGTAAACACTATTATATCACTCACTGTACTACAAAGTGAAGTAATATTCAGTTGTACACTTATCTAAGCACCCTCCTCCTCCTTTATTTATAAAGCTATTATATTACCTGGTACAAAATTCAGTCAATTTCATGGCTTTTAAAAATTACAGAGTATTTTGAAACAAAGGTCTAGATTATTACTTTAAAATTATTGTCAGTTTATTTTCAGCCATTAATGTGCATTGGTTTGCCCATATTTTGAAGAAGAGTTTCATTTAAAATATTTTGAAGAAACTTAAATACATATGAAAATAACATTTGCTTCCTTTTCCTCCACCACGCTTTCTCTGAGATCCCTTCAGCACCTACAGTTTCGTACCAACACAATTTTATAGTTACCACTTTCCATTGCAGTCTAGCCTTACCCAATATGAACTGTCACTCAGAGGTCTAATTTCAGTAACTATTATAATGCTGATGCAATGGCTAGGTTTATTTTGCTATCAGTGCAGATCCTGAAGAAAATAATTGCCAGTTTGATTAGGTACGTAAGTGGCAGACAAATTTCTATATCTGTAAGTATAACAAAATGCATTCTATAAAGTGCGAGGATGACTTTGATCATCCATTATCACATTTAGGCTTTCATATCATTTCTTTTTATTCTTTTTATTGATAAGAACTTTGTGAAGTCTGTTACAGAAATCTGTAAGTCCATTTTATATCTGCATATTTAAGTGATATGAGAAATTGAATCATGATCATTAAAATATTGGCTCAGTGTTCTTTTACCATTGAATAAAAAAGAAAAATTATCAAAGTGTAATTTATAAAGTGAATAATTATATAAAGTGGCATTATAAGGCAAAAGCAGAAAATAGTTTCAGTATTTTGAGTAGTATTTGAAACATTTATTCAGTTATTTATTGAAATGTAAAAACGAAACAAAAAATGAAAAAAAAAAAAAACCCACGAAGACTTGAAAGTGCTTATCTGTGACTTCTATGATGAAGACTTCCAAATCTCTACCCCTAGATTCAATGAGAACTTTTAGATTATACTTTTTCCAAGGGTGGGAACCAAGCAATAGTTATTTTCAGGTCCTAACGCAGTGCTTGCTACCTAGGAGTTTTCAATTTTCTATCTGTACGTTTGTTTGTTTATTTATTGGCTAAGATTGAAACTCACTGATAAATTTCAGCTCAACTTTTTCAATCTTTTGCCTG
Organism: Ursus americanus; assembly: GCF_024610735.1. Taxonomy (NCBI): domain Eukaryota; kingdom Metazoa; phylum Chordata; class Mammalia; order Carnivora; family Ursidae; genus Ursus; species Ursus americanus. The sequence goes on along the minus strand of NC_142127.1, from coordinate 68,148,456 downwards.
GCATTATTTAAAATTCTACTGGAATCTCACATTCATTATGTCTAAAAGGAAGTCTTCTATCCTACCCATACTCTGTACCAATATAGGTTTCATTTAGTCTCAGTGTTCCCACTAGATTTGTTTAAAATTATGAGGTACTTCAAACATAACATTTATTAGGGAGACTAATACAATGAACTCCAAGATACCCATCACCTGAATTCAACATGACTATTGTTTCATCTGCCTTCTCTTTTCTCCTTCTTCCTCTCGCTTTCTCTTCCCTTCCCTCCTGCTGAATTGTTCTATAGCAAATACCAATCATTATGTCATGTCATTTTGCTGGTACATGCTTTGGCACACATCTCTAAAAGCACGGGCATTTGTTCTAAAGGCCTGATTAGATTTAGGTTCCACTAAGCAAGAATAATTTGTGCTATATTCTTCATATTGTGTACTTCATTTGGGACATAAGTCTTGTGCCACTTTTGGTTAGATTAAAGTTGATCAGTGAATTTAGGTGGTGACATCCATTGTTGTCCATTGTAAAGTTTCCCATTCAGCTCTCAACCAGCAGCTTCATACATTGATAGGCATTACCGAACTCTATTATTAAGGGTTGTAAAATGTTGATTTTCTAATTTATTATGCCTTCAATATTTATCAGTTGGAATGATTTATAAAAGATTTTTACTCATCAATTGAGTGATGTTTATACTGTATGACAGGTTTATATTGTAAAGACAAGATTAATGCTTCAGTTTTTCCATTTAATTGAAAATATTAGTTTATGTAATTATTATAGTTACTTGAAATGGTGCTCGCTGCATTTGTTTACTTATTAATTTTTTTCTTGTATGTGTATTAATATGAGCATGGATGTTTTTTATTTCAATGCGTTGTGATAAATTCATTATTATTATTATTATTACTTTGATGCTCTATTTTTTTTAAATCTTTGATTAATGAGAACTCCTTCAAATTGACTTATTTGTAAAATTTTACCCCATTAGTCCTTGCTTACTTTGTTTTCTGGTACAAAAAAATGTCTCTGGGTCTCTTATATCTTTCCTACCCCAACCTAGATCAGGTTATTTTCTGTCTTGGTGTATTTTAGAGGGAAGTGATAGAGAAAACAATCTGTATGTGAAGTGTACACATTGAAATTATGTTCCCATTACTTCTCCACTTATTCAGTTGATGAAATTAGAAAATATGTATTTTTGAAAAGACAACAACTAACAAATTCGTATGTGCAATACCTAATTCAAATTTAATAGCAACATATGTTTCTTAATGTTCTATTTGATGTTTATACCTTTTCCATTTTTTACTGAAAGTGCATGTTAATCCCTATTAGCACTAGCATAATTATTTATTTATACATATTTATTTTATAAAAATATTCAAGATATTAATATTAGTATTACTTCCAATGATCATACTAATAAATTAGATTCAAGTTTTCTTTGCAGTTGTATGTGTATTTAGAACATATGTTATGAGGATATACAGTTAAAACAGTATCTAAAGTCATTTGAAAAAAGTATTCTTTCAGTGTGCTTGTGTCAGTAATTTGGTATATGGCAAAGTTCTTTCATTTTAGTTTATTCTCAGTGTTTTGAAATTGAGATTTTTAATATAATTTGACATTCTGCATATTAAAATGTATGATCAAAAAAAGCAAAATGCATGTCAAAATATATGAGAAGATCTTAGTTTCCATCCCTGTCCCTTCTGCCCTGTTCCCTCTCTTCTGTTAAGTAACCATTTTTTTAAAGATTTATTTATTTAATTTTAGAGAGAGCATGAGCAGGCAGAGGGACAAAGGAAGAGGGGAAAAGAAAATCTCAAGCAGACTCTGCACTGAGTGCAGAGCCTAATGCTGTCTGATCGCATGATCCTGAGTGCATGACCTGAGCAGAAATGAAGAGTTGGACATTTAACTGACTGAGCCACCCAGGCGCCCTGTAAATAACCATTTTTGAATTAGTTTTTATTTCCTATTCTTGGTGTTTTTGTTTTTATTTTATTTATTTATTTTTTATAAGTAAAAGAAATTCACACATATATTTCTATAAATATATATATCCATAAGGTCACCCTTGTTTTAAAAATGGTGAAATATTACACACACCGTTCCGTCATTTGCTTTTTCACACGTAGTTGAAATGGTTCCATACGTAGTTGAGATGGTTCCATATTATCATATAAACATCTCCGTCTTTCCCTGTTACAGACAGATAATGTTCCATTATGTTGGCATACCCGCTCTCTGATGATGCAAACTGCTTCTAAACAAAAGATTGAAATAAAATCATCTGCTGTAACAAGAGGTGATAAGACATGATTAAATGCCTAATAAACAACTTAGCGATTAGTAACACAAACATTTAAAATTCCTAAGGGCTAGAGATTTCTGAGATTCTAACCAAAAATACTATGAATTACTGATTATGATCACATCATCTTATTATTAATGATTAAATTTTGATGTGTTTTGTTTCATTTAGCATAAATTTAGTGAATAATTATTATGTGCTAGGTAGTGTATTAACCCTTGGGATTCAAAAATGAAATAATAAATATTTGACCGTGGTTAAGCTAATATTTATCTTTGTAGATGTAGGAAGACATATTTACAAATTTTCTTGATCTATGAAGTTCATGAATTGCTGTAAAATTCAGAAACATGGACAGAAGAATAAAATAAGTGTTGTCGGTTGATGGACATTATGATTAGGATATTTACAAAAGGCTATGTGAGCAAAGGAAGGTATTACTGATTTTCACTAAGGCAGTTGAGATACAAGTAAGTACTCTATGCAAAAGATATCTAGAGTAAGACTTGCTAAACTTTTTGTAGACTTTTGCATAGATAAACTCTATTTAAAAACATTTGTAACCCAAGCATCAGTCACCCACCCTGCTCTTGCAACCTCCCTGTTTAAGAGTGCTCCATAATCCATTGAGTGATTTATCTCAGATCCATTCCCCAATGGCAGTTAATTATGATGTTCACCCTTTTTCATGCTTGATCCAACTCTGACCCTGGCTACTTCTCATTTTTTTGCTGGTAATTCCCTCTCCTCATACACCACTGCTACTCTTCCTTGCCATGCACCATTCCTATTTCCATAGACAATTTCTGTATGTAACTAAAGTAAAAGTATAAAACCAAAAAAAAAAAAATTGGAGGAGGTAAGGAATGAAATCTATATAACAGATATAACTAACCCATTACTTAGATAACCATGACATACACAAAGTTAACCCTTAGAAAAATCTATGCAAGTTTTTGTAGACATGATCTTATGCAAGGTGATGAGTGAACTTGAAACAATTTTAGTAGGAGCAGGGAACAAAATCTGACATGGGTTAAAAAATAATTGAGTTGGAGGAAAAAATTAAAGAAATATACTTAACTATTTTTAACTGTTAAGGGAAAAGGGAATGGAAAGCAGTAAGCACTTAGTACACACTGATATTTTTAAAAATGTATTGACTTGAAGCTTCACAAGGGTGAGAAGGTAGTATGTCTTCATCATGGAAGTCCCAGTGCCCAGTGTAGCAAATGCATGATACCATGTAAGTGATTCAAAATATTTGTTAAATGAATGTGTAAATTATTTACAATACTTTTGATGCCATTATAATGTATCTTGATCAATAAATTAGTTGGACACCAAATACCCCGGTATTCTACACTTTAAAAATATATTTTTTTGTGTATTCACACCTACTTTCCACTCAAAATATTGAATTGCATGCTTTTTGTTGTCATTAAACAAAAATTAGTATTTCTTTATAAAGAGGATGCTTCTGTGCAGCAATTCCAACACAATAATTATGTTATATATTACACAAGAACTGAAAACACTTACATTCAAAGGTCTGAGTAAAATATTTACTTTGGCTTTTATAATTTTTTCTTCCCTCTAATTTAAACTTTACCAATAAAAAGAAAAGGTCATCATGACCAAAATAATATTTTTTATTAGTAGTTTTCCACATTTAGGGCTCAACCTTAATCTCATTTTACTACTCTAAAAATCTTATTGAGCTTGCTTTTGGCAAGGCAGAATGTGCCTTTGACATTAGAAATTGTATGCTAATGGAATAAATAACTTTTTTAGGAAAACAAAGCAAAGCATGGAATTATGTTGGATATTAGAAGCCAAAGGATTCAAACAAAATATTCCTGGCTTCTGCACTAGACCATTGTTTATGAAAGTTTTTAAAAACTTTGAAGGCAAAAAAAATAAAAATAAGCAAACTTCATTTCTATTCAGTAAGCTCAGTATTATGAACTGAAAGCCACTACCTACTTCTAATAAATTCTACTTACCAATATTTCTCATAAGCTATCCTTGCTGCAAAGTATAAATTACCATGCATATAATTTACTTGGAAGCAAAGATAATAATAAATTTTCTTAAAATACTGTGTTTGTTGTGTATGCTGTTATTGGTAAACAGCTATAATGCATAAAATTTGGGAGAGTTGATATTCGAGTACTTTCACGTTTCTTCATAGGTCTCACCTTCTTACGTGAACAATGACTAGCGGTGATTTTTACTTTTCTCTTCCCTGTTCTTTATTACTTGGATTGTCTAGATACATGTCTAGATATATTTCATTAATATGTAGAGCACACTAGACACGGAGGAAGGGGAGTGACAGCCCCAGTGGTAGTTGGATGAGTGCTGGCACCATGGAAGGAATTCTTGGTCTCTTCTCCTCCCCCCAACAGAATCTAAGTCTATCACTTTCCTTTTTGTCAAGATTTGTGTCTCAAAGGAATATTTAGAATGTGATGTCATTGGTTGCCCATGTTCTCAAATAACAGTCATTTTTGTTAATAGTTTGGACACAAGTGAGTTCATAGAAAGGTGTGAGGGAGGCAGAATAATAAACCTTCTTCCAAAAAATTCCACATCTAGCAGGTGAGCCGCTTCAGCGTAATCACAGGTTTGTGGTGTTTTGTTGTGTGGTAAGCACAGGCCGTACCTCAACGTTTCCTTCCCGTTACTTTTCATCTTTCTGTATCCTTATGTTTAGATGTGATTCTCGTCAACAGATACAGCCCAATTTTTCTTTTTCTTTTTTTTAAATTCAGTCTGGTAATTTTTGTCTTTTAGCTCACCAATATAGTCCATTTACAATATTGTGATTAAAGAATTGTTTGAGTTCATTTCCAGAATGTTAGTGTTTCCTCTTGGACCTGTCTAATCTGTAATGTGACCCACTCTTTGCATTTATAATTTCAAACACACACACACACACACACACACACTTTCTCATTTTTAAAAAATTACATTTGATTCCTGTTCCAGATTGGGTCCTCAAGAACTGAATACCAAGATGGAGTTGAGGTATTTTAGATGTTAATTAGATCTTATCATCCTGAAAGAAAGCGGTTGGAAGCAGAACTGGGCAGGGAAGGAAATGGAGTTGTGATGTAGGCCTGTTGACAATCCAGCCAAGCTTTGTAGGGAATTTTTTTTTTTTTTTTAATTAATCTCTACATCCCACGTTTGGCTCACACTCAGGACTCCGAGATCAAGAGTCACAGACTCTTCCACTGAGCCAGCCAGGCATCCCATAGGGAACTTTGGAGCAAGAATTGCCTGACAGGGTTCCCCACACAGAACGGGCCTATGAGCCTTTATATTGGTACCTTGCCCAATCAGGAGCCTCAGGTTAACCTGGAAAAGAAACAATTTCAGGTGAAGTTGCTCTCTACAGGCGACCACCTCAGCTGGAGCCTGTCTGCTGATCTCATTCCCCACGGGTGGGCAGTGAGTCTTCCGAGAATCTCAGCAAGCCATCTCTGCGTCCACTAAAGAAAACCAACCTCAAAGTCGGTTAGTAAACACTTTGTTTGTTGTCTTACTGAGGACTATAGCCCAGGAACAATGTTCAGATTGCTCCGAAGAACTGTCGCAAAGTTTGTTAGCTCCAGGGAAGTGTATATACAAAAGAGGGAAAAGGGCATTTGTGCTTAACAAGTAGTTCTCCAAATACCCGGGTGTTACAAGGTATAATTTGTTACAGTTGTAAAAATTAAGGTTTTCTGATTTCCACATAGACAAGAAAAAGATCTTTAGGTCGTCTTAGTACATTATGTTTCTATAATTTCTCATTATTTAAAAATATTGTTTGCATGCCTCTGCTAACTGGCTTTCTGGTTCTTCCTGTTTTCATTTCTCCTTGAGGTCCCGTTTTAAAACTCTGATAGTCTCTTGTTCCTTCGTTAGGCATTTCTTTTATTTTGAAAGTCATATTCCTAATAGCTTAATATTTTAGTTTTTATAGTTATGATTCTGTAATTTATGTTTTCCCTTGTAAATTGAAAGATTTATTCTTACTATTAATTTGTATTTCTTGAAGCTTCATCTACGATAACTTTCTAAAGGCCAGGTTTTGAGTATAATTATCCATAAAGAGTGTTTGCTTCTTTCAGAGGCCTGAAGTTAAAACCCAATTTAGGACGACTTTGTTTTGTTTTGGCGTAATTTGGGAATGGAGAGTTGGATAAACAGGTAGGTAGATCAAGACCCTCAACCATAGGAGTGTGGTTTGGAAATTCTCAGAGACCAAATCATCTTTAGCTTTATTCAGAAACAAGACCCTATCTAGTGTATATTTGCACAGTATCTTCCTGTAAGGAAGCTTTTTATACATTCACATCTATAGAGTGATTGCACTAGAGAGGCCCTCATCTCCAACTATCTTGGTCTTATTCCTTGGTCGTAGGTTTTGTCTATCATAAAAATTCCTCTGATCTTTTATTACTTGCATCATACATACAAAATCAGACTCTGAAGAATGTACCTGTATTTCTCAACTGCATACAGCATCCTCCGCTAATATAATATTACAGCTGATCCTTGAGCAATGTGGGGTTAGGGACGCTGATGCTCTTGCAGTGAAAAATCCATATATAACTTTGACTCCCACAAAATTTAACTAATTGTTTACTGTTGATTGGAAGCCTTGCCTATGACATAAACAGTTGATTAACATATTTTGCATGCTTATGTATTATATACTATATTCTTACAATAATCTAGAGAAAATAAATTATTTACAAAATTATGAGAAAATATGTTTAAAGTACTGTACTGTACTTACCAAAAAAAAGTGCATATAAGTGGACCTACATATTTCAAACCCACATTGTTCAAGGGTCAACTGTATAATCCCATGAAGTATTCACTGAATAACTTAAAATATTTGTATGCCAGAATGAAGAGAAACACAGAACAAAGAGATTGCACAAAATAGAGGTTCACAAAAGAAAATGTCATATGCCTTATTTGCTTCAATCTGTGCCCTATTTGCCAAGACTATGACAAAAATTAACATCAATAGGATGGATATCAAAGCTTCCAAACCTTTAGAATTCCAACGTTCTAATGACTCTTTACCCCATTCATTGCATGGGCTAAGGTTCCAGAAAAAAATCACTTTAAAAAGTAAATATCTTGGCACACCTCACTGGCACAGTTATAGAGCTTGCAGCTCTTGATCTCAGGGTCATGAGTTCAAGCCCCACATTGGGTGTGGAGCCTACTTAAAAAAATAAAATTAAAAAAAAAAAAGGTAAATGTCTTGATCTGAAATTTTCATAGAGTATTTGTAATTTTTTTTATTATGATGTTTTATTCACCTTACAACAGTGAGAGTATTATAAGTAAATTCACAATCCTGCCTTAGGATTGTGTGTGGCCTATTCAAATTGCATAATCTCTTTAAGCCTCAGTTGCCTTATTTATAAAGTAAGAAAAATCAAAATAATGCCTATCACCTATTGTTATTCAGCTTCAAAACTGCCAGGATATTCAGGTATAAAGTATACTTTTTGGAGGAAAGCATATTCAGTTTCGCTGAGAAATGGAATTTTGAAGATATAGGGAAACCATAGCCATAAATTGAGCAAGTCATGTCAAGTTTCCTCTCATTCATATGAATATGTATTTTTGGGCAAAGGTTTCATGATAAGATACAGATGTCAAGCCTCCTGTATGTTTCCTCCCTTAAGAAAGTTTACCTTCCCCAGCACACCATCAGAATTTTGCACGTTAGCGAAAACTGACAAAATAGGTACACGCTTACGTAATTTATCTTCTTTGTTCCTAATTATGTAATAGGGACTAGTTAAACTGTGTGATGATCCGTTAGATCAAATCATTATAATATGTCATGTTAAACATTTTATTCATTTTTGAGATGGGAGCAAATTGTTTTATATTATGATGTTTAGATACTAATTTTTTTAGTCCTCAATCAGTGTTTATTTACCAGGAGAATGAAATGTGTAAATGTTCCAAGTATGCAGCAAATATTCATATATTTTAAGGTACAAGTTAGTTTATTATTAATCTATCATAGATATAAGTGACAGGTGTCTAAATATATCGAAGATAGTAAACTAATGTCTAGAAAATAATTTAACCTCTAACTTCCCTTGAAGTAATATTAACTTATTGTGCCTAAGTTTTACATTAATAGATTCACACCTGCAGATGGTCTGAGATGGAAATTATTTATTCAATGGCAGTTACTACTATTGTATTAGGGCCAATTATAAACAATAACATTATTATGAAAGCTTTGCTTTTTTCTTCTTTCTTTTGAAATTCACACACACATATACACCCCCAGGAAAAATCTCCTATTTTAGTAGCTTCTATATATACATGTGATTAAAATAAATTATGCCTTTTGTTTAAACACTAGAGATCATATTCAGTTATAAGTAAGAAAATGATCATGTTTTACCATCATCTGCATTATTGTTACCATGCAAATGAATAAGCCTGTAATTTTTTAAGCTTTTAATTTTAATATATATAAATATGCTAGATATTTTATATCTAAAATAGAATTGGAATACAAACTACAGTCTTCTAGGAATCCCCCAAAATTCAATAAAACCTTATTTCTCTGGAAGATACTTATTCAGAAAAAAAGGGGTAAAATAAAAATTGTCAAAATAAATGTTCCCAAGTCAATGTCAAATGTGCAGATGTTCAAGACAGAGATGAGCATTGTTAAAATAGCATTTTATAAGGAATTTTGCCTTTCCTAGTTTTGCTTACTCTGAATAACCGATTACGTTTTGTGAGAATCACATGGACTTTGTTTCGCCCTTGTATTTCTGTGAAAATGACTTGGAATTTTATGGCTAGGAGAAAGAAATATTCATTATCTATGAGACTTTTGAAAAAAAAAACTCTCTTCCTCTTAATTTCATCTTCTGTAAGTTATTCATAATATACTCATATTAAAGTGCTTATACAGTTTGTGGAAGAATTTATGAGATCAGTATGGCAATTATAATTCACAATACTATTATACAGTATAATATACTAATCATATAGAATTATAAGCATTAATACTATTATCTTAAGTACCCTAACACAAACTTAAAAGGATTTGTTTTAATGCTTTAGTACTTGTATTCTAGAATTCAATTTCTAGTATTTTTTCCTTAAGTTGCTTTTATGTATCTTCTGTGAGTCTAGCTAAGAGGATAATTTTCTTTCTTGCCAGGTTTAAGTTCTTACCAGTTATTTTTCTTTTGTTATCCAAGTTTTAGTGAACCTCTTCTAATCTTTTTCCCTACTCTTAGATATCGATGATACTATCATTTTTCTCATTTGAGGCTTTCTCTATATTTTCAGTAAGTTCTTAGTATTTGCTATAAACTCAAAGTTATTTGAGCTTATTATTATATATATTATGTATATTATATATATAAAGAGTATATTTATTATATACTCTTTAACTCTGCTCTTACTACAGAAGGTTGATTACTCCCTCAATTTCCTTTTCAAAATATGAACTGCTAATTTCTCATCGGTCCAGGCATGGCTTTCCTTCTAGTGAGGTGTTGGACCTCAGACTGGCTCAGATCTGATCCTGCTATACTTTGGATCCAGGATTTCTGCTTTGCTGGAGCCAAGGAATAGTTAATTCCCTAAATAAGGTTTTTTCATATTGAAGATAAAAACTTGTCTCCTATTATAAAGAACAAGTATACAGAGTGTTTCTTGTGTTACAGAAAAAAGAAATGTGCTTAGAGGCTTCCATTTTTATCAGGTAATGCAGCTACAAATAACTAATGTGTTTTGAATAAATAACATGTTTTAGGCTGGAAAGTATAAACTTTATAGGCCTTTTTTTCCTTATACTTTCAAATATCCTTCAGGATAAATAAAACACATGTTTCCATATTACAAGGTAGGGGACTTCACTCCCAGTATAGTATATGCTAAATTTGCTTTGATTCTTATGTAACTTATTAAGAGGAGGACCCCTGAGTCCTCCACTCAGTACTTAATTATACTTTTGTTTTGTTTTTAAAAATTATCTCTGTTTTCTGAAAACCAGAAATATCAAATCAGAAGAGTGTGCGGAAGTTAATAAAGCTATAAGATAATGTTAGCTGACCTACCAGTGAGTTCAAGAAAGGATATGAGGAAAATGCATATTTTAAATTAATTCACAAGAACAGAAAATGTATTATAAACCCCTAATTCTTTAGTGAAGGTGAAAGCAGATATTTAATAGTTATATATACCATCACAAAATAATAATAACTAACATCCATCTAGTGCTTATTATTCTTATTTTTTGGTACTATGCTTAGTGCTTTAACTGTGTTGTAACAATTTATGCAAACAACTTTTGAAGCAGATAATATTATTGTCCCCTTTTTACAAATGAGAAAATTAAGAGGTAAAGAAATCAAATACATTTTCCAAGGTCAAAATAGACATTCACGGAATAACTCTAACTATTATCACTGACATTAGTTTAATGATGTCAAAGAAAATGCAAAGAGTTATTAGATGTTCAGAATCAGGACTGATTCCGCTAAGGTGATGGAGGAGAGGGAGCTTTCTGCAGGAGGTGGCTTTTGAGTCAGACCTTGAAGTATGGGGAGACTGGAGCTATAACTAGGTGAGGGAAAGAAGTGAGAAAATCTCAGCCAGAGGAAGAAGGAACATAACATCCAATTTCATATCCATCTGTGATCCCCAAAGTGCATCCTCTAGAAATATAATTAAAATAATTAATCTTACAAAAAAGAAGACTCCGGGGAGGAAAAATAAAAACAATTAAAGGTTTCTTGCCTGCATTATTAGAACTCCCTCTCCACTACCCTGTTTTAGAATAAGTGAATAAAATCATTTTTATTTATTTTTTTTTCAAAATTGTATTTAAATTCAAGATAGTTCACATTTAGTGTAGTATTAGTTTCAGGGGTAGAATTTAGTGATTCAACAGTTGCATAAAACACCCATCCATTCCATCAAGTGCCCCCCTTAATACCCATCATCCAATTACCCCATTCCCCTGGTCCCCCTCTCTTCCAGCAACCTCAGTGTGTTCCCTATAGTTAAGAGTTTCTTATGGTTTGCCTCCCTCTCTGTTTTTATCTTATTTTATTTTTCTGTCCCTTTTCTATGTTCATTTGTTTTGTTTTTTAAATTCTACATATGAGTGAAATCATGTGATATTTGTCTTTCTCTGACTGACTTATTTTGCTTAGTGTAATGCATTCTAGTTCTGAACATCCACGTCCTTGCACATAGCAAGATTTCATTCTTTTTGATGGCCGAGTAATATTCCATTACATACATACACCCCCCCCCCACACACACACACATCTTTGTCTGTTCATCAGTTGATGGACGTTTGGGCTCTTTTCATGTTTTGGCTGTTGTGGATAGCGCTGCTATAAACATTGGGGTGCTCGTACCCCTTCAAATCACTTAAAATTAACTGCTCTATATAGTGTAGCATTCTTCTGTGATTCAGGATTTCCCAATGCCTTTTTTTCGTTATGAAGATCAAGAAACTAGTTGGAATCAGAACTGTTTAGACTTTTTTGAAGATATATATATATATATATATATATATATATATATATATATATATAAATTAGACACTAAGATACATATAGAAAATTAGACATGATATATAAAACTGAATTTTATAAAACATTTGATATATTTCCTAAAAATAAAAAAGCTATCATGTACAGGTTTGAATTGTTTGACACAAAAATTACTTTACTTAAAGAATTACTCTCATATTCAATCTCCATTTCTCCTCTTGTCCCTCTACACACAGCTTTGGGACTCGAAAGCTCTGAAAATAAATAGGGTGTGGTAGGGCTTTCGTCCACCTTCCATAACTTGTCCTGCCCTGATGTAAAATATGGGAAGGAGAACTAGTGAAACCACTGGGAAATTTCCTTGCCTTTTAGCTGATTGAGAATCTCTGGTTACTCTGGAATAGGAGTGGAAAGAAGACAGATGTCTCTCATTTACTTCGTGCTTTCATAGTTTCTCTATCAATTGTGGCTATTGATCTGACTATCATCTGGCCATCCATACCTGCTGGCATGGTACCATCAAAATGTCATTTGTCTCATGGGCACCTCATACAGATTCTTGAAAGTCCTAATATTCTACTGTGGCTCAACATGAGAAATACAGTACAAGTCCTATCTCCTTCATTTAGTAGTATCTCTGCAGTAATATCCCCAGTGGGCTCTTGCTACTGAGGGCTCCTTCTGGGACGTATTTTTCTAGTATGGAAAGTTGTGAGAGCACTCAAATATAGCTATCTCCCTTTGGTCTACTTAATCCTTGGAAAACTCATTCATCCTTGTTCCTCTAAACTGTAGGAGTTGAGACTGTTCATCTACAACCCCATCTCTTTTCTTACCATCTCTCCTCAATTCTCTTCTCTTTGCTCAGGCTAAGCAGGCAGCAATCAATAGATTTGCTTTCTAGGAACTGTCCAACCAGAGAAGAAATATGAAATACCCTAGATTGTTACAGATATGTGGAGCCTGGAGCTTAGTATCATCTCCAGGACACCCAATATTTATTACAAGGAGTTAAACAATGTGAGGTGGAGGACCGGATTCAATAAAGAGAGATTAGTTGACTTTCAGTGTTATTACAAGGCCAGCTAACATAAATGTGGGTGGAGCCCAGGAAACTAATTATGAAGTGATGAAAGTGCAAAGTGTGCAATATCAGACTCTGGCTGGTTGTATGTGATTTTGAAATTTCAAATATTTGTTCCAGTTAATGACTTGCTCATCATTTCTTTAGGAATTGAGTATCTGTTGAAGAAAAGAGGCACTTCTACTTCTCTTTGGTCTCTCACATGACACTCCAAGTCGAAAGTGGTAAGTGAGCTTCTTACCTAAATTGGACATTATTACAAGTAACCTGTGAATAAAATACACATTATTTGTACTTCTAATACACGTATGGTTTTAAATGCTTACCTGAGTGCAGGTGCCTTAATCCAATTAAGATTTTTTTTTTTAGAATGGTGGAAAAATGCTTCAAGTCCTAGTTTAAATGCTATCATCTCAAAGAGACTTGACCCACCCCTCTCCAGCTACTTCAGTTTCTTCTTTATCATCTCACTTATTTCCTGCAGCATACAAATCACCATCCATGTTGTATTTGTTTATTTACCTACTTATTCACTGCCTTTCTCCTCCAATTAAAATATAATCTCTTTGAGGACAAATAGATACCAAATACAATGCATGTACTATAAAAGAACCATATTCAGGACAGCAACTCACACAGAGCTGGTGTTCATTAAGTATCTGTTGAATACATGATTATAAGCAGGAATAAATGGACAAAGGCTGCATATTGAGCAGTTAAGAGTGTGAGGAAAACCAAGAGTGTGATTCTGTCAAGTAGGAACTTAAGAAAAACTCAATAAATATCGATGTAGTCCCTATTTTACCTCTTAATTTTACTAAATAGTCAGTACTCTGTGAATTTGTGTTGGTTGAATAATCAAAGTGTGAATGGTTGGGTGACTATGTTCTCTACTTCTGTCAATTTCTCTTTTTTCTTGCATTATCCCACATTTGTGTGTATGTTTTGCTCAAAAATCAATAAAAAATATCTTCGATTTCTCCCATGCTTCAATCATATTTGGTAATAGTGCACAGTATATTTCTTTATTATTTGTTTGTTTGCAGCTTCTCTTGAGATGAGTAAGAGTCAATTTTGTATTTTTTTGGAGGAATGGGGATGCATGGGATGGTCATGCACATTTTCAATGACTAATCTTACACGTAAAGAAAATGCAACTTATTTTTTACTGTGGGGATGGGAGAGAAGAAATATGAGAATAAATAAGAGTAAATACATTTTTCCCGTATATAGTTTCAATATATTTTCTATTTACTATTTTAAAAATGCAAATTTTTAAAAATTTGAAAAATAATAGGGATCTCTCCTTTTAAATTATATAAACAATACAACAAATATAATAAAAGTATGGAAACATATTGAGAAATTACCTGCAACCCTCCTTCCCTAAAAGAACACTTTCTTTCTTTTTTTTTTTTTTTTTTTTGCTTAATTTCTTCTAGTTTTTACTGGTATGTATGCATATATTCATTATAGTTATAACCACTAATTACATACTTTTATGTATCTTGCTTTAAAAAAATTACTATTGCTTAACTGTTTTACCATATAGACACATGGATTATAATTAGAGTTACTGCCTGATAACTCTTCCAGTCGTTGAATGCATTTCTGCATTTCTAAGTAACTATTTCTATATTGTTGAATTTTGTGATCTTAAGTAAGTACATGATGAACATACATAAGGCTCTTCCTATTCTTTGAATTATTTCTGTAAGTTCCTATAAGTAGAATCACAATGATCAAAGGGAAGGAACAACAATGTAGCTCAACTAACTTTGTAAATATTCTAATGTTGCTAAATTTTTTACATTTTAATATTGGATACTTCATCTCTGATCTTATAATATAAATTCCATTTGCTAATTATTTCAAATAACATAATTATTTCCATCATTCCAAGCCCCAATGACCTGATCACTTAACTAAGAGCAAAGGAGTTTTAATATATTTTTCTATTTAAGACATAGCAAATGGGCATTTTACTTTTGCCAAAAGATAAAGATTTGATATGACAGAGGATACACTCAAAAATTCTAATTATCTATTTAATGGGACGCTGGGGGAAACTAAAATAATGAGTTATAGTTTTACAAAAAAGCAAAGTGAGGAAAACCCCCCAAAGAAGTAATTTTATTTATTTAAATGATTTTCAAATCTGTTCTTATGAATGAAATGATTTTTTGAATGAGATAATTTAACAGATAATTTACTTTATCCATGTTAAGAAGTTAGAATGTATTTATTTGGAAATTAAAAGAAAATTTCTCTGTGATAAATTTTTAAAAATCCACTAGTAGGAATATCAATTTGACAATCCAACTTCATAATAGTTAGACAAAAAGTGAAGCAACAAAAAGTGACCTTTTACTTGTAAAGTCTTCTCTGGCATATATTTAACTTTACATTTGATCTGCTAAATTAAAAATATTTCACCATGAAAAAGTGATTAATTTTTTTTTATTCTTTTGAGTTTCATACATAGGAACCACGGAGACTTAATATTGAGTTTATTACCCTGAAATTGACTAAACATATTATTGCTCATGGCCTTCACCCCAATCTTCCCTCACAGCGAGACCATTTCTAAGTCTTGCTTTTGTCATTGATCAAGAAGCAGGAGAAATTGACAAAAAATTATGGTTTCTGTTTTTCAGTATTCTCTCCAAACAAAAGTTATTATTAGTACTTTAGTACTTCAAAGAGGTGGTAAATTGATATTTAAAACATTGTATAGACAAAGGAAGAAAAACATAGTGAAATTAAATAAATTTGGCCTAGGTCAAAAAGCATGTTATTAACAAAAAATAGAGCAAAAAATAGAAAGTTACTTTGTTTATGGTTTTATTCATTTTACTAATACATCATTATAAAAGACATTATACTAGATTGAAATTTTGCTCACTATAGAGTTTTAGTGAAGTTTCAGTTTGCATGTAGCTATAAATTGTTTTGAATTTTGTAAGGGAAACTTAAATCTTAAGTGAAATGATTAAGAGACAACAGTAAAAACAACCAAATATTTTCATAAATCTAGCTTTCAAATTTATTGTGAAAATATCCTATATCAAATTGTGTATAACCTTTTGACATGGAATAATATTGCTTTTCTTTATCTCATGCTTTCCTATGTATCTCTGGGGAAAAATAAGTTAACTTAATTCTCTAGATCTGTAACAGGGAGGAAAGTCATAAAAATAAGGGTAATTAGATGTTTCAAGTCTAGAGAATAACCTTGATAAATCTTCCTATTTGGGACAAAGAACAATTGACCCCATCATAGCTTGTTATGTCTACTCTTGTATAAAGGAACATGTTTCATAAATAATTTCAGAACTTGTAAAAAAAAAAAAGGCTATGTTTGGAATATTCTGAGAAAATACTTTTTTCTGGGATCATGATGAGGAGAAAAAGAATGAATATTGGACTCAAATGAAGTCCACTACTTATCATATGATGCCGATAAGTGAATAATCCAGTGTATCTCAAAATATGGGCCACAGTACCTGTACTTTTATAATCTACAATGTGTGCTAAAAATGCAGATCCCTGTGCCCCATGATGGGCCTAGAGGATCAGAATTCCTTGGGCTGAGTCCCCAGGTATGATGTGCATGTCTGCAAGCATTCCAGCTATCCTTATCCAGTGTCCTTATTTTACATTCAGGAATGAATCCTACTTAAAGACTTTATATCAAAAACTAGGGATGTACTGTATGGGGACTAACATAATACAATAAAAAGATATTATGTAAAAAAATATAAAGATTTGTTATGACAACTAAATAATGTTGATAAAATGAGTAGTAGAGAAAAAGTCCATACTAACTGAAGTATTATTTCTTTACTCTTTTTTTCCTTGACAGAGATTTTGTTATATATATTTTTCTTGTTCCTTTTTAAGGCATGCAGTACCTTTGGAACATTTCTCTGCTCAATTATCCAGTTTCACGGACAATGTTTTCCACATGTAACCATGTCAGTGTAGGTCTAGAGGGAAGAATTGATTGTGAGATAATTGGACTTGTTTCTCCTAATTCATGAGAGAATAGTTCGGTCACTGCATTAGATAAACGTTTGAAGGACACATAGGAGAATGGCATCAATGTAGAAACTAGGGTAGTTTAGCTCTGCTGTCATTGATCTGCCCAAACTAGGAGCTCGGCAGTATCCACAGTATCAGATCATAGTTCACAAAGATTAGTAGATAGGTTGGTGGAGGAGATTGGAAAATTAGAAGGAAGGTATGTGATACATAGTCCTTCTAACTTGTTTTTCTGAGGATGCAAGTTCTAGTTTGGAGATGAATTGTAATTTCGTGCTCTTGCCCATGAATTCCTCTCCAGGCACAAACCGACTCCCCAGCCACAACCCATGGCTCCCAGGGTCTCCAATATGCCTTCAAACTTTTTTTTTTTTTTTCCTTTTGCCTAACTGATTTCTTTCCATGAGACACAAACTCCTATATGTGAGCCTAGGAAAATCCTATTCCTTTCTCAATATATTTTAGGGATCACCTATTTAGAAAACCTTTTCCATTATTTCCCCAATTTAGAATTTACCACATCTTCCTTTTTGATCACATCCTCTTATGTCCATAATCTATGTCTTTATTTTCTGTATTCTGATGTGTTGACAACTGGGGCCTTGCTGACTCTGGAAGGACTACCACCCCCAGCGAAAGCCAGTTCCTAGAGGCAATAAGCAACTTGCCTGCCAGTACCCTTTTCAGATACATATCAATGAATCCAGAGCCCCAACTACCTCCTCAACGGGCCACTATTCTGCCCTAATCACCTCAATAGTATTTCTCACAGACCTTCTAATGTTGCCATAATGCTATATTACTTTTTACATAAGTATATACACACTTAAATTTTTATTTAAAATTTTAACGTGCAGTTCTTATATAATTATGAACTAAATATATATCATAAATTAAAGACAAAGGAAGCTTCAAATGAAATAGAATTTAGCAACATAAGATTTACTGTAATAGTTAATGTTGATTTGTGGAAACTAACTCACAGATGTTAGATTTAAAGTAGAAATGTATTTTTTACTGCTATCAATTTAGTTTATTACTAGACATGGTATGATTATCACTGACAAAATTATTATTAACAACTAAGCCATTGTTTTAATGGGCAATCTCTAAACAGCATACATTAAGTCTTTCATAGAAAATTTTTCATTGAGATTTTATTGCTGAATTAATGAACTCCTACAAATCGATAACTATGACATATGTTTTCAAAATATGAATGTCTAACAAAATATGTGGGTATTTTGCTTTTGGAATGTTTACATTTCTGCATTCTCATATTATGCCTCAATTATATATCAAGTTTCCCTATTCATATATCAGTCAAACCAATTTTTATTTGGCCTAATGTAGTAATGTGTTATATATATGGCATTCGTATATTTAAACTTAAATATAGTAATTTTCAATGCCTTGCCAATTAAAAAAATGCTACTTAGTGCCAATGTGATTTTAAACATTAACGTGAACTTAAGCATGAGAACTATATGGCAGCACTTATAAGGTATGTACGTGTGGATTGATTGTGTACTATTTTTTTCAAAAGTGAAGACAAAACAGAAACAATTTTAATAATTCTTAAACCTCTGAGAATAGTGCCATGAACCAACAGAAGTCTTTGGAACCCAGTTGAAACATCAGTCTATGGATTATGGGGAGTGAACTATGAACTATTTAAGAAACAGAACTATGAACTATGAACTATTTCTTAAATAGTTCATAGAAAACAGATATGCCCTAAATGAAGGCTGAAAACTATAGGTGAAATATGACCAGTGTTAGCATTTCTTATTCTGCAGTGCAACACTCCCAATTTGCAAATATGAGTACTGATGAACCTGAAATCATTAATCACATTGACTTGGAAATGACCTCAGATCCTTTTGGGTTAATGCTTCAAGTTTGCGTTTTTGCCATTTAAAAAAAAAATCAATTAATGTAACCATAAGAACTGTGGTTAGAATATTTCACTCATTTTGAATTATTAAATTGATTTTTGCTTATTCTGTCTGGTGCATTTGCGGCTTATTAGAAAGGCAGGAGGTTATAATAGTAAAGGCTTCCAGATCTATGCACTTTGAAGACTTCAATAATCATTTTGCACTCAATATCAATTAATCTCACTTTGCTGTTGATGTCAACTTTACTGTTACTTTAAACATATTTTGAATTGTAGTGGAATCATTAATAGAGAGAGAAATAATAAGACTTTCCAGTAAATGTTGCACCATATGAGATGTTTTGAATTGATTTGTTCACCCATCTTAATCTAAAAACACCCCTACAGTAAACAAAACACACTCTATAACAGATTTTTGTTCTCTTTCTATTATTTTCAACAATAAATATATTTGTTGCTTAAAATTAATCAGAGCTTTAATATATCTTTCTATCTTATGCAAAGCAACTCCCAAAATATGTAGTTTAGCAGACTATCAACTATAAGCTTTGGAAACAATTTTTAATATAGGATTTTAAAAAACTCTGCTTCTGTCCGTTATCACACATGAATTACTTGTGTACTGGAGTTTGAACATATTTAGTGATGCATTCATTTTATGGCTCATGATTGAGAATTATAAAAATTAATTATGTTAAAATACTACCATTAAATCTGTCCAGATATTCTATTTTTTCTCTGTTGATTTGATTTGGTAAACTACCGAATATTCTCAGGAAAGCTTAATCTTCATTTTACTTTGAAATATTTACTGTACTATATGTTCCTTTCTCATTGAATATTTTGTTTTACATCAGTTGAAAAACAGAAATGCATTTGCTCCTCCTCATTTAGTGTTTAATCCTACATGCCTTGTTTTGCCTCTAGTTATGTTTGATAAATACAGTTAGTTACATTTTGGAGCAATATAAGGAAAATAATTCACCTTACAACTATTTAACTCATATTCTTTTGTCCGCAGAGTTTTTTTGAAATAAACTTCATTTTAGAATTGTTTTAGATTTGCATAAAAGTGGCAAGGATAGTATATGTGTCTTTGGGTATCTTGTGTATCCCACATTTAATTCCCCCTACTATTAACATTTTACATTAGTATGGTACATTCGTGAGAATCAAAAATCAGACATCGGCCTGCTATTATTAAGTAAAGCTATTAGTTCTTACCCAATAGCCTTTTTCTGTCACAGGATCCTATCTAGGATACTACATTACTTTTAGTTGGCATGTCTACCTAGGCTCCACTATGTCATGAATGTCTCTCAAACTTTCCTTGCTTCCGATGACCCTGACGGTTTTGAGGAGTAAGAGTCAGCTGTTTGGTAGGCTATCCTTCAGTTTGAATAATCTGATATTTTTCTCAGTGATAGACTGGAGGAAGGGGGTTGGAAGAAAAAGTGTCATTCTCATCACATCATAGCAAGGATACATACTATCAACATGAATTACCGTTGTTGGCATCAGTCTTGATCACCTGGCTGAGATAGTGTTTGCCAGGTAAAGTTACTCTTTTCCTCTTTTTTATACTATAGTGTCTGGTAGCAAGTCACTATGTACAGCCTGTACAAAAGCACAGAGAATTGTGATCCACCTCCTTGAGATGGTAATATTTACATAATTATTTAGAATTTCTCTGCATAAGAAATTTGTCTGTTCTTCCCCCTTGCCATCTCATTTGTTCATTCAATTATTTATTTTTATCAGTATGGACTTCTAGATAATTTATGTTTGGGTTACAATCCAATATAACCTCTATTACTTATTATTATTATTTATTATTATCGTGTGTCAGTTGTTTCAGCTTTGGCCATTGGAAGTTCTTTTCGTTAGTTTCTGTGTCCCTTTAACGTACCTTCAGTCTCTTGTTTTTTGAGCACTTCCTTACACTCTGGCACCGCAAGGCTCATACACTTTCTGCCCTAACCCTAAGAATAGCCATTTTACCAGTAAGCTCAGATTCCTTTTTATTAAAAAGTGGCATAAGAAACCAAGAGCTCTGTGCTGGATGTCCCCATTCCCATGGAAGTGTCATTACTTTTAGGCCCTCTCAGTGAATAGTTAGGAGATGTATGTGTATACACTAACTTACGTATCCATATGTATCTGTGATTCTTTTTCTGTTATATGTGTATAGGTCTATGTTAAACTAAACATAAATTCCTACTGATGTCTCCAGTTCTACTTTAGTACGCCATGATTTATTCTAGCCTGCTTCCTTCTTATGCATTATCTCACACTCAACAGTAGGATACCTGGCTCCCATATCCTCCACCCACGTACTTATTTGTTTATTCCCAGTATACATGGATAGTGGTTTCAGAATTGTTAATCCATATCCCCATAGGGAACATCTTTTCCAGAGTACAGTATTTATGTAAATTTCTTTATGTTTAGTCTTAAACTCTACACTCATGTCAGCACCTCCCTTTTCAATCAGTGAGGTTATATCATACATTCATAATTTAGTTATTTTAGCGCAGCCTACATTACATGCTGGGATGCCCTAATTGATGTTTTAAATTTGCATACATTAAGTTTCACTCTTTTTTCTGTAAGGTTCTACAGGTATTGAGAAATGTACAGTGCCATGTAACCATCACTATATTACCACATTGAATAGTTTCACCTACTTAAAATATCCACTATACTCCATAGATTCAGTTACCACTCTCCTTCCTAAACCCTGGCAATCACTGATCTGTTTTCATTTCTATAGTTTTCCCCTTTCCAGAATGTCACACAAATAAAATCATTCCAGTATATAGCCTTTTCAGACATTTTCCCATTTAGCAACATTCATTTAAGAGTCACCCAGGTTGTTATGTGAATTGATTATTCATTCATTTTCATTGCCAGATAGTATTCATTCGTATAGATGTACCACAATTTGCTTATCTGTTCACATATCGAAGAGCATCTTGGTTGATTCTGGTATTTGGCAATATGAATAGATCAGCTATAAATATGTGTGTGCAGCTTTTTGTATTGAAATAATTTTTCAAGTCAGCCAGTAAATACCTAGGACCCCAGTTGCTTTGGTGAAACTATGGCTAGAATGATAAGAGACTGAGAGATGTTTGAGGCTCTTCCTCCTCTAATGATATGTTTAGCTGTAGCATCTATCTAGTGAAGAAATTATTCTTTGAATGACAGAAACACCAGGGCTCACATGTTAAAGTAATGACTCAATCTGTTAGCAAAGTAACTATTAAAAAGTAGCAAAATAGACAATATCAATTGAAATTAAACAGACTTTAATAGTAGCTTTAAAAAATCTTATTAAGCTAAGAGAGAAACCAAAGAGAATTTGGTCATTATATTAATCCAAAGCCAACGACTATACTTAAAAAAAAAATCCTTTATATGTACTACCTATCACAAGAGTTCCTATGGTACAGAATAGGTTAAAATAGTCCTGAATACCTGAAAAAATATCATTTTTTGGACAATCACCTATACAATACTACAGCAATATTTCTGATGAAGTGTTTTATAGGTTACATTTCTCTGAAAAGACCAGATTGGAGTATCTACATAGATTGAAGCTATGTAATCACCAATTTACCTCTCTGAATTTGTTTTATTATCCCAGAAAGGATAAGTTAGAGTCAATCTACATTTGTTCAGGAAACATGTAATTGGAGAGGAGATCCTTATGATGGTGTTTTTTTACTCGCCCTAACATATCTTTTTTTATAAACTATCTTACCCAGCCAGAACATATTTATACCATAAAAATGAATTTATTTTTACTGTATTCATTTTTAACTGGTAAAAAAAAAAGTGCCTATTAAGTATCACCATTTTCATTTTAAATTCACACCTAGATGAGTGCCTTGGTGGCTCAGTCAGTTAAGTGTCCAACTTTTGATTTCTGCTCAGATCATGATCTCAGGATCCTGAGATCTAGCCCAGTTTTGGGCTCCATGCAAAGACCTGGAGCTTGCTTAAGATTCCCTTTCTCCCTCTCCCTCTGCCCCTCCCCTGCTCATATGTGCTCTCTTTCTCTCTCTCTCAAAAAATAAAAATAAAAAATAAATAAATAAAACAAAAATAAATTCACAGGTAGAAAAGGTTGACTAATATGTGGTATTCAAATTCCTATGCATTTCAAAACTAACCAGCAGAAATCCTCTCCCTCACAATTCTAAGCATTTGATTTTGTAATTATTAGAGTATATTTATTTTATAATGTGTGCCAGACACTAAATATTTTGTATTCATTATCTTGTGTTTGCTGTTTGCGGCCACCTAGGAGCCATTTCTTTAGTCTCTTGACCGGTTTCTCTTCTTATTCTTGTGTTAGTCAAATTTACAACCATATCAGTGGGATTTCATAAAGTTTTTTCTTTTGCAAAAGTATTGTTTCTCAGCCTTCTCTTAGCACTGCAAATAATGGTGTATCTATGCTTAATCAGAGGACAAGGAAGAGAATTGGTATCTGCCTGGTTCAGAATAGCAGGTAATTGTGAAGAGAACATAATCATTAAAAACATAGCATTGGAACTTAAAATTAACTTTTTATTACCTAGTCAAAATGATTCTCAAACTATGATTTTTAGAGTCTAAGGATTCTTGCAGGGTCATTTAGGAAGTAGCTGCTAGGCTTTGTCACGTTCTAGTATCCTTGCTTTTAAATGTCTAATGTGTTTGAATCCCTATCCTGAAAAAGACTATTGAACAGTTTCTTTTTTTGGTTTTTTTTTTTTTTAAGTTTTTATTTGTTTATTTGACAGAGAGAGAGGGAACACAAGCCGGGGGAGTGGGAGAAGGAGAAGCAGGCTTCCCACTGAGCAGGGAGCCCGATGCTGGCTCAATCCCAGAATGCTGGGATCGTGACCTGAGCCAAAGGCAGACGCTTAACGACTGAGCCACCCAAGCACCCCAGAACACTTTTAACACCACTGATCTACTCAACTCACTCCCTATGTTTATGAGGAAACTGATACAATCCAAGTGACATGAATAGATAAAAATTAAGTGTATTCAGGTTTGAAAGTGAACAAGGAGGGCAATAATCATATAACAAATACTTAGTAGAAATAGGACTATTTAATCCACAGCAGCAGACTTTTGGAGGGAAGGGGACATTGCCTTATTTGTGTGGTTGTCATGGACAAGAGGCTTTAGATTTATTTTTAATACCCAAGGGTAATTAATTACAGATGGATAGAACTTTTCTTTTAAGATTGTAAGACCTGTCGAGTAGATGTATAGTATTTGATGGTGACCGTTGGCCTACCGCTGGGTCAGGCATTGGCTAAACATTCACTTGGTAGCTATATGATACATGTAGAAATTCTATGAAAATGCAACTTTGTTAAAATACATATTTACATATTTACATTTTCTTCTTATAAAATGCTTTTTTCTCATACCAAAAAATATGCTTTAATATTCTGTCATACTCAAGGAGAAAACTGCTGTGTCCTTCTGAGCTTGAATGAAAAGGATTATATTAAGTGGATTTTGCTTGCAATGATTGAACTTGTTTGAATAATCTTCCTAAAGGTCCAATCCTCTGAATCATTCTATTGAATTTCTGTTCTTTTTTTCTTTTCTTTTAAAGATTTTATTGTTTATTTGAGAGAGATTGAGAGAGGGAGCAAGCAGGGGGAGGAACAGAGGGAGAGGGACAAGCAGACTCTGTACTGAGCTTAGAGCCTCACATGGGGCTCGATCCCATGACCCTGGAATCATGACTTGAGCTGAAACCAGGAGTGCAATCTTAACTGACTGAACCACCCAGGTACCCCTTAAATTTATTTTCTTAAACCACCATTCTCAGAATACTATTTCCTTACTCAGAAACTCTGAAGTGATTCAACTGTGCAGAGGAAAAAGCCCAGATTACTTACTGTGGCATTCAAGGTCTACTGCTGGAAAATTACTTTTCTAAAAATATTTACCACTAATTAGCAGCATGAACACTTTGCTCCTACACAATAACCCACCCATAGTCCCTCAGATAAATCTTGTTCTTGCTCATTTCTCTATTTTTACCTCTATCATTTTCTATATTTCTGTTTCGCCTTTATCCCTACTCTCTATCTCTTGCTCTTTCTCTATTTCTACACTTGATAATTAAGAAGGTGCTCATCTCAGACTTTTTTTTTTTTTTTTTTTTGCCATTTTTTTAAGAGAGAGCTGGGGAGGGTAAGAAAGAAAGGAAGAGAGCCACCGAGGCACCCTTTTTTGGCCATTTTTTTACTTCTCTACCCGGAGCTCTCCAGGCTCTTTTCGTGGTAATTATGCTGTTGTTATTCTATCTCCATAAGCATTTTATTTTTCTTTCATTCTTTTTTTTTTTTTAAGATTTTATTTATTCATTTGACAGAGAGAGACAGCCAGCAAGAGAGGGAACACAAGTAGGGGGAGTGTGAGAGGAAGAAGCAGGCTCCCAGTGGAAGAGCCTGATGTGGGGCTCGATCCCATAATGCCAGGATCACGCCTTGAGCCGAAGGCCCTGAGCCAAAGGCAGACGTTTAACGACTGAGCCACCCAGGCGCCTCTCTTTCCATCCTTTAAATACCACCTAGTTGCTGATATATCACAAATTTATATTTCCATCCGTGACATCGCAAATGAGCTCAGGCTCCCGACTTGTCTTCAGTTGGGTGTCTCACAGACATCTCAGCACAGTGACAAGATATACCGCTGCACTCTTGAGTTTTTTCTCCAAAGTTGTTTCTTCATAATTATTTCCCCTCTCTGAGAAGGGATCACCACACACCCATTTTCTCAAGTCAGACACCTCTGTGTCATATGTTTCATCGCTACCCAATGTCTAGCTTTCAGAAGACTTCATTTATTTTATCTCCGAAACATATTTGAAATCTATACATTTAGCGCATCTCTCCTGTCAATATCCTTGTCCAAGCAACTCTCACTGTTTGTCTGGAATACCAAACTAGATTTATTTCTAGCAGTTTTATAAAGCTGTAATTTAAATAGCATAAAATTCACTCATTTTAGGTATATAGCTTACTGATTTTTAGTAAATTTACAGAGTTCTAAAACCATCATCACTATCCAGTTTTAAACATTTCCATCACTCCATAAGTTTCCCTTGTGCCTTTTTGAAGAAAATTCCCACTCCTACCCCAACTTAGCCAACTACTGATCTGCTTCCTGTTTCTATAAAATTAGCTTATTTTGATATTAAACATAAATGGAATTATGTGTTTTATGTCTAACTTATTTCATATATCATAGTTTTTGAAGTTCCTCCCTGTTGCTTTTTGTTCATCATTATTGTGCATAGTATTCCCCTGTATGAATATGTCACATTTTGGTTGGACACATGAATCATATCCACTTCTGGCTACAATAAGAATTTATGTATAATTTGAATAATGCTGCTATGAATATTTATATACAATTTCTTTGTGTGGATATAGATTTCCACTTACCTTAGATTCTTAGGAATGATATTACTGTGTAGGTAGGTAAGTTTATATTTACCATTTTAATAAACTGACAGAAAATTTGCCCGAGTGGCTATACTATTTACATTGCAACCAAAAATACATGAATGATCCAGATTGCCCATATCTATACCAATATTTTATATTATTGTTGTTGTGGGTTGAATTGTGTCCCCCCCAAAAAAAAGACTTGTTGGTGTTTCAACTCCCAGTACCTCAGAATGGGGCTGTTTTGGAGAGAGAGCTTCTACAGAGAAAGTTAATATGAAGTGCAAGATAGATCCCTAAACCAGTATGTCTGATATTCTTATAAAAAAGGAAATTTGGACACTGAGACAGGCTCACTGGGAGAAAAACCATGTGAAGATGAAGGCAGAGACCTGAAAGTGGAGGAAAGAGTCTTAGAACAGAATCTTCCCTTACTGCCATCAAAAGAAAACAACGCTGTTGAAACATTGATTTCAGACTTCTAGCTTCCAGAACTGTTAGATAATAAATTTCTTTTTCTTAAGGCACCCTGTTTGTGGTACTTCGTTATGGCGGTTCTAACAAACTAATACAATCAGTCTTTTTGATTAGGGGCCTTCTAGTGGGTTTGTAATGATAGTTCATTGTGGTTTTACTTTGAATTCTCCTAATGATTAATGATGTTGAGAATCATTTCATGTACTTGTGAGCCACTCGTAGTATTTCTTTAGTGAAATGTATACTAAAACATTTGACCATTTAAAATTGGGTTGTTTGTCTTATTACTGGGCTGGAACGTTTCTTTTATATTTGGGATACAGACCTTTATTAGATGTATGATCTGTAATTATTTTCTTCCAGTCTGTTGTGTGGCTTTATAATTTCTTAATGATGTCATTTTGTCTACTGTTTAATTATTTTTACTGTTTTTTAAAAACAGCTTTATTGAGGTATGATTGCTATATAATGAATTGGCCTTAGTTAAAATGTGTAATTTGATAAGTCGAAGTATGTAGACACCCATGAAACCATCACCACAATCAAGATAATTAATTTGTGCATCACCCTCCAAATGATTCCTTTTAATCTTTTCATTCCCTAGGCCTGCAACAATGCAAGACAAGTATTAATCTGCTTTCTATTACTATAGATAAATTTGTTCATTTGTAGAATTTCAAACAATTAGAATCATACAGTGTCTACATCTTTTTTTGCAGGGGAGGAGTAGGTTTCTTTCATTTGTTATATTTTGAGATGTATCCATATAGTTGAATTTATCGGTAGCTTTTTATTATGGAGTGGTATTACAGTGTATAAGTATTCTACAATATGTTTATCATTCATATATTGGTGGTACCCTACCAGTGATGTTTTGTTAAACTTGGTCTGCCGAAAAAATAATAAAAATAATAATGATGATAAATAATTTAAAAGCTCTGATTTATAGTGCATGTTGACTTTCATGTTGTAAAATGTTTCCAACATGGTTGATTTCATCTGACTAGCAAAATTCCTGAATACTTAGCTCTCAGGAGCTGGTAGGGACTGCTTCCACCACGCTATTGTATACTTCCAGCTGCATCCCATGTGTTTAAGATGGAAGTAGTCCCCAGTTGCAGCTCTACTATGGCCCTCATTTGACTCAAGCTAAATAGCTATAAAAAGATAAGTTATACTTTACAGCTGGCTAAATAAAAATGAAAAAGCATATAGTTATTTATTTATTTATTTATTTATTTATTTATTTATTTATTTATCAAAAAAACCTATAGTCTTTAAAAGCTGCAGGCAACCAAACTCTAACAAGAAAGAGAGCTGGCCTTGAGATGAAGCATACATTCTGTATGAAGAGATGGCTGGAGAAAGTGAATGATTAAATTAATCCCTGCCGGAAACTCACAATTTCCCAGACTTTTCAGTTATGTGCACCTATAATTTGTTCACATTGTTTAAGACTGTTGGTTTGGAATGTATTTTGTGGCATGGCCAGTTGAAAAATTCCTATAGTGAAAATATAGTGGCAAATTCTAAGATGTTTTACAGGGTAATGCTGATATTAGTGACTATATTTTGAGGCATTGGATCATCATGCGTGATTTTTTATGATGTAAAATTTGTGATGAGAGATTTTGACATTCTTAAACTTTAGAATTTGAAATCTCATTTCCCTTTCATAAGGTCTGACTCTTTCATTTAAAGGCTTGGTTTTCAGAATCATTGTCGTTAAAATGAGTTTTATTCATTTGGAAATTGGAAGCCAAGAAGTAAACCTTTTCTTTTTTAAACCTTAATTTCAAAATCTATATTAAAAAACAAAACAAAACAAAAAATCCCCACAAAATCTGTATTTAATTGTGGAGAGGTTTCTGGATAGGAAGAAATCACCATGAGTTAAACCAGATAGATTACAGAGGTACAAATATAGATAAGTGAAGAGCTGATATAAAAATGACTCCTTATTTTATAAAAGGGGAAAGTTTAAAATTTATGAGACATGGTTATAAATAAATAGCACATTTATTCTTATGTAGTTGAAAGACATTTTCTTTAGATTCATGGCCCAAAGTCAATTCTCTCTCCTTCCAATTAAAAACAGATCTGATCCTCATTATTTTCTATATAAATCAGCCCAGAGTAATTTTCCTCTCTTTTGAAAGCTTCTAGCACTTATTCTGATTATTTACTTGACTTTAATCATCCATTATCTTGAATTAATATTTTAATTTTTTCTTCTATTTTCGAATTGATCGTGAATTGCTTAGAAGAGATTTTCCTCAGCATTCATTTTCATATCTTTCATAGTACATAGTAGGTGCTAAATTTTTGCTTGTTAATTTTAAGTATACTTGTTAATTTTAACTCTCATCTACTCCCTGAAAATGAACGCTTTCTTTTTTCTTATTGATTGCATCTCATATAATCCATTTTTCTCCTCCAATAAACTGCCATAGATCATAACTGCCAAAACGTAGAAAGGATATTTTAAAGGAGATAGAATCTGGTAAATTGATGTTTATAGAGTTCTAGTATTTATGAAACAGCCTTTGAATACTGTGACTCTCCTTTATTCAACATCTATAACTATAATGGCATGGATACTATTTTTAAGAACATCATCTACAATTTCTTTTTGTCTTTACTTTATCCACCCTGTATATACCAGTATTCTTTTATACTAAAAAATTGTAGACAATGAACTTCTCTTAAGAAGAGTGTTAATGGGGGCGCCTGGGTGGCGCAGTCGTTTAGCGTCTGCCTTTGGCTCAGGGCGTGATCCCAGCGATCTGGGATCGAGCCCCACATCAGGCTCTTCTGCTAGGAGCCTGCTTCTTCCTATCCCACTCCCCCTGCTTGTGTTCCCTCTCTCGCTGGCTGTCTCTGCCAAATAAATAAATAAAATCTTAAAAAAAAAAAAAAAGAGTGTTAATGACATCACACTGACATAATATTTTTGGTAAATTCAAGGATATTTATGCATATACAATTTTATCTGTTAGCGAAAGAAACATCATATTTTATAATCAGCAAATGTTGGAAATATTTTTGAACCATTTGTGTTAAGCAGATTCTTAACCATTTCCTAACCATTTATCATCAAATTTAAATTAAAAGAACTTGTAAAGAGAGACTACTTGTTTCTTACCATGTATTTATGTAGATATTATCTAAATGTTATTTTCCAGAACCATTTTATAGCCATGAGACTCTCTTACTAAAAATAATCTTTTTTAATTCCAAGCTTCTTTTCTCTAGGTATCATCAGTTAAGCTTGCAGATACTTAAATGTGGCTAAAAATTTCAAGGTGATAAGGTTCAATTACACCTTAATGTGAATATTCACCCAAATTTGAAGATGACTGATAATGAAGAGAAAATTTAATAGCACAGAACAATTACCTATTTATTTTATACATAAAATATGCAGTGCAAAAATAACTTGAAATCTGATCTCTTAATGTGAGCGTTTAGTTCATTAACCCACCTCGTTGACTACACAAATCTCCTGATCCTGGAATACACTAGAGAAAATCATACAGTAATGCATATTATAGTGATTTGCTGTCGAGCAAAGGGAAGTTTTCCTCAATTTTAGCCATGTAACCACACTGTATTACCGCACGTGGGGTTCTTCTCAGCATTTTTCCCTCTGAAATAAACATGAGGCCAACTCCCATAAAGATGATTTATTTTCTTTTTTAAAGAACATGCTTATCAGAAACCAGCATACTATAGCATGTGGAAGAGGAAGCATAGGTTTCATTTCCAGTAAGAATGGAATAATCCACTCTGCCTTATTATATTTATGCTAAGCTTTATAGAAAATATGGAATTATTTTTTATGGCCCTGTCAAGCAAAGGAGATACCAAAAGGAAAAGAAAAATCCATGAACCTCCAGAATTTGATATCATTCTGTTGAAGGTTGTCATCGTTAGGTTTTAGACCCGAGGCCTTTTATATGCCAGAATGGATTTTTTCCTGCATATGGATCTTTTTTATTAATAGATATTTAAGGATTTTCACATTTCCCTAAAAATATTTGGAGAAACTCTGTAGGACCACAGCTTTCATTAAACTGACAAGTAGTTGTTGAGTACATAACTTTGTGCCCAGAACTTTGTAAGGTACTAGATTTTCAGCTAAGACTAACACCAAAAAAGAAAAAAAAATCCTCTTCTAAAGGGAATTTGCATGTTGTGAAAAGTGAAATGAATCTTATTAGAGGAAGGACAGAATTACAAGAGAGATGTGTAAGGAGAAAATATAACAATATAAATTAATCTAGTCTGAGTTGGGAGGATGAAGTAGTGAAGAAAGCCTGAGGGAAAAAGAATTAAATAGGTACTTGTTGGATGCATAGGTATGACAAAGATTCTTTGCTTGATCAAACTTTAGTCAGATTCCTGAACCTTCTCCTAGTCCCATCTGTGTAAGTCCTTGTAAAACCCAGTTTTAGCAATATTTATTTATTTATTTATTTATTTATTTATTTATTTATTTAGCATGTATTAGTAAAGAGGGACCAAATAAAGAGAGGAAAGACTACTTCAGAGAGAACAGAATGTTTAAAGCCTAGACATGAAAGGCAACTTGGTAAACTCATCAAGAAAGCCCAGGAAGGTATTAAGTGAGAATAGAGAGCCAAAAGAGCCAAGCACTGAATAATTTTATAAGTCATGTTAAGAAGCTGGGAATGGATCCAAAAACAAAAAATTGAAAGATTTTATTGAAAGTTATAATACGATGCCATGTTTGTTTCAACATGTTCTCTGATTTTTTATGAGCATTGCGTTGTACCACAGATTGAATCCAACTCTTCTACAGTTACTAGCTAATAGTTGAGAATCTAAAAAGCTTTGTTAGTCATTGACTTTCAAGATACACATTTTAAAGGAGTCATGTCTGGTCGAGCTTCAGGTCCAGCATTTTTGATGCTCTCTATAATAGTGTATTAGCTTCCTAGAGCTGCTGTAACAAAGTACCACAAACTTCATAGCTTAAAACAACAGAAATTCATTGTTTCACATTCTGGAGGCTAGAAGTCTGAAATCAAGGTGTTACCAGGGCCATGGTCCCTATGAAACTTGCAGAGGAATCCTTTTCTTACCTCTTTCTGGCCTCTGGTGATTTGTCAGCGATCTTTGTTGTTCCTTAGCTTATAGATACATAATTCCAATTTCTGTCTTCATAGTCACGTGTCGTTCATTGTATGTATTTCTGTGTCTTTACATGGCCATCTTCTTCTAAGTTCATCAGTCAGATTAGTGCCCACCCTACTCCAGGATCTTAACTAATTACATCTGCAATTATTCCATTTTCAAATAAGGCACATTAAATAAGTCAAGATACTTTATACTAAGATTACAGCATATATTTTTTAGAGGGACACAATTCACCCCCTAACAGTAAGACCATTATATCTATTCACACTGTTTTTGATCTATTGTGACTATAACAGCAATTATATAGATGTACCAAGTTTCAGTTTTAGAAACACTACTTGGACAGGAGCAATAATGCCTTATATTTCTTATATATCACTAGAAACAATGCATCCAAGTAGTGTAAAAATGTTTGTTTTTTAAATCCCTTCTTCTCAGTCATGCTGAGTTTCATGATAATTATTATAAAAGATAATTGCAAACATGTGAATGATATTATAAACATCAAACTAAACTATATTATAAAAATTATGGGTGGAATAATATTGAAAGAAAAATATTGGCTTGTAAATTGGGAATAGAAATAACATTATCTAATAACCTCTATTCGTGAGATAAACGGACAATGTAAGGTCAAGGTATATCTGTATTTATGAGTAATAAGAAGATTCCTAAAGTAGAAGTTATGTAGATAGAATGACATGGAAAAGATGGTGATTATATTACAATTGTAAGTGTTATTCATTTTCAATGACATCTTAAGGACTGTTTTTCAAATGAAATATTGTACTCGATGATTAAGGATTCAATCAGGATTCTTTCCTAAAAACATACTAAGGTTAATGTTCTCATCAAGAGGGTTCTTAAAAAATTTCTTCTGACAGTGATTTGCTATCCTGTTATTTTTTTAAATAAAAAATATATACAACTATTGGCATCTCATTTATTGCAGAAACTAAAATTCCTACTGTCAAGAAGATGCAAAGATATTTTGATATCAAATCTTTATAGTGGACAAAGGCAAATACCATGTTATCTCACTTATATATGGAATCTTAAAAACAGCAACAACAATAAAAAAACCCCAACAACTTATAGATACAGAGAACAGATTGGTGGTTGCCAGGGGTAAAGGTTTAGGGGATGGGTAAAAATGGGTGAAGAGAGTAAAAGTACAAATTTCCAATTATAAAATGTACAGCATGGTGACTATAGTTAATACAACTTTACTGCATGTTTAAAAGTTGCTAGGAGGGGCGCCTGGGTAGCGTAGTCCTTAAAGCGTCTGCCTTCGGCTCAGGGCGTGATCCTGGCGTTCCGGGATCGAGTCCCACATCGGGCTCCTCTGCTGGGAGCCTGCTTCTTCCTCTCCCACTCCCACTGCTTGTGTTCCCTCTCTCGCTGGCTGTCTCTCTCTGTCAAATAAATAAATAAAATCTTTAAAAAAAAAAAGTTGCTAGGAGAGTAGATCTTATAAGTTCTTATCACAAGAAAATACAGTTGTAACTATGTTCGGTGGTGGTTGTTACGTAGACTTGTGGTGACCATTTCACAATATAGACAAGTATTGAACCATTACATTGTACAATCAAAACAAAGATAATGTTATATGTCAATTATACCTCAATAAAAAATAATGTGGAAAATAGTTGAGCTTTGGTGTGTACAAAATTCTTAATTCTCAACTGAAAAAAAAAAAAAACCTGATTAGTAGTTTTTGACCATGAGAAAAATTCAGTGAAAATTTAACAGACTTTTCATCCAAACTTTGGTTAGAATTCTATGTTTACAACTACTAGCTATAGCAGATAGATATCTACGGGTTTTGTCTGCCTTACGGCCATGGTTGTACTCCTTCTTTCAGTAATAGCACTTCAGTTGAGTTCTGTTTTGCCATTCTAATTCTCCCATTAATTTATTTCCCATTCATAAATCATTTTGATGGGACTGTTATTCAGAGTACTTTTCTATCCCTTAACCAGTGGTTGGATATATGAAGAAGGCAAGACTACTCAATACCTACTGCTTAGATAGGTATTAAATGTAAATCTTGAATGACAGAAAGAATGGAACTCTTTGAAGCATTTGCACCCAAAAATAGTTGTCAGGAGACCAATAATTAATTCTGGCTACCTACTTCTATGTGTATGTTTAAGCTCCCATCTTTAATGGAGAAATGTTTCACCTTTCCCTTCTATCCTATGAATTACCTTATTTCCTTCCTATACCTTTTGCTAAAGTTAGTCAGAATTATGAATTATTTGTAGCAATAATGATGACAACATCAATTTAAAAAAAGAACGCTCTTTGATCACCCTGTTTGGTGTTGGGAAAAGTATCTATACTTGCTAAACTTCCATTTCTTCAACCTCAAAACAAGAAAAAAACTTTTACTTTCCAGATTGATTATAAGAAATGAACTTGTCTAAAGCTTTCAGGACAATGACTAGCAAATAGCAGGTTCTCCAAAAGGAATAGTCTCTTCCACATTTCCTTCTATACAAGTCAAGAAAAATACTACCTGTGTGGAAGCAACATAATTATTTTAACTATTTATATACTGTTTATACATAGTATTAATTCAAAATTACAGACACAGTTTTTCTGGAGAACTCTAATACAGATTTTATTCGATATGACCGGTGTTTTATAAGATGAGGGAATTTGGACACAGACGTGCACAGAGGGAAGATGACATGAAGACACAGGGAAAGACAGCCACCTATAAGCCAAGGAAAGAAGCTTAAAGACACCAAGCCTGCCGACAACTTGATCTCAGACTTCTAGGCTACAGAATTATGAGAAAATAAATTTATATTATTTAAGCCACAGTCTGTGGTACTTTGTTACAGCAGCCCTAGCAACTTAACAGAATTTGGTACCAGGGCGTAGAATGTTTCTGTAACAAATACCTAAATATGTGGAAGCAGCTTTGGAACTGGGTAATGTGTAGAGCCTGGGTGAGTTTTGAAATGCATGTTAGAGGAATACCTTATAAAAAACTGGAGGAAAGGTGATCCCTGTTACACAGTGGCAAAGAACTTAGCCTAATTGTTGTAGTGCTTTGTGAATAGAAGGATTTTAAGAGATGAACTTGAATATTTAGCTGAGATTTCTAAGCAAAGTGTTGAAGACCTGGCCTGGTTTCTCCTTACTGCTTATAGTAAAAGGTGACAGGAGAGAAATAAATTGAAGAACTGTGAAACAAAAAGAAACTAGAACTAGAAGATTTGGAAAATTCATAGTCTATTCATACTGTGAAAAGGGAGAAAGCGTTTTTCTGGAGAGATCACCAAGCTTGTGTCCTAGGTCATTTGCTAAAGAGATTACAACTGTGGTTCACGGAGCCAATCAATTGCCTTAGCAGAAGCCAAGAATAAAGATGAAATTATTCAGAAAAGAATTGTGGATAACCCTCTAGTCTGATGGTTTTAAATTCCTCTGATTTGCATGGGAAGCTAGCAAGATTTTGGGGAATTTTTTAACAATAGGAACACTACTAGCTTGGCCTGAAGAGGACAGA
Organism: Ursus americanus; assembly: GCF_024610735.1. Lineage (NCBI taxonomy): Eukaryota > Metazoa > Chordata > Mammalia > Carnivora > Ursidae > Ursus > Ursus americanus. Next base: position 68,112,900 of record NC_142127.1, on the reverse strand, counting down.
AATGGGACAAAATGAAGGGAGATGGTTGAAATTCTGGGATTTTACAGAATCATCCAATAGAGCTCTCTGACTACAAACATGAGGTATTCTTCAGGAAAAGGGCAGAATGACCTCAAAGGTAGCTCAGAATTTGGCAAGGCTGCCACAGCCACTGCTGTCCCAGACCTATAGAATAGAAATTCTCCTTTTGGAATACAAATGTCTATTCTATGCCTATCCTATTCCCACACTGGAATAAATGAAGAAAATAATTTTGTAGTTGTAGCTAATACTTGCATAATCCTACATTTCCTCTCAATTTCAAAAACCGCAGGTATCATTCTAGCATTATGTTCTTAAAATTACTTCTCACTAATCTTCCTGTTCCTTCCATAATTTACTCTTCATGAAAAAAAATTGACGGCATCTATCGCAGTATAATATTGAATGGATAAACTTTTCAATTACAAATCCTTTAGTGGCAACATATCTTTTCACAAATTAAATAAAATCTTCCCATCATAGTCTTTAAAGCTTTCTATGAAGGACTCATTTCATATCTAATTAGTATTCTTTTCCTGCTTTGCAATACTCATGCTATTTCCTCCAGAGTGGGGAAATCTATTTGCTTTTATTTTTATATAACCCACTATGTTTCTGCTATTATATCATACTCCATTGCTGGTATCCTCAATATGCTCATTTATAATAATATAAAAGAAAAAAATAGACAAATTTTAAAACAAAACTGAGGGTTGCTGGAAGAGAAGTGGGTGGAGGGATGGGGTAATTAGGTGATGGGCATTAAGGAGGGCACGTGATGTAATGAGCACTGGGTGTTATATGCAACTGATGAATCACCAATTCTACCCCTGAAACTAATAAAACACTGTATGTTAACTACATTGAATTTAAATTTTTAAAAAAGCAATAATCCAAGTTGAGGAAGTACTGTTAATATGACTGTTTTTATGGCCCAGTGAGCAAAAGTTAGTTAATATTTACATAACTCACTAAACAACAACGGTTACATTAAAAAAAAATATTCTGGAAACTTCTTGCTTAGATTTAGATTCGATCTGAGTTTAAGTTGTGATAGTTACAAAAAGTGAAAATTTTGTTTTGGGGTGTCAATTATTTTTCCATAGGTATATTTATTTACTGAACTATGACTTTAGAAAATTCTGGGAAGAAATCAGAGAGGGAGACAAACGATGAGAGATTCTGGACTCTGGGAAACAAATTGAGGGTTACAGAAGGGAGGGGAGCGGGAGGATGGAGTAGCAAGGTGATGGGTATTAAGGAGGGCATGTGTTGTGATGAGCACTGGGCGTTATATGCAACTAATGAATCGTTGAACACTACATCAAAAACTAATATGTTGGCCAACTGAACATAATAAACAAAAAGGAAATTCTGTCAATTTACTCTTTCAAGTGTACTTTTCATTCAGTGTTTGCTTGTTTAGATGCTTTAATAAAATTATATGCTAATTCTAATCTAGATCCCATGCTTACATGGACACTTTGGAAGGTATGCTTTATAGATTGAATAAACAAACAAATAAAAATCTAAATATTAACATATGACTAACATGAAAACATAAAATATGATCTACTTAGTTTATACATATTTAAGTGTTTTTAATTAAAAGTTTTTTAAAAAATCTAAACGCTACAATGACTAGATTGCATTTAAAAAATAGTAATGTTTACTTAATACCATTTCAAACTGTTGGATCCCTTAACAAGTTTAATGATTAGGTAAATTCAAGCAACAGGCATACACTTTACAGGTTTATTAGGTGTTAATATTTATTTACATTGAAGTTGGATGCAATTTTTAACTACTTTTAAATCACCTGATACATGCATATGGGTAAGTGTTGAACTTTTAAGTTCACATATATAATAATGTTACAAAGATTGAATACCAGCTAAAAGAAGATATAGAACTGGAGTTATTAGTATGTAATAAAGTGTTTTTAGATAACTCAAATTCTAAAAGAAATATATTACTATATTTATATCTTTCTTTTCTTTTAACTCATATTAAATCTTTGTTATTTTGTTTGATATTTTGAATCTCATGCATAGATTAAGTCTTTAAATTGGAATCACAGGGTATATTTTATTTTAAGAATATTTGAACGTTTATAGATTAGAAAATTCAATCATTAATATAAGTTGATGAATTACTCTGATGAAGAGAAAGTGTTGCTGTCAAAACTAATAAGCAATTTGAAGCCTCATTGATCACTTTATTTGCCTTGTATATGAATTCACAGAAGTATATTTATGATAAGAAAAAGACAAATGCTTGTGCATAGTTTGTATTTACTAATAAATTCCTTTTTTCAATGTTATATAATGTTTAATAAATAAATTGACTATTTAGATATTTTCTAGAGTATGTATGTGTAATATTTTTATTGAAATTGCATAATCATTATAAAAGTATTCATAAGCAGATGTCCTCAGTCTGAATTAGCACAGTAATTATTTTGAGATTTTAATCTTCTGGAAAACATATATATATATATATGTTCTTTTTATACATATATGCATATATATTTATCCAAGAAAAGGATGTTGTGGAATAATTCATCACTTTTTCCTCTCTCTTCCACTTCTATCTTTTTACACAGGTCAGTTGATGCACAAAATTATTAAGATTGTCTACCTTTCCAGTCACTTCCTGTCTAATTCTCTGTGGCCATCAGAGTTATGTTCAGTCAAAACTATTACTAAGTATATTTTAGACTCTATGACCACTTGAAAGCTATAAAATAAACTGATTATGTAAATCTTAAACCGGTTAATTTGTATAATACTCCTGTCAGGGAGCAAGAACTCCTGTCTCCTTTAAGGGTCCTTCTAGCTGGACTGGGAATCAAAATGACATGAGGCAAATTAACAGGAGAACATCAAATTAAATAATTGTATGTACAGGAAATCCATACAGACAAGGAAATTTCAAAAACAGTCAGACAAAGTGAGGCATATATTTCATCTTGAACTAAGAAGAAGGGGTAAGGAGCTGGGACTTCAGAGGAGAGGATTGTAATGTTTGAAGAGAATAGATGTTTGGTAATTAGATGTTTGCCCTGCCATCCAGATGGGTCACTCGGATAAAATATCTCTGCTAATAAACCTTATTTTGGGAAAGCTCCAATTTAGATTCTTCTGTGTAGTTAAGAGGAGGGCAAAAGTTTCTCTTAAGCCCACAGTGTCTCGATGACTTCATCTCAGAATCATCTTCATGCTGGCATGGCCCCTCTTTGGGTGGCCCTTCTACGTCTGTATCCTTTGAAAACTGATAAACTTACACATGTTCAGCAAAGAGTCTCAATCAAGTTTTAAAACAAAATTCTATAACTTTCTCAACAAGTTATAAAGCAAATAATAATGGAGTCTTGATCTTGCATTATTTTTTCTTGTGTGGAATCCAGTATAGAGCCTTAGAAGCCAGCAAAGCATAATGAACTATTAAAATACTTAAACTGAATCTTTGCAGACACATTTTTTTATGGGAGTATTTTTTGGAATAGTCTTCAAGCAGCTTTATCTAGAGAAAGGTTATGATAAACAATAGCATAATTGCAAAATATTTTTTCATGAATAGTTTTAGGTTTCTATATTAGAATTGTCAAAACTAGAGATTTAAAAAAATACTTTTATAATGACTTATCAATGTTTTCTGCATTTGAGTCATTTCCCTAGGTCATTTTGCACTTGAACATATTCCTGACCTCATCCATTTGACATAGAAATGAATTGTAGTATGGTGAATTAGATCAATATTGTTTTAATGTTTATTCTAAGTTTTCAGTCAGATTTGCATACAGAGGTAATGAAAATTAAAACCCAATAGATCAAGTCAACGTCTGTGCACATATTGGACTGTGTTAGCTAATTTGTCCAAAGATGGTTAACATTAAATATAGTCACAACATCTGACTCGGCAAGGCACCATGTAACAATTGGCAGTAATCGAGTAAGGAACAGGATGTTTAAACTCACATGAAATCTTTTGAGCAGCTTTTGGTTCCAATAAGTCTTTGCATAAATGTGCACAGCTTTGTGGTCCAATTTGCTAAAAAAAAAAAAAATGTAATAGGAAAGCAGACTACTTTTCAATAAATCCTTGCAAAATCAGTGTAGTAAGTCCAAAATTAGATATATCATACTTGACAAAGGAGTTATGGTATAACAGTGCTACATTAATTTCAGCTTCACTTTTGTCTTTGTCTAGGACAAAAATAACACCAATGCCATTTTGAGAAGAGAGTATAATGAAACAATAAAAATCCAATGCTAACAGAATCTGTCAATTGTTAACAATAAAATATTCAGAGCAATCAGGGTAGTTGCCTGCTATTGGTAAGGGATGGAGGAGGGAAATCGATATTTATTTCTCTGAAAATACCAACCCAAGCTTGTGGTATTGATGTTTTCAACAGGATGCAAAAGCTTTTCACTGAAAGACTTTTCACTTTGTTAAAAAAATTCACCTAAAAGTCAGTGTATGCATTAGGTTGATTATTATATCATGACCATAGAAATTTTAAACGAATATAAAGTTTCTTATGTTTAATATCTTCTTATGTCTATATTCTAAGCATTACTTAATTGATTGTGTTGTGTTATACAGATTGATCAATTCCAAATACATACCTTTACTTCAACAGTCAGCTGTGCTTAAATAGAATTTTTTCTTCTGTGTGGAGAACAAAAAAGCTTCTTATCCTCAGCTCTCAGCCTAAGATGCTCACTGATCACAGTACTTATTGTTAGCACCTTTAACAAATCTCTGTTTTCTTCTTTGGCCTGACACCCTTGGGGACACATCTATGGATTAGAGAGACACTGCTGTGGGTGACTTTTGGTTGTTATTTAACTTTGATGCAGCTGAGACCTCTTTAACTAATGCTAGCTTGCTGACCTTTGGCTCCAAGTGGAAGGAATTCATTTGAAAATGAAATGCTTCTTGGAACATTCCCTGGTGTTAGAACCTTGATCTAAAAACGAATTGTTGTTTGCTCCCTGGTGACCCCTGTTTTCAGTGTACTCAATGACCTAACAGCATTTAAACAGCTATAATTTTCTTTTAAAACAAACTAGGGTTAAAATGAGCAGATGCAGAATACTTGTTTCTTTATTAATTTTATTTTAAATGATTCTGCAAATGATATCAATATAAATGTTCACTTTCTCCAAAATCTTTGATACCATTTTATTATAATAACTAACTCAAATCAGGTTTTTATGATGAGTTACATACAAATTATCTTTTGAATTTCAATTTTTTTCCTTTCAATTAAATGATAAGTAAATTCTCAGTATACATAGTGGTTGGTTAAGGCAAGAAAATAAGATAGTTATGTAATAAAATAGAAGGAAACATACTTGTTGATAGAGACAGGGTGATAAGAGGAAAGCCACCAGATGAATCAATTCTATAGCATAATATTTCAGCACTTACAGTAAATACAGTAACTAAATTCTTACTAATAAATTGCCAGTGACTTTAGTATGTATTGGTACACTTTAGCACATATGATACAATGAAGGCTTTTCATGGTAAAACTGCCCCTATTGAGAGGATAAATTATTTACATAACACCACCAGCTGTAGAGATGTAAGTAAAGGTATGTCAGTCATCCAGCATTCGTGTCTTTTTTTTTTAATTCAATTAGTCACCAAGACTCTATCATAAATGTATTTAGTCAATCATCCTTTACTGTATGTCAAACTATTGGGTCTTTTGGTCACTCTGATTGGCCACAGGCCCACAAAGAGATAGTCCTGGGTTTTCTACTGGCCTGACCATGATCTTGGCTCTATGATGACATGAACCAGCACCTCATAGGTTTGGTTTTTTAAGCGACCTCCTTTACACTCCCTAGTGTCCGGGTGAAATAAAATCCCCCATGGCAATGACTATGCTAACCTTTTAAGCTGTAATATGCCACTCTTGCATTTTTGGGGTTATGTTTAAAATGCTGGAGCACCCTTAGCCAGATGTCAATTAAAGAGACCCCAGTCTGTCAAGCAGCAATCCAACATAAAATCATTAATTGGAGCTGATTAAGCCAACAACAAAAACAAATACACCACCCCCAATAGCAAAAACGAGTGTTAAGTATCAAGCTAGGATGAAATGTGGTGTTTCTGTTACTGTGGACGCAAGTCTAGACTGCTATTAACTTGAAGCGCTAGAGCAAATTGCTTTGATCTGAAGGTCCAGGGTTGGTCTGGCTGTCACAGTAACATGGAAACACCCTTTCTATTCAAAGCAGATAAAGTTCCTAAACTGTGTTTTGGAGTCATAAATGAGCCAGCAAAATTCATGTTTATGTTTGATGTGCCCTGAATATTCAGTTTCTCAGAATATCATATTATTGAACACAATTATTTTATCTGTTATAAAAATGTCATTTTTCCATTAATGTTCCTCATTTCGTATAGGTTTGTGCTTAGAATAAAATGTATATTAAGGAATTTCCTGCATTTTCCTTCTAAAAGATGTGTTTACTCTAGATAACCAAAAACAATAGACAGAAAATAATTCTGACTAATTAAGAAAAATATATTTGAGTTACTAAGTTGGTTATTAAAAAATACTCATGTGGTATTTAGAGATACATAAATCAATGGTACAAGACATTTCATTTTACAATTTATAATATGAATATAAGCATACATTTACATTTAAAACCTTTAAAATTTGCCTGAGTTAATATAATCACTAAGCATTTTGACATTTTGTATTTTCAGGGTTTATTGTTTTAAAACCTGCATGTGGTTATTGTTATAGAACATAGTGTATGGTAAGAATATTTGCAGAAGAACACTGAACCCATAAACCAAACATTTCCTACCAATTTCTCTGATTACCTTTAGGACTATCATCCCTCACTGCAATTGGGCAGGAAATTATCACATGCCTCCTAACTGTTCTCTTTCCACCATTATCCCCTTAATTCAATTCTCAGCACAACGACAGTGTTATTCTAGTAAAATGTCCATCGGACCATATCAACTGTCTGCTCAAAAGCCTCCGATGCTTCCTGTCCCATTTGGAGTAAAATCACAGGTAAAAATAACCCAAAAAAGCAAACAAACAAAAACACAGTGTAGGAGTTTGCTGAAGGGTCTTGCTCCATTTTATCTCACTGATCCCACCTCCTGCACCTTTTCCTTCACTTAGACTACAATAGTCAGGTTACCCTTGTGTTTCTTACAAAATTGTTTCTGCTTTAAGGCATGTGCTCTTGATATCTTCTCTAGAATACTCTTCCCCCAGACTATCACATAGCTTACTTTCTCACCTAATTCAAGCCTTTATTTAAATATCACCTTTTTAGCACAGCTTTTACCAACTTTCTTAATTAAAATGTTGTGAATACCATCATGATATTGCCTGTCCCACTTTCAGCTGTAAGTTTTCCTACGACACCTATTACCATCTAATAAGCTAGTATGTGTCTATTATCTGTCTTAATTTGTCTAGTTCAGTGAGGGCAGGGATTTTATTTATAGCTGTAGTCACAGTCCCTAAAACAATATCTAATACATAGTAGGTACTTCGTAAATATTTCTTGAATAAATTAATGGATGACTGAATAAATGCCATTTTATTTGGATTTTATTATATATAGCAACTTTATTTCCCAGGTGTCCCAGCACTCGTGCTTAAACTGATTAATTTTTCTCTTTGGTGGATACACTCCAAACTGTAAACCTAAATCCTAGTAATAAAACTTAGTATAATGCTATGCTTCTAAAATGGGTGCCAAACAAAATACAGCATCATGACGTAATGACCTCACAGAAAGGGCAAGAACTAGAAGCTAGGAAATCTTGGTATTATTTCAAATTATGCAGTATAATCATAACTATTTGGTCAGCTGTTTTCAGCCTTAGCTCTTTATCTCTGAAACGAGGACCCTGAATTAGATCAAACATTCTGAGGCCTGGAAATCAGGAGGTTTTGGAATGTAGGTAAATTTGGGTAATTCTTGTAAGAAGTAAATGCATGTAAGTCTGCTCAAGGATAGTTAGTGGATTAAATAATGTTTAGGTCAATTAGATGTATATACTTCTATTCAAATATGTAGATATTAAAATGATAACGTATTACTATAAATTTCAAAAACAAAACTGTATCAAAAGATAAACTTAATAAGATCCTAGAATGTGTTGGGGACTGTGCTAAGTTCTATAAACAGGTAGTAAATGCTATGTACAAATGATAGCAATTTAGGATCCATCTTTGAATCATAAAATTTGTTTCTGAAACATCAGAAAGCAAAATAACATTTAGAGAAACATAATTTGCTTCTTAATTAACACTCTTCTTTCATTTCCAATTCACCATGATGAGTAAAAGATTCTTTTTCAACTATTCTTCTCTTTGTCTCATATTACAGTTTATAACAATGTTTCTTAAATTCCAAGTGATTTTCATAAGACTTTTAGAGATGAATCTGAGTCTCACATTTATAGTAAAAAATCTCTGATCCTAATTATTTTGATTTATAAAATCCCATGATCTCAATGCACTTCTAAATTATGAGGATTTAGGCTGGTCTAATAAATAAATTTGGGCAAACAATAGGTTAAATTTTTAGATACATCATCATTTTCTTAGTTTGTTAACCTTTCAGACATAAACATTGACCACTTTTCCAAAATACAATCAGTATACACTTCACTTTTCGAAGAGTACATGTAGAATTATTGTGGCATATAATTCACAAAAGTCAAGTATGCTTGAATTCCATGTGAGTTAATTGCTAGGCTTAAATGAAAACTGGCTATATTTCTAAAAACAAAATGTGCTTATAGCTGTATGGTGGATATATTTCCTCAAATTCATGTTTAGAGACTTGCTTTCTAAGGTGTTAATGAAGGTCTACATTTTGGAAATGAGATCTACAACTGAAAGTTGCTACATTTTTGTTTATAAGGTTATTTCTTTTTTGTTTTGTTTTATTTTTATAATTTTTATTTTGTTATATTAGTCACCATACAGTACATCCCCAGTTTTCGATGCAATGTTCCATGATTCATCATTTGCATATAACACCCAGTGCACCATGCAATATGTGCCCTCCTTAATACCCATCACCGGCTTACCCCAATCCACCACCACCCTTCCCTCTGAAGCCCTCAGTTTGTTTCCCAGAGTCCACGGTCTCTCATGGTTCATTCCCCCTTCGGTTTACCCCCCCTTCATTCCTCCCTTCCTTCTCCTACTGATCTTCCTATTTCTTATGTTCCATAAATGAGTGAAACCATGAAATTGTCTTTCTCTACTTGACATTTCACTTAGCATAATCTCCAGTCCCGTCCACGTTGCTGCAAATGTTGTGTAATCGTTCTTTCTGATGGCAGAGTAATATTCCGTTGTATATATGGTCCACATCTTCTTAATCCAGTCATCTGTTGAAGGGCATCTTGGCTCCTTCCACGACTTAGCTATTGTGGACCATGCTGCTATGAACATTGGGGTGCACATGGCCCTTCTCTTCACTACATCTGTATCTTTGGGGTAAATACCCAGTAGTGCAATTGCTGGATCATAGGGTAGCTCAATTAATAACTTTTTAAGGTTATTAAAAGTGTTTTCCAAAGTGGCTGTACCAACTTGCATTCCCACCAACAGTGTAAGAGGGATCCCCTTTCTCCACATGCTCTCCAACATTTGTTTTCTGCCTTGTCAATTTTTGCCATTCTAACTGGTGTAAGGTGGTATCTCAAGGTGGTTTTGATTTGAATTTCTCTGATGGCTAATGATTTTGAACATTTTTTCATATGTCTGTTAGCCATTTGTATGTCTTCATTGGAAAAGTGTCTGTTCATATCTTCTGCCCATTTTTTGATTTGATTATTTGTTTCACGTGTATTGAGTTTGAGAAGTTCTTTGTAGATCTTGGGTACTAGACTTTTATCTGTAGTGTCATTTGCAAATATCTTCTCCCATTCCGTGGGCTGCCTCTTAGTTTTTTTGACTGTTTCCTTGGCTGTGCAGAAGCTTTTGATCTTGATGAAGTCCCACAAGATCATTTTTTCTTTTGTTTCTCTTGCCTTTGGAGATGTGTCATGAAAAAAGTTTCTGTGCCGATGTCAAAGAGGTTCCTGCCTATGTTCTTCTCTAGGAATTTGATGGATTCCTGTCTCACATCGAGGTCTTTCAACCATTTGGAGGTTATCTTTGTGTATGGTGTGAGAGAGTGGTCAAGTTTCTTTCTTTTGCATGTAGCTGTCCAATTTTCCCAGCACCATTTATTGAAGAGACTGTCATTTTTCCACTGGGTGTTTTTTCCTGCTTTGTCAAAGATTAGTTGCCCAAAGAGCCGAGGGTCCATTTCTGGGTTCTCTATTCTGTTGCATTGGTCTATGTGTCTGTTTTTGTGCCAGTACCATGCTGTCTTTGTGATCATAGCTTTGTAGTATAGCTCGAAATCCGGCAACGTGATGCCCCTGCTTGGTTTTTCCTTTTCAACAATTCCTTGGCGATTCAGTGTCTTTTCTGGTTCCACACAAATTTAGGGGTTGTTTGTTCCAGTTCTTTGAAAATGTCATTGGTATTTTGATTGGGATGGCATTGAAAGTGTAGATTGCTCTGTGTAGCATAGACATTTTAACTATGTTTATTCTTCCAATCCATGAGCATGGAGTATTTTTCCATCTTTTTGTGTCTCCTTCAATATCTTTCAAGAGTGATTTGTAGTTTCTAGAATATAGATCCTTTACATCTCTGGTTAAGTTAATTCTGAGATAACGTATGATTTCTGGTGCTATTGTAAATGGAATGGATTCCCTAATTTCTCTTTCTTTAGTCTCATTGTTCGTGTATAGAAATGCAACTGATTTCTGAGCGTTGATTTTTTTTTTATCCCGCCACATTACTGAATTGCTCTATAACTTCTAGTAGGTTGGGGGTGGAGTCTTTTGGGTTTTCCATATAGAGTATCATGTCATCTGTGAAGAGAGACAGTTTGACTTCTTCTTTGCCGATTTGGATTCCTTTTATCCCTTTTTGTTGTCTGATTGCTGTTGCAAGGACTTCTAGTACTATGTTGAATAATAATGGCAAGAGTGGGCATCCTTGTCGTGTTCCTGATCTTAAGGGAAAGGCTTCCAGCTTTTCCCTATTGAGAATGATATTTCCTGTAGGCTTTTCATAGATGGTTTTTATGAGATTGAGGAATGTACCCTCTATCCCTACACTCTGGAGTGCTTTAATCAGGAAAGGATGCTGTAGTTTGTCAAATGCTTTTTCTGCATCATTTGAGAGGATCATATGGTTCCCGACCCTTTTCTTGTTGATATGATCTGTCCACTGATCGATTTGCGAATGCTGAACCTCCCTTGCATCCCAGGGATGAATCCCACTTGGTCTTGATGGATAATCCTTTTAAAGTACTGTTGTATCCTATTAGCTAGGATCTTGTTGAGATTGGTGTCCATATTCATCAGGGAAATCGGTCTGTAATTCTCCTTCTTGATGGGGGGTTTGCCTGGTTTGGGGATCAAGGTAATACTGGCCTCATAGAATGAGTTTGGTAGTTTTCCTTCTGTTTTTATTTTTTGAAACAGCTTTAGGAGAATAGGTATTATTTCTTCTTTGAATGTTTGGTAGAATTCTCCGGGGCATCCGTCAGGCCCTGGACTCTTGTTTTGGGGGAGGTTTTTGATCACTGCATCAGTCTCTTCATAATTAATCAGTCTGTTTAAAAAATCAATTTCTTCCTGTTTCAGTCTTGGTAGTTTATAGGTTCCCAGGAAGGCATCTATTCTTCCAGGTTGTTTAATTTATTGGCATAAAGCTGTTGATAAAAGTTTCTAATGATCCTTCCTATTTCACTGGTGCTGGTTGTGACCTCTCCCTTTTCATTCATAATTTTATTAATTTGGGTCCTTTCTCTATTCTTTTGGATAAGTCTGACCGGTGGCTTATCGATTTTATTTATTCTTTCAAAAAACCAGCTTCTAGTTCTGTTGATCTCCTCTACTGTTCCTGGTTTCTAATTCATTGATCTCTGCTCTAATCTTGGTCATCTGCCATCTTGTGTGTGGGATAGGCCTGTTCTTCTGTTCCAGCTCCAGCTTCTTGAGGTGAGAATATAAAAACTGCATTTTAGATTTTTCTATTCTCTTGAGTGAGGCTTGGATGGCTATGTATTTTCCCCTTAGGACTGCCTTTGCAGTGTCCCAGAGGTTTTGGACTGTTGTGTTTTCATTCTCGTTGGTCTCTATAAATTGTTTAAACTGATTTTTAATTTCCTGGTTTACCCAATCATTCTTGAGCAGGATGGTTCTTAGTTTCCAAGTGTTTGAGTTTCTTCCAAATTTTTCCTTGTGATTGAGTTCCAGTTTCAAAGCATTGTGGTCTGAGAATATGCAGGGAATAATCTCAGTCTTTGGTATCAGTTGAGACCTGTTTTGTGACACAGTATATGGTCTATTCTGGAGAACGTTCCATGTGCTTTCTAAAAATATGTGTATTCTGCTGTTCTGGGGTTTAGTGTTTTATATATATATATATATATCTATGAGGTCTATCTGGTCCAGTATGTCATTCAAAGCTCTTGTTTCTTTGTTGATTTTCTGCTTAGGTGATCTGTCTATTTCTGAGAGCGGAGTGTTGAGGTCCCCTACTATTAACGTATTATTATCTATATGTCTCTTTATTGTGGTTAAGAGTTGGCTTGTGTATCTAACTGCTCCCCTGTTGGGGGCATAGATATTTATAATTGTCATCTCCACTTGTTGGGTACATCCTTTAAGAATAATATAGTGTCCTTCTGTATCTCTAACTGTAGTCTTTAGCTTAAAATCTAATCTGTCTGATATGAGAATTGCTACCCCAGCTTTCTTTTGAGGTCCATTGGCATGAAAAATGGTTCTCCATCCCTTCTCTTTCAGTCTGGATGTATCTTTAGGTTCAAAATGAGTCTCTTGTAGACAGCAAATGGTTGGGTCATGTCTTTTTATGCAATCTGCAACCCTGTGGTGTTTTATGGGAGCATTTAGGCCATTCATATTGAGAGTGATTATTGAGAGATATGATTTTAATGATGTCATGTATCCTGTGAAGGCTTTGTTTCTATAGATTTTAAATTTCTGTTCTGTATCACTCTTGGGGACTTTTTACTTTTATAGAACCCCCCTTAATATCTCCTGTAGGGCTGGTTTGGTGGTTATGAATTCCTTCAGTTTCTGCTGATCCTGGAAGGTCCTTACCTCTCCATCAATTCTGAATGACAGCCTTGCTGGATAAAGGATCCTTGGCTGCATGTTTTTCTTGGCTGGAGCTTTAAAAATGCCCTGCCAACCCTTTTTCTCATTCCAGGTCTGTGTAGACAGGTCTGGCATTATTCTGATATTTTTCCCTCTGTGTGTAAGGATTTTCTTCCCCCTGGCCGTTTTCAATACTGTATCCTTGGATTTAATATTCGCGAAATGCACTATGACGTGACATGGTGTAGGACTGTTCTCATTGACCTTGGGAGGGGTCCTCTCTGTTTCTTGGACACGAATGTTTGTTTCCCTTGCCAGATCAGGGAAGTTCTCAGCTACAATTTTTTCAAATATCTCTTCTAGACCTCTCTCTTTCTCCACCCCCTCAGGGATGCCGATGATTCTGACATTGGAACGTTTTATGGAGTCAGTAATCTCCCATAACCTACATTCTTGAGATTGGATTTTTTTTGAGCCAAGTTTCTGTTTTAACTTTCTTTTCTACCATCCCATCCTCCAATTCGCCAATTTGTTCTACTGCCTCATTTACCCTGGCTGTCAGAGCATCTAGTTTGGACTGCATTTGGTTCCTAGCACTTTAATTTCTACCAGACTCACTCTCATTTCTGCCCTTAGAGATTCTATATTCTCATTAATATTTTCATTAATAGTTTTTTCAAGCCTACACATCATCTTGACCATCGTTACTCTGAACTCCATTTCTGACAATTTGGTTATATCCATATCCATCATTTCTGTGGCAGAGGCCACGGACTCATTATCTTTTCTTTGATGGGGGGCGGGGATTTCTCCTCCTTGTAATTCTGATCAGGAGAGGTTGCAGGAATGTCCAGAGCCCAAATTATTGACCAGGACCCAGGCAGTGTACACTTGTTTTATAGGGACCTTAAGGATGTGGGCTACTTGATTTTTCAGCCTGCCTTCTGGGGGAGGGGCCTGCCACACTCGTATTCAGGCAACCCTGTTTGGGTCGAGTTGCCCTGTCCCCTGCGAGGGGGGATGGGCACAATGTGAGCAGGTATTTCCAGGCTTTTGTTCTCCTGCTGATTTCCCTGGTGGTTTTCTGTGGCTCTTCTGAGAATCAGAGCAGCAGTGGCTGTATCCTAGCCTCTGTCTTAGAACAGAGAGTTCACAGTCCGCTCTCCACTGAGCTCTCTTAACCTCTTTAACTCTGTTGTTGTCGGTGCTGGTAAAAACCCTGCAGTGCCCCAGGATGTGCGCCCCACAGCCGGTGTCCCAGCCCTCACTTCCAGGGCCCCACATCTCTGTCCTTTGTGCTTCTAACACCACCAGCTGCCCCCGGGTCCCACGCGCGCTCCCTGCTTCAGTATGGTTTGCATGCCCTCTAGAGCACCACGCGCGCTCCCGAGTTCTTGGTTTCAGTCTAGTTCGAGTGTGCGCTCTGGAGCTCTGGTTTTCGGTTTGGATGCATGCGCATGCGCTCCCGAGCTCCCGGTTTTAGTCCGGTTCCAGTGAGCACTCCAGAGCTCGGGTTTTCAGTCTGCTCCGTCACGGGTGCTGGTTTGCGAGTCCGGCCTGCTCCCCAGTGCAAGTGGCTACCGATTCCCAGTGCCTGAGCATGTCGGCTCCCTCCTCCTTCCGTTTATCTTCCGATATCTGTGCGTGGATTTACGGCTTCCCGTTTTGTACCTCAATATTCAGCGCTGACGATGTTCATTTGTAGAGATCCAGATATATCTTCCTGAATCTCAGGCTGATTCAGTGGGTGTTCAGGATGGTCTGGTAGGTATCCAGCTCGACTTGGGATCAGCTGAGAAAGGGTCTCCTACTCCTCTGCCATCTTTTCTCCTCCTTGCAGAAAGAGGTCACTTTTCTGTTCATGAAGTTTCTGCTACTCTTTTCTTCATTCTCCAGTTGCATTCATAGGTATTCAGAATGGTTTGGTAGCTCTCTAGCTGAAATCCTGGGACCAGATGAACTTTAAGCCTCCTGCTCCTCTGCCATCTTGGAACGCCCCTTCCTATATGTCATTTCACTCTCTAGGCAGGTATGGTGATATTTACACTTCCTTATCATTGAATGTATCTAAAAATATAGTATTTATAGAATAAGTACATTTCAATGGCATTCATACCTACAGAATAAACACTAAATATGATGCCTCTCAAGTTCTGATTTTTGGTCTCCTAGTCTCATCTCATTCATGTTCCAAACACTAAACATTCATTCTAACACACCTCCATGTCTTTAAACCTGGTATTCTTGCTGCCTAGAATAGACTTTTTCTTGATTTTTCTCTTCTGTCTTTTTTTTTTTCTACTACCCTACAATGTGATAGATACCAATGATCTATTATTGAACCCACCTAGAATATTTTCTTAAATCAGATGGAAAATTATTTTGTTTTATACCTCCTGATATAGGCATAGATAATGACTCTGAATATGTTCAAATAAAAATACAATGTAAGAATTCCTATCATATCTATTTACTAGGCTCTTTTTTATGAGGATGCAGTCCATAGCTTCAAGATGCTTTCAGGCCAGTGAGAAGTTTCTGAAACCTTAGAGATGAATCTGAAACCTTGCAGAATAAGCTAAAAATATATTTAAGAAGTGCAAATTTGTGAGAGTGACAGCAGACAATGATAGGAAGATAGCCAAGGTCTGGTTGTGAATAACCTTACAAGAAATTCAGTACTGTTGGTATTTTCTCCTCTGGGTAGATGATAGGACACCACTGAAGACTACTGATGCTCTAGGAGGTATTTATATTTAACCTGGGATATCTTGATTTTTACCTACTTACAGGAATCCTCCCCGACTCCCCACCCCTCAAAATATCTGGAGACTAAGAATCTAAAGTGTAAATTGTTATTTTTTTAAGTGCTTTATGAAATGTTATTCTGAGAAAAGAGTCACTTTATTAGGATTTTCATTAGTGGTTTTGCCTCTTACAAGCCATGCTTTTTGAGGAGGAGGAGAGGTTGGGGAATATTTCTTTAGGACTAATGTTTTTCATCTATAAAATAATGATAATCATACCTCTTATATTAGTAGAAGATTATATTGTGATGATCAACCAATTTATCTTAAGTGATTTGCAAAACATAAACCCCTACATAAATATTGTCAACAGCAAGTTGGGGTAGGAATTCAAAGTTAAAGCACTGGAGTGTTTGAGATATAGGTTCAAAAATTTTTTAAACCATTCTAAGCTTTAATTTCCTTACCAGCATAATGAAGGAATAAATCCTACAACCTATAGTTGGTTTCCTATATAAACATGAGAATATGGAGTAAGTGGAAATAGTAAGCAAAAATGTCACATGTTTTTATTTTTATCAATAGTAATAGTATTACATTTATACATAGTTTAATTAGTTCTAAGATATTTTCTCCTTTTTTCCATTCTGTTCTCTATGGAGGGAAGGAAATGCCTTCTTATATAAGGGATATTTATGGGGTGCCTGGGTGGTTCAGGCAATTAAGCGTCTGTCTGCCTTCGGCTCAGGTCATGATCCCAGGGTCCTAGGATCGAGCCCTGCATTGGGCTTCCCACTCGGTGGGGAGACTGCTTCTCTCTCTCCCTCTGCCTGATGCTCTGCCTACTTGTGCTCTCTCTCTCTGTCAAGTAAATAAATAATGTCTTTAAAAAAATGTTAGAGTATATATACACACACACGCATGCACACACACATATATAGGACATTCGTATGGCTCGTGTCCCTGTTTTTAAGTAACGTATACTTTACTAATGCAATATTATTTTGCAAAATGATGGATCACATAAGTTGAGTGACAAAACTTAAATCCTTACTCACATGAAAATAATGAATTTTTTCATGCAGTTGTTGTTATAGATCCAACTGTTATTTGAAATGTATACATTTTTAAATGACTTAAATTTGTTAAAACATGTTTCTCTATGAACTAAAATAAATAGTATAACATGACATTGTAAAAATAAGCTATATTCGGTCATACAATTCAAGTTGACCCATGAATTACTCTAGAACCTTATAGAAAGGGTGAACACAAATATTTAATAAAGAAAAATTAATAACTCTGCATGCCTATCTAGAAAGGAAGTTGGGAAAGTGAAAGCTATATATATGCACATTTTTAAACAACCCCTTTTGTTTCTGGAAAGGCCCTTACATATTTCCTAGCATTTAGGAGAGATATGACCCATTGAGAGTTAAAGAAACTATAAATTTAAAAAAATATGAGTTTGTTCAAAATATTTATTACTAATACTAGTATCTGCCTTATTCTCAAATATTAAAATATTTACACTATTAAGAATATTGTAGGAAAAATGTTTTTGGCATTCCATGCAAAAAACCTTAAACCAGTAACAGGACCTAAGTTAATTCTAACACCTCATATTTTAATAATTAATGTGAAAATTGTACATTTTACATTGTATTGCTTGTGGGAATTAATTTTGTTATTTGCATTCATCATTTGAAAGTATTTTATAGAGTAATTTAAGTGAGATAAAGATCTTAAAAGACCCTTTCAGTAGCCTTAAGAATTCTAGTCACACTTTTATGGTGCCTTGATTCACTGTGGACGTGACCCAATTTAGTAACTACACTCTTTTTCAAAAATGGAAAAAATCAGAGGTTGTGAAATATATTTGGTACAATTCCACAATTCTCTGCTGGTTAATATTATTTGTTAACTTGATTGGTCTGAGGAGTGTCTGGATAGTTGTGAAACAAAATTTCTGTGTGTGTCTGTGACGGTGTGTCAGGAAAGATTAGCAATAAATCAGTAGTCCAAGTAGAGAAAATCTGCCCTCACCAGTATGGGTAGGCATCATCTATTAGCTTAAAGACCCAAGTAAGCAAAGGCAGAGGAATGAGGAATTGTCTTTCTCTTCTTAAATTAGGGTATCTATCTTCTCTTGCCCTCAGACATTGGAGCTCCTGGTACTCAGGTTTTTGAATTCTGACACTTACAGACACCAATGTTGTGGAGCAAACATTTCCTAGTGGATTGTAAGAGGTTATAGTGAGATAAGACATTCCAATTTCCATCCTTGATCCCTGGATCCATGAATCCTGTCAATGTAAGCAGAGGCACAATATGCTGGTTATGGATACAGAGCATATATTGCATTCCAGAAGGCCTTAATTTTGCCCCACAATGTATTACTACCCATATCTGGCCATAACTAAGTCTTCTAAAAGCCATACCACTGTTATAAAGGCCAACTATACAAGATGTGTGGAACAAGGTAAAACTAGTATGGTTAGCCAGTTTTCAAGATGGCCCCCAATAAATCTGCCTCCTGGTATTACACCATGTATAATTCCCTCTCATGTACCAGGCCAGAGTTATTCTGTATAAAAAATAGAATATGCATGAGTGATGCTATGTCATGTCCAATATTAAGTTCTATAAGTCTATGGCTTCCTGCTGGCCTGTCACTTTATCTGGGAGAAGTCATGTTATAAGCAGCTCAGTGGAGAGTCCTAGATAGCAAAGAATTGAAGCCTGCAGCTAACAGTCCTGTGAGTGAACATTTGAAGCAAATCCTCCAGAGTGGCACTCATGATAGATACCTATTAGAAACCTTGAATCAGAACCACCAGCACTTCCTCAGTTTCTGACCTCCAGAAAATGTGTAGGAAAATAAATGTTTGTCATTTTAAATTTAAAGTTTGAGGTAAGTTATTACATAGAATAAATAAACAAATGGCAGTAAATTTCATGATCATGGAATTCTACTTCTTTTACTAAAAATGCATTCTTTGGTCCGAAGCAATACCCATGTAGAATTATAGCCTAGTGAATGATGCATTCTGAAGTCCACAGAAAGTGTTTTTGGCAGAAGCACTGAGGGCAGGGAAGGCAAATCCGTATTGAGGGTAAGTTTATTTCATTCAGAACAAAGTTCTGCCCTTCATAGTAGAAGTATTCCTATGCAACAACCTACCATCCTGTGAGTGGCTGATTTTCCCCAGTATATCCTCTACCCCCCACTTCTACCACAGAAATGTACCATTTCTGCAGTTCAGTGATGGACAGTTCAAGTCTTTCATTGATTTATAAAATTATATCTCCAACCATGTTTAAGTGTGTCTCCTAGCAGCATGTGAGTGGAAATAAAAATGTTTATCCTATCAGTTGTCTCTCCCATTTTGTAGTTGAGTTCAGTCCTATTTACATCAACAAATAGTTCTGAAACATTGTGATCTGCATCAGTATAAACATCACAATATAGTTACACAATATAAAGCAAGAATGGGAAGAATTTGACAAAAATGTTGAATAATCCATTAACATAATGGGAGATTTGAAACTATCTCCCTCTGATACAATCTCTGTATCCAGCAGATAAAAAATTAGGAAGGATATAGAAGACAAGAATGACACACTTAACAAATTTTTTCTAACAGTTTTATTACTTCTATGAGTAGATAGAACTCTTGACAGTTTGAAAACCAAAAGATAAATGAAAAAAGATTCTCAACAGGTTTTAATTTAGAGGCACATACATATACAAATACATATATTATATACACTGAGTTAGAATATTGGTGTACTTTCCTACAGATGTGACTTTACTGGACACAACTCTTCTATTGTCAAGGGAAAATAACACAAATCTTTGTCTGCATGAATCTGAGAAGCAAGAAAGACTAGATATAGTTTTTTTAAAATAATGACATACAATATAATGCAAATATTGCATAAATGTGATTTTGTTAATTTTTATTACAGTCACATTCTTTAAGTAAGCTTTTCATTAAGCTTTAAGATGAATAAGTTTATGCTTATGAAATCACTTATGCCTGTGAAAATGGAAAATAATCAGTCAATAGTGCAAAAAGTACTTGATATTAAATTAATTAATTGAATATTTTACAGTGGAAATTTATTTTGTATTGCAGTGCTCCTTCATTTTAAGGTTTGAATATTTCCATGGTTGTATAGTTTTCAATATGGAATATTATTTTCAATTGTCTACCTATGGCAAAACCTCTGTTTCTGTATATGGTTTATGGAGGTGTGACAAAAATACCAAACTGATGTCGGACCTTTTCTTCATTTATTTTTTTAAATCATTAATTTCAGTTGTTAAGTAATATAGTTTTCTGAGTGAAGGCGTAAGAGGCAAAATTTTATTACTGCAGTTTTATTTTTTCCACGTTTTGGTATAAGATAGAAAGTAAAAGTTTATTTTTCATAAATGTAAGTATATATCTACATATTTCTAATGTTATTTTTATCCAATATTGACAATATTCGGTATATTTGTTTCATATTAAACTAGTTTATAGAGCATGTACTGTACATGATAATCATGCGACCCAAATTACATATCACTCTCATTAATATAAGTACTGGTTATTAAAGTAGTAAAAGTAGCACCTTTCAGTACTTTTGTGGAAAAGTGAATATATAGTTTTGCTGTTTTAAATTTATTCTTTATTTAATACACTAATCTCAAAGTAGAGTATCTTTTTTCAAAAGTCTTCCTCTAATATTTATCAGGACTCATGTCCTTAAATGCAATTCCTTATAGACAAAAATGGAATGTAATGGCTACACTTGTTTTTTCTTGAAGACAAGTAAAAATATAGCCATATTGGAAAGAAATAGCAATTATTTTATTTGCAGAGCTACAGTTTAATAAAATTTTAATACATTAATTTTCCTCAAGGAAAAATTTGTTCAGTCTATGTTATAAAATTGGTCCAGAGATATTTGCCTCCTTACTCTTTTACCACCCTGTCCTCCCTTCTCAGAGTGTTGGGTCTGCTCTTTTGGTCCCCTTGATCACATTTCTGAAACCTCAGGCTTATAGGATATTTGTCTCTTTTGTTTATTTTAACTCCTATAAAATTTGGTTAAGCAATTTGTCCTTGACTTTTCTGTGAGCATTGTGTATACAATTTATTATCGTTTTAATATCAGTTTTTCCTGTCTAAGACTAAGTTTTCACTTTAACCTCAAGGTCAAGTGTTGGTAGTATCCTCTGAGGTGGTGGGATCAGCTGACACATTCATATTCAAAATAAGCTCTTTGAACCCATACCCATCTTCCAGGGTCTCTAAAGATTCCTGATGGTCTATATATGCTCAAATCCTGTCAGATTAGGATTTCTTGCTTCTATGGAATTTTTAGTATTGGTTCTTTTATGTTGTACCCTCCCCTTTAAATACCTCCCCTTCAAATACCATTTCACAAGGTTGAACAACTCCCTCAGGAGTACACGGTTTCCAAAAAGCGTGCTAGGAGAGACAGAGGTATTACCATGTTATGAGAACATGACAAATAGAGCATGGCTGAGTATTACACTTCACTGTGGTTCTAGCTTCTGACTAATCTTGCCATAGGAAAATTCTCACTCATCGTTTTCAATGATGCGATCCTCCTATCCTATCAATCCCTTCCTACACAAACCGTGTTGCATTTTTAGGCCAAATATTTCAATCCAAAGTGGTCACTGAGGTATTTCATCTAAATGAAATCCAAGTTCCATATTGAACACTTATGTTGACAATGTCTAAACACTTCTGTCTTTGACAAGTATATTCTTCAATCCCTTTCCGTCTTTATAATGAATTCTGAATATTTCTCTTTATGAAGTCACTTCTATTTCAGATGTCCCAATTCTCTCACTCCCAGAAAATCTTCCTCCTATCCACATTATCTGTAACAATTCCTGTTGTTTTGATCTTCAATCTCTCACAGTAGGACTGGGGCAATAGCTTTTAAAATTAATCTCTGCACTGTCAATTTTCTCCTCTTCCAATCTATACAAATGTTGGCAGAAGAAATTGGAGAACAGCAATCTAAGTAGGAATAGTACCTAAGATAAGAGGTGCAAATTTAAAAAATTAAAGTTAAACCTTTTACTTCCTTAGCTCTATGTCCCAATTTTAAATAATTCCACAGTGCTTATAGGATAAATATAAATGTTGTTTGCCTAGTATTTCAAGGTCTCTCAATTCAATCTTATGTGCACCTTATGCTGGTCTGGGCTGTTTGCTCACTGGTGTCTTGAATGCCCCACGAGCCATTCCTGTCCTTTACCTTTCTTCGGCTTCTGCACCTGCCTGTCTTATGTCTTCCTTTCCATTTTCATCTACATGCTATTCATTTTTTAAAGACTCCGTGTACTTTTACCTCTATTATTATTTCTTCCTCAGATAGTGTTGGTAAAAGTAAAGTCCATAAATTTTCCCTAACTAAAAAGAGGAAAGTAGATTCAGGCAAGTGATCAGTTGTAGATTTAGGCTTTAACAACTCTAGATGACTAGCCTAGCACCAAACACTGAGATAATAACTCCGCAACAGACCACCACTATGAGTTTTAGGAATAACAAACAGAACACTTATTCAGGGTCTCTTCTTAATGCCAAGTAACTGTTCTGAACAGTGACTTCCTAAACATAATTAAATATTTGATTAGATATATAGAAGTTACTTTCAATTTTAGTGATCACAAGGTGTTTTCCAAATATATGCTCTTATTCATATTCATCAACAGGATTGGTTACTAACACATTATTAATAATATTAAAATGTAGATTGCTGTTTTACCTTAAAAAATCAAATACTGAAGGTAGTTTTAAAGTGATTGAATTCAATTGTGTATCAATAATTGACATTTTAAATAATATATAATTGAAAATATTTGGAATTTTTGCTTATGTTTTTCTAAAATGAAATTCGATGCAATATTTTATAATAATCCAGAAAGGTGTTATCTGTCTCAGCTTTGCAATTATCCACAAAAACTATACTTCATATCTGACATTTGCTTCCAGGAGATAAAATATGTGGTGGTGTCTCCAGTTATATAATTTAGATACAACAAGCAACAAATTCTAAAAATGAAATTCATATTCACATAGTAATGAAAGAAATAAATTCCAGAAGAGACATATATTTCTGCTATGGAGTTGAAGTAACTTATTATACTTGAATTCATCTTTTTATGGAATAAAATAAATCTAGTATAAAAATAAATTGTAGATACACATGCAGTAATCTATTAATTATATTTCCATCCTTTTAAGTTCATAACTTATGGTGGACTTCATTCTGAGTCTTGATTACTTTTCTTTATACTTGCCTTCAAAAATTCCATATCTCAGGTATGGAATATGTATTTAACATCTCTTAGTGGATTTATTTCCTTTGTAAGTAATTTTCATGGGCCCATTAATTCTATACTTCCATGTAGATTTTATTTTCTCTCATCATAAAAATGGACATTGACTTAAGCAATATTCTATCTTTATTGATAGTGACAGCTACTGACTTTCAGCATATCACCCAGGTTAGAATGTTTTGAAATGTGAATTAGGTGCACTTTGAAAATGTAAGCAAGGTAAGAAAAAGGGTTTGGATAAAAAACATTAAAATATTTTGACAACATATTATTTACTTAGGTATATCATTATACTGACATGAAATTATGTCTGTGCTTTTAAAAATAAGAGTTTTTGATTCTTACCAAAGAATGTCCACTATAGATCTTCTTAACCTACCCCGCACTGCACATCACTGTTATTTTTTCTTTCCCTTTCCTATATTTTGCTATTAAAGTTCAACAGGTAATTCTATCATCCATCATGAGTATTGCTGTTATTTAAAATTTTTATAGTTATATCTAATTTGTTATGAAGTTAGCCTAGAGTACACTTTTTGTTACTCAAAGTCTAGAGTATCCTTGCTTATTATCTTCCAGTTATTGGAGTGATATTCTGTGAGAAAGAATTTTAGAAACAGCAAGGCAAACCTTCACAGATAACTGGTTAGCACCTTTATGCAGTCTGCACCTTGGAGCCAGAGATAGATGGTACTAAAATGGACTGCAATGGAGGCTATGGGATGTTAGTGCCAGCATGCTTCTTGGGGTTTACATATTAAAAGTGACATTTATCTTACCATAAGAGGAACAAAAGGAGTACACAGTAATTCTGATTTTTAGTGGAACTCAAAAATATGTGCTGGTAATATATTACACTATCTTTCTTTATTGGGATGTATTATTTAGCCCTAAGTGGTCATCTGTAATAAAGGAATGTCCTTATCTGTCTTCCATTATTTGTTTCTTGAGTTAATGCAGCTGTGTTCAATCAGAAATTCTACACTTTCTTTCTTTAGAGTTTTCGACCTTACTCCATGTTTTAGTCTACTTGGGTTGCCACAACAAAATTCCATAAATTGGGTGGCTTAAAAGAATAAATTTATTTTCTCATAATCTGAGGTGGAAGTCTGAGATCAAGATGCCAGTGTGGTTCAGTTCTAATGAGAGCTCTTCTCCTGTCTTGTAGATGACTGCCTTTTGCTGTGTGTTTACATGACTTTTCTCCGGTGCCTATGCATGGAGAGAGGGGGAGATCTTTCTCTCTGTCTCTGTCTCTCTGTCTCAGTTTCTCTTCTTCTAAGGTCATCAATCCTATCAGATTAGGATCCCACCCATACAATTTCATTTAACTTGAATTCACTCCTAAATGCTCTATCTCCAAATGTAGTGACACTGGGGGTTAAAGTCTCAACATATGAATCTGGGGATGGGGGGGTCACAGTTCAGTCAATAGCACTCCAATTTAACTCCAAGATCTGCTGTCTCTTTCACTTACCCTTCAGTGCTCATGGTTCAAAGTGATTTGCTATATCCTTTCTGTTAAAAAGTTTCCCATCTTACAAGAGGGGGAAGCACATTGAGGAGGAAGCACATTGCCTATTGTCCACATAAAACAAACAGCTAATTCACAATACGTTTGTTTCCTGAGTTCTTGTTCTATTTTTAATAATCCTAGTGTTCTTTCCATCCTGAAGCATCTGGCTTGACAGAACAGTGGAACCCTGGCCAATACAACTGGTCTTAATTTATGAGTTAGTTAAATTTATTTTGAGTGCAGATAACAGAAACTTATTCTGTCTAGTTAAATTAATGAACAAATTATTGGGACGTTTCTGAGGTATCCAGCATATTACAAGAAATAGCTGAATTATTATAGTTAAGAACATGGTGAAACCAGCTCCTTCCAAGGGAACTCATCAATAGAAATTCATGGACCTTGTCTCTAGCATCTGCAGAAATGAAGTTTAGATCTAGTGGCAGTTCATTTCTGTCTTAACTAGTGGAAAATATTAAATATTTTTAAACTTTGACATAAAATTTGGTTGGCCCATTTGGATAAGATACCCACCTCTGAGTTCATTACCAATAGCCAGATAGAATTGCATTATATATAGTTTCTGTATTGGGGGCTAATCTAAAAAAGGCAAGAAAGTTGCAGTTTGGGGCACCTGGGTGGCTTGGTCAGTTAAGCATCTGCCTTCAGCTCAGGTCATGATCTCAGGGTACTGGGATCAAGCCCTGCATCGGCGTTCCTGCTCAGTGGGGAGTCTGCTTCTCCTTCTCCGTCTGCCACTCCACCCTGCTCATGTTCTCTCTACTGCACTCTCTCTCTCAAATAATAAAACAAAATAAAAAAAATGTGGTATTTTGAAAATTTAAAAAAAAAAATATATATATATATATATATGTTGTTCCATTACTTTTTTATTGGACGGTACTAGTCTAAAGTTAAAGCATTTGTTACATATATATATAAAGTAAATGTCTTTCTGATGGTCAGAATATAAGTCTAAATAACTGTTAATAAAATACTAATAATGTAATAGGTTTATAATTCTTCTAGTCAAAACAAAATTGGCATTATCTCCATGATTATGGTTTAATCTTGTCTTAAGGTATGTGTTCATAGGATTTGCTGATGAAATAATTTTTTAACTAAAGAAAATGTTATTAATGCTCATAAGAGTATACTTCTGTTCCCCACTAAGGAAAAGATGTTTTTAAAACTGGGAAATTATTTTTATAACAGATAGAAAATATTTCTAATATGTCATTCTATGAAGTCAATTTGCTATTTAAAAATACATAGTTTTATAGTGGAGCCAACAAAGCAACATTTCTTCCTTTGAGGAAATCCCACTCATCCTTGCACTTACCTGAGCTCTCCTTCATTACAGATCAGCTGTAGTGCAAAATACTATATATGCACTAGTGGGTTATTCCAATGCATCTTATTGTAAAGTAGGCAAAGAACCAGATGAGGTAAATGACTCCGTTTTCAATATTCCATTTGCTCAAAGGGGTGCAATTATAATGTTATGGACTGAATGTGAGCCCCTAAAATTTACATATTGAAAGACCTACTTTCCCCTAATATGATGGTTTTGGTGATGGAGCTTTTGGGAAGTAATTAGGATTAAATGGGATCATGATGGTGAGGACCTTAAGATGGGATTAGTGCCCCTATAAGAGATACCAGAGAACTCTCCCTCTCTCTCTCTCTCTCTCTCCCTCTCTCCCTCTCTCTCTCTTTATCTTTCTCTCTCTCTCTCTGCTGTGTGCAATCCAGGAGTAGAGCTGTCACCAGAACCCTTCCATGCTGGCTCCCTGATCTTTGATGTCCAGCTTCTAGAACTGGGAGAAATAAATTTCTGTTATTTAAGCCATTTAATCAATGGTATTTTGGGGATGGCTGGTTGGCTCAGTTAAGCATCTGCCTTCAGCTCAGGTCATGATCCCAAGGTCCTAGGATAGAATCCCACATTGGGCTTCTTGCTCAGCAGTGAGGCTGCTTCTCCCTCTGCCTGCTGCTCCCCCTGCTTGTATGCTATCTCTCTCTCTCTCTCTGACAAATAAATAAAATCTTTTAAAAAAACTATAGTATTTTGTTATGATAGCCTGAAGTAAGACATATATTAATAGAACTCATAATAAATATTATGTATAGTAAATCCCTCATGTTAAATACTCAGGAAACTTCTGAGCATTAGCTGGATTTCAAGAAGAGTTTCATTATCATTTTTAGAAACTGAATCTAATTATTCCCTAATTAGCTGGAATTATATTTTTTTCCACTGGAAAATTTATTAAAATATTTCTACATCTCTAACAAAGTATGTGAAAGACTTAAAGATTCCTATAACATTGTATCATTTTTGCTTAACTTTATACAATTTGAGTAACCAAAAGTCTGTTACAAATACATTTTTCTTATATATTTACTATTCATTCAATTTTCTGCTTCCAAGAAATTTCTTCACAGATTTGCATATTGGCCTAATAGTTCTTTATATCTTCATCCTTTTTTAGGATTTGAAATATGTTTTTGGTCACAACCATGTCCCTAGCTGCTTGACTAGATTTCCTCCTTAAAAAAAATAAAGAGCTGAACTGTTCAATACAGGAATAGTATAAACTCAGTAATCTGGTTAGTTAGATGAAAGCACTTAATTTTTGACCAAAATACAATTTAATTTACCTGCATTCACACTCCCCTGCACTGCTTTGCTCTGCATGGATAGACAAAGGTTTGTGTTTCATTAATTAGCTAATTTATAACAGATTGAATTTTGAAATATTTCCAGTATACTATCGAATAAATGGTCTACGTCTTTGATGAAAAGACTGGTACTTATTTCTTAGGACAAAAATGATTTTTTTAACAATCACTCCTCCAGTCTTGTCCTAATGAAAACAAATTAATTTGAACATAATTTGCAACTTTGAAAATCATCGTGCCATCAAAGGTTAAATTTTGTCTGATTCCTTGATCTTTTCTTAATACTTACTTGTTCTTGGTGACAGTGCCCAACAGAAACATTTTTTTATGAGCAAAAGAAATTCTCAACAGTGCTTTACAAATGGATTCTGCAAACTCGGAGCCGTAAGAGATGCCATCTCCTGTAATTGCATCTGAGTATTCTCTTATGTGTGTTCAGACAGGAATATATTAAATCACACTTGCTGCCCCTAGCTAGACTTCAGTGTTTTTTGATTCTGGCTCAGATCCCAACCTTGAAAACCAATAAATTCTTTTTTACACATGAAACTGTCTTTATTTTAATCTTTTCTGTTGCTGTTCATTGGTCCTCTAATGGTTGAGTGGATCCCCTTGGTGTCAGTGTTATTATGACATCATTCAAACAGGTATAAGGCAAGATTAAATAGTCTTTCATAGTCTGAGGTCAAAGATATAATTTCTTCCCTCTGATCAGAAAAATGACCCAACCTTTTTTTTTTGGAGGAGGGCACAAAGAAACTTTGAACTTGAAAATCTTATTGGAGCCAAATTATGCAAAAAGACAACTTGTCAGTGGATAAAAAAAAAAAAAAAAATCCAGGTCCCTTATGAAATATCAAGTTAAAACAGATTTTCTTTTCTTTTACACTAGTGAAATTTTAGTATTCCTTCCAAAGCAGGAGCCAGGTTCTTAAGTGTCAAAATTCATCCTAAAGTAATTCATTTCTCAATTTGGCCTTGAAAGTTTGCAATATAAACACTCTGAAAAGGACATAATGCTAGCGGCTTCCAGATCTTAAAGTTCTATTGACTCTTCTTTTTTTTTTTTTTTTGAATTTTATTTTTCTATTGACTCTTCTAACTGTGCCTTCTATATATCAACTAACTGAACTCTATCCCTGCAAAGAAACTTCACATTGGACAAATTAAGTTCATTTGTCCTGAATAGTTCACATAGGTGTTTATTATTTTCCTATATATTTGTGTGAAATCAGAATCAAGAGTGATTTCAAAAAGCATGGGTTATATTCTCTTACTGCTTGCAATAATGATCGGTTGCAAAGCTTATCTTTTCTTCAACGTTGAGTAATAATATTTTGTCTATAATTCTGTAACTTTTCTTTCCCTATGATAGAAGTCCTTTTGCTTGGAAAAACTGTTATCTTTTCTCAATTGTTTACAAACAGGAAACTGCATACCTGGCAGCCTGCAGTTAGTCACCACTTCAGTACATTATGAGAAAATATTTTATTCTATAGCCCTGAAATTTACATTTAAATATAGAAAAGAAAAAAAATTAAAATAGAATCCAGTGTGAATTTCAGGTTTTTCTTATTTCTGTTTTGAGTGTATTTGTTAATTCCTTGACAATGTCGTAAAGAATTGTAAATCTTCTCATTCATGGAGAGTCTATGGCATGAAGATACATGCAGTCATTTTTGTGGGTTATAAAATAAAGACAAACAACTATTTTAATTAATGCATCAATAATTTGAACATGATTAATTACCCTTTATAGCATAACCATTTCAAAATGAGGATGTGTATGTTCTAATATTTCCAATTTTAATTATTTTCCAAAAACGTCTGAAAAATAAATTCCAAGTTAGTGTGTTATAATATACATGAATATAATATACAAATGACCCAAATGTAGGAGTTGAAAATAAGATCAATATACTTAGAAATAAACAATTTTATGCTTTTATAGTGTAAAAATGTACTATTAAATAGCATTTATGTTGAGTGTATAATTTTATACAAATTACAAAAAAATGACACATCTGTAAGAATTTGTAGGAATACATAGTCTTGCACAAAATATTATGATATCTCAGAAGAAACATTTAATATTTTCCACAAGATTAAAAAAAGTCAAGTCAATGCTAAGGGTAAATGCTTTCAAATTTTCTCAGTCCATTTTCTTATTTTATTAATTTTTTTTCATTTTCTTATACTAATGCCATATCTCTTCCTCCACTTTTCTCTTTTAGTTAACCTGCCAGTTAAGTAGCAACTCGAAAGGAATAAGGAAAAAAGTAATAGGCAGTGCTTTGAGAAAATGGGATTGGTGATAATTCTTGAAGAAGAAACATCATTTTAGTTTCATTGCTTCTTTTAAAAGCAAAGATAGTAGCATGTGTTTATAAGCAAAAGATTAAATAAAAATATTTAAATTATTCCAACAATAGTTGGTGCTAGAAATAATTTATTTTCATATAATAATAAAATAGTGACTACTTTTTAATTTACTAATAAATATATGTCGGGAACATGTTTTGTCGCCTATACGGTATTTCATTAACCCACACAACAACTATATCATGAATTTACTAGTTTTGTCGTGTTTCCAGATTAGAAAAATTCTGAAGTCCAGGACATAACTTTAAAGCTCAAGGTTTTAGCTTTTAATCTGTTCACATATTCATTGTGTCTAAAAAACCATAGAGAGACAAAAATAACAACAAAGAAATCTATTTGGAAACACCTCCAATTTCTTTAAGGCTTCACAAACGGGGTGGGGTTTACGGAATTATAACTTCATATTATTAAATATAGTACCCAGACTTTTCTGGTCTGTAATGTAGCAGAACTGGTTGACATTTCTGAGACCATCAATTCTGAACAGAACTAAGCCATTTTAAGTCACACTTGAGCAGTGTGAGTGTGTGTATGTGTGTGTGTGTGCACTGATGCATGCAGATTTAATTTTTAGCCTTCTAAAAGTGTTTTTCTAATTACAATTCTCTCTGAATCCTCAGTAGCAAACTGTTAGGTATGTTTTATTTTTTCCCCCAGTTAAAATTTTATGCTTCAACTCTGAGACTACTTGACCAATCACAAAATTTCACAACTGTTTAAAACTGAGTAAATTCATTATGTTTAGAAATATCCTTAAATTGTTTGGAATGAAATATTCAATGCCAAATTCATTTCACTATCAACTAATAGTTTTAAAGTATATCTTAATGCTTTCAGAAAAGACGCCCATAAGAAAGAAAAAGTACACCTCATCCATTTATTCAGCGTCCCATAACTCTCCCATGATAACATCATCAAACAAATTAATCTGAATCCAAATTAATTTTTTGACTGCTTACTACTTGCTACTTCCTGTGCTAAGTACTGAAAAGAAAAAGACAAATAAGATAATAAAACAAAAAACAGAACATTTATACTCAAAGGGCTTTCAGTCTGGTACATAAAATGGAAAGAAGAGGTATCGAGAGCCTGCCATGAGCCAGGAAATAGAAATCTTTTAATATGTGTTATCTGGGTTGGCAATGTAATTTGGTGGTTAAGCATCAGAACTGAAACTAAACTGCTTGGGTTCCCACTTACTCATGAGTGGTCAAAGACAATCCATAAAAATCTCTGTCTTTTTCCATGTATAAAATTGGATAATAGTCTTGTAACTGAGATCTGGGAAGTCAGTTATTGAATTGACGGCATCAGAATGGAGGAAGCCTAGACTGAATCACAGACAGAGAAGAACCCTAGTGGACCCACACCTAACTTTCAGCAAGAAATAATATGTTGTGGTGCTAAATCACTGCAATTTGGGTGTTTATATGGTATACCTGTAATAACTGTGTGGCCCACTCAGACTGATACTGGAAGTTGGTCTCTTGAAGTATTGTGCTGTCATAATAAAATTTTAAACTATGTGAAGTAAGCTTAGTAATTGAACAGTAGCTTATAACAAACTGACCGAACTATCCTTTTCAATCTGTCCATGTCTACCACCAAATATCCCTTATTCAAACAAATATTCAATTAAAGCCCAAGGAATTGAGTATCTTAAAAGTAAACAAGGCATTTAACCTCCTTTAAGGAACACACAAGATAATAAAGAAGATAATATGCAGGGAAGTAATTGGTATTTAGAATAATGTATCCATATTAAATAGTATAAGTGCTTGGAGAGCATAGAGAGTGTGCAATAAACTAAACTTGGAGATATCAAGGAGGACTTTAGACTTTACAAAAAGGGAAGTAATTAAATAATGTTTTAAAGGAAAGACAAGAGTTTGGCAGACGGAAATAATAGTAAGCTTGTGCAAAGAGACTGAACAGTAATGTGCAAAGGTAAGAAAAAAGGTGAATTTAGGGAATCACAAGAAGCTGATAATGCAATAATGAGAAATGGCACAGATGAGACTGGATTAGTTTGCAAGAGCCAGATAATAAAGATTTTTGTAAGAAGACAAAGATAGTTTATTTCTTGTAAATAACAGGGGTATTGAAGTTACATTCAGGGATCAGTTGGATGAGAGGAGAGGAAAGGAAAGACCAGAGAAAATGCTTTTCTGAATTGGAATATTAGATAATGTGTATATTGGATAAATGCTTATATTGGAAGAGAAAATTTGGGGAATATCCTAATGTGTGCCTTTTGATAATTGTTTTGAGGAGCCTATGGATATATAAGGGATTATCACCATTAGGTAGGAAAATTGGATAATTTCATTACATTACAGTCACGAAATTCATCATTTTGTCAAATAAACATGAAATCAGGAAGAAAAAAATTATCTCCAGAGACCAGATAGTTCTATGGATCTCGCAACTCCTTAATAGCCCTACCTTGTAATGAACAATATAATAATTTCTTTAAAAAAGTAGTAAAGACTTTATTTATAATAATGTTCAGATGTGTGTGTATAAACAAAAATGGTAGTATAAAAATGTGATCGCTCTTCTATTATGTCTTTATTTCCTAATTTGAAATTGCCAGATTTTCTAATTTATTTATGCTTCATTATAACACAGATTATGTCAATCAGTGTGTTTGTCTTCAGTTTTGCAAACTGTTATAGAGCAGGTGTCCTTTAAAAGTGTTTCTGAGTAATACTAAGCATGAAAGCATCCACCTGAGGGAGCTTAATATGTATCCATCCAGACGCTCACTATGTGAACTACTACCTAGGTATAAGTTAGGCACTTGGGAAATGTCAATGTGTTAATAAGTATTATTCTGATTCTTATTCTTTCATGTAACTAAGGTATTATAAAGTAACAACTTTAGTAAGCTTGATTATGATCACAATTATGACCCAATAACGACTATACAAGTTCTTTGAGATATGTACTCAGAACATGAGAAGTTCATTAACACCTTTGGAAATTAGAGAGTTAATTAATGATGATAAAGACTCAGTGTTACATGCAAGTAGCATATATACTTTTCTTTCTTGGTTAACTGTTAATATATTATTTAAACTCCACATTATTTTGCTTAGGAAAATTTAAGGGATATGCACTGTAAGATCTGTTTTGGTAGATATCCATCATATCATCCAATTAAAAAATTGAAGATATAATTTTATTTTTCAGAACATGTTATGGGTAGTCTATAGAATATTTTTTTGCACTAATCTAAGTTTTCATACTTTTGGCATAAATAAATTTAGGTATTAGTGTACATATCCATGCAAAAAATGTGACTTTCCTCTGATAAAAATGTGATTTTCACAAGGGATCATGGCTTTATTTCTTTTATATTCTCCACAGTTCACAGCATATTATTTACCAAACATTTATAGGTTGAATAATTAGACATCAGAGTTAATAGCATTGAATATTATCTAATATTCCAATTCAGAAAAGCATTTTCTCTGGTCTTTCCTTTCCTCTCCTCTCATCCAACTGATCCCCGAATGTAACTTCAATACCCCTGTTATTTACAAGAAATAAACTATCTTTGTCTTCTTACAAAAATCTTTATTATCTGGCTCTTGCAAACTAATCCAGTCTCATCTGTGCCATTTCTCATTATTGCATTATCAGCTTCTTGTGATTCCCTAAATTCACCTTTTTTCTTGCCTTTGCACATTACTGTTCACTCTCTTTGCACAAGCTTAATTAATTCTGACTTATCATTTGAGATCATCCCACCATTTAATACCTCCACCAAATTTAAATAAGATGAGCAATCTCCATAGTTCATTTTAAATCTTAGTTTATGTAGGTAATCATTTTTATACATATGAGATTCATCACAATTGAATGAGTCAAAATTTTATCATCAAGTAAAACCAAATGTATTTAAGAACCCTGGAATGTAATATTTTCAGTAGCCATATGAATCATGCAGTAGAAGAGCTGTAATTATAGCTAGACTTCATTACATTCTCGTGCTTGGAATTATAGGAATTTCCAGGAATTTTACAGCTAAAACACTTCCACTAGCTGATGTCCCTTAAGGATTATAAACTAAGAGATTATACTCCCATACTTCCTTGTTCACACTGATTTCCTCCCTATAGGCTTTTAGCAATCAGACAGTTATATTGTTTTGTTTTGTTTTAAACAAACCAATAATTAATCTTGAAATCCAAGTAAAAAATGAACACTTTTCAAAGTGTAGAAAGCTCAATATCAATAAATGCATCATTTTACAAAAGAAAAGCTATGGTTTAAGGCATTGTCAAAGACTAGCTTGAAAATAGAGATATGAACATATTAATGATTTGTGATTATTGACATGTATCATTGACTGACTTAAATGATTTCTATTAAGACCCACAGTAAGTTTGAATTCAGATACACTTAAATGCAACTTAGGGGTAGCAGACTAATATTTCCATTATGAAGTAATGCAATTAATTTTGTTGATTACAATAAAAAATGAGTCAAAAATATCTAACTTTCACTTTTATGACTGCCTTAACAAAAATAGTTGAAATAACAACAAGCTATGATTTTCACTTTGTTTAATTTATTTCCAAATTTTGTGGAGAGATAAGTATTTCCCTGAGTTACAAAAACATTATCTATCACCTATGTTTTAAATTAAAAACTCCCAAGATCAGAAAGGATAAGTGGGGAATGGGCAGGTGTGTCTTGTGTTTATGAAAACTGAAGGTATGATCTGTAATTATGTTCATAGGCTCTACATGAGAATGAGAGACTAAATCCTAAGCCAAAGTTTGAGTAACAACAGAATGTCCATGAAATATAATCTAAGTGCCAGAAACATCTAATTTATATTGGTCAATAGCATGTATAAATCAGCCTTGATGAAAGAGACATGAATGGGGTTTAAGCACTGTCTGTCCAAACACATCTCACAACCTCCTTTATTGAAGGCTTTCTTAAAGAGGCCAAATTAAAAGTAAGAACCAGCTAGGGCACTGAATATGTCCATAATACAAATTTGACCCAAAGTATATAAATACTTTAGTTGGGATTGTTGTGGTTTTTTTTTCAAGGAACACAACTCCAGAAATATAGATATTTCCCACTTTGAGAAAGTTTGCCTTATGCCACTTTGTTTTACAAAATAACTACCTTAGAATAGTAGCCCCCCTTATCTGTGGTTTCTCTTTCTGTAGGTTCAGTTAAGGGCTGTCAGCCACAGTTGGGAAGTAGATGATCCTCAGTCTGACTCTACGTTAACCTTGCTTCATCTCATCATGTAGGCATCTTATCATCTTACAACATCACAAGAAGGGTGAGTACAGTACAATAAGATGTTTTGAGG
This sequence comes from Ursus americanus, assembly GCF_024610735.1. Classification (NCBI taxonomy): domain Eukaryota; kingdom Metazoa; phylum Chordata; class Mammalia; order Carnivora; family Ursidae; genus Ursus; species Ursus americanus. The sequence continues at coordinate 68,077,618 of NC_142127.1, read as the reverse complement.
CAGACCATATGTGTTTAGTTTTTATTATGGTATATTATTATAATTGTTCTTTTTAAAGTTTTATTATATTTAAATTTAATTAATTAACATATCGTGTATCATTAGTTTCAGAGGTAGAGTTTAGTGATTCATCAGTTGCATATAACATTATATCAAGTGCCCTCCTTAATGCCCATCATGCAATTACCCCTTTCTCCCACCCACCTCCCCTCCAGCAACCCTCAGTCATTTTTTTCCTATAGTAAAGAGTATCTTATGGTTTGTCTCCTTTTTGATTTAGTCTTATCTTATTTTCCCTCCCTTCCCCTGTGATCCTCTGTTTTGTTTCTTAATTTCCACATATGAGTGAAATCATATGATAATTATCTTTCTCTGACTGACTCATTTTGCTTAGCATAATAACCTCTAGTTTCATCTACATTGTTGCAAATGGTAAGATTTCATTTTTTGATGGCTGAGTAATATTCCATTGTGTATATATACACCACATCTTCTTTATCCATTCATCTGTCGATGGACAGCTGGACTCTTTATAGTTTCGGTATCGTGGACATTGCTGCTATAAACATTGGGGTGCAGGTGGTAGGAATGCAAGCTAATACAGCCACTCTGGAAAACAGTATGGAGTTTCCTCGAAAAGTTAAAAATAGAGCTACCCTATGACCTAGCAAATGCACTACAAGGTATTTACCCAAAGGATACAAGCATAGCTATCCAAAGGGGCACCTGCCCCTGTTATAATTGTTCTGTTTTATTATTACTTGTTATTGTTAATTTCTTATTATGCCTAATTTATAAATTAAACTTAAATGTAGGTATGATTATAGAGGAAGAAACAGATATATAAGTTTTGGTACTGTCCTCAGTTTCAGGCATCCACTGGTGTTCTTGGAATGTATCCCCCACAGATAAGGGGGGAGAACTACTGTACCTGTTTCACTAACTGAAAGAAACTGAAGAGCATTTTTGCTTTTAATAGCAACAACAACAAAAAGATGAAAAGTGATAAAAGCGTTCAGCGTTGGTTTTGCAAGCACACTATTCTAGAGGCAGTACGTCTCTCCAGCGGCACAAGTGGTGCCATCAAGCTCCTTTGCTGGGAGCTACCCTCGGCACCTGAGCATGGAGCTATCATACCTAGCTTTGAATTATGTCTGTGAGCATCTGTGCTTTTCTTGATTTATTTTGTGTAATTGGTTAGCAAGACATGTCCTAAGGTATCAGAAATGCCTAAGGGAGGTTATTTTTGGTGTCTGAGAATGCTCAAAAATTTTTCCATATAAATAAATGATAATTGTTTCTTTGCTTATGCCATTTCAGCTTACAAAAGTTTTCATAGGAACAATCTACTTTTGAATAGTCAGAGAAACCTATTCTTCAAAAAGATACTTCCTTAAATTCTGTAAGATTCACACCTAATCCCGTTCACATTAGATTTTAATGTTTACCGTATGTGTGTATATGGAAAGGTGTAGAAAATTTCCATAAAATAGAGTGAATTTCTTTTTTCATTGAAACAACCAGAAAATGTATGTTTCTGCATTCAGAAGAATACAAATTATATTTTATTTGCTTTGAATTGATTTTAGAGTGATGTTAGGATCTAACTTTTGCTGGTTTGGTTTGGGAAAAAGAAACTCAAAGAGCTAGTTAATACCTAAGTCAAGAGATTTAAAGGCTTAAATACCCTTTGCGATATTTATAGATTCTTTAATGAGATCTGGATATAGGATGAATGCCCATATTTTTTGCTCATAATCAGTTCTTTTAATTCTTGATAATATACCAATTATGCACTTTAGAGATATAATTCTCTACCTTATTGTGGCATCAATTTTCCTTTGTTATCTAGCCCATAATGTTATTGACTCAGTATCTTTTCAGAAAGTATACAACTATATTTCAAAAATTCTGTTTGTAATTATACCATAAAATTTTTTGGATTTATGGTAATATTAGGCCTAAAACCAAAGGAGAAAATAATACAAATAAGAGGTAAATTTTATAAATTGAAGAGGTGGTAGATGATAGATAATAGATAAGTAGATAACGATTTTGTAATTTGGAAAATACTGTATATTTTTCTCTATAGGGATGTATATGTATATCAATTCTGACACAAATCTTTAAAATACTATCATGGAAGTCAAACTAATCTATTTCCCAAAATGGAACAAAAAATGGATGTTTAACATAGAACATTTTTTTAAAAAATGGTGGAAACCTTTCAACATTCGTTTTAAATTTAAAATAAGTTTGCATGTTTATCAGCCTCTCTGAAAATCAATACAAAGACATATCAATCTAAAATTATTGTATATCTTACATGTTAAAATACCAGGACATCTATTTTAAGAAACACATTTTAATAAATATTTAAAGTTAGATTATTCAATTTAGATGTATCAATTGAAATTGCATAGTAATATCTGCATTCTAATTTAACTGACATTATTTGCCATGACCATCTATTTCAACAAGATAATTTACAAAATGGTACATAGGAGTAAATCCTATAAGATTCCAAATTGTCCATAAATAACGTAAACTGATTATAAATATAAGGTGAGTGTAGTGTCAATCAACTTGCCTTGTAAAAATTATTTTAAATTAATGGAATAGTTTAAATATCATAAGAATCTAGGAATTCACTTTTTTTTTTTTTTTACTGAGCAGTTTTGCAAATCCTTTTAATAAATAAAACGATGACATTTGGTATAATTAGGTTCAAAACCTCTCATGAAATACCATCCATTTAAACAGTTTGTATTTAACAGACTACCACAGCTTTAGAAAAAAATTCCATAATGAACAGTTAAAGCAAATGTCATCTCTTACTCAACCACTTTTATTTATTTAGTGGAGAAAACATGAATAGAAATTCAGATACATTAGGACAGTATAATAATCCCATCACATTAATAATGCAGATGGCATAAGGAGGTTAATTACATCTAAAGTGAACAGGTTTTGTTCATAATGTTCTTTCTTTAGATACTGCCCACTCCACCTCTATAAACAAATGCACTTACTTTCTTCTCCTTGTCTTCTAACAAAATGTTGTGCATGTGGGCATACAATCTTTAATAAAGCTGACTAAATCACTCATTCCAAACTTACTGCCACCTTAAAGAAGCTAGTTTGGCATTTTAAATGATGCTTTTTATTAGAACATTTAAAACTGTTTTTACCCTGAGAATTGCTATGTGAAAATACATAAGAACTATTCCAATCCCAAAAGTATTATGTGTAGCTTACATTATATACAATATTATCTTCTTCATTTATTGAATGATTATCTTGTTCATTTATTAGCCAACATATACTGTACTGTATACTAAGCATTCAGTCATCAGTACAGATCAATGTAGTCCTTGCCTCATGGTGTTACAGTCCATTGAGAAAGTTTGAAAACAGTCAAGTATCAACAACAAAACACCAACTATAACAGACACTTTTCTTTAGGACAAGTTACCTTAGCCTTCCCCATGTGATGGACTTGCTCCATTTCTTCAACTTCTTTGTTTTTTAAAAATAGGGATAATTATGATACTTCACGGGGTCATTGTGAAGGAGATGTGAACTAACATTTGTAGAGCATTTGGCCAGTACTGGGCACAGTATAGCACTATATCAATATTTATTTATTAAATGAACAAAAAGAATGAGTAAGTTAACAGTGAAAATTAGTATATAACTTCACATAATGTGAATTAAAGAATTCAACTTTTTGGTTACTTTCAAAACATTTTCCATTGAAAGAATCACTTCAGATGCATGTAAATCAATACACACACATGTACACACAATATTTGTAGTCAGGGGCGCCTGGTGGCTCAGTCAGTTAAGCATCTGCCTTCGGCCCAGGTCATGATCCCAGGGTCGTAGGTTCAAGCCTCACATTGGGCTCTCTGCTCAGTGGGGAGCCTCCTTCTCCCTCTCCCTCTACCTGCTGCTCTGCCTGTGTTTCCTCTCTCTCTGTCAAATAAATAAATCTTAAAAAAAAATACTTGTAGTCAAGCACTGGAATCTATGGTGAACAAACATTTAAAGATATTCATTACATAAATATAGATAAACCAGGGTCACCCTTTTTTTTATGAATTTCAAGTTACAAAAGGATATTTCTTGGGAAGAATGAATTAAAAACCTAGTATTTGTTGTATATGTGTGTGTGTATGCCGTTTATAGCTTATTTTGATAAATTCTTATTGGCTTACTTTAGTAGATTATTATGAGTATTATTAGTTGTGAAAATATGCATACTTTTCTCAAACTAATGTACTTACGTTTAGTCTTCGTATCACCTTCGTGAGTAATGGATTTCAAACTTCCTTGACCTTTCTGTAAAGTGTGATCCTTGAGAAACTTATTGCCATTATCTTTTCTTATATTTATGACAATAGCAACATTATAGGCTCAATACATGTAGTACCTTAAGAAATATTTGTAAATTGATGCCTGGTCTCTGGCCTGTTTTTGGCCAACAGGTCAATGGCATCCCAAATAGCACATACTTATTTTTTCAAGATTATCCTTATATAGTGGAGATTCATTAGTCATAATCTCCCTTCTAGAGGCTTTCATGATTCCACTGTGGTTGATTAATTTCAATGACATTTTTGCCATGGAAAAATATGCTTTTATTTGCATATGATTTGATTCTTCTGAATACTTCTTTCAAAATATGTACTAAAAACACAAAAATCATATATTGCTTGGAAAATCCACTATTAACATTTGCACATCTAGTAAAGTGTATGGAAAATATAAGTCTTTAAGATCTTAAAGACTAGTTCTGTATCTTACAAAATATCACTCCAGGTTTCAATTAATCAGGGTTCCTTGAATAGAAAATCTTATCTATTAGATACTTTAAATTATGTTTTTCATGTTCCAATTTCTTAAAGTTCAAAAATGGGAAATTGTAGCTTCTCAAGAAAGTAATTATATTTGACACATTTTTTTTTTTTTTGCTCCACTTGCCTATTAGATGCTAGGAAATGATTAGATGAAAAGGCTATGATTTTTTAAAACTGACAAATTATATAAACTGGAAAAAAAACGTAAACATTATAAAAGCAGATATCTCAATTCTGTAAAATATTCATTTCATATATCATTAACTAATTCAGTAATTATCAATACTGAAAAAATAGAAGAAATCATATTTTCAGTTACTTTATGTAAAATTTTGCTTAAAAAGTATGATCTTCATGCTACAAATAAAATTTTCACGTGTATTGCATGGGATGATGAAAAGTTTATCTGTAAAGAGGAACAAATGAATATGTTATGTCCATAGTTCAAGTAATTTCAGTCTATTTGCACAGACATTCCAAAGAGACTTTATTATATTTGGAAGAAATCATTATGCTGGCCCATGAATATGCCATTTAATTTTAAAATACCCTCTTTTCTTGCTAAGAATGGTCCTATGGACATGAGTAGCATTCAAAGGATATTTTTGAATTCACAGTAGTAAAATTAAAGCTGCCATGATTTAAATGTGTGCAGATCTTAGGAGAATGATGGATAGCTAACACATCTGCATATAATGAATATGAGATCATAGAGAAATGTGCAGACCATTTCAAAATCTGGCTTTTCCAACTTTTTTCTCCGATTTCTTAGAAATATAAAGTAAATCAGAAATATAGCAGGAAAGACCAGGTATTTCTGACAAAATATTACTTTTACTAAATATATTTGATGTTCCTACATTTATTTAAATAATTTCCAGTCCATTTTGTTTTACAAAGTGTTGGTAATATTGTAATTTCACAAAACACATAATGAAATACTTATTTAAAGTGAGATTAAGTTTATATATATATTTTTTTTTCCTGAAGAGCTGCTTTATTTTCTTTTCTCAGATAGCTATCCATCATTTTTGTCTTTATAATTTATTTCCCAGGAAACTTGGAATTAAGTCATTTTTAAATTCCCTAATTTTATACACTTCTAATTAAGATGCTTTATATAGATAGATAGATAGATAGATAGATAGATAGATAGATAGATAGATTTTTTAATAAAATTATTTTCCAGTATGAAGGCAGGGGGGTGGATCTCCCCTTGTTTCTGGATGGAGGTGATCTTCACTGACACAATGGAAAGGGTTGGGGTTGGAAATTAGGTTGATGGGAGGATGAAGGTGATTGGAAGATCCTCCATACAGCCTTCTAAGAGTAGATGCCAGGCTGCCCTGTTGGCATGGGTGTGGTGTGTGTGTGTGTGTGTGTGTGTGTGTGTGTGGTGTTTTTCTGAAGTAGAGCATAATTTTCTAAAAGTTGTCCACATTGCTAAGCTACTCCTTTCTTGGTACTTTGGCTCAAAGAGCAGGCTTTTGTTGGGGTATTTTCCTGTCTGCCATTGATGTTTCTAGTTAGCTAGCTTTAACTCTAAGTCTGTCATAGATGAGACAAACAACAACAACAACAACAATTACAACAACAAAGAAAAACCAGGGAACCATTTTGTCATTCTGGTCTCTCATAGTTTTTCTTAATTTGTTTTATCTATACCATACAGGGTTTTTATTTGTACTTACTGGAAAGAATAGGGAAAAGTACATTTATTTCATCTTCTTAGAAGCCTAGTAGTGAGTGATGACATTTACCACCATTTAAGGGTAATAAAGTGACACTCACTGTGTAATGTCAGTAAAAACCATGTAGGAAGAAGTAATGAGTCACTCTGACCCCTTCAAAAAAGTATCAATGAAAGCCTCCTGGGGAGTTTGAATTCTCAAACTCTCATCCCAACACAGCAATAACAAGGAGCTCACCTCCCAACCTTGAATGTCAACTAAGGCCAAGTGGGAATAAAATTTTTATTTTTATTTTTATTTTTATTTATTTTTTATTTTTTTATTTTTTTAATTTTTTTTACAGTACATCCCTAGGTTTTAATGTAAAGTTCCATGATTTGTTATTTGCATATAACACCCAGTGCACCATGCAATACATGACCTCTTTACTACCAATCACCAGCCTATCCCATTCCCCCACCTCCCTCCCCTCTGAAGCCCTCAGATTGTCTCCCAGAGTCCATAGTCTCTCATGCTTCATTTCCCCTTCTGTTTACCCCCCACTTTCTTCTTGCCTTTCTTCTCCTACCGATCTTCCTACTTCTTATGTTCCATAAATGAGTGAAACCATATGATAATTGTCTTTCTCTGCTTGACTTATTTCGCTTAGCATAATCTCCTCCAGTCCCGTCCGTGTTGCAGCAAATGTTGAGAAATCATTCTTTCTGATGGCTGAGTAATATTCCATTGTATATATGGTCCACATCTTCTTAATCCAGTCATCTGTTGAAGGGCATCTCGGCTGCTTCCACGATATAGCTATTGTGGACCATGCTGCTATGAACATTGGGGTGCATATGGCCCTTCACTTAACTACGTCTGTATCTTTGAGGTAAATACCCAGTAGTGCAATTGCTGGATCATAGGGTAGCTCAATTTTTAACTTTTTAAGGGACCTCCACACTGTTTTCCAAAGTGGCTGTACCAACTTGCATTCCCACCAACAATGTAGACAGGATCCCTTTTCTCCACATCCTCTCCAACATTTGTTGTTTCCTGCCTTGTCAATTTTTGCCATTCTAACTGGTGTAAGGTGGTATCTCAGGGTGCTTTTCATTTGAATTTCCCTGATGGCTAATGATTTTGAACATTTTTTCATGTGTCTGTTAGCCATTTGTATGTCATCATTGGAAAAGTGTCTATTTATATCTTTTGCCCATTTTTTGATTTGTTTATTTGTTTCTTATATATTGAGTTTGAGAAGTTCTTTGTAGATCTTGGATACCAGTCTTGTATCTGTAGTGTCATTTGCAAATATCTTCTCCCATTCCGTGGGCTGCCTCTTAGTTTTTTTGACTGTTTCCTTGGCTGTGCAGAAGCTTTTGATCTTGATGAAGTCCCACATTCATTTTTTCTTTTGTTTCTCTTGTCTTTGGAGATGTGTCATGAAAAAAAGTTGCTGTGGCCAATGTCAAAGAGGTGGCAGCCTATGTTCTCCTCTATGATTTTGATGGATTCCTGTCTCACATTGAGGTCTTTCATCCATTTGGGGTTTATCTTTGTGTATGGTGTGAGAGAGTGGTCAAGTTTCATTCTTTTGCATGTAGCTGTCCAATTTTCCCAGCACCATTTATTGAAGAGACTGTCTTTTTTCCACTGGATGTTTTTTCCTGCTTTGTCAAAGATTAGTTGCCCAAAGAGCCGAGGGTCCATTTCTGGGTTCTCAATTCTGTTCCATTGGTCTGTGTGTCTGCTTTTTGTGCCAGTACCATGCTGTCTTTGTGATCATAGCTTTGTAGTACAGCTCAAAATCCGGCAACATGATGCCCCTGCTTGGTTTTTCCTTTTCAACAATTCCTTGGCAATTTGGGGCCTTTTCTGGTTCCACACAAATTTAAGGGCTCTTTGTTCCAGCTCTTTGAAAAATGTCATTGGTATTTTGATTGGGATGGCATTGAAAGTGTAGATTGCTCTGTGTAGCATAGACATTTTAACTATGTTTATTCTTCCAATCCATGAGCATGGAGTATTTTTCCATCTTTTTGTGTCTTCCTCAATGTCTTTCAAGAGTGATTTGTAGTTTCTAGAATATAAGGCCTTTACATCTCTGGTTAAGTTAGTTCCGATATAACGTATGATTTCTGGTGCTTTTGTAAATGGAATGGATCTCCTTCATTTCTCTTTTTTCAGTCTCATTGTTCATGTATAGAAATGCAACTGATTTCTGAGCATGATTTTTGTATCCCACCACATTACTGAATTGCTTTATAACTTCTAGTAGTTTGGGGGTGGATTCTTTTGGGTTTTCATATAGAGTATCATGTCATCTGTGAAGAGAGACAGTTTGACTTCTTTGCTGATTTGGATTCCTTTTATCCCTTTTTGTTGTCTGATTGCTGTTGCAAGGACTTCTAGTACTATGTTGAATAATAATGGCGAGAGTGGGCATCCTTGTCGTGTTCCTGATCTTAAGGGAAAGGCTTCCAGCTTTTCCCCATTGAGAATGATATTTGCTGTAGGCTTTTCATAGATGGTTTTTATGAGATTGAGGAATGTACCCTCTATCCCTACACTCTGAAGGGTTTTAATCAGGAAAGGATGCTGTATTTTGTCAAATGCTTTTTCTGAATCAATTGAGAGGATCTTATGGTTCTTGACTCTTTTCTTGTTGATATGATCTATCACACTGATCGATTTGTGAATGTTGAACCACCCTTGCATCCCAGGGATGAGTCCCACTTGGTCATGACGGATAGTCCTTTTAATGTACTGTTGTATCCTATTAGCTAGGATCTTGTTGAGAATTTTGGCATCCATATTCATTGGGGATATCGGTCTGTAATTCTCCTTTTTGATGGGGTGTTTGCCTGGTTTGGGGATCAAGGTAATACTGGCCTCATAGAATGAGTTTGGTAGTTTTCCTTCTGTTTTTATTTTTTGAAACAGCTTCAGGAGAATAGGTATATTTCTTTGAATGTTTGGTAGAATTCCCAGGGGAATCCGTCAGGCCCTGTACTCTTGTTTCTTGGGGGGTGTTTGATCACTGCTTCAATCTCTTCATAATTAATCGGTCTGTTTAAAAAATCAATTTCAGGGGCGCCTGGATAGCGCAGTCGTTAGACGTCCGCCTTTGGCTTAGGGCATGATCCCTGCGTTCTGGGATCGAGTCCCACATCAGGCACCTCCGCTGGGAGCCTTCTTCTTCCTCTCCCACTCCCCCTGCTTGTGTTCCCTCTCTCGCTGGCTGTCTATCTCTGTCAAATAAATAAATAAATAAATCTTTAAAAAAAAATCAATTTCATCCTGTTTCAGTCTTGGTAGTTTATAGGTTTCCCGGAAGGCATCCATTTCTCCCAGGTTGTTTAATTTATTGGCATAAAGCTTTTGGTAAAAGTTTCTAATGATCCTTCCTATTTCATTGGTGTTGGTTGTGACCTCTCCCTTTTCATTCATAATTTTATTAATTTGGGTCCTTTCTCTATTCTTTTGAATAAGTCTGGCCGGTGGCTTATCGATCTTATTTATTCTTTCAAAGAACAAGCTTCTAGTTCTGTTGATCTGCTCTACTGTGCTCCTGGTTTCTAATTCATTGATCTCTGCTCTAATCTTAATCACCTGCCTTCTCGTGCTTGGGTTAGGCCTGTTCTGTTCCAGCTCCAGCTTCTTGAGGTGAGAATATAAAAACTGCATTTTAGATTTTTCTATTCTTTTGAGTGAGGCTTGGATGGCGCTGTATTTTCCCCTTAGGACTGTCTTTGCAGTGTCCCAGAGGTTTTGGACTGTTGTGTTTTCATTCTCGTTGGTGTCCCTAAATTGTTTAAACGATTTTTAATCTTCTGGTTTACCCAATCATTCTTGAGCAGGATGGTTCTTTGTTTCCAAGTGTTTGAGTTTCTTCCAAATTTTTCCTTGTGATTGAGTTCCAGTTTCAAAGCATTGTGGTCTGAGAATATGCAGGGAATAATCTCAGTCTTTTGGTATCGGTTGAGACCCGTTTCATCACCCACCACATGATCTATTTTGGAGAACGTTCCATGTGCATTCGAAAAGAATGAGTATTCTGTTGTTCTGGGGTGTTCTATATATATCTATGAGGTCCAACTCGTCGAGTATGTCATTCAAAGCTCTTGTTTCTTTGTTGATTTTCTGCTTAGGTGATCTGTCTATGGCTGAGAGCGGAGTGTTGAGGTCCCCTCCTATTAACGTATTATTATCTATATGTCTCTTAATTCTGGTTAAGAGTTGGCTTGTGTATCTTGTTGCTCCCCTGTTGGGGGTGTAGATATTTATAATTGTCATATCCACTTGTTGGATACATCCTTTAAGAATAATATAGTGCCCTTCTGTATCTCTAACTATAGTCTTTAGTTTAAAATCTAATCTGTCTGATATGAGAACCGCTACCCTAGCTTTCTTTTGAGGTCCATTGGCATGAAAAATGGTTTTCCATCCCTTCACTTTCAGTCTGGATGTATCTTAAGGTTCAAGATGAGTCACTTGTAGATGGCAAATGAACGGGTCATGTCCTTTTATCCAATCTGCAACCCTGTGTCATTAATGGGAGCATTTAGGCCATTCACATTAAGAGTGATTATTGAGAGATATGATTTTAATGATGTCATGTATCCTGTGAAGGCTTTGTTTCTATAGATTTTAAATTTCTGTTCTGTATCACTCTTGGGGCCTTTTTACTTTTATAGAACCTCCCTTAACATCTGTAGGGCTGGTTTCATAGTTATGAAATTGGTCAGTGTCTGGCGATCTTGGAAGGTCCTTATCTCTCCATCAATTCTGAATGACAGCCTTGCTGGATAAGGATCCTTGGCTGCATGTTTTTCTTGGCTGGAGCTTTAAAATGCCCTGCCAACCCTTTTTCTCATCCCAGGTCTGTGTAGACAGGTCTGACGTAATTCTGATATTTTTGCCTTTGTATATGAGAAATTTCTTCGCCCTGGCCGCTTTCAATACTGTAATCTTGGATCTAATATTTGCGAATTGCACTATGACATGATGTGGCGTAGGTTTGTCGTGGTTGAACTTGGGAGGGGTCCTCTCTGCCTCTTGGACACGAATGCTTGTTTCCTTTGATAGGTTAGGGAAGTTTTCAGCTACAATTTGTTCAAATATCTCTTCTAGACCTCTGTTTTTCTCCACCCCCTCGGGGATGCCGATGATTCTGACATAGGAACGTTTCATTGAGTCAGTAATCTCCCGTAACCTACATTCTTGAGATTGGTTTTTTTTGAGCCAAGTTTCTGTTTTAACTTTCTCTTCTACCACCCCATCCTCCAATTCACTAATTCATTCTTCTGCCTCACTTACCTTGGCCATCAGATCATCTAGTTTTGACTGCATTTGATTCATAGCATTTTTAATTTCGGCCATATTTGCTCTCATTTCTGCCTTTAGAGATTCTATATTCTTGTTAATATTTTCATTAAAATTTTTTCAAGCCTACACATCATCTTGGCCATTGTTGCTCTGAACTCCATTTCTGACGATTTGGTTATATCCATGTCCATCAGTTCTGTGGCAGGGGCCACAGACTCATTATCTTTTCTTTGCCGGGGGGGATTTCTCCTTCTTGTCATTCTGATGAGGAGAGGTTGCGGGACTGCCCAGAGCCCAAATTATTGACCAGGACCCAGGCAGTGTGCACTTGTTTTATAGGGACTTTAGGGATGTGGGCTTCTTGATTTTTCAGCCTGCCTTCTGGGGGAGGGGCCTGCTTCGCTGATACTCAGGCAACCCTGTTTGGGTAGAGTCGCCCTGTCCCCTGTGAGGGGGGATGGGGATTGGGACAATGTGAGCTGGTATTTCTGGGCTTTTGTTCTCTGGTGGCTTTCCCTGGTGGTTTTCTGTGGCTCTTCTGAGAGTCAGAGCAGCAGTGGCCGAATCTCAGCCTCTGTCTCAGAACAGAGAGATCACAGTTGGCTCTCCACTGAGCTCTTCTGGCCTCTTTAACTCTGTTTCTGTTGGTGCTGCTAAAAACCCTTCAGCGTCCTGGGTTGTGCACCCCACAGCCGGTGTCCCAGCCCTCACTTCCAGGGCCAGCACGTCTCTGTGCTTTGTGCTTCTAACACTGCCAGCTTCCCCCAGTTCCCGCACGTGTTCCCGAGCTCTCTGTTTCAGTGTGGTTCAAGCACACTCCGGAGCACTGGTTTTCAGTCTGGTCGCACTCGCTCCCAAGCTCCTGGTTTCAGTCTAGTTCGAGTGAGCGCTCCGGAGCTCCGGTTTTCAGTCTGGTCGTGTGAGTTCCCAGTTCACGGTCTCAGTCTGCTCTCTCGCGGGTGCCAGTCTGTGAGTCGGCCCGCTCCCCAGTGCAGGTGACTACTGCTTCCCAGTGCCTGAGCATGGCGCTCCCTCCCCCTTCCATTTATCTTCCAATATCTGTGCGCGGATTCACGGCTCCCCACTTCATACCTCAAAACTCAGTGCTGGTGTTCATTTGTAGAGATCCAGATGGATCTTCCTGTGTCTCAGGCTGATTCCCTGTGTTCTCAGGATTGTCTGGTACCCATCCAGCTCGACTCAGGGGACCAGCTGAAAAAGGGGACCCCTACTTCTCCGGGAATAAGATTTTTAATCCCACCTGGTAGTAAGTAGGTGATGACTGCATTTCCCCTTCTACAGCCATGTCAAAAAAAAAAAAAAAAAGCCGGCAAGATAGAAGGTTAAATTAGCTCCAGTCTCATAATATAATATTCAAAATACCTAGGTTTCAATCGAGTTACATTTCATACCAAGAACAAGGTAGATCTCAAACTGAATGAAAAAAGACAATCAAAGGACACCGGCAGTAGATGAAGGATATGCTGGAATTATCTGACAAAAATGTGAGATCATCTGTTACAGAGATTCTTTAATGAGCAATAATGAACATGCTAGAAAAAATGAAAATAAAAAAGTCTTGACAAAGAAATAGAAGATATAAAAAGGGACCAACTTCACATTTTAAAGAATAAAATAACTGGGAGAGAATCTCAGTAGATAGGCTCAATAACAGAATTGAGGGAACAGAAGAAAGAATCAGTGAACTGTAAATAGACCATTAAAATTACTCAGTCTAAACAACAGAGGGAAAGTAGATTACAAGAATATAAACAACCTCAGGAGCTTGTGAGACTATAACAAATATCTAACATTTTTGAAATTGGTGCCTTGGAAGAAGAGGGGAATGTAGACAGACCTGAAAGAGTACTCAAAGAAATAACAGTGGAAAAATTCCCTAATTAGGCAATTATAACAATGATTGAATATGGTGTTTCTAAACATAAACACAGGAAATATTAAGATAATTATAGTATAAATGGATACAGTAGAGGTGCACAAAGGGAGGTAAGAATTCTGTACTTCACCCGAAGTAGTAAAATGATGACGCCGATAAACTGTTAGACTTTTTCTATGAATGTCTATAAATGGAGACATAGGTAGGTAGGTAGGTAGATAGATGATAGATGATAGTTAGATAGATGGATAGATAGAAAATAGAAAGAATGTAATACCTAGAACAAATGCTAAAATCTATATATGGGGATACTCAAAAATACTATAGATAGATAAAAATTAACCCCTAAAAAATGTTAAATAACCCATTGAAAGGCAGGAAAATGAAAAAAAAAATAGAAAAAAAACCAATGAAATAAAAATAGAAGACTCAGCCCTAAGAATTTAACAATTAAATATACGTGGTCTGAATACAGTAATTAAAAGGAAAATGGGCAGAATGGATTAAAAATATGACCCAACTATATGTACTCTACAAGAAACTTACTTCAAATATAATACAGTCAAGTTGAAAGAAAAAGGATGGAAAAAGCTGTATCATGCAAACAAAGAAAGTTGGTATGGCGTATCAATGTAGGATAAAGTAGACTTCACGGCAAAGGAAATTTTCAGGAAAAAGGAGACTACATGATGTTAAAAGAGTCAATCCTCCAAGAAAACATTGCACCAAACAACAGAACTGCATACTATAATGGGTAAAAACTAATAAATCTGAAAAGAGAAAAAGACAAATCCACAATTAACTTGAATATGTCAATGCCCTTTCCTCAACAATTGACAAAACAACTAGACATAAATTCAACATGAAGAACTTAATAATACTGTTTTAACAGCATTTATATAATGTTATATAATGTTCCACCTCAAAAAGTAGAATATGCATTCTTTTCAAGCACACAGATTTGTATACCAGAAGAGATTATATCTTGAGTTAAAACAAACCTCAACAAATTTAAAAGAATTGATATCATAAAAGTGTAGACTCAAACTAGAAATCAACAATAGAAAGATAACAGGAAAGTCTCCTAACATTTGAAAGAACGTACTTCTAAATAACCTATGAGCCACGGAGGAAGTTTTGAGGAAAATTAAAAAAAAAAATTGACTGAATGAAAATGACAATATAACGTGTCAGAATCTGTGGACACAGTTAATAGTACTGAGAGGAAAATGTATTGCACTAAATGCTTGCATTAGAAAATAGAAAATTACTCAAGTAAATTATCACTTTCTACCACCAAAATTTAGAAAAAGAAGAGCAGAATGAGCACAAAAAAAAAAAAAACCAGCAGAGAAAATAAATAATAAAAATAGCAAAATCAATGAAGTTGAAAACAGAAAAACAGTAGAGAAAGTCAATGAGATTAAAGCTGTTTTTTCAAATCAATAAAATTGACAAACCTCTGCAAGATTGACAGAGAAAAAAGGATACAAGACACAAATTACCTATGCTATAGATCTTACAGATACCAAAAGAATATGAAAAAAATTCTTACAAACTACATATATTTGACGAATTAATGGAAATGGGCCAATTCTTCAGAAAACACAAACTACCACAACTCACCCCATAGTAAGAGGTTTGGATAGCCTTATAACTATTAAGTAGATTGAATTTGTAATACAAAATTGCTAAAATAGAAATACAAAACCCAAATTGTTTGCCTGGAGAATTCTGCCAAATGTTTAAATGAGAATTAATGCTGATTCTATAAAATATCTTTTATAGTATAGGGAACATTTTCTGTTTTATTTCATAAAACTAGTGTTATCCTGATATGAAAACTAGACCACAAAATATGAAAGAGATAACTACAGATCAATTATTCCTCATGAATATAGAGGCAAAAAATTCTTGAGAAAATATTAGCCAATAAAATTCAGCAGTGTATATGAAGATTTGTAAAGCATAATCAAATATAGTTTATTCCAGGAATGTAAGGCTAGTGTAACGTTTGAAAATCAGTCAGTGTAATCTACCACACTCATAAGCAAAACAAGAAAAATCACATGATCATAAAAATCAATGCCAAAAAAGCACTTCACAAAACCCAACATCAATTCATGTTGAGATCTCTTGGAAGGTAGGAATAGAGGGGAACTTTCTCAACCTGATAAAGACATGTATAAAAAACCTACAGCTGGGGTGGCTGGGTGGCTCAGTTGTTAAGCGCCTGCTTTTGGCTCCGGGTGTGATCCCCGTGTCCTGGGTGGAGCCAGCTATCGGGCTCCCTGCTGGGAGCCTGCTTCCTCCTCCCCTACTTCCCCCACTTGTGTTCCCTCTCTCACTGGCTGTCTCTCTCTCTGTCAAATCTTAAAACAAAACAAAACAAAAAAACAACAAAACAAACCCCTACAGCTAATATAATAATGGTGAAAGACTGAATGCTTTCCCCCTAAGATCATGAAGAAGGCAAGTATGTCTGATCTCAACACTCTTATTCAATGTAATGCTAGAAATTCTAGCCTGTGCAATGGGGAAAGAAGAGAAATAAAAAAGAAAGAGACTGTAAAGTAAGAAATGAAAATATCCCTATTTGCAAGATACTATGATCGTCTAGGCAGAAAATCCAAGGAGTCTAAAAAATTCAAACTCCTAAGTTTAATAAGTGAGTTTAGGAAAGTCAGAGTAGGCAAGATAAAGAAAAAAATTAATTATACTTTCTATACTGGCAATGGGCACAGCAAAATTAAAAAAAATATATAAACCATAAAGTTGCGCAAAATAAATGAAATATTTAGGTTCAAATCTAACAAAACATATTCAGAATTTGCATGCTGAAAACTACAAAATGCTGATGAAACCAAAGGATTTCTAGAAAATGGAGAGATAGACTGTCTCATGGGTTCGAAGACTCAACACTGTGTAGGCATCATCTCCCCAAGCTGATATATAGGTTTAAGACAATTTCTAGCTATATATCAGCAAGAAGTTTTGTAGATATAGAAAAGATTATTCTAAAATTTATATGGAAAGGTAAAGAAACTAGAATAGATAAAACAACTTTGAAAAAGAATAAAGTGTGCGGGAGTATATCTACCCCATTTCATGACCTGTTACATAGTGACAGCAATCCAGACAGTGTGGCATTTGCAGAGGGATAGACACATAAACCAATGGAAAATAATAGAGAATACAAAAAATATAAAATTTACAGAATTATTTTTGACACAAGTGCGCAGGAAATTAAGTTGAGGAAAGATAGACTTTTTAATAAATGATGTAGCAATTGGACATCCATATGAAAAATATGAACCTTGACCTAATTCTCACAGTTTATACAAAATTAATTCTAAATATGTCACAGAGCTAAATGTAAAATAAAACTATAAAACTCATAGAAAATATAAGAGAGAATCACTGGGATCTAAGATTCAGCAAAAATTTCTTAGAGTTGACACCAAAAGATAATATGTAAACATAAAAATAGATAAATGGGACTTCACCAAATTAAAAACTTTTACTCTGTGAGATGACTAGTTAAGAGGCTAAAAAGGCAATCCACAGAGTGGGAAAAATATTTGCAAACTGTATATCTGACAAAGGACTAGTATTTGAAATATATTTTAAAAAATCTCAAAACTCAAGAGACAAAATATTAGAAAATGTTCAAATATGAAGGGACATTTCATTAAAGAGGATGTACAGATGGCAAATAAGCACACAAAAAGATGCTCAACATCATTAGCCATTAGAGAATTGCAAATTAAAACCACAATGAAAGATCAGTATAAAACTATAAGAATTGCTAAAATAAAAAAAGGGGACAGCACTAAATGCTGGTGAAGATGTGGAGAAACTGGATCACTCACTCATATATTGTCAGTGGGAACGTAAAATGTTATAGCCTATCTGTAAAACATTTTGGAAGTTTGTTTTAAAAAAAATGATACCACCATACAACCCAGCAACTGCATTCTTGGTTATTTGAATCATCAATATAAAAATGTATATGCACATAAAATTGTATATAAATATTTTAGTAACAAACAAAAACTGGAAACAACCCAGATGTCCTTGAGTGAATGGTTAAACAAACTGGTACGTCTGTACCTTGAAATTCCACTCAGCAGTCAATAGGAGCAAATTATTGATAAATGTAAAAACCTTGATAGATCTCCAAAGATACTGTGTGGGGGAAAAAGAAAGCCAATTTCCAAGGTTACAAACTGCGATTCTATTTGCATAGAAATTTTTAAATGACAAAATTATATGAATAAAGTACAGATTATTAGTTTCCAGGCATTGAGGCTGGAGAGGGAGAGTGGGGAGGTAGGTGAGTGGCTACAAAAGGGCAGCAGCATGAGGGATTCCTGTAGTGATAGAAATACTTGCTCTCCTGGTTATATCAATGTCAATATCCTGGTTGTCATTCTACAAGAATCTCAAAAGTTTAATTAAGAAATTAAATAAGAAAATAAATAAGAAAATAAATGAAATAAGATAGTACAAAAATTACACAGCCACTAAATTTTTTATGGAGAAAGTCATTTAATACAAGCATAAAATAGTATATCATTAATATGGTTAATTAATGTCTTCTAATCACAATGAAAATGACCCAAAGTCTTTCCCTCTGTTATTATTTTAATACAAAAACTAAGAATAGCTAACTTTTTTATTAAGTGTTTTTTTTATTTTAATCGCAGTATAGTTGACATACAGTGTTATGTTAGTTTTAGGTGTACAATATAGTGATTCAACAATTCTCTACATTACTAGGTGCTCATCCTGTACTGTTTAATCCCCATCACCTTTTCTGTACATCCGCCCACCCACTTCCCCTTTGGTAACCATTTAAGAGTCTGTTCCTTGGCTTCTCTCTCCCTCTCTCTCTCTCCTTCTCTTTGGTCATTTGTTTTGTTTCTTAAATTCCACATATGAATGACATCATATGGTATTTATCTTTCTGTGACTGACTTATTCTGCTTAGCATTATACTCTCTAGCTCCATCCATGTTGTTACAATGGCAAGATTTTATTCTTTTTTTTTTGGCTGAAAATATTCCTGTGTGTGTGTGTATATATCTCACATCTTTATCCATTCATCTACAGATGGACCCATTGGGGTCTCTACAGCTTTTCTTCTCAGGACTCCCTCGGCCTTTAGAAAGGCTAATGGAACCTCTTTGCGTGCTGATGCAGAGAGTCCCAGTAATTGATACACGTGGGAGAAGGTGAGCTCAGCTCCATTGCCTCCACAGGACAATCCTGAGGATAACTTACACACCACTATTCTCTTATCCTGAAGCCTTTCCTCCATAGGACTTTGGAATGAAATCTCACTCTTTCAAGGCTTCTTCTACTCCCTTAACTTGCTTCTTCTATTTCCTTACTGGTTTCTCTTGAGAAAACTCTCTTAGTATATCATGTACACATATATCCTTGTTTTAGGTTCTGCTTCTCATCTAAATTATAAAAGATGGTTCTTGAAATTTTGAAGAATGTGGGGGCACCTGGGTGGCTCAGTCAGTTGAGTATCTGACTTAGTTTTTGCTCAGGTCATGTATCATGATTCTTGAGATCAAGCCCCATGTCAGGTTCTGTGCTCAGCAGGAGTCTGCTTGGATATTCTCTCTCCCTCTATCCCTCCCCCCTCCAAAATAAATAAATACATCGTAAAAAAAAAGATTTTGAAGAATGGGTGGAATATCATTACTCAGGGATGGAGCTAAAATAATAAGCATTTTGTATAAAAAGAATAACATGTAAGCAGGAAACCGTGGAGTCTTTTAAGCTGACAGTAAAATTTCTGTGTGTTGAATAAGAGAAGGTTTGGAACTATTGAGAATGCTCATGTTGACCAGAGAAAATTTTGTTTCTAGTTCAATAGGCAAAATTGAATCACGTAAGATTTGGGGTTACTCCAGTTTAATGATGTCAGTGATATTAGGAAGATAGGATTGTCTTCCAAATGCAGAATTTAAACAGGATGTGTATCAAGTTTCCAAGGGCTGCCACAATAAATTGCCACAAATTGGGTGGCTTGTACTACAGAAATTTATTATCTTACAATTTTGGCAGCCAGAGGTCTGAAATCAAGGTTTCTGCAGAGCCACATCATAAAATCTTTTCCTGCATTTTTCAGCTTCCAGTGGCTGTCAGCTTTCCTTGTCTGCACTACTCCAATCCCCACCTCTGTTTTCACATGACTTTCTCTCTTTTGTTGCCTCCTTTTCTGTCTCTTGATTCAAAGTATGAGAAACTCAAAGTGTTAGGTGGCAGTCTTTTTTTTTTTTTTTTAATGTTCAGTTAGCCAACATATAGTACATCATTAGTTTTTGTTGTAGTGTTCAACGATTCATTAGTTGCATATAACACCCAATGCTCATCACAACACGTGCCCTCTTTAATACCCATTCCCCGGCTACCCCATCCCCCACCCCCTCTCCTCTGTTTCCCAGAGTCCAGAGTCTCTCATGGTTTGTTTTGCTCACTGATTTCTTCCCCTTTAGTTTTCCCTGCCTCCCCTATGGTCCTCTGTGCTATTCCTTATGTTCCACACAGGAGTGAAACCAGGTTCAGTCTTACCTTTCAATTCAATGGAATCATCACTACATCAATTGTATGGATCTTTCTCTTTGGATTTAGGGCCTACCAGATAATCCAGGAATATCTCATCTAGAGACTCTTAATTACATCTGCAAAGCTATTTCCAAATAAGTTTATCCACAGGTTCTGTACTTAAAACTGGATGTATTTTTGTAGGAGCAACCGTTCAACCCATTATAGGGTGCTAGTTCAACAATCAGATCTACCTGCTCCTAAGGGACTAAAGGAATCTTAGCTAAATGATGCCCAGTGCTGCTCTGAGCTCAGGGTCAAGAGGTTCAAGGCCACCCTTAATCTCAAAATGTACTGCCCAAATCTATGAGAATTTACAGAAAATTATGAAAGAGTTCAGATTCCATGGTGAATGTTCAGTGAAACCAAGGGACCCAAAGATTTAATAAAATGTCTTTTGAGAATAAAAATAGAAGGATGATCAATGCAACAAAGGGGTCATAAAAGATCAGAGGCATAATCTGAGCCCCAGTTAAAAGTTCAACATTTAAATAGGTACTCATTCAATTATATTTCACATTTATGATTTTAAAAGTTGAATATATATATATATATATATATATATATATATATATATATATATATTCAGGATATATATATACTCAGGAAATATATATATTCAGGATATATATATATATATATATATATTCAGGATATATACATATATATTCAGGATATATATATATATATTCAGGATATATATATATCCAGAATGAGGTGGAAATATTAATGAGAACACTTAACTTATTAAACTGCCTTTTCCAGATATCTCACTAAATAGGTCTAGCAGTGTGTTATTCTGTATATATCAGTAGTCATGAGTCATGAGGATCAATCAGATATATAGTATAGTTCCGGTGCCCAAATTTCAACCTTTAGTGCTATTATACACTAGTGGAAGCAGGGCTACTTGAGGAGTTGCATTTACCCATCTAGGAGTATGAGGAAATAAAGATGTGCCTAGATGTACCATCCACAGCTACAGCCGCCACAGTGAAGCCCATTCTTCACACTTGCCAGCCCTTAATGGGCTACTGTAATTACTGTTTCCTTCTCTTGGCCCTTCCACTGTAGGAGTGGTATGGGCTTCCAGCTGTACAATCTCTGGGTACTACAGTTTCCATATTCTGTCATTTAGCCCTGATCTCATCTCTGTAACTAGTCCCTTAATTAAAGTATCTTAATTAAATAGCCCAGATGGTTTTTTTTTTTCTTTCAGAACCGCAACTGATAGAATTGTCTGCAATTACAGGATAATATAAGCATAATAGAGATAAAGCAGAGATGCTTCAAAACTTTTGTTGGGATTAAAGTATAGGTTACTCAATTATACAAGCTAATATTTTTGTTTTAAATATGAATATATTTGGTTTATGTTTTATGGTCTTTGAAATGCCTTAGAGACTCAGCTATTTTAAACTTGTAATTTACAGTTTGAAATGTTTTTAAGAGAATTTATTTAAATAAGTTTGCAAATGGCATTAATTGTCCAATTGCATTAAATCTTCCAAACTTGTAAGTTAATTGAGTATCAGTCAAGGGAGAAAGGAATTAAGTATATTAATTTTAAAAACATACAAGATTATAAGGAAATTCATTAGATTTGTAGTGTGCGTATAAAATTATAATGGAAAATTGGTTATGCTCATAATCTTAAATAACTGATTATTGATTAAAACATACAAAATTCCCTTAGATGTTTCATACTCAAATGGTAGAATATTAAGTGCAGCTGTACATCTGTTCTAATATTAAAAAAGCATCTAAAACCTTTATTAATATGATTATAAAACTAATGATAAAATTGAAGTGAAGGTGAGAAAATCCACTGATTTTAAAATAGTCTCATTTCTTAAAAGATATTCAAATAGCCTGATGACTTTTAGATAAACTGGATACTATACTGATGGAGGAGCTAAGCAGAATCATTTAAGTTGATAATACATACAGTCTTATCCCATTGTAGCCACCATTGTTTATTATTTAACTGTGCAGGATAAAATAATAATTTTTATTGCTGAAATAATTTATCAGTTTTCCAATGACTCAGGCAAGTGTTTACCAACAGAAGTAACATGTTTCTTGGTTCTCTTGCTACACAGATATTTAAGGTTCAAGGTAGCTTTCCATTTTGTAGGACCATGAACAATCTTGAGTAACCACTTGGGTTTAAGTCGCCTTTTATAATTATTAGGGAAATGCCTGTAAAAAGACTATTGTCTGTCTGTTTTGAGAAGACTTGATGAGTATTAAGAAACTAGTCTAAAGTTTATATTGATATTTGTTACAAATTGATCATTGAGAAATATTTACAATTATAATTTTTTGTGATTATGGTATTTCATTTTTTTCTCATCTTTAAGGATTATTTTATAAAATTTTATTTTTGTATTTTGTTTTGTGGATTTTCTAGGGTATATTTATTTTACTTTAAAATGTGTAATTTTCTGCATATTAACATTGTTTTAAAATACTCTATTCAAGTTTATGATTTTTATTGTTCCATATTCTTACTCTGTTCAGCATATACTATTCCATTAGTGTTTTTGTTACTAATTAATTTTACTACATTTAAAATTTTTTTCATAGCCTTTTTTTTGTGATTGTTGATTCTTTATCCTGATCATTTAGTTTCTTTGATATGTCATAATAATTTAATTTCATATATTTTGTATGTTGTGAAGTTATGTTTTCTTTCATATCAGAAAATTTCTCCTCTTGTATTTTGAGTAGTTTTTCATTTATTTTTCCAAAGTAAATGTCTGTCTTTTGTGAGTTAAGTCCCAATTAATAGAAAGATTTATCTCTCTGTGGTAGGCTGAGTAATACTCTCCCAAAGATATCTGTACCCTAATTCTTGGAAGCTGAATGTTGAATAGTGTTGCTTTATGGTAAAGAGACTCGCAGATGTGATTAAGTTTATCGGCCTGACAGAGTGCCTAGGTGGCAGAGTCTATTAATCGTCTGATTCTTGGTTTCCGCGCAGGGTCAGGCTCCGTGCTCAGCACAGAGTCTGCTTGAGATTCTCCCTCTGTCCCTCTGGCTTTTGCGCTCTCTCTTTCTCTAAATCTATATTTATAAATAAATAAATCAGGGTGCTTGGGTGGCTCAGTCGGTTAAGTGTCTGCCTTCGGCTCAGGTTGTGATCCCACAGTCCTGGGACCTAGCTCCACGTTGGGCTCCCTGCTCTGTGGGGAATCTGCTTTTCCCTCTCCCCATCCCCTGCTTGTGCTCTCTCTCTCTCTTGCTATCTCTCTCATAAATCAATCAATCAATCTTAAAAAAAAAAAAAAAGACTGTGGGCCTTAAAATATCCTAGGTTATTTGGGTAGGCACAATCTAATCACATGACTCCTTAAAAATGGAAGAGGAAATCAGAAGCATGGGTCAGAAAAAGAAGAGGATAGGATAGGACAGAAGAGAAGGGGAGGGGAAGGGAGAGGAGGGAAGTGAAGGAGAAGAGAAGAGAAAAGAAGAGGAGAGAGAGAATGAAAGCACCAAAAGGATTGGATCTGCCCTTGCTACCTCTTATAAAGGAAGGAGAGAACTAGGAACCAAAAAATGAGAATGGCCTCTGGTTGCTGAGAACAGCTTTCATTTGGCAGCCAGCAAGGTTATAGCAATCTCGGTCAGAGGACTATGAAGAAGCAAATTCTGCCAACAGCTCAAATAATGAAGAACGTGAATCCTCCTCTAAAATCTCTAGAAAGGAATGCAGCTGGACAACACTCTGATTTTTAGCTGTTGAGACTTGTATTGGTTTTCTGTCCTACAGAATTGTAAAATAATAAATTTGTGTCATTTCAAGCCATTGAGTCTGTGGTAATTTCTTATGGTGGCAATAGAAAACTAATGAGCTCTCTTAAGATTTCATTTTTATTTTTATCACATACATAATATAAAATAAAATAATACAAAGAGACTTATAATGAAAAAACCATCCAAACCCTCATTTCCCAGTATATTTCTCACAATATTTGGTCCAATTCCCAAGGGGAAGCTTCTTTTTACATTTTCTGGTTTATTTCCTCCAAATGAGTATAGCAAATCGGTTTTGCTTTTTTAAGGGAGGGGTTATAACTCAAGTTGAGATTTTTTTTGGTTCATTTTTTTATTGAAGTATAATTAACATACAATGTTATACTAGTTTCAGGTGTACAACATATTGATTCGGCAATTCTATGCCTTACTCATCGCTCACTGTGATAAGTGTAGTCACCATCTTTCACCATACGATGCTATTACAATATTATTGACTATATTCCCTGTGCTGTACTTTTCATCTCCATGACTTATTTATTTTATTACTGGAAGTTTGTACTTCTTATTCCCCTTTATTTATTTCACCCACGCGCCCACCCACCCCCAGTGCAATAAAAGACTTTAGCTTATTTACACTATCCAGCTTCAATCTTCCTCACTTTTAATTTTTCATTTATCTGGTTGAATTTCTTTTAGTTACCGTTGTACTTCTAAATGATACAATGAAACCTCAATTATCTTTCCTTTAGTGTTAGACTGGCTTCTTGACTTCCTACTTTATTAGGTCTTGTGGCAGAGACTTGTGAGATATTCACAAAATGTGTTCTACTTCATTCTGGGAACACATCTGGATAACACTCCCAGTCCTTTTAATTTCTATGTAGTCATGTGATGGAATTCTAGGCAATGGATCAGGAGTGGAAGCTATTTACACATTTATAGAACTTCCTCATGCGTGCTTCCTATGGCTGTGTGCTTTCATCTTCTGCCATCTAGTTGTAGATGAGTATGATGTTCTTAGAAAACAAATCTGGAAGATGGCCAAACTGCAGGATAAATAGGTCACGGGTTCTCAGAAAACGTCCCATTTTCTCCCCTCTACAATAATAAGATACTTCTAGTATATTTGAGCCATTACATATTTTAGGGTGTATTTGTGTAGCAGTGTATGTTGTTTTACTAATACAGGATTATATTATTACCCACACCTTTTCCCTCATCTCTCTTTTTTTCTTGAGAAACAGGAGAATAATGCTGATAGACGGTGAAAGCTTCCTTTATTTCCTAGAGTGCCATACTATGTCTGAGTTCTTGCTTGTCCTTTAATTCTCTAAGTTGTCATTTGCTTATAATATAAACATATTTTATCTTAATTAATCAAATAAGTAATTATTTGATGCTTGTGACCAAGAGTTCCAATTAATATGACAGGAAGACAAAATATCTTTACAAAAATATATTACCATTTTTATTACTTAATGGGACATATGTAGGACATTATGTTTCCCTTTCTCTTTTTTTATTCTGTATTGCCTCTAAGGGAACTCAGAAATAGTTCACTTACGTGGCAACTATATACATTCCCTTCATTTTGTCAATTCTCTGATTTATCACTGAAGGTTCACATTTTGTATTTTTTTAAAGGTTTTATTTATTTGTTTATTTGAGAAAGAGAGTTAGTGTGTGATCAAGAAGAGGAACAGAGGGAGAAGGACAAGCAGACTCTGTGCTGAACACAGAGCCCGACATGGGGCCTGGTCCCACAAACCCGAGATTTTGACCTGAACTGAAATCAAGGGTCAGGCATTTAACCGAATGAGCTACCCAGGCACCCCTCAAATTTTGTATTTTAAGTCACCTCAAATACTTTATTGAAATGGAAAGGGCATAAATAAACATAAAATAACATGTCCATTTTTATTTTTCTTCTGATTTATAAATTAAAATTACAGAGTATGATCACTGCTACTCCATTTTTATATTATGTAATTAATGATTAAGTTTAGTTTTGAAATAAAAGATTAATTTTCATATTAGGTTTCTTAGAAGCCTGGGTCTCAGAGGAAGTGTCTTTAGAGTTTTAGAACATAAATGTTTTCTATCAAATAATTGTTATATTGGTTGATGAACTACCTCATAATTCTCTTATAAATTAGTTTTTCCTATAATGGCAATATATTTAAAAAATTTCGCCTTGCTAAGAATATTTGACATTCTGTAATAGAACAAGGTAACTTCATAGTATTATATTATGGACAAAAATCCAACATTGTTGATGTCCTAACTTTAGGGAAAAGAAACTACAAATTAACATTATTACTAGTTCTTTATCCTTAAATCCAAATTTTTGTGATATATGTTTAAGCCCAAACCAATTCTTATTAATTCTAATTGATATACATGAGTGGATTATTGTATGTATTAATACATTATTAATGTATTATTAATTTTTCAAGTGTATGCAGATTTTATGACAGAAACCAGTTAATATTTCTTATAGCCCCTGTATAAAAAAAAAGGTGCTATATTTGAGGCATAGGAACCCTTTTCCTGGGTGCAAAAAGAAAAATCTAAAACAAATAATTAATGTTATTGATAGATTTCCAAGCAGGAGCATACTTCACTGATTGTTCTGGACTCACTATAAGCTAGTATATTTATTGTCTTTTCTAATTTTAAAGCAGCTAAAAATAATCTGCTGTGCTACAATGCATATTTATTTCATTTGTGATTGGTAAATAGGGAAATGAAGGCAATACGTTACTTGATGTTTCCTGGCTTTCACATAGCATTTTCTAGCATGTTAATATCGTGGATCACCAAGTAGTAGCAGCAAATGCAAAGTACCCTAGTGAAATGGGAGGCAGCAAGGCGCTAAGAACTATAAATCTGTGTACAATGCCATACTTCTCACACCCTTCTGTCGTTCAATATTGTAAATTTTGCTTTTGTCTCTGCTATTTAGTAAATTTTATCCTTCCCACACTCCTCTCTATCAGGACACCTTTACTTTTTTCTTTAAAGATAAAATCCTGTGCTTACTTTAGTATTTTAATTACTTGTTACCAATTTAAAACCTTTTAAATATTTTTTATAGTTTTAGTTACAACGCTGCATTTTCTTTGAGTGGAAGTGCCCCTGTCTCTGTTTTCTCATAATTACATTATAGTTAATGTCAGAGTTTAAAGAATGCATATATCATGTGATGGAGAAGTACTACTAATTCCTTAACATTTGGTATTGAACTGTAGACAATCCCTGTATACCTGTGATATCAAGAAAATACATGTATCACTACTGTTATTTATATTTATTTTATTTATATTTATTTTTATATATTATATTTATTTATATATATTTATACTTATATTATTACACTACCGTTATTATTACTGTTATTTCTGTACTACGGTCACTATTACCACCACCTCCGATACCTGTTTACTGACTCATTGCTTTGACATTATTTTATATATTGCTTGTATCAACTCTGTAAGATATTTTACAGATGAAGTGACTAGGACTCTGTAAGGAAGAGAACTGTTTCTTCACTTTACACAGAACATTTTTATAACCTGATGTGTCTATTTTTTCCACACCAATCAATTCTCCAACACCAGCTGCATGTCCTGAAATTCAGTTCACTTCTGTCACTATCTACCTGGAGTTAGCATCAGATCCCACATGTTAAGGGTTCAGTCCCACAAGACTGCCCCCACTTCAGATTCCAATTGCAAATTCCATATTGTCCCCTGTACTTTTGATAGACTGGCTATAAAGTGTGATTATCAGGATGTCCTTCTCAGGTTTAATAATATTTTAGAAACACGCACAGGACGCAGGAAAGCACTTACTTATGTTTACCAGTTTACTGCATAATAAAGAATATAATAAAGGACCTGCACAATCAGATAAAGAGATACATAGGTGAAGATTGGAAGGGTCTTGAGCATAGGAGCTTCTGTCCCCATGTAGTTGGGGACACCACTGTGCCAGCATGTGAATGTGCTCACCAACCTGAAAGTTCTCTGAACGCTGTACTTCAGAGATTTTTATGGAGATGTGATTGATTAACTCAATCTCTAGGTCCTCTACCTTGTGAGTGGTGGAGAAGTTTCCAAACTTCTGATCATGGTGTGATCTTTCTGGTGACCAGTCCCTATCCTGATACTATCCAGAAGCCCACCAAGAGTCACCTCATAGAATAAAAGATGCTCCTATCATTCAGGAAATTCTAGGGGATTTAGAGCCTCTATGTCTGGAACCAGGGTCAAAGACTGAATATTTGAACAAAAGATGCTCCTGATACCTTTATTGCTTAGGAAATTGCTAAGGTTTTAGGAGGTCTGGCCAAAAGTCAAAGATGGAGACCAAAATATATATTTTTCATTACATCACAATATCACAGACTTATAAGAGGAAACAATTTGCCAATGGATATATAGTAAAAGAATAAGCCAGACATTGTAATGTGGTTTCTCTCAAGTCAAATGCTTGCTCCTAAACTTGACGATATATCACTCTGTCAATTTCTTTTATTAGTCCCAATAAATATAAACACATCAGATACATTTTGTAAGTGGTAATTTAAAATAGTGTGGCAGAAACTCAACTTGAGTCTTAATTTCCACACATTCTTCTGCTGAGTTCAACAAATCCAAAGTTGTTCAATGAAATGGTTTCATTGGCCTTAGAAGAAGTCTATTGGATAACCTATTGGGGACTATTATTGGGAATGAACACAATCTGTACATGGGAAGTTTTGACATAGTTCTCCAATGATATGGTCAGTAAACACGAAGAAGGTTCTAAGAGAAGTCTTTCTGTTTGTGTTAGGAGAAAAGATACTAAAGTTTTCCTAATGTAAAGAGATCTAGTCTCATTGAGCTTGATTCATGAGGACTATTATAGGTAACGGGGGGAAGAGTGATTCGGAATAGAACCTCTATTATTACTTGAAAGTGCACAGTATTAAAACCTAATATATGGGCAAAATCATGGTGAATGTACTAGGCTGGGACAGCTAAGTCAGATGGAGCCACATAGAGTAATTGTGACACATCGAGGTATAGCAGGAATACTGTGGAAATGAGTTTGTTTCTAAGGACTCTAATGAGTCACTTTTAAAAATTTGGAGACATTCATTCTTACTGGGTTGTGTGGGATGCAGATATTTTGCTAGAAATTCTGTATGAAGAGTTAAAGACAAGAATAAGGTAGGGGAATGGGTTGTAAAAACTTATTGTGAGCTTTGAAATATATTTCCATTTTCATCTAAATCAAATACTTTTGTGGTATGTGATATACTTATAATCTTACTAATATCTCAAAAAAATGAAAATGATATTAAGTAGTGCTGATAGAAGGATAAAAATAGTACCCTTAATTCCATTTTTTATCATAGAACAAGTGACTTCATATTTAATGTATTCAAAAAGTTATGCTTTCATGTTTTTTCTAATAATGTGGTACAATATCATGACAAGACTACATGAATGTGGTAGAAAATGGGAATGTAGTACAGGTCATGAAATCGTTCAAGTCTTTTTCTTGTTGTAAAAGGGGAATGAAAAATACAATGGTCAATATTTCACTCTTTTTGTATTTTGAAGTGAAAACATATTTGAAATAATTTTCTTTAGGAAATACTCTATCATTGCAAGAATTTTACCACCTTTGCTAAATTCATTTGTAAACAAACTCTCATATAAATACTATGTATTTCTATTCATGAGGGAAAATAACTGAAATAAAATCATTGGAAAACATATGGTCATAGAATAAAAGGCCATAGAATAAAAGAAATGAATGAATTAAGCACCCTTTTCACCCTGGCAGTCTGCCTGGAAACATTTTCCAGACATGGCTTAGGAAGGTTGAACTCAAGCAGTGAGCTATGGTCTTGCTGAGCTGAAAAGGCAGAGATAACATACAGTCTTGTTGAAGTGGGCCAGATGACAGAAGAGAGCACCACTGGGGACATTTCCAGAAGTTTGCTTGGGGGTTCTTTGGGGCCTTGGCAATGATTCAGCTGTCATGTCAAGCAAAAGCAAGGTCCTAGAGACCTAGCGGGAATATTTGAGATAGGGGTTAGAGATGATCAAAAATAGTGGTATATTTCTGTGTTGGGATATGTTGTAATTTCTCCCAATCCTGAATAGACATACTTCTGAGCCCTTTGAGGCTTCCAGCTGGGAATTCAGCAAGGTCAGATATTAGAAGTAAAGAGTAAATTCTGGAGTGAGAACCATTTCCTAACACTAAAGAGACAACGGTAATAGAGCAGCCTGAACAAAGCATTAATCCAAGTCTGAGAGAAGCAAGATGATCCTCAGTTATTTTAAATGCCTGCCATTATAAAAGTCAATATCCTTCCAGAGAAGAAAACATAACCTGCACTCTCAAATGTATCACTCAGAATGTCAAACAGATAGAATATTACAAGACATACAAAAAATAAGGAAAATGAGATTCATGAGCAACAAAGAATATAATATATCACCAAGTTGCTGTTCTTTGCTCATGTTTTATATAAATAAAGCCAATTTCAAGAGCATTGACAGGTAGCCTCAAAAGTAACCTACATCAAAATATGTGTCATGAAAAAATTAAGAAGGTAGTATAAGCAAATATCAATTTTTCTATCCTAAAATAAAGGACCTCAACTACATTGTCTCTAAGATTATGTTTACCATTACTCTCTTATGATTTTTGAGTCTGTGGAATAAATGACCATTGCTGTAGTTGTGCCCAGCCTAGTGGACTCAGTGCCATTAATGATTCTGGACCAAAAGATAGGTCCATGTAAAAAAAAAAAGGCATGTAAAAAAAATAATAAGAGGAGAGTAGTAGGATTCAGTATGTAAGTTTGGTTGGTGTAGAATACAATGAATGCACTTATCTGTGGGGATTAGAAAACATTTGATACTTTTTCAATAAAATGATGTCCACTTATTTTGAAAAAGCAATGCCCGTATGCTTATGGCCTCATAAATAAAAGACTTATCTCAAACACGTATCCTTTTAAGTCAGAAAAATTTAATAATGCATGGAGAGAATCAATACTAATAATTTAAAGGGAAGTTTATACATTTTTGAAGCTTTCAAATCTTCCAAAAGATTTTATCCTTAAAAATCTCAGTTTAAAAAAACACTTCATCCTATTCAATCCTCACAGGTAGATAATTGACTCATTTTGCCCACAAAATCCTTCCAGTCAGTTTAAAAACTCAAAAGCAGAAACTCACACGTGGTTCTGAGTGACAGGCCTCTCTTCCATATGTAGACTTTCTCCTATCTCCTTCCTCCTGATGGATGTTCCATAACTGTAACTGCAATCATTCATTCATTGGCTGAGCTGCACCTTGCTCTATGATTCACAAAGTTAGTCAGTTGTATAGGGTATGAGATATACTGAGATCATTCTTCAACTCTGTCTTATCATTGTCTTCAGTTCTAGCTTCTTTTAATAAGTAAATCTTCCCCTTACCTTTCAGTACCCTTGCTGTCAAAAAGATGCCATCTTCAAGATTCTTTAAGCATATATCAAAGGATTTTATTAATGTGAAAGAAATGTTTTAATAAATTTTATTTTAATGACTGTTTAAGTTTAAATCAATTGTTACAATTAAAATCAAAAGGGTATTTTAAAAGATGCTCTCTTACAAAAATAAATATGTGCTTCTCTCATAATCATACTCTACAAATAATATATAGCAAACAGATAATACCAAAACGAGTTGAATAGTTATTTTCTTCCCTTAACATAAACTTAAGTTGTATGTTTTATCGCAACTATTTTAAAATAAGCTTAAAACATTATAATCATCCTTCATAAGTAAATATGCCATCCAATTTCACTAATACATCACACAATATTTATTGAGTACTTACCTACAACTCAGAATGTTAACTCTTTTTGTAAATGAGAGCAGCATTTTTTTGGTAAGTTTCTTTCCCAGTGCTACATACCTAAGACATAACACACTAACACTTCTAAGGCAATATATTTTTAAGCTTCTGGTTGATAGTACCATCTATACCAGCTCTGTGAAAGTAAAAGACATTTGTGGTGCAATCTAGAGAACAGAAACAGATTCCTGATCTTAATTCACAGTCATGATGGTGTGATCTTGAAATTAATATTCAGTGATCACTTCTGTAGTTCTGATGATTTGTAAAGTACAAATTATTTTCATTATGTCTTTTTCTACTAGTATTTTCTCTTCCCTGCAATGTACCCTGATACAATTAGGAATCCTGATGATTCTAACATATGTAAACTAACAGATGCAAAGTATTTCATTTTTTGAGTGGTTTAAAGGTGTGAAAGATCTACTGGTAAACATTTGGGGAATTTTACAGCTCATTTCTTAACTCTTTGTTTATCAATCATTTTAATCAGTACCAACTCATTTAATCAGAAGATGAAAACCAGGAAGATACTTTTACACTACGTTTTCAAATATTACTCTGTGTACACAGATGAGGAAATTCCTTACTAATCAATACTTATGTGATAACCACAATGCCTACTGAATGTTAAGATTGCTCTTTTGCCTTGAAAAGGTAAGGAAAGGAAAACATTTGCCGCAATAGTAATAATCTGGGGTTATTCCCTGAGATCATTAACTGACAACAGAGAAAAATGGATATTTCTGAGTATTGCAGAGCAAGTGTTTAGGTTTTTTAAAATGGTGCATTATAACCAAACCCTTTCTTGAAATGTCACCAATGATCACCCATTGCTTTAAATTTGTTTTCCCATTGATATGAACTTGTTACCCTCACCCAGCTGTACTGACAGATGGTTGGTAACTTCCTTACCATTATACCTTGAGTTACTGCCAATTATAACTCCAAGGGATTTGGGGTATTCATAAATACCACTGTGATGTACTAACATTAATGTAACATTAGCAAGGTTTTGAGTCCTTCGTGCATAGTATATTGAGCTTAATATCCTTATCAATGTACTTGGAAAATATAGTTTAGATTATACAGCTATTATGTCAGCAGGCAACTGACTAAATTGTAATCAGAAAGCAATAAACAGGGGTCAGACTGGAGGCAAGGGATATAACAACTGGTGTCCTATAGGATTAATCTTAACCTCAGGGTTTTATGCTTTCATCACTGTCCAAAATGATGGAATGGAAAGTATAAAAATTCTGTTTGTAGGTCATACCACATTAGGGAGGCCAGTTTTCACCTTGGATAAGACGATTAGAATTCAAAGCGTACTTTACAAATGGAAGAAGGAAGATAAAACTAACAGGGTAAAGGACAGTATAATAATACTTGTGGAGAAGAAACAATCTACTAAATTCAAGAAGGACAATTGTTGGTTTTCAAAAGGAAAGAAATACATCATGAGTTCAGTGAAACGTCTATTAAGGTTACTAAAAACTCAAAATTCTGGGATGCCTGGGTGGCTCGGTTGGTTAAGTGTCTGCCTTCAGCTCAGGTCATGATCCCAGGGTCCTAGGATTGAGTCCCGCATTGGGCTCCTTGCTCAGCGGGGAGCCTGCTTCTCCCTCTGCCTGCTCCCCCTGCTTGTGCTCTCTCTCCCTCTCTTTGACAAATATAATCTTGAAAAAAAAAAGTTAAAAAACCCACAAAAATCTGAATAAACCTGATCATGTAATTCAAAGTAAAATAAGGTTTATTTAGAGTCTACTGTCTGTTGGGGTCTTCTCTTGACCCCAAAATGAATTAAAATCATATTATTTTAAAGGACTAAAATGTACATTTAAACAAAGAACAAGTAGAGAGGGCACACTGAACACTTGTGGCTGCTCCCCAACAGCTTCTATTTTAAAGACCTGAAAATACAAAATGTCTCAAAAAAAAAAAAAAATTCCCTCCATGCTTGATTAAAAAACTACAGTTATTCCATGAAAGACAGCAGTCAGAAGAGATTATGTTTAAGAAGAAATCAGAGCCTTAAATGTGCACAGACATGGATGGAAGATTTTTTTAAAAAAAGACATAACTCCAGGGTCAGAGATGGGTGACAGATACTGATTGCTAAAGGGAGCCTTTATGAGAATTTGTGGAACATAAGGAATAGCACAGAGCACCACAGAGGAAAGGAGGGAAAACTGAATGGGAAGAATTCAGAGATGGAGACAAACCATGAGAGACTCTGCACTCAGGGGAACAAACGGAGGGTTACTGAAGGGAGGGGGTGGGGTAATGGGTGTTAGGAGGGCACGTGTTGTGATGAGCACTGGGTGTTATACGCAACTAATGAATCAGTGAACACGACATCAAAAACTAATGATGTACTGTATGTTGGCTAACTGATCATAATAAAAAAATAATTTGTTAAGATATCACATTTTTACTCATCATTTTACTTATTTTTACTCATCATATCTGTTCCACTTGGGTGATGCAAAACTAAGAGGCCTTTCTCTTCTCCAGGTGGGGCCATGACAATGGCAGTTGAAATGCAAAGATAAGCAAATGGCTATATCCAAGGAGGAAGGGATGCTGAGTAACAGGAAAGTAAGCAACTACAGAATGAAGATGCTAGTGCTCCAAGAGGAGGAAAGATATGTTCAAAGATCTTAGTTTCGGCAGACTAACCAGTTCATGACACCCAGCAGTTCAGCCTTCTTTCACTAACACTGGAGTCAAAATTCAATATATCCTTGACTAGTTCAAATATCAACACATAAGAGACACTGTTCCTTGACCACGCAAGCTAAAAACCCTGTTTAATGTATTACATAATTTTAATTTTATCTTAGCCTTTATAAGTAGCTGAAATCATCTCATCTGTTTACATTAGACACACATTTGTTTTCAAAATATTTGATAAATAGTGAACTGGTACTTAGAGGGACTTTTGTAATGCTAAATGACTACAAAGGATACAAATGCTAATAACTAATGAGCTAAATATCCAAATTTAGAGGTTAAAAAAAGTAATTATAAAAACCCAGAGAAAGCAGTAAGTACATAATAAAGATAGGAGGCAGAAATCACACAGAAAGTATTATGTTATACTATAGTGAGTTATTAAGTATTTACAAGAAATTAGACACTCTTAGAAAGTAAAAGAGAGTAATAAGAATTCTCTAGGACAGTGGGCATGAACCCTAGGAAAGAACATTCTTGAAAGATGGTCCCTCTACAAGGTTGGAATTCAGATTTTGTGGGACAGGGTGTGGTTGGAGCCATCTATGAATGCCAGCGAAGTTTGACACGTTTTCTCCAGCCAGAATTGGCCTACTGGCTATGGACCTATGCTTGTAGTCAGGGTGCTATGGGCTGGCGGTTCCCACTGGGTATCAGTGAAACTCATCAGGAAACTGGAGGTAAAGGATGCTTTTGAAATTGTTGGCAATCCACCAGTGTAAGGCAACAGGTGGGATGGGGTCAGTAGAGGGAGTGCTGCTGAACTCACTGGGAAGCCAACGGGGGCACCTTTGGAACTTGCATTGAAGCCACCCACAAGGGTGCTGCTGAATATGAGATCCACTGGGTATCCTGCATACCAACCAAGCACCCCACAGAAGCCAGAGAAAGAAAAGCACAGAGAATCTGTGGAGGGTTCTCTTCCATCTGAAGTGTCCCTCTTGTATCTTCTGCTCACAGGACTTAACACTGAGCCAGCAGAAAGAAGAGAGATAGTCCAGCATCACAAGCAGGGCAATGAAGAGTGGATTTGGGAGATGAGAGGCAATAGATGGATAACTGTCATGAATAAGAACAAATATCAGGAAAGTGGAGAAAAAACACAATAGAGAGAATAAACAGAGCTAATAGTTGCTTATCGGGAAAAATGTTAGTAAAATAATAAATTCCTAACAAGATTGATTAAGACAAATGAGAAAAGGCAAAAAAATAAATATAAATGAAAACTTTTACAAAAAGAGAAGTGATATAAAAGAATTTCATGGAAAATTTTATACCAATACACATGAAAGTATAGATGAAATCTTCAATGCCTAGACTAATAAAATGTAAAATGGCCTCATGAAAAAAGAAATTAAAGAAAGTGAAGCAATAGTTAAGAGATTCTAATAAATAAAAGACTATAAACTAATGATGGATAGGCACATTCTGCCAAAAATTCAAGGAATGACCAATTCTATTGTTATACCAACACTTCAATGCAACTGATAAAGAGGGTGCATATTATCATACTCATCTAAGGAAGTCATTTCAACCTCATGAAAGAAACTGATAGAACTTAGTATAAATTTGTCCAATTTTGTTGAAGAAAACTTCAACTCTACCTCAGTCTTAATAATAAATGCAAACTCCATGATTCTTAGAAATATTAATAATCAGAATCCAGCAATATTTTCAAAACAAAATTTAAATATTTAAAAATGTTGAATACAAAATGATTAAATTCAGATTATAAAAGAAATGCAAGAGTGCTCTAACAGAAATTTACAAATGTCATTCACCACAGTAACAGCTTAGGAGAAAAAATATATGATCCCTTCATAGATACTGAGAAATCAGTTGTTAAAATTCAATGCATTTCATGATAATAAAGTAAACCTTTTGCAAATGTGATAAATAGTATCTACTAAATGCTGATAGTGAACATCATTATTCATTGAGAATCTATGGAAAGAATTCATTTTAAAACAAGGAATATGACAGGTAACATCGCAGGTACTATTCCACATTAAACTCAAGTCCCAGCCAAAGGAACACGACAACAAAAATAAAAGCAAAGGATCATAGGGGGAGAAATAAAACTGTCATTCTAAAAGAAAAATTCAAAAGATATATGCTCATTATTTGAATAATGAGAATTTGTTAATGTGACTATTTATAGTAGCATTGTATAAACAGTTGCATTTTTATATTGTAGCAATAAAAGTGAGAAAATTTTAAAATGCAATATTTAAAAACTGCAGACACTATAAGACAGATATCAATAATATAAAATAAATATAACTAATAGATTATTAAATATTAAAGATCTTTAGAAAGTCTTAAAAATGAAAACTTAGTCCATATTCTTGGGAAAGTAGATTTAGCATTGTAAATAGGTCAATTCTTTTCAGATTGAGCAAATGAGCTTTTTTTTTAATTTGAGTATAGTCGATATATCACTATTACAATATTATTCTCTATATTTCTTATGCCTCTTATTCTTGTGACTTATTCTTTCCATAATTGGAAGCCTGTATCTCCTACTCACTTTCACCCAATTCAGTGCAATTTTAATGAAGATGCAACAGGGGTTTTTTATGAAACATGGGCAAATTGGTTTTTAAACTTATATGGAAAAGTAATTTCCAAAAAAAGCCAAAAGACTTCCGAAAAAAAAATGAGGGATTTTAAGTGAAGTTATGGTAAATAAAATTATGGTACTGAAACTGAGAGGGACAAATTAACCAATTGGATGGAATAGAAAACACAAAACTAGGATATGATTATATAGGATTATTTGACTAAAACAAAGTGCCAGGCAAGGTAAAGATTATTCTCCAAAACGTTGCTAGGTGATTCTTCCCTATTACGTCAGTTCCCTACTATAATTCCCTATTATAGCCCATATATAAATACGAATTCCAGATGCATTAAGGACTTAAATTTGAAAAAAAAAAAAAAACTTCCAAATTTTAGAAGAAAATATAGAAGCCATGAAAATAGTTTTCTGATATTGTGGCATGAAAAGATTTCTTACACGACATAAAAAATGCTGACATTACAACAAAGTGTGAGTAAATTTTACTACATTGAAATTAAGAGCTTTATTTAAACAGGCATATTGGAAACAAAGATAGTAAAAGTAGAAACTGTAAATATGATTTGCAAATTAGAGATGAAGTTTTAATGGAGCTGACAATGTTTTAGTATAAAATGTAAAAGAACTACAGATCATTAAGACAAAAATCAAATTAAAATGGGAAAATTCAGAAAGACATTTTACAATGGAAGAGATACATATGGCTAATATGCTTTTTAAAAGATGCTTAGATGCTTAGCATCTTTTAAATAACAAGACAATAGAATGAAGAAACAGACTCATAACTATAGAGAACAAACTGATGGTTACTAGAGGGGAGGAGGAAGGAGGACGGGTTAAATAGGTGATGGGGATTAAGGAGCGCGCTTGTGATGAGCACTGGTGATGTACAGAAGAGTCGAAGTATTGTACACCTGAAACTAATATAACACTGTATGTTCACTACCTGGAATTAAAATAAAAGCTTAAAGAAGACAATGTATGATATAATATTATATTACATAATAATTAATGTATTTATAATACATAATTAAAACTCTTAACAGTGCCTACTGTATAGGTAGAGGAGGATGGAATAAAGATGAGTATGTAGGGGGATGCAAGTTATTGATCATGCCTAGGGAATCACTATATGTTCATTGTACTGAGCACATTTATATAAATAAATGTTTAAATTATAAATATGTATATAATCATATAACTAAGTTAGAAATTGATACATTCTTTTGAAATATAAAAATGTTTTATATAATAAAGAACATTTAAAAATCTTGCTCAAATTACAAAATAAAAATGTACTCAGTCTTATAATTAAATAAGACTGAACTGTCTATATAAATAATTTATCCAATAAGTATCCAGTATTTTCAAACACCACATCTGGTGTTGTTGCTATTAACGCTCTTGTCTTGCCCTCTTCAGTCTTTTTGTTGTTGTTATTTAAACTAAATAGAAAAATATAAAACGTGTTGTGGTTTTAAACAAAAATTGTAATCTTGTTTCATATATAATATAATAATCATTGACTCCCCAGTTGGGGTGTGGGGGTGTGTGATAGCTGATTATAATGATCGTTGATTTTTCTAGTGCAAATATTCCTACAATAGTTGGTTGCAAGCTTCCAAGGTAATGTCACTGAATGCAGAATTGGTAGGAGTTGCACACGATCAGCTCTAGCTATGGTAATAATCTATCATGGGAGACTGTCCAGGTCAAACATATAGAACGTCTTAATTCCCTTTTAAAAGCACACAATATTTCATAGCTAGGATGTAATCAAACGTGTCAGTATCGATATACATTACAGATATTTGTTTGCTTTTCGCAATTTAGAATGTTAGATATTTTACTAATAGTACTTTGATAAGAAAGTAGTGTATGTTTTTTCTAAATGCAGTGCTATTTAGATTCTCGTATAGCAACTTCTAAGAATAATCTTTCTCTATATCCTCCCTCATAGACTGTTATCCTTGAGCCAAATGTTATTCTCCTGCCCTGCTTTCAGCCTTTATGTATCCTATACACCTGTGCCTCTGGAAGGGCTTCTTTGCTTTTATGACTCTCCTTATGATAGGAAGTTACTTCCAAGAGATTTTCTTTCAGGTTTCCCACCTTGCCCTCAGATTTTAGTGGGCTTCAGCAGTTGTGCCTCAGTCTGGGGTGAGGTATCTCCCAGCAAATTGCCTCCAGTCCCACCCACAGGCCGTTTGTGTCTCATGTTCATTGAAACACCCTGCATCTAGCTCAGCTCTCCTGCTCTTCCCCAGGTTGTTGCCTCCAGCTCAAACTGAGCCCTAGAATGCCTGGAGGGTTTCTTTGTTTTTCTATCCATCTGCTACACTTTGGAGCAGGCGGTGAGTTCTCTTAGTTTTCCTGTCCTCCACTGGCTGTAGGTAGGCACTGTCTTACATCGTGATGTTCTGGACAACCCAAAGGGATTCTCTCAGTTCTCCTGCCCAGATCTTGTGACCCGAGGTGTTTACACACACAGTAATACCCTGTGGGAGAGAATCGATATGTGGATATTGACTCTGTGTCTGGGGTAATTGGGCTCTGAGATATTATAAACCTTCATGCCAGCTCATACTTGTCTTTAAAAATGTGGAAATGTGTATTTTCTTGCCTCTATTTGTACCATCTTTCCCTTTCCCCTGCTGCGCTGCCTGCGGTAAAAGGAGCCCAACGGCTCTTTTCTCCTAGGAGGACCTCATCAGTTTGGAATGTGTAGCTCTCTGATAGGCTTAAAAGCATAATTTTTGTAGTTAATATGAGTGTTCTTATTCTCATGTCAGAATAAGAATTTTTGACACTTTCTATACCCAAGATGTAAGCAGCTGAAGTCCTGGTCCATGACCCCAAGCACACAGTCTGACAAATTAATCTCATTACCTAGTTTTCTCTCATGATTTCCATTTCCCTGTACTATTATTTTAAATTATCCTACTACAAAGAACAACTACCAGCTTAAACTAGCCTATGGCAAAGTAGAGTCAGCATAATGCAGTGTAAAACAAAAAGAAAAATTGTTATAGGTTATAATATTCATTTGTAACAACATTTCCAAACTAGAACAGTTATACAGTCATATACTCCAACTCCTATATAAACTCAATAAGGTTAAATATTGCTTTCCTTCCTGGCTTAATTTGGATTGGAACAATCCTTTCCTTCCTGACTTAATTTATTTTCTGGATGCATATTTGCAGTGTACTGCATTGAGTGATATGCATATGTGATTCTTTCTCTCATCAGACTGTAAGCCAATCAAGAGAAGGGTCACTATTTTGTTCATCTCTTTATCCTCTTTGTTATGACAATTAGCACTGATGATTGGATGTGATTATAAGATAGTGAGCAAATGTTGATACATATATATCACTATGTCTAGAAATTTTTCCAGCTCATTTAAAATATCCTTTAAAATATTTGTTTTTTTTACATCACTATGTATACCTCTACCGAGGTATACATGTATACATATATTTAAAGAATATTTTAAATAAACTGGGAAATTTACTATTCAGAGGAACCATACTGAGAAGGCCTTTACTGCTTGAAGATTCCATTTGTAAAATGAAATATATTCCATAAATAAACACATATTGTGTTCAAACTTTTGCACATAAATATTTTTAAACATGTTTATGCACATAATAGCATTTTAAAATAATTTAAGATCTGTTTTCTTTTTATTTTGTCTTGTTTTACAGAAAGAAAACTATATACCACCACAAATACCATGACTTTCGAAAGTAGCAGTTGTTGCTGTAGTTACGAACTGAAAGTCTCAGGCTTCTTTTAGCTCTTAGCATCTCTAAAGTCTCTTTCTCTGTCTCTGTCTCTCTATTCACATATATATTCCTTCCAAAGGCAGATTGCTTTCAAATGTATTAAAAGTCAGATTAAAGTAAAAGAAGGAAAATTCCTTTCTCTGAAAGAGAGATAATACCTTCGAGAACAAATAGGAAATTGAATTGATAGAAAAGAATAAATTAAGACAGTAATTTCAAAAGAGGATTTTTTTGGTTTTTGTTTTTGTTTTTTGTGGGGGGTTGTTTTGTTTGTTTTTTGTTTTTTTCCGCCAGTTCAGCTGACCATTCTTTTGGCTCTAAAATGTCTCTCTGGAAAGAGGTGAGTTTATCATAATTTGCAATTGTATTACTATATGTGAAGGCTATTAGAGGCTTTGAATTACAGGAGAGGTCTGGGTCAGATTTCAGCTGCCCTAAAGTTTATTTCTAACACAGGGAGCATCTTTACATATTTCTCCTCTTAAATATCAGAACAGAACAGAAAAATTCTAAATGACTCCATGGGTGAAAGAGGGACTACCAAAAGCTGCCCATGAATTTTAGCCCATATACAACGTTCCTGAAACTCAGGACAATAATACGCTGGGGAAAAGCAATATAGTAAGTACAAAGCCTGTGTAAATTTTAAACTCTTGACTAGAGCATTCAAATCTGAATTACTTATGTGAATGTTCAACAGGTATGTCCCATTTAATTTTTTTTATTCGTAAATTTGATGTCAGTGATATAAGACCCATTTTATTTCCGTCATATAAGCATTCTACATCAGAGCTCACTCCAAATCAGAGTTTTCTAATCTTTACGCTATTCTCAGATAGTCTCATAAAGTCTTTTTAACTGTGGCTCTAACAAGTATTGTGTGAACTATTGCCATGATTTCATGTCGCCTCAGAAATGCCTTCTATCAGCTCTCAATTCTGAGTGACACTAATATTACTATTTGATAGTAAGAGTTATAGGCGTGTCACTCACAAAAGGGGGAAGAGCTTTAAGGAGAACTTCCAAAACTCAGGGACAAACTTTTCTACTTTATACTTGTGTATCTTCTTTCCCGAAACTAAGTGAGATTAATTTGTATTACAAACAAAAACATAAACCTACCTGTTATTTTAAGTGCAAAGAATGATTTTATTTTAGAAAAATTAAAACATATATATGGGAGTAAGCTATTACAGAAATACTCAAATTTGGACAAAACATTTCATCTAAATTTTGATTAAAATACCATTTTCTTCAATAAATTCTATAAATAAAATGTCACATGTTAAATACCATCATATAATTACAAGTACTTAGGCTACTTTAGGTTATAGAGTGCATCCCACATCTAGCTGTAAATTCCTCAGGTGGATTAAATAGTTCCCTTTTAAAACCACCTTATGAAACAGTATTCTGTTTTGCCCATTTGAGTCCCTCAGCCCACTCCATCTCTAAGATATACTTACCTTCTTTCTCACTGTTTTTGGATTTTCCTTTGTTTTCCTTTATGAATGAAACTCAATATGGTGCTGCTGCTTATAAGACCATTATGCCAATTCCTAATAACTTGATATTACTATAAGTTTATAGTATTTATTCTCATTTTACTCTCAAACGTGTTTTTAGAACAACTTGTTCAAATAATAGAAGATGAAGAACATTGACTCAATATACCTGGCTATTCCATAGGTATAAAACTCTTTTAATGCCTCCAGGTTTCTGTGCAGTAAAACTGTTCTTATATTTAACAGTAGAGTATGGAACAGAATAGATATATGCTATAATTATTTCAACATTAAAACTTTCTTATATGTAACAGTATGGTATGGTACAGAATAGATATATGCTACATTATTTCAACACTCAAACACTCCAATATCAGGGATGTCTTTTAATAATTGGCCACAGATCATACAGTATATCCTACTGAATTAAGATGTCTTTTAGTACAAATTAATATACTTTCAAGGCTGGAGGGCACAACGCATATGCTGCAGCCTATAATTGTACAACAGAGACCCCAAACAGTTACTACACACAAGTAGAATAAGCTGAGAGGTATATAAATGTTTTTAAATTAATCTTAAAATGTGAATTATTAACATCTAATGATTTTGAAGCAAATGATTTTGGTTGATTTAGATAATACTTGTAATAGTTGGTATCTTTATAGCCTTTCTTTAGTAGGAAAGCTTTATGGAAACATTGTAGAATGGCATCAATCTATTATAAAGTTTGGGGACTTAGAGTTATTTATAATTAGTGAATATAAACCTTAATTATAAGTAAATCAGGAGATTAAAGCTGTTTTGTCAAGTGATTCTGAGTCATGAGTTACAAATGTAACATAAAATAATTCTGTTTATTTTCACAGAATGAGCTTGAATATTAAAAAAATCAATTTAACATGATTATAAGTAAATTTTAATGATATTTATCATCTATTTTTCTGCCAGCTGGATTCTTTAATATCAGACAATTATATAGCAAAACCAGTAAATAAGTGGGCATATCATATAAATGGTTGATGGATATCTAAAAACTAATTTAAAAAAACATGAAAAAACAAGCATGGATTTAGAGTCAGAATTCTGAATCTTGGAAAATATTTGGGGAAAAGATTAAAAATAACATAAAGTTTCTAACATGGTGTTTAGCACAATGTGCACAAATAAATGATAAATATTTTAATATATTAGTGATAATAACAAAAATTACCATATTCAGAAACATTTTTAAACTCAGTCTCTGAAGGGTACAATAAATTGCCAACAAACTAGTATTCTAAGTTACATAAATAAATCTAAGTCTCAGAATCAAAATTGCTTTAACTCTGGAGATACCAAGAAATTGAAAAGCATGAGTCAATATGATTATTTGTTAATAACACAATTGCATGATAAAGAGTAGATGTAACAAATTAAACAAAAATTAATTTTCAAAATCATCATGAAAAATAGCTGCGCAAGTATGACTCCAGTTGGACCTTTGTCTCTAATTATTGTAAAGAAGCATTATTTCCAACGTTTCTTGAAATCTGTCTGTTTATTCTTATATCACAGTTTCCTGAACCTAATGTCAGTCCAGACTTGACTTAATCAGAATTTAATCAGTGGTCTTGAAACATGAATTTTTGGCTAGCTTCCAAGATAGATCTTAAATTAACTAAAATATTAAAGTATTTGCTTTATTTTTCTGCCCACTGGGATGTGTGTATGTGTGTATGCATGTGTGAATATGTACATGGTATATAATACGTAGTATATGTACCATATTCTATATAGTGAATATACATACAAAGTATAATGTGTGTGTGTGTACATATATTTTTTTTTCTGGGATAAAGTTAAGTAGATAAATTATACATTATATATTTTTATAAAGTTAAGTATATATAAAATATAAAATTTTATATTTTATTATATGTATGCATATATAAAGTTATATATACCAATTTAAATTTATCCCAGCAGAAAATGGTAGGGATCAAATAAAAAGAGTCTGCCAAATTACGCAAATATATAGCAGTCAGAAATTACATCTGCATGAATGGTTATTTCAGGACGCAAATACTGGCTATGCTCTCTCAACTTCTTTATACCCTCTGCCATCTTCTGAGACAGTTTTGTTTGGACAGCTCCAGTCCAATTCTCCTTATAACCTATGAAAAAAAATTCCTATTTTTGCAACCTCTGTCCTTGTTTCAACTTTATTCTTATTGCATTCTTTCTTCTTCTTCTTCTTCTCTATCATGACCTGAGATACGGAAACC
This sequence comes from Ursus americanus, assembly GCF_024610735.1. NCBI lineage: Eukaryota > Metazoa > Chordata > Mammalia > Carnivora > Ursidae > Ursus > Ursus americanus. The sequence continues at coordinate 68,032,681 of NC_142127.1, read as the reverse complement.
AGCCACTTTTCTTTGAGTCTCTGAAAATGTTCTCACAAGACACTTGAGTATGTGGTATGCTTCACTCACTATCTGGGGTTTTTATGACCCAAACTCAAAATGACATATACTACACTAAGAATAGTATATATCCCTGTTCTTGAAATTCTTTCACTTACCTTTGCACAGGGTCTAATCTCAAGCTTCAAGTCTATGTTGTTTTGTGTCCTTACTTGCTTAAAACTTTGCTCATTCTTCCTAACTTCAGGATCCCTGGAGATTCAGTTTTTAAAAAATTTTATCATTTTTATTATTGTGTGGAACAAATTAATCCCATTTCTACTTCACTTCCTGGGTTCTTTCTATCTTTACATTATTAAATTCTGATTTAATTTGCACAGCTACGAAACACCCTTCTGCAAAGCAGCACTAGCTACAGTCCAATCTGGCTTTATTTTTTCCTATACACACATGAACACATACACATACACATACACATCTGCAGTCAAGCTGAGGAAATTTGTGTATTTGATTGGATGAAACGTTTGAATGGTGTGAAAGATAAAAGGATTCAATGTAATCTAGTGAAAGGATGGCTCACAATCCATCCATGGACTATTTGAAATTACACCATTTAATTTTCTTTTCTGAATTTCAGATTCCTCATCATACAGATGTAATAATACTTGCCTATCATAAATACTTAGAATTCCTGAATATAGCAAGCACTCACCACAATGTAGCTATTCTATTACGGAATTTTAGAATTAAAGGGGACCTTAAACTTCACCAGATATAAACCCATCATTTATCATATATGTATAAATGTGTGTGTGTGTGTGTTTGTATAGAGAGAGAACAAGAGAGATATATTCATTTGATCAAAAAGCATTTGTGAAAGGAAAGAAGGGAAAGAGTATTCCGGGCACTAAGAACAGAAAGCAGAAAAACCCAGGGTGAGGACAGAGCGCAGTGCACTCAGAAAACACATGCATTGAGATGACTCTGCTCTGATGTGACACCACTGCAAATGTCACTTCCAAGGCAAATGCACAACTAGAATAAACACAACCTAACAACCACTCACATTATCTGAATTAGTTTAACTTCTTCATTTGTTTATTTTCTTCTCTGAAACTTTCTTCATTGTTATTTCTTCTCTGAAACTAAAATAATCTGTCTCTAGTGAGGGAGTTCAGTGTTTGAAGGTTTGAAAAGTAAGGGGTAATTGCAGTTTAATAGGGAGACGTTTCAGGAAAAGCAGCCTTCCCTGGAATTCTGAATAGTTGCAGGAATAAGAAAGAGAGGAATAGTCAGATATAGCCGGAGACAAAATATTTTGCTTTCCTACGGTCTTACCTATGTTTCATACTGAGGGTTTGATTTTGATTCAAGAATGTTATTATGGTACAGTAAATTGACTGTTATTCTGTTCACCAAAATCTCGGTTGATTGAAACCATTCTTTCAATTTTCTACGTGTTTGATTCTTCTGGAATCACTGAGAATTTTTTAAGCACCTGTTGTGTACCTGACACTTGAAGGCACTTACAATTTAACAGTACACATTCAAGAAACAACTTAAAATCAATACAAAGAACTAAAGAACAATACAAGGTAACATGGAGTCAGGGGGTAGATGGATTGGTACAACTTCAAGATCTATAAGCATTTAGAAAAGGGAGATCACAGTGACTGATGATTTCAGGATCTACTCATAGAAAGAAATAAAGGTCCCCAGAAAGGAAGTCCAGGATTTAGATTTATATAAGAGAGAGGGCAGGGCTTTTCAGGAAGAAAGGTACTACAAAGTCAACACAGAGAAAGAAACATGAGTATAACATGTCATTTGTGCAGGAATTGTTTTTAAATTTCCTTTGTTCAATTTCTTTCTCTGATCTTTACTTCTTAGTCAAATTACTATTTTTCTTGGTAATTTATTATTTCCCTTGCTCTCTTTTTGGGTTAAGAACAGGTTATGATTTAAACTATCTATAAAATATCTCATTTTTTAGGAAGCCAAATGTGCAAATTATTTAAAACTAAAGGGTATAGAGTTACTCCTACACATCACAAAAATCTATCTGAAAATATACAGAAGGAAATTTGCATGGTAATTAAAGAAGCTAAAATAATCTGGTTCCTTATTCATTTTAAGGATGATCTTTTATTAATATAGATGATAAATGGATCTTGATGCAGATATAATGAAGAGGGCAGATGGGGCATGTATAAATCTGAACATAAAGAAGATTAATCAATATAGAATTTCTGTTGATTTGGGTATTTTTCATTGTTTGCATTAAAATTTATTTAGAAAATGGGGGCATCTGGGTGGCTCGGTCGGTTAAGCATTCGACTCCTGGTTTCAGCTCAGGTCATGATCTGAGGATTGTGGGATCGAGCCCCCATCCAGCTCCTCACTCTGCAGGGAGTCTGCTAGGGATTCTCTCACTTCCTCTCCCCCTGCCCCTGCACCCCTCTTTCTCTCTAAAACAAATAAATAAATCTTAAAAAAACAAGAAAAGAAAATGGGACAGTAGTCAATACAGAATAATGATCCCTAAAAGAAGAGAAGGTGAGTCCTAAAATAGTCCCACTTTCTGTATGGAGGTACTTTCCAGTTATGGCAGAGGAGGAGGAAACCCCACGTGTAATGAGGATCTCAGTGATTATAGAGATAAATACCAGACTTTGAGGAGGTCTAGCTGATCAAATATGTAGGGCATTTTACTAAGAGAGAGGGACCTGTGCCAACAAATATTTTGCCTCTGCAGCTATTTGGGATTATTATGTTTTGTTCTCTTTTACTTAAGTGCAGTGAATGAGGGTAAATGTATTTCCACCACCTAAAAATTAACAAATGAATTTTAATAATAAAGCCTTAATTAAAAATGGAAGAAGTTATGCTCTTCATAAGTAATGTAAATTCATTCTCTTATACTAATGGTTTTCTAAAATTAGAGATTCAATTATTTGGCAGACAACAGTACATGTTATACCAGTGTTTCAAGTTCTCATACAATATAATTTCGTGGAATTGAAGAAAGTCCATTTACCAAAATCAAAATGATACATGTCAATTTTTCTCTTTAACTCTCCACTTTTGTTCAACAATTTTTACTTCATTGCTTATTGTACTCTACTTATTCTTTAATCTGTCAAAATAAGCACAGAAAGTATATGGTACATAAAATACTAAAGATGTGAAACAATTGGTTAGCAATAAATACACTGATCTCTTTTTTTTTTTTTTTAAGATTTTATTTATTTATTCGACAGAGATAGAGACAGCCAGTGAGAGAGGGAACACAAGCAGGGGGAGTGGGAGAGGAAGAAGCAGGCTCATAGCAGAGGAGCCTGATGTGGGGCTCGATCCCATAACGCCGGGATCACGCCCTGAGCCGAAGGCAGACGCTTAACCGCTGTGCCACCCAGGCGCCCCTGATCTACTCTTGAATAATAGTGTAGCACTAAAAATATTTTAGAACACAGACTATGATTTTCTTATGTATTTTCCAAAAAACAAATTTTCTACTGTTTTTCATTCCAAACATACTTACACTTATCACAAAACAGCATAAATGCAATGCAATCGATATTGGCCAAAATTTGGCAGAGTATTTTTTCATAAATAAAAAAGACAAAATATAAAAGTATTTCTACTGGTATTAAATAGAAAAATAAGTTGAGCTGAGAAAAATTATACTTTCTAGAAAGAATTAATAAAGAATAGAATCAAATAGTGAATAAGTGAATATGATGTAAAGTAATATTGTATGAAATTGACACAAAATAAATACTCCATTGATTTGGAAATATTAATCTAACAAATTAGCTCTCATAATAGTTCTGTATCAGATTTTGAACACTTGAGCTTTTCTTTCTTTTTTAAAGCCATACTAGAAGACATTTTAATATTTTGCCTCACATTTTTCATTTTTATTTTATGTACTATTTTTCATTTACTTATTATGAAATTGGACAAAATGCAAGGTTATACTGTTATTTATTTGTAACCAAATCTGTTGTGAGACAGATTTTTCTTTTTGCAATTATGTCAACATTTAAATTCCCCAAGAACTCTTTGGTTCACTGTACATATTAGCATGGCTTCTAAGTTTTAATAGAGCAAATATTTATTTGTATTATTGTGAGCTAGAATATCTAACCCTTAAATATGTGAACCTGCATCCACCTCAAGCTTCCGTTCCATTTTTCTGTTCCCCTCAAGCCAAACTCCCTAATTTGCCAAGCTTTAAAACTTGAAATTTGAATTCACTCTTGGTCTTTCCCTACGGGATTCAAACCAATTAAGGCCTTGCCTGCCAGCATTTCATTAAAATAGTTGTTGCAAAGGTCAACAGCAATCTCCACATTGCTAGACTCAATAGCCAATTCCCATCATCCATCTTACTTGACCTGTTAACATTTGGCAAAGAATCTTCTTCTTCAAACTCTTCACTTGTCTTTTATTCCTTCTCACTCTCTTTTGCTGGTTCCTTAGTTCTTCAAGTTGTAAATGTTGGAATATCCAACAACTCAGTCTTTTTATCAATTTTCTTCACAGTTACACTCATCCCACTCTTTGCTGACAACTGTAAATATCAACTATGCCCTAATGATTCACAAATAATTATATTTTGCCTAATTTCGCCTCTGAACTCTACACTCTTATGACCACCTTTGCCAAATTGACATCTCTCCTGAGATCTATAATGAGTGTCTCAAATTGATATGCAAAAAATCAAATTCCTAATTTCCCACAAACTCCTCATTTCTCCTCCCCATCTGTATCTGCTTCCTAGGACTGCCATAAGAAATTACCATGAACTTGGTGGCTGAAAACAATAGAAATTTATTCTCTCACAGTTCTAGAGAGAGAAGTCTGAATCTAAGGTGTTGTTTTCTTTCTAGAGGTTCTAAGGGTGAATCTGCTCCATGCATTTCTCCTAACTTTAGTTGGTTGCCCACAATCTTTGGTATCCCTTGGCTTGTAGACACATCACTCCAATCTCTGCCTCCATCTTTACATCCCTGCTTCTCTGTGTGTCTCTGTACTTTATCTCTTATAAGGACACTGTCATTAGGTTCAGGGCTCATCTAATTCAGTATTAACTCATTTCAACATTTATCTGAAGAATCGGCAAAGATCCTATTTCCAAATAAGGTCACATTTTGGGATTCTAGGAGGACATGAATTTGAGGGAAGGATTATTCAAACTACTCTACCCTCTTTTACCCATTTCATTAAATTATAATTTTATTGTTTCAGTTGCAAAGGACAAAATCCTCAGAGTGATCATTCACTCTTCTTGTTCTCTTATACACATATTTGATCCCTCAGATCACCATGGTTTTTACCTTCAAATTACCTCCAGATTCTAACCATTGTTTACCATTGCCATTGCTTAACTGTGGTCCTAACCACCATCATTTCAAACCTGAATTATTGCTACAGCCTCCTGACAAACTCCTTGTCCACCTTGTCCCTGTACTCTGTGTTGAACACACTCAGAGAAAAGCTAAGGCCTTAAAAATGGCCTATAGGGCATTTCTTCTCTTTCCTTGCCCACTTTAATGCAGGCACAGTGCTCTCCACACAAATCCTTGAACAGAGAAAGCATTCTTCTATCTCAGGTATTTTGCACTTACTGCTTCACTGTTTGAGAATTTTCTCCATATGTTCTACATTGCTCACTCCTATGTTTCTGTTCAAATAGCAACTTCTCAAGCAGATCATCTCTGACCACCTTAAGCAAATATTTTTTCAACTGTCTCTTTATTTTTGTCCTTTTCTTCACAGCTCTTATAACCACCTAATTTTACATACTTATTTGTTGAGGTATTTACTGTCTTTCTTATCCAGTAAAATATAGGAATCTTGAGGTTTAGGACTTTTATTCCTAGATCCATAACTATTATGTGGCTGGTACTCAAATCATATTTGTTGGATTAATGAATGAATGGATAAATCCATCTCAGGTCTTTCTTTACAATACACAATCGAACTCCACTTGCAAATCACTTAGGCCTGTCAGAAATCCAAGAAGATTCTTGCTGGAAGTAGCTTCTATGCCATGCTCACATCTCAAACAGTGAATAAATTCCTGAAATAAGCATTGACTTAGAAATAGTCCTAGTGTGAGGAGATGAAAAGGGATAATTTTCAGCTAGTGCAATAGGATAACACATTTTTCATAGAATAAAAAATGAATTGTTTATTAATTTAAAATAGAATGTTTAGTATTCTGTTTATGTTTAGATATCACTTTGTCATTGTAATGCACAACTTAAAATCTTTAATATATATTTTATTGCTTGACTAGTCTATAACATTTTAATAAAATGCAAGGAGTGTTATGACTGCAATAAGTAGAAAATAGTTAAGTTCCATTTACAGAGCAAAAGCCAAGGTGTTTGACGTGATGTCAAAGGCTGTTTAAATATATAATTCATCCCATCTGTTCTTTCCCCCACATAGCCAGCTGTAGAGGTTTAAAAGTGAAAAAAAAGAAAAAGCTTGGCAATTCCTAGCTCTGTTTTGATTAGCATAACTTCTGCTTTCTTGTCAGGAAATTCCTCCCCGTACATTAAAATATCCTGGAAGTTGCCATTTACTTTTATTCTCTTATGTTGTTTTATGATTAAGAAATTTAAAAAATATATAAGCAAGATGCCACGTTTTATCTAAGCAGTGTGTTCTATGAAATGTCCGATGGTGCCTGTTGCCACAGCTTATTAAAGGGCAGAATACCTTAAATATAAAGATGTCATTCATCCCAAATTTCAAGCTGTGTTGAAGTTAAATTCCAAGGGAGAACAGATACAGGAGATTTGTGCCAGAACATTTCCCAGTAGCAATATCAAAGAGAAATGAAGAATGATTTTCCTAATTGGAAATATGTGGGGAATATAAGGTAGGGGGGGATTTAATTAATATATTTGGAGTAAGGCCAGAACTGCAGGGTTAATACCTCTGCTATTTCAAAGAGTGTCGTGGGATCTTGAATGCCTGCGAGTGGTCAACAGGACTGGCAAGTTTTACTCTGGATTAAACCTAATGCAGCTTTAAGAATTTCTTTGGAATAAGTGTTTTACAGAAACCGTTTCGTGTTTAATTCTTCTTTTTTAATGATATACTTTAGCACAATATGATAATTTTGAGGAACTTACTATCTTTAGATAAATCTTCAGTGACCAATAAGGTTATTTCAAAATATTGCTAACAGTACCATCATTCACAAAGCTCAGGGAGTGAAATTTATTACTTCATATGTTTTAAAATAAGTCTCTTCATTTGTTTTAATACTTCTAATTTTTAATACAGCTATCATAGAACATAGTTAACTCTCAGTCCACTGCCATACATAGTGATAGAACTCATTCATATTTAAAATGATGCCTTTAAAATAATAAGGACACATACAAGAACTATAAAAATAGATGGCCTGATATCTCATGAAACATGGCCCATCTTGTTTCTGGAAGAAAAGATGATGAGTTACAGGAATTTGATGATCATCTAACAGTTACTGTGGCCAGTTCTTACCTCAAATAATCGTTATCAGTGGCAAAGTCTGGTTTCAGATGTAATTTCCTATAAAAAGATAACAATCTTAAGGACATAAGGGAAAGAAACAAGAAAGTCCTTAAGTATTATAATTAAATGGTACATGAACTATTGTAATTTATATTTGAAAATATCCTAGACTTCTTTTTGTATGGATTGGAATAATTTGACAATAAATTTAATATTGATGATTTATTTACCAATGCTTTGAACACACAGATAGCGTTGACTTATGTATTAGTCTGCTCAGGCTGCCATAAAATAATACCACAGACTGGGTAATTTAAATGAAAGAACTTTATTTTCTTATACTTCTGGAGTTTATAAGACCAAAATGAAGGTGTCAGCGTGGTTGTTTTTGGTGAGATCTCTTCCTGGCTTGTAGACCATTGTCTATACATCACATGTTTTTTTTCCCTGTGTGATGTGTAATGAGAGAGAGAAAATGGGGAAACGAAAGAAAAAGAGAGAGAGAGTGAACTCTGGTATCTCTTCCTCTTCTTAAAAGGACAACAACCCTATGGGATTAGGTCCCGATCCATATGATCTCAGTTAAGCTTAATTATCTTTCTAAAGGACCTATATCCAAAATACAGATCACATTGGGGGTTAGGACTTCAACATATGGATTTGGGGAGGACGTAAATCAGTCACTAAGAACCTACGTTAGCATATTTTTATCTATCTACATTACTCTTCTTATGCAATAAAAATATGGATAGAGTTGGACATTATTTTTGAGGAAAAAAATCTAACGTATTTGGGGAAATATCTAAAGTACTTTCATAAAAGAATCTCCAATAGCACCTGGCTGGCTCAGTCAGTAGAGCTGGCAAATCTTGATCTTGGGGGTATAAATTTGAGCCCCACATGGGGTATAGAGATTACTTAAAAATAAAAGCTTTAAAAAAAAAAGAATCTTCAGAATGACAGAATGAGTAATGCCATTTGCTTACTGTTACAAACACTATCTTTATCTCTTTTGCATATTAATGTTTGTGCACGCACATACACACACACACCTCTTTGTGTATGACGTACAACTTCCCCAAAATATTTCAAATACTCTTGGTTAGGTCAAAATGGAATGATAGATAATGAATTAAGATGTGGCATAAATACATCATAAATCAGCTTCTATTTTGTTGAAACAATTCATGCTTTTTCCTATTCATATTTACAATTTAAGCTCTCATACCATCCCACCTTCATATCTTAGTTTCCCTATATTCCTATTAATACAGCAACTAAACCATAATATTTATTTAAATGCTCAGTGTCAGATCAAAACTCCAGTTTTATACCTTGTCACTGTATCTGACTATTGAAATACACATTTTTTTTTTTTGTTCCCGTGTGATGGCTTAACTGCTATTGCGAATACAATAAATAATATTCCCTGGCATTGTAACAAAAGAGATTACTGAAAATTGTTCTCTTGGATAAAAAGTTGTGAAGTCTGTAGAAAGGAGAGGATTAGTCTGGGGGCAATTTCTGCAGCTGATGATTGTACCCACAAGCAAGAGGAAAATTTTCCAATTTTACTTTGAATAAATAAAGATAGTTTTCTTATATTGGCCTAATTCAGAGTTATTGGTCTAGACAAACTGATATTTTATATCATTATATGTAATTAGACTATAGCTCATGTTTCCCCTCACTTTTTTCTACCATATACATCCTCACTTCCACTTACAAAACAATTAATATATATTCTTGGTTTAAAATAAGAGAGTTAAGCACTAATTGATTATGAAAGTACAAATAAGGATAGTCACAGGAAGATAATGGGAAAAAAAATCAGTAAATAAATTTGTTGAATGCATGCCACCAAAAAACAGCCTACCTTTTGCAAAAAAAGAAAACTGCTTTTATCATGGTTTATTTCCCTATCATTTAGATGCAATATGAGTTTTTAACCTCTTTCCAAAATACAATATAAATGATTATTAGTCCTTTGTTTTGTATTTTTATAAGCACCACACCTTTTCAAAATATATTCATTGTCATCACCATGGTGTTAAACTTTTTTTTTTGATAGTCAATAATTGGTTAAAATAAAATATCAAATTCTCCTTCCATTGCAAGCATATCTATATCTATCTCTCCACCTCTCTCTCTGTCTTTATCTATCTATAAATACATAGCATGGTCAACCAATTATTTTAAAATTTAGAGACATATTCAGTTAAAGTGATGTTGGTCTGATATTGGAATATTAATTTGTATTTACTAGTTTGACATAATTCAATTAAATTAGACAACTTACTTTCTTTTATGTTTTTGGTTGTCGTTGTTGTTGTTGTTGTTTCTATAAACTGCATTTGGGACTTAACTTCCTGGCCATGCTGCCATGCTGGAATAGAATGTTTACAACTTGAACTCTCACCATATACAATTAGAAAGCTATATGAAACAACTGTTAGCAGACTTTGGACAGAGAAAGCACCAGATTGTGATTCCTGAGAGATGGAAACAAAGGAAGTATGCTCTCCAATAGCCTTGGCTTTATGCCTGAAGGCAATCTCAGAAATTCAAGGACAAGGAGCAAGTACTCAAAAAGAGCCTGGCATTCTCACTAAGTTAAGAGATAATTGGCATTTGGGGAGGCTGAGGCAGCTGGAATTATAGGGCAGAGTTCTAAAAAGAAGATACGTAGAAAAAGAGCCTCAGAGATGTGCAGATAATGTTTGCTGTATATTGTACTGCACATGCATTAAGTGCAATTCCACCCCCACCCCACAAGACAGACACACATACAAAATAGGAAACTTTAAGCTGAATCATTCCCAGAGCTCACATAGCTTGAAGAGACTTTCAAGCTCTGACCAGCCGGGTTGGAGAGCCTTGGGCATCAGCTGGGATATTCAATAATGACCTCAAGGAGGCGCACTTCAGTTTAAGGCTGAAATATCTATGCCTGGAGTAACATCTATTTTAGTCATGTGTTACCAACTTTTAAAAACAGATCCTAAAGGAATCAAAATGATTTGCAAATAATTTAATTGCCTTAAAAGCCCCACATTTCCTTTTATAATGGAAAACATAACAAAATGTTTTAAACACTTAAAAACATAATATTTACAGTTTTGAGTATAAAAGGTTTCTAGACATGCCAAGAGACAGAAATGGGTATGTAGAAACTCCTAAAAAAACAGTAACAACAACAAAAACTGCTAGACTTAGTCATAGAGTTTTAGAAGTGAGTTAATGAATGAGAAAGGCCACCAGATACAAATCAAATATAAAATATCAATTATAATTCTATATATTAACAACAGAGACTTTAAAGGTTTTAGTTATAATACTATCAAAAATCAAATACAGAAAATTTTAACAAAATACATGCCAGATCCAAACTTGAAAACTACAATACATTGCTGAGAGAAATTGATGAAGACATAAATAAATGTAGCAAAAAAAAATTGATATTGTTAAGATAACAATCCTCCCCAACTTGAAGTATAGATTTAATGCAATCTTGTTCAAAGTCTCACCAGGTTTAATGTAGAAAATAACAAATCAATAGCAAAAGTGATATAGGAATGCAAAGGACATTGAATAGTCAAAAACTTTCTGAATGTTTTATTATTGTGCTATAATAATCAATACAGTTTGGTAATATTAAGGATATATACATAGATTGATTGAACAGAATAGAATCTGATATAGACCCATAATGTGAACTGATGTTTTAGAAAGGGACTAGGCAATTCAAAAGTTAGTGTTTTTAACAAATAGTGCTAAAAACCTGATATACCAACAAAACTCGAAATGAAACAAAATGAAGGGTTAAAAACTAAAACTATTAACTTTCAAGAGGAAAACATAGGAAATTTCTTCATAACAATGGGGAGAGCAAAATAATAAAACAAGACAAAACAAAACAAAACAGTTCCAAACCATAAAAGAAGAAAATAAAAATCGGAGTTCACTGATACTAAACCATTCTGCTCTCAAAAAGGTAAATTTTAAAAAATGAAAAAGCTATAGAGAGGGTGGAAATTTTCACAATACATGTATCTGACGAACTATTAGCATCTAAAATACCTAAAACTCTTAGATCTCAATAATAAAAAGATAACCCAATAAAAATGTGCAAAATATCTGAAGAAATGATTCATGAAATAAGATATGCAAATGACCAACAAAGACATGAAAACATGCTGAACATTCGTAATCAGGCAAATGTTAACTAAATCCACAAAAACATACCACTCTACACCCACTATAATGGCTGATATTAAAAGGATCGACACTACCAAATGGTGGCAAAAAAGTGGAGCACGAGTAATGTTTCCAGTAGGGATGCATAAGATTAAAACCACTTTGGAAAACCAAAGTATGGCAGTTTCTTACAAATACAAAAAGTATTTGACTAAAGCAATTGCTAGTTTTCATATATGAATACTTATTGTAATCAAAGCCTGCTTTTAAAACACTTAAAAATATAAAATATATAATTGTTCACTATATAGTCCCTTTCAATCTGCTGGTAAAAATGGTGATTGATAAAGATAGTCTACTTTGAAAAATTAATTGTATGACATCAAATGTCATATCAGGATAAAACCTAAAATGGATGATAGATAGATGATAGATAGATAGATAGATAGATAGATAGATAGATAGATAGATAGATAGATATAGAAATGTCATAATTACATAGTTAGAATTTTGAGCATGTTCAGTGGGGATCATTCTTCTCTTTTCCTCTTGTCATGAATTGGCCTGGCAATGAAGGTTGGGAGTTGGAGTCATCTGAGGGTTTTCTCAGTAAGGTTGGGTAGTTGATGCATGCCGTCAGGTAAGATCTCAACTAAAGTTGTAGCTTCTTAACTTTCTCAAAGTATGGTGGCTGGGTTTCAGGGGTGACTATCTCAAAAGAGAGAGAATCAAATGGAAATTGCATTGCCAAATCTTGGAAATGATTGGCAGAACTTACTAATGAATATATGTATATTTTTATGACCCAGAACTTATACAAATAAGTATAAGTGTAACATAGGTATATATTTATGCCAAACAAATATACAAGAATTATAATAGACACATTTGTGTCTAATAAGGAAAAATACAAAATGGAAACAACCCAAATATTAATCAAGAATAAGATAGACGAATTAAAATATATTTACTGAGTTGTCCTCACTTGGGCTTGATTAAAACTCCCATCCTTTCTTCCTTCCTTCTTTCCTTCCTTCCTTCCTTCCTTCCTTCCTTCCTTCCTTCCTTCCTTCCTTTTTTCCTTCCTTCCTTCCTTCCTTCCTTCCTTCCTTCCTTCCTTCCTTCCCTTATTTACTTACCAAATAAATGAAATATATTTACTGAATGGAATGCTGTATAAACTATTTCTATGTGCAGTAATATGGATTGATTCATAAGCATATTCCTGAGTGAATGCTTGCATGAAACTAGATCTAATAGAGTACAAAATGTTTAATTTAATTTGTATAAAATTTAAAGCCTATAAAGAAAACTCTATGGAGGTAGAAGTTATGATAGGTGTTACCTTGAGGTTATCAACTTGGGGAAGGCATTAGGGAGACGGTTCTATTTCTTATTTGGGTGCCGATTACATTGGTGATTTACTTAATTAAAATGCATTGAGCTGTGCACTTAACACTTGAACACTCTTCTGTATGAATGTTATACTTTAACAAAACATTTACCAAAAATGCATTTACAAATGAACATTTCATGTAATTTATATACCTTAACTGGTGCTTTTGGATTCTTTTAAGCATGCCTATATGCTATTAAAATATAATTCCTTTTCGGTATTTTAAAACAAGACACAAATATGAAAACCTCTAAAGAGTCAATTTTTACATGAGAGCTTTTATGAAAAATTCAGTCAGGAGAATGATTGCCTGTTAACAAAGAGACAGCTCAAGAAGAGCATAAGCTGAACTCTCGTAAGGAACCAGCTTCAGAGACCTAGTTCAAGAACATATGGGTTGGCATAATCTAATCACATTGAATTTTTCTATTTGATAACATTCCTTTTAAAAATCTCTTACGTAGAGAAAATTGGAAATGACAGAGAAAATTGTCACCTTAGTGACATTAATATAGTTAGCTTCAAAATAACTATCATTGTCTTAGATTGTGAATATATTTCTACCTGATTAAGCTGTTCAATTGCTTATAGATTGAGGCAGTCAGCTTGATTTAGACTATATTGTAAATAAAAGTAAAGTCGTAACTTACTTCCGCCTATCTGACAATGGTCATTTATACATTTTCCATTCATTCATTCAAAAACTACATAAAGACATGGACAAGACAGGCATGTACCACATCTCATAAAGTTCAATAAAGTAGGGAATGTTACAAGCTGAATTGTATCCCTCCAAAATTTATGTTGTAGTTCCAATCTTCAGTATTCCAGAATATTACCATATTGGGAGGTAAAATATTTATAAGAGGTGAATAAGTTAAAATGAGGCCGTTAGGGTGGGTCTTAGTCAAATATAACTAGTGTACTCATAAGAAGAGAAATACCAGGGATGCGCACAGTGGAAAGACAATGTGAGGACACAGCAAGAAAGCAGCTGCCCAGAAGTCAAGGAGAGACGTCTAAGGAGGGACCAAACATGGCAACACCTTGATCTTGGACTTCTAGCCTCCAGAACTGTGAGAAAATGAATTTCTGCCATTTAAGTCATCCAGTGTGTGGTATTTTGTTGTGGCAGTCCTCGCAAACTAACATAGGGAGTTACATCATTAGAAGATATTTATATGGATAAGGACAAAATTGCATTTTTTTGCAACTATTACAAAGGAAAAGTATTAGGTTTACAAAACAAAAGTCCTTATCCAGTCAGATATTAGAAAAAGGACCTAAAAAATTTAAGCCAGAAGAGTGAGTTGGATTTAGCAAGGTGAAGTAGAAATTATTCCAGGAATATGAAACAGGGTTGATGGAAAAGACATTGGCCAGTTCTAAGGTCAATGGGCCAGGAGAGTAGTAAATAAAGAGGACAGTGGCACAAGCTAAAGTTGTATTAGTCAGCAGGGATAAAATCCCATACAATCAACCCTTCCTGTAACTATTCTTTAGTGTCTTAATTATTGTATGTGTTATTGTGTATATACATAATTGTATATAATTATTAAATGCATAATTAAAAATTGTATATATTATATAACATATGAATAGATTAATATATGTTTATAGTTATACATATCTATATACATGTATATATCTATTCTCTTTTCAACAAAGTCTTAGGATTTATTATTCCATATAATTTTTATAACCAACTTTTCAAATTCTACCACAAATCCTATTATATGTATATTTTAAATTAAACTTTTTTGCATTCATACTTAATAGAAAGTTAAATCTTTACAATTCTGAGAATGCCCATTTGTGGATATGGTATTATTCACTTTAAAAAATATACATATCTTTAAATCATTTTCGGCTTAATGAAATATTATAAACAGTGTAGAATGTTCCCTTCCAGCTTTCATCTAGCTTTCTCTAAAGTTATTATCAGCAGAAGCATGCTATATTTATCAAAACTAAGAAATTAACATTGTTATGTTACTACTAATGACAGACTTCTTGATATTTTAGCACTTTTTCAATAAAATTTTTATTCGGTTTCAGGATTCAAATCAAGATAACACATTGCAGTTAGTAATCATGTTTCCTTAGTATCTCCCAATCTGTGGCAATATCTCAGTCTTTCCTTTCCTTTTATACCCTGATACTTTTGAAGATCAGGTATTTTAGTCAAGTATTCTGTAGAATGTCCTTCAATTTTTGGTTTGTTTGATATTTTTAAATGAATATATTGAAGTTATAGTTTAGGAAAAAATTTTTACAGAGGCAATGTGCATATGAAATTGACATGACAGTACTACTAATGTTAACCTGATCATTTGATTCAGTGTCTGCCAGGTTTCTCCACTTAAAAGTTGCTATTTTTCCCTTCTGATATTCTCTTACTTGGAAAGGATTCACTCAGTCCAGTCTATACTCAAGGAGAGGGTAATTCAGATCCACTTTAGAGAAGACGGTGTCTAAAAAAATGGTAGTGATATGTACCAAACACCAATGCAATCAGTAAACTCAAAGAGAGATACTTTAAGATTAGGCAAAATTCTATTTCTACATAGATTAAAACATAAAAAATAAACAGAAAAGGAAAGCAATAACTATACTGGCATATTTAAAGTTAATCATCAGATTTTTAGTCAGTATTCAAGGAAACATAACACTGGAATGTTTTGAGGAGTAATCAATGAAAACCAATGGTAGTCACAAGAGTAAAATGAAATGGAATAGTCAAAGCAAACATTTTAAATGAGCTAGATGGACATAAAGAAGTAAGAGTAAAGGAAGAGCAGAACTTCACTGCAAGACAAAAATGTAGGAAGATGAGAAGAAAAAATGGACAACATTGAGCTGCCAGAAACACAGAGGTAAATAAAAAATCAGTATTATATGATAACAACTACTATGAATAATTATATACCAACAAATTGGATAATTTAGAAGAAATTGATAAATTCCTAGAAACATACAGTCTATCAAGACTGAATCATGGGGTGCTTGGATGGCTCAGTTGTTTGAATGTCTACCTTTAGCTCAGGTCATGATCCCAGAGTTCCGGGACCTAGTCCCACATTGAGCTCCCTCCTCAGTGGGGAATCCACTTTTCCCTCTGCCCCTCACTCTGCTTGTGCTCTCTCTCACTCTCTCTCTCTCAAATAAATAAATAAAAATTTTAAAAGAAGACCAAATCATGAAAAAATAGAAAATTTGAACTGACTGATAACAAGTAAGGAGATTGAATAAAAAAACCTCCCCCAAAATAAAAGCTCAGGACCACATAGTTTAACTGGCGAATACTACCAAACATTTAAAGAAGAATTAATATAAAATTGAAGAGGAAATAACATTCCCAAGTTCATTTTATAAGGCCAGCGTTGTGCTGATACTGCCAGATAAAGATACTATAAGAAAACTACAGGTCAGTATCCCTGGTAAGTATCGATGTAAAAATTCTCAACAAATTCCTGGTAAACTGAATTCAACAGCATATTAAAATGATGAAACACCATTATTAAGTGGGATTTATCTCTGGGATGCAAGAATGATCCAACATATGCAATCAGCAAATGTGATAGATCGCAACAATATTATAGAATAAAATATAAAAAGCACATGATCATCTCAATAGATGAAGAGCAAGCATTTGACAAAATTCAACATCCATTCATGATAAAAACTCTGAATCAGTTGGGTAGAGGTGGAACATACTTTCACATAATAAAGTTGACAAGCCCACAGCTACTATCATACTCAGCGGTGAGAGACTGAAAGCTTTTTCTCTAAAATCAGGGACAAAATAAGGGTACAGTCTCACCTCTCCTATTCAGTATTGTACTGGAAATCTTAAGAAATGCATTCAGGAAGAAAAAGAAATAGAAGGCATCTGAATTAGAAAAGAAGAAGCAAAATTATCTCTGTTTGCAAATGACATACATGATTTTATATACCAAAAGTTTCAAAAATCCCATAAAAAACTGAACCAATGAGTGGTGCCTGAGTGGCTCAGTTGTTAAGCATCTGCCTTCAGCTGGGGTCATGATCCTGGGGTCCTGAGATCAGCCCGGCATCGGGCTCCCTGCTCAGCAGGAGGCCTGCTTCTCTCTCCCACTCCTCTTGCTTGTGTTCTCTCTCTCACTATCTTTCTCTCTGTCAAATAAATAAAATATTAAAGAAAAAGAAACTAAACTAATGATTAAATGCAGTAAATTTGCAGGTTACAAAATTGTATACAAAAAATAATATGCATATATATAAACTAACAATAAAATATCTGAAAGAGAAATTAAGAAAACAATCCCATTTACATTATCATAGAAACGAATGAAATACTGGGGATTAATTTAACCAAGAAGGTGAAAGATTTATAAATTGAAAACTATAATATACTGATAAAATAAATTAAAAATAAAATAAAAGGGACAATATACTTATTCTTTGATGGAAAGAATTAATTTTGTTAAAATGTCCATGCTACTCAATCTATAGATTCAATGCATTTCTATCAAGGTAACAATGGCATCTTTTGTAGAAATAAGAAAGGAAGAAGAAGAAGAAGAAGAAGAAGAAGAAGAAGAAGAAGAAGAAGAAGAAGAAGGGGGAGGGGGAGAAAGAAGAAAGAAAGAAAGAAAGAAAGAAAGAAAGAAAGAAAGAAAGAAAGAAAGAAAGAAAGAAAGAAAGAAAGAAAGAAAGAAAAAGAAGAAAAAGAAAAACAGTTTTACAATTCATAGGGAACCACAAAAGGCCCCAAATAGCCAAAGCATTCCAGAGAGAAAAGAACAAAGCTAGATACATCACACTTCCTCATTTCAAAGTATATTACAAAGCTATAGTAATCAAAACCTTATGCTACTGGCATAAAACAGACACATATTGTTGGAACAGAATTGAGAGTAGAGAACTAAACCCATGCATATATGGTTAACTAGTATTTGACAAGGGAGCCAAAAATACTCAATGGAGAAAATAGTCTCTTTAATAAATGGTGTGCAAAAACACACACACACAAAATGAGCTTGGGCTCCCATCTTTTACCACTCACAAAGATTAACTCAAGTGGATTAAAGACTTAAATGTAAGACGTGATACCATAAAACTCCTAGAAGAAAACAATAGGAGAAAGCACTTTGACATTGGTTTTAACAATGATCTTATGGATGTGATACTTAAAACACAAGCAACAAAAAGCAAAAATAAACAAGTAGGACTACATCAAATTGAAAACAAAAGAAATAACAGCAAAAGAAATAACAAAATGAAAAAGCAACTCATGGAATGAAAGAAAATACTTGTAAACCACATACCTGATAAATGTTTAATATCAAAAATATTTGGGGAACTCAACTCAATAACAAATAAACAAATAATCCAGTTGAAAAATGGGCAAAGTATACGAACTGACATTCCAAAGAAGACATATGTATGGTCAAAAAGTACATGAAAATGTGCTCAACATTCCTAATCATTAGAGAAATGCAAATCAAAACCACAATTAGATATCACTTCATACCTGTTAGGATGTCTAATATCAAAAAGGTAAGGTAAATGCTGGTGAGGATTGGGAGAGAAGGGAACTAACTAAGTCATACAGAGAACAGATTGTTGGTTTCCAGGGACATGGGGTGGTGAAGATGGGCAATGGATACAAATTTCCAACTATCGGATGAGTAAATTCAGGTGAGGTAAAGTACAACATGAGGACTCTAATTAAAATATACTGTATTGCATATTTGAAAGTTGCTAAGAGAGTAGATTTTAGAAGTTCTCACCACAAAAAAATTGTAACTATTGGTATGATGTTTTCATTTACTAACGTATTGTGGTAATCACTTCACAATATATACATATAATGTCAAATTGTTATGTTGTATACCTTAAACTTATTTATCACAATGTTATATGTAATTTATGTCTCTAAGTTTTGGGGGTAAAAACCTAAAGCAAAGAACATAGGATTCAGTTTCCATTACTTTAAATTGGGTTTAGATATAACACAAAAATCACAAGTGGCAAAAAATATATGGATAAACTGGGCCTCCTAAAAATTAAAAAAAATGTTTCTGGACTGGAAGGACATCATGAAGAAAGAAAAGATCACTGTAGGAATGAGAGAAAATATTTCCAAATCCCCTATCTGACAAGGATTTTATCAAGATTATTTAAAGAACAATTCCAACTCAAAAATGAAAAGATAAATAACCCAATTTTTTTAAATAGGCGAAAGATTCTAATAGACATTTCTCCAAAGAAGACATAGAAATAACAAATAAGCACCTGAAAAGATGCTCTGTATCATTAGTCATTAAGGAAAAGCAAGGCAAAACTTTACTGAGGTTGTACTAGAGTGGATAAAAAAAAAAAAATCCCAAGTGTTGGAGAGAATGTGGAGATAATAGATCCGTCATACTTTGCTGATGTGAATACAAAATTGTTTAGTTGCTGGAGGAAACAGTTTGGAACTTGCTCAAAAAGTTGGATACAGAATTACCTCATAACTCAGCAAATATAATCCTAGGTATGTATGCAAGACAAATTAAAACATGGCCACACAAAAACCTGTACATTAACATCAGCAGTAGCATTATTTGTAATAGCAAAACTGGAAAAAACCAAAATGTCCATCAACCAACAAATGGATAAACAAAATGCGATATATCTATACAATGAAATATTATATCAACATTAAAAATAAGTGAAGTAAGGACATATTCTAAAATAAGGATTAACCTTAAAAGTTTATTCTAAATGAAACAACCAAATCATAAAAAAATTCATATTATATGATTTTCATTTATATAAAATGTCCAGAACAGGAAATCCACCAAAACAGAAAATGGATCAGTGTGTACTAGATGGTGGGGGACGAATGAATGAAGAGTGCTAAAGGGTATGCGTTTTTTTTTTTTTCTGGGTGGTGACACTATTCTGAACTTAGATAGGAGTAATGGTTGCCCAACTCTGTGAATATACTAAAAACTACTCAATAGTATATGTACTTAAAAAAGATAAATTTTATGGTATGTGTGGTATGTGAATGACATCTAATGAAGCTGGAATTTAAAAAACACAATGAAAAATGTTTCTCTTTGCTTCACATGTGAAAGAATAATTAGAAAATTAGAGTGATATTTTGAAAACTTATATTCTAAGAGTTCATATTGTAAATGTAAGCATTTTACTCGGTTGTGCACCCCATATTGAAGTGATTGTCATGCTTGGCTACATATTAGAATCACCTCAAGAATGTTTATAAACTATGTCAGGGAACATGCAAGATCAATTAAAGAGAAATTCTGGGGCTATGAGCCAGTCAGAAACATTTCTTAAATCTCCACAATGATTCTAAATATAGCTAAATAGAGAATCACTATAATTGTGCCATATATAAATGAGTATAGTCTATAACGTAAGAGGAGGAAAGAGATTAGATGATCGTACAATTTACAGTAGTACTGACCTATAGTGAAGTGGGTGTAACTGAAAGGTTTAGATTCAGCAAATAAAAATGTCATAGCAGTTGTGACTATTTTTGTATCAGTATAATGTGTTATTTGTTCAAACAATGAATAAAAGTTAATAGGTTTGTCTTGATAATAGATCAAGAATCTCACATTCAGACTGGGTTTTTACAGAATTAAAAATATAAAAAGAAGAAATTAATAGTATATATTTGATACATTACATGACTCAAACTGGCAAATCCTCTAATCAAAAGATTTATCAGCATGGCTACCAAAGGTTCTATTTTCTCGTACGCAATTTGCAATAACACAAATTAAAATGAAAAATATCTCAAGTACAACAAAGGGAAATATTTTTTTGAGATTTGTATATGTCTGAAATAAGGAGATTGTGTATGTGTTATATTTGTATTATATTACAATTGCACTTAAAAGACCATTTTGAAAATAATTTCAGTTGAAATTGCCTGTATCTGCAAGACAGTTCTCTTTCAGGATGAAAATCACATTATCAATTATTTATTGAATATTTTTTTCCCTTTTGAAGTAAAATGTGTTAATATTTTACAAACAAAGTTTGGGAGAGTACACATTTGAAATATTTCTTTGCTTTCCTTAGCTATAGAAAAGAAGCAGCTTTAAATGCAAATTTTGGAAGTAGTCAATGAAAATATTAATTAAAATCCTGTAAGGTATGGACAAGGCTAAGTAAATTTAGAATTTCCATTTGCTGAGAAAAAAAGTTTTATATCAATGAATTTTTGTAGTTTAATTTTCCAGATTTGAAGTTATTTTCAATTCATGATGAAATTTATAAAATAAAACAAAAAGTAATTAAATAAACATGAAAGAAAACCATGAACCAGAAAACTTTCTTATATTTTATTTATTAACACACAGTAGATATTTTATTTCATTTCTTGCCAAAGGTGTAACAAAGAAGGTATGGAACAATTAGTGGTCATCATTTTATAATACCTTTAACTTCACATTAACTTCAATTATTTCCTATTTGAATGACAATAAAGGAGCTCATAAATTCCTGAGCAATAAAATGCAATGAAATATTATTGATCGCCCTTTAGGTACAATGAAGTGATTTAGACAGTAATTAGTAACTGCGACACATTTTCCTTGTTTATAGTAAGTGGGTTTAAATTTCATTTTTTTCCCAAGTTCTCTAAAGAACATTCACTGAAATTTTTAAATTACTCTATCAAATAATTGCTCCTCCTCTACTTTTTCTAAAAATTGACTTAAATTCATCCTTGATTTACTTAGATTCCCGTTACATATCACACTGCAAAACACTGAAAAAGCTATTTTAAATATGTTAATAGCTAAGAAAGAATTTGTGTGTGGTTTTTGCCCCCATGCTTGGTAATGTGGAGGCTCAGTCCTCATGTTTTTACCGTGTGAATGAGGTACTCTCTGTTAAGGGCTGAAATTCAAGTGGGTAAATGAACGAAGTTGACAAGGTAGATATTCTCTCCTGGGAATTTGGTTTGCTGATTGAGAACCTAGTCATTCTCTAATAGTATTAAACTTGAGGGAAAATGCAATCCGGAATTTTATTGGAATAGACATTTCCTGATGAGATTACAGAGAAAAGAAATCCAGTTTGCTGAGAGAATGATGCAGATGAGATGAGACATTTCACAGTGACTGTCTGAGAAATTAGATGTCAGGTCCCAGTGGATTTCCACCCAAAGTATCTCAGGTGGTCCCACTGCATTTCCCACCCATTCAGCTTTGCTTTCCATGAGATGGCAAGGTATCTTTACACACCTTTCCCCTTTACTTTGCCCCACTGTGTGTGTGTGTGTGTGTGTGTGTGTGTGTGTGTGTGTGTGTGTGTACACGCACTCATTTTACTTGGTTTCTTCTTTTAGGGTAGCTTGGATTGGTTTCTGTTTCTTGAATCTATAATGTTCTTGGCTAGTACAAAAAGAACACTTGTAGTAGAACTGAACTCCAAGGCAAAATTTAAAGAATAAATTAATCTTGCTAGCTCATATTTATAAAATTTTACATTTTCATAAAACTTTGTACTTATCTCACAATCTTCAGTTTATTGTTTGGAATACTCTTACTATTGGAAGTTGTTTTTAAGAAAGAAGTTTCACAAGTATGTAATTGGATTTAAATTATTTTTTTAAGTGTGATTACAAATAAACTGGCTTCCTTTAATATCTAGACTTTCAAATAAAATTGCAATAATTTGCAAAATAAAAGCTAGGTCCATTAGAATGTTGTTTAATGCCCATTTCAATGCTAGAGTGTGGCATAGTTGCTAAAAAATCTTATTTAAAATAATTGAATTTTCTTAACATTTTCAGAATATCTCTTGACCCCTTACCACATACTGTGAGTGTATCTGTGTATATACTTTTGGATTAAGAGTAAAGTCTCTGTGTGTTATGTATTAAAAGTGTAGAGTTATATTTATATCTCAGAAACACATCTCAACTGTTTAAATACATGGAGGTGCATGTCCTTATTTATTCTTGCTGGTTGCCAAATTTCATTCATTAGAATGTCTTATTTAAGAGCTACTAAAAATAACAACAATTTAGAGTGTAATTTACCAGAGACAAAATTAGTCAAGTCAGTGAAGACAATTAAATAAGACAGTTTAATAAAAACTTCATAAATATTTTATTTAGTCCATTAGTGATTTCCTCTTGTTCTACCAAAAACAGTACCTCCTTTCCTTCTTAATGTACATTTAATTAAGCTAATATAATGTACAATTTGATTAAAGGCTTTCCCCAGTTACTTCTACATTATTGTATGAAAAATGATGTCACATGATGTCATATCTTTGACTGTATTATGGCGGAATGTTGAATACTTCATGTCTCCATGTTTAGGAGGCACCGGAGGGATGGATAGCGTAGCAGTTAAAAACATGGATTCTTGATATAGACAACCTAGGTTAGAATTCCAAATCTGCAGTTTATCAGCTGTGTGCCTATGGGCAAGCTGCTTCACCTTTCTGTATTTCAGTTTTCGCATCTGTAAAAGAGAGACGATAATAACTAGGTTGACAGTTATCCTAAATGTTAAATGAAGTAATACTTTAAAAACAATTAGGACAGGATCTGGCATAACATAAAGTATTTGCTATTATTTGTATGTGTCTTGGAGACACAAAAATGTGTCTTGCATTGCATGTACTTTTTTGTTGAAAATCAAACCTAGTGTTTTGGAGAGTTGAAGCCGAGGTAAATACATATTCTCAGACTTGAGCTTGCCTCTCTTTCTGCTAGGCGTATACTGTGGGGGGGGGGTGTATTAATAGAGTCAGGAGTTGAACTGGATTTGAAATTTGTTTGTCTGCGTTGCACGCAAGGCTTGAAATTCTCATAATAATATCTTCTTTGCAGAGTGTGTGGGTTTGTCAGAGGATTCTTCTCAATTTCTGCTCCTTGCTTGTCTTTGATTCCTCCTATTGCGTAACTGCTCACCACAGATTAACTATTTCTTACGGTTCTTCCTGCTGCATTTCTGGTTAGTTTTATGTGAGTTTTGTTAGTATGGTGGTGGGGTGTGGGAGAAGAACATTCTCTTATGTTCTGATTAAGCTGAGTCTTAGACTGGCAGTAGAAATCTAGGTCCTGGGGATGTATGTGGCCATCACCCTCTCTCTACTCTAGAGCTGGATTCATCAAATAGTCCTGCTCAAATCTAGTGATAGAATTTAAGTGTTATTTGAAGTGTTACTAACATGATATTAGAATTTCTGTATATGTAAGAAAAATAAACTTGAAAATAAATATGTCTTGTACTTAACATGGTCTAAACATTGGGTTAGTGGATATGATTTTCTTTATCAACATTTTATCAATGTTTTTGGTCCTATTTCTCTGGGTTTGGTGTAACTTTTGAGACTAGGGGGAAAGCCCAAATTGTATTTGAAACATATCATTTGGCTGTGTAAATGTCTGCTTAAATGGGTCAATGATGATGTTGCCATTACTATCAAATAAGGTTTTAGTAAATTACCTTTTTTGGGATGTGGATTGAATGATTTTAAGGTTATATATATCATTATTTTATCAACTAAAACATTTAATAAATATGTCATTATGATTGATATTGATAAAAATGACCGAAAATGTTTTTTTCAAATATTGCTTATTTTTGATAATGTATTTGTTATTCAGCTCTTTTCTTGGATAATTTAGTATAATAAAGAAAATGGTAGCTTCATTGAACAACAAACACATTTGCGGTACTTTGGATTGTCATTTTGAACCTAAATATTCATTTTATGTCACTGTAATTTTAGCTGCAGAAGGATAATAATGCTGTTGTTAATGTGATGTGGAGTACAATGATTGTTTAGAAAATTATTGAACCCATAAAGACTCGCTTTTAACAGGTAGTTTTTACACAGGCTACCTCTTCATCAGAGGGGTATAAACAGACCACAAGACCCAAGAAGTGCCCTCAGGCTAAGTATAATTTCCTTTTTTTATTTATAACCTAGATACATTCCTTTTTCATATTACGCATTTCTGTTGTACAAACTTCTACGAAACTCTTTTTGGGCTTTCTTCCAGAATTGAGATAGTTAGGTCATTAATTTCCTGATCTTTGCAGTTTACTTTATTTGTAGATAGCTTTCTCAGCATAATATCATTAACCCAGTGAGAATTCATCCTTTACTATGAAGCCTGCACAGTTTCATCTCAACCAACTACCCCACTGGGGAGCTGTGTTCTGGGCAGGCCTCTCCCTGAGACTTAAACACTACAGCTTGTTTCTTCTTACATTGTATATTTCACCCAATGCCTCCCATTAAGTTGTTGATTTTACTTCTAAGTATTAACTTCTTCAATAAAATATATTTCCTTATGAGCAGTATCACCAAAGAGAAAATATGTTCTTTCCAGATACTATATTTAATTTAGGTTTCTAATCTTGGACGGTTCATTAATTTTATTTTGCTTTAGTTTACTTACCTATAAACTGAAAGATTTGGGTGAGACTCCTTTGAGGGTGCATTAATCAAAACTGGAGATAGTTTTCAGGGCTTTCTACTTGGGCAGTTAGAGACCTGGAGTTAGAGTTCCTATGATTAATATTCCCCTTTCGAAGTTTTCATTGATTAGGTACTGCTACGACTCTCAGACATGTTGAATTTACATACCTAGGAATTTCTAAAATTGGCTTACCAACAAATTTAATTATTATAATGTATTGAAGAGACAAACAGAAGCTCGTGGAATACTAGAAACACATACACACATACACACACAGTGGCTTTACCAATGACTCAACTCTGAAATTCAAAATAGATTTTATATATTTAACATGGACCAATTTTATTTATAAACATTGCAGAAGCTATAAGAGGAAATATATGTATTACCTTCCACCATGTCATTCTCAAAGGCAGATTATTATATAACAAGAAAACATTGTGATATATTATTATTTGAAGTATCACAATAAATATTAAATGGAACATATCATTGTGATCATGATTTTTTTCCCTAGAACCAATGAATGTATTAATATAGCAGGGAAAATGCTTTCTATTAAAGAATGCTATTAAACAAATAGATTTACATAAATTAGAATCATCCAATAAATCTAAATTTCCTTATTATATCAATATTTTAAATAATTTTTCTAATTAATGATGTAGGCTGATGCATTAGCTAGAACACTAATCCAGTGTCTTTCTATTAGATTTTTAAATCCAGAAAGTCTGCATCAATTGTTAGCTTACTCAATCACTTATTCAGAATTTTTCCAAATGTTTAGTTGGAATGCATTGAGGTGATTTTCCAGTATATTTCAATGTTACAGTGAATACTGAATATTGGTAATATATTTCATGATACGATTATCACTTTATTCTCAGAAGTATTATTTTTAATACACAACTAGTTGTAATTTGATATATTTTTACCTTTCATTTTTATTCTAATTCCTGTTGATTCATTTTGGACTGAATGTGTGCTTACATGAGTGTATTAGTACCATTTTCTTTTCAGTTTTTTCTTGTTTGTTTGTTTTGGGATTTGGGCAGAGTTAGGCCAGCCTCATGGAAGGGATCAAGTTCACATGTGCTCTCACATTTATACTGCCTTGAACTTATTTTTTCCATTTTATCCAAAGTTTCTTATTATTGTCATAGAGTGGACTGAAGCAAGCTAATCTGCCACAGCCAGAAACAGAAATTGACATTTTATTGTACTTTACTTCTATTTTCTGCATAAAATGTCCTTCATTCCCCGCTCAATTTATTCCAATGTATTTTACGAAGTGATACTTACTCCTTGAAATTTTCTGTTTTTTGATCAGAAAGTAGCTGTGTTATAAATAGTGTTGTCATAATTAAGTCAATGGGTTCCTGAGTCAGAGAGACTCAAGTTCAAATCCCAATTTGGCCACTCTTGTCTTTGTGATCTTTGAATTATTTAACCTATCTTAGTTTTCATATTTCCTAAATGTGTAATGTTTGTAATAACTGTATCAATCCCCTGACCTGTTGTGAATATTAAATATTGAATGCATGCAGGTTTTCTGGCATTTAGTATTAAATATATTTTAGCTAGTATCATGTATATATTTCATAAACATTCCCATTTATTCTATAAAATATAGATCACATGGGTGATGTTTAACATGATGTTTCCCAGTTCTATACTATGAATAATAGTTTAGAAATTTGAAGACTTCTGGCAGAACTCTAGTTGAGAAGTATGATCAGCCATTTTTCATTCTATTTTATTCTTTTAAAAAAATAAATATAGTATCTTAGTACACCAAGGACTGTGTGCAAAGGAGAGCATCATCTTATTTTTTAACTAGTATTATTAGTAGTATTTATCACTATACACAAAAATAGAAAAGGAAAATAGTCAACATATTTGTAATGTCATTCCCTCATTAGAAACATAGAAAACATAAACCTGCTTAAATATTGGGCTGCCTGGCTGGCTAAATTGGTAGAACATATGACTCTTGATCTCAGGATTGTGAATTCAAGTCCCACTTTGGGTGTAGAATCTACCTAAAATAAAAATTACCAAAAAATCCCTCAAAAAACAACAACAACAAAAAAAACTGTTTAAAGATTATACTAATGATATTTATAGAAAATATTTTTTTCTCTCCTTTTCTCTTTCCCCTTTCCATCCTTCTAAGATAATGAAGGATTTTCTTTTAGTAGTGTGCTGTGAAGCTCTTTCTACTTATGACCTATAATGTAGATCTAACAAATGACTTTATACATTCTAATAAGTAATATAATATGAACCTGTTTATAACCTATCTGAATTTAGACTGCTTCTTTTTGTGATTGTGGCTGTTATTTTATTATTTTTTTCTTTTTATTTTAATTTAAATTCAATTAATTAACATATAGTGTATTATTAGTTTTTAGAGGTAGAGTTCGGTGATTCATCAGTCTTCTATAATATGCAGTACTCATTACATCATGTGCCCTTCTTAATGTCCATCACCCAGTTAACCCATCCCTCCACCGCCTTTCCCTGCTAGCAACCCTAAGTTTGTTTCCTATGATTAAGAGTCTTTTATGGTTTGTCTCCCTCTCTGATTTCATCTTGTTTTATTTTTCCCTCCCTTCCTCTATGATCCTCTGGGTTTTTTTTTCTTAAATTCCACATATGAGATCATATTATTGTCTTTCTCTTATTGACTTATTTCACTTAGCTTAATACAGTCTAGCTCCATCCATGTTGTTGCAAATGGCAAGATTTCATTTTTTGATGACTAAGTAGTATTCCATTGTGTGTGTGTGTGTGTGTGTGTGTGTGTGTGTGTGTGTGTATACCACATGTTTATCCATTCATCTGTCAATGGACATCTGGGCTCTTTCCATAGTTTGGCTATTGTGGACATTGCTGTTATAAACATCAGGGTGCAGGTGCCCCGTCCAGTAACTACATTTGTATCTTTGGGGTAGATGCCAGTAGTGCAACTGCTGGGTTGTAGGGTACTCAATTTTCAACTTTTTGAGGAACTTCCATACTGTTTTCCAGGGTGGCTGCACCAGCTTGCATTCCCACCAACAATGTAAGAGGGTTCGGCCAAACTTTTTCAGCCTGCTTTTCAGAAATAGCAAATTTCCTAGAAGCAATATATACTTAGGGAGCATGTAGAAGAGGAATAATGTTTGGCAAGCAGCACTACAGCTGCTGATCATGACTACTGAAAAGAATGAGATTTAAATCATCTGAAATACAAACACAAAAAGATCCATGAGTAGTTGAACTCTTAAGTGATAAAAAGTATTGAATTAAAAGTAGAATTGAAAAACAGATCCCAGAGATGTTTCGTTTAAAAACACTAAAAATAAGCATAAAATAAATTTAGGTGATCTTCTCAAAAATGATAAAAATAAGCAAAATTACACAAAACTATATGTGAAAATAAGGATGTAGCTATAAATACAAAGTAAATAAAATAATTACATGCAATCAGTGTTTTCAACCTTATGGAAATTCTTTTGAAATCTTTGATGAAAACATGTTAACAAATATATAAATCATCAGATACCAGGAGGTAAAGCAATTTAAAAGTTAAATTATATAAAAGGAAAATAGAAAAGTATTGAATTACCTTATTCATTAAAGCACCAGGCATGACTATTTTCACAGATGTATTCAATGATATATTTGAGTAAACTGTATTTCTAATGGTACTTAAGTTCTTCAAGAGGATATAAAAGGTAGGAGAGATTTTTTGTTATTGTGGCATAATCAGAATAACAATGATAAAAAAATTTTCACAAAAACAAAACAATGAAAAATACAGACCAGATAATTTTAGAATTGGTGCAAAATACCTTAAATAAAATTTAATCTACCTATAAAGATTTAAAATATTTAAATCTGACCAGGTGAAGTTTATCCCAAGAATAGAAAATTCTCCAAAATTAGGAAATCTTTTAATATAGTTAATCTAAGTCTGTGAGGATAATGTGGTTTTCTATATATATTTAAAAATTTATGAAATCCAGTAACTATTCCCTTTTTTAAAAAGGTTTTTATAAAAATAAAGCAGAACCTGAAATGTACTTTATTTACATAAGAAAAAAGGAGGAAGGGAAACCCATTAAATATTTATCCCCTAAACAAAACATATTGATTTTTTTTTAATTTTCCAGCTTCTCAATCTCAAGCATAATTTTAAGAGTTAACACAGTATCACCAATATTTAAAAATATACAATCTCCAATTAGCAAATCTATTATTTCCATTTCCATTTTCTATCAGTGTTTTCCTGTTGGCATTGACTGAAATGCCATGAAATGTCGGCATTTATTGAAATGCCAAAGGCATTAATTGAAAAAGTCCATCTTCCTACATAACCCTAGAGAATTGAGAGGTAGAATGTTCTTTAAAAAATTTCATTGTGAATATAACTCATTTTTATTTTACTACTGTAAACCATTAAGATATGAAATACAAATAAATGGTGATCTTTATTTGATTTATAAACATAGAAACCAGTATAAATGATTAGTTTCATGTAATTGACATATATTTATTTAGTATCTTCAGAGAAGTTCTGGCCTACTAGAACTTTTATTCTAGTAAGAAGGAATGGGGAACTGCCTGAAGTATTATTTTAGAAAAGATGATCTGGGAAAGTGTTGGAGGAGGTAATGGAGAGAATGTGACCTCTGGTTAACCCAAGACCTGGAACTAGGCAACTGGAGGCTCCTCCTCCTCCCCTGTCCTTGGAATTGCAGTTCTACCCACTGTTCCCACAATGGAAGCTGTTTCAAGATGGTAACCTTGAGAGAGTAAGGTGATGTTGAGATCATCTGGATGGTATACTTGACTGAACCCAGTTAAGGCTTCTATAAAAATATTTAAGGTTGTGGTTGGCTTGTGGAGATCTACTTGTCTTGCAGCTGCCTAACACCAGCCTTGTATATATGGTCCTCTGCTTATTAAAACTGCCATCTTCCCATCAAGAGTGTTCTGCCTTGTTGTTCCATCTCTCCTTTCCCTTGGTGTTCGGGGAATCAGTTTTTGTTTTTGTTTTTTTTTTTAATGATTTTTTATTATATTATGTTAGTCACCATACAGTACATCCCCGGTTTCCGATGTAAGGCTCGATGATTCATTAGTTGTGTATAACACCCAGTGCACCATGCAATACGTGCCCTCCTTACTACCTATCACCAGCCTATCCCATTCCCCCACGCCCCTCCCCTCTGAAGTCCTCAGTTTGTTTCTCATAGTCCATAGTCTCTCATGTTTCATCGGGGAATCAGTTTTTAAATGAAGAGAAGATTTCTCTAAAGAGTTGTTGTTGTTTTTTTTTGTGTGGTTTTTTTTTTTTTTTTTTGGTGGGGGAAGCAAAGCCAGAACAAGGAAAGAGCTGCCTGAGGAGAGAAATATAAAATGCATTTGGGAAAGAGGGAAGAACATAGCAAAATTGTGCTTGGCAGTTTAAACTAATAGCAAGAAAGCTAATGTGGCAGGAACACATAGAGTTTTAAGCCAGATAGATATCCAGGGGTCAGTTGATATAGGGCTCATTAGACCAAGGCTGAAGGTATTTGGATTTATTCCAAATGTAATGGGTCCAAATGTATTGGAGGTGACTAAACATGTAAACAACACAGTATGATTGGCATTTGAAAAGCATCATTCGAGATCCAGTATGGACTATTGACTTTGAAGGGCAAAATGAAAACCATGGGAAACAGGTGGATTTTTCTCAGTGAAAGAGAACAATCGCTAAGTAGGACGATGATGAGGTCATGCAAAACAGCTGGATATGGGTTTATCCTAAAGAAACTAAAGAATGTACTTATAGAATAGTTGTGGGGATGAGAACAAAAGAGTTAAGTTTGATTCCAAAGACAACCTAATTAGCCAAATGAATGCTGTTGCTATTTCCTGAAATACAGGTAACAAAGGAGAAAGACATTTTTGCAGGAAATTAAAAAAATTTCTTATGACACATGTACTTTGAGATACCTGAAGTGCAACATAAACAAGGTAGCTTGATAAATGATCCCATGCTGCAGGGGAACTCAGTTCTGGTGAACATATAACAAAAATTAAGACCTACTGAGAAGAGATTTCTGAATAACATTTCAGCATTTTTGCCGTACAAAAATAACACTATATTTTTTTCTGCTTATAATTCAAGGTCTCAAGATTTAATAATATTTAATCAGAACTAAAGCAAAATGGTGATTTTAACACTAATTGTTAAAGTTGTAGATTGACCTAGGTATGAATAATGATTCAGTTTGGAATATGGCTGAAGGTACAAGAAATGAGGGATAAACATTTGTTTTTTGTTTGCTTCTTTTTGTTTATTCTGTTCAGAGATCAGGAGAGTTCTCATTAATGGCACTGAATGAATAGTGAAATGAAATTAAACATTTTTAAGCCTCTCTTTTAACTACTTAAAATATAAATCACTGAAAAACTAAAATGTCACCAGTACAAGAAAATAATGTGGTAAAATAAGAACAGTGCTTGTGTTAATAACACAAGGCTCAGTCTCCTCTTTCATATCCTTTAGGAAAGTGACATATTATTTGATGTTTTACTCTTTTAGTTGTTGTTTGTAGCTGTGACATATAGTTATCTTATGTGCCAGGTTACTTAATCCTAATGACTTTTACAAAGATTTTGGGATAGAAAAAGGTTAAATGACTCATCCAGAATCACACAATGGGTTAGTGTGGAGCCAGGATTTAAACTGAGGTAGCCAGGCTCCGTTTCATACTCTGATTTCTATATGGTCTTGACTCTGTGTTTTTATACAATTCTTATATACATTTATTATAAAACGTGGTACATTGTTTTATAATGGATCATGTTTCTATCATTAGACCATGAGTCACTTTGTCCATGGTTTTACTCACCTATATAATCCTAGTCTCCACCTAGGATCCTGAACAAAGTAGATAAAGAATAAAAGATATCTGAAAGAATGTTTATATTCCAGAGAGTCATTATGAAAATTACATCATGCATATTTAATGAATGAGTTAATGTTGAAAGTTATAGAGGACTATAATCTTAGAAATAAGAAAGGAAAAACAATTTACAGCTTGAAAAATGATAAAAAAACAATAATATTGTATTTTTAAAATCTGGATTTTACTTTCTGTGTTGGCAAAGCCAAAGCTAATTAAAAGTTCATAGAGATTTGTAAGCTTCTCTTTAGAGTAAACAATTAAATTTACAATATTACCTTTAATAGCATACCATATGCATATAATCAATGAACACCTCAGTAACTTCAACTTGGTACAGATTCATGTTTTAGGATACTTCTAGATTTCACTGAAAAATATTTCTTAAGTGGAGCATCTTCTATGTTCCCAAATGGACTTATTCTTCCCTTTTAATGTCTCAATCAAGATTTTTAGAATGCTTCCTTAAAAATATTTTTGAGTAGTTAAGATGGTGGAGTAGTAGGAGGACCTTATACTTAGCTCATCCCTCAAATACAACTAGATAATTGTCAAATCATTCTGAATGCCCAGAAAATCGATCTGAGGACTGAGAGAACAAACTGCACACCTAGAGGGAAAAAAGAGGCCACATCCTGGAAGGTAGGAGGTGCGGAGACGTGATTTGGGAGAGAAAAGAATCACAGGTGCTGTGGAGGGGAAAGAGCCATGATCAGTGAGAGAAGGGAGAGAGGAAGAGAGACAGATAAAGCAGCATGCAAGGGATTGCATAAGAAAACACTTCCCCAAAAACCATTGGGTAAAGGTGAGGGGGGACTAGGAAAATGAGAGTGGCTGATTATAGCAAGTTTTTACAGGCAGCAGAGCTGAAAGTCTGAATTTTTAGAAGTCCACACCATCACCAAGTGGAGCCTGGTGGGTGTGGAAGTGCTCCTGGGTTGAAGGAAGGCAAGAGGCCCAGGAGGGGAGAGTCTGCTCTAAGGTACCCCTGGGTCATGCTGAGAGAAACAGTTCCCCATCATGGAGTGGATTTGGGAAAAGCAGTACTTCCTCTCAGGGGACAAAACTGCTAGCAGCAACATTGACCTGCCCCATTCATTAGTGTAGGGGCAGAGACACCTGCTGAGGGCAGTTGATCTAGATGCTGTTTTTTTGCATGCGTGTTCTGTGACTGTTTTTCTGGGACAAACTGGTACCTGCTATAGCACAGTGAGACCCTCCCCAAGAGGATCAGAACAGGTCCATGTCACACAGCATCCCTAAAATTTGAAGTTTCGAAACCCTATCTGGCGCCTGAGATAAAACACAGGAGCACTGTACTACGGGGTGGGCAGAAAGCTCAGGTGAAGACAGGGTGAAGGCAAGGACCTAACAGAATCTTGGAACACAAGATGGGAGATTATTCACTCTTCTGTGAGGACTACCTGAACATCAGCTGGTGTGAAATGTCATCTCCAGGGAAGAGAGCTGGCTGACTCCATTTTTCACCTGTCCCATCTGCACTAATGGACTTCAGTGAGTGACACAGTGCATCCAGTGGAAGATTGAGTCTCTAACACCAAGCCCCACCTCCCTGTACTCTGCAGTTACCTTTTTAAATCTGGCAAGTGTGATTGAGAGCACCAGCACAAACCACCCCCACACACTCACCAGGTCTACTGATCAAGAGTGCTGTGAAGCTTTATTCCAGTGGAATAGGACCAGGCACAGGCTTTCCTAATACACAAAAGACAGAGAGCTAGACAAAAATGCCAATATGAAAGAATTCATCCCAAAAGAAAGTACAGGAAGAGGTCATGGCCAGTGAGCTAATCAAAATAAGTAATGTGCCTGAAACGGAATTTAAAACAATAATCATAAGGATACTAGTTGGGCTTGAGAAAGCATAGAGGAAACCAGAGAGACCCTTACTGCAGAGATAAAAAACCTAAAAACTAGTCAGGCCGAAATTTAAAAAATGCTATAACCAAGATACAAAACTGACTTGAGGTAATGACCACAGCAAAGGAAGAAACATAGGAATGAATTAGTGATATAAGATAAAATTATTGAAAATAATGAAGCTGAAAAGAAGAGGGAAAGAAAAATATTGAATCATGAGCATAGATTTAGGGAACTCAACAACTCCATAAAACATAATAACATTTGTATCATAGGAGTCCCAGAAAAAGAAGAGAAGGAAAAAGGGACAGAAGGTTCATTTGAGCAAATTATACCTTCCTAATCTGGGGAAGGAAACAGACATCCAAATCCATAAGGCACAGAGAACTCCCATCAAAGTCAACAAAAGCAGGTCAACACCAAGATATATCTTGGTCAGAATTTCCAAAATACAGCGATAAGGAAAGAATCCTGAAAGCAGCAAGGGAGAATAAATCCCTAACCTAACAGGGAAGACAAATCAGGTTAGCAGCAGATTTCTCTACACAAGCCTGGTAGGTCAGAAGAGGGTGGCATGATATATTTAATGTGATGAATGGGGAAAATATGCACCTAAGAATACTTTATTCAGCAAGGCTGTCATTCAGATGAAGAAAGATAAAGAGTTTCCCAGGCAAAAACTAGAGTTCGTGACCACTAAACCAGCCCTGCAAGAAATATTACAGGGGACTCTGAATGGGAAAGAAGGACCAAAAACAACAAAGACTAGAAGGAACAGAGAAAACAAAAAGATTAAGATCATACCATGTGTATTTCCTGACCACAACATATGAAACTTGAAGGCAACCACAAGAAAGAATTTGGAAAGATCACAAATACATGGAGGTTAAAGAACATGCTACTAAAGAATTAATGCAAACCGGGCAATTAAAGATTAAATTTAAAAAAAATACATGGAAACAAATTAAAATGAAAACATGACACTCCAGAACCCTGGTATGCAGTAACAGTGGTCAGAAGAGGGAAGTATATAGCAATATAGGCCTACCTCAAGAAGCAAGAAAAGTCTCAGATATACAAGCTAAACTTACACCTAAAGGAGCTAGAAAAGGAAGAGTAAATAAAGCCTAAAGACAGCAGAAGGGAAATAATAAAGATTAGAGAAGAAATAAATGATATAAAAACAACAAAAATTAGAGCAGATCAACAAAACTGGGAGCTGGTTTTTCGAAAGAACTAATAAAATTGATAAGCCCCTGGCCAGACTTATGAAAAAGAAAAGAGAAAAGACCCAAATAAATAAAATCGTGAATGAAAGAGGAGAGATCACAACCAATACCACAGAAATACAAACAATATAAGAGAATATTATGAAAAATGATATGCCAATGAATTGAGCAATCTGGAAGATTAGGGTAAATTCCTGGGAACATACAAACTTCCAAGACCAAAACAGGAAGAAAGAGAAAATTTGAACAGACCCATAACTAGCAAAGAAATTCAATCAGTAATCACAAATGTCCAAACAAAAATGTTCAGGGCCAGATGGCTTCCCAGGAGAATTCTATCAAACATTAAAGAAGAGCTGATACCTATTCTTCTCAAACTGTTCCAAAAAATAGAAATGGAAGAAAAACATCCAAACTCATTCTATGAGGCAAACATTGATTCCCAAACCAGACAAAGATCTCACTAAAAAGGAGAATTAGAGGCCAATATCCCTGATGAACATGGATGCAAAAATCCTCAACAAGGTACTAGCAAATTGAGTCCAAAAGTACATTGAAAGAATTATTCACCACCATCAAGCAGGATTTATTCTTTGACTTCTGAGGTGGTCCAATATTGACAGATCAATCAACATGACACACCACATTAATAAAAGAAAGGATAAGGACCATATGAACCCTTCAGTAGATGCAGGAAAAGCATTTGACAAAATACAGCACCAATTCTTGATAAAAATCCCTCAACAAAGTAGGGATAGAGATAGAGGGATAGAAGAACACCTCAACATCATAAAGGCCATATATGAAAGACCCACAGCTAATATCATCCTCAATGGGAAAAAAACTGAGAACTTTCCCTCTACAGTCAGGAGCAAGACAGGGATATCCACTCACACCATTGTTATTTAACATAATACTAAAAGTCTTAGACTCAACAATCAGAAAATAAAAAGAAAAATAAGCATCTAAGTGGATGAGGGAGAAGTTAAATTTTCACTGTTCACGGATGACATGATACTGTGTGTAGAAAACCTGAAACACTTTACCAAAAAATTGCTAGAACTGATACATGAATTCAGCAAAAGTCACAGCATATAAAATCAACATGCAGAAATCTGTTGCATTTCTATAATGAAGCAGCAGAAAGAGAAATCAAGGATTCTATCCTATCTACAATTTCACCAAAAACCGTAAGATACCTAGGCTTAAACATAATGTTTCCCTTTATGTTGTTTAGAGAATCTGGAATGAATCTTTATCTTTTACATGTGCATTTCTCCTGAAGGAATATGGGTGAAATTTTGTTTCTCTTTTATTAATTTTATTAGTTTTATAATTATCCATTGCAAGAGTATAACATACTCTATCCATTTCATAAAGATGAAATTTCAGAATGTCTCCAGTTTTTAAAAAGTTATTTGGCAATAAATAATCTCATATCTGCATCTATATTTTGATCTCTCTCATCAACTGCACTTGTGTATGAATCATAA
The DNA here is from genome assembly GCF_024610735.1 of Ursus americanus. Lineage (NCBI taxonomy): Eukaryota > Metazoa > Chordata > Mammalia > Carnivora > Ursidae > Ursus > Ursus americanus. The sequence goes on along the minus strand of NC_142127.1, from coordinate 67,995,560 downwards.
TGGTATCTATATCATTGATATCATATTGATATATCTAGTTCCCTATACATAAAATGAATTATCCATAAGTAGTCAATATGAGAAGTCTGTCCTTTATAGAGAAGTAAAATATGAATAAATGAATAAATATACCATGTTCCTTATTAATACTGAATATTACTGAGAAACCCATTTTCAACAACTTTAATGCAGTTTAAACCAAAATATTAATGAAATTTTTAAAAAAGCTTCGAAATTTGAGAAATATTTAAATTATGTGAGAGAATAACTAAACGTCTTGAGTAGAACCCTCTAAAAAAAGTTTTGCAATTGCAGAAACAAAAATATATATATAGGCTGACTATGTTGTCTTATGCCCAAGAACCATTAAAAATAAAAAAGGAGGACGTTATTGTTATTCATTTGTCCCTAATGTCTTAGGGACTAAAGTGAGAAATACAAATATTATAAAAATGAGTAGAATAAAATAGATATTTTAAGAACTTTTTTTTTTTTTTAATCAACAGAAGAAATAACAGTGTAACAGACCAAATATGCTAGAGGAAAGATAAATGTTAGGAAGAATCTTCAAGAGTAGGAAAGGTAAAATTAACCACAAAAATGAAAAAACTTATCTTTCTATGAATTATAATAATGTGCAGCCATTCCATGTCCTATTATTTAATTATGTAAAATGTATACAAGTAATTAGTCCTTACTTCGTTTGCCATTCTCCCTAGTTCTGGCTAGTCAGTTTTCTCTTCTGAACTACTGGGGACCATTCATCACATTAGTTGCATTTATCTGCCCTTAAATTCACTGCATGTAAATCTGTGTTCACAACAGAGAAATGTGCAATAGTCAGGGGAGAAAAGCAATTGAAGCAAACCTAGCTGTTCTTCATGTAACAATTTACAGAGGGCTCTCTCTTCATTCTTAGTTTAATTGAGAGCCTTGCCAGAGAACAAAGTCACTGCTTTAGTGTAGAAAGAACTTAATTTATAATACATCATGCTCAAAAATATGATTATTATCTGTTAATGTCAAATGCTTTTTCTTTGCTATTATAAAGTAATGTACGTAAATTAGGTAAAATGGCTAACATTTTTTTTTCACAAATATTTAATTTCCAACCAAATGGATTATTTCTATTAAGATTTGAAGAGTAGTTCAAACATGCATTTACTGTCAGATTTGGCCAGCACACCCTGAGACATCGAATGAAAAGATACTCTAGACACCTCAGTAGGAGAAAGGAGAGGCGTGAGGACCAGACGCTCTAGTGGCGAAAGGCCTCAAGCCAAGCTTTGTCTCCACTTTTACTGAGGTCCTATCAATGCACCAGGCACAAGAGCAAAGAAAGGAGGAAAGTGTAACCTTAATGGTTGGGCCAGTAATATATGGGGCAGCGTGTGATAAGCTCGAGGAGGCAAGGAGTTCGTGAAGTACGTGACCACCACAGGTGCCTGTTTTTCTTCAAAACTTAAACATCGCATCCCTAGATGAGAACTTTGAGCTGCAGTAAGAATCTGGCTGCTTTCAGCCAAGAAACTTCAAAAGGAGGCCCAGTGTTCGGGGCACTCCTCCTTTGCTTTTCAAATAGTCCCACCCAGGGAGGCATATACAAGACAAATTTTGTCTATCCAGGCACTATGAATCCCCACAATTTACATCTGTCTTTAAGCTTTAAAAAACCCAATTCAGATCAGAAATATTTTGCTGGCTCCCATAACTTGTATTTTCTTTTAAGAAAACTAGGGTGCTTCCAGTTTAAGTTGTTCAATAACAAAGTCAGCAAGACAATAAATAAGAATTTAAGATAGTTCGGTATAAATATGTTGTGCCGTGAATTGACTCACTTTGCCATTTGCTTTAAATTTCTTAAAAGATGACTTAATTTTTTTTTAAATCAGTACAATAATGAAAGTAACATTACAAATAATAACCTTGTACTTCTTGATTTGAAACTTACACGTGTCATTAACCTGTTTCAGCGTTAGGTAGTTTATGTCTAAAATAACTTTGAGGTAGATAACCTCCTGATTCCTTACTAATCTAGCACTCTGTGATTGCTAAGGAAAAGTAAGTGAGTAGCTGACATTTTCGTATCAGATGCGTATTTTATTTCTCAAATGATATAATTTATTTCAATCATTCTAACATAGTATTTCTGAAAAATTGTAAGGGTCTCCAATTTTATAATGCTTTCTATGAAAAAGAGATTCAAAAAAATTTGAGAAATAGTTATACAGCATACTAAAATTTTATAGGCTTAGATAGGTTCAAAAATATTTTTAAATACTTTATTCAACTTATTATTGTCCAAATAATTTTGGAGTAGACATAACCCTGTGACACAAACCCAATTCCCTTAAGGCAAATCATGTGAATTGCCGTTGGACTCCCAGGACCCAGTAGTTTAGATTTATCTCTCAATTATTGTGTTTACTTTTTAAAGACATTTGATATTTCATTTTTCCCAAATTATACCTTCTTATACATGCTCAAGAATATCAATAGTGATTTTTAAAATAATACATAAAATTGAAGAAAAATGATATCTAAAATTGATAGCAATAGCACTAAAAAGAAATCGCTAGATTTTCATCGTATTCATGGTTTAAATTCTTTTTAAAATCTGGCAATATATATAAAGTTTCAGATAAAGTGTACTATTCACTAGCCTGATAACTGAATTATAATCAATGCAGTGGTATTTGAAATTCAGTGAAAATATCCAAATGTTACAATCATTAAAAATGTCATATTTCTGGAGCACCTGGGTGGCTCAGTTGGTTGAGCATCTGCCTTTAGCTCAGGTTATGTTCTCAGGGTCCTGGGATTGGCCAGCATTGGGCTCCCCGCTCAGCAGGAGATGTGCTTCTCCCTCTCCCTTTGCCCCTCCCCCCTGCTCATGCTCACTCTCTTAAATAAATAAATAAATAAATAAATAAATAAATAAATAAATAAATAAAATCTTTTAAAAATGCCACATTTCTAAATTCATTTAATCTTTAAAAAGTATATTGTTGCACTCAAAATCTCTGATCTTTTCTGACCATATTTACATAAGACATTTTTGTACATTCGGTTACATTAAAAAAAGTCACAAGTACAACTAATATTTTCCTGAATGATGTTTCACTTTGCCAAGTCGAACAAATGATTTTTCACCTTATTCCCATGGCATAGAAGTCTCTCAATAAATAGTTGTTAAGTTAATGAATGATCTTGATCAAAATTAGACAATTGATTCTTATAAGTGCTTATTTACCGATTGCAAAGGAATGAATAGATTTCACTATTTGAATCTTTTTTCCCCCATATGTAAGTATCTAAATTAAGATCTGGGTCAATATTAGTCAAATTTCTCCTCCCTCCAGACAGTCTCATAGAAAATTAAAACCACCTATACTAATACTGGTCAGCATGATTGGTATTCTTAAATAATGAGGCATGTGAATTACATATTCCTTATCTGTTTCAAACTTTCCAAAAGACATTGGCCGGTAAATAGAAGTGCTCATTAGAAATTCCTATATAATCTTGCCAACAAAAATACTTACTTTATGCCCTTGTATCATTGGAGAAAGCAGGATGGAGATGTTGTGATGTAGAAAATAAGTGAATCTATTTTTCTTTATGGTGTAGGTAAGAGACAAGGATTAAAAATATAATTTATCCAAGGAGTCAGAAAAGCTGTAATTTTTTCAAACATGTTTTAACTCCTACATAGATCTAGTAACAACTTTGCTGGATTGATGGGGAAAAAAGTTTAAGTTATTTAAACAGCAGCAAATGTATTGGATTTCTCGTTTGAAGTGCCATTTGCAGTACTCAAAGGAAATTCACATTTGGCTGAAAAAGCACACACCATTTTTCAACCAGAATGCTGTATGACTTCTGGCAGCCAAAAAGTCATTATTAAAATCATCATCATCATCCCCATCATCATCAACATTATTATGAAAAAGGGCACTTAATCTTTCCCTGGGAATTCTAACATGAATACAGTCCAGCTTGTAAGAATTGTGCTATACATTTTTTTTTAAAAATGAGTAAATGAAAGGATGAGAAAATAGCTCTGATGTTTTATTACCTTGGAATCTGGGACTATAAAGAGACCTGAATTATACAATGTAAAATTATGGGAAAATAAAATGGCACAATGTGCAGTAATTTACAATCAATTTAGTATGTGTCAAGTCATAAATCTGTTCTTCAAATAGATTTCTCACTATTGGAATGAGTGTTTAATTTTAATGTTTATGTGTTTCCCCTGTGCCAGTCCTTTAGGAGTTGTCTCAATAAAATTTCACAATACTCAAGATATTTTTGACCTGATCAAATCACTGCATTTTATATATGTGCAAAACTTCACAACTTGTCAATATACTCTGGCTGAAATTTTCAAAACCTGGCATCAAAAAGGTATCTATAAATTGCACATTTGAGCTCCCCTGTTGACGCTTAGCTAAAGCTAATACCCATTTTCATGCCTAAATGCCTACTGAAGTGAAATAATTGTGCATTTATGTGCCACATTCAATATCTGAGTTGAAAGATTGGCCTCTATTTTGAAGAAGGTTAAATATTTTCTGTAGTGGTCTTCAGCATTTGTCAAGGCTATTTGAAGAATGGAGACCAGTTGTAATTGAACTAAGGTACTTATTTGGTTATGCTAGAACCTTAGCTAGAATGCTGTATCTAGTGTGATGTGAATTACATGGCCTTCTAGCATATGTATTTTAACATAGTGTATCTTCTCAGAACACAGTTAAAATTCACATTGTTTCCAGACTGTTAATGTGTTCCTTCAGCAACAGTATTCCAAAGATATTTGAAAGCATTTTCAAGCAATACACTGAACAGAGTGCACACAATTAGATTTTATGGCAGGCAGAGAAGAACAATGCAAATTGAAATATTCTACCTCCACTGCAAAGAATACTTGCCCTAGGTGAATAGTATATAAATTCAGCAAATAAATATTTCTGCCTGGTACTGCAAAAAGCTCCACAGGGGCATTATAAGAGCGAAAAGCAAGTGAAAATACCTTTTGCTCCCAGGAAGGATTTAGTTGCCTGAAAATTACAAGTTAGGGCCTAAAATTTACATTTTTTTCTTTTAACAGAATGAAATGAATATTTTTCTTGAGCATGCATTTATGAGATCCTTACTATAGAAATTAGCCAGTTCTGGGTCCAGCTATTTGAAACCTATATGGCAAATTTAGATAAGACAAGTAGAGACAATAATAATAATGATGATAATGATATTAATAATAATAATAATAATAAACAATAATAATAATGGAAGGAAGGAAGAAGGAAGGAGAGAAAGAAAGAGAAAGAAAGAAAGAAAAAAGACAAAAGAATGAATGAAGTTTATCTAGAAAAAAAATAAGTGGTAAAGAAAGGGTGACATAATTGTGTTTGTGTGTATGTGTATCTGTGAAGAAATGTACAGGTACTCACATTTCCTAAGGTGCACCTGTGTTTGTTTGCTAATAATCATTTTTTCAATGTGAGGTAAATACCTCATTCTTGATATACTCTTTAATATTGAAAGGGTTTTCTCGGGGCGCCTGGGTGGCACAGCGGTTAAGCATCTGCCTTCGGCTCAGGGAGTGATCCCAGCGTTGTGGGATTGAGCCCCAAGTCAGGCTCCTCTGCTATGAGCCTGCTTCTTCCTCTCCCACTCCCCCTGCTTGTGCTCCCTCTCTCGCTGGCTGTCTCTATCTCTGTCAAATAAATAAATAAAATCTTTAAAAAAAAAAAAGGGTTTTCTCATGGGAAGTAAACTATCACTATTTGTACCTCAATCTCATTAATCACATACTATTCAAACAAGTAATAAAAAATTAATGAATTTGACAAATTTGATTTCTTCAAATTTGAAAAATGTTGATTTACTTAAATATACTTTTGAATATTTGATGGAAATTTTAATTTATTAAATTAGACATTTAATGTTTTATGCACCTTAAATAGAAGCATAAAACAACACAATGATTATAGTTAGGGTCAATATTTTTATGTGAAATCCAATTACAAAAGTGCAAATGCTAAGGATTTAAAATGGTTTCTTTATTATCTTTTGATCTTTTTATTTCTGTTTATACTCTTATATTTTAAATTATTTTATTTATCACATTTTTCTTTTTATTCTTAAACATTTACTTCCTGTTTATTGAAGAGACTTATAATTAAGATTATCCAACTGATGAAATTGGAAAGATGGTCAAAAAATTGTGGCCAGGGCTAGAAAATTTGTTAAACCTAAAAATTCTTTTAATCAAGTACTTCATGCCAAGAGAAGGACTCCTTCTTATAGTTAGACACTGTCTATTGCATGGGGAGATTTCCGAGTTCTTTACCTTATGAACTAGGGGTGTCATTGCTGGATTGTATGTTAAGTCTATGTTTAATCTTACAAGAAACTCTGAGCTGTCTTCTAAAGTACACGTTTGACATTCCCACTAGTGATCCACGAGAGTTCCTGTTGCTCTGCGTCATCAGTAACTCTGGGTATTGTTGTCTGTTTGGATTTTAGGCATTCTATTAGGTGTTCAGTGGTATCACATCGATGTTTTGATGTGATGTGACTAATAACGCATGATGTTGAGCATCATTTCATATCTAATCAGACATCTGCATATCTTCCTTGGTGAGGCATCTTGTTATGGTTTAATTCTGTGATCCTTTTCTTAGATTTTTTTGCCTGCTCATCATTTCTTTATATTGCATCCTTATATGAGTCATATGCAATTGATATAAGTCTTTTTCAAGTGTGTTTGAACCCAAGGTTCGGGTTTGGTTTAGCCTTAAGGCCTTTATTTAATTGGGAATACAAAAACTTCAACCAATTTCTTTTTTCTTCTCAAAAGACATGAAAATCCACACTTAAGATTTTACATTCTTCCTCCTAGCTTCTAGCTTTCATTTTCTGGGAAATTGTTCAAATAAGGTAGACATATCCCTGCAAGAATAAGAAGGACTTTATGTGCATAACACAACCTAAATTTTTATTAATTCAAAAAAGTCTTCTCCATTGGAGGCAGTGAAATCAGATATATGACTATTCTGGGCAGTGGACTTCAGGACACACCATCACCCAGAGTGAGCAAGGTCTTTGGAGTCTTTAATTCTGAGATGACTCCATTATCATTTGGTCTCTGCATTAAAATTTCTAGCTAAATGTTTGTTTTCCAAGATCATACCAGCTGAAACAGGGACAGTTAACCCAAGAATGAATTTAAGTACTCCCCAATTACAAGGCAGAAAACTGCTTGCATATTTAAAATGGCATTTTTTTTCTAAATTTTATTGTTCTTTAATCTGGGTTTCAAATACATGATATTACTCAGCCATCAAAAAGAATGAAATCTTGCCATTTGTAACAATGTGGATGGAGCTAGAGGTATTATGCTAAGCGAAATTAGTCATTCAGAGAAAGGCAAGCACGATATGATTTCACTCACGTGTAGAATTTAAGAAACAAAACAGATGAACATAAGGAAAGAGAAAAAAATGGAGAGGGAAGCAAACCATAAGAGACTCAACTATAGAGAACACACTGAGGATTGGTGGGGGAGAGGTGGGTGGGGGATGGGCTAAGTGGGTAATAGGTACTAAGGAGGGCACTTGTGTTGAGTATTGGGTATTGCATGTAAGTGGTGGATCACTAAATTCTACTCCTCAACCCAATGTTACACTAACTAGAATTTAAATAAAAATCTGAAAAAAAATAAAAAATAAATACATGAGAATGACTCTTCAGGTTCAAGGATTCACATGCTTTAGGATTACTGGGTCACTTCTAGAAAAAAAAAAAAGATTCTTTACCCAATAGTGTGTGATTTTTAAAAGCAAATTTAACTGATGGTGAATTTTTGGAATGAAACTTTGAGTTTTCAGTGGTGGGACTAAAAATGAAACTTTTTTTCTGGTTTCATTGGAAGCAATTTATTTTTAAACCCTGATTAGATTTTTATTATAATTTTTCATTTGAGTATAGTTGACACAATGTTACATTATTTTCAGGTGTACAACATAGTGATTTAACTTCTCTATATGTTATGCCACACTTTCCGTAAGTATAGCTACCATGTGTCACCATACACTGCTATTACAATATCATTCACTATATTCCATATGCTGTGCCCCTTTTATTCCCATGACTTATATGTTCCATAACTGGAAGCCTATATTTCCTACTGTCTTTCACCCATTTGCCCTTTCCCCCACCCCCCACACCCTTCCCTCTGACAACCATCCGTTTGTTCTCTGTATTTATGGGTCTTGTTCTGGCTTTTGTTTGTGTTTATCCATTTGTTTTCTTTTTTTAGATTCCATATATGAATGAAATCATATGGTCTTTCTCAACTGACTTATTTCACTTAGCATAATACCCTCTAGGTCCATCCCTGTTGTTGCAAATGGCAAGTGCTCATCCTTTTTTTATGGCTGAATAATCGTGTGTGTGTGTGTGTGTGTGTGTGTGTGTGTGTGTGTGAGTGTGTGTGTGTATACACTACATCTTTGTTATCCATTCATCTATTGATAGGTACTTAGTTTGTTTCCATATCTTGGCTATTGTAAAGAATGAGGCAATGAACATAGAGGTACATATATCTTTTTTAAATTAGTGTTTCTGTTTTCTTTGGGTAAATACTCTGAAATAGAGAAATTTTTTTTTTTTAATTTCCAAAGATGAAAATTGAATACCTATTTCATAGATTCTTTTTTTTTTAAAGATTTTATTTATTTATTTGACAGAGAGAGAGACAGCCAGGGACAGAGGGAACACAAGCAGGGGGAGTGGGAGAGGAAGAAGCAGGCTCCTAGCGGAGAAGCCTGATGTGGGGCTTGATCCCAAAACGCTGGGATCACGCCCTGAGCCAAAGGCAGATGCTTAACAACTGAGCCACCCAGGCGCCCCTATTTCATAGATTCTTAAATTGACTTTTATAGAAATTTATTTGGGAAATATCCTCCTTTTTGTTTTGTTACTTCCTATTAATTTTCCCAGACGAATAGAAAGAGTCATTAGTTTGTTTCTTCTGGCTTTCATAATTTCTGTTTTCCCAGAAGACACTGAGATTGGGATTCAAGTGAAAGTAATGTGACCATTTCAGGAAATATAAGTAGAGATATAGGAAAGACAAAGAAGCCAATAGAAGAAGGTATTATCAAGCTGTGAACCAATGGAATTTAATTCTGCAAAGAAATGATGTTACCCGAGCTCTAAGAAACAGGGTTATCCCACTTGAGAATCGAACACACACACACACACACACACACACACACACACACACACACACACATTATATAACAGTCTCTATTGATTGAGGCTGTTCCCAGGGATTTCTAATTCCCCACCACTTGGGCCTGCTGGGTTTTGGAAGAGCCCCTTCCTAAAACTTCAGAAAAAAAGAAAACCTAAGTCAGAGATCCAGATCTAGGCAGTAGGGTATCATAGGATCACTTACAATGGGGTTGTAAGACTAAGACTTTATAAATAAGTTTCATTTCAAACTCATCTAGTGATATGGACCAAAGACTTTTCGTACCATCTTTGAGGACATTAGATCCCAAACACTGGTGTAATAATCTCCCCAGGACTAGCACCATATTGGTTTATCTATCTACTTCTCTGCTTATTTGTGCAAATCCCCTTTGGGTTGTTTTTTTTTTAAATATATATTTCGGAATTTTCCTTTTCTTCTTGGGAAGGCAGCCAAATTTCCTATTCTTCTTTCATTATTTTTAATTTGGCTTTATTTCTAATTATTTCTAACAAGAGAGTTTGAGAACGGCCTAGTTCACAGTTTTTCTGGAACAAAAAGTCCCCATAGTTAATTAATTTTATTTACTAGAGGAATTTTCCCCTGAAAATATATTATTTGATTAGCTAGTGATTTATACATTTATATTTTTTTTCTCCTTCTAGGTATAAATTCCATGAAGGCAGGGACATTAGCCATCAATCACATAGAGATTAAATGAAAGAAGGTGAATTTGAAACCAGGCAGCCTGACTCCAGGGCGCATGTGCTTAACTGGCAAGTTACATTGCCAAATAATTTTTGCTCCTAATATAATTTTCCTTTTACTAAAATAGTTTTTAGTGTTATTGAAAGGACAACACGGAAAGTGGTTTGCCTATGTTAGTTCATTTAATACTTGCAATAAAATTAAGTAGGTGTATTATTATCCACATTGTATAGATGAGGGACACGATTGTTTCAATTGAGTTAACAGGTAGCTGAATTCAAACCCAGGGCTGCCCTACTTCAGAGGTTCTGTATGTCCTTTCTTCTCTTCCTCCTTCCTTCCTCTGTTCTTTCCTTCTATCCTTCCTCTCCTCCTTTCTTCCTACCCTTCTTCATTCTCCCCTCTCCTTCCTGGCTTCCTTCCTTCATTACTTTTTAAATATTTATTGCAACTAATGAACTCCAGCTGCTTTATTTTCAACGTACTAGGGCTAAAACAATGAATAAAGCCATCATACTCGATGTCCTAATGCACATTCTAGTGAGCGTTAAAAAATAAGTGTTAAGTAAACAAATGAGATATTACATAATTCGGCAAATATTATGGAAGGAGTAATTAGTATTAGTAAGGAGTATTAGTAATGAGTGACTAAAATAGAGAATAACAGAGCCACAAGATCTCACCTCTACAAAAAGGAATTTCTCTGAGGAAGTGATGTTTTGGTTGAAATAGGAAATGAGAAAGATCTAGCTTTGCACGGTTTAGAGGACACAGCCCTTCAAATACAGCAACAGCACGTAAAAACACACTAAGTTTCTGCGAACTTACGGAAGGACATTATCTGCGGGGGAGCGTGAGACACAGTAAGCCGGTACAAGATAAAGTTAGAATCAAGAATGCTTCTTGAACTTTTATTATCAAATACCCATTCTCAACCTTCTCCACTGCCACTTCTGGTCATGCACAATTTGCTCTGAACTGTTCAATATTGTTTAAACCTATCTTTTAGGGTTTACTGGTTTTGTAAATTCTATTCCTTCTACCGATACTACTTTTTAATTTTTTCCTCTTGGAAAAACTTCTAAGTCCCTTTTCCTCTTTTAAAGATTTTCACCTTGTTTCTCCAAGGAAATTTAATTGCTCCCTCTTCTAAATAGCTCTTATATTTTTATTGTGGCATTTACCACATTTTAGTTCAACAGTCTGTTTATAGCTGTGTGTCTTTGCGCTAAACTCTGAGATCTTCTGAGACGATCTCCTAGTCATTGTGTACTCCAGAGCATGCCCTTCTTTAAAAGTCAGGTTTGTTGTGTTCAAATTTACATAGAGTAAATGTCAAATTTTTAGTGTGTAGTTCACTGCATTTTAACCGAAAAAAAAAAATGAAGTCGTGTTGCAACCGCAATCATTGCTTAGATTATTTCCATAAGCAAAAAACGTTCCGTCATGTCCTTTGCATTCAGACCTTCTCCCACTATGTTCCCTTGCAATTAGTGATCTGTTTTCTATCTCTATAGTTGTGCCTGTTCCAAATGTATGTAAATAGAACCATAGAGCATAATCTTTTTGATCCTGCTTCTCTTACATAGCATAATGCATTTGATTGTAACCATTTGTGTGTCAGTAGTACATCTATTTATATTGCTGAATAGTATCCCATAATATGGATGGACTACACTTTCTCTATATATTTACAAGTTGTAGGACATATAGGTTGTTTCAGGCTTGAAGATTATGGATAAAGCTGCTATTCATGGACTGATGTTTTTGTGAACATATGTTTTCATTTATCTTGGTTAAATATCTCAGATATTTGAGACCTCTGAGTATACATTTGGGGCATGTTTAAATTTTTAAGAAACTACCAAATGGTTTTCTAAAGTAGCTATACCATTCTGCATTCTCAGCATCAATGTATGAGAGTTAATGTTGTTCCTTACTTAGTATTTCCAAATTGCCTTTTTTCTTTTGTCCAGTTATTCTATAAGGTGTATCATGGTATCTCACTGTGGTTTTAATTTCTCTAGTTAAACTGATGATGAGCGTTTTTGATTTGTTTATTCCCCATCTATATATCTTCTTTGATCAAGTATCTATGATCATCTCCGATTTCAAAATATTACTATCAAGTTTTGAGAGTTTTTACATATTCTGAATATAAGTACTTTATCTGACAAGCATTTTGAAAATATTTTTTTCTTTGTGACTTTTTCTTTAATTTCTTTATAGTGACTTTGGAAAGGTTGAAGTTTTTATTTTGATGAAGTCCAACTTATAAATATTTTAATGGATTACACCTTTGTGTCATATCAAAAAATAGTTGCCTAACTCAAAGTCACAATGAATCTCTTCAATGTTTTCTTGTAGAATGTTTATATTTGAGGTTTTGCATTTTGGTCTATGATACATTTTTAGTAATTTTTTTAATGTAGCACAGTGTATAACTTGGAGGTTCATTTGATTGTATATGACATTCCATTGTTCCATTACTATTAGCTGACTAAAATGTATTTATTCCATTGAGTTTCTGGGCATATTCATATCAAATAAATTGATAGTATATGTGACACTTTATCGGTTCACAATGTATAGTCAATGTCCATCCATTTACCAATACTATACCATGTTGATAACCCTAGCTTTATTTTAGGTCTTGAATTCAGGTAGTATGGGTCTTCTACCTTTTTTTTTTTTCTTTTTGTCAGAGAGAGAGAGCACAAGCAGGGGGAGCAGCAGGCAAAGGGAGAAGCAAGCTCCCCAATGAGCAAGGAGCCTGATGTGGGACTTGATCCCAGGACCTTGGGATCATGACCTGAGCTGAAGGCAGATGCTTAACGAACTGAGCCACCCAGGCATCCCTACCTTTGTTTCATCTACTCTCATTTATTTGCTTTTCCACATAACATAATCACTAGCTGAATTCTATTAAAAAAGAAAAAAAAAGAGGGGTGCCTGGTTGGCTCAGTCAGTACAGCATGTGACTCTTGATCTCAGGATCGTGAGTTCAAGCCCCACAATGGGCGTAGAGTTTACTTTAAAATAACTAACTAACTAACTAAATAAATAAATAAATAAATAGAAAAAAAAAAAAAGAAAAGCTGCTGGGAATGTAATTGGTTTGTGATGAATCTATAAACTCTAATTTCTATAGCATGTCCTTCTTTAATATTATTCTGATGGGAATAACAAAGTAGAGTAACATGTTCATAGCCAGCAGTGATAGCCACTTCATGCCTAAAGTTGAGCATGCACTACGTCTTATCTGAATCACATTACTGGACATGTAGGACAAGTGATCCTTTTAAGAAAATGTTAGATACTGATACTAGACAGCCAAAACAAATCCAAAAAAATCCTCATCATAAAGAAAATTTTCTATTATATATATACATTTTCAAAAGTGGGGACTCTATTTCCCTTTGTACACATTACTTCTAGTTTAGAGTAATTAAAAGACTCTGGATGCAGAATTCGATAAATGCAGTTTGGAGAAGAGGCAAATATATTAGTCAATATCACAATATTGTAAACCATAGACATCTTAATTAAAGAAAAACAGCCTTTTTTTTTAAGGGACAACCTGAAGTGTTTTTTATGCAGCCTAACATCATTACTGATGATTTGTTTCTTAAGTTAATAGAAGTGCACTCTCCAGGTAGCTTCAAATTCCTGTCATAGATAAATGCTTTTAGCTCGCTCCTTTCATGTCATCATGTTTATGTACCTTCATCAGCCTGAGGCAATTTGTGCTTATTTTGTTTTTTTTTTTTTTAAAGTGGTCCTTAATTAACAAATGGTTTGGCATTCTTCTGTAAAATGAAATTTAAGCTAATATTTCTAATGAATTTATGCTTCAAAATGGCACTTCACAGGGGAATATGATAAACCTATTATTATTCAATACCATGATTGATGAGTCTCTAAATAGACTTTTGAATGTTACCAATGCATATTTTCATGATCAGAAAGGATTTTAATAGGACACTCTGAGAAGCAGAATAATTGAAATATAAAAGAACATGATGATATAACATGATATTGGAAGGAGATTGTGTGTTGCTCAAAATGGAATTAAAATGTTTTCTCCAAACAAATCGATATCAATTGTATTTGTGAGAAAGAGATTTATATAGTATGTAATTGCTATCTAGATTACCCTTTCCTTGCTTGGAGAAAAAGAAACAAACCACTGTATAGACACAGTTATTTAGACAACATCTTTTCACCCTGTCAGAGTGGTAGCTGGACCCATCTTTCATCACCCAATAACAATAAGCTTCAGAAACAAATTAGGTCAGTCTCCTGGTCCTTCCAACAGAATGTTCCCTTAAAATTTCAAAAATTGTAACCCTGAAACAGCAGATTCTTGGCATTTGGGAAGCAAAACATCTAGATGGTGGGGTGAATGTTTTAAATTATCCTGAAAAATGCAAATTTTCCTATTGTAGATATATTTAATTTTTTTATGTACTGATATTTCTTATACTCTTATCTTTAAAAGAGTTTTATTAATCCTTTCATGGTTTTAAAACTTTCATTGTAGGGCTAATAAAACAAGATATGAGACAGATTAATTATTTTATTAAATAGACTAGATAATTTACCATCATAAAGACAGAGCCTGAGGCTAAAAGTACAAATAAAGTAATATTTACAATCTTTATCATTAGACATCATGTGGAGAATGTCCTTATCATAAAATGTACTTTTAACCTTCACTCATTAGTCCCCTAAAATTCATCATAAACAGGCAGACACCAATTTAGAATTAATAAAACACATTTTACTCTAAAGCTATATAATAGTTGTTATACTACTATACTGACTTTTACTATTTATTATGTTTTTAAAATAAATTTAATAAAAGCCATTAATTTAATCAAACATAGTATCATAGCTAATAATGTCAAATAATAAAATATTATTTCTGAAGTTTTACAGGAGAAAAATCCTCAAAAACGTCACCTGTGTCAGGTCTTGAATTAGATTTTAGCCTACTTACAAGCCATTACATTAGCCTATTAGTATTTTATAGACAATGCCAGAAGAAAAAGACTCTAGAGTTCAGAGACAAAAGATTAATATTCACAGCATAGCAAGTAACAGGTAAATCCACATTTGCATCAGTTTGGTCACCCGAAAGTCCCACAGGGATGAAGCAGTATGGGACCAAATGGAAGGTAGGGTTTGTATTGCAGGTGAAAAACACTGAGATCCACTGGTGTGGATCCACCACTTAGGAAGCAAGCTTGTTCTTTGTTCCAGAGGCAAATGTTACCTTATTCCTCAAGATTACTTGTGGGGAATTACCTATTTCCATACCTAAGAAGTATGCCAGGTAAAAAGAGTTGTCAATTAAAATGTGTAGGAGCTTAAGAGACCCATGAAGGAATGTGTCTCTCCAAAGGGTTTTACTATAAATATGAAATAAGGAGATTCCCCATGTGGGATAGATATAAATTATATATATATTTTGGGATTCAATAAATCAACCACATATATTAAGTAAATAATTTTATTTTTCTTCCATGTGGAAATAGGTCCACAAAATCATCAATATAAACCTAATTTGTTATCATACTTTCACTCATTTATTCAGTTCATATTATGCTTCACAATATAGATAAAAACAAGAGATTTGTTCCCTCACTCAGGTAGTTGGTTTCATTCTTGCTTTTTGATATTGCAGACTTTCACAGGTAAATTCATTGTCACTGAAATTAATCGTGACCCCCTTTTTTCCTGAATAATCTTCAGAAATTGCTTTTAGAACTACACACACACACACATAATTACCTATTTGTCAGCATGTAGTATTTTTAGATAATTTTATGTGCTTGATTACCTACATTATTTACCAGTTTTGTCTTATAATCTCTCCAAAAGAAAAACTGTCCCAAGAAAAATTATATCACTAATGAATTGTGTCTTTAACATAATTTAAAAGTTGAATGCCAAAGATATTTTGAGGAGGATATATTAACCCAGAATATAATCTTGAATATATCTATAGGTAGTCTAATACCCAAGACAATGTACAGAATCTCTGATGTTTACAAAATTGCATCCATGTTATATTCAAACATTGAAATAATTTTAAAAATGAGTATGACAGCATTTTATGGTACAAATGAGGTAGTTGACATGTAGATTATTTCAAAATAGGAAATTTAGTTGGAGATATTCAAACCTCTGTCAGCTGTAACCCAAACAAATGGCTTTGACTGGTAGAATTATAGACCTAGAAGGACTTATGAAAAACATAATTTATGTTTATATATTTGCAGAATAATAAACTAGAGAGGTTAAAAGCATCTCTTCACAGTAAAGTAGTAGACTAGAAGCAAAATTAGAAACTAGTTTTTTAATTTTCCAAACTGGAGTTTTACCTGGGGATGAAATATAATTAATTTGTAAAAATATATCAAAATTTCAACAAATGAAATAGGGAAAATACTGATTTAATAGGATTAAATTAAAATTATAATAAAACTAATAATATTAGCTAATATTTATTGAGGGCTTACTACATGTTGAACACTATTCTAAGTGCATGCTAACTAACTGGAATTTAAATAAAAACTTAAAAAAGTTACAATGTATATATATATATATAAAACCTTATTTAATTGGTACGAGAAATGCACTTATTTTCAAATGAGTAATGAGGGACCCATAGAATTTAGTCAATTTTCCCAAGATTAATCATGTCATAAATGATGGAACCATAATTGTATGTAAGTAGTGCAGTTTAGAGCAAGTATTCTCAACCATTAAAGCATGTATTTAATCACAATCTAAGACACAGGCAAAATGTCAGAAAAATAAAATAAGGGAAAGAATAAAATTAATATAATACTTGTTATGCATGTTATGTCTGATTTCTATAAGCTGGTTCCTTTGGCAAAAGTCCCACACACTGAAACTTCGTAAACTTGGTAGACACAAATGAAGAGATGTAACTATACAAAAATGGGGGGGCACATCCAGAGTAGTTTTTCCAAAATAAATCATCTATCTTTTGGAGTCTCAAAGAAATGATGAGGGACCATGAAGTCAAGGTAAATAGGTGATCAGAAAACTATGATCCTACAACAGAGTGATAATGATTGTGAACTACTTCCTATTTAAGTATCAAAGCGTAGATGATCACAAGTATCCCTTTGACCAAGGTCAGAAGAAATCACTAAGTGCTACATCCAATGACAAATATAGGTCATTTCCTCCAGGCACGTTGAACTAATTTTTCATGTCTCGATAAACTCTTGTGCCCACCTTCTAATTTCCAACTATTTTAGTGATCATAGAGCAGAGGCATGATGAAATGTTACTGAGAAATAATGCATTATTTCTAATGACTAGGTCAAGCATTTCTGTGGAGTTTCTCCCCCCTCCACGGCCTGGCCCTTTCCTTTAGCATCCATCAGTAGCCCCCTTGTGGACATCATTTTGGGAAAAACCAAGTTTAGTCTTCTAAATCATATCATGGGCGTCACATGCTCCTAGCTTGGCCGCGTGCTGATTTATAGTGCTAGCTTGCCCTTTCTTTTGGTCATGTAAAAGGCATTAAAAACTTAAGTTATTGGGTGTAATGATTAGTTAATGCCTCTAAAGCATTAAAGAAGTTCTAAAATGTACTGGATGATGGGGAAACAGAAATTTGTGGATGTAGCAGTTCAGTTCTCCACCAGCACTTTAGGCAAAGAGTACAGTATTACAGATCTCACATCCCAGGATTTGTTGTTCCCAAGAGATAATGCTTTACTTACATGAAAACTATTAAATCATGTATTTATACATCTGTCGATAGTTTTATTGGAAGATTCTTTAAACCGTATTTACATTTGGGGTATAATATGGATTTTGATTTTGCCATAAAGTTATATGGGATAATCTTCGTACAACATGTTTAATGAGAAAAGAAATTATAACAACCGCATACTGCTATGATATTGTCTACATTATTATTATTGAAGAAGAGATTGTAGAGTCTCTCAAATATTATTTCTTTAAATTTTGTGTAACAAAACAAACAACTCTTGCTTAATTCATATTGAAAATATTTTTAACTAGATGCTATAGTTGAGGAGCAAGTAAATACTAGCAAATGGGGGTGCAAGTTTATTATACACTTAAACATTAGAATGTTTTATTTAATGATTATTGCTCATTTACAAGCATAACACTTATAGAATATGGTCACTTTCAGACTGCTGAGAATAAAGTATTTTTATACTTTACCCTAAAGAGTTATAAACATTATGATGCACACTTTATCGGAGCATAACCTACAATATGTTGTCATGCAAAACTGCAGAATTTTTTTAAGGAAGTAAATTACTTTTTAAATGCCACTTATTTTATGTTCTTGCTGATAGAGAACACAGCATATATTGACTATGCTGGGTTAATTTCTTTTTTATTATTTTACTACTTTCTCTGGTGGCTAATTTTTCCTTAATTTTAGTTTCATGAATTATTGTGTTTTGCACAAAGTATACAGGCCAAAAATAAGCTTTAAGTTGTTCAGATCATATGCTAGCTATTTCTTCATAGGAATATTAAATTTGTTCCAGCACTTATGCCTTCTTTCTTTTTGGTATATATAAATTATGATCCCATTAAGCCTTTACAGTTACGCAGTTGCCATATTGTGCATTCTTCATTGTAGAATATTCATCACCCAAAAGACATTCTCCCAGTCTACCAGGAATCATGAATGATAATGATCTTAGAATTAATTAACCTTTTTATTCATAATATACTTGCTAAGACTTTCCATACTATATTTTAAGAGAATTCATATGTATTTACATTTTCTTCTTTATCTTTATCATGAACTTTGTGAAAACCTGGGTCACATATAGAAAAAGTGTTTTTAATATTTTCTAGATATTATCAGTTATAAAGTAACAGTACATTTCCTTAAATGATTACTTCTGAATTTAATAAAGTAAAAAGGAGTAACTGAATTGCTGGAAAACATTAATTTACCCATGGAGCCACTAAAAACACAATTGGTTGCAAGGGATTTGGGGATACAGGAAAGGCAGATAAATAGGTGGAAGATAGGAAAATTTTAGGGCAGTGAAACTATTCTGTATGATACTGCAATAGTGCATACATGTCATTCTGCATTTGTCCAAATCCATGGATTCTACAACACAAAGAACGAACCCTAATGTAATCTATGGGCCTTAGTTAATAATAATGTATAAATTATTGTAAAATATTTGTAATAAGTACAAAGTGCTTGTTAATCTAACAAATGTATCAGACCAATGCAAGATGTTAATAAAAGAAGAAACTAGGAGAGGGAATGCTGAGACGATATGTGAGAACTTCCTTTAGTTTCTGCTTAATTTTTCTATAAACCTAAAACTACTCTAAAAAGTAAAGTCTATTGATTTTTTAAAAAGCTAATTTAGAGTCAGCAAGAAACACTGGCATACAGAAAGATTTTTGGCTTCATTTAGACCTTCATTTTCTAACCATGTTGTCCTAGAATCTTTTAAATTATCTGTGCTTTGGTTTGATCATCCATAATGGTTAATAGTAAACACCTTAAACATTTACTGTGAATGTGAAGCCAGATGTCCTGCAGCAACTGACACCAAGCAGGTGCTCCACAATTAACAGGTAATATCAGATCTCATACAGCTGCACATTCATTCATTTAGCAAATATTTGGTGAGTACTCCCTATTTGCCAAGCACTATTCCGTGTGCTGAAAAAGTGAGGAGAGAGAGAGATGAAATCCCTGTCCTCCTGGTAAGGATGACTTTCATGCTCAAGGGCTTTCATAATCTCTCACTTCTAAAAAGATAAAACTCTTTCAGTTCTTAAAATAGCTCAAGGAATGTTTGTTTCTTACGCTGAGCCCTGACTGATAGATATAGAATGAAAGTTTATGTAAATTCATGTCAAGAGAATTATTTTGCATTCCAACTCTATAAATAAGAAGTATGATATTTACAAATATGTGAATATGTGAGTTTAGTTTTATGCCTATATAACTGGGAATTAATTAATTAAGATTTTATTTATTAGAGAGAGAGCAAGAGAAAGAGAGTGGTGCATAAGCAGTAGGGGTAGGGGATGGGGCAGGGAAGGGCAGAGGGACAGGGAGAAGCAGGCTTCCCCCTAAGCAGGGAGCCCAGGACCCCAGGATCATGATCTGAGCTGAAGGCAGATGCTTAACGGGCTAAGCCACCCAGGCGCCCTGTAACTGGGAATTTTAACATGTGTCTTTTCTATCTCCCAAGTTATAGGGTTAATTCGTAAACAATAATGTATATACTTAGGTCACAACACTATTACCATAACTTTGTATGTGATACATAGTCCAATTTGTCAGTTGCTCTGCTAGAGGACTAAATATAGACACTGTTAGAGGACATACATATAGCAATATAGGGAGCTCTAGCATCCATACAATAGGATACACTGAAATATGGATATTGTGTAAAACTCATCTATACATTAGATCAATTTTAAAATTTGCAGACATTTTTAGCTATGTGTCAGGCAAAAGCTGAGAGACACTGTCAAAGATTCTGATCTGAAAATCAAAACTAAAAAAGAATTATGTAGCCCCTGGCTTTGATTTTTTAAAATATTATGCAAAAGAACTAAAATTGATAGATACCTATATATCCTATCATACAGAAAGCCCATAAGTAGTCCTAATAGTTCAAGGCCAGACTTTTGTCTCCAAAGCAAAGATAGTATTTAATTCCCCTTATGCCAGTGAGACCTGGCGTAAGATTTAGCAAGAATTAAGAGTATTAGCAGTAGTGCTTAAAATGTAGGCTACTAGCACAGAGCTACTTCTATCTGGATTACAGAAGTATATAATATAAAGTAAGAGGTATGGTAGCAGAGAATTTCAAAAATAGTGACAAAAATTCTCATATTTTATGGATAAATTCATATATGTACATACAATCTGATATATGTATAATATATATATGCATATATAGTATTTATACATGATATTCAAAATAGATATAATAATTTTGATCTTTCCTCCTACCAACATGGCAAAGCAGGGATGTGACTAACCCTCACTCCTTTTTGTCTCACATATTCCTCGGCAGGACTTTTTGTGTTTTCTATGCTACTTTAAGATTCCAGTAATTTTAGCTTATCTCATAATATAAGTTTTTCCATTACTTTCTTTGTGGTAATGGAAAATATAGAGGCTGACTAGAAGACATATACATAAGGATGTTTTAGGCCCTGAATACCAGATTCTTCTGATATTATAATTTCAGAGAAAAAGAAAAACAAAAAGGGCTAATTAGCCAGATGCATTTTAATTTATGAATGGCAGGTCTTATTCTGATGTGTATTTGGGACACACATAAGTATATATATATATGTAATCCTGCTCTCAGTGTTAAAAATACAACTCATGTGACTCTGAACACTAACTATGGTTTGGGCTCTGTTCTAAATCCTTCATAAATATTGCCTCATGTAATGTTCATCATAATGCCAACAGGTAGTTAGAATTATTGTCCAGTTTCACAAAAGAGGAAAGCTGAAGTATAAGATGTTAAATGACTTCCAGAGATCATAAAAAGGAAGTAAATGGTGGAGCTAGGATTTAAACAGAATTGACTGGCTTCCAAGTCCATACTCTTAACTTCTTTTCTGTGCTGCCATTTATTAGGAGAATCATTTCATTCAGATCCCAGTGTTTGTTTGAATTATGATGAAAAAAATAGAAAAGTTTGTGTTCCGTAAGAGAAATGTAAACATAGATGTTGTTTTGTTATGACACATTTTATGCCACCATAGAAAATATTCACTAGAAAATTTTACTCTCTCAGGGTCTAGTACTGTATGGATAAGGTCTCCTATGAGATAATTTGCAATTTTTCTCTAGTATATATATTTCTTTAATTTTTCCCTTGAACAATGCATTTTTCTCTGTTATACAAGAAGAGTGTTGTTATTGCTTTAACGTTTCCATCTTAGTTAATTCCACTCTTGCTGCAGGGGTGAAGATCTACTCTTAACTGTTTTGACACAATTCTAAAATGGACCCTACACTTCGCCCATTCTAATAATTAATATTTTATTATTTATTTATTTATTTATTTATTTATTTATTTATTTAAAGATTGTATTTATTTATTTGACAGAGATAGAGACAGCCAGCGAGAGAGGGAACACAAGCAGGGGGAGTGGGAGAGGAAGAAGCAGGCTCATAGCGGAGGAGCCTGATGTGGGGCTCAATCCCAGATCGCCGGGATCACGCCCTGAGCCAAAGGCAGACGCTTAACGACTGTGCCACCCAGGCACCCCTAATAATTAATATTTTAATTATTTAGTCCAATGAAAATTATTTAGGTATTTCTAGTGAAATGGTATTGCCTTCTTTATTATTGTTACTATTGATATTAATATTATTATTTTTATTAAAATGTGTGCCAGGCAGACTGTCAATAAATATAAGGGCAAGGCTACAACACATCACACTCAATATCATTGGTATGTCCAAAAAACCTTACAAGTAACTTTCCCAAAACTTGACTAGAGAACTCAAGTTTTCAAGTATAAATTGCTCCCACATTTTGAGAGTTTTTGACACTTTATATAAAAGAGTTTGGGAAGATGGTTCTTCCTGCACTCAAGAACCTTAAACAAAATTAGAGATATTAAATTACATTAACATTTTGGAAAGTACAATTGTTGGACTAGTTATAAAGTGCTTTAGCCTAGGCATCACAGTTGTTGATTTGAAACGTATTTATGTACCTACTTGGTTAAATGAATTGCTGAAGTAGTTCTATGGGGATGAAAAATGCTAATGTTTTTTAAATGTTTCACATCTTGATTTATATTAGAAAGCAATGAAATTTCTGTATGATAGTTATATAGTGTTATAGTTAAAGTTCATATAGTTCATATTTAATGTTGTACACAAATACAATGTTCAGTGGGGAAATTTGGTCCAATTTTGAATATTAATACATAGCCAATTTTAAAAGGGGTATGTCATCTTAAAATTTTACTTTGAAGATTGGGTTATCTAAGATATATGAAGAGAGAAATATAGACACAAAAAATTAAAGGAAAGACTTTTAAATAAGTTGTAACAGACCCCTTTGACTAGTAACTATGAAACTCATTGGCTGTGTGTAATATTGCCATTTCATATGATTTTTTGTGGAAATGTTCTACTTGATTTCATGTGCATCTGTGCATATTAGTTATGCACAGAAACAATCCAGTTTCTTTCTAATGTTTCTGGGTACTGTGTGTTATTGAGTGCTCTTTTGCTAGGATGTAAATAACTGTAGCCCAAATCTTATATTATCACTCCTATAATGAACAACCATGATCAATAGGATGTTGATTTTATTCGAATACCTTCATTCAATTCTCTTCTTGATTTATGATTAATAGTTATAATTTAATCTAGACTGGTTTTTAAAAGCATAGATTACAGGAACTTCATAAACCTAAGATTCTATTTTGTTCCTCCCATGGAAAACTGATCAATTGCAATACAAAAAAAGATGAAGATCTTCTATTTAATAACTTCATAGAGAGGTATTATCTTCATAATCATAAACATGGTGAAAATCTGTATTATAATTAAAAATAAAACTTGGGCATATTACATGGAATAATACAAAAAATAAAATGTAGAATGGAAGACATTTTTGTATATATTTATCAAATGCAACAATTTTTTACACTATGAAAAAAAGGATAAATTAATAAATACTAATGATCTAAAATAGACTGATAGTGATATCTTTAGTTCTGCTTACCTATTAGAGATGTGTTTTTTTCCATTGGGACAAAATATTTCAAGTATATAAGAATAATAATAATAATCTGTGCATAGTTATTTTTCTCTTCTCCTCCCCCCTTAAGGATAACTTTATAAATCTCAGATTATAGCGTAAATATTCAAAATATGTAAACACAGAACAGTATATCAAGAAAATAGAGATCATTTATAATAACATTTCTCAAAACTAAACTTTTTTTCATTTTGATATATGCTTTTCTATCCTATGTTAAATTTTATACACACACACACACACACAGAGACAAAGGCACATTGTGTGTTCATATCTTATCACATAAACTGGACTTTTCCTTGCTTTTTTATTTAAAAATATGTCATATGTACATCATGACAATAATTATATCTTAAATATAAAATACTTATTTAACAATCATTATAATATACCACAATGAGTTTAAGAAAATCTACCATTTTTATCACGTGGGCTATTTATACATTTTATTATGATTTATTTTTCATTGAGATAAACATTGTTTTATATGCATGTCACACAAGTGATTATTTTAGAATAAATTTATAAATGTAGAATTTATGGGTCAAACAATGTTCTCACTTTAAATCTGGTATATAGGACCAAAGTAGTTTGAAAATGTATGAATGTAGAAGTACTCATATGACTGACTAGTCCTGGGCATTACCAGTCTTTTAAATATTTGCCAGTGCATTGTTCAATATATTCAATTATTTTTTCAATATATTCAATGATTGTATTAAAACATATTAGCCTGCTATTGTTTAATTAGCATTGTTTTGATAGGAAGTGAAAATTATCAGATTTTCATATTATTGGTTCTTGGAATTTCTAAATTTGAGACACATTTACAAGTTATTTGTCCATTTGTCCATTGAGACACTCATTAGTTTTTTGTTACCTTATGCTGCGGTATAAATTGCTTTAATACTGTATTTGAGGCAGAAATAAAATAACACATTAAAAAGATATCATACACTCACAGTTAAAATAATAATTTAAATAAATAATAATAATTTATTTGCAAGTAAATGTGAATACTCCTTTGCATTCTTGCCCATTGTATATTACTCCCTCCAGAGAGGTGAATAAAAAATATTTTTTTTTATTTTGGTGTTTATAATTCCTACATAATTTTAAAAGTAGTAAGTATATAAATGGTATTTGCAAAGAATCCTACCTGCTATAACAAACAGCAAGTCAATATTATTGCTTTAATGCAACAGAATTTTGTTTCCCACTTACCTTACAGTCCAATATGGGTTGTTGAGGGGCTCTGCTAAAGTTAACAGGAACAGAGGCTCCTTCTAGCAAAAACTTCTGCCATCTCTTATGCCCTCAAATCTTCCATCAAACCTTGCACTGGCCAGAGGCGAGGGTAAATCTGATCATGGGCAATGTTAAGGACTGGCCTGGAATTTTTGTAAGTCATTTCAGTCCACCTTCAAATATCAGAACCCAGTTGCATAGCTCTTCCTTGAAGAAAAAAGATTAAAATGGTACGCCTGGATGGCTCAGTTGGTTAAGCATCTGGCTCTTGATTTTAGCTTAAGTTATGATCTCAGGGTCCTTGGATTGAGCCCCAAGTCAGGCTCCCCACTCAGTGGAGAGTCTGCTTGGGATTCTCTCTCTCTTCCTCTCCTTCTGCCCCTCCACCTGCTCACGCATTCTCTCTCTCTCTCAAATAAGTAAATAAATCTTAAAAAAAAAAAAAAAAGAGAAGAAAAGAAAGCAGATTAAAAAAATAAAGAAGGAAAGAATTTGAACATGGTGACCTATTCTGCCATTTATAGGCAATTTTGAATGAGCTTGGACTGCATGAAATAAAAGAGCAAGAAAATGAGGCATGACTTGTACAAGACTTATTTTTGAACAGGAGCCCAGGCTCCATCAAGACAAAGGACAGAAATGGGACATGATTATTTTCACAGAATATAGAAAGAGGAAACATTACTCTTTCTAAGTATTTCAATCTCTTTCTAAGTTTTTCAAACTCATTTATTTTGGTGAGGACCAATTATTTTTCCATTGACTTTCCATAATCTGTATCATGGTACAAGGCAATCAGTTACTTTTCACACTGATTACAGCCTTATACAAATCAGAATATAAGTAATGTATTGTTGACAGGAAGGAATTAAGATTCATTTTGAGTGTGTGTGTGTGTGTGTGTGTGTGTGTGTGTGTGTGTGTGTTTGTGTGTGTGTGTTCATTCATGTTAGGAGAGATGGTGAGAGAATGGAAGAGAGAGTCTGAGATTCCTGGAGAATGAAGGTTATTAATGTGAACTAATTGTTCTTCCTACTCTTCATTGCTGTTATTTTCTTATGATGTTACTCAGCACTCTAAGCAGTCTTAGCACGTAAAGCACCTTCCATTGCCAAGTCTGCTGTTGTCTCCACACAGAATTACTATCCTATCAAATTTGGCTACATATTATATCATGCTTAATGTTTCACTTCCAAAAGGGAGCTTTTGACACCTTTGACTAGATAAAATTTTAATGCTATCCTCACGGGACTTTTTTCCCCTTATAATCATCATACTTTTAGTTATTGTGTATATAATAATTGTATCTGTGCATAAGACCCATGAGGGCAATGGGCATAGGGGTTCCTTTCTTTGCTCTATCACAAGTAACCGAATAGTATGTTGAACATTAATAAATATTCAATTGAATTATAATTAGATTGAACATTGACCAAAAGACACAACTACATAATATGTAAACGAACAAAACAATTTGTGTTAGCTGTTTAATAAAGTCAGAGACTGAAATACCATAGGCTACCCACACACGAAAAAACTGCTATTCTTTCAGATCATTACCTGTTTCCTGCTATTAGTTATTATTTACTGTGTTTATGGACTAAAAGGAAAAAATGAAATTATAGAAATAGGCAGGAAAATGATTCTTTGGAATATACTGGAGGTGAAGAAATAAGAGAACAAGGAGATATTGAAAATGAAAGTTAAAAAATATAGATATAGATATAGATAGATATACACTTTTGTTTTCCTCTCCAATCCATAAGGTGATAGAGATAGAGTGGTTTGCTGAAGCTAGTTTGTACTAGCTCACAAGACCCCTCTTTTAAATTTGTAGGAATAGCATGAGCCAAGTATAAAACACAGTCATTATAAAAATCATATTATATAAATTTATAATTAGTGCTACCTAAAAAGATTTGTTTAATGAGTATAATTTGTAGAATATGAGAAATAGTTGAACAATAAATCAAATATCACATTTGATTATAATAAGATTGGTGTATTGGGAGGTGACTCCACATTTGTCAAATCATGGTTGAATTGCAACCATAGATTGGTTACAGATATAATGTGGTGAAATTCAACAAAAGCACTCTGTGGAATCAATTGGCTATATGAAATTTACAATATAGAACATTACATATACTATTATTTTAAATTATGCACCGCACATCCTTTATATAAAAAAATTATAATAAACTTTGTGCAAAAATATGCACATTTTCCCCAAAAAAGCCAGTCGTTAAGCATTTTTCAGCACTCCATTTTCTAGATATTCTACCAATATACCAATTTCCTAAATTTTCTTTTTCCTTTCAGTATGTCATTCTGTTTAATTTTAAAGTTATTGACTTCAAGTTTGTCATTGTCCTTTGGGAATTTTTGCTCTAGTAATGTAGCCAAACATCATAGAGATATACATAGCTGTACACTGTTCTTTTATTTTATTTGCTTATCAGAAAGTTTCTAATCAGATTTTTAAAATTCTAATACAGATTATAAAATATACTTGTAAATACACATGCCTTATATAGTCAATTTAAGACCTTGTGGACATTTGCAACTAAAATTTTTGGCAATTTTTTAACAAATGAATATAGATGGAGACAAGTACAATGCCTTCTGATTAGTAATACATATGTTCACCTGTGCATACGTTTTGGAGAGGATAAATATTGATTGGGGTTTCATTTCACATTTGGTGGGACATGCCAAAAGATACTAAAATATTAGTATTGAATTGTAGGACACTTAGAGTATAAGCATAAAACCTTAAAAATGTAAATTTGGCCATCATTTGTGAGACTAAATAAAATGTAAGAATTATGCTTAGAATTCTCATAGAGTGGCTCCTCTCAACACGTTAGAGAGAATTCTTGAAGTGCCAAGAAAATAGAGTGAGATGGACACTTGAATCTTCATAAGAAATAAACAGCACTAAAATATATTTTCTCTTTATTTATTTAACATATATATGACTGCTTAAGACCAAAAATTAAAGTACTCTATTGTGAAGTACATAATGCATCCAGATTTAATACATATAATAAGTACTGAATGAAAGATGGAGAAGAAATTAAGTAGACTTATAGAGCACAAAATTTCTAAAATTTCAAGTGAACTGGTAAATATTAACTCTAGAGACATTATGAGAAATTTAGAATGTTTATTTTAATCCCTAAATCAGTCACTAAAATAATAGTGCAAAGATATATAGCTAAATGCTAACAGATAATTCAAATTTTAATTTTAAAAACACCAAAAAAAAAAAAAAAGAAAAAAGATTTAACTAACCCAAAAGAGGACAAGGAATGAGAACATAGAAACACAAAATAGAGGGGTTAAGCAGAATATAAAGGATAAAGTGGTAGACCCAAATTCAAACATACTAAAAATGATATGGCAATGAAGACAGAAATTAAATAATTGATTTAAAAAACTGAAATCTAAATCTATGCTGCTTAAAGAGAGGCACTGAAAAATATGCTCTATATTTTCTATATTTGTATATTTTATACAATATATAAAATATATCCTATATATATAGGCTGAAACTAGGTGGACAAACTTATACCATGAAAAGAGAAAATATAAGAAAGCAGAGTTTATATACTATATGAGATAAATTATGACTAGGGCAAAAAAATGATAGAAATAAAAAATAGATATTATAAAAATAAAACCTCAGTTCATTCAAAAAACATAACAATCATATTGTGTATATGCCAATAGCATATTTTAAAATATATTAAGAAAACCAAGGGGACAATTGACCATTAAATAATCATAGCTGGAGATTTCAACATGTCTCTATTAGCAATTAATAGAACAGTAAAATAAAGACGCAAAATGATTAATACCTAATAACTGAACAACACTGTCCAGCTGTTTTTACTGAATTGATATTTATGAGCCACTACTCTCAATAAAAACAAACATGCCTTCTTTTCAAGGGCACACAGTATATTCAACAAAACGGACCTCATGTTTGGGCCTAAAACAAAGATGGAATCGTAAAGCCAAAGGAATACAGAACCCTGATAAAGGTAACTACATAGGTAAATTTAAAAGCCAATATTGTTGTGTTTTGGTTTGTGACTGTTTTTTACATGATTTGAAAGGGAAATGAATAAAATAGAAATTATAAGTTTATGTTACTATATGCACAATATATAAAGTTATAATTTCTGACAATGGCACACAGGGGAGTGTGAAACTCCGTGGAAACAGAGATTTTATAGACTATTGACAGAAGATGGTATTACTTTAAAGTGGCTCATTATAAATTTAAGATGTGAATTGTAACCCCCAGTTGACCACTAAGAAAATTAAAATATATACAGAAAAAGAAATAAGGAGGAAATCAAATTCAGCTAAGAATCAATTAAACAGAAAATAATGATGGAACTGAGAAAATTAGTATGACATATAGAAAAATATATCAACTGGCATAAGTAAGAACTTTCATGTCAGTAACTGCTTTAAATGCAAATGGAAAAAAACTAATCAAAAGTCAGAAATTGGCTGAATGTGGAAAAACAAAGGAAAAGCACCAAAAACTAAACTTGATCCAGCTATATGTTATCTACAAGAGACTTAGTTTAGATGCAAAGACACAAATAGGTAGAAAGTGAATGAATTGAAAAAGATATTCCATAAAAATGGAACCTAAACGTGACCTGCAATGGATATACTAATATCAGACAAAATAGACTCTAAGTGAAAAATAGTTACAAAAGACAAACAAGGATATTATATATTTCTAAAAGAGCCAATCCATAAAGAAAATATAACAGTTCTAAACATGTACACACTTAACAATGGAGCCCAAAAATGCATGCAACAGAAGTTCACAGACTTGAAGGAGAAATGGATATTTAAATAATAGTTGGAGACGTCCATATCCCACTTTCAATAGTGGACAGAACAACTAGACTGAAGATCAATAACTAAATAAAGGACTTGAACAACTCTACCAGCTAACTAGTCCTACCAAACATATACATAACACTCTACCTAATAAGAGGAAAATATACATGTTTTTCTCAAGTACACATAAAACATTCTCCAGGATAGACCACAGGTTAGGATGCACACACGCACATACACACATGCACATACACACAATGGAATGAAACCACAAATCTATGACAGAAACACTAGAAAATGTCACAAAAATATAGAAGTTAAACTTTAAACAACCGATGTGTCAAAGCATAAAGCAAAAGACAAATTATGAAATGAATAATAACTAAAACATATATCAAGTATTATGAGACATAGCAAAAGTAGTGCTCAGAGAGAAATTCATAGCTATAAGCACTGACATTTAAAAGAAATCTCAGGGGTGCCTGGTTGGGTCAGTCGGTTAAGCATCTGCCTTTGGCTCAGGTCATGATCCCAGGGTCCTGGGATCAAGTTCCACATCAGGCTCCCTGCTCAGTGGGGAGCCTGCTTCTCCCTCTGCCTTTGCCACTCCCCCTGCTTGTACTCACTTGCGTGTGCTCTCTCTCTGTTAAATAAATAAATACAATCTTTGAAAAAATAGAAGAAATGTCAAATCAATAACCTAACTTTACACCATAAGGACCTATAAAAAGAAAGGCAAAACTAACACCAAAGCCAGTAGAAAAAGGAAATAATGAAGGCTCTAAATGAAATAGAGACTAGAACAGTAGAGATAAAGAAAGCAAAAGTTGGTTCTTTGAAAAGGTCAACAAACTGATGCACTTTTAGCTAGATTTGCTAAGAATGAAGACTCAAATTACTAAATCAGAAACAAATGGTTGGACATTACCACTAACCTTATGGAAATTGAAAGGATTGTTAAGAGTTGTATACCAACAAATTAAATATCTTAGAAGAAACAGAAAAAGATGTAGAATGATACAAACTATCAGAACTGTCTTAAGAATAAAAAGAAAAAACTTGAAACAGACTTATAAAAACTAAAAAGTTTGAATCATTATTCAAAATCCCCAGCAAAGAAAATTCCAGGACTAGATGGTTTAATTAGCCAATTGTTTTCAAGCATTTATAGAAGAATTTGCAGCAATATTTTTTAAAAGATTTTATTTATTCATTTGAGAGAGAGAGCAAGTGAGAAAGATAGCATGAGCGGGGGAAGGGGGGCAGAAGGGGAGGGAGAAGCAGCCTCCCCACTAAGCATGGAGCCCCATGTTCTGGAAGTTCTTGCGAGATAAGGCAAAAAAGAAAGAAAAAAAGAAAAAAGAAAAGAAAGAAAAAGAAAAAAGAAAAGGCATTCAAATCAGAAATGAAGAAATAAAATTACTACTAATTTTATATGGTATAACCCTAAAAATCCACAAAAAGAAACTATTAGAGCTAATAAATGAATTCAGGAAATTTGCAGGATATAATATCAAGACACAAAAAACAGTTGTATTTTCACATGCTAGCAATGAACGATATGAAAAAGAAATCAAGGAAATGATTCCATTTATAATTGCCATAAAAAAATAAAATACTTAGAAATAGGTTTAAACAAGGAGTTGCAAGACGTACTGAAAACAGTAGTACCTTCCTGAAAGAAAATCTAATACATGAAAAGGTGCCCTATGTGTAGGAATTGGAGAACTTAATATTGTCAGATAGTATTTTTACCCAAAGCGATCTATAGGTTTAATGCAATCCCTATCAAAATCCAGTGACCTTTTTTTTTAGAATTGGAAAAGCTGATCCTCAAATTCATAAAATTGCAA
Source organism: Ursus americanus (assembly GCF_024610735.1). Taxonomy (NCBI): domain Eukaryota; kingdom Metazoa; phylum Chordata; class Mammalia; order Carnivora; family Ursidae; genus Ursus; species Ursus americanus. The sequence continues at coordinate 67,963,785 of NC_142127.1, read as the reverse complement.
GGGACCTCAAATAGTAAAAAACAAACAAAGAAAGATAAAACTAACCCCCCCACACAAAAACTCTTAAAAAAATAACAAAAAAGATTCACGCACGCTGATTCAAAAAGTTACTACAAAGCTACAGTTATGACAAAACAGTGAGGCTCTGGCATTGGGATAGACATATAGAACAATGAAATGGAATAAAAAAAATACATAAACAAACTCATATAACTATGGTCAATTATTTTTGGCAAAAGACTAACACTAGTCAATGAGAAAAGTATAGATTCTGCAATAATTAGTTCTGGTACAACTGGGCATCCACTTACAGAAGAATGAAGCTGGGCTGTTAGATCACACACTAAATTTTAAAAAAATCAATGGCTTAAATATAAGAGAGAAAACACTAAGACTTAAAACATAGGGATACATCTATGCAACCTTGGGCTTAGCAATAGAGTTTTAGATATGACATCAAAGCACAACCAACAAAAGAGAAAACAGCTAAATTGGACTTCATCAAAATTAAAAATGTTTGTTGTCAACTGACACTATCAGGAGAGAGAAAAGACAACCCATACTGATCAGGATCTATTATCCTCAGAATATATGAGGAGCCCTTACATTTCAACAATAAAAGACAAGAGATGGGCAAAGAGCCTGTACAGACCTTTCTACAAGGAAAATATACAAATGACTAGCAAGCGTACGAGAAGATGTCCAACATCATTAGTCGTTAGGTAAATGCAAACCAAAATCACAATGAGATATCATTTCATACGCATTAGGATGTCTATAACTTAATGCAAACCAAAACAACAGAAAACAAGATATGCTGGTGAAGATGTGGTGTAATGGAACCCTCATACATTGTTAATGGCAATGTGAAATGGCACAGCCCTTCTAGAAAACATTCATTCCTCAGTAAGTGAAACAGAATTACCATATGACCTGGCAATTTTCTTTCTAGCATATGCTTTAAAGAACTACAAATTTTTGATTATACACTTGTAAAAGAATGTTCATAGCTATACTATCTACAATAGCCAAAAGGTAGAATAAGCCAAATATCAACCAATTGATAAATGTACAAATAGCACTATAGCTGTACAATGGAATATTATTCAGCCCTAAGGAATGAAATACAGCTACCTGCTACAACATGATTAACCCTGAAAATATTATGCTAAGTAAAAGAATCTTAAATATCAAAGAGCACATATTATGTGATTGCATTTATATGCAATATGCAGAAAATGTAAATTCATTAAGACAGAAAGCAGAGTATTGGCTGCCAATGGATTGGGGTAGGGAGATGCAGAGGGTGACTGCTTACTGAGAATGGGGTTTCTTTCTGGAGTGATGAAAATGTTTTGGAACCAGGAATTTCAGAGCCCCCTTCCAAGTTAAAAAAAAAAAAAAAACACCTGGTAAAATTTGTCTAATTATAATAATCCAGTTATTCTTTTCTCTGAATTGCTACATTAAATATTCTTTATCACACAGACCATTTATTTTTAACAACCTTTTCTTGAATAATTTGATCTTCTATCACCTTGTCACTTTATTTTTTATTTTTAATTTAGCTAAAGATTTAGTAACTACATTTTTTCACTTCTCGTAGTTAATTGATTTCAGCTATTCTAACTTAACTATGAATTCCTTTCTTTGTTAACCTATGACGTGTGTAATTTCTTAGACATAATCTGTGAATTCTCATCATAATTCTTCAATATTGAATTATTTAAATATGGGTTATTGAAATAAATTGTGCCTTAAGTATTGCATATTCTGATTCATCGGTTCTAAAACTCTGAATTGTAAAACCATCATAATTAATATTCTATTTCAAAAGCACACAGGGGGTAAATTACAAAAAAAGAGAGACATTTTGTTTTATGAAGTTTAAATATATTACTTATGTGCATAAAGATAAAGACTACTTAAGAAAATAGTCACAGATGGAGAGCAGAATAAATATTCTTTAATATTAACATGCTATGCTCTCCATGTTTCTTAGAGAGTATATTCACTTACTTAGCAATTAATGTGTTTGCTGTCTTTGAGATATATTTAGATACATGATACTATCAACCTGGGAGAGCACTCAGTAAACAGCTGAATCTACCTTCTCAAATTACTATATTATGAAAGGGTATAACATACTTTACTGTAATTTCTTTGGAGCAATTATTTCTATCATGGTGGTCATAAAATAATAATTGGTCACCAATGTAGAGGGTGATCTTAAACTACTAAATAGTGGTATGTCTCACTTCCCTGAAGGCATATGTGATTTATGTAGCTAGGAGAGCATATTTTTTTTATTACTACAACTGCCTCATGATCTGTATAGACTTGTGGAGGATAGAAAAGCTTACCTCTATTAATATTTTCTTGGTTTTCTATTTTTAAATAAAATTTTAGATTTGTTAAAGGTGTAAGATAGCACAGGGGATTGATTTTTTTTTCTTACCCTGAACAACTGGAAAAATAATCCCAAATAAATATACATTGTTCCTTCTATGCTTTTCACATAGCATGAGCACTTGGCTATTTAAATCAATACTTTAAGTTTGCTATCTTAATAGCTAATTGTTCAACAAACTTCTTCTAAAAGTGTTTATATGGATTGAAAGACTGAAATTGACAAATTATACTTTTAAACAAGGTCTATACTTGGTATACGTGTAAATATCTATACTTGGGAAAATTATAATTCCTTTAGTTATTAGAGATCTAACTCAAATGGGCTCATGATAAAAAATAATCAATAATGGGGTGCCTGGGTGGCTCAGTCAGTTAAGCATCTACCTTTGGCTCAGGTCATGATCCTGGGGTCCTGGGATTGAGCCCCACATCGGGCTCCCTGCTCAGCGGGGAGTCTGCTTCTCCCTCTGCCTCTGCCGCTCCTCCTGCTTGTGCTCTCTCTCAAATAAATAAATAAATAAATAATCTCTTAAAAATTTTAAAAATTTAAAAAACCTTTAAAAAATAATCAATATAATTTAAAATCTTATTTTCAATTTACCATGGAAAAACAGAAATTGATATGATTGTTTTTAAGCAAAACTGGATCCAGGGCCTAAATGCGATTATCCAAACTATCTCTGTTGTTCCCTCTTCTAGTTCATTTTTTTTTATTGGCCTTGTATTTAACACTTCAAAAATTTATCGTAAAACAAAAACAACCTGAGCAATGAACAGAAACCAGATTCATGTTCTTTCAGTGTCATAACCCTAGAGTCCGGAGGGTCTTTGTCATTAATTTTAGAAGACACACACCAAAAAGACCGCACTAAGATTGAAGAATCCTACTGTCTTTTTTTTTCTCATTTACATGGTGAGCTAGTATATGAATTGAGAAAGGGAAATGTAGATATGGATTATAATTTGATATACGCTCAACTTTCACATTTGTTCCCTATGAAAAACTGCATGCCTTTTAATGAAGTTCAAGAATTATCTTTTTAAATAATTATTTCTTAGAATGGGACAAAGAAACCAAATCAGCATATTAGTTCATAAGAGCAGCCCTTTAATCCATTTAAAAACTGTAGAACTTTGGAACCAAAAAAGAACTTACAGATCATTTAACTCAAACTAATTCAGTTACAGATGAGGAAACTCATTCTTAGGTTAAATAGTTGTCCAAAGTCACACAAGAAATTTTAAGCAGTCGCAGAACTTACATCTTTGTAGTTTCTTTATTTAGGAAGCAGCCATCAAGACTAGGAAGTGCAAAAATTATATGATTTGCCTTAACAAGAAAATAATGCTGGTTTAGGGAAGCAGGTATAGTCCTCATCTAGCAGGTACTTATGCATGTAGGTTATTGCTCTGTCAACTGTTGTCTCTCTGTCCACACAAGTTCCTTTAAGCTCTAATCTTTTGCCAGATAGATCTGCCAAAGGAAAACCCAATCTATAACATGCAAGAAAAAATTCTCCGACTGATCAAAAAACAGGATAAGGAAATCAAACAAATATCACAAGACTTAAAACCAAGGACAGATCAAGAGCCAAATAGCATTGATGTGTTTCAGAGATGTGCAGAATGATATCTCTGTTCTTTAAAACTTTTGTCCAACATCATGGTTTCCAAGAATAATCTTCTAATTGAGTAGTAAGAGGTAGCTATTTAACTGTTTTCTTACTGCTATTCTGTTTCTCATTCTGACCTCAGTCATGGAAACACTTAGGAATTCTGAAGAAAAATAAAAGCTAGTGTCCTTACTGACCTAGATAGTTAGATAGATAGATAAAACCAAACTATAAAGTACAATTCTAATTATTTTCATTGCATATCCTAGAGTTCTATTAAAATAATTGTCCTGTTTTAAAAGTTGTGCATTCACCTCTTCCTATAAATACTGTCACTTTTGTCTTCATCTTAAAATAACCATTAATCAGACATACATATGTAGCATGAATACCTCATTAAAGAGAAAAATATCAATTTTAAATGGAAATTATACTCATGAATTGAAGGTAATATTATTACTAAAAATAAGAGCATTGATTGTATGCATGAAGCCGAAATAATATTAAGTGGCTCACAGGGATTATTTCATTCAATCATTACAAAATCTTTTAAAGATTACATGGTTATTAGCAGATAGAAAAGCAAGAGTTGAACAGGGTTGTTTAATTCAAGAACCCAAACTATTATCTATTATGCTATAACTGATATAAAAATAGGTTCTACAGTGAAAATAATCACTAAAATTCTCAAGAAACAAATAACAGAAAAATATATAAAAATTAAACTGACAAATATATAAGTTCATGGTATATTCTACTCTTAGTAAATCCATAGAGGCAAATGCTTTAATTCACACATATTTGAATAAAAATATGCATCGATAAAATTATAGCACGGTAAATCTTTGGAATGAAAAGAAAATGAGAAATAAGCAAAAAGGGTACTTATTATAATAGGTTTAGTGGTTTATTTGAATAGGATTTAAGATATTAGAGATATTGATAAAATTTACAATATTATAAAGTATCTTACTATTTTCAATCTTACTTTTATGAAAATCAATGTATAATATAAAGAAATTTGGGATTAAGTAAGCTTGTAATAACGTACTGTAAAGGCCCAAAGATAATGAGTTTGTCATGGCACTGGTTTCAGAAAACAGTAATTCAAAATTAATTGAAAAGTCCAAGATTTAATGAGAATAAAATATAGTTTTTAAGTTCCTTCCACATTAAATTGATATAATCAGAAGGAGACATTTGGTTAGATTCCATGTAAAGTTAATATACATATCTCTTAAGAATATATTATATTATATATGTTACTTTTAAATTATGTAGAATAAAACTTCAATTTTAGATATCTATTACTTAATTTGATTAAGAGAAAATAATTAAATTTGTATTTTATTTTTTAAAGACTTTAAAGGATATATTTATATGTAAACTATAAAATATTGAGTGGTAATCTTTCTTATTTTCATAAGGTATCATTTGTTCCCCATCCCCTGTCTTTTTCAGTCTATTTAAGACCTTTTAATTACAAACATATATTTGATTATTCTTTTAATTTATATAAACATATCATACTTTTCATATAAGTCTATGTCAAAATATACACTTATAAAACATACACACATGTATAAAACATATATGTTATAAGACATATATGTACATGTATATACATATATATATGATCACTGTGTATATGATCAATATCATCAAAACTTCTTTCGGTATGACATACTTAGGTTATTTCTAATAAGTAATTGTGGGTTTTTTTATATCTCATTATATATATTTATGACTAACTTCCAGTGCCATCAGGAAAGAGTTGATATTTTAAGATAAGAGCCATTTGGGACTTTGAATTCATACTTATGATAAAATGTTCCTGGAAAATTTCCAAATTACATCTTTCTCCTCAGAATACACCTTATGTGATTCTTAGGATCAGAATGCCTAGTACTAATTTGTCTGACAAAAAGAACAATATATAGACTTACAATAACTATTATCGAAATGTTGCTTAGATTATATTCCCTATATATGAATCTAGTGTGAAAAAAATAAACTTATGAAAGACACCTGAATGCATAATAAAGAATTCTCATCCCTGTTTTTATTACTAAGAGTAGAACTCTAGGTAGATGACAGAAAACATCCAAGAAAAGTATCCAAAATATAATAAGCATGCCAAATTACAGACACATCGAAAAGTTTACAATTATGAATTCCCAAGTTTTTTGACCAAGACATTGAAGTAGAATATGTGATTAGTACCATTAGGATTGTACAGAACTGACAAACAACAGCAAGAACAAACTAGAAGCTTTTTAAAAATGTTGGCAGGACAGTTTTGGTGAAACTAAAAGAATAAAACATTGCTTTCATTATACCAGAACATCAAAATTTCTAAGACTAGGGGCGCCTGGGTGGCTCTGTCGTTAAGCATCTGCCTTCGGCTCAGGGTGTGATTCTGGAGTTCTCGGATCGAGCCCCATGTCAGGCTCTTCCGCTGGGAGCCTCCTTCTTCCTCTCCCACTCCCCCTGCTTGTGTTCCCTCTCTCGCTGGCTGTCTCTCTCTCTGTCAAATAAATAAAATCTTAAAAAAAAAAATTTCTAAGACTAATAACCTAGAGAAATTTCTTAGGCTTAACAGAAGAAATTGAGAACTATAATAAAATTATGAGACTCAAAGTTCAAACTACTTTCTACTTACTGATACTTTTATCAGCCTTCTGACTCATGAGAGATCTAGTAACCAGGAATATTAAGTCATTCCATTCTGGCTATCCACTTTTCTATTAGTTGCATACACTGAAACACAAAAAATAATAGAAATGTTGTTGCAGTATACAGTGAAGCACTCTCAGGATAAATAAAACTTGACACATTAGATTATTAAAAATATTGGTGCTAGAAATATTATTACATGAAAACGTTGCATAGGTACTTTTAAAGAAACCTTCAATTAATTGGAGTGACCAACATGATCAATTTCCTTTATTTCTCCATAGAGTGTTTCTCAAGTTTGAAAGCAGAGAAATAAAAAGCAAAAGACTTCAGAATTCTTTAGGGAGGGAATAGGTCATGCATGCTATTGATTCTAAAATTGAGTCACTATTACTTTCAATACTTGCTATCTTGTGCCAGCATTTCTCAGTCTATATCCCTTTTAATGTAATTTTATATCCTTAACTATCTCATCCTTGTGACAGATTTCTAATTTTCATTACAATTCCTTCTCATTCTTGTGATTGCAGACACTAAATCACACCTATATTTTCAAATGACTCTTTAAGTTTAAAAGCTGGGGACGAGCTTTTCTTTCTCTTTTCCACTAATCTCCAAAATTGGGGCTGTTATACAATCTCATACTCCATCCATGCACTGCCTCTGAAACCAAAGCCCTCCCTTTGATTTCCACTCTCTTGGTTTAGGGACTCATTACCACTTGCCTAAAGGTTTGAAAGGCTGTCCAAAGAGACTCCCATTTTTCAGTTTCCTCCATTATATGCAATTATATGGAAGCTGACCCATCTTCATTAAATCAGCTCTACTTATATTACACCCTATTAACTGAGCTCCAATGTGTACATTTCCTTTATATAATCATCAGTATAAATGTAGCATTCTCTGTAATCTAACCAAGACCCATTTTGCCAGATGTATTTCTTCCCACATCCTGAAAACACAGTCTGTATTTCACTCTGTCCTGCAGTTTACCTTGTACTTCTCTATATCCATGACCAAGCTGTTTTCCCACATGGAATTCTTATTTGGGGGGGGGGGGTTGCATATCTTCCAGTTCTTAACTAAATATCATCTCAATAAAAGATGTCTTTCAAAGTCTGCTTCTTCCATTGTATCGTGAAATACTTGAAGACATAAGTCTTGCTCATTTTCTCAATCCTTTATTTCCTTCTGGTTTTGTAAAGTAAGCACACAGCATGTCCCAATAATAATTGTTGTATGAGTTAATATGAACATCAGTTAACATCAGTTACTTGGTACTCAAATCATCAATTCAGGATGGAATACAAATAATTTTTTATTAATTCTCATTAAAGTTTTATTTTCATTGAGCAACCATTATTAAGCACTATTAACACTCGCACAGATCATATTTCTAAATAGTCTTCTACTTGTCCTTATTTATAAAATTACATTGTTTATGAAAAGGTAATGAGCATAGTTTGTAAAAATGAAAAATGCATATTGGTTAAAAATGACCTAATTTTTGTAATCCAATAATTAATTAACCACAATTTTTATTTTTTAAAAAATTATCTAGACATTTTTATATCTGTATACACATGCACATTTAAAAAGGTGATTTAGCCTGTATTATTAATATTTTCCTGCTGATACAATATAGCTATTTGAATAGCTTCTTTGTATTACCCTGAACAAATTATCAGGATAATACACATTTTAAGTGTAAGCTGACATTTAAGATTATTTACATTTTAATGTGATTTACATTTTTAGAGTATTATTATAAATACAGTAACCATGAATTTATAGTACAAACTGTGACACTTTGGAAATAATGATGCATATTCATATTCACGCTAATTATAAACAATATATTTATTTATTTATTTATTTATTTATTTATTTATTTATTTATTTATAGAAAGTATACTTATTTAGAGAGAGAAGGGGAGAGGGGCAGATGGAGAGGGAGAGGGAGAGAATCTCAGGCAGACTCTATGAGTGTGAAGCCCCACAAGGGCACCATCCCAGGACCCTGAGATGATGAACTTAGCCAAAATCAAGATTCAGATGCTGGACTGACTGAGCCACCTAGGTGCCCCTCTAATCATAAACAATATTATAATGAACAGCATTGCACGCATTTTTGAGGTAAAGCACACTATTTTTATCATGGCTTCTTAAAGTTTGAATTACTTTGTCAGAGTATAAATATTTTTTAAGTCTTCAGACTGTGCTCCCCTCAGAAGTGTCAGTATTTTTTATTCCACCACCAGCAATACCAGAAGTAAATATGCCCTGTACTCTCAATCAGCTGGGAGTAGTCTTCTGTAATGTCATAAGTTTAAATAAGGGATCATGTCACAATGTTGATTTGACTTTTATTTCTTTGAATACTGGTGAGGTAGAACATTCTTTCATATGTTGTTTTGGCTACTAACATTTCTTCTTTAAATTTCTAAAAGCTTAGGAAAGTCATGGTTTATGTTTTGTTTGATTTTGTTTTGTTTTGCTTTGAGATTGAGTTCTGGCTGCATGAACATTGAAGACAACAGAGAAGTATAGAATAGTTAAAGCAATCACAAGCTAATGTGATTTGAGATTTATTTTCAACACTGCCTGAGGGTAGAAATATAAAAAATTATTAAAATATTTGAAAATATGACATTTAATAACTACTGATGATAATATAGTTAAGGCTAATAAGATAATTGAGGCTAGGATAATTCCTCATTACACATATTACCTTTGATCAGATTGATTTATTTAGTATTTTATATATCAACCTATAAAGGAAATATGAATTTTAAGTCAGGCTGGAGTGACTGCATTTGAAAAGAACACTGTTTGATTTACCTTATAATGTGTTCTTTATTTTATTTTTTGTTAAAAACAGTCAGGAAGTCATAAGCTTTTGAAATACAAGACTAAAACAGAAAATGTCAATTTTGTGAATATGAATGAGTACGAAGCTGTCTCTAAAGGACAATTGAATTATTAACAGAAATTTTTTTATAGATAGTATGAAATGAATAGATTGCACTCTGACCAAATAATCATTTTAACCAGAAAAGAAAAATGAGCTGAGTTATTGATAGGAATATCTATTAGAATACAATCAAATTGAGAAAGAAATTAATTATAATTTCTCATTATATCAGCTCTGGCTAAATTCTAAATTTTACTCTGTCTTATGCAGGGTATGGATGTCAAAGTCAAAGGTAGTTCATTTAGTTATAATTAGATTTTTAAATGTTTACTTTCTTTTAGTATTTGAGCTAAATATTATCTTGAAAGACTAACAATGTATCTCAAATAGTCTTTTCCCCCTATAATTAGATTAATATTAAGTTGCTATAGTCAGATCAAGTTAAATAGTTACAACAGTTTTTTTTAATGCAATTAAATTACTGTGAAAATTATTGATAACTACTAATCACTTAGAGACAGATATCTAGATAAATGTCAAGTTAACCATATAATTATTCTAATTGAATATGTAATAAAAAGTAACTTATTATATGTTAAATTAAACTTATATATATTTGTGTCCTGCAGACTTTGCATAAATGCAAAGAAGAGGAAAATATAAATATTCTCAAATTGTTTGTGGTTGAAAAATTTTGTTCCAAAATATTCTGAGAGATAATAGAAAAAAATATAGTCATGAAATATCACATTTTGTTCAGCACTGAATTTGCTATAAAATATCTTGCTGTCAGGGACAATAAAACCAAATTTGTCACTCAAGGCTGTGTCTTTATCAGAGGTAATAGATCTGTTAATTCAAACATGATTCTCAAAATTCGATTAAACATAGTTGACACAATCATGTTAAATGTACACATCACTTCTGAGGACTTGTTGCAGTTAGTCTGTTCTTAGTATTCCATGCCAAACTATTACCACTTATTCTGCTGTAAATTCAGTAACTTAAAGATTAAGTTGCTATTTATTTTAATTATTCTGCATGAAGCTTTTAGAAATATCCAATTTTATTTTTATATGGATGTCTCTTTCATCTTTCTAGTATTATCTGTAAATCTATTTAGAAAATCTTTGTTTTAGTCTCAGTACATATTTCAGAACACAATGACCTTAATTATCTTTATATCATTTACTTATAATGAAAAACAATCGACTATGTTAGGGATCATCCGTTGGTTACTCAGCTATTTAAGTATTATCTATAATATCAAAAATTTAAATGGAATCTTGTTTCTTACGATAAAACAAAGGGTAAAGATGCACATAGAAACTTTGATTCATAAACTTTTATTACTTTAAAAAATTTTGGATAAATTTTGATAAACAATATACATTGATGTAAATGAAGATGATATAAACATAGAAATAAGATGTTTGGTGATTAAAATATTCAGATATATGAATGCCATATGAATTTTCTGTTTATTTGTTGTTCATCCTCATTGGAATATGAGTTTCAAACTTCAAACAAAAAACTATACCAGCCAGACAAGTTGTTTTAAATTAAATTTCAGAATGTAATGTTTTGCCCATGGTTTGTTTCTCTAATGAATTAAGATTTATTCATTCATCTATTTATTCATTACGTTGTGTGGACCATCTAATGTGCTCTTGGCTCTTTTTAAATGCTAGGGGACACAGCAGTGGACAAAACAGAAAATCATATCTGTTCTCAAGGAATTTCATTGCTGAGTGAGAATGTCACAGTAAGAAAAAACAAAAACAAAACCCAAAAAATACCCTCAATTATATGAACAGCCACAAAAGAATAGCAACAAAGAAGCTTGTGCTCAATTAGTTAGAAGCTTTCTGCTGATAAATGACCATTAATAACAAGAATGTGAAGGAACTTTCTGCAGGTTTCTTGCCTCATTGGTTTCAGATGGTTTTCTCCCCATCTCTTGGTTCCACTGTGTTGAACAAAGGAGACTGATTTCTGAACTTTCGAGACCAGCAGAGAGAAGGGATTGGTGGAAGACTGGGAGGTGGAAGAAGGGGCAATCAGGACTATTCTGTCTCTGGCATTTCCAGCAGTTGCTCTATTTTCTATGGCCTTAGTTGCCAATGGAGAACCCGTTTCTACATTTTCAGCTTTCTCTAAGCAGTGTTTTATATGAGTGTGGTCCCCCAATCTCAGAAAGGTCCAGGCTGTTGGATTAGGTTGCACCTACTTTTCTCATTATTTCTTCAGTCCTGTGATTGATATCTGTCTCCTTGTTGTCAACATAGAAGTATCTTAACCATTTTCTGTTTGTCTGTCCACCTATTCCATCCCACATTATCAATTTCTCGCACTGATATTCTCATTTTAAAATCCTAGAGTTGTTTCTGACTAAACTGAAATTTATTTTATTTAAAATACTGATGTCTATGAAAATCTAAAGAGTAAAAGTGGTTTTTAACTTTGCCCCAATTTATCAGGAGAAGCAGATAAGTTTTCAGTAGCTATTTACTTTTAGGACTTTCAAAAGAATGATTGTCTTACAGCATGCTTGAGGGTATCTCAACAAATTTTCATAAGAAGACATTAAGTCTAAAATCTACATTGAGAAGAAAAATCTTAAGCAACCTGTGTTAGAGGTTCAATGTTTTATTTTGCTTTAAAAGCATTAGAAGAATTTCTAATTTTTTTTTAATGCTTTTGATTATAGCACAAGTTACTGGGCTTGCTCCCACAGAATGCTAACTCCATTAAAATAACCCTGTGTTGGGTGCTTGGGTGGTTCAGTCGGTTAAGTGTCTGCCTTCAGCTTAGGTCATGATCTCAAGGTCCTGGAATCAAGGCCCACAGAGGGCTCTCTACTCAGTGGGGAGTCTGCTTCATTCTCTCTCTCTCTCAGATAAATAAGTAAAATCTTAAAAATAAATAAATAAATAAATAAATAAATAAATAAATAAATAATCCTGTGTAAATGAGTTAGTAAAATTTTCATTAAATGGGATCTTATAGTGGAAATCCCAAGAACTTCCTCCAGACAGAGATACTATTTTATATAACTGTAAAAGTATAATGAAAAACTTAAAACATGAGGATATATTATAAACTAAAAGATTTTCCAATTATAATTTTATAGGTTTTTCTATGGTACAAATTCTGTCTGGATCTTCTTATTCATTTTGCATACTTCTGTCATCTAGTATTTTTTTTCTTTTGTGACAAATAGCATAAAGGAAAAGATGAGTGGGGTAATAGAAAAGTGGCTCCAAAATAGGTTGTATTTTACATGGCTCATGGTCTAAAATTGTCATTTTAAAGCTATAAATAGTAGGTGACAATTGGTATAAGTACTCTTATTTTGTTTCGTTTTCCTAATGCTTTTTTTTTTGCCTTGTAGAACTAAACTGCTCTTATTTTAGCATTAGCATAGATTCTAACCATATAGTTTTGTTAATTAGCTATAAATTAAATATTAGTTTAATAAGAATATAGAAATGTGAGAATAAATGTTATATTCACCAAAGTGTAAGAAAAAGAAAGGGGGCTAATCAGGATAAAGGATCACTATTTTCAAACGAAATAGGTGCTTATTTTCTCAGTAAATGTACAGCATTCAAAATAACTGGTAGGAATGCAAAATGAAGGGTACTTTGACAACATTGCATAATTACATTTTTTATTAGACTCGCTTCTAAAATCAATTTTTTTAGATTTTATTTATTTGAGCGAGAGAGAGAATGAGCAGGGGGGAGGGGCTGAGGGAGAGAGAGAAGCAGATTCCCCACTGAGCAGGGAGCCCACGGTGGGGCTCCATCCCAGGACCCTAAGATCATGACCTGATCTAAAGGCAGTTGGTTAACTGACTGAGCCACCCAGGCACCCCTCTAAAATCAATTTTAAAAACACATTATTAAAATATGATATGTTATTACTTGCAGTGCTATTAATAACAAAGATAGGAAGCAATCCACAAAGTTCACTAGTAAGGGACTAGGCAACAAACAATTTTGCATCCTCAAGAATGAATACCATGGTGCTATAAAAAAATGAGAACTATCTTTTGCATATTACTTTGGCTGTGGTTTTCAACTGGGAGTAATTTTGCCCAGACCTGGATTCATATCTGGAGATACTTTTGATTGTCATGATTTGGGGTTCCTTTTGTAGAGACCAGGAATGCTGTTAGTCACATTACAATGCATAGGAAAGCCCCCAAATAAAGAATTATCCAGCCCCAAATGTCAGTAGTGACAAGGTTGAAACTCTTTACTATGGTATCAACATCAGGATTGGGGGAGAATGAAAATGAAAATATGTTGGGGGAGAATAATGTGTATAGTATTCTATCACATATACACTTTTATTTTTTTTTCCCAAGCCCAACTATAACCAGCTTTAATTAAAGAAACTTTTCATAAACAATCATGGTATTTCAGGGAAGACATGGGCAGACAATCGTTAACAGTATACACTTTCAAATTCAAATGTTGAAGGACAATTTACAAATTTAAAGAAAAAAAGGTTGAATTGGAGGGACAGAATAGAAAGGAGATAGTGATAAAACTAGAATTTTTTAATAGTTCTCTATTTAAATGTAAAAAGTACAGTCTCTCAGAAACGAAATAAAAGTTAAAAATCATTTGGGGTTGTATGATCTGTTAGCTTTTGCTTATCAGAAATAATTTATCAAGAAAGAGTGTTTCTGATGGATTGAGAGAAAATAGAGAAACCATTGGGTACCATGATCAAGAACAGCATATTACTATTTTTTTATTATTGTTGTTTCTATGAAGATCGAATCCAAGTGAAGAATGTAAAGAAACAGAAATTGATGCTATAAAGAGAAATGGGAAATTTGATAGAGCTAAGATTCAGAGAATAGGGAGGGAATAGAATAAAGAAAGATAGTAGGAAGAAGGAGGAGGAAGTATGCTTCTTCCGCATGTTACGGTGGAGAGATGTAAAGAATGAAAACACAGGGACCTTTTGAGGAGAAGAGGCTGGCAATTGAACAATCATCCTTATCAGATAAACCTGATTTTTTAGACAATTTATTGAAAGTGAAGGGATTGGGGTTAGATTACGAATTTGAGGAATGTGAAACGTATGGGAACTGTACATCCAGGGGTATTTTATAAGTCAATTAGAAAAAAAGAGTAAAAATATTTTTTTAAGTTCTGAAGATATTTGAAATAAACTATAAGGAAATCTGAGTTGTATTACTATGTATCTCTGGCAGCCAATGTAGAGCATCTACTTAAACTGTAGAAAAAATAAAAATGGAAGTAAGAATACATTAAATTGCCTTGTTTTTTATACTATTCTAATTGTGTTTTTTAAAATATCAACTTCTCCAACATTTTTTCTGTTTACAAAATAGTTTACCCAATCTATATTTATATGAGACAGAAATCCAAGCATACGAACATATCAAATGTGTTTTTATCTAGCATATTTAATATAGCAATCATAAAATAATATATATATTTCTAGGTTACAAAAAATGAGCATGTGTTGTAGCACTTACACAAGTATTGCTTATAAAAAAGCAAAGTCACAGGAGTTCTTGGTAACTCCTCCCTGTTTTATGAATTCACCTTATCTGCTAAGATGCAAATTAATAGGAATAATTGAGTATTTGGAAATTTTCCCATAAAGTTATTTTACCAAACATGTTCAATTCAAACTTAATTAAGCTGTTTTCATTGTTGTTGTTCATTGGTTTGAAAATGATGATACTTGAATAAAAAAAAAATATGCTGATTTAAAAGTTGTAATTTTGCCACTAGATCACTAGATGGTATACAGTTTCTTTAAGGAAATTTGAATTAGAGAATGTGTACAACAATGACTTCATATCCGATAGCTAACTATTCACTTAATTGTATTCATTTCCATCAAAATTAATATATTACTACAGAATATTTTAACACAGATTATAAAATCATCTTCCTATTGTTATATAATAAAATGATGGTTTTTCAGATTGTTGGTAAAATATTAAGACATATCATTTTTGTTTATAATTTGTAGTATATTACCAAGTCTACCTGGTATATAATTCATAAAAATGTCATATGGTAAGATACCTATAAAACATAAATTTTGTATTTACCAGTTCTTCAAATACTACAAAATATTATTAGGTTAATATTGAAAACTAATATCCAATCTGATATTGTACCTTTAGTAATAGGCATCCTGCAGGCTAAATAATTCCAGATTATCATAAAAGTCCCAGACCATTCCATACTTACTAACTGAACTATATTGGTTAATGTCTAAGCCCACTAAAATTCTAAGGAAACTGGACAATTAATAATATCCAGGTTATCAAAAATGAAAAATTCATATAACTGCTTAACTGAATAGTTGTGAAATATATGAAATATACTGGAAACATTGAGTGAATAAATATTAAATGAAATAGCTCAGCTATAATTTTAAAGAATTTTCCAAAAATCTCTTAATAGAGGTGGAACATTTCTGTTCTTATTGAATACCTACAGTGCAGATGTGAGCCATTTGTATAGCTATGTTTTAATGTATAATTGTAAAAAATGCCTTTGATATGCAGGGGAAAAAACATGATTTGGGTTTTACTGTTTAGGGAAATATAAACTGAAATTTTAAATGCTAATACTTACTTGACAGTACTTGATTTCAAAAGAAAATCTGATGTTGGTATTAATTCCTAAAATGGATTTGTTTTTGTTTCTTATTAATTAACAAAATCTTATGTAGGCTTCTGATTTCAGCCAAGATGGAGTGGACACATTCTTTCCAGTTCCTGTCTTACAACTAACAAAATGAAGACTAAAATTGGAGGAATCACTCTGCCCATTAAGACTTATTATACAGCTATAGCAATCAAGAGTGTGGTATTCTTAGAAGGATAAACATATTGATCAAGGAACTTAGACATAGATGCAAACAATATGCCTGGCTGATTACTCACAAAGGTGCAAAAGGTACTCTAGGTATAGTGGGTGGTCTTTTCAACAAATCATGCTAAAACAATTCATCATCCGTAGGCAAATGACTGACTGAATGAAAAAAACTTCTACCTGGATTTTGCCCTTACACAAAATTTTATAGATCATGGATCCATAGATTATGGATTTATACGTGAAACATAACGGTATAAATTTTTTAGAAAAAAATACAAGAAAATCTGTGGGATATAGGGATAGACAGAATTCTTGGACTTTAAAAACACTGTCCTTAAAAGAAAAAAATCAACAAATCAGACCTTATCAAAATTAAAAACTGTTGGCCTGCAGTAGACCCTCTTAAAAGACCAGAAGACAAGCTACAAAGTGGAAGAGAATGTAGATTATATAAAGAACTCTCAAAACTCAACAGTAAAAATTATTTCAATTAGGAAATTATCAAAATACACAAAGAAACATTATACCTAAAACAATGTATAGATAGCAAATAAACACCTGAAAGATGTTTATCATCATTAGTTATTAAAGGAAAGCAAATTAAAACCACAGTGAGATATTGCTATATAAGCCTATCACGATGGCTGAAAATGTCAAAACAAAACAAAACAAAAAACACCTGACAACAAATGCTTTGAGGATGTGGAGAAACTGGATCACTCTTACATTGCTGGTGGAAATCCAAAATATTGCAGCCACTCGGGAAAAGAATATGACAGTTTCTTACAAAACTAACCAGGCATTTACTATACAACCAAGTAATTGCAGTCTTGGACATTTATGCCAAAGAAATGAAAACTTATGTTCACACAAAATGCTGTACATAGATGTTCATAGAAGATTTAATCATAATAGCTAAAAATGGGGAAAAGTCTAAATGTCTTACAATGGCTGGATGTTTAATCTGTCACACATTCCCACCATGAGATATTTTTCACAAAGACTATTGATCTATTGATACAAGCAACAATTTGGATAAATATACTGAATGAAGAAAGAATCTCAAAAGGTTACTTTAGTGATTTGATTCATATGCCATTCTTAAAATGACACGTTTACAAAGATGAAGAAATTAGTGATTGCCAGGGCATAGGGAGCAAGGGCATGAGAGATGTGACTGTGACCATGGAAGGGTAGTGCATTGGATCTTTGTAATGGAATTATTCTGCATCTTGATCAACAGTGTTGGTGGTCACACAAATCTCCATGTGTTAAAATTACACACAACCAAATACACATGTATGCATTGTAAAACTGATGAAATCTGAATAAGGTGGTAGATTGCACTAATGTCAATTTCTTGGTTGTGCTGTCTTACTATACTTATACAAGATATTTACTTTGGGGGATACTGTGTGAAGGATATATGGAATCTTTCTTGCAATCTTATTTCTTATAAAAGCGCATGAATATACAATTATTGCTAAAACAAAAACAACAACAACAAAAACTTGTGCTTGATTATACATTTATTATTGTTTAAATTTCAGTTCCACTTTAGTTAACATATAGTGTTATATTAGTTTCGGGTGTACAATGAAGTGATTTAACAATTCCATATATTAGTGCTCATCAAGATAAGTGTACTCTTAATCCAATTGTTACGTAGAGAAGAGCAAAATAATTAGCACAATTTCTTTACCAAAAGGAGACAGAGGTTGGATTAAACCACTGGTGTGCTCATAAATGTTTAACAACTAGCTGGGGGTGGGGGATATCTGGGAAAGATCCATGATTACGTAGCATTTGCTGATGTCTCTGTGCCAGATACTCTCACCATGGCCAATTTTTAGCTACCTCACTGAATGCTGAGATGGGAAGAGATGTGAACAATTGGTTCTCACTAGATGGTACAAGCCAGCTCCAGCACACTAATGAATCAGAGCTGCTCTTTGAACCATACATCCTGTACCCTTAGTTTGGACACGTATACTTTTCTTGCCTAGTTCAGCAACCTAAATCCAGTCTTACCCATTTCGTGAAAGGGGAAAAAAATACTGTATTTGGTCTATTGGCTACTATTTTCTTCTATCATGAGCGTAGGATAAATGAATATACTGCCTGCAATATTTATATCATGTCATATAACGTTAATCTATTACCATTAAATGAAACTGGATTATATCTATCTCTCTATCATGTGTATTGGTGCCCATACATACATGTGCACATACCTGCACGTGCACAAATGACTGTATGACCCAGAAAGATCTCAAAGTAGATCTCTTTGGAATCAGAATACATACTTGGAGATTATGACCAAAATACCTTCAACATTATTCACTTCAAAACACTGGGTGGCGCACTTAAAATTAGCTCATTAGTTTCTTTTCCACACTTCAATGTTTTTTTTTCCCCCATATAGGTAATTCTTTGATAAGAACTATGATGTCTCTAATAAATACTTAGTAAACAAATAATGATTAATTATTGCAACCCCTTAGCAGTAATTTTCTGTTAATTTGATATTTAATTAAACTTGTGATTATTTTTTTTTGGTCGATTTTTTGCACTGAAAAAATACTTCCAAACATCCTGTTAATTTTCCACCTGATTTTTTTGAGGAAAATAAAGTCAGCACTGTTGTTTCTAGCTCTCTCCAAACCATATTGCTCTCTATGATCTGGTGGTTTAGTTGTCCTGTCACTGAGGACTTTTTGTTTCCTGTGTAAAAACAGTGAAAAAGTGAGAAATTTAGAAAATTATATTTTGTTTTAAATTCTTTAGTACTGGGGAGAAAAAAAAAGCTGTTAACTGTTGTTGCTAGTTGTTTAACCACAATTTTTTTTTTTTCTACGTAATTCTTAGAGTCCAGACATTCCTATGGTTCCTTGGGGGATGAAGAACTCACCATATGATGAATTCTTGCTTTATTTATTTTTAAATACACCTGAGCCCAGTTGGAAATAAATTTGGATGGCTGACATATAAGTGATTTAGAGAGTCAAGTAAAAGATTTCTATTTCATTTTCCTTTTTATTTCATGCTTAATTTCCAACACGAGGCTAATTAAATACATTTTATTTATAAAGAAAACAGATCACTCTAGGGTTCCAAAAGCATCAGTGAAAACAAGGGCATCAACATTTTCCATTCGTCAATCTTAATGTAGCAATTTAAATTTTACCTCCTTCTAAATAGGTCTATAAAAGTTTGGTACCTATTAAGTTGTCTTCTTTTAAAACGATTGCCACAAGTTATATAAAAGAAATGAAACCAATGGAACATTTATTTAAATTGAACATAATCTTTCCAGATAAATAATTAGCACCTTGTTTTGAGGTTTTATTTCAGACTTAACTTCTCAAGTAAAGTTAAGCTACTTTTTTATGACATTTTGAAAATGATGAATAGTTGTAGGTATTTGTATATAAAAATAAATACTGCATTATGGGGACTTTTTTTTTTTTTTCTCAACCAAGGAAACTTTTGGAGTAGGAACACTGTTCTAAGCCCTCTAAATCAACCATAGTTTTGCCGTCAACATTGTAAGTGGTTCAGAGGGAAAGAAAATAAAAAGTTTAAGTGTGGCAAATATGTTAACAACTTGTGAATCTAGGTAAATAATTCTCGGAGTTCCATTATACTGCATTTGCAACTTCCCTAAGTTTCATTTTTTTTGAAGTACAGTTCCCTCCAAAATGGAACAGAAAAAAAAGATAACATGCTCATGCTGTGGGTTTGGCCCTCACTCTGGCCTTTTAGGATGTGTGGATAGTAGGTTAAGGGCAGGCATGAGGGGCCTGAGCAATACCAGAGATATATTGAGACATTTCAGAGGAGGAATTTCTGAGTCAGGACATATACATTGTTTATCAAGTTAAAATGTATAATAAATTTGGAGATTAATAGGGAATTGGCAAGAACAAATGAATCCAGGCAAACCTAGTTGCTTGGTAAGTAGACCAGCAGAACTGGGCTCCTCACGGACCAAGCAGGAACACCTGGGAGGATGTCGGGGTGCTCAGGGGCTCCGATGTTCAGTCAGTACACTCTTCTGTGCCCAGTTGCAATTTGGTTACTTGGAGGTAGCTTCTTAAAATGTAAGAGCTGTTAACGTCTCTAAACATCAATTCCATATCAGTTAAATAAGAATGATGATAGTTACTTAAATAAATTCTCTGAGGGTTTAAAAGAAGTATGTATGTCCAGGACCTACCAGAGTCTGTGAGCCCCCAGAAGAACACATGTTACATTGAGATAATCTCTGAGTCTCATCATTGCTAATGGGAAAATCCCAGCGAGCCATAGTGTTCCTAAATCCCTTAAATATAAGATACTTTCAAAAGGATGTTTTATATTTTGGCACCCGAACCATTGTTTCATGTTGTCTAAATTTGTATTTCTTATTATAGTTTTTGGAAAAGTTCAGAAGCAAAATCATGAAATTTAAAAATAAGTCAAAATGTTTATGGAAGATTTAGAGGAAATTATCATGTCTTTAACATTTATATAACTATTTTCAATATGAGATGATAGACAAATGATCTACCAGCATATGCTCAAGGACTTTCATTTTTATAATATCACTTTTTAAAAATACTTTGCATATTCATACTCAGATATTAATATATCTTGCATATATTAACTTTCTCTTGGGCTTAGAGGGCAAAACTATTGCCAAATTGGAAAATAAAAAGTAACAACTAATAATAATCTATATTCTATAAAGGAAACAGGATTTATTTTTAATCAATATTTTATTATATCCTTAATTTGTTCATCATATAGATTATATTTTACTAAAAATAGTGTATTTGCCAAATTTTTCTACGTTCTTTTCTCTCTCTAGTCATTGTCACTATTACTAGATTTACCACAATTTAAGAGCCTCCAGTTTGAGGGGCGTCTGGGTGGCACAGCGGTTGGGCGTCTGCCTTCGGCTCAGGGCGTGATCCCGGCGTTGTGGGATCGAGCCCCGCATCAGGCTCCTCTGCTATGAGCCTGCTTCTTCCTCTCCCACTCCCCCTGCTTGTGTTCCCTCTCTCGCTGGCTGTCTCTATCTCTATCGAATAAATAAATAAAATCTTTAAAAAAAAAAAAAAAAGAGCCTCCAGTTTGAGATGTTCCTCCAAATGTCTCTCCTACCTCAGGAAAACTAGGAAGAGAAGACACTAGAAAAATAAAAATGTAGTAACATTTTATGATTTCATAATTGTACTTTTCTGATGAAATTGTCATGAATAGAGTTATTTAAAGTAAGTGAGCTTAAATCTGACTCTTGAGACCTCTATGTGAGTATAATATTCACATCATCTAAGATACTGATGGTTGACTCTCCCTACATGAGGACACTTGGGCACATTGATTTTATTATGTGAGCACCATACCCAAATATATATATTTTTTCTTTTCTCAGAAAAGAATACAGTAATACAAGTAATATGGTAATATTATAGTAGTAAAGTACATAGTAATACAGTAACACAGCTTGCTGGCAGTGTATAACTGCCCCATCTATGCCATCTATTTCCATGGTAGGGAAATAGATAGGGACACATACCTGATTAAAAGGGGTATTTTCCCAGGATGTTGTAGAGTTGAACAATTATACAAAGTCAGACAAAAACAAAACAGAACAATATTCATATTTAAATTGGTCATGCAATTTACCTTATCAGATATTTGCCTAAGTTGTTGGGTTAATTGAAATAAACTGATAATATTAGCAGTATTACAATTTCTCTTAACTTCATTTAGAATATGAGTTAAAGTTAGTTTTGCTTAAGAAAGTTAGACTTTGAGGGGCGCCTGGGTGGCACAGCGGTTAAGCGTCTGCTTTCGGCTCAGGGCGTGATCCCGGCGTTATGGGATCGAGCCCCACATCAGGCTCCTCCGCTATGAGCCTGCTTCTTCCTCTCCCACTCCCCCTGCTTGTGTTCCCTCTCTCACTGGCTGTCTCTATCTCTGTCAAATAAATAAATAAAATCTTTAAAAAAAAAAAAAAGAAAGTTAGACTTTGAAAGGCATCTTCATTGGGTAATAATGTGGAAGGTAAATGTATTGTGTAGCAAAATTTATTTATGGTCATTTTACCTGAGTTTTACCTACACATTTAAAATACTTAGGTGATCTTATTCTGAAACTGCTAACATTTTGTGAACACCAACACAATTTTAAAATGAGTATGATTCCTAAAGGCTTTCTAAAAGTTTTGTTGTTCATTATAAATCTTGAATAGGTTTCAAATAAGAATACAGAAAAAATATAAAGTAGTCTTATAGAAAATTATAGTTTATAATGTAAAAATTCCTTCAGCATATATTCTAGTAGGGCATTCTGAGACATTTAGAGTACGACTAACTGAAGTAATCTGAGGAATATCAAATTATTGAAGAGTTTTAATATTTTGGTTTTTTTCATGACTTCATTTTGTAAGCAATTGAATGTGTAAATACTATGTATTTTATAAGTAAAGATATAGTGAAGTAATTAAGGATGTAATATGTCAAATGGAAATCAACATCAATGAAAACAAAAGGCATATTTTGTCAGAAGTCAAAACTGAATGAGACAAAGTAGTAGTGTTAAAAACAGGGAAGAAGAAAATTTGGGAAAACAGTAAAGAACATTATAACAAAAAACATTTTAATGTATATTATTTTTCTGATCACTCTGTAGATTTAGGATAGTCCCTCAAAACATAAGATTGATTTTGGATGATGCGACACTTAGACCAACAGGATTTTAAGTGATTTGTTTCTTAATGAGATTTTCTCCAGAGGAAAGTGCAGGATCCCAAATAGGTCTGAAAAATAGCTGAAGAGAATGGAGAAGGGATCCTGGCTTGGGTTTTATTGTGCTTAAGTCGTGAGGCTGGGATAAGCGTTTCCACACTGGCTAGAGCTGAGTGGTTTGAACTTTCTGTTGAATACAGAGCAAAGGCACATCAAGATTTCTTATTGGTTTTCCCAGACATGGGGCAACAGGGGAAGAGGGAAGGGTGATGCTTAAAACCTGTCAGCAAAGGTCAAATATAGAGTCAAACTTTTTATTAAAATTCATCTTTGGTTAGACTGATGATTGGTAGGGGAGGGGGTTAATTAGATTGAATTTGAACTTAAGGAAGCCATTCTAGTACTCTAGAAGGCCCATTAGCCTGAGGCTGGTAAGGGAGGTGAAAGTTCTGCTGAGAGCCCAGCACTGTGTAAATTGTGAAGTGAAACGAGTGTCTTGTTCATCATCAGTAGCGTTTGGAACTTCAAAGGGGATTGGAAATGTCTTATTGAGTCCTTTTAATGTACAGAGACATGTGTGACCTTGATTTATATTTTGAGTATCTGTGAGTCATGAATGTCCTGGAGTTCCTTTCCTCAGAGTGGGTAACATTAGATAAGGAATTGCTATCAGTGGTTCACTTGACTCCATTAGGTCTCTGATCAAAGATCACTTAGACGGTTCATCCATGATACCTATATTTTCATGGTTGTCACTTTTGAATACCTCCGTGTGTGTGTGTGTGTGTGTGTGTGTGTGTGTGTGTGTTCTTCCCTCTTCATTGTACCTATCAGTAACTGGCATTTTATTACACATATTTTAAATTATTTGATTTCCCCAAAACAGTAAGCTCCACGAACAAAGGAATTTTAATTTGTCACTTTTATATTTTTGGCTTAAATAATAGGGTCTGGAGCTTAATGAATGCCATTTAATTAAATAAATCAGTTAGGAATGGATGGGCCTAAATCAATATAAACAGTGAGAAAAGGGAGTCTTGCAGAGGGTTTCAGGGAAAGAAGCCATAGGAAGTGATTCTGTCTTTGTAATTGGACATCAACAGGGAAACATTAACCTAACTGCCATTGGCAATTATCTTATGAACAAAATGGGGAAAGTAACATCCACTAATGTACTGGGTACAAGTCAGGCAGGCCAATAATACAAAAGAAACTAGTGTCATTATTAAGCCTGTGGGTCAGTTCAAATGCTTGCCCTTCAATAGGCTGACTTAACATACTTCTTTTTAGTAGCTGAAATCATCTAATAGAAGATATAGTATCTCCATACCACAAAGAAAAAAATGTTGTAAGCAGCAGTAATTAAGATGCAAATTATTTTGCTAGCTTGCATATAATGAAATTTGTATTATGTATTATATGATATATGTATGACACATATATGGCATATATATGACATATATATATACATATAATTTTACATTAAGGGCCTTTACAACAGAACAGAGAATTACACATATAGAAAAATATAGCATGTTCATAACTTTATAACCTTATATAAATTTATTCTGTTATACAGGTACTCATTTTTGTATCATCAACTATATGTTTTATTAATGAGAAAATTTTATGGCTTAAATATTATTTATCTGTAGTCACTCATTATTGTGTATTTAATATACTTTACAGAGGTCCATTATATAGTTTTAAATTTTATTTATTTTAAACAATTTATATATTTATTTATTTATTTTAAACAAGCATACTATTGGTCTATAAATAGAAGTTAAATTAATTAATGTAGGTCATTTAAAACAAATACCAGTCATAATAGATTTAAGATTTTAAAAATATAATAGCTTATAAAAATTCAAATCAAAGCTTATTTGCAGCACAAAGGGACTATGAAATATGCTAATGAACTAAGCTACCAATTTCTTTCTTTCATATGTTTCTCTCACTTTTACTATTAACTATTTCAACAAAAATAACCTAGACATTCCTATATGCTTAAAGGTAGCCTTACAGTGTAGGGGAAAAATTGAAGAAAAAAAATATGTAGTCTCCATAGTACTTTTCTAGACCAAATTTTATTGCTTTAGTTTTTAGTAAATTTTTACTAAATTAACTGAATATTTTGCAAAGACCTCAACAAGGTTTTCCTAGAAATTATTTTTCCTTATAAACTGGTTTTTATTTTTCCTTATAAACCTGTTGAGATTTACTTAATTGTTCAGAGATGATTTTGGCCAGCATCTCCTAATTGTGTTTCTGGCATTTGATTAAAAAAACAAAATGAAGATTAAGTTGCTTCATCTTAGAAGAAAAAGGAACATGTAGTGAAATAAATATTTCATCTCTGATGTTTTAAAAAAAAAACCTAGTTGGAAAACAAAGTTTCCTTCACATTACTTGCATAGGAAGGTACAATTTCATATTTTAGATACATCCTATGAAGATGTAAGATTTTTTAAATTATGTTGAACATATTAGTTGAATTTTAAAATAGGAGGAAAAATTAAAGGGTATTATATTATGTAAATTTTAACTGAAGTGCTTATCTAAAAATTAGTTTAAATACTTTATATTCAAAAACAGATAATAGTAAAGAATAATTTCAACTGTAATTACTTTTATTTCACATAAAGGATGAATGTTGCTAACAAAATATATTGCAGAAGTGTATATGTGTTACATATTATTATGTATTATATATAATAATTACATGTAATATATGTAAATGTTTTTCATAATATATGTAAATTTTTAAGTTCAAGGCCAATTTTCACTTCTACAAAATAGGGGAATTTAAGACTAAGTTGTGAAATATTTATTTGCTTAGCATCCTATGTATTTCAATGTAGTTGTACTCTGTAATATCAG
Source organism: Ursus americanus (assembly GCF_024610735.1). Lineage (NCBI taxonomy): Eukaryota > Metazoa > Chordata > Mammalia > Carnivora > Ursidae > Ursus > Ursus americanus. The sequence goes on along the minus strand of NC_142127.1, from coordinate 67,937,663 downwards.
GCAGTTATAATGTGTATCTGATAGAAAGCTAGAAAGGGAATCCCTCTCTCAAGTGTATTGGCAAATAAGGTTTGTCACACATTGTCTTCCTTCTTCTTTTCTTACCTGCACCACCACTCAGATGGAGCTTTTCACTCTCTTTCTGATGATGGGGGAGGAGGGTGGGGGCGAAGAGGAACTGACCACAGAGAAGATATCAATAACCACTCTTAGAATATCGATGGTAAACCTATGAGGAGTCTTCCGGATGACTTAACTTAGACTGTTGAAGTCCTCAAACTATAATTGTGGATTTGTTTATTTCTGTGTTCTTCTATCAAATTTTACTCCCTGTATTTTAAAGCTCTGCTTTTTAGTGCAGTCATTGCTAGTTTTTTTTGTTCTTGTGTTGTTGTTGTTGTTTTTTAATTGACCCCATTATTGTCGTATAATATTCCTCTATACCTTGTAATAGTCATTGTTCTGATGTCTATGTGTCTGAAATTAATATAGTTAAAGTAGCTTTATTTGGGTTAGTGTATATTTTTCTCCATCTCATTTCTTTTCACTTAAGTATTACATTTAGAGTGTTTCCTTGTATACATGGGTCATGTGTCTTGCTTTTTTATTCACTCTGTCATTGGCTTTTAATTGTTTTAATGGTGTTTTTAAGCTATTCATTCACATATAAAATGATTATTGATATGTATGTGTTCATCATTTCTTTCTATGTTTTTCTGATTTCTCTGTGCATTTTTAGTAATTCCATTCCATTTATGTTCTTCATTCACATGTGATTACAGGGTACAATCTTGAACAATGTAAGACTAACTTTAAATAATATGATATCACTTCATGTGTGGTAAAAGAACCTCATAACAAGATTATTTACGATTTTTCTCTTTTGTACTCTGGCACTGTTGTCAAAAATTTCTCATTTTCATATTCTATAAACACATACCGTTAAAGTTTTTGCTTTTAGAATAATTAAAATAAGAAAAATATTTTATCAAAACTTTATTAATTCCATTTCCAATGTTCTTTATTTTCCTTGTATATGTTTACATTTCTTGCTATAACATATTCCTTTTGTCTGAAATTTTTACTTTAATATTTCTTGTAATACAGAACTGGTAGAAATTAATTCCCTCAGTCTTTATGTGCCCTTCACTCATTACGTATATTATTGTTGAGTTCGTAGAATGTTGGGTTGACTCTTTTTTTTCTTTCAGTGCTTTAAGAATGAAACTTTATTTTCTTCTTGCTTAAAGCTCTTCTGATGAGATGACTCGCAGAGTTCATATCCTTATTTTTCTCCCGTAGTGAGTCTTTCATGCTGGCAGACTCCAAGGCTTTCTGGTTTTCTTTAGCTTTCTGAAGTTTGCTTATGATATGCACGAATTTTTTTAAATTGACCCCATTTTTGTCATGTTTTGTTATTTATGTTTTTACTATTTATTATTCATGTTTATTATATTATATTATTAAATTATTAAATTGACCCACGTTTTGTCATGTTTTATTATTTATGTTTTTTTATTATTATATATTATTACTACTATTACATTATTTGTTCATTGTTTGTTTTAATATTTATCCATTCTCATGTTTTCTGAGCCCTTGAATTGGTGGTTTAATTTCCATCACTAGTTTTAGAAAATTATTAACTATCATTTATTCAAAATTTCATTTTACATGGTTCTTTTTCTGGGATTCCAATGGCACATGTGTAAGACCATGTTATGTTTTTTCACATATCCTGGATTCCTGTTCTGTGTTTTTCACTCTGTTGTCTCTTTGTGTTTTAGTTTCACTATTTTTTCCTGACCTATATTCCTGCCGCCGCTTCTCTCGTCAGCTGTGTTGAGAGGACTGAGTTCTTGAAAAGCGTCTCTCATCCCTATTACTGTACTTTTGCTTTTAGCACTTCATTTGAATATTTCTTAGAGTTTTCATCTGTTAGATGAAACTACCTATCTGATCTTGCAGGTTATCTAGATTTTAACACTGTTACTTCAAATCTGTGTCTCGGTGTTCCGTCTGTGTCGGATCCGTCAGTTCTGATCATTGCTCTCTCTCTCTACACTGCGATTTTTCTTCCTGTTTGTATGCGTTGTAAACATTTTGTTGAAAGCTGAACTTGTTTTATTGGATAGTAAATAAAGTAAGGCGAGTATGTTCATGCTTGAATAGCAGCATATCTTTCCTTTCATGAGACTTTTATTGTGCATTTGTGTTAATCTTTTAGTAATTGAATTGTTTAAAGTTTACAGTTTACATACAAAGGTCCACATAATTCATAATAATGGTATGCAACCAATTTTCCCCATCTCCTCCCATCCCTGCTTGGCCATACACATAAAATGTTTGTGAAATAATATTTTTTAAAAATTAGTATTAGTCACTTAGATGGTGCTAATGGGAGACACCTGGGTGACTCAGTCAGTTAAGCATCTGCCTTTAGCTCAGGTAGTGATCTCAGGGTGCTGGGATGGAGCCCCTTATCAGGCTTCCTGCCCCAGTTGGGAGTCTGTCTTCCTCTGTCCCTCCCCACTGCTCATTCTCTTTCTCCCTCTCTCTCTCTCCCTCCCTCTCTCTCTCTCTTTCAAATAAATAAAATCTTAAAAGAAAATATTTTAGATGATACTAAGGGGCTCAAAGCCATGCGTTCCCACATGTTTCCTATTTGGCTTTGTGTCTCCCTGTTTATCTTACAGTTTTTCCTTTATGCTATTCTCATGAAAGATTTTTTTTCTTGAAGCTCTCCCATCTGATGCATTTAGACTGGAAGTGAGGGACAAGGGTGCAGACATTCTTCAAAGTTCTTATTATGCCTCAATTTTATGTAGTCACTAGAACTTAGTTCTAGAAAATGTTAGCCTTCACAAGTCTTCCCCCTCCTCTACGAGTAACACTGGACCTAGCATCTAATACAGAGCCTCTCCTTCCGTGTTAGAGCCTATTCCCATAAACCAGCTGCAGACTTTCACCAGCGACGGAACACAGCTTAAAGCTTTCCACTGCAGACTCTTAAACCCAGCTGGAGCGACTTCCCACAGTCACGCACCTGCAACATTTTTGTGGTCTCTGCCTACAGCTTAAGGCTTTTGTTCTCTAGTGGATATAAGGGAGATGCAACGGGCAGAGTTAGAGGGGTGTTTTCATTCTCTTCCTTGCTCTGGACCGTGTGGGAAGCTTTCTCGGGATTCTCCGAATTTCTCTGTGAGTACCTCATGGGATTCACGGAAAAGCTTATACAAAGGTACAAACTGTCTTAAGTGTGTGTGCCCCACTCTTTCTTTCATGCTAGCCCACCTTCAGTTGTTAGCGAATTCTTTTAAAATCTCTAGCTAAATGTTTTTACTGGCTTAGAAGGTGTTCAGTTGTGTCTCTGCCTTGTAAGTAAATGCTAGGGTCCTCTTCTGTCTGCAAAGGCCCGTCTCTTCAGATTTCAGATTACTTGTTTTCCCTTTGATTTTGGTTTTCCGCTGGCTTGAGGAAAAGTCAAATTGCAGGCTTCAGTATTTTTTCATATAAGTCTAACCTGATGACTTGGCAAAAGGCAAAGGAAAATTGTGTTGTGTATGGTTGCTGTTCTGTGAGTTTTATTGCATTCCTTTAAGTCGGATACTGTTCTTATTTCAATAAATTTCAGTTAAATGAATATTTTAATAGAAACACGTGATACCACATATAATCATCTGAATCAGTAAACTGTTATTTGTAGGCATTTTTAAGAATGCTGCCATAAAAGTTCTACCATAATTCAACTAATTCATTAATGAGTTTATATGTTTGAATATATTTGAAGTGAATCAATTTCCTTAAAAAAAGAAAATATGGGCTTACATTTATTTGACTTTTAATTAAAAAAAAACACAATTATTTAAAAATAAACTTGCAGGGCACCTGGCTGGCTCGGCTTGTAGAGCATGTGACTGTTGATCTCTGGGTTGTAAATTTGAGCCACACGTTGGGTGTAGAGATTACTTAAAAAATAAAATCTTAAAAATAGCTTAAAAATAAACTTGCTCCACTATCTCTATTTTAAATCCAGTTTATATAAACTTATTTGCCCAATTAATGTAGAATAATACTATTACTAGCAGATAAATTAATCATATATTAGTAATCTTTTTTATTTCAATGGAGTAATACTTCCATATATTTCATCAAAGTATCTAAAAATATTTGTTTTTGTGTTTTTACCCACAATACAGAGAGTAATGGTACCTTATATATCCTGTGAGATCAAGGCTAACTATGATTTTTGTGGAAATGCAAAAAATTGTGAAGAAATTTGAACTTCCTGGGAGAAATTTGGCATGTTATGACCAACTAAAATAATTTTTATCAAAATTACATTACAGTTTGCAAACAAAAACACATTTTTCTAATAACCATTTTCTTTAAATTAAGCAGAGCTTATCACCCTCCCCGATTTCTCTCAATTCCCTAAAGATTTTTGTTTCAACTCCCATTTCTCTTTTTATCAAGTAAGAAACCGTTTTCCCATAGTGACTTTTAAAATTTTTGTTGATTTATTCTTCAGCAGTGTATTCATTTGTGTGAGTTATTTCTTTATTAGTGCTAATTTATGGAAATGCTGAGTGCTCTTTCATCATTCCTCTTTGCCAGGAGTGTTTTTGTGTTGCTTTAGTATCTTGAGATATCTGCAATTTAAAATTGCCAAATCATCTTATTGTCTTTGACCTAGAAGCGTCTCGTGCCGAATTGCTCAAATTAAGAAACATCATAAATTTTTATGTCCTTATAAATTATTTATTTTTGGTAACTGTGAACTGTGAAACTGATTATTTGAGCTTCTCACAGTACTTAAGACCTTACTTGTGAGACTGGGAGAGGACAAAATGCTTTTCTTACATTGGTAAATTTGAAAAGTTTTGTGAGTAATTGGCTATTACCCGATCTCCATGGCATCTGGGATAAATTGATGCCTTAATCATGATCTTACTCTTATTTATCTACTATGCAACAAATGTTGAGAAGGACCCTGAGGTATCCAAGACATCCAAACTTTGGCTGCGTAATAATTTTATTTGGTATATTACTTTCTGGAGAATCTAGACCAACATTATTGAAACATGTTTTATAAGTGGTTACTGGGAGCTGGAAGATTAGCCCAATGATTACATGAAAATCATAGTTTGTAGATGTCAAAATAAACCAACTTCACATAAAAATATAATTAAAATTCTTTTATGGAGCTAAAGATCGTGTCTGAGGAACAGTTCCACTGTCAATATAGTTAATTTTACTCAATTTTCAGACGCTGTAATAACACTATTATAACATTAAGATCATTTTAAAGTGATTATAGTAATTTTTATTTGGTAGCAGACAGTTTAAATGCATATGTAAATAAATGCAAATCTCTAAAATAATTCAACAGTTAAAATATTTCTTTGTCATTTAATATTAGAATATACATAAGCTGTACTTAGTTGGGGATGTGAACCTATTATTGATTGAAACTTTCAAGACAGAGGCTGTCAGGGTATTTGTATTTTTGTATACATTATTCAATATAGTCAAAACTATCTGCGTACTATATTACTATACATATTGAAAGACTGTTCTATTACCTCGCCAAATGATTAAGTTACTTACCCAAACCACATTAGCAACAGGATTATGATTCACATGTATACTCAGGAATAAAGACGACTAAGTCAAGCAACTTTCATTAGTACCTCTCAATTTTGATTAAATATTTTATCGAATGGGGAGGATTTAAAATGCCTAAGTTTTGTCCCTGATATTATCGATTTTTTTTTTCTAGGATGGAATGCACTGGATACCTATTTTTTACATTTTTTTAATATCTCCCCTGAATGAATCTAATTGGGAGCCATAGTATATATTTAATTCCTTGTGATGTATTCACAAAATTAAATGCGGACTTTAAATGGAAACAATTGAATTTTTACAAGTTGAAAATAGTGTGAATTTCTAATTTTGCATATATCAAATCTGTCAGAAATTTGATACTTTGTATTCCTTGCCTAAAATTAGTAATTATCTCTGATATGATTAAATTGATTCTATGGAGCTGAAAAGTCTCCCCAACTTGATGGTATTATTTGAGATTATCAGTTATTAAATCTAAAGGTCACTAGTGGGGCACCTTGGTAGCTCAATTGTTAAGCGGCTGCCTAGATCAAGCCCCTGTCGGGCTCCCTGCTCAGCTGGGAGTTTGCTTCTTCCTCTCCCTCTGCCCCTCCCCCTACTCGTGCTTTTCCATTCTCTCTCTCTCTCCCTCCCTCTCTCTCAAATAAATATATAAAATCTTAAAAATAAGTCACTAGTACTTTCCATATTTTGGCTGAGTAAATATTTGCATAAGCACAGTAGCTAAAAGGGTAGAAAACAGCAGTTTATCCACTGTTTTTTCTCAATAGAGTTTATTTAACAACTTGTTAGGTTATAATTGCTACAACTTGCATGTATTCTAGTACACAATTTGATAGTTTCCTGGGTGTTTATGTTTTAAAATTTATCACCGTAGTCCATAAAATAAGCATACCAAGTGTTCCCTAAAGTTTCCTTGCATCAGTTTATAATTCCTTCCTCCTGCCACTTCCTACTCCATCTTTTCCCCCTAGTAATCCGTAATTTGCTTTCCATCAGACTAGATTAGCTTGCACTTCCTAGAATTTTATGTCCATGCAGTTATGTAGTATGAACATATTTTGGAGGGGGTAGAGTTACCTGATTTCTTTAGATCAAAATAATTTTGAGATTCAGTCAGGATTTCACATATATTTTACACCAATAGCTTATTACTTTTTAATGATGAGTAGTATTCCATTGTATGAATGTACCACAAAGCTGTACCACAAATATATATATTTGTGTTTCCAGTTTTTTGACCACTCACAAGCTTTCTTTTTTCTTGGGTAAATGCTAGGGGTTGAATGGCTGGAATACATGATAGGTTTGTAATTACTTATGTAAGAAACTGTGAATTTTTTTTTCCCCAGTGTGTTTGTAGTATTTTCAGTTTCCACTGACAGTGAATGAGAGTTCTTTTCCTCCACATTATGCCAATATGTGGTATGGCCAGAATTTTTAATTTTGGCCATTCTAATGTATAGTTGTATCACATTGCAGTTTTAAATTGTGTTTTCTAATGACTATACATCTTTCAGGTGTGTCTTTGTCATATGTGTATCTTTTGATATGTCTGTTTATATATTTTGTCCATTTTTTACTTGGTTTGCCAGTTTTTTAAATTATTGAATATCAAAATTTTACATATCTTGGATAGAAGTCTTTATAAAATAATATGCTTTTCAAATATTATTTTTGAATGTATGTTTTGTCTTTCTCTTATCAATGTGTGAAAGAGCAGACTTTTTTTTTTTTTTTAATGAAGCCCAAAATGTTGGTTTCTTCTTTTATGGATCATAGTTCTGGTGATGTATTGAAGAACTCTGCCTAACCAAAGATCACAAATATTGTCTTGTTTCCTTCTGGAAGTTTTATATTTAAGTTTTACATTCATATCTCTGAACTACTTTGAAACTATGTGGTGTAGGTGTGGATTAAAGTTTTTCTTTTGGCTGTTTGCATATAGATAGCCAAGAGTCATAGCCCTTGTTTAAAACAAAACAAACCCCAAAATTCAATAAAGTACCTTTTTATTTGGTCAGGTATTAGTCGTTTATGAATATATGGTTCTATTTTTGAAAGCTCTATTCCATTGATATATTGACTGATCTGTTTACATTTTCCGTATTCTATTTGTCTAGCATTAGAAATGGTAAATTGGGTAAAAATGTAATATCTTATTTACATCTATTTAAAATATAATTGACTTTAGTGGAAAAAAAATAGCAATGTGTTTTGTGTCTATACAAATAATATAATAAAAATGTTTGACATTTACCTTAGGTAATATAGAGCCTGGGAAGAGAGAAATGGAAGTATACTTTTTAAAGATTCTTATAACTACTCATAAAGCAGTATAATATCCTTCAAGGTACACTTTAATAAAGTAAAGTTATATACTCTAACCCCCAAATGAAGCACTAAAATAAAGTGAGTTATAGCTAATAAATTAAAAATGAGATTAAATATTCTTAAACAATAAAAAAGAAAACTGAAAAGGAAAGAACAGCAGAGGCAAGTATGAAAGAAATACTGAGTTGGTAAATCTAAATCTAACCATATCAATAGTCTCATCACATGTAAATGATCTAAATAGCCCCATTTAAAAATGAGATTTTCAGACTGAAAAGCAACACCTAACTACATGCTACATATAGCATATACAATTTAAATAGAAATCCATGTACAGTTTAAAGTAATGGGTGAAAAGATATATCATGCTACCATTACTCAAAGAAGAGCTGAAATAGCTATACTTAGTGTAGATTTCAGAGCAAAGAACATTATCAGGGTTAAAAATCCATTATTGGAGTGCCTGGGTGTCTCAGTCGGTTAAGCGTCTGCCTTCAGCTTAGGTCATGATCTCAGGGTCAAATTGGGCTCCTTGTTCAGCAGGGAAGCCTGCTTCTCCCTCTCCCTCTGCCTTCCACTCCCCGTTTCTGCGTGCACACTCTCACGCATGCTCTCTATCAAATAAATTAAAAATCTAAACAAAAAAATGCATTATTTCAAAATCATAATGGGTTCAATTTATCAGGGGTACATAATAACTTTGAAAGTTTATGAACATAGTAAGAGTTTCAGAGTAAACACTGATATAACTGCTGAGATAGACAAATCCCCAAATATAGGCAGATAATTTAACATGTTTCAAAAATTGATAGGAAGAATACAACATTATCAACCAACTTCACTGACCTTTTTATAATAAAACAGCAAGAGCAGAAAAATCTTCTTTTCAGGTGTACTTGTAACCTTGTCCAAGATAGAATATATTTTGGGTCACACAACATGCTTTAATAATTTTTAGTATGTTTTTGAGCCCTAGTAGAATTAGAAATCAATAGAACTTTGGAAAATCCCCCAGATACTTGGAAAATCCCCCAGATACTTGGAAAATCCCCCAGATACTTGGAAAATCCCCCAAATATTTGGAACTAAAACACCTGTAATTAACCCCTGGGGCAGATAATAAAAGAGAAATTATTATCTAAATTATATAAAAACCATATGATACCAGAATTTTTGGGATATAATATATTGATTTATAGCGATGTCTCTGATTCTAATCCTCCTCAGAGGGTTCATTGGAATCATCCATTCTTAGTTATCTTTAGCTTCTTTCAGCGACCCTGAGGAACATGGCTCATACCTTCACCATTTATTTATTCAATCCCCGTAAACAGATAAAGTATTCTCAGAATTGCTAACCGCACCTCCTTGAGAAATTTAGACTACAGCGTTTGTTTATAGTTACTTTTCTTTGAACCTCACAACATATAATCAAACCACCATTGGTGTAAATGGTGTAAACACCATTTTTCCAAAGTGCCTTGGTCGGGTCCTGTACCACCTTAACTGAGAGATGAAGGTTAATATCGCCAATGATGTTATGGAGATATTTTTTGTTGATAGTAGTAAAAGAAGGGCACTTCCCTTCTAAGCTTCCCCCCTCCTCTAAAACCCATAACATCAATTTAAACATGAGAAAAACCACCAACAAACCTAGGTTGAAAGACCCTGTACAGAGCACCTGACCAGTACTCCTCAAGACATTGAGATTATGAGAAACAAGGAAAGAAAGACTGTCAGAGACCAGATGAGACCAGAGGAGACTAGAGAGACCTGACAACTAAATATTTGATAGCATAAGTAGGATTCTGGAACAGAAAGATGACCTAATGGAAAACTGAAATCTAAATAAAATCTGGAATTTAGTTAACAGTAATATCAATGTCAGTTACTTAGTTTTGATGAATGTGCAATAGTAATAGACTAATCGGGGAAACTGGGTTACAGGGGCCCTCACTGTAACTTAAAAAAATCTAAAATCCACTTGTGAAAGATCTTAAATGAAAGAACCATTGCAGGTTGTCTTTCCTTTATTCTTAGTGGGTCATTCTGGGTTGTGGTGTTCTGTTTTGTTTTGTTTTTGTCACATATTGCTTGAAATTTGGGAGGTCTGTTTCAGTTCTACAGTGAGTGTACAGTTTTAAAATTATTTGCCAAGTCACTTTTACAATCTCCTAGTCTCATTTTCAACCTTCCTAGCAAATTCTCAACTCCCTTCGTACAGCTTAACAACTATTTCTTTTCCCTTCTGATTTCTGGGAAATGTCACATAAAGCTTTATGTAAAGTTTATATTTTCTTAGTAAGACAATGTAATAATTTTATTTGGGGAGAGTGGAATTTTCAAAAGTATAAATCTATCCATACAGTCTTTGAATTGCTCTAAGTTTATATCCTAATTAGGTTCCTGGCAGAATAAGTCCATTTGTCTCAAGCCTAATTTCAATAAAATCCTATCATACAAATATATATATATATATATATATATATATATATATATATATATATATATATATATATATATATATATATATATATATATATATATATATATATATATATTGTTAAACCCTTTCATTATTTTGCAGCCTGAAAAAGGAAGTACCCATATTTTCTGTTGTTGAATATCAAAGTTTCAATGTGGTCTACCAAATGTCGCTTTTTCAAGGTCTTGTGCGTCTCTGTTATTTCAGTCAATACTGATGTACAGAAGGATTGCCCAGCAACTTTTACCTGGTGGTGTGGACTTTTCACCTACTCACTGCACAAATGAGAAAGACTGTGATTCCCTCAATGCAGAATAACATTTACAATAAGAATTAGAAGTTACCTGAATAGGGCATTGACAACAACAAAATACTTTCTCTTCTATTTTATGCTTTGTTGGAATGTGCTGTGAGAACGTCTACAGGTTTCATGTTTACTTAAGGTCCACCGCTTGAAAATTCATCACAGTTACTCATATTTATGTCTTCGATCTCTGAACTTACAATGACTTCCTCAAGGAAAGATTTCCTAACCTCCATCCTAGGACTTGCCCCTGCATTAAACTTAGATAGTATTGTAAACTGTAATTTTCTTGTTAACTATCGCATGTATTATTGTTTAATGTCATACACTGCTGAACTATGACTTCCATGAAGGCAGGACATTTAATTGTTCTCTATTTGCAGTGCTTAACAATACCTCGTACATAATGACTTTTGATAAGTATTTATTTTTAAAATTGATACATTCGTGAGCGTTCTCTTTTTAGCTATATCAATCTTGAAGGCATAGGTTCTTACTGTAGAAATTACTTGAAAATGACAGATGAAGGAAAGGAGTAATTAGTCCGTTTAAGTGAATATTTTCAAAAGAGAAATGAGATTAGATTCTGAGTTTCAGCATCTAGGCCTTCTTTTAGAAAGTCTTGCTGGTTATTGTTTTTAATGTATGCGAAAGATAAATCTATGAGCAACTGACCCATGAGATTTAAAATACATAGATATATTTACCTTTTGGTGTCTAAATTTTATCATTTTTAAATGTTACAGACTGAATATTCCCAAAATGTATTATGTTGAAATCTAATGCCCAAGGAGGTATTAGAAAATGGGTTATTTGGGAGGTGGTTAGGTTATGAGGGTGGAACTGTTATGAATGGTATTACTGTTCTTATAAAAGAGACCTTTCTGGTCAGCTCCTTCAACACAGATGAGGGGATTTAGGACTGATAAATGCAATGCTGTGTCTATGACTAGTTATTTATCAAGGTTGTGGCTTTGTAAACATGGCTATTTTTATGTTGTATATAGTTTCTGTAATGTGTTTTCCCTCCGGACTTTTCTTTTGGAAAGGAGGTAGGGGTGTGTGTGTGTGTGTGTGTGTGTGTGTGTCACACACACACACACACACACACACACACAATAATTTTTGTATATCATCTTGTAATTGATATTTCCTGAACCCATTTAGCCTTGATGCTAGGACCTGTCTGCTGCTTCTCAGTAGCAGAACTATCAAATCACTGGAACTAGCAGAAAATAAGTGTGGTATTCCTACCATATTTTTCAGTCCCAAAATTACAATAGTAATAACATTAACATGATGTATGTGTTATATTTTGTATTTCAATAAATAGAAAACCAAGAAAATTGTAACATAAGTGTTACCTTCATATTGTAAAGTAAATGTATAGCTAGCAGAAAGTGGAAACAAAACATGTGGAAGAGTGGTAGAAAGAAAGGTAAGAATACTGGTAAGTACTGAGACTACCTGAAATTATCAGAACAAAAATGCTTACAAGGTAATTGACTTTAAAATGAATATAACAACATGTAAAACAAACTCGGGAGAAATGAAGAAAGAGCATTGTATGCTAATTACACATCTTCTATAGCTGGAGTTAATAAACTGTCTAAAATTAATATGGTTGAAAAAAATGTATTAAAATTATGACACTATCAGAAAAATATGGAAACCTGTTTAAAAGTGGTCTTACTTGAAATGGGATTGTAGGTATTGAGGAATCAGCTAAACTTCAAGAATAGAGATTCTTTTAATATACAAAAAGAAGGAATATACTGCAGACTTATTTCCTAGGGCTGGTATAACACGATACCAGAAATTGGGTGACTTAAAATAATAATTGTCTCACAGTTCTAGCAGCTGGGAGTCAAAATCAAGGTGTCTTTAGGGTTTGTTTCTTCTGAGGGCCATGGAAGAGAATCAGTACTGTCTCTCTCCTAACTACACTGGTTTTATAGCAATATTTGGCAACCTTGGCTTGTAGATTTATCACTCAATCCTCTGCCTTCAGATAACATTCTCTGTCTCTTCATAGTCTTCCCTCTGTTCATGATTCCATAGCCAAATTTCTCCTTGTTATAAGAACACCAGTTGTATTGTATCAGGGCCCATCTTAATGACTTTAACTTCCATTCTCTCTGTAAATACCATATGTGTAATATGGTCACATTCTAGAGTACTGGGGGTTAGGGCTTCAACATACCTTTAGGGGAGGCATAATTCAGACTTAGAATTTTAAATAAAGTGTTTACTATATTGATCTTTCTTAACCAATCTCTTAAAATCTCTTTCTCAGATTTTTCACACTTTTTGTTGCCTTGTATGTTGATTTCCAAAGGGCCATGCTCTCTTTCTTTCTTCCAGAAAACTCCAGACTTCCACTGATTTCTTTTTTAAGTACTACTATGTTTTTGACATCCTCCATCCCCTGCCTTCTAAATGAATCTAGCAACTAAAGACTTCAGTTAAAAATGGGCTGTTCTCAATCATTGAAGTCCCCAAGTAAAGTCTGATAAAAGATGATTCCAATTCTATTTCTGACCTGCAAAAGCTAAGGATGATTTCCTTCCATGCTTTACTTGAAAGCCAGTATTTTCCACAAACTCAAAATCTAATCCCACATTCAGAAAAGATGAGCCATATAGGAGACGGCATTTGATTTTGCCTATTGAGAAACAGTAACTCCAGTTTATTATGCTTAGAATTACTAGCGATAAATGTTTCTTTGCCATTCAGAATCTATAGTGCCGTCCTTTATTTACATACTTGAATATATGAAGTCTTACTCATGTTTAGAAAAAGATGAGTCTGCCATACTGAAGAATTTAAATCTACCATGTTTTATATGTTATATATAGAAAGCATGGGAAAGGATTACCGTCATCAAAGAAACCACTTCAAAAGGGAACCAGTCCAGACTTGAGCCAAAAGGCAGAGTGCCCAGAAGGAGTACTTGGAGGGTGAGGGCAGAGTAGGGTAGGGACAAGGGGCCATGGTGATGGGAATCTGAGCGATTCTCTGTTACAGTTAATCATATGAAAATTTTACTAAAATGTGTCTTATTCATATATTTGATTGGGAAGAATTAACTGTCGATATTGAAAAAGCAATTTTAGAGGCAAACCAAGAAACAGACTCAACTATAGAGAACAAACAGACGGATACCATAGGGGAGGTACGGAGGGGGGTGTTAAATAGGGAATGGGCATTAAGGAGGGCACTTGTGATGGGGCACTGGGTGTTATATGGAAGTATTGAATCCCCATATTGTACACATGGAACTAATGTTACACTGTATGTGAACTAACTGGAATTGAAATTAAAAAATTGCATTATTTTAACAAAAAAAAACTTAGGAAATGTAATTTTTAATTTGCTAGTTGACCAGCTGTCAGCATTTACATAGTCACAGTAATGAAAGTACTGAATATAGATTCACCTAAGAGCTGGTAAATTGATTAGATTAGGACCTTGGGCTTCAGTTCTTATTGACACCCCTTTTTTTCAATTATTGAAGACATTGAGGAGAGTCTAATAAGGGTAGAGGTGGTTCTAATAGTAGTTCTGATCTGACAGAGATGGGATTGATTTCATTCTGGTTTTCCTTGGAAACCAAGAATTTCTCCACACATCATGGCTTCAAAAGGAGAAGAAATCAGATGATGAAATTGTAGGTCTTTTAGGTCTGTGATTACAAGAGAGCTACACTTAGAAATCTTGGCTTTAAAAAAAATACTGAAAATGTTAGAAATTCTTGCCTCTGAGAAGTGGAAATGTGAAAAGGGGAAGGTATGGTACTTATATATAAAGGCGGGGGAGGAAGAAATAGAAAAGTTTAACAAAAGTCAAACAATTCAATATACATATTTGTAAAACTATACTGTGGCAGGATGTGACTAAGGAACAAATGTGGGAAAATGGCAGGAAATCAAGCTTGATAATTACGTCCAGACTGCGTTTCTTCAAACCTTGTTATTTTAGTTAATGTACTAAGAATCAGGAAATTTTTTAGTAAGCATATTTCTCATAGGTTTATCTCATATACTGTAGTGTGAATATGAATTCTTTAAACATGATCACTTTTTTTTCTGTGGGGGGAAAAGTTTTATCAGTGTCAGGAGAGATGAAGGGCAGTGGGAACCATTTGAAATCAATTTGGAGTGTTGGTGCTTTAGGGATATTTGATTTTTCAATAATTTTGGAGTTTGAAAGGAAGAAAAGCACATAAAATGTACGTTGATTTGTGGTTCATTTCAGTCAAATGAAGATGAATAAAGCCCAGAATGTAGATATCTAGGAGCCTTTAGTTCTAGTATGCAAGTGGCAGATGAAGCCATGAATTTGGATGAAAATCTCTAGTGTCATTTACGTGAAGACAAGAGAGGATCCAGGGAAACCTTTGGGAATCACTCATTATTTAGACAAGAGGGTTCCAAAAGGGAGATTGAACGGTAAATCTCTTGAGCTTCCTAGATAGTCTCTGGTTTGATGAATGGATGTGTGTGCGTGTGTGTGTGCGTGTGTGTGTGTTAATTTTTGTGTTTGTGTGACTGGATCTTCTTAATTTTGAGATATTAGCAAAAGGTAGTATAACCACAATCTTGGCTTTTTCACTAGAGCATGCTTTTCTGTCAGATTTCTTAATTTTAGCATGTTTTGTAATCCAGATAGGCTACTGATTCCCCAAATCATCTAGGCTTATTTCCTTTGTGTTCAACAGCTCTTCCAATAATTTATCTCTTTCATCACCCATCTTACTATAAGCAACAAGAAGAAACAAGGCCACACCTTCAAAACTTTCCTTGGAAATTTCCTCAGCTATATATCCAAGTTCATCCCTTATAATTTCCGCTGCCCATACAACTGCGGGACCCATTCAGCTAAGTTTTCTGTTGCTAGAATGAAAGGAAATTGTGATCTTCATTTCCTTCTGAACCTTCATCAGAGTCCTTAGAGTTCAGGTTTTTCTAGTGTGTTCATGATGATTTATGTATTCTCTAAGGCAATTTAGGTTTTCTTTCTAAACTCCTCACTTCCTTCTGAGCTTTCAGGGGCAGTCTTTAGAAACCATGCTTCTATTCAAGGCAATTGAGGTGTGTGGTTTTTTGGTTTTTTGTTTTTTTTTTTTTTTCAATCATGTTCCTCAAAATTCTTTCCCTTTCTTCCCAATTCTTCATAACCACTCTCACAGCTTTTGGTATTTGTAATAGTAGCACGTCACTGTTGGTATGAAAATCTGTAATAGTTTCTAGTGGCTGTTGTAACAAATTACCACATCTTTAGAAACTCAACACCGATCTGGTATATTATGGTTTGGTGGGTCAGAAGTCCTGACGTAGGTCTCACCAGGCTTAAATCAAGATGTTCAAGGTTGTGTTTACTTTTGGGGAGATTCTAGATCCCTGCATTTTCCCGCTCCTAGAGGAACCTACATTTTTTGGACCATGACTTCTTCCTCCATCATCAAAAGCTAACAGTATCATACCTGTCTTACCCTTCTTCCATCTTTACACCTCTCTCTGACTTAGCTGGGACAGATTTTCTACTTTTAGGGACTCATGCCCATCCAGACAGTAGAGGATAATATCTTCATTTCAAGATCCCTTAACCTTAACCATATGTGCAAAGTCCTTTTACCGTGCAAAATAAAGTATTCCAGTAGACTAGGGTATGGACCTCCTTGGGAGAGGCACATTCCACCTACCACAGAAAGTGACAAGATTTCATGGAGGGTGTCATGAAAGAAAAATCCCACTATATTGGAATTTTTTTAGATCTCATGTTAGACTCTAATACTATATGAAATATCCATTAAAATTTCAAATAGCATAAGAGTACAAAACATTAATTGATCACATGAAATTTTCTTCTCCTCTGCTTTCCTTATGTCAGAGAAAGAAACCACAACAGAGTTAGCTAGTCATTGACTATTCCTTTTCCTATAGGTTACACTAATTGGTTCTTACATTCTATCTGTTCCATGACCATTAATGTAACTAATATTATCCTCTTTGTTATTCTATATAAAGCCCTAACTAATTTTCACACATCCTATTACAATGGCTCCAAGAGAGACTCCTTTCCCTCCAGCATTATCCCACTGCTATCAATTTTCTACAGTGATTACAGTAAATAGCATAACATGTAAATCTGACATATTGGCTTAAAACTTTTCAAAGGCACCCCATTGACTTTTTGCATATTATGGACAATTATCAACTATTGGGTTCCTGATAAGTTTATAATTTCCCTCTATCTTTCATTATCTTGCCCTTCCCTTTCAAATTCTGGTACATAGCTGTACTGTTCCTTCTCTCTTCTGCTTTGCATCTCTTCGTGAATGGTGAATAGTTTTTTTCTGTTTTTTTCCTTCTCTGCTAAACCTACTCTGTGTTCAGGGCTTCATCCACGTATTCACATGATTGCCCATCTACACCTCCCCTGACTTGTTTGGATATTATTCAGTAGAATTTGTATTCCTTGAGGTCACAGACTACTGCTTGATTTCTCTTAATATGCCCAATGTATAATTCTATATTTAGAAAATATTAGATGCTCCATAAATATGTTTAAAGAATAAATGGATGAACATTAAATGACAAATAATCATGTTAGTTTTTAATTGCATATGTATTAATAAACATAAAATGTAATTAAATTATACTTACATAACTATACCCCAGCATTGTCATTTGTTACCTTAGTTATTACATTACTGCAGAGGAAGACTGGTCGATGATTGTTTTTATTTGATAAGACCTTAATATGGTTTTAGAGATTGTTTAAAAACATATCTTGCCCTAGGTTGGTTGGTTGTTTTTTGTTTTTGTTTTTGTTTTTTTTAATCTCTAAATTAGAATGAAAAAGTCCAGTTGTATACTTTCAGCCTAGGAAGTATTAATATAGAGATTGCAGGCTGATAAAATGCCCTGTAATCTGCCCGATTCCCCCCTAGATAAAAGCATTATAGTATACTCAAATATGCAACTCACACTGTAAAGTTTATTTTATTTAAGATTTATTTACTTGAGAGAGAACATGCAGAGAGAGAGAAAGAGGGCGAGCACGAGCTAGGGGGAGGGGCAGAAGGAGAGGGAGAAGCAGACTCCCCGCTGAGCAGGGAGCCCAACTCAGGGCTCCATCCTGAGGTCCTGGGATCATGATGTGATTCAAACAGATGCTTAATGACTGAGCCACCCAGGTGACCTATAAAGTTTATTTGAAAAGTAAAATTAACAACCTTCCCAAGATCATACCAATTCTATTTACAGAGAATTTCTATATCAGGGGATTATATGTATTACTATGTGTTAGTCTGCTAAGGCTGCCATAACAAAATACTACAGATTGGATTGTTTAAATAGCAAAAATGTACTTTTCACCAGTCTAGAGACTGAGAAGTTCAAAGTTGAGTGCCACCCAGTTCAGATTCTGGTGAGGAATCTCTTCCTGGCTGGCAGATGACCACCTTCTTGCTGTGTCCTCAGACAGTAAAAAGAAAGCTCTGAGGTCTCCCACTCTTCTTATAAGAACACCTGCCATATTGGATTACAGTCCCACACCTTTATCACCTCATGGGATGTACCTCCAAATACAGTCACATTTAGAGTTAGCATTTCTATATATGAATTTTGAACGACACCATTCAGTCCATAAAAACATACATTTTTAAAAAATATCAGATAATAAGGATACAGTAAAAAAAAATCTCAAACATTGGAGTACCTTATCTAAACTGAGACCAGAAGCTGCTTATTTCTTGGTGTTATGACTTATGGAGGGTATGGTAAGTGAGTAGACTGAGTTTTGGTTATAAGATAAATATCTGGTTTCCAGGCATATGTAGACTGGAAAGCGATTTGGGGTCAGAAGTATCCATGAAAGAATGTGCTCTAAGAACAGGATCAAAATGAAGAATGAGCAAAGTGAAAGACGATAAGATTGAGGAGTGGAAATAAGAGCAAGTCCCCAGGAAGATTCTCCACTGCAGCAGCACACAGGCAGCAAGAGCTTTTCGTGAATCCGGCAAGTCAGAAGAATGAGCAGCTAGGGCTAAAACCGCAGTGCTGTGCAGGAATTACCAAGTCACATAGCCAATAAAAATCTTCTAGGAAATTAAAAATCTACAGGGATTGCTGGGTCCAAAATCTGTGGTGGAGAGTGCAACCATATAATTTCCATTAAATAAAAAATATAATCTAGGTTTTCTGAGGGTCAGGTGATTTGATCACCTATGCCTCAGACACCTAGAATTCTAGGTTTGATTAAATAGTCATAAATGCAAAAGGCAATTTCTATTAACTTTTTATATCAGTGTTGCTTCTGACATACACACTTTTTTTTTTTTTTGAGATTTTATTTATTTATTTGACAGAGAGAGACAGCCAGTGAGAGAGGGAACACAAGCAGGGGGAGTGGGAGAGGAAGAAGCAGGCTCCCAGCAGAGGAGCCTGATGTGGGGCTCAATCCCAGAACACCAGGATCACACCCTGAGCTGAAGACAGACGCTTAACGACTGAGCCACCAAGGTGCCCCGACATACACACTTTTAAAGACTATTTTCTTCATTCACGATATTATAGATAATGGTATTGAAATGTTCTATAAATTCCTTTGTATAGTAAGGGACATTATACAATTAAAACTATTTTTTATTTTATTTTTAAGGTTTTATTCACTTGACAGAGACAGCCAGCGAGAGAGGGAACACAGGCAGGGGGAGTGGGAGAGGAAGAAGCAGGCTCCCAGTGGAGAAGCCTGATGTGGGGCTTGATCCCAGAACGCCAGGATCACGCCCTGAGCCAAAGGCAGACGCTTAACAACTGAGCCACCCAGGTGCCCCAAAACTATTTTTTATTCTTGAGGCACCTGGGTGGCTCAGTCGGTTAAGTGTCTGCCTTTGGCTCTGGTCATGATCCAAGGGTCCTGAGATCGAGCGCAGCATCGGGTTCCCTGCTTAGCAGAGAGCCTGCTTCTCCCTCTCCCTCAGCCCTTCGCCTGCTCGTGCTCACGCTCTCTCATGCTGCCTCTCTCAAATAAATAAAATCTTAAATACCTGTTACAAAAACCAAAGTATTCTGAGAAATTTCTGTGTATGAATTTCAATTAAGTTAAATAGTTCTTACATGATTGGTTTCAAGTAACACTTCAAATTTTGAAAACTTCTACTTAACATCAATGGAAATATATAAAATTGAAAGGAATTTGTAATAAGATGAATCTTTATAAACTTCCTAATTGCTAATATTAGGTTAAAAAGTGATACATTGGGGTATTAATGGTATGAAATAAACCGTAGATACACAGAATATGAAATGTGCATGTAACTAACTAAATAAGATAGAGTGACGAATACCAAATATTTAATTCTTAATCTGTATATATAGCAGGTGGTATACAATTCTGTCCAGGTTGTGTACATGTGTTTACAATCCTCCTTCCATCCATGATTGTATTCTGTGATCAGGTGAGACACAGAGGAACATGACAAAAAACTATGTTTGGAAATTAATCTGCAGGAGAAAGATCTGAGGAATATTCAAAAATAAAATGAGATTGAATATGGGGGGAAGGAAAGAGTAATGAGAAAATGAACAGAAAAGGGAAAATTAAGATGAGCAGCTGTTGTGGAAAAGGTCTTTGTTGAAACACGAAATAATGAGCATTTTTAGGCTCTCTTGTGTGTTTTATGTACAATGTCTCCTTCAACTCCTTAAGAGACCATCCAAAATGACCTACTTCTTTTAAAAGGTTGAGGTGATCTATTTTATTCTTCTCCATGTGACTCAATATAGCCTTTTTGTTTTCAGTTATTTAAATAAGTCAGGAAATTTGGAACTTTTCTGCCTCCAAATTATATGTAACAGCCTTTTGAAACTTGAACATACCATTATTGCTCTGCTAAGAAAAATCAGGTGCCCTGAGTTGGTTAAAGATCCTTTTTAGAAGTGCCTTTCAGATACATTAGTTACATCAAAGACAAAACTTTACCTATTCAAAAAGTGAAGCATCTTTATGAAGTCATTCAAGTTCCAAAATTCTTACTATGCGAAAGGCTCTGAAGATCTTGTTGAGAGCAATGTGCCCATAACTATAATTGCCTGAAAAAATTAGGTAATTTGGCTTAATTCTGTACAAGATATTGTACATTGGCATTTCTCTATAAAAGATTACTACCTGACACGGGTACCTGAGTGTTCAAGCATGTAAACAGCCAAGAAGACATCAACCAGACTAATCACATGATTAGTAAACACAAAGGAGTCATCTTCTTGTGTGATGTAGTGAACTTGCATCCAGAGAGGGCTGAGCCGCATAATCAAAAATTGGAGACTGTAATGGAGGTCACCAGGGTTTTCTACCTTGAAGCGAGAATCAGAATACATACCCACTTTCGGAGATAGAAAACTTTGTTAGGAATAGGTTCAAGAAGCAAGAGGAACAGAACTTTAAAGCTGGGATCACAATAAAAGAGGGGATATAGAAAATACTTTGCAGTAAGTGAGAAAACATCCTAAGGGATAGTAATTACACATGATAGATTTGACCTATGAATATTAATACCATATTTACATTAATTTTGCTTAATATGATTAATATGAGAAAAATGCCATTTAATACCAATTTTAGTACTAAAACAAATAATTGAAATTCCTAAATAATATAATATTAGTTACTCTTTTAGCTCCTGAGGCTTTAGAGTCAACACGTTGAAACATTTAATAACTGCAGTGTTTGTATTCTATCATCCCTCCGAGAAGCTGACAACTACCTGTAGCCTTCTGCACACTGTTAAATGTCACATCACCATGCCTGGTCGTTCATCTTTTTTATTCATTTTCTTTTTCCTGCTAAATGCCAGCATTTCTCTGGGAAACTTGTAGGTAAGAGGTAAACTGTCAGTGTCTTTAAAGTTTGCTCTGGAATCACTTCCAAATTGGCTAGTTTCTCCAAGAGACCCTTTGCATCAAAATCTAATATAACCACCTGTCCCCACATCCTCACCACACATCACACACACACACACACACACACACACACACACCACTTCACATCTATCTTAGAGTTGTGGTTTCTCACGGTAGGGATTGTGATCATTTGAAGTTACTAAACCCCTTTCAACTCCCTCCCTGTATTTTGGGTTTTACCATCCAAAGGTAGAAGTAAAAAAAAAAAAACTTGTATTTTCCGGACTACTCTCCATTTAAGAAGTGCAGGTTTAGCCCATCAGACTGACTTGTCTGAAATTTCAGAAAAGAGCAGAGTGAGGAGCAGCCTGCATGCAGGGGCGTCAATCTTCTGGCCAGTGCAGTGCTGGAGTGGAGGGGACGTTTCTTCTATGCCGTACTGGAAGCATTGCTGATGTCCTCTGACAAGCGGTATCACATAGTGCAGCCCCTGAGGGGTGCTTGGGTGCTGTTCCTGAAAGAGCAGCTTCAGAGCCTCTCCAGGCCTTGTAGAAGGATACTTAATATCCTGTAATAAATATATTTTCTGTGTGTGTTCTGATTTTGAAGATAAGAAATGTAATATAAAATTTAGTAATGTTCATCAGTTTCCTCTCCAGATGTGTCCTGAAAGAACATTCTTTTTGCTAGTTGATTCCAATTTTCCAGCAAAATTATTGACTGAGGGGAGGTGAGCAAAGCTTTATTATATGAAGATGTGCAGTGACCCTTAGCCAAACAGTATCCTAAAAATGACTTGTATCATTGCAGAATATTACTTAGACTTATATTAACTTTCACAATCATGTTAAATATAATACTTAAGTTTATATGGTGAATCTCTCTGTGGGTGTAAAACTATGAAGATAAAGTTGGTAAATGATGTTTCTGACACAAACAGGGGCTGAGCTTAGATACATTTCCTCATAAACTCAGAATTGTGTACAATATATTTGAAAGTATAGAATATTGTATTTTTAATTATTAAAGAAAACATAGTTGACATGCAGTGTTATATTACTTTCATGTATATAACAGTGATTCTACATTTCGATGTATTAAGTTCATCATGATAACTCTACTTACCATATAACATTGTTACAATATTATTGCCTATATTCCCTATGCTTTATTTTTATCTCTGTGACTAATTTACTTTAGGACAGAAAGCTTTTATGTCTTAATTTCCTTCACCTATTTCACCCATTAACCACCTACTTCCCCTCTTGCAAACATTAGTTTGCTTTCTGTATTTAAGTCTGCTTTTGTTTGTTCATTTGCTTTGTTTTTTTAGATTAAACATTTGAGTGAATCATACATTTGTCTTTCTCTGACTTAGTTCACTTAGCATAATATCCTCTAGGTCTACCCATGTTGTTGCAAAAGGCAAGATCTCATTCTTTTTAATGGATGAGTAATATGTGTATTTATATGCCTGTGTGGGTATTGTGTGTGTATATATATATATATATGTATATATATGTATATATGTGTATATATATATATATATGTATATATATGTATATATATCTTTATCCGTTCATCTATGAATGGACACGGGTTGCTTCCATTTCTTGACTATTGTAAATAATGTTGCAGTAAACATAGGAATGTAAATATCTTTTCTAATTAGGGTTTTCATTTTCTTTGGGCAAATACCCAGAAATGGAATTCCTGGATCATAGGATATTTCTAATTTTTAATTTTTTGAGAAACTACGATAGTGTTTTCCACAGTGGCTGCACCAACTTACCTTCCCACAAACAGTGCATGAGGATTCCCTTTTTCCACACCCAAGCCGAAATTATTTCTTGTCTTTTTCTTTTATTTTTTATTTATTGAGAGAGAGAAAGGCAGAGGGAGAGGGAGAAACAGGCTCCCCATTGAGCAGGGAGCCCGATGTGGAGCTCTATCCCAGGACCCTAGGATCATAACCTGAGCCGAAGGCAGACACTTAACTGACTGAGCCGCCCAGGCGCCTCTATTTCTTGTCTTTTTGATTCTAGTCAATTTCACTGGTATGAGGTGACAACTAGGGATTTTGATTTGCATTCCCCTGATGTTAATGATGTTGAGTATCTTTTCATGTGTATGTTGGCCATCTGTATGTCTTTGGAAAAATGTCTATTCAGGACCTCTTTCATTTTTAAAATCTGATTACTTTTTTTTGATGTTGAGTTGTATAAGTTCTTTATGTATATGGATATTAACCCCTTATTGAATATATCATTTGAAAAATCGTCACTCATTCAGTAAGTTGCCTTTTCATATTTATCGATGGCTTCCTCTGTTTTGCAAAATATTTTTATTTTGGCATAGTCCCAATAGTTTATTTTTACTTTTGTTTTCCTTGCCTGAGGAAATCTATCTGTAAATATATTGCTAAGGCCAATGTCCAAGATATAACTGTTTTCTTTTAGGAATTTTATGGTTTCAGGTCTCACATTTGGGTCTTTAACCCATTTTGAGCTTCTAGTTGCGTGGGGTGTACGAAAGTGGCCCAGTTTCTTTCTCTTGCATGTAGCTCTTCAGTTTTCTCAACCCCATTTATTGAAGAGACTGTCTTTATCCCATTGCATATGCTTGCCTCCTTTGTTGTAGACTGACTATATAATCATGGGTTTATTTCTTGGCTTTCTATCTTGTTTCATTAATATATATGTCCTTGTGCCAGTACCATACTATTTTAATTACTGCAGCTTTGTAGTATAACTTGAAATCTGGAATTGTGATAACTCCAGCTTTCTTTTCTTCAGATTGCTTTAGTTATTCAGGTTTTTTTGTGGTTCCATTTAAATTTTAGGATTATTTGTTCTAGTTCCGTGAAAATTTCTATTGGTATTTTATAGGGATTGTATTGAATCTATGAATCCACAGAATTAATTCTTCCAGTCAGTGAGCATGGTGTATCGTTCCATTTGTTTGTGTCCTCTTCACTTTCTTTCATCAATATCTTATAGTTTTTAGAATATAGGTCTTTCACCTCTTTATTTAAAATAAAAATACCTCTAGGTATTTTATTCTTTTTTTGTGCAATTGGAAATGGAATTGTTTTCTTAATTTCTCTTTCTGCTACTTCATTATTAGTGTATCAGAACATAACAGATTTATGTATGTTAATGTTGTAATTCCTGCAAATTCACTGAATTCATTTATAAGTTTGAATATATTTTTTTTGGTGGAGTCTTTAGGGTTTTTTATATTTAGTAGCATGTCATGTGCAGATAGTGACAGTCTACTTCTCCAGTAACAAATTAGAAGCAATTTATTTCTTTTTCTTGTCTGATTCCTGCAGCTAGGACTTCCAGTGCTATGTTGAATAAAACTGGTTAGAGGGGACATCCTTGTTTTGTTCCTGATCCTAGAGGAAAATCTCTCAGTTTTTCACTATTAAACATAATGTTACCTCTGGGTTTTTCATAAATGATCTTTACTAAACTGAGGTATATTTCCATTAAACCACTTTGTTAAGAGTTATGAATGGATTTTGTATTTTGTCAATTTTTTTGGTATTTATTTAGATGATCATATGGTTTTTATTCTTCCTCTTTTTACTGTGATGTATCACATTGATTTGCAAATATTGAACCATACTTACATCCCTAGAATAAATCCCACCTAATCATGGTGAATGATCCTTTTAATATATTGTTTAATTCAGTTTGCTAATTTTTTATTGAGGATTTTTTAATCTATATTCGTTGGGATGTTCTATAGTTTTCTTTTTATGGAGTGTCTGTCTGATTTTGATATCAGGGTAAAGCTGGCCTCATAGAATGAATTCGGAAGTCTTACTTTCTCTTCTGTTTTTTGGAATAGTTTGAGAAGAATAGGTATTAAATCTTTAAATATTTGATAGAATTCACCTGTGAAGCATTCTAATCCTGGGTTTTTGTTAATCGGGAAGTGTTTGATTACTAATTCAATGTCATTACTAGTAATCCATTTAGTCAAATTTTCTATTTCTTAATTCAGTTTTAGAAGATAGTATGTTTCTAGAAAATAATTCCATACCTTCTAGGTTGTCTAATTTGTTGGCTTATCATTTCTCATAATATACTCTTATAATTATCTGTACTTCTTTGGTGTCAGTTGTTATCTTCCTTCATTTCTTATTTTATTTGGGTCCACTCTCATTTTTTTTTATGTTGATAACCTTTTTGTTATTTATAAAAACTCTTGCTCCTGAATTTAGGCATCTTTTGGTCTTAAAAATGGTAAATATTTTACTCCTACATCATTCATCTTTTACTTTGTTGATAGTAAAAAAGTTTTAGATTTTTATGTAGCCATGGATTTCTTTTGTCATTCATAGTTTATGGATATAGCATCGTGTTAAGCTTTTTTCCACATAATATAAAATGAATAGTTCTCTATTGTATATTATCTTTTGCATTTTAATCCATAACTCATACAAAGTAAAATTTTTGTTTTTTTGTGAAATAGAGATCTAGCTTTTGTGAAAATATTAGTGTATTAGTATGATGGCATTTGTTGACATATTTCTTGGTCAACAATTTAAAACACTTTTCAAAAAAATCATTTGGTTTCATTAATCTTTTTTATAGGTTTTTTTGTGTCTATTTATTCATTTTTGCTCTCTGATTTTGTATTGGTCTTTTATTTGAGATATGTTCCTGTCTTCATTTTGCATAGCATGTGTTTGTTTTTATGTGTTAGGTAGGTCAGCTATGTCTCCTGGTCTTGAAAGCATCTGCTTTGTGTGGGAGAGATCCCATGGTGCGCTCCTGGTGCAATCCTACCTGATCACCAGAACCAGGCACCCCAGGGGTGTCTTCAGTGTGGACCATGTTTATCCTGCTGTTGTGACTGAGCCATGATTGTGTTGGGCATGCTGGTGGCTGGGCTGGCCTTCAGCCCGGCCACCTGTAATAATCTATGCTTGTTGTGGCCACATTGGGCAGGATCTGCTCCCAGTACTGCTGACAGACTTGGCTGTGTCTACTGTGGACCTGTTGGTGAGCATGGCTTGCCATTAGCCTAGCTCTCTGCAATTAGCTTCTGACACAGCTGGAGGTGCACAAAAAGGCAGGGCTTGCTCCCTGCATGGCCAGCTAAGAGGCCTGGCTGTAGGATCTGTGGGTGGGCTGATGTGCAGGTGTATCTCCTCAACTCCCGGAGTAGGAGTCACTTTAGAGTGGTGCTTGTCCTGCCTGGTGTGGCAGGGCAGGACCCACTTTGAAAGAGCACCTGCTAAGGTGGGCTGATTAGGTGTGATGGGTGTGCAGGGTAACACTGAGTCAAACATGCAGAGCGAACAAATCTTGGAGAGTATTAAAACTGACTCCTGCAAGCATCTGGCTATCTAGGCTGGGGTAGGGCAAGAAAAATGGTAACTGCCACCCCTCTTGTTCTTGGAGAAATCTCCTGCAGATCCCTGCCCCTCTTGCACACATTCTAATTTTGGTTGATAAATGTCCTTCCTATATATTCCTGGTACTTTTCTTTCTTTTCTTTCTCCTTTTCTTTCTTTTCTTTCTTTACTTCCTAATTTTTTGAAGTTATTTTTCCTTTTTTAATTTAAATTCAATTAATTAACATCTAGTGTATTATTAGTTTCAGATGTAGAGTTCAGTGATTCATCAGTTGCATGTAACACCCAGTGCTCATTACATCCTGTGCCCTCCTTAATGTCCCTCACCCAGTTACTCTATTCCTCCCATCCTCCTCTCCTCCAGCAACCCTCAGTTTGTTTCCTATGATTAAGAGTCTCTTATGGTTTGTCTCCCTCTTTGATTTTACCTTGTTTTATACTTCTGTTGCTTTTCAAACTGCTGTTTCTATGCTGTGTTTTGGGTTATTTAGCTTGCTGGCTCTTTAAGAACGGTGAGTCTAGTTCCTTTTTGTCCTCTAGCTTTCCCAGAGTTAAGCCCTTGTGATTTTTGACATTATTGGAGTTAAGTTCTGATCTTCAACTCCAGACATTATGGGGACGTGTCTTCCCACTGCGGGTCCTCAGAGCTGGGGGTGCTTCGTGTGTGGTTTGTTCCTCCTACTTCCTCATGCTTGTGATATCCCTCCTGTTTGCAGTTAGTTGCACTGGGGTTTGCTTCCCAACCATGTCTCTACCCCTCCTATCCTTTTCTCTCTGACCTCTCTATGACTAGTAATAGAAGATCTGTGCTGCAAGTCTTCAGGTCATTTTCAGAGGTAGCTATATAGATACAGTTGTTGTCTTGCTGTGTCCATGGATGATGTGACCTCAGGATCCTCATTCTCTACCATCTTCCCAACCTCTCTTCACACTATTTCTGTATTTTAAAATTTAAGAGCAATTGAATGAAAACTGGAGCTTAACATTAGCCCAGTGCCTGGTTAATAAGATAAAGCTTATTAAAATATTAATTGGAAACTAATGCCAATGACATTTAACAATTAAACATTTCCCATACTAAATGTTTGTACTACCCATCGGAATAATTCAATATGGAGAGGAAATTTAATTCAATGGATTAGAATAGCTAAACAAATCAAAATATAATATGCTCTAATGACTCATTTTAGATACTTTCATATCATTAGTTCTTATTAATATCCCACCCTCATTTATTCATCCTTTTAGGATCTTGTTTTCAAAATCTTTTTTTTTTTTTTTAAATGATTCTGTAGTCTTATGAGACTTAGATTTTATTTTCCTCTTTTTACTTTTATAATGCATCTGGTAGTGTTTTCTGGATAACATAATAAGAATGTTTATCAATATTTACCACCATTAATGCATGTAGTATCTTTATCTTTTTAATAGCTTCTTAAATTTATAAATCACTTTTTCCATGTAAAAATTTATGCATTGATTTGCATATTCAAACTCAAAAATGGTATCAATTAAATAATTTGCATGGACACATGTAACTAAATTTTAGCAATACACACAAAGCATTGTTTTCTCTTTAATATAAACAAAATATATTAGCAATCAGTGTTGCCATAAAATATAATATGTAATAGTTGGTCCTACATAAATGGAAATAGAAAGAGTAAGGATTTATAATAAATGATTATTTTTGTAGTGGCTTTATTTCTTGATGACTCCACAACTTTGTTTTAACTTAAGTGTGTTTTATGTTTATAGTTTATATATAATCTTAATCCATTTCTGCGAATTTATACACCTTATACCTGTAGGTCAAAAACTTTTACTGAGGATCACTGTGTGCTTGCGGGGAAACTTAAGGCTAACTGAAGAACATATAACTCCTATATGAGAGTATAAAATAATTTGATGCCCATCAAACAAATAAACTAAACAGCAGGTCTTCTAAAACAGCAAATGAGCTTAAATTCATATAGTGAAGATAATTCATACATATTTCAAATTTAGTACTATTTTAAAATATGAAATATGTAACCCACACTATCTTTTATTTCCCCTGCAAATGTCCAATTATAAATAAAAGATCAGAAAATCTTATTTTGGTGAAGTTAGTTGCAGCTTTAGACAGTATTTTAACAATAACATTTGTGTATTCGTTTTGGTATAACACTATATGATGGATACATATCTGAATTTTATTTTCTAACCCTTTCATAAGGAAGGCATTCTGTTGACAGCTGCTGTAGCCTCGAGAACAATTTTCATTGCACCAAGCCTGCTGTTAACCCATTCAAATGATCAATGGGAAACCAGCGGCAAGGTTTAAACCATTACTGTAGTAGTGGGAAAACAAACAGCAATTGGAAGCTTAGCATGTAGATGAATTACAAATGGTTATAAGAAGAATTAGCTCATCTTTAGAACCTAGAATATGCTTTTTTCAGTTGTCTATCTTTGATTTATTCAGTAAGCTCTGTATCCTGCTTTTGTCTTTTGCATTTTGCTTGTGTTTCTTCATCTTGCTTTTTCATTTCCATTCTCTTTCTCCTTTTAATCTTCTTAAGCTTCGTTTTTCTGCCTCATTGCATGGTCATTATGTAGAATTACAGGTTTTTTTTAAAATAAGTATATAAATTTATAAATGTACATACTTAATGCATATGTCATATATATACCTATACATATAATATACACTCATATATGACACGTTTTGTATAAGATCCTATACTATTCTATATTTTTTGTTAAACAGCACAAAAAAATTTTAAGTTCATTTCCTCTGTGGACTTCTGATTTTAATTTTCAGTATCCTTCCATTTTAGTAAGTTTCAGTGCCTCCAAAAATGCCAAATTCCAAATACAGAGAATTATATTTATAGCTCTTATTATTTTTTTTTTTTGGTAAGAAAGAGAAATTCGATATCATGGCTTTCTAAAGTAATTGTCACTGTCTCACAAGGCTTAGAGGAAGTATAACATAGTGTAAAAAAGCACTAGATTGCTATTAGATCAATTCTAGAATTTAAGGTTATCCCTCTTACTAGGTGCATTATGTAAATAATATCCTCCTCATTGGGAAAATAGGAATTATTATTTTACTGTCTAAATTCCAAGGTTGTTGCAACGGTTCCTGAAAGATAATATTTAGGGAACCTGCTCTCTAAATTTCAAACTGTATCATAAAGAGGATATTGTGTAAAAATGTGCATAGGTTACATATAAGCTCAAAAAATTCCATTTAAAATTGCTAGTAAATAGGGCAAGCAAATAAGTAGGACTTCATTCTGATTTGTTTGTTGTCAAAAATGGATACCATCACTACCTATTGTAGATTCTCTCTATATTACATAAGAAAATGTAGGCATTACATTTCTCAAAATCACCTCACTGCATAATTCTAAGTTAAAATTCCAGTGAGAGAAATGTGTACACATTTGGAAAGGCAAAAAGGATAAATATTATAATTTTTTTTTTTAGAGGCATATGCAGGTTAGGTGTGAGCAGACGTGAAATTAACAGCAGCTTCCTGATGATCTGAGAAATCAGTCAATTTGGTGGTGCAAAGGAAGGCAATTGCTGAATGTTTCTCAGCATTGCTTTAGAATTTTAGCAAACTGTTAGCTTTGGCAGCAATAACACATATCAAAATGGTGTGCCCTCTGGTATGATCACTAAGAATACAACACTGCTTCTGCGGCTTTCTTGCCAATAAGGCGTAGCCTCAATATAATCCTGAGTAAACATCAGGCAATCATAGACTTAGAAACATTCTACTAGTGCTCTGTAAAACTCAAGATGTCTCAAAGGGCAAACAAAAAGTACTGAGGATATGTAAAGGGTAGAGAACACTGAGGAGACAAAACAATGTTAATGTGGTGTGAGATCCTAGATTGATTGGACTGTGAATCAGACCGGGGCTGGGAGTGAGAACTTGAGTGAGAAAACTGACACAATTTGAATAAGATCTATAGATTAGTTAAGAATGTTATTTCAATGTTAATTTCCTAGTTTCAGTAATTGTATAATGATTGTATAAGTTGTTAACATTAGCGGAAGCTAGGTGAATAACCCTGTACTCTTTTTGCTATTTTTGCAGCTTTTCCAGAAATCTAAACTTAATTCAAAACAAAATATATTTTTTTAAATACAGAAACGTTCTGACTTTTGAGAATTTTCTGTTTCTGTGTTTCAAACTGAGGACCTCAGTGTTGGATTCCCTAACTTTTGCTCCTCCAGCTCGGCCAAGGCTTAGAAGATCCTAACACATATGTTAAACCTGGGTTATCTTTAATTTAGAGAAACTCCTATGTTCCTAAACAGCCAATGAATGATACAGTTTGAATATCAAAAACAGTTTCAAGGAAACAAGATGGGAATTGATTAAACATAGGAATATTAAAGATGGAAATCTGAAATTGTTGCTCTGATTTGAGTACTTGAAGTTATATTTTAAGGATTAAAAGGGAATACAGTATTTATTCTATGATTAGGACCCTAGAATAGAGAAACTGACATGATATTAAAATAGGTGAAAAATAACATAATCATAGGTACCTAATAAAATCAATGTAATCAATCATCACTGATCTCTAATGCCTTGTATCATGTGTTTGCTGCTATTGTAATTTAAAAACTATAGTTAAGTATTAATATTAATTTTGAAACATAATTATTGGAGAATGCAATGTAAAACCATTTCTGAAAAAACTTTATTCAAAGTGACACATTAAAGTATTGTTCCTCTAGAGATTATTGGCAATTAAACTCATTTAAAATCTCATTAACTATGTAAATACAGTTGTAGAAAGACCTTGATAACTCCCCTATTTACTAAAAAATGCATATCAATTTATGGTCTACCTGGGTAGCTCAGTTGGTTAAGCATCTGCCTTTGGCTCAGGTCATGATCCCAGGGTCCTGGGATTGAGCCCCGCATTGGGCTCCCTGCTCAGCGGGGAGCCTGCGTCTCCCTCTGCCTGCCACTTCCCCTGCTTTTGTGCACTCTTTCTCTCTCTGGCAAATAAAGTCTTTAAAAAAAATTATGTAGCCAACGAGTACTGGATCTGTAACATGCTATTTAGCTCAACCTATAAAAATTACATGTTATATGAAATGAATGTACTAACAATAACTACGCTATTCACTAAATGAATTAAAAAAACAAATTTAGGGGCTCTTGGGTGGCTCCGTTGGTTAATTGTCCCACTCTTTATTTTGGTTCAGGTCATGATCTCCAGGTTGTGAGATCAAGCCCTTTGTGGGTTCTGCATTGGGTATGGAGAATGCCTGGGATTCTCTTTTTTTCCCTCCTCCTCTGACCCTCCCCATCCCACCACACATGCACCTGCACTCTCTCTACTTTAAAAAAAAAAAAAAAGAATACACATGGCTGTCTAGAGGTTATTGTACATATGTCTTCCCAGTTTTGTGTTCTGTGATATAATCTGAAACAAACCACAGAAATCCACAAACGTCACAAATTAAGGATTTCCAACTTATTTTGTATTATTTTGGAAAACAAATCATTAAACATTTATCAGCACAGAATTCACTGAAGGACATCTTGGGAGACTAGCCATCATAGTAAGTTTTATTTTATAGGAGTACTTCTTAAAAAAAAAAAAAAGATTTATGAGTTTCTGAGGTTTATATAACAGACATTATTAAAAATATCTTTTTGGTAATTCGATACACTTGTTGATGTTTATATTGGGATGTGATTGGCACTTAAAAATGGTATATAATTACTAATGATTTACCTTGTTAACTAATGCAGTTAGGTGGTAGATGCTCATATATAACATGAAGAAATTTCTCACTTTTCTTCAAATCAGATTTTCTTTAATTACTTCTAAGGTGTATAAATCCAAGGAGTGTGTTACTGTTAAGCAAACATAAACAACCAAAGGGTGACCAAAAATTCAAATTGGATAAATTTAGTAAGTAACAAGTATATGAGAAAAGAAAAACAATTTCCTAATAGAATTTTTCAGTAACAGAAGTATATAAGTAAAGGCTTATCCTTGTTTTTCTATCTTTTAGACTGATGTCCTGAGTATAATAGAAATTAGCATACTAAAAATAATGGAGACATATTCCTAACAGCATTTTTTAATTAATCCAGGATTTTTTGGATTGTTTTCTGTATAAAAACTGGAAAATAGCTTCCAGATAGGAGTGGTTTCTGAAGAAAATGTAATAAATAATTGCACACAGAATATATTATTTTCATGAATAACATATATTAGACAGAAAGCAGACAGTTTAGCTTGACCTTAACAGTGGGATCTGTTTCAAGACCCTAATGTAAATTGATTGTATATTTGATCTGAACAAAGGGTAACATTGTTTGTTTTTGCTGAGCAGGGTTATCAGCATTTGTTCTGATTTTAATACTTTCCAGTCCATTTAACTCAGTAAAGAGTTTTTAAGTACAACTTAGTGAATGAATAGCTGAATAGAACAAGAAGATGAAACTATTATTTAAAATGGGTTTAATTTCCTTAAAGTTTCATTTTTGTAAAATATGTAAAACTAAACAGGACAAATAAGAAAGAAGAAAATGTATAATGGACATCATCAAGACCTGGTCTTTCAGAATATGGAAACTATGGGAGAAGATCTAGAACACCGTGTAACAAAAATGCCATAGTGACATAATAGTAGAGAAACAATTGGTTGAAGGCCCACACTCTTGTTGGGCTCTTTACAGGGTTTGTCCTTATTATCATTACAGCTTTAACAACTAGTTATCATTATGTGCATTTTAAAGCATAGGTATGTAAGTCATGAAAAAGTCAATGTGTCAACATCACATAGTTTGTAGGTGAAAGTGTTGGAATTTGGGCCAGTTTTTTCTAATTTAATAGGCCTTGGCTATTTCAAGACACCACTTCCTTCAGTGTAAATTTTGCATCCATTGGCAACGCAGTGAAAAGAGAAAATAGTCTGGTTTCAGCCCCATAAACTGAGTTTCTAGTCTTAATTTTCAAACACAAATACCTGTTGGATTATGAATGTATTTAATGGCTATACCTCAAACTTAATACATATGAAGAAGAAGAAGAACTAAGTAACTTGTTTACGTTACTTCCATACCTCAAGCTCCACAATTATTTCTCTTCTCATTAGTCCTTTATAAAAATGACAGGAATTATCCTTCATTGAAAAGAACTATTCCAAGTATATAGGACACATAATACATCATTATCACTTTGTCCAATGGATAGCAGTGCAGCTTAAACATCCAAGACACTTTATAATATCAAAAAGTTATCTTTAGGAATACAGAAATAGAATTTCTAAAGAACACTTTCCAGGGTGTTTTTGTTTGTTTCTTATTTAATGAGAGTGCTTACTTTCACGTTATTGTCATAAGACTGGGCTAATTTCTTATTATATAGAAGGTTGACATAATCATAAACCTTTAATGTCTAGGGAATGGATGCTTCAAGAAATATCTTCATGAAGAATGCCATTAGAAAAATATATGCACAAATCACTGAGAACAGTGTGTGTGTGAATATATATAAATACAGTATAAATAAATAAACATCACATAAAGTGCTCAGACCTCAATCTTTGTGGCAATTACATGGACTAGATGAAAACATTCTTTTCAAGCTCTAAAATTTTGTAATTTTTGGCAATTTGCATGAATAATATGGATCTTTGGAGTATATCTATTGCCTTATAACTTACTTTTCTTTCCCTTGAATCTTTATTTGTATTGAAAGTTCAACCCCCTGACTTTGTCCTCTTGATGAGACCTATAGACCCTTAATACCCTCTCCCCTACACACATGTATTCAGAAACATACAGACACAAATCCTCATTCTTAGGGTCAAGCTCCTATACTTTATATGCCTTAATAAAAGCAAATATTAACAATTTCAAAATGTTCTGTTTAAATTGAATAAGTATCTAACAAACATCACAATTATAGACAAAATATAAAAATTATTCCTACAAAGTGCAAGAAAAACACAAAGGTATCTGGGAAAACAGTGGTATTCTATGCTATCCTGGAGGTTCTAGACAATGATAGATAAGAAAGTGGTTTATTTTAGAAATTAAAGGATTGATTTCTATTATAGGTAATGTGAATGATTAGGTAACTTTTACATAAGTAATTTTGGATCTCAAAGGATCAATTTTACATGTATAGGAGAAGACATAAAAAAGGAAAAATTAAAACAAAAATGAAGTGGGAACATGAATCCAAATTTGTATGTGGCTTCTAAACCCAGCATCTGGCCTAGTGATGTTTGCTAATCCCCACAATTGAGCCTTGAGTCTAATATATTTACTATCTGGCTTTTGACAGAAAAGTTTGCAGACCCATCATATGAAATATGTTTGTCACCCTTAAAATTTCTTGTGACCATTCTAGTTAGTCTGTCCTTGATAAACAACTACTGTTCTTATTCTTACCATAAAGATTAGATTTATCTTTTTTTGTTGTTTTTTAAGTTTTATTTTTAACCTTATGTAATCACCTTTTTTTGAGGGGGGGGGGGGCTGACTTCTTTCCTGTATTTTATACAGGTAAGATACCTCTATGTTGTTCTGTAGCTGAAGATTGTTCATTTATATTGCAGCATAGAATTGTATTATATAAATCCACTTTATTCGGTCCCCGTGAGGACTTTTGGATGATTCTCAGTTAGTTTTTGTTTCAATAGTCTTGCTTCATATCAAATCACCCCAAACCATAGTGTTTTAAAACACTATTTACTTGTTCATGACTCTCTGAGATGGAACTTCAGGCATGGTTCAGTGAGAATGTACCACATCTACTCTCTTTTGTGTCGGCATATCGAATTTAAATGTTTGCAGTCACATGGCAGGTTAGATGGGGACAGGCTCGTCCCATCGGTTTCCCTCTGGAAGTCTGGCAATAGTTTAGGACAATACGAGCAACTGGGGATTAAATATCCTTTCATCCAGCAGCCTAGCTTGAGCTTGTTTACCTGGAAAGTGGGTTTCAACAGCAGCTCCAATTAGAACACACTTTTACATGATTCTACTTACATCATTTGTTTATTAATGTTGTAACCAAATTAAGTTATCTGACCAAGTCTAAATTCAAGGGATGGAGGCACAGATTTCACTGCTTGGTGGAGTCCTATTATGAAAGGTCTGGGAAGATTTTGGCCATTACTTTTCCATTCTTCCTCAACCTACTCTCTGGCCAAAATATTTTACATTATTCTCACATGCAGAAAATGATTACCCTCTCTCAATAAACCCTAAAGTTTCACTCA
This sequence comes from Ursus americanus, assembly GCF_024610735.1. Classification (NCBI taxonomy): domain Eukaryota; kingdom Metazoa; phylum Chordata; class Mammalia; order Carnivora; family Ursidae; genus Ursus; species Ursus americanus. The sequence goes on along the minus strand of NC_142127.1, from coordinate 67,901,361 downwards.
ATTACACCATCATGTTTGAAACCCCTGATCTTTTAATTATCATCAGATATTAATATCTATGAACTTCTTCAGGTTCAGTTCCTTGGGGAGGCACCTCTTGATCAAAAAACTAATTCTACCTTTTTTTGGAATATATATATTAGCATGTACACATGTGAATGTATAATTTATACTTTCATTTATATATTTATACTTGTATTAATGTCTTGCCTATGATTTTTAAAAATATTTTGTTACCTTTGAGATTACAAATAGTACACTTATTATAGTTGAATATAAAGTATTGCTTTCGTTGTTGAACATTTACTTCTTTATATATTTTAAGATTTACAAGGCATACCTGTTTTGTAGAGTCAACAATCAGATATTTTTTTTATATTTACCAAATATCTTTTTAATTTTCTTTTCCTCTGTACTCTTTAATGCAATTTTTTTCTCTGTGTTGCTTCTTTTTGCATTATAACTGCTTTAAGTACTCATTGTAGTAGTGCAGGTCTGCTTGTGTGGAATTATCTCAGTTTTGCATCTCTAAATATACCCTCAATTTTCTCCCAGTTTTGAAGCACATTTATACTGAATTTAAAAATTTTGTTTGGTCCTTCCTGTAAGCACTTTAAATATAGCATTCAATTATTTTCTGACTTTCATAATATCTTAAAGCTATCAGAGAAAAGTCTTATTCTTGCTCCTATGAAAACAGTCTATTTTCTTGGCTTCTCATAACATTTTTTTTTTTTTCATTTGAACCTTAGTGATTTGCAGTTTGATTATGGTGTGGATGATTTTATTTTTATTGATCCTGTTCAAGTTTTACCAATCTCCTTATTTCTGTGGGCTGAGATCTGTCTTAAAAAAGGGTAAACCATTCTCTATATTTTAGTCAGTACTACCTCTTTGTTAAAAACTTTCTGTATCTTTTTATTCTTTTACCACTTTTCTTTAATTAGGATAACTTATACTAACCTATGGAATTAACAGTTATACCAGATTCACAGTTATAAAACAGAAACTATCTCAGGCAAAGATGGGTTTGGGAATATGCTAACAAGTCGTAGGGAAGTGTTGAACGTCTCTCTTTAGAATGTTAAAATATGTGTTACTGAATGTCACTGGCTCTAGTATTTTGCTTTTGTAAATACTAAGCAAAGGAGAAACTTTTAATAATGTTTTAAATATTTTTTCAGCAATTTATTTCTTTTTCTTGCCTAGAAGTCTTTGCTCACGTCTTTTTCCTGCCAGACAAGTCCTTGCTCTGCTTAGGATTTCAGTACTCTGTTGAACAAAAGTTGTGAGAGTGTGTATCCTTCTCTTGTTCCAGATCTTACAGGAAAAACTTTCAGCTTTTAACCATTTAGCTTCATGTTAGCTGTAACTTATCATGGATGACCTTTTTGCTTTGAGGTATGTTCCTTGAATATCCAGGTTGTTGTGAGTTCTCATCATGAAAGAGTGTTCGATTTTTACTGCTTTTCCTGAGTCTATTGAGATATATGATTTTTATACTTTATTTTTTAATGTGGTATATCACATTTATTAATTTCCATATTTTGACCATCCTTGTATCCCAGGGATAAATCCCACTTAAGCATGGTGTATGATCCTTCTAATGTACTGTTGAATTAAGTTTGCAAGTATTTTGGTGAGGATTTTTGCATCTAAGTTCATCAGGAATATTGGCCTGTACTTTTCTTCTAGTGTGCTTGCTTGGTTTTGGCATTAGGGTAATGATGGCCTCATAAAATGAGTTTGGAAGTATTCTCTCCTCTAAATTTTGGGAGATTTTGAGGACTGGTATTAATTCTTTAAATGTTTGGTAGAATTCACCAGCAAAACCATTTGGTCCTGAACTTTTCTTTGTTGGGAGGTTTTTGATTACTGATTCAGTACCCTTATTCATTATTAATCTGTTTAGAATTTCTGTTTCTTCATGATTCAATCTTTATAGGTTGTATGTAGGTAAAAATTTATTGCTTCTAGGTTATCTAAGTTGTTGGTGTATACTTTTACATGGTGTTTTTTATCATTGTATTTCTGTGGCATCAGGGGTAATGTTTTCTCTTTCTAATTTTACATATTTGAGTCCTTTTGTTTCTTAGTACATCTAGCCAAAGTTTTGTCAAAAAGACAGCTTTTAATTTCATTGATCTTCTCTATTGTTTTTTTGTTTGTTTGTTTTTGGTCTCCATTTCATTTATTTCTGCTCTGATCTTTATTTCCTTCCTTCTACTAACTGGGCTTTGCTTGTTCTCTCTACAGTTCCTTGAGGCATAACATTAGGTTTTCTAAGATCTTTCTTTTGTCTTTAGTAGTTTATCACTATACACTTTCCTCTTAGAACTGCTTTTGCTGCATCCCATGTTATGGTATGTTTGTTTCCATTTTCACCTGTCTCAAAATATTTTATGATTTTCCTTTTTGATTTTTTTCTTTGACCCATTATTGTTGTTCAAGAGCATGTTGTTTAATATCCTTCTTTCTGTGATTTTCCCCCCAGCTTTCTTCTTATAATTGATTCCTAGTTTCATACCATTGTCTTTGAAAAGATGATTGAGATGATTTCAATTCCTTAAAATTATTAAGGCTTGTTTTGTGGCCTCACGTATGATTTATCCTGAGACTGTGTCATGTGTGCTCAAGAAGAAAGGGCATTCTGCTGCTGTTGGATGGAACATGCTCTGTATGTCTTTAGGTCTATCTGGTCTAACATAGTTTAAGTCCATTATTTCCTTATTGATTTTCTGTCTGGATGATCTATCCATTTTGGACAGGGAGGTACTGAAGTTCTCTACTTTTTACTGTATTGCTGTCTATTCTTCCTTTCAGATCTGTTACTTACACTAGATAGGCATACCCTTCTTTATTACTAAATCTTAACGGCATATTGGTTCACTGTCTTAAGCTGAGGGCAAGACCGCAAGACTATCCAAGTGACACAGAATGCCACCTCATGAAGTCTGGAGTTAGGAGTTTAGAATTAATTATGAAAGTTAGCATAAGAGGGCCTTAGTTATCTCAAATTATTTTTTTCATGATGCTTATGATACAAAGGCAGACATCTTTGAATGTTCATTTAGACTGTTTTAAATGGTAGAGTTTTATTTTTTGTTTTTAAACAGAGTTTTTATAATTAATAGATATTCTCATATTCTTGTGGTCTATTGAAAAAAGTTTTATTTCACAACTTCTCATGATTTTTTTTTCCTTTTAAAGATTTTTGGTCTTTCTTAGGCAATGTCCCAAATAGGTATGAGATATAAAATAAGCTTTTATTAGCTTGACAGTATTTTAATCCGATAACCAGGAATTATTTTAAATAAGTGATTCTTTGCTATGATTTTAAAAGAAAATGAGCTTTTTAAATATGTGGGAGAGAAGTTGGTAGATTATCGTTATTATACAAGATATCCTATCTTTAAAATTATTAAGCTTCATTGGATTTTTCAAAATTAATTTTAAATTATACTTTTGCTACTAAAGGAATACTTTGAGAGAGATTGCAGTGACCTAAGTTACTTTTGATTCTGCTTAATTCTAGAATATAACTTGGGAATAGTTTCATAGGATTTCAAATATTTATAATTTAATTGATGTAATGGTGCATTAACACTGTAAAATAGGCAGACATACCACTTCTCAATTTATAAATGTGGAAACTGTGGTTTAATAGTTGTTCACAGTCCAAAGGCTAATAAATGGGCAAGGAAGAGTTTAGACATTAAATTTCTCACTAAGGCAGCATTGACAATTTGAGTGGGACAATTCTCCATTGTGAAGGACTGATCTAATACCATGGGATGTTCAGTATTCATGGTTCTTCCCACCAAATTTCAAATGTAACTCTTCCCAGTTTTCTTCATTATTGTGTCTATCAATTGCATTTGGGAAATAACTCTCTTTGACTTGAGGCAACTGTTTCGGTGGCAGAGGATCTCTTTTGGTCATCTATAAAGTCTCTGGAACAATGAAATTCATTCTTTTATCTATTATGTGGGTATTTCTGAGCTTATGTTTGATAATTTGCATAGTGCCTTTTCTATGGGTTCACATGACTTTTTTTTCCCAGACATTATCAAGAAGTTATTGTCCATCAGAGTGATGAAAAAATAACTTTTAGATTTTAGAAATTGTGTACATTATCAGTTTTTCCTTTCACTAGATTTATAAGATTTACATTTACCTAATTTTCACAAGTACATAGTTTACAAAGATGCATCTTTCTCATTTTTTAGAGTCTTGCTCTCCTGTGGTATCTCTTTGTCTGCACTTCTTTCTTATATTGTACTTTAGGTTGCTCTACTTTCTGATTCCATGCCAGCAACCTTATTTTAAGATAAGAATATAAATACAGATGCCATCATATATTTATAAAGAAGATGAATTATATAACAAACAAAATGAGGCATTCTACACATATTTTTCTATTTATACTTAGCAGGAAAATGGGATGGAGGGGTAGTTTAGTGAAATATTTTTACTATTTCAGTAAACTGCACTACCTTGAAGCAGAAGACCTATTTTTTAGTGTTACTTTATTGCAGTCTTTCATTCTAAGCTAAATAAAATTGTGCACATTTATTAAAATATTTCATCACATAGAACATTTAAGCACTTCTTAATTCTGATGGAAACATAGTTACATGTATAAAATCAAAATCAGTTAGACTTGAATCTTATTTTTGAATTATGGATGAATGGACTTATTTAAAGAAGTGTTTCTGTTACCCAAGTGTTTAAATAAACACTTTTAATAAAATTAATTCTAGCAGAGTTCAAAAGGTCTTTCAAACTTAAGTCATTTATTTTGAAAAGGCTTTGCTTATTTTTTAATCAAATTATTCTCTTGGCAGAACATGCAAATATTCCATAATTTATAATTGATTCTTATGTATCATGAAAAAAATATAGCTATGCAATATTGAAACCAAAGAAATATGGCTGCAGAAACATTGTAGAAAGTTAAAATGTGGTGCTATAAAAAATGAATATAATTTAGAGTGTTCAAGCAGCCCTATGTCTTATGTTATGCCTACCCATTAGATAGCAAAGCCACCTCTTTTAATTAAAATTTATAAATTATTCAATGCATTTACTTCACTTTTCTAAACATGTATGGCTTAAAAATGCAACCTTTGTTTCTGGGCAACTACATGATTAGTAGTTCTGTGTCAGTATACTTCAAGTGAAATATTGGTTGTTATCTCCTCTACCTGTTGTAATTGTAAGCTAGCTGCCTTCGGAGAACCCTCTTGGCTAATTTTGTAGACATGTATGTATTTTTTTTCAAACATGGCAACTTTTATTAGAGAGGGTTAAAGGTTTTATGCTTAGAAACCATCTTAGTTTTAGAACTCTAACAGAAAAAAAAATCCCCAGGTTTCTAGTTTCCAATTTTACTCAATAGATTTGGTGTTATATACCACCATTCTTACATGGGTTTCACACTCTGTTCATGTTATTTCCTTCCTCAACTGTTTGAACTTTAAAAGTAATAGACATTTTCCATCTTCATTTTCTTTTCTCATGTCTCCCAAATCTATCCTAAAAGTGTATTGTTTTTCTCTCTATTCTCCAGGGACTTAATTTTCTTCTTCATTTTACTATTGATTTTGCCTTATTGCTTACTACTTCTTTCTGATTTCTATTTACCCTTCAAATAAGATTTTTACTCCACACATATGCTGCCCACCACAGAATATAAATAACTTCTCCCAAATATCATAACCATCCCCTACCACTCTGACCACACTTTGATTCTACCAGTTCTAATCTTCTTTTTATTCTCATCTATTTTTTCCTGTTTTTTTTCAGCTCACTCATTAGTAAATATTAACTTATCTGTGTAGTGATTAATATAGCTTCACATCTAATTAAATTTCTAAACCCTTGTAACCATTCTTAGAATTATATTTGATATAAATGTCTCATCAGTTGAACAGGTCAAAGATACGAAAATTATACTTCAAGCTAAAACATGATCTTTCGCTTTGTCAAGGATACTTTGCTTAACTTACTTCAGTCTCCTGAACCTTCTGCTAGGCTCTTCTGTGTACTTCCTTATAAAATCGAGTTTTAGAATGAACTCTAAGTCATTTTAACTAAAGGCACCTACCCTTGATATATGATCACGTTTGATATGTGATTCTTATCCTCCATCACCCTTCAAGTGATGTCTTATCACCCTGTCCTTTCTTCAGCAAGAATCCTGTTAGGTTGGTTTAGCCACAATCCGCTTCACCCCTGATGTTTTCTCCTAATAATTTTCCACTCACTGACCTCCACTTGGCTCTTTGGTCATAAATGCCCACATGCTCATGCTGTTTTCAGAGTTGAGTCTAATCTCTTTTTCCCACTATGAAATGCCATTGCAGAGAGTCCTGTACCTAGTAGCTTGATGACCTGGAAAAAGTTTGCCTTACCATCTTTAACAAGTGTTGTTGAATATTTTTTCTTTAACAATTTGGAATTCAGAGTCTGTATGAAAAATATGTAATATTTACATTTGGATGCACATAAAATTTTGCAAAATGTGTATTTTAAAAAAAAGGATTTTTCAAATTGTCATAATACATGATTTTTCCTTTTGAAGATGGTTACTTTGTTCCCTCTTCTGACATTGTAATCCTTGAATGCCTTGAAAAATATAAATTATGTTATATTATTAATGAAGATGCTTGGGTAATAGCTTCTTTCTAACTCTACAAACTGTCACTCAACTTCTAAAACTTAAGCATCAGTTATTTACTATAGGTGTTCCAGAAATGGGCTCAGGAATAGATGATAGGAAGGAAAACCAAAACCAATTTTCCTGTTTATTATCTTTCAAAAATATTATTAATTATCAGTTGAGTCAAGACTAAGTCAAGAGTATATGATTCTGATAAGGATCAGGAAAAACCAGCCTTACAAGTTGCACTACAATATGGATTTCTTGGTATATTGTACAAAACACAGTTTAGATGTTTAGTGAAATTAGATCCTTCCTGACACCTGATGACGTTTGCTACTTTACAAAAGTTTTATTTAGGAACTGTAAATAGATTATTCCTAGCTGGGTGGTGACACATTCAATATTTGCTGATGTTTAGAGTAAATTGAGAATTACAAGATATCACTTAGTAATCAGGTTTCATGGTATTTCCTTTTTTCAAAATAGATTAGATTTTCTATAATTAAAAATAATAAATATTTAACTTCAGGCTTAAGAATAATCATTCAAATCACAGGCCTATATTTTCTAATTTGGAATGTGAATATGCTAGTTTTTATTTTAGGTTTATTGACATTGTCAACCTAACTAAAGAGGCAAGCTCAAAATCATTTTTTAAAAATGAGTTTATTCTGAATAGCAGAGAAATTGCAAATCCAGGCACACAAACTGTAGCAAGCTACAGGCAAGTCTGCTGAGGGTTTGGGGTAGTTTATACTTATGGACAGGGAATGTAAAGAGGGGCGAATTCCAGTAGTTTGTTAGAATCAAAACAAATGGAGAACCGCTTTGAAAATTGCCTGAGCAGACAATACCAGTCCAGTCATACAAACAAAACTTGATATGGCTTATTTTGCAAGGTGACCCCGACCTGGATAATTTCTTGTTCATGCCTCTGGAAATGATATGAAAAACTTCCCAAGGTTGATGGAAGGCAACCCCTGGTTACTTTTAAGAAAATTCCAATATTATCCACTTTCTATAAATCAAGCATTTATGGGAAATCAGTCTCTTGATCCTTAAGTTTTGTTTTCTTGAGGGCACATGCATGACATTTTCCAGTTTATATTCTCTGGTTGTATTTTAGATGGAAATTGTTTCACAGCACTGTACATTGTAATATTATCTAACTTGTACTCTGCAGTCACCATAAGTCAATTAGTTAAAATACAGTTTTTACTAATATTGGAAATATTTAACATATATTCTATTTTAAAAATGCATTTAATAGGGGTGCCTTGGGGGGCTCAGTTGGTTAAGCATCCGACTCTGGGTTTCTGCTCAGGTTGTGATCTCAAGGGTTCTAAAATCTAGTAGGCTCTTCTCCCTCTGCACCTCCCCCCCACTTGCTTGCTGGCTTGCTCTCTCTCAAATAAAAAAATCTTTAAAAACATGCATTTAATACTTATAAGTAACATATTTACATTTGTTATGTTTTCCCTCTGATTAAATTATTCTAAAAATTTGTTCACCAAGAACACACTCTAAAAAGTTATCAGAAAAAAAGTTACCAGATAATACCATTTGTTTTTGCTTACCACCTTAAAAATACTCTTTATTATAGTAAAATCAATTTAAAATCAACAATAAAATCCATGCCAAGGGGAAACGGAGGAACTGGCACCCTGAAGTTGAAAGATGGTTGAGTTACAAATAGTTTTAAGAGTCAGAAATAATACTAATTTCATGTTATTTATCTTCTAGACACTTATTTGGAGCACTCAGAATAAATAGATTTGGATTTTCTAAATAATTATCAGTCAGTGCATAAAAACAGGTTATTAAAAATAAATGCAACTTTTTTTAATTGGCCCATGTCTCTTTTCAATTATTCAGTTAGATGTAATAACTCATAATTTGTTAGCCACCATTTTCTTCAAGGCAGTCAATATCCCAATTAAAAGCAAATAACTGAGTAAAAATCCCTTAATTTACAAGCTTACTGCACTTTGTGAGTATACTTTCTCACTTTATTTTTCTCTCCTGGTATAATATTATAAAGTCTGCTATAGCTTTTTAACCTTTCCTTAACCCTCCCTCAAATAAAATATGAAAACAGGTTACTCACTCCCAGGGCACACTGCTTAATTTTTCTTTGTTGCTTCCTTTATTATCATTTAAAAAGGTTAAGTAGAAAATCTTCAAAATTAAAATGTTTTCAGAAGCAGCTCTTTCCAGACTTGTGGGGAGAGGCAGAGATTTTGTTTCAAGATACCTATAAAAAAATTTAGAATAAATACTGTATAATCTGAGTAAAAATGCTTCCTGCTTTAATAGTCACAACAAAATTCCAATGTGTTAACACAAGAATAATTTAGTTCTTTAGTTCATGTAAAATCCACTGCAGATATTTCTTGTAGGCAGAATTTCTACAAGAAGTGATTCAGAAATACCAGTACAATCTATTATAGCTCTGATTACTTCTTTTTATTGGTGGTTAATAAGGTCTCCACAAAAAGAGGGGAAAAAATTGCACATGGGAGATTTGGTTGGGGTAGGGGACAGTTTAGGAAGTGTGCTATATCACTTTTAAATGTTTTGTTGGATCCAGGGGCACCGGGGTGGCTCTGTCGGTTGAGCATCAGACACTTGATTTCACCCAAGGTCATAATGTCTGGGTCCTGAGATTGAGTTCTGCACCGGGCATGGAGTCTGCTTAAGATTCTGTCTTTCCCTCTGCTCCTCCAACCCCCACAAGCCTCACTCACATGTTCTCTCTCTCTCTTTAAAAAAAAAAAAAAAAAAAGTTTCGTTAGAACTAGTCATCTGGACCTACCTAAATGAGAAAAACTAGGCAATGTAGTCTTAACCTGCTTTGTTGAGGCATAGAATGGTCTGGTGAAGATATAGAATTGTTTTAGCTTTGGCTACTCAAAGTTTAAAATATGCATACACACATGCACATATGAATCCATATATGCAATTCAATATGACATTATTTCAAAATAATGTAAAGCTTTTAAGCAATATTTATAACCACTATATCATAATACGGGCTTAAAGAGTGAATTTCCTGGAACCTAAAATGAACGAACCCTTTTAGAGTAGATTGCAAATATGATAAAGAACTTTTATGTAGCCTTATGTTCTTAATGTAAGGAAGGCATGTCAAAGAACACTTCCAGCCATAATACCTTAATAGATTAAAAAAAAATAGTGTCACTGCTTCTCAAAACACAAGTAAAAATATTCTAACTTTTTTTCTCTTTGATATATCATTGTAGATTAGACAATTATAAAAATGTTTGTATTTTTATAGCCCTAAATGATTCAGAAGTATGTGGGAAAAAATGGTCTACGTTCAACCACATTATTTTCTCTGTTTTGAAATGCTTTCAATAAGTGTAATTACTTTGACATGCATCCATGTTGCACATATTAATAGTTCATTTTTAATTGATGTATCAAAATTTCTATATTGTTGATGGACATTGGATACTTTCAAGTTTTGGGCTACTACAAATTAAGTTGTATTACGTATGCATGTACAATATTTTGTGAGGACATTTGTTTTCCTTTCTTTATGAATGGAATGACTGGATCACATGCTTAAATTTTGAAGCAACTGACAAACTTTTCTGAAGTGTTTGTATCATGTTATATTTCGACTAGCGAGATATGAGAGTTCAAGTTGTTCAACAGCCTGGCCAGTACATGGTGTAGCCAAGATTTTTTTTTCTTATTTTAGACATTCTAATAGGTTTCACAATGTGGTTTTAGACATTCTAGGAGATATGTTTTGCAATATATTATCAATAACGTTGAACATATTTTATGTGCTTGATTGCCTTGCATACATCTGCTTTAGGGAAGTGTCTGGTTAGAATTTCAATATCTTTACTAGACTTTTTATTTTGTTTTCTATTTTATTGTTGAGTTTTAAGAGTTCTTTATATATTCTGGGGCGCCTGGGTGGCACAGCGGTTAAGCGTCTGCCTTCGGCTCAGGGCGTGATCCCGGCATTCTGGGATCGAGCCCCACATCAGGCTCTTCCGCTATGAGCCTGCTTCTTCCTCTCCCACTCCCCCTGCTTGTGTTCCCTCTCTCAATGGCTGTCTCTATCTCTGTCGAATAAATAAATAAAATCTTTAAAAAAAAAAAAAAGAGTTCTTTATATATTCTATATACAAGTCCTGTGTGAAAAACGTGAATTACATGTATTTAATAAAGGCTTGTCCTTTCATTCTTTTAACTGTGTCTTAAAAAAGAGCAGATATTTTTAATTTGGATAAAGTCAAATTTATAATACTTTTCGTTTGGATTCCCTCTGAGTTTATATCTAAGGTGTTTTTCCTAATCCAAAATAAAAAATAACTTCCTTCATAATCTATTCTAGATTTATATTTTTAAATTTTACATCTAAATCAATGGACATTTCATTAATTTTTGTGTATATTGTGAGTTATGGACTGAAGTGTTGTTTTTTTGTTTTGTTTTGTTTTGTTTTTTGCCTGTAGGTATTTAAATTATGGAAAAGAGGATCTTTTTTCCATCAAATTGACCTTACACCTTTGTTGAAAAACAATTGACCATATATGCCCTCTCTTTCTGCACTCTCTTCTGTTCAACTGATGTATTTGTCTGTCTTGACTCATAAATTATTTTGATCAGTATAGCTTTATAATTAATCTTGAGGTCAGGACATACAAGTCCTCCAAATTTGTTTATCTTTTTAAATACTGATTATGCTAGGTCCTTTGAATTTTCAGGTGAATTTTAGAATTAGTTTTTGAGTCTTTAAAAAAATAATCTAATCGGGATATGTTGAATGTAAAAGTCAATTTCAAAAAGAAAAATAAGATAAAAGTCACTTTTAAGAGAATTCACACCAGAAGTTTTCACTTTTCCAACCCAGAAAGACAGAAAGAAACCTGTCCGTTTCTTGAGGTAATATTCATTGTCTCTTATCGGTGTTTTGTAGTTTTCAGGACAGAGGTCTTTCATATCATTTATCAGATTTATCCCTAAGTACATCATAATTTTGATTGCTATTGTAAATGATCATATTGATGGCAATTTTAAAAATTTTTAATTTCCAATTTTTAATAATTAAAATATTGATTTTTGTATATTGATCTTGCATTGTGAAACCCTGCTAAACTCATTTATAACTTTTTTAATAGCTTTCTGGTAGATTCCAGTAGATTCTCTTTGTAAAAGAACCTGCCGTCTATCAATAAATACCATATTTAATTTGCCTTTTAAATTTGTATATCTTTTTAGGGTGCCTTGGTGGCTCAGTCAGTTAAGCATCTGACTATTGATTTCAGTTCAGGTCATGATCTCAGGGTCCTGAGGTCAAGCCCCGTGTCGAGCTCTGCAGTCAATGGAGAGTCTGCTTGAGATTCTCTCTCCCTCTCCATTTTCGTCTCCTCCCCCCTCTAAAATAAATAAATAAATCTTTTTCAAAATTTGTATATCTTTTTTTGCATTATTACATTGGCTAGACTTCCAAGGCAATGTTGAATAAAAGTAGTGAAAATAAATATCCTTGTCTTGTTTCTGGTCTTAGGAGAGAACAATTCAGTCTTTCACCATTAAATGTGATGTTAATGGAGATTTTTATGTTTGTTTTTGAGTTATATATTTTGATATGTGTTTTCCATATTTTTATTGAGATATAATTGATATAAAACATTAGTTTCAGGCGTACAACATAATGGGTATTTTTATATATTGCTAAATGATCACAATAAGTCTAATTATGTCTAGTCGTATCTGTCACCAGACATAGTTCAAAGATTTTTTCTTACAACGAGAACTTTTAGATCTATTCTGTTTATAGATTGTATTCTTTTTTTTTTTTTTTTAAGATTTTATTTATTTATTTATTTGACAGAGATAGAGACAGCCAGTGAGAGAGGGAACACAAGCAGGGGGAGTGGGAGAGGAAGAAGCAGGCCCATAGCATAGGAGCCTGATGTGGGGCTCGATCCCATAACGCCGGGATCACGCCCTGAGCCGAAGGCAGACGCTTAACCGCTGTGCCACCCAAGCGCCCCTAGATTGTATTCTTAGAGCAGTTTTAGGCTCACAAAAAATTAAGTGGAAGTTAGAGACTTCTTATATACCCTCTGACCCCACACATGCATAACCTCCACCATTATCATTACCCCCCACCATAGTGGTACATCTGTTACAATTAATGTAATATTACATCTACTTTGACACATAATTATCACCCAGAGTCCATAGTTGAAATTAGAATTCACTCTTGGTGTTTTACATTTTATGGATTTAGACAAATATATAATCATATGTAGCCATCATTTTAAGATCATACCAAGTAGTTTCACTGCCCTAAGAATCTTCTGTGCTGCACCTACTCATCAGTTCCTCTGAAAACCCTGAAAAGAACTAGCTTTTTACCATTTCCTATAGTTTTGCTCTTTCTAGAGTGTCATACACTTGAATCATACTGTATTTAGCCTTTTCATATTGGCTTCTTTCTCTTGGTAATATGCATTTCAATTTCCTCCATGTCTTTCCATAGCTTGATAGCTCATTTATTTTGCTGAATAATATTCCATTGTCTGGATGTAACACAGTTTGTCTATTCATTCACCTACTGAAGGATGTCTTGGTTGCTTCAAAGCTTTAGAATTTGTGAATAAAGCTACCATAAGCATTTGTGTGCAGGTTTGTGTGGACATAAGTTCTCAAACCATTGGGAAAATACAAAAGAGTGCAATTGCTGGATTGTGTAGTAAGAGTATGTGTCATTTTTTTTTAATAAAACACCAAGCCATCTATCAAACATTCTGCTTTCCCATGAGCAGTGAATGAATTCTTGTTGTTCCCCATCCTCACCAGCATTTGGTGTTGTAAGTATTATAGATTTGGGCCACTCTAATAGGCATACAGTGGAATCTCATTGTTTCAATTTGCATTTTCTTGATGACATGTGATGTGGAACATCTTTTTTTATGCTTGTCATCTGTATATTTTGGTGAGGTGTTGAGGTTTGGGGCTCATTTTTAATTGGGCTATGCTTGTTCACTTGTTACTGAGTTTTAAGAGTTCTGTGCATATTTTAGATAACAGGATTTTATCAAATATATCTTTTTTTTATTATGATATGTTAGTGAACATACAGTACATCATTAGTTTTTGATGTAGTGTTCCATGATTCATTGTTTGCGTTTAACACACAGTGCTCCATGCAATACGTATCCTCCTTAATCCCCATCACCGGGCTAGCCCATCCCCCTACTGCCCTCTCCTCTAAAACCCTCAGATTGTTTCCCAGAGTCCATGGTCTCTCGTGGTACATTTCCTTCTCTGTTTACCCCCTTTCATTTTTTCCTTCCTTCTCCTACTGATCTCCCTGCTATTCCTTATGTTCCATAAATGAGTGAAACTGTATGGTAATTATCTTTATCTGCTTGACTTATTTCACTTAGCATAATCTCCAGCCACATCCATGTTGATGCAAATGTTGAGTGATCATTCTTTCTGATGGCTGAGTAATATTCCATTGTATATGTGGACCACATCATTATCTATTCATCTGTTGATGGGCATCTCAGCTCCTTCCACAGTTTGGCTATTTTTAACAATGCTGCTATGAACATTGTGGTGCACATGACTCCTCTTCACTACATCTATATCTTTAGGGTAAATGCCCAGTAGTGCAATTGCTGGGTCATAGGGTAGCACTATTTTTAACTTTTTGAGGGACCTCCACACTGTTTTCCAAAGTGGCTGTACCAACTTTCATTCCCACCAACAGTGTAAGAGGGTTCCCCTTTCTCTACAACCTCTCCAACATTTATTGTTTCTTGCCTTGTCAATTTTTGCCATTCTAACTGGTATAAGGTGGTATCTCAGTATGGTTTTGATTTTAATTTCCCTGATGACTACTGATGTTGAACATTTTTTCATGTGTCTGTTAGCCATTTGCATGTCTTCACTGGAAAAGTGTCTGTTCATATCTTCTGCCCATTTTTTGATTTGATTATTTGTTTCCCATGTATTGAGTTTGAGAAGTTCTTTGTAGATCTTGGATACCAGTCTTTTATCTGTAGTGTCATTTGCAAATATCTTCTCCCATTCCGTGGGCTGCCTCTTAGTTTTTTGTTTTTTTTTTTTTTTTTTTTTTTGTTTTTTGTTTTTTGTTTTTTTTTTTGACAGTTTCCTTGGCTGTGCAGAAGCTTTTTATCTTGATGAAGTCCCAAAAGTTAATTTTTGCTTTTCTATCCCTTGCCTTTGGAGACATGCCATGAAAGAAGTTGCTGTGGCTGATGTCGAAGACGTTACAGCCTATGTTCTCCTCTGTGATTTTGATAGATTCCTGTCTCACATCAAGGTCTTTCATCCATTTGGAGTTTATCTTTGTGTATGGTGTGAGAGAGTGGTTAAGTTTCATTCTTTTGCATGTAGCTGCCCAATTTTCCCAGCACCATTTATTGAAGAGACTGTCTTTTTTTCCACTGGATGTTTTCTCCTGCTTTGTCAAAGATTAGTTGCCCAAAGAGCCGAGGGTCCATTTCTGGGTTCTCTATTCTGTTCCATTGGTCTGTGTGTCTGTTTTTGTGCCAGTACCATGCTGTCTTGGTGATGACAGCTTTGTAGTATAGCTTGAAATCAGGCAACATGGTGCCCCCAGCTTTGTTTTTCTTTTTCAACATTTCCTTGGCAACTCAGGGTCTTTTCTGGTTCCACACAGATTTTAGGACTGTTTGTTCCAGCACTTTGAAAAATGTCACTGGCATTTTGATCGGAACGGCGTTGAAAGTGTAGATTGCTCTGGGTAGCATAGACATTTTAACTATGTTTATTCTAATCCATGAGCATGGAATGTTTTTCCATCTTTTTGTGTCTTCTTCAATGTCTTTCATCAGTGTTCTGTAGTTTCTAGAGTATAGATCCTTTACGTCTCTGGTTAAGTTTATTCCAAGATATCTTATGGTTTTTGGTGCTATTGTAAAAGGAATTGATTCCCTAATTCCTCTTTCTTCAGTCTCACTGTTTTTGTATAGAAATACAACTGATTTCTGAGCATTGATTTTTGTATCTTCCCACATTACTGAATTGTATGAATTCTAGTAACTTGGGGGTGGATTCTTTTGGGTTTTACATATAGAGTATCATGTCATCTGTGAAGAGAGAGAGTTTGACTTCTTCTTTGCCAATTTGAATACCTTTTATTTTTTTTGTCTGATTGCTGTTGCTTAGACTTTTAGTACTATGTTGAATAATAATGGCGAGAGTGGGCATCCTTGTCGTGTTCCTGATCTTAAGGGAAAGGCTCTCAGCTTTTCCCCATTGAGAATGATATTTGCTATAGGCTTTTCATAGACTGTTTTATGAAATTGAGGAGTGTACCCTATATCCCTACACTCGGAAGGGTTTTAATCAGGAAAGGGTGATGTGTATTTTGTCAAATGCTTTTTCTGCATCAATTGAGAGGATCATATGTTTCTTGTCTCTTATTAATGTGTTCTATCACACTGATCGATTTGGGAATGTTGAACCACCCTTGCATCCCAGGGATGAATCCCACTTGGTCATGATGGATAATCCTTTTAATGTACTGTTGGACCCTATTAGCTAGGATCTTGTTGAGAATTTTGGCATCCATATTCATCAGGAATATCGGTCTGTAATTCTTTTTGATGGGGTCTTTGCCTGGTTTGGGTATCAAGGTAATACTGGCCTCATAGAATGAGTTTGGTAGTTTTCCTTCTGTTTTTATTTTTTGAAACAGCTTTAGGAGAATAGGTATTATTTCTTCTTTGAATGTTTGGTAGAATTCCCCTGGGAATCCATCAGGCCCAGAACTCTTGTTTTGGGGGAGGTTTTTGATCACTGCATCATTCTCTTCATAATTAATTGGTCTGTTTAAATAATCAATTTCTTCCTGTTTAAGACTTGGTAGTTTACAGGTCCAGGAAGGCACCCATTTCTTCCAGGTTGTTTAATTTTTTGGCATAAAGCTGTTGATAAGTTTCTAATGATTCTTCCTATTTCTTTGGTGTTGGTCATGATCTCTCCCCTTTCATTCATAATTTTATTAATTTGGGTCCTTTCTCTATTCTTTTGAATAAGTCTGGCCAGTGACTTATTGATCTTATTTATTCTTTCAAAGAACCAGTTTCTAGTTCTGTTGATTGGCTCTACTGTGTTCCTGGTTTCTAATTCATTGATCTCTGTTCTAATCTTGATCAACTGCCTTCTCGTGCACGGGTTAGGCCTGTTCTTCTGTTCTAGCTCCAGCTTCTTGAGGTGAGAATATAAAAACTGCATTTTAGATTTTTCTATTCTTTTGAGTGAGGCTTGGATGGCTATGTATGTTCCCCTTAGGACTGCCTTTACAGTGTCCCAGAGGTTTTGGACTGTTGTGTTTTCATTCTCATTGGTTTCCATAAATTGCTTAAGCTCATCTTTAATTCTTTGGTTTACCCAATCATTCTTGAGCAGGATGGTTCTTAGTTTCCAAGTGTTTGAGTTTCTTCCAAATTTTTCCTTGTGATTGAGTTCCAGTTTCAAAGCACTGTGGTCTGAGAATATGCAGGGAATAATCTCAGTCTTTTGATATCGGTTGAGACCTGTTTTGTGACCCAGTATATGGCCTATTCTGGAGAAAGTTCCATGTGCATTTTAAAAGAATGAGTATTCTGTTGTTCTGGGGTGTAGTGT
Organism: Ursus americanus; assembly: GCF_024610735.1. Taxonomy (NCBI): domain Eukaryota; kingdom Metazoa; phylum Chordata; class Mammalia; order Carnivora; family Ursidae; genus Ursus; species Ursus americanus. The sequence goes on along the minus strand of NC_142127.1, from coordinate 67,884,014 downwards.
TCTGTATATATCTATGAGGTCCATCTGGTCCAGTATGTCATTCAAAGCTCTTGTTTCTTTGTTGATTTTCTGCTTAGGTGATCTGTCTATTGCTGGTAGCGGAGTATTGAGGTCCCCTACTATTAATGTATTATTATCTATATGTCTCTTTATTCTGAATAAGAGTTGGCTTATGTAGTTGGCTGCTCCCCTGTTGGTGGTATAGATATTTATAATTGTTAGATCCTGTTGTTGGATACACCCTTTAAGAATAATACAGTGTCCTTCTATATCTCTAACTACAGTCTTTAGCTTAAAATCTAATTTGTCTGATGTGAGAATTGCTACCCCAGCTTTCTTTTGAGGTCCGTTGGCTTGAAAAATGGTTATCTGTCCCTTTACTTTCAGTCTGGATGTATCTTTAGGTTCAAAATGGGTCTCTTGTAGACAGCATATGGATGGGTCATGTCTTTTTATCTAATCTGCAACTCTGTGGTGTTTTATGGGAGCATTTAGGCCATTCATATTGAGAGTGATTATTGAGAGAGATTATTTTAATGTCATCATATTGCCTGTGAAGTCCTTGTTTCTATAGATTGTCTCTGTAAATTTCTGTTCTGTATCACTCTTGAGGTCTTTTTACTTTTATAGAACCCCCCCCCCCCAATATTTCCTGTAGGGCTGGCTTGGTCACATATTCTTTCAGTTTCTCCCGGTCTTGGAAGGTCCTCGTCACTCCATTTATTCTGAATGGCAGCCTTGCAGGATAAAGGATCCTTGGCTGCATGTTCTTCTCACTTAGTGCTCTGAATATGCCTTGCCAGCCCTTTCTAGCTTGCCAGGTCTCTGTAGACAGGTCTGACGTTATTCTGATGTTCCTCCCTCTGTACATGAGAAATCTCTTCCCCCTCGCTGCTTTCAAGATTGTTTCCTTGGATCTAAGATTTGTGAGTTGTACTATTATTATGGGACGTGGTGTTGGTCTGTTCTCATTGATCTTGGGAGGGGTCCTCTCTGCCTCTTGGACATGAATGCTTGTTTCCTTCACCAGATTAGGGAAGTTATCAGATACAACTTGTTCAAATATCTCTTGTAGACCTCTCTCTTTCTCCACCTTCTCGGGGATGCCAGTATTTCTGACTTTGGAATGTTTCATTGAGTTAGTAATCTCCCGTAGCTTTTTTCATGACGATGGAGTTGTTTTTTTTTTTTTTCCTCCCACGTTATCACTCTTTCCTTCTTTTCTATCATCTCATCCTCTAACTCACTAATTTAGTCTTCTGCCTCGTTTACCTTGGCAGTCAGAACATCCAGTTTATACTGCATTTTATTCATAGAATTCTTAATTTCTACCAGATTTGTTCTCATTTCAGCCCTTAGAGATTCTATATTTTTGTTAATATTTTTCTCAAGCCTATACATCATCTTGACAATTGTTATCCTGAAATCCATTTCTGAGAATTTGGTTATATCCATATCCATTAGTTCTGTGGCAGAGGCCGCAGTCTCTGTTTCTTTCCTTTGTTGGGGATTCCTCCTCCTTGTCATTCTGATGAGGTGTGGTCGTGGGGATGTACAGAGCCCAAATTATTGACCAGGACCCAAGCAAGTTGCATCTGTTATATAGGGACCTTAGGGATGTGGGCTTCTTGATTTTTCAGCCTGCCTTCTAGGGAAGGGGCCTGCTGTGCTGATACTCAGGCAACCCTGTTTGGGCAGAGTTGCCCTACCCCCTATGAAGGCAGGGAGATGGGCACAGTGAGAACTGGTTTTTCTGGGCTTTTGTTCTCTGGCGACTTTCCCTGGCGGCTTTCTTTGTCTTTTCTGAGAGTCAGAGCAGCAGTGCAGTATCCAAACCTCTGTCTCAGAACAGAGAGATCGTAGTCCGCCCTTCACTGAGCTCTCCAGTCCACACTGGCTCCGTTTCTGTCAGTGCTGCTAAAAACCCACAGCATCCCAGGTTGTGCGCCCCACAGCCGCCCTCCCAGTCCTTGCTCCCACGGCTGGCATGTCTCTGCCCTTTGTGTTTCTAAAACCTCCAGCTGCACAGGCTCATGCGTGTGCTCCTGAGCTGCAGGTTTCAGTCTGGTTTCTCTGCAGCTACTGGTCCGTGAGTCCGGCTAGCTCCCCAGTGCAGGAGGCTTCTGCTTCCCGGCGCCCGAGTGGAGTGGCTCCCTCCCCCTTCCGTTTATCTTCTGATATCTGTGTGCAGATTCATGGCTCCACGCTTCATACCTCAATACTCAGTGCTGCAGATGTTCATTTGTAGAGATCCAGATGTATCTTCCTGCATCTCAGGCTGATTCCGTGGGTTTTCAGGGTGGTCTGGTAGATATCCAGCTCGATTCAGGGACTGGCTGAAATAGGGTCCCCCACTCCTTCTCCATCTTTCCCCCTCCTCTATCAAATGTATCTTTTGCAAATATTTTCTCCCAGCCTGTGACTTGTCTTCTCATTCTCTTGACATTGTTTTTTGTAGAAGAGAAATTTTTAATTTTAATTAAGTCTAATTTATCATTACATCATGTCTTGTGTTTTTGGTTTATATCTAAAAAGTAATTGTCAAATACAAGGTCCTCTAGATTTTCTATGTTACCTTCTAGGAGTTTTATAGTTAGTGTTTTATATTTAGGTCTGTGATCCATTTTGAGTTAATGTTTGTGAAGAGTATACAGTCTATTTCTAGATTTTCTTTTTTTTTTTGCATGTGGATATCAATATGTTCCAAGACCATTGGTGAAAAGATGGAAAATTTTTCATAGATGCTCTGTATCAGCTTAGGAAAGTTCACATTTATGCCAAGTTTGCTGAGAGCTTTTATAAGGGATTTTGTAAGGTGCTTTAAAAAAAAAAAAAAACAAACAAACCCTAAGTGATTATAACTTTTTTTTCTAAATGTAGTCTGTTAATATTGCCCATTGCATTGACTGATTTTAAATTAAGAACAAAAAAAAAATACAGAAAAGTTGCAAAGATAACACAGTTCTGGCATACCAGTTAACATTTATATATGTTAACATTTTATATAGCCATGGTATATTTGTAAAAACTAAGAAAGTATCTTTGGTACATAATAGCTACCTAAGCTACAGACCTCACACAGATTTCTCTAGTTCTTCTATTAATTTTTATTTTACTCTTTGAAGACAATGCAGACATAATGTAGAATTTAGCATTGACTGATTTTTTTTAAATATTACATCAAGATTATATCCCTGGGACAAACTTCATAGGCTATAATATACTATTAGTTTAACATGCTGTTGGATTCTATTTGCTAAATATTTGTTAAGAATTTTTAAATCTATGTACATGAGAGACCTCATTTGCTAGTTTTTTTTTTTTTTTCATGGAATTTTTCTGAGGGTTTCTTTATTAGAGCAAAGTAGGACTAGTGGAATTCATTGGAAACTATTCCCTTCTCTTTAACTTCCTGGAATATTTTGAGCATGATTGAGATTATTTCTTCCTTAAAGCTTTAGTATAATTCCCCGGTGAATACATCTGGGCATCAACAATGTCTCTTTTCTCTTTTCTCTTTTCTACCTATTTGATATGATTAGAGGTTCATCATTTTTAGTTAAATTATGCAGTGGTCAGAAAACATAATATGTATCACTTGAAGCCTGCCATATTCATTCAAACTTGTTTCATAATGCAGGATATAGTCAGTCTTGGTAAATGTTCCCTGTACATATGAAAAGAATGTTCATTCTCTTGCTCGCTGAATTCTATTAAGTTCAACACCTTTGGTTTCTAGTTTTGTTTAAACCTTTAGAATATTTATGACTTTTCAGTCTGTTTCTTGTATCAGTTGTTGAAAGTGGATGTTGGAATCTTTGATCATAATTTTGATGTTCTATATTCCTTTTGAGGTTTATCAGTTTTGTTTTATATATTTTAAAGCTTTGTGTGTACACACTTTATGACTGTAATAATCCCTTCATAAATTAAACATCTTAAAATTATGAAATTGCCTTCCACTTTGCCTGATATTAATACAGCTTCATCATCTTTATTTTGTTTACTGTGAATTTAGAACGTTTTTCATCCTTTTACTTATGTCCAGTTTATGCTATAATTATAAAAGCATGTTTTCTTGAAGGAGCATATATTTGGGTCTTGCCTTGTAGTATAATCTGATAATCTTGTTTAGCCCATAATTTGCATTTTATATGACTGTCATGGTTGTGTTTATACCTGCCATCTTGCAATTTGCTCCTTACTGACCTTATCTTGTTTTTTTTTTTTTTTACTTTTTTCTTCTTTTTTTGACTTTCTTTTCATTGAGATCTATTATTCCATTTCATCTCCATTTTCTGTTTTATTGGCCATAACTTATTAGCTATATAAGTATATGTAATTATATTTGCCATCTTTTGGTTCACAATGCATATCTTCAACTTATCACGGTCTATCCTCAATAATATTCTAGTACTTCAGATAGAGTGTGAGAACCTTACTTTTACTTCTTCCATCAATGTTAATGCTCTTGTCAAGTATTTACTTTCATAGGTATAATAAACCTGATAAATAATGTTATTATTTGTTTAAAAGTACGTTGTATATTAACAAGATTTAAATTGAAAAAAACATATATTTTTTCTTTGTACAAACCATTTCTGGTACTCCTTGTTTTTTGTCTGATACACATTTCCATCTGGTACCTTTGTTTCTTACTGAAGAACTTTTCTTAACAGTTCTTATGACGTGATCTCATAATATTAAATTAGTATTTCTTTGCCAGAAAACTTATTTTGCCTTCACTTTTGGGAATTATTTCTAGTGGAAAATATGTTCTTATCCTTATATTTGTTCCTCTGATTTATAAAATCTGTCCTTCTTAGGTTTTCCTCTTTTTTATTGATTTGGGACAATTATTTTATGATGTGCTGTGTGGTTTTTTGTTTTTTTTTGTTTGTTTTTAATTTTTTCTTGTTTAATGTGTAGGGTTCATTAAGCTTTTTGGAACTGTGAATTTATAATATTTATGAAATTTGGAAACTTCTGGCCAATATTTCTTTAATATTTTTTTTCTCCCTTCCTCTCTCTCTTCTCCTTTGGGGAGTAATTATATATATATACTAGACCATTTAAATGTTCACAGAGCTCAATGACAGACTTTTCTCAATTATTTTTTTCTCTGTATTTGATTTCAGTATTTTCTATTCCTTTCTCTTCAAGGTAACTTTTTAAAAAAATTCTGCAATATCTTATCTGCCATTAATACCATATGATGTATTTTTTTATCTCAGAAACTATAGTTCTTATTTCTATAAGTTTGCTGTTTCTTCTCCCCCCCCCTTTTTTTTTTACATACTCCAAGTCTCCACTGAACATTTTACATACAGAATACCAATTAAAGAACTGTTTTACTGTCCTTTCTTGCAAATTTTAAGCATCTGCACTATTTGGGTTCATTTCAATTGAGATAATTCTCTTTATTAGAAGTTCTTTTTTCTGCCTCTTTGGATGCCTGGTATTGTTGAATTGGATGCTGTACTGTATGAGTTTCCTTGGTTGAGTTTTGTATATCTTTGTGTAGCTATAATTTCTCTTAAGCTTTTCTGTCCCTATGCAGCTAATTGTAAACAGTTTGATCCCTTCAGGACTCACCCGTGTAGTTTGTTAAATAGACCTAGAGCAGTGCCCAGTGTAAGGCAATTGTGACCTACTACCGAAACAAGACCTTACAGAGTGCTCTTTTAAATCCCTCATGAACTGGAAATTGTTCCAGTCTGGGTGGCGATAAAAGGCACTAATTGTTGTAATGTGGTTCTTCCCTTACCTTGAGTAGTTTCCTCATATCAAACTTCCTGATTAATACTTAATTGCAGATTCTAGGAGGCTTTCTGTGAAGCTCTTCCTTCTCTCTTCTTTTGTCCTGTGAACTCAAGCCCCTTCAGTATTACCACTCAGTTCTGTCTTTCATCAAAGATGAATCTCCAGTTTTCTCTACAGGAAGCTCCCCTGCACCAAGACAATACCTGTGAAATTCTTTTCATTTGATCTTCCATCTCACAATGGTTATTATACTTTGTTGCCAATGTGGTGTATCTCAAAATCAGTCACATTTTTGGGTTGCTGTTCAGAGAGGAGAATAAATCTAATACTTGGTTTTCTATCTTGTCTGTAAGCATAAGTGACCTTCTAACTTAATTTTTCATTTTAATTAAAACACATTCTTTAGTGTGCTTTCAGAAAATAACTGGGTTTAGTCTACTTATCCTTAGAAGCTCATAAATGTTCCTAAATGCTAATTATTATTTTGCAATTGTATTTTAGTTTTATACTTATCCCTCGGTAATTGAAGATGTTGAACTATTATCAATATCCATGTAGCTAATGAGAAATATACTGTCAATCTTTTTTTTTTTTTTTTAATAGATGATTGGTTTTTTCTTCTGTGATCCCCTTTGAAACTTTTTATCAAACTTGCTGGGCAGAGATTTTACTGTTTCCTTTCTTTGTTCTTTCCTTTTTTCTCCTCATTTTTAAAAAGTTTTTATCTGACTTTTAATCCTAATTTTCAGTGGATTCTAGACCTTTGAGGACTTTAATTCTGACATTATTTCTTCAAATATCTCTAAATTATTTTCTTCTCTTGTGTTTATTAGATATAGAAACATTTAGCCCTATATTTCATCCTTTATATTTTATTTTATCTGTGCCACATTTTTATCTCTCACATATTTTGGAAGAACTTCCTAGTTAAGTGTTTCAGTTTGCTCTACTGAAACTTAGAACTCGACCTTGATTTGTTCTCTCTTCTTGTTACAATTTCAAATCCTATCACATTAAACAGAGCAGACTTATTTAACAGCCTTTTAAAATGGGTCTTTTAACAGTTTCAGTGAAACTGTAAGTTCCTCTCTTTGTGGAGTTTCTCCTTTGTCTCCAAACACTGCAGATTCTTCATTTTGCACTAATTCTCTGTAGCAGAATTCTCAAACACCTGGTGATCTTGTTAAAGGTTCTCAATATACTGTTGGTTGGCTGTTGTGATTCAGTATCTTGCTGTGGATTTGGGAACAATTACACTTCTGAGGGTTCCCAGTTATTACCTGCCCTACATTAATTTTCTTTTTTTTTTTTTTAAGATTTTATTTATTTATTCGACAGAGATAGAGACAGCCAGCGAGAGAGGGAACACAAGCAGGGGGAGTGGGAGAGGAAGAAGCAGGCTCATAGTGGAGGAGCCTGACGTGGGGCTCGATCCCAGAACGCCGGGATCACGCCCTGAGCCGAAGGCAGACGCTTAACCGCTGTGCCACCCAGGCGCCCCTACATTAATTTTCTGATCATAGTACCCACGTATAGTGCTATGTTAAGGTAGCGATACCTCACTCGTTTTGCTTGCTAATGGAAGTATAGCTGACACTGTAGGATTATTTCAATTGGCCCAAATATTCTAATTGCTATCTAAAAAATCTTGAATCTATAATCTGATCTCTGCACAGTCCAGAATCAATCTCTTATCAGAAAAGTAACTTTACAATAGTGCATTAAGGGGCAGTTGACTCCACCTCTATTTTTCCATCAGTCAAATATAGCCATCATTTTTTTTTCCTACAGAAATTTCTCAAAATAATTTGGTTTGTTGATAAGTAAGTGACACTGAGAATATATGTCCTTTGATTTCAGATAAAAGGGGCTGAATCTTTGCTATCTTGATCTACTTTCTGTAAACATGATTCAATTTTAATGTATTGTTTAAGGAATTGTTAATAAATGCCTGATTTGGGAATATAATATTTTAAGAGTAATTTTTACACATGTTAAATTACATATGTTAAGGAACAAATAAAAAATTCACTGTAAAATAAAAATTGTGCCCAAACAAAAACGAGTATACTATTAATAAAGTAAAGCAGTACTGTTAGTTTTAATATTTTTGTTAGACACCAGATAGATATGTGTCTCGTGACTAACCTTTTTTCTCATTTAGGGAATAAAATGCAAAATATTACTCAAGATTTCTAATTCTTTATGACATTAATTTTAAACTATAGCTTTACCATCCTCACATATAAACATGTAACAATGTTGGCCACTTCTATGGTTTTTATTACATCTTAGTATTTATAGTTCTTTGATTTGGCAAAAAAAATAATGCAAAGCATATGAAACAAACGTAGCAGTGATAATATTCTATATGTGTGTCAGGGTTTTACAAAATTGCCTCCACTGGCAACTTTTCTAGTAGTAATTCAGTGAAAGAAAATGATTATTGATGTTGTTCAAGAGTTTGAACACTAACCTTCAGGTAATTTATAGTGTATCACTAAAAATATCTAGTGAAAATTGCTTGTCAGAAAAATACACACACACAAAAAAGAAAAATACATACAATTTTAACTGTCAATAACAGTGACAAGATATTCTAGATTTTATTCCTTAATATGATTTCCTCTTTTCCATTTTTGAAAGAGAATTTAATAAAAGAAAATACCAAAACAAACTGTCAACTCCAATGCTAGAAAGCATAGTCCATGGAACATGGAGAAAGAAGCATTTTTGAATAGTATAATGCATATAAATATTGACTTCATGACTATAAAAACACAAGTTGAGGAATACCTGGGTGGCTCAATCGGTAATGTGTTTGACTCTTGATTTTCCACTGGGGTCATCAACTCAGGGTTGTGGGGTTTAGTTCCACATCAGGCTCTGTGCTCAGCTAGGAGTCTGCTTGAGATTCTCTCCCTCTTCCCCTGCCCTTCCCCCTTCTCATGGATGCTTGTGCCTGCGCTCTCTCTTTCTCTCTTTCTCTCTCTCTTTCTCTCAAATAAATAAATCTGGGACGCCTGGGTTTGATCTCAGATCAGCCCTTGATCTCAGGATTGTGAGTTTGATCCCTGCATTGGGCTCTGTGCTGGGTGTGGAGCCGACTTTAAATAAATACATATTTAAAAAAATAAGTTGAATTTATTGAGGAAACTGAATATACCTAAGTGACAATATAGCTTAATGAAAGCAGTTGATGATAAAGAGCTGTTTTTGAGGTCAACATTTTAAGTGGAGAACAGAAAAAAAAGCAATTTGTAGACTTGTAACTATACAAGTTGAATAAATTATTTTATCAAATAATTGTTACATTTCTAACGTTTATATGGAATTGTACATATTTACAAGATCATGTGATACAGATTCTAACTACATCTAATTTATATAGTAGTGAGGTAATCAGTTTCCATATACGCTATATGTATTTAGCATCTAGAAAATTTACCTATTACTGTTCCATTTTCTGGATGCTATTCTACCTGATAGTTTAAGTTATTACTCCTGCCTATATAATTTATTTTACAGAAAGGAGTAGCACCACTTCCAAACTTGTTCCCATATAAGCTAATTAATTCTCCTTCAATTATTTTGTTTAACACATTTTCATTATGGTCTACAGTTTGCCAGGTATTGAACTGAGCTCTAATATAGCAAGGGTTGCAGAAAACATCTATACTTCAGAAGACCATGGTTTGATAGTAAAATAGTTCTTACATTTCCCACTGAAAAGGTAAAGCTAGTTAAACTTCAGCTCAATCTGACTTTTAATTATATTTGTTTAAACATAATTTATATAAAAATCACTCATTGTAAGCATCGAATTCAGTCATTTAAAATAAGCTTCTATAATTTTGCAGCAGTAGATATATTCCACTTCAGGAACTTGAAAATCATTCCTCAAAATGTTCCTTATGCTCCTTTGTAATCAACTCCTTTTCCTTTCTTGACCTAGATAACCACCAATCTCTATGGATTTATTTCTAGAAATTCCTGTAAATGGAATCCTAAATTATGTATTCTTTTGGTTCTGGCTTCTTTCACTTGGGATTATGACTTTAAGATTTATCCATTTTGCAGAGTGTGTTAATAGGTTTATTTTTTTTAAGATTTATTTATTTACATGAGAGCACAGGAGGGGGAGGGGCAATGGGAGAGGAGGAGAGAGTGAGAGAAGCAGACTTCCTGCTGAGTGCAGAGCCCAATGAGGGGCTTGATCTCATGACACTGAGATCATGACTGAGCTGAGATCAAGAGTCAGATGCCTAACCAACTAAGCCACCCAGGTGCCCCAATAGGTTTATTTCTTGTTGTTGCTGAGTGATACATCATTATATGTATATAGGACTTTGTGTTCACCCACTAATTATCCAATGTGAGTTTGGATTGGATATAATGATTTGGGGGTATTATGAATAATACTTATATAACTTATGCAAGTCTCTGTATGGACATAGGTCTTGACTTTTTAAAAATTTTAAATTGTCCATAAGAGCTCAATAATTACATAAACTAATAATTTAAAAAAATCTGTATGGATATAAATGCATGGTACTGATTGATGGGGAGAGATATTCTCCCAAATATTTAGCATATTGGAAGTTCCTAATCTAAATATTTCCTATTGATCAAGAATCAATATATTCATTGAAACAAATTGGATAGAAATATCTAAACACAGGGAACTTGTTTTAACATTTTGAAACCAAATATCTGATTAGAAAATGTGAGATGAACACAAGGAATTTTGGGTTTTCTGGGAGCCACAAGCATGTACTGTCACTATGAAATAAGTTAGATTTGAGTTGAAAAGTATATTTCATAACAGAACCCTTTTCTATATAAATATGGAGGGGAAAGCTGAAAAGTGAAAATGTATTGCTGACTCCTCTGCTTTTGGGTATATAACTACTGGTTGTTCCATTATTATAAATTTATTAATAGTTAAATTGCTCATTGAAATGAATTAATTTTTATTCATATGTCTTGTGATTTTTTTTGTCACTGAAATTTGCTATTACATAATGAATAAGAACATTTCTTCTGTCTTATTTTCTTCTAATAGTTTTAAAACAAACTATTCTTCGCTAAATGCATTTATCTTCCCCCTACACCATCCAACAGAATGAGTATAAAACATTTATGAGACATTTATTGATTTGCACCCTTTGTATTATATGGATAGCTGACATTAATATGATGAATCTCTGAACACATGCTTTTGCTGAAATGACTCTTTCCATAACCTATTTGAACTCAAAATTTGAAATACAATGTTTATAGAGCTATGCCATGATACATTTTGTATCAGAATAGGTAGAAAATACTATCCCTGTAAGCTAGTTTAGCTTTGCTACATGGTTTTAGTTTTAGACAATTGCTATGATCAGTTCTATACTTTAAAATCATTAGTGATATTGTGTGAGATTTTTTTGAGTGTGTGTGTATCACATCTCTTAATATAGATTTTAATTGGGCAAAAAGGAAGAAATAACCAGCTGAAGCATTTGGTGATGAAATTAAGTCTCTCATTTAGATTCACATAAACTTGTACAGTGGTTTATTTATATAAAAAATTGGAAATCCATTTGTATATAGAGGCTTGGGGAAATACCAGGAAAACATCAGAGTGATGGAATCTAATCCATAATATAACCTTTACTGGATAGGTGAAAAAAATGTGATGTATTTGAAAGACTATCAGACCTACTTCCATTTCCACATAAAGAAAATGAAATTGAGAGACATTGGCTAAACATTTAACCAAATCCTTTGGTGTCTATGTTATAAATGTTAGCTCAGAGAATGCAGATTTATATATATATTGCAGGTGATATATTTAATGGTAAAAATTTGGGAGAAGTAGTCTTAAAAGTGCCAAGAACTGAATATATATATATTATGTATATATATTATGTATATAAAAGATGAATATTCCTCGTATGAAGGCAATGAGGATTTGAGGTTCTCTTGGGACTTACTGTAGCTTCATAAATATGTCTAGTATAGTCTCACCAATTTAAGACATTAAAGATAGCTTAAGAATTAAAGATCTTTTAGCAAAAGAACTTTATTTAGAAGATTTTAATTTTTGGTGACTTCCTCTTACAATTAATTTTTAATTCTAACAGTCTCAAAGTGTAAGAGTTATTTACAGTTTTAGCCTTCTGAGGTGATACTATAGAGTTTCAGGTGGGGGAAAAAAGGAGCACTCCTTCAGCACAGGTGGAAGTGAGAGATGGGCTCACTATGCTGTGAAGCAAATTTCAAGTAGATCTCCCAGGAGGTCAGATGATCAAAATCTTCCCTTCACTTCTGTTCATTAGAAGTTGACTCTATAAGGAAAGTGGGAGGGAAAGAGGGTAAAAGCTAATGATTCTAAGTCACATTAACAAAGATATTTAAAGAATCTCTATTGCTGAGAGCTTTGTAACTAGACCCTATTTGGGGAAAAGAGAAAATTACCTTAGTTTATCTGTCATTTTATTAACAGGAGACAATTAATTGTCATTTTCTTGTTTTGCCATCATAATGTAATTAGTATTCATGTTAAAGAGTTTGAATCATTGCAATATCATGAAGTGCTTTTGGCATAATCAATAAGATTAGATCACATTCAGTGTAATTCTATTGCTCCATTATCAATTTCTATTGTTTTGCAAATAATAGCACATGCATACACTTATTTGTTGCTCAGAATTTTTGTTTGATGACTGCAGTATATCTTACATGTTATTTATAATCATGATTTTGTAAACAGGAGTTTAACACATAATATCTGCACCTATTATGTAAATCACATTAAACATAATTGTCATTGCAGAATTTTCTGCAAGAGTCAGTCAATTTGATGAAAAATCAGTTAAGCAAGTAATTACTTTTAATTCTCTATTTAATGAGCCCAACAGTTTAAATCATTTGTCTAGTTTAGACTTAAATATTTGGAGACTAATGTGGAAAGAGAGCATGTCTTTGAATTTCAGTACCTTCACTTCCTCAGGAAATGCTTACAACTTATCTCTTTCCTCTTCTGCTTTCACATCATGAAACTTATCTCTAAATTTTGTAAAATTAAATGAAAAAATGTGAAGTTTTACACATGATAGTTATTTGAAACATTTTCTTTCTTGTCCCTCTTTATCACTAAACATGCATGTTGATATAAAGTGCTGCCATTGTTGATGCCATATGTTTCAATGAAATTTTCTCCCTTGATTTTTTTCTGACATACACTTCTATCTCTCATTATACATTTCACACTTCGGAACTCTAATTTCACATACTGCAATAACTAGCAATGATGACTTTAAATTTAACTTATGTTGCCAAAGATATGACATTGTAATAAAAACATTAATGATTACTGACTTCCTGAAAAAATTTCTTAAAGGTAGAGGGGATAGCCAGTATAATCTATAGATCAATAAGAAGAGACACGTAATCATTCTCATAGTTACAAATCACCTTTTTACTTGTAATCATTTTTTTCCTTTTTGTTTAAAATTGGATACTTGTTAACTCCTCCATAAAGCGTGTGAGCCAATTCTAAGCATATGAGTATTAAGCACTAATCTATGAAAGGTTGTTGAATTGTCTTATTTTCAGATTATATAAAATTTTAAAATAATTATTTCAAAGAACACCTTCAATGTTCAAAATTCTCAAAATAACATTATTTTGTGAATCAATTCAGTTTATCTCAAAAGAAAAACCAACAAATGATTTGTACCCCATATAAAAAATGATGTATATTATGTGAAAGTTTCAATTCTATATGAATAAGTTTTTTTTTTTCTAAATAAGTTTTAATTCTGTATGCATCACGCTGAAGTGACTTTTCCATTCATAAAAAGGAAAAAAAAATCCAAGGTAAAATACTATGTCCTTTTTGATATTTTCTCAGTGTTCTAGAGTTAATCATTGCTTTCTTCATGATTCTAACATACATTTGTTGTATATTCTAAATTTAACAAAACTAACTTACATCCTGAATTCTAATATTGTATCACAAAATTACTTTTAGATGGGTGTACTTCCAGTAATTTCCAAGTAGCACCTGTCAGATCAACCATATGCATGTAATAAGTCTCAATTCTATAAATAAATTAATAAATAGTCAAGCAAATAAATAACAAACTGAAGTCACTACAGAATAACGCAGAGCAGGCAGAAATTAAAGGTTAGTCTACACTTAGGAAAACAGAATGACATTAAACAATTTTCCTTTATCATATATTTCCTGTATTATATGGATTTTGCATGGTAAAAAAATTATATATATATTGAATTGAAGAACTAAAACAGAGCTCAGAAAAACTGCATTAGCTAGATCAAAAGGAAATTCCAGAAAGTCACATAGCATGAAATTCCTGAATAGTACATAGGGCTTATATTTTATATGTAATTCTACCCAAATATCTGGCTGGTTTCAAAACTATACATGTGCAAGAGAGACTCCCAATCAGACCAGCTAAGGATAAAATAACCAAATAGAGATTTCTCTTGCCACATACTGCAGAAAGACCATGCTGGGAATTTTAGTTCACCCACAATAAGTGTATATTAAAATATAATAAAAATACCTTAGTTTTATTCTTTTGCATGTAGCTGTCCAGTTTTTCTAGCACCATTCACTGAGAGAGTCTTTTCACCATTGTATATTCTTGCCTTCTTTGTTATAGATTAACTGAGCATGTAAGTGTGGGTTTATTTCTGGGCTATCTGTTCTTTTCCATTGAACTGTGTGTCTATTCTTGCACTAGTACCATACTTTTTTGATTATTATAGCTTTGTAGTATATCTTGAAATCTGGGGTTTTAATATTTTCAGCTTCATTCTTTTCAAGATTGCTTTGGCTATTCAGATTCTTTTGTGGTTCTTTACAAATTTTAGGATCATTCTAGTTTTGTGAAAAATGCTGTTAGTATTTTGTTAGGGATTACATTGAACCTATAGATTGCTTTGGGTAGTATGAACATTTTAACAATATTATTTTTTCTAATCCATGGCATGGAATACTTTTCCATTTGTTTGTATCATCTTTAATTTCTTTCATCAATATTTTATAGCTTTAGAGTCCAGGTCTTTCATATCCTTAAGTTTATTCCTAGGTATTTTATTTACTTATTTTTGGTGAAATTGTAATGAAATTGTTTTCCTAGCTTCTCTTTCTGATACTTTGCTATGAGTGTATAGAAATGCAACAGATTTCTGTACATTGATTTTGTATTTGGCAACTTTGTTGACTTATTCTAATAGTTTTTTGGTGGAGTCTTCAGGGTTTTCTTTGTATAGTATCATATCATCTGCAAATAGTGACAGTTTTATTACTTTCTTACACCATACACAGAAATAAATTCAAAATTGTTTAAAGACCTAAATGAGAGACCTGAAACCATAAAACTCCTAGAAGAAAAGATGGCAGTAATCTCTTGGAAATTGGCCCTAGAAACTATTTTCTAGGTGTGTCTCCTCAAAAGAAACAAAAGCAAAAATAAACTAGTGGGCCTACACCAACAACAGACAAAAGAAAAATGTTTCACAGCAAAGGAAACCATCAACAAAATGAACAGGCAACCTAACAAATGAGAAAAAATATTTGCAAATAGTATATATAAGGGACCAATATCCAAAATATATAAAGAACTTCTACAACTCAACACCCAAAAAAACAAATAATCTGATTAAAGAATGGCAGAGGATCTGAATTTTTTTTTGTCTCAAAGACCTACAGATGGCCAACTGACACATGAAATGATGCTCGACATCACTTATCATCAGGGAAATGCAAAGCAAAACCACTGTAGCATATCACCTCCCAGCAATCAGAATGGCTAAAATAAAAAGACAAGCAATAACAAGTGTTAGTGAGGATATGGAGAAAAAGGAACCCTCGTGCACTGTTGGTGGGAATACAAACTGGTGCAGCTACTGTGGAAAATAGTATGGAGGTTCCTCAAAAAATTAAAAATAGAAATATCCTACAATCTAGTAATTTCCACTCCTGGGCATTTACCCAAAGAAAATGAAAACCCTAATTCAAAAAGATATATGTACCCCTATGTTTATTGTAACATTATATACAATAGCCAAGCTCTGGAAGCAACCTAATTATCCATGATAGATAAATGAAGACTGTGTGCGTGTGTGTGTGTGTGTGTGTGTGTGTGTGTGTGTGTATGAATACATATGAATATTAGAAAAAAATGAGATCTTGCCGATTCCAACAACATGGAGAGACCTGGAGGGTATTATGTTAAATAAGTTAGAGAAAGACAAGTACCATATGATTTCATTTATATGTGGAATCTAAAAAACAACAACAAAAAAAATGAACAAAGAAAAAACAGACCCATAAATATGGAGGACAAACTGGTGGTTGCCAGAGGGTTGGACAAAATGGGCAAAAGGAGTGAAAGGTAGAAGCTTCAAGTTTGAGTTGTGGAATAAATATGTCACAGAGATTAAAGGTACAGCATAGGGAAATACAGTCAATGGTATTGTGATAGCATTGTATGGTGACAGACTGTAGTTATAACTGCGGTGAGCCTAGCATAATGTATAGAGTTATTGAATCACTATGCTGTACACCTGTAATAATATAAGTGCATCACCTATGCATAAAGAAAAAAATTAAATTTTAAAAATGAAAATAAACTGAAATACTTTTAAATGAATATAACAGAATTCAGAATCTCTAACACATATTCTTCACAATGTAAATGGTATAATCTAAAATTACAACACATAAAAATAAGTAAATGTGAGCCATAATCAAAAGAAAAAAAAAAGCAAAATAATTTGATGGTGATCTTAGCCAAATGAAATTTTGAATAATCTATTGAAACTATGTTCGAAGAGCAAAGGGTTAATTATGTTTGTAATGAATGAAAAAAAACAGGAAATCTCAGCAGAGAACTATAAAATATAAAAAGGTAGACATTACAGAAGTAACTTAAAAAAAAACAGTAAAAAAACTTAAGTCCACTTTGTATTTTTCTTTTATCAGTGGAACATGGACTTAACAGTTTAACATAGATAACAGGAAAGAGTGCATGAATTCGAACATAAAGTAATAGAATTAATCTAAAGAACAGTGCAGAGAAAAAAGTGAGGTAGAATTATAAAATGCAAATAGGTAAACTGAAATGGAGTACCAAAATACCTTAAGTAAATAAGAGGAGGAAAACAACACATTCTCAACTAGAGAAATACATCCAACCAGAGCAATGAGATTATATTCAACATTAATGAACTATACGTATTTCAAAATTATATTTGCCAAATACCTGTGTTGGAATAATCATATTGTGACTTTCAGTAAAAACTCCATTCAACGAAAAAAACAAAATGGCTAGTTCAGCTTGCAACTCAATTTCCCAAGTGTTTTTCCTCTAGAACATCATGGCATTTCTATATGCTTTAAGTAAACTTACGTTTTGTACAGAGAATATTAAGATACAAAACCCAATGTCATAATTTAATAAAATCTATGTTTACTGTTTATACAAGGGTATCTTTTATTTGGAACGAGCTTTCTTTTTGCTTAAACTACGTGTGGCAGTGAAAAGTACTATAGTGACCACTAGAACAATTTGGCAGTAACTACTGAAATGCATGTTAAGAGACCAGGAACTTTACTCACCATTGATCTTGTAGCATTTCAAGTGTCAACAAGTGAAAGAAGTCAAATAACATAATAATAACTTTGAAGATAGTTTTATCTTCAAGAAAATGTAACATGCCTGTGTGTATTGCATATGTGGTGATATTTTAGAGGGATGACTTAAAAGTTAGTATTCATAACTGCTAGTAATATAGCGTTCCTCGTTTACAGATGTGGAGGGGGAAAAAGCCAGTTTTTGGTCAAAGAAGTTTAGTTATCATTAAAATTGAAAGGCTGTTTTTGCCAATGAAATATTGTTCTTCACTTACTGAAATCCACATTTATTTTTACTCAGTGTCATGAAGGTTAGAGGTGGAATACATCTTTGCAGTGTACCTAAGACATAATGAAAAATGTGACATTAGAAGAAAAAAGTGAATGATGATAGCCACTCCTAACAGCTTGATCCCATAATTTACTTATTGGTGGCAGCGTAGCCACCATAACCTGCTGACTGTATCTAAAGTGTCAGAGGATGGTGTCAGGGGAAATATGTTGTTTTACACATATAAAGATGATGCCACTGAACCATTGGATTAGTTATTCCATGTTAGTGATAGATTTATATTCATTCCCCACTGAGACACTTCTTTCCACTTACCCTTCCTCTACCCTTTTAACCGCTGAAACTCATTTTTTGAAGAAATTGGGGATGGATAGGGCAGTATGGAAAATAACAGAAGATATCTGATTATAGCAATCTTGGGCTTCTTACTCTTACATATTTTCATTGGCTGCAGACTATAAGGAGAATTTAAGTAAATCTACCATACCCTGTGCCAAACCCCCTTACTTTATGTGTTCATTTATTAACAATGTATCTTACTATTTATATAAATATAGATAGATTCTCTTATACATGCTGTACAAGTTGTTTCATTCTTAGGCTCTAACACCTGCTGTCACACTTAACTGGTTCTTAAAATAGTCTGCCATAAATCCATTAATGCAATAAAAAAATAAGGAATATAATCTAGAGAATCTTGACAGAAAAACTGGGAGGATGTTTTGGTAGCACGTGAAAAGAGAGAATATATTAAGCTGCTTCAAAGAGATGGATTTGTATTATTACTAAAAATACCATCCAGAGTACTGGAGTCTCAAACTATTAACATTGGGATTCATTTCCTTTATTGTAAAGATACAATAAGTTTTAAGAATTTCATTCATATCCCATGTCACATTCCTTTGATTATCCTCAATAATGGCCAATGTCTTCATCTTTTTAATAGAAACTTAAAATTGCAAGTATCTCAAACCCATTCAGATCCTTACCTAACAATCAAAGTATATGGTCTCTGGTGAAATTTGAGATGTAATTAAAAATAATGAGATTGTATTTACAAGCCAATACCTAAAGAGTTGTATCAATCTACACCAATGTTGCTCAGTATTTATGGAGCTCCCCAGCTATGCTGACTGATTCTTCTGGCAACACTAGTTTGGATATATTAAACTTATAAAAATTATTAAAAATCAGAGTCCTATATCCAAATGTATATCATTGGAAATCAAAATGCATGCAGGTTTTTGTGAAGCTGACTGTGTTACATTAGTGGTTACAAAGTAATGGAGTTATTTGCCTGAGTATTATCTAATCCAATCAATGTTTTAAACCATTTCATTGAATCTGAAACATATGATCTTTTCTCTATGCCTTAGGAAGCACTGGTTGTAGGCCTTCAACATAAACATGTTTTTCTCTCAAAAGAATTCCCTTGCGCCCAGATTTGGTTGAAGAGACAAATTGTGCAGCAGTACCATACTCTGATTCTCCTGCATAGACATTATGACAACTTATTGTAGTTGATTCTTTAATTTGTATCCTAATAGTGCCTGGTATAGTGTACAATCTTGATCCTCTCTTATACTCCAATTGCTAGAAATCTTGAGAATTGATGACCTGCGCTTACCGTGCTGAAGGTAGCTATCTCTCACAAGTTTTTATCGGCTCAAAAAGGGAGTATATAACCTGTTCCCCTTGCCTCTGTGGAGGACATTTCTAAAGGGCCATTCTAGCTTCGCCACTCTCTGTGAGACTGACTGAGGCCACTACAGCAACCACGTCACAGTTTTACATCTCTATGACCACTTCTGCTTCAGTTGCTCTCTCAAAACTCTTCTTGTGAGACCTTCCTATAAAACTAATTGTACACAGAAAAGCATTTTCAGGAACACATACCTAAGGCATTTCATTCTTCAGGGTCCTAAGAACACAGCACTGATACGTAATTGCACAGTTGGACCATCCAACACCAGCTGGCAGTGAGGTCCACATTACTGGTAACAGAATGAATATGGATAGGTACTGGTATGCTGTGGCAATGTCATTGTTAAATTTCATGAGTGATAAGGTGATAAACGAATGTGGTACAAGTGGAGATTAATTCACTAATGGGTACAACATATCAGGATATTGAGATGTATAGGGAAAATATTAATTACAAGAAGCATGACAGTTAATAGTTGTTATGGGGACAATAAATGCATTGGAGAAAGACAATGAAGAGCTGAGGGTGACTAATCACCCATTTAGATGAAGTGTAATAGCCAGAGGGCCTCTTCAGTAGCATACAAAAAGTTTCACACCTCAATTATATGGCACTAAGAGCTATGAACTGAGCCTAGGACTTAATTGGAAAAGAACAAAAGCTCCAGAAAAAAAAAAAAAGTTAACATTTTGTTAATTTAAGTCAGATATGCCAATGTCAGAGGACCATTTGAATAGAATTTAAACTTGAAATATGGCATGGGGATCCCTGAATTAAAGCATTTGTGAATCTCAAATCACAGATCCCCCTGCATGTTCTGGGCCTATAAATAGTTTGATAAGGGACTGATTATCATTATGAGAGCACTCTCCTTGGATATAAGATTTAAACTTTTCTCAAGGTGGGAGTAGGCAGGAGAAAGATATGCTCACACACACAGCCGTTTTGAGTCTTAAAAGATTAGAAATAGTAAAGGCCTTATAGTAATTGAAGTATAAACCTCAGACCTTCTGTAGATGTTGGTGAAAAATTAGAACAAAAAGTGGAGCAAAAAGGTAAGGGTCTCTCAGGAGACTGAAAACATACAAGCCACCTATATCCTATGTGATGTCACTATTACCACAGCGATAAGAAGTGTATTAGAGACAGGGTTATCCTGAGAATCCTGGTGCCTTTTTGAGAATCAGCAGTACCTTCTTTTTCAGGCTGAGGCTAGGAGAGTTTAAGAACTGGATCCTGGGCGCCTGGGTGGCTCAGTCATTAAGCATCTGCCTTCGGCTCAGGGCGTGATCCCAGGTTCCTGGGATCGAGCCCCGCATCAGGCTCCTCTGTTGGGAGCCTGCTTCTTCCTCTCCCACTCACCCTGCTTATGTTCCCTCTCTTGCTGGCTCTCTCTCTCTGTCAAATAAATAAATAAAGTCTTAAAAAAAAAAAAAAACAACACTGGATCCTAAAATAAAGGTGAGCATAGGATCCCAATATAACATCATTTGTACAATGGCTTTTAATCATCAGAAATAAGGGAGAGACAATTATCTTAATAAGTGACAATGACAGAGTGGCAGCCAGAGAGCTTGTCTTGTACAGAGCTATGAAGATGGCTATTGGAACATGGTGTCCCTGGGGAAAAGACAGATGGGTAGCAACAAAGAAATTTCACAATCTACATAATGAAAATAAAGATTACTTGATTTATAAAATAAATCAGGAGCCTTAGAACAGTGGCAGAAGTAAAGAGTCACAATATCTTGCCTACATTCTAGTCCTGAGCATATATTCAGCTCCAGAACCCATTTTTAGATGAAGAGTCTGAGTCCCTAAGAAAGAGGACCCTGTATCACCAAAGGAAACACATATGATAACTTTTCTCTGTATCTTTCCTTAGGGAGCCTATGTCCATTAACATGAGTAATACAGTGGGGACAAAAGGTGATGTTTTGTGAAATTTTGAATACTCGGCCTAGTTTAGCTTTAATATCTAAGGACTCAGACATTGCCATGGCCTTCTGTTAGATTGGAGTATCTAAGAGATAAGTAGTAAGTTGAGTCCTGGACCAGGTCCAGCTCACAGTGGATCTAGTGGGTTACAAACCAACGTCAATGTGCCTAAAATACTCGACTAGATGCACACATTGTTTTCATGGCCTGTCAGATAATAGCTATTGCAGTGGAAAACCCAAGAATAAACCTCTAAAATTGACCCTCTTATAGGCCAAGATACTAAATCAAAAATTGTATCTAGACTTTTGATTAAACCTATGAAGGACTTATGGTTAGAGACATTGTCCTCTCTTCCTAATTAGAAAACCAGGGGAAAAAAAAATGAAACAAGAGTTTTCACACATAGAGCTAGAGTTAGCACACGACTTTGTCCCCCAGGGAAGCAAAACCAATAACTGGACCCTAAATTTTACCCAGGATACTGCCTGGAGGCATTTTCAAGGCTGCAATGAATGTAGAGGAAATCCAAACAGGACCTGATGACTCAGTGATTTGGGCAGATGGAGGGAGGCCAAAGTACCAGTAATTTTAATTCATGGAGCAAAGTACCAGTAATTAGAGACCTACAGAGAGAAAATTTGGAGATGTGAAGAGGAATCTCCTAACTTCTTTGGCTTTGCATTGATCTGCTCTTGTGCATGGTGATACTCCTTGATGCTGGAAAAGAACCACTAGAGAGTAATAGGCTGAACAATTGTCTAAGTGGGTGCAAAACCAAAATCATTCATGTCCCCAAGTGTCAGAATAAAGGGTCCTTGTAATAAAAGGGAATTAGGTAGAATTATCAGAAGATTCATGCCTTCACTGAAAAGCCCTAGAGTAAAGTCTATTCTGTGTCATAACAAAGCTTAAAAATATAGAGGATCAAACTGATTTGTAAGTTGACTGCATGCCAAAAAAATGCCTAAAGACTCTTACAAATGCTATAAATCCCAGTAATCACAATATAAAATTCACAATGTCAGACATCAATTAAAAATGAGGCATGCAAGAAAGCAAGAACGTAGGACCCATAGCCAGAAAAAACATTTAATAGAAATAGAACTAGATATGCCAGAGATGATGGGTTAGCAAGAAAACATTTTAATACAGTTATTATGTTTAATACAAATATTTTCAGAAATGAAAGGAAAAGAACATAATGGAAAGAAAAATGGAAGATATAAAGAGCTCTAAATCATCTAGAAATGAAGAATGAAATATCTGAAATGCAAAATAAAATTGATGGAATGAACAGCATGCTGGACAATAAAGGGGAAAAGGACAATGTGAAGATATTGAAATAGAAACAATCTAAAATGAAGCAGAGGAAAAGAAATTGAACAGAGCATTACTAACTTGAGGGAAAATACCAAGATACCTATTAAATGGGCAATTAGGATTCCAAGAGGAGTTAAGAAAGAAAACATTTTGGTGAAATAATTCTTTTAGATTTTTCAAAGTAAAAATATATATATATATATAAACCACAGATCCAGTAAGCTCAACTAAACTGAAGAATAATAAACATAAAGTGAAGCACCGATATATCATAGTCAATTTATTGAAAGCATCAATAAAAAGAGTATTAAAAGCAAATTTAAAAATTACATAGATAGAAAATAATAGAATTAGGCAATCTGGAAGGCAATGGAACAGCATAAAGTGCCAAAGAGGAACAAGCAAAAAGCAGTCTACCTGAAATTTATACACCAAGAAAATATTTTTCAAAACTTAAGGCAAATTACTTTTCATGGGGTGCCTGGCTGGTGCAATCAGTTAAGTATTAAGCTTGGTTTTGGCTCAGTTCATGATCTCAGGGTTGTGAGATGGAGCCTTGTGTCAGTCTCTGTGCTCAGCACTGAGTCTGCTTAAGACTGTCTCTCCCTCTCGCTCTGCCCCTCACCCCTGCATTTATGTGTGCGCTCTCTCTCTCTCTAAAATAAATCTTTTTGGGGGAAAAAAAAGAAAAAGATACTCTTCACATAAACCAAAACTGAAAGTATTCAGAGCCAGAATTGCATTGTAGAAAATGGGAAAGGGAGTTCTTCAGATAAAATGCAAAGTAAAACAAACAGATGGAAATATGGCTCTATTTATTTATTTTAAGATTTGTTTACTTTGGAAAGAGCATGAGTGGGGTAGGGGCAGAGGGAGAAGGAGAAAGTATCCTCAGACCGACTCCACAGTGAGTGTGGAGCTTGCCACGGGACTCATCCCAGGACTCCAGCCGAAATCGAGAGTCAGATGCTTAACCAACTGAGCCACCCAGGCACCTGGACAGAAATATGGCTTTAGACAATAATTAGCCATCCAAAGCAAAAATAATAAAAATGCAAAAGTGTACTTTTGAATGTATAAGATATGTAGGAGGATGGAACTATGCTATTATAATATTAGTAAACTATTTGGAGAAACAATATAGTATAATTTAAAGGTAGATTATGATAAATTTAATATCTATATTGTAAAATCTAGACTAAGGGTTAGCAAACTGTGGCCTGAGGTTGGGGGGGGGGCAAGTCTGACCCTGCCCTAGTTTCTAGGAATGTTGTTTTGATTTTTTAAGATCTGCATCTATGCATGTCTGTCTGTCTATCATCAATCTATCTAAAGGTAGGAAATAAAAGGATAAAAAGCAAAAATAGAGGTAGAGGCACAAAAGGAGGAAGAGAGGGAAGGATAAAAGGATATGATCGTATGTAGCTCTTGAGGGTCTGGCAATTTTTTTTTCCTGAAAAAAACAGGTAAGAGTATTGTAGAACTTGTAGGCTGCATACAATCTATGTCAGATATTTATTTTTTTCTGCACCATGCTCTAGAGCACAACGAAAGAAATAACATTTAGCCAATAAAATAAGAGTGGAGATAAAATGAGGTCATCAGATGAGTTTTATAAAAACAGTTGTGTTTGCTATTCATAGCCATATCATTTTTTTTGCTAGAGTTATGTGTTGAATAACAACACTGAAATATAGCCTAATGGATAATAGGGAAAAATGCATTTAATATATTAAATGTTATGAAAGTAAAATCCTTGTTCTTTGGTAAAATAATAAATTGGCTTCATTGTTAGTTAGAGATATTCATGACCCCAAAATAATTAAACACAAGTAAGGGATGCCAGGGTGACTGAGTCAGTTAAGCTTCTGACTCTTGGATTTGGCTTAGGTTATGATCTCATAGGTCATGAGATGGAGCTCCACACAGGGCTCTGCGTTCAGTGGGGAGTCTGCTTGAAGAGTCTCTCCCTCTACCTCTCCCCCCAATTAAGTGCATGCTGTCTCTCTCAAATAAATGAATAAATCTTAAAAAAAAAACACAAGGAAAATTGTTTATTGCCTGAATATAATCAACATCTAAATTTTAAAGCATCATTAGAAATATAAATGGAGATAACATTTTAACAAATACTTACTAAGGCTCATTCAGTTTTTGTTGTATGCCAGTCTACAAAGCACTTTATTTTTAGTCACTCATTCAATGTTTATAGCCTTATAAGACTGGTCCTATTATCATCATCATTTCAATGATAAGGAAATGGAAGCACAGAAAGTATATCTCAATATTAGCAGTATGTTTGAGCTATTTTTCCAGTTTTTATTTGCAGTATTTCTACATAGCAGAGAACTTGTTTAGCTAATTTGATCAAGAGAATAAGTGTATATATAATTAATAGCAAAAGTTATTAGTTTGCACATACTGATTTGATTAAAATTGTCAAACTATGTGCAGCACATGGTGAATGTAATGTGCTACATAATTTAGTATTTTTTCTATTAATAGGCTGTTCAGTTACAGTAGCATCTGGCACGGTTTGGTGACAGACTGGGGGCTACTACTTCAGACAGGATGGTGAGAAAAAGCCTCTGATGAGCTGATATTTTAGATGTGAGCAATATGAAACAAGTCATCACACAGTATTTATTAAAAACTCCCCTATGTGTTACTGTTATAGGTTATATGGCCCTGAAAACAAGGGAGGTAAGGCCCCAGTCTCCAAGAAGCTTGAAAGACAGAGGTAGAGCCAGAGGAAAACAAGTTTAGACATTACATATCATAAACAAGATAATAGCTTAACAACAACAAAAAGCTACTGGTAGAAGTGAGGGGAAGTCAGTGTTACTTTTAATTGGCCAGAATCTCTTTTAAAGATTTGGTACTTAATCTGAGATATAAATGTACTGATCCATGAAGAGAATTGCTCAAGAAAAGGGAATGACCAGGGAGAAAGGCCCAGAAACAGGGACAAAGCCAAGGGGAAGAGACAGAAGCCCTAATTCTTCAAATAACCAACTGTATAAACTTGAACAAATTCATTGATTACTCTTCACCTTAATATCCTTTATAATGAGTTGGGCTGGAGGTCCACAGATACCATTTCAGTGCCAACAGTCTTCTTTATGTTTCTTTATCTTTGGAAACAACCTTCTTTAATTGCTTTTACATTTGTTGAGTGGAGCACAGGGTGCTGAATGGTGAGCTGCCATTCAATAAGAGACCACAAGAAAAATTAAAATAGAGAAATTTGTTACTCACAGGTCCTGGAGGCAGAACAGGCCATGCCTGTAGGGGCCACCGGGAAGTCAAAACAGAGTGCAGGGAGAGAGCACGAGTTGCTGGGGCACATGACTTTATTAGGGTCCATGAGTAACGTGCTTTGGGGTTCCTGAGCTAAGGCTGGATTGGTCATTTCAAACCAAGCAAGTAGGGTTTTTGTTAGCCCCATATGGGTCTCATCTAAGACGCACACAAGAGGGGGGATCTGGGAGGCAGGGGAGACTGGTGATTATAAGGACTGTCAGAAGTCCTATCATAAACTTATATTTGCTTGTGACTCTGAAGGCTGCTATCTAGGGCATGCACTTGCATGAGGGTGCTAGTGTTAGTTTAAGGTCCCTGCCAACTGCTTTGCCAAATAAAATGGTTGTTGAAATAGCAATACCAAGGAGTTGCTTTGCTAAATTCTCAACATTACATTTGATGTAACTTGTTTTGCAGTTCTGTCTTGTATTTGTAAGTGGGTAATCATTCAATAAATCTGAGTGCTGTGGTTGGAGGGAAAAATAGCGGATTCAATTTCTACTTTAGGTGTTAGTTCTCTTCTTCCTTCCGTGTCAGTTTATTTATAAGACTGTTATATTGCCACATTAGCAGATTTCTGTGACATAAGCCATATATTTTTATGGAAAATTTTATTAATTTTAAACAAACTTATGTACTTTGATGCATTACTTAAAATATACATAATGATACAAATATACATATAATATAAAATATACATAATGATAATAGTATATGTGTTTATGCTAATTTACAATGTTAATGTTATTCCACCTTATAATATTTGCATCTATTCGGTTACTGCACTATAGTTATACATGACATATGAAAAGAAAAAAAGAGTTATTTCTAAAATTACAGTTTCCTAATAGACAATTTGAAAGCTTAATTTCATTTTAATATTATACATGTTTTAGGAACAGTACTCTAAATTTTGCATTGCCATTTAAAAGTGAGAATTGATAAATAAAATTTATTTCCAGAGGCATGGTGAGCAGATCATTCATCATGAACCACACTGATGGAATAAATACCTATCTCTCTCTCTGTCTTTCTATATATGTGTGTGTGTGTATGTGTGTGTGTGGGTGGATATATATATATATATATATATATATATATATATATATCCCTAACCCATATTTATTACACATTAATTCTTCCGTGTCTTTGCTAACCTAAGTTCATTTGCTACCTTTTTGTGAATTAGAGAAGAAAGCCGTGGTTCATTTAAAACAAAGGGATTGTGATGATTGTGAAACTAAGGAATAGAACTGCAAATAGCAAAAAAAGAAATTGAGGATGATGATTTCCTCAACAGAGATTTACCCAATACCTATTGTGTGACACACATTATTTAAGATACTGGAATAATGCGTCAGGATTTGCAGGTTGCAGTCACAAACAAGTCTCTAGTACAATCTATTAATTTAAAGAGTCATGTTTGTCTCTTGAAAAAGATACTTGCAGAAATCATGGTCATGGCCAGCTTCTTCAAATACAAGGACAGGTGTGTAAATCCTTAATTGATTTTTCATTTCTAGAAGATGAGAATGCTGGTTTGGGTAAATTCTAATTCAGACCAGGCAAAATTTGAGGCTTGACATTCCGTGACTCCCAAATACTAAAACAAAGCTCATCAAAGGCTTATAAAAGTCATAAAAGCAGCTAATAGGAATTGGATAGATGCTAAGGTAACAAAGGTAGTAGAAAATAATTATTCAGCCTGTTCTTTTAGAATCACCTATTAAATAAGCAATTTCACATGTTATTTCAATTAATGAAATTGATCACAATAACTGCGGAGTACTGAATTCGTAAGAATTCTTTTGTCTCAAGGAACAGAAATCCACTCTAGCTGATGGAATTTTTAAAAAGAATTAGCAAAAATAAAATAATAAAAATAAAAAGGGAATTAGTTTAGCAAATAGTTATAACTTAGGAAGAAAAAGCTAATTACTATTTTCAATAAAGAGCAGGACTTTTCACAGCTCTAGAAAATTCAACCAGGAACACATAGACTGTGTATTTGTGGATGTTCACTTTTAGCATTATCTCAAGGTGACATCCCCTCAAATTTAGCTTACCAGGAGCTAAAGACTAATTGCCGTGACTGAATCATCTGTCCATCCGCTGATGGCAGGGAAGAGTAGGCAAGAGGAGAGAAAATTTCTATGAACAAAATCTTCCCCAGAACCATATAGAATTTTATATCAGAAATACAGGATCATATTACTAAAAGCAGGGGGAAAAGGATACTGTAGGAAGAAGAAAATATCCACAATATGGACAAGTTTTACTGGTTTCAGAGAGATGAGGTACATTAATTTTGGCCAAGGCAAAACAGCTTGTATGCAGGAGTTTTTCAAAGTTCATCTTTTCCTTTTCATAATACCTATTTATGAGGAAAGATTAGCAGATAGTTCTCAACTGAACATTTTATTTAACAGTAAACTCTGGTTAGATGTCTGAAGCTTAGCAAATTACATATGCATGTCCACATGACTGCAGAGGTTAAGTATTTATAGAATATACACAAATTAGAAAACAAATATAGAACAATTTTTATAATGGGTTGTGCTTCTGATTCTTCCATATTCTTCTGAGACAGTTTCAAAAGTGAAAGTCTCTACTGTAGTTTCAGTCACACTGGTCAGCCAACAATTAAAAATACAACTGGAAAAATGAAAACTTATTTTCTCAATGCTTCAAATTTAAACAGAAGGCATAAATTTAAAATTATAGCCTGAAACAGATGTTCAACATATGCCACAGATAGAGAGATGATTTTCATCATTATCAATTAAGTGCTCACTGGCTGGATATAATAGGTATTATAAGGAGAATGTCAGAAGCTGTAAATCTTGAAACACATTGAAGAGAGCAAGGTAAAAATTTAAGTTGTAATGCAGAGTAAAATATTTTCTTGGTGTTGTTCTTTCTATGGAAAACTGGAAAGTTTTATAGTATAGCTTTATATAAAGACTATTAAATTGCATTCTCAATTGCTTCAGAATAGTTTGGCATTTTAGTGTTAGAGAAAAAATGTACCCTATCTATCTGTAAGGTACATACTTCATTGGGAAACATTTTGTTTCATAGAAATATTTTTTTGTTGGGCACCTGAGTGGCTCAGTCAGTTAAGCATCTGCCTTTGCCCCAGGTCATGATCTTGGGGTCCTGGGATTGAGCCCTGTGTTGGGCTCCCTTCTTAGTGAGGAGAGTGCTTCTCACTCTGCCCCTCACCCCACTGAACATGCTCTCTCTCTGTCTCAAATAAGTAAATAAAATCTTTAAAAAAATTTTTTTGTCAGGATTTCCCATTCACAATAATAACTAAAATAACTGAAATGACAAAAATATAATTGGCAAAAATTTTACAAAATGATATAACCATGCTTAAATACCCCATAGGGGTATAGGAGAATATATATTTAGAAAGGCTAGTCTATTAGTGAACAAAATTGGCTTCTTTATCATAATGAAAAAGATATTAGATAACTTGTAAAATAAAACATGCGTATGCCAAGCATTATGCTATATACTTCACATTCATTTTTTAAATGAGTGCATTGCTACCATGAAACTTTAATTATTAACATTGTAACACATTAAATAGTAACTTCTATCAAATTTCTTGATTTCTTACTCTGTCATGAATGCATAAAATTGACCATCTATCTACATTAATGAATTTGTTCTATAAGAGTACTATTAAATGCTATACGGGAAAAAATTTTTTTGGTAAAGTAAAAATTTTGAGTGAAGTTCAAGAAATTTCTCACAAAATCAAAAAACCATAAAAAAGATAAAGCAGTGTTTCTGACAGTTCTTTGGCTACTCAAAGATTTTTGGAAGTCCATCTCCAAAGTAGTATTGTGAAGAAAAAAATTGTAGAGCTCTTACAATATAAAGTGGTAAATGGAAGCAGACCATACAGAATAGTTTAGTGTAAGAGTTCAGCTAAGGTTTTTAAGGAGAAATGCATTATTTAATATAAGTAGGAATTAGCCAATAGAAGTTTGATGAAGTATGTACATACTCATCAGGAAGAAGAAATCACATTATGAATGTGTAGAGATGGCAAAATGCAAAGGTAGATTGTGCAGGTGATGGTACCAGTGAAAAGGAATGAAGATATAATTGTGTGTAGGGGAGGTTAGAATTGAGGAAAAGCTGAAGTGTAAATATATTGGTTATAAGTAGCTATGAGATATCCAAGTAGAAAAATCCACTGGAAAATTGAATATAATTATCTGGTGCTTGGTGAGAATTTTACACTCATAAGTTCTATAATTACTAAAGACCAAAAACAAAAACTTGTTAGAAATCTAGATTGTGTACTAAGAACTAGAGTATCCATATGAAATCAGACTGGTTTATTGGATAGAACAAACAATGAATTTAGAGGAAATATCTGAGAGAATATATAATTTACAAGAGACAATAGCTAAAATATTAGCCATTGAGGGTATTTAAGGTATTATCAAAAATGCATACATAAATAAGACTTTACAATATAGGGGGGGGGGAAGGGAAAATCCAAAGAATAAGCACAGCAAATTAGAAAAGTGAGACTTTTAAGGAAACAGAGTGATCGGTTCTAATACTGGAGAAAATTTATCAGTGAAGTCTTCATTTCCTTGAGCTGAAGGCAGGTCATTGATGATCTTAGAAAGGGTTTTTCAGGATGACTGTTGAAATGTAATAATTACAAGAAATAAATAGTATGTGGCAATTAGAGATTATGTATGGAAATAGAAATGTAGGTAAGTAAAGGAACGGATTATTCAATCACTATATTTATTTATTTTTAATTTGAGAGAGAGGGCCAGGAAGTAGGAAAAACAAAGTAGAAGTAAAGTGAATCACATTTCCAGTAACGGAAGCATGAATAAGAATGTTGTAGCAGTATTCAGATGGAAAGTGTTGGCAGGAGATATGGAACTAAATAAAGGAATGTCATGTCAGATGGCCTTAATTTTTACAGTGAAGACAGAAAGTTATTTATGAATGCGAGGTATGAAGGTATATTATAAATTAAGAATTTAGGATAATTACTGAGGAAACAGGAAAGAAAATGACTAGAGTTCCCTGGAAAGATTGCTAGGTATACAAAAGTCACATGAAGTTTTAACTGTGTTTGAAGACCATGGATCTGTAGTACTTCTGTGGTATCTAGTTTTTATCATTGTACTTTTCTCTACCATTCTTCATATTCATTATTGTAACCAGTTTTCCCATGTGTGAATAATTTATCCAGAGTTAGTGTTTGGTAGGGCTTCTTTGGAAAGAAAAAAAAAAAACAGGCATGTTGAGAATAATAGCTAAAAGTTTATGTCATGGAATCTTGGATGCATAGGGATGCAGGTAGAATTATAAGCTGGTTCCTCCTACTGGGTCTTAATGTTTTAATTCTTGAAAAATAAAGTGACAAAGGAGGAATAAACAGGACATACATACAATATTAAATTTCAGCATGTGTGCAGTCCTAGGTTATGACCAAATCTGGTCTGTAACATTGGATGAGAGTTATGAAAAGGAAATGGAGGTGAATTCTTCTTCATCTATAAATTTGGATATTATTAATTTAATAAAACCATGGAAATGACTGAATAAAAATTCAATCCATGTAAAAAGTTAAAAACAGTGGCTGATATGAAATATGCGTGCAATGAATATTAACATTTTTGATGATATCTATAGTTTTAACACCTCTGTTACCATCTATCTCATTAATTGTTAGTCTTGATGGGTGCCAACCCCCTACAAAGGTAACTCCAAGTAAAATACAGCAAGGTTAGAAGTAATTTGTAATACACGACAGTTCACTCACTCTTCTGGAAAGGAGCAAATACTGGAGGAGAAATATGCCTCTATAAAACTTATTCCCAGAAGGAGATGATGGCAAGGTTGTACCTGAGTCAGCAAGAACGCTACTATTCTTCTGGGAAGTCACAGTCACAGGAGAAATCATATGCTCAAAGAAAAGAATAAATGTTCCACATATAGTCTGTGATAAACACTAAAGTCAAATTACTAGATCTTCCAAATATTTATTGAGCATCTTGTACAAATCAATATCCAGGTGCCCAGTAGGTATGCAATATTAGATAGACAATAGATGATACATTTTAGAGGGGAAGGTTGGGAGGAAGAATTGACTGACTGATGGAATAAATGAACAAATCAAACACATAAATAAAAATCTTATTCCAGTGACTTTAAGCTAACAGAATACTTAGAGTCTCTCTTGTGTTATACTAGAACACACTGACAAATACAGTGGATTTTTCTTTTGCTATGCAAGTTGATAAGGTAATATCAATATAACAAATTATATTCAAGTAAACATTTTCACAAATCTAGCATATATACTATATATTTTTATACTATATACTCACACTTATACACATTTTGGTTCTCTCTTCTATGATTTTTTAAACTTACTACTTAACTTACTTATTTCTTAATTTTGAGTGAAGGATATGTTCTTTCTCACTATCCTAATATTGAATAATAAATTTTCAGTCTATATAGAGCTTAGATATGATGAATATGAACATAACTAGTACAGCAAGACTATATCCAGTATTTTAGTTTGGAGCTTGTTATAACAAAATCTTAGCTATTACCAGTAAATAGAATCAATGAACTGTGAATAGATTTCTTTACATAAAGTGTATAGCTCCTTTAAGTGAAAGGCTTTTGGGTGTCATGTTTTCACTATTTAACATTTTGTATAATTTATCAAGTGATTAGCCAGAAAGGGTATTGATTGTCAGTACAACCTAAAGCAACTGAGTTTTTTTTTTTAATGAAAAATCGTCATGAAATATACTGACAATAATACTTGGCAAAAGTGCATAAAAATAAACATCTCAATATATAAACACAATCTCTAGTAAAGTGAATTCATTCCGGCTTCTTAAATGCAAACATGCACACAGAGAGGATATTGTTAAAGTGAAATGGATTCATAATTGTTTCATATATCCCAGTCTCTTCATATTTGGTGTCTCTCAAAAAATCTTTTCCTATTCAATTGGCTTTAGCACTTATTTTTAAGTGTGATCCATGTATTATAGTTTAGTGATTAATTAAATACATAATGTAGAAATATACAATTAATAATTCATCACCATAAATATTGGCCCTTTATTCCATGTCCTATTTTTAACAGCTTTATTATGATACCTTCATCCCCAAATTTGCCCATTTGATGTGTTTAAATCAATGGTTTTTAATATATTCACAGAGTTGTAAAACTACACTGTGATCTAAATCTGGGTTTTTATCACCCAAAAAGAAACCCTGTGCTCATTAGCCATAACTCTCCACACCTCTTCCTGCCAGTCAGTCCAGCAGCTGCCTTCTGCTCAGGTCACGATCCCAGCTGAGCAGAGAGCCGGTTCTCCCTCTCCCTCTGGTGCTCCCCCTGCTGGTGCTCTCTCTCTCTCTCTCTGTCAAATAAATAAATAAAATCTTTTTAAAAAAATTATAAATAAAATAAAAGCTGATAGACATTTAGGTTATTTCCAATTGACTGTTCTAAAGCTGCTATGAACATGTTTTTGAGAGGGCATGTATTTTTTATTTTTTTATTTCTATTTATTATTATTTATTCTCCTGTATCACTTATTTTTCTTGAGTACCTCCATAGGAGTAAAATTATTAGGTCATATGGTAACTCTATATTTAGCATTTTGATGTACTGCCAGATTATTTCCCAAAGTGGCTACACCATTTTTCATTAGCACCAGCAGTGGGTGAGGGTTCCAATTTTTTTATATCCTTGCCAACATCTTAATTGTCTGCCTCTTTGATTATAGTATCCCAGTGAGTGTGAAGTAGTAACTGATTGTGGTTTAGTTTTGCATTTTTCCTAATGATTATTGATGTTGAACATTTTTTCATGTGTTTATTGGCTATTGTAAGAGTTCTTTCTGTATTCTGTACACAAATTCCTTATCATGTGTATGATTTCAAATATAGCCTCCCTTTCTGGTTTTGTTTTTCTACTTCCTTGGTGGTATTGCTTACTGCACAGTGGTTTTTAATTTTGATGAATCCATTTTATCTAAGGTTTTCCTTTGTCATTTCTGGTTTCAGTGTCATATCTAAGAGGCGGGTGTCTAATTAATTTAAAAATATTTCCTGCTTTTTCCCTAAGAGTTTTATACTTTTATCTCTTACATTTAGGCTTTTTAACTATTTTAATTTTTGTGTACAATATATGATGTGCTAAATGACCAAATTTATATTTTGCATCTGCATATAAAGTTGTCCTGGTACCATTAATTGAAAAGACTTTTTTACTCTATTGAATTGCTTTGGCACACTTGTCAAAATTCCATTGACCATAAATATGAAGGCTTATATCTGGATTATTAAATTCTATTCCATTGATTGATATGTATATCCTTATGCCAATACCAAATTGTTATTGCTACTTTGTAGAAAGTTTTGAAATTACAAAGTATGAATCATCCGATTTTCTTCTTCCTTTTTTCAATATTTTCAATACTGTTTTGGCTATCCTGAGTCCTTAAGCATGTCTATGAATTTTAGGATGAGCTTGTCAGTTTCTACAAGAAGCTAACTGTGATTGATAGGGATTGCATTGAATCTGAACATCAATATAAGGATTATTACCATTTCAACAATTGGTTTTGTGATCCATGAACATGGATGAATTTCCCTTGAGTCTTTTTTTTCTTGTTTTATTTTTTATTTTAATTCCAATATAATTAACATACAGTGCTATATTAGTTTCATGTGTACAATACAGTGATTCAACAATTCTATATATTCCTCAGGCCTCATCATGATAAGTGTACTCTTAATCCCCTTCACCTATTTCACCCATCCCCCCACCTACCTCCACTCTGGTAACCATCAGTTCTCTATATTAAGAGTCTGTTTTTTGGTTTGTCTCTTTTTTTGTTGCTGTTCATTTGTTTTGTTCATTTGTTCATTTTTTTTTGTTTATTTGTTTCTTAAATTCCACATATAAGTGAAATCATATGGTATTTGTCTTTCTATTACTGATTTATTTCACTTAGCATAATACCTTCTAGATCCATCCATGTTTTTGCAAATGGTAAGATTTTATTCTTTTTATGGCCAAGTAATATTCCATTTTATATGTACACCACATCTTCATCCATATATCTATGAATGAACACTTAGGCTACTTCCATAATTTGGCTATTCTAAATGTTGCAATAAATGTAGGAGTGCATATATCTTCTAGTGTTCTCATGTTCTTTGAGTAAATTTACAGTAGTGGAATTACTGGATCATGTGGTAGTTCTTTATGTATGTGTGTATGTATGTATGTATGTATGTATGTATTTTTAGAGAGAGAGAGTGAACGCAAGTGGGGAGGAAGGGTAGAGGGAGAGAGAGAATCTTAAACAGTCTCCACGCCCAGCGTGGCAAGGATCACTAAGATCATGATCTGAGCTGAAATCAAGAGTTGGATGAGCTACTTAAGCACCCCTTATGTAGTAATTCTAATTTTTAATTTTTTGAGGAACCTCCACACTGTTTTCCACAGTGGCTACACCAGTTTGCATTCCTACCATAGGGCAGGAGGGTTCCTTTTCCTCTACATCCTCCCCAACACTTGTTTCTTGTGTTGATGATTTTAGCCATTCTGACAAATGTGAGATGAAATCTCTTGGTTTTGATTTGCATTTCCCTGATGATTAGCAATGCTGAGCGTGTTTTCATGTGTCTGTTAGCTATCTGTATGTTTTCTTGGGAGAAATGTCTGTTCATGTCTTCTGCCCATTTTTAATCAAATTACTTGGTCTTTTTTTTTTTTTTTTTTTTCATTTCGAGTTGTGTGAGTTCTTAATGTTTTTTGGATACTCACCCTTTATTAGGTATGTTATTTGCAAACATCTTCTCCTATTCAGTATGTTGCCTTTTAGTTTTGTTGATTATTTCCTTTGCTGTGCAAAAGCTTTTTATCTTGATGTGGTCCCAACAGTTTATTTTTGCTTTTGTTTCCTTTGCCTCAGGAGACATATCTGGAAAAATTTTGGTCCTGCCAGTGTCAGAGAAATTACTGCCTCTGCTCTCTTCTAGGATTTTTATCATTTCACATGTCACATTTGGGTCTTTAATTCACTTTAAGTTGTTTTCTCTGTATTGTGTAAGAGGGCCAGTTCCATTTCTTTGCATGTAGCTGTCCAGTTTTCAGAATGCTATTTACTGAAGAGACGATCTTTTTACCCTTGCATATTCCTGTCTTTTTTGTCATAGATTGAGTATATCCTCATAGGTTTATTTCTGAGAACTCTATTCTGTTCCGTTGATTTATAGGTCTATTTTTGTACCAGTACCATAGTGTTTTGATTACAGTTAGAATATTTCGAAATCTGGGATTGTGGTGTCTCCAGTTTCATTCTTTTTCAAGATTTCTTTGGTTACTTGAGATTTTTTGTGGTTCCACATAAATTTTAGGGTTATTTTTTTCTAGTTCTATAAAAATGTTGTTGACATTTTCACAGGGATTATATTAAATTTGTAGATTGTTTTGGGTAGTATGGGCATTTTAACAATATTTGTTCTCCCAACCCATGAACATGGACTATCTTTCCATTTGTTTGTGTCATCTTCAATTTCTTTCATCCGTGTTTTATAATTTTCAGAAAACAGGTCTTTTACCTCCTTGGCTAAGTTGACTCCTAGGTATTTTATTCTTTTTGGTGCAGTTGTGAATGAGACAGTTTTCTTAATTCCTCTTCTGCTACTTCATTATTAGTGTATAGAAATGCAACAGATTCCTGTATACTTATTTTGTATCCTGCAACCTTACTAAATTCATTTACCAGTTCTGGTTTTTGTGGAGTCTTAAGAGTTTTCTATATATACCATCATGTCACTTTCAAACAGTGAAAGTTTTACTTCTCTCTTACCAATTTAGATGCTTTTGTTTCTTTTTCGTGTCTGATTGCTGTGGCTAAGACTAACAGTACTATGCTGAATAAAATTGGTGAGAATGGACATCCTTGCCTTGTTCCCAGTCTTAGGGGAAACACTCTCAGTTTGTCATCATTGAGAATGATGTTAGCTGTGGATTTTTCACATATGGCCTTTATTATATTGCGGTATGTTCCTTCTTCTTTTTTTTTTTTTTTAAGATTTTATTTATTTATTTGACAAAGAGACAGCCAGTGAGAGAGGGAACAAACGCAGGGTGAGTGGGAGAGGAAGAAGCAGGCTTCCAGCGGAAGAGCCTGACGTGGGGCTCAATCCCAGAACTCCGGGATCACGCCCTGAGCCGAAGGCAGACCTCAAAGACTGCACCACCCAGGCGCCCCTAAGGTATGTTCCTTCTAAACCTACATTGTTGAGGGTTTTTTATCATGAATTGATGTTGTACTTTGTCAAATGCTTTTTTTGCATCTATCAAAAATGATCATATCCTTTTTATCCTTTCTCTTGTTGATGTGATGTATCATGTTGATTGATTTGCAAATATTGAACACACTTGTATTACAGGAAAAAATTCCACTTGACCATGGTGAATTATTTTTAAATGTATTGTTAGATCCAGCTTGCTAATATTTTGTTGAGGATTTTGCATGTGTGTTTATCAGAGATATCTGCCTATAGTTATCTTATATTGAAGTGTCTTAATCTGGTTGATATCAGATATCAGGGTAATACTGGCCTCATAGAATGAATTTGGAAGCTTTCCTTCATCTTCTTTTTTTTTTTTTTTTGAATAGTTTGAAATGAACATGTATTAACTCATCTTTAAATGTTTGGTAGAATTAATCAGCAAAGTCTTTTGATCCCGGACTTTCTTGGGAATCTTTTGATTGCTGATTCAATTTCTTTTCTAATAATTAGTCTGTTCAAACTTTCTATTTCTTCCTGATTGAGGTTTGGGAGGTTACAAATTTCTGGGAATTTATCCATTTCTTTTAGACTATCCAATTTGTTGGCATATAATTTTTTTTTATAATCCTTTATATTTTCCCTGGTGTTGGTTGTTGTATCTCCTTTTTATTTATTATTTTGTCTATTTGAGTCCTCTATCTCACTTTCTCTTTCTCTCTCTTTCTCTTATGAGTCTGACTAAAGATTTATCAATTTTTCACTTTTGTTGACCTTTTCAAGAACTGGGTCCTGGTTTCATTCATCTGTTCTGTTTTTTGTTTGCTTCTACCTCATTTATTTCTGCTCTAATGTTCATTATTTCCTTCCTAATACTCTTTTTTCTTTTTCCCTAGCTTCTTTAGGTATGAGTTCAGATTTTTCAAGATTTTTTTTGCTTCTTGAGGTAGGTCTGCATTGCTACAATATTCCCTCTTAGAACAGCTTTTGTTGATTCCCATAGATTTAGGACCACTTTGTTTTCATTTTCATTTGTCTCCACGTATTTATTTTTATTTCCTCTTCGATTCCTTGGTTGACCTATTCATTGTTTAGTAGC
The DNA here is from genome assembly GCF_024610735.1 of Ursus americanus. Taxonomy (NCBI): domain Eukaryota; kingdom Metazoa; phylum Chordata; class Mammalia; order Carnivora; family Ursidae; genus Ursus; species Ursus americanus. The sequence goes on along the minus strand of NC_142127.1, from coordinate 67,845,595 downwards.
ATATTATTTAACCCCAATGTATTTGTATTCTTTCCAGATTTTTTCTTATGGTTGATTTCTAGTTTCACGCCATTGTGGTTAGAATGGGTGCATGGCATAACTTCAATTTTTATGAATTTGTTGAGATTATTTTGTAGCCTACCATGTGATGTATTCTGGAGAATGTTCCATGTGCACTTGAAAAGAATGTGGATTCCACTGTTTCAGGATGGAATGTTCTGAATATATCAGTTTGATCCATCTTGTCCAATGTGTCATTCAAAGCCACTGTTTCCTTGCTGAATTTGTTTGAATGATCTATCCGTTGATGTAAATGTGGTGGTAAGGTCCTCTACTATTATTGTATTGTTATTGATAGCTCCTTTATGTTTGTTATTAGATGCTTTATGTATTTGGGTGTTCCCGGGTCAGGGGCATATTTATAATTGTAAATATCTTCTTATTGGATTATTCCCTTTATGACTGTCTAGTGTCCTTATTTGTATTTTTTTACAGTCTTTGTTTGAGTCTGTTTTGTCTGATATAAACATTGCTCTCTGGATTTCCTTTCACTTCTGCTTGCATGATAAATGCTTTTCCATTCCTTTACTTTCAGTCTATGTGTGTCTTTAGGTCTTTAGGCAGCATATAAATGTGTCTTGCTTTTTTAGCCATTCCATCACCCTCTGTCTTTTGACGGGAACATTTAGTCCATTTAAATTCAAAATAACTATTGATAGGTATGTACTTATTGCCATTTTTTTACTTGTTTTATGGTTGTTTTGTAGTTCTCTCTTCCTTTTCCCTCTTGCTCTCTTCCCTCAGAGGTTGCTGGCTTTCTTTACTGATAAACTTGGATTCCTTTCTCTCTATTTTTTTGCATATGTGTACCATGTATTGATCTGCATTTACCATTAGGTTCATATATAACATATGCATACCGCAGTCTGTATTAAGTTGATTGTTGCTTAAGTTTGAATCTTTTCTAAAAGCACTAAATTTTTACTCTCCTCCCTAGCACCTTTTAAATATATGGTGTCATATTTACATGTTAATTTTGTCAATCCCTTGATTTTTATAGATATACTTATTTTACTGCTTTTGTGCTTCCTACTTTTCTTACTCCTGCTTATGGTCTTTCCTTTCCACTCAAAACATTCCATTTAAATTTCTTTTAGGGCTGATTTAGTGGTGATGAATTCCTTTAACTTCTGTTCCTCTGGGGAACTCTTTATCTTTCCATCTATTCTGAATGATAGCCTAGTTGGATAGAGTGTTTTTGGTTGCAGGGTTTTCTTTTCTTTTCTTTTCTTTTCTTTTCTTTTCTTTTCTTTTCTTTTCTTTTCTTTTCTTAATATATATCAGTAATTTGAATATATCATGCCATTCTCTCCAGCCTACTAAGTTTCTGCTGAAAATCAGTTGATAGCCTTATGGCATTTCCCTTATATGTAACTTTTCTTCCCTCTTGCTTTTAAAATTCTCTCTTCATCCCTACTTTTGCCATTTTAATTACTATGTATCTTGGTGTGGACCTCTGTGGGTTGATTTGTGTGTGTGTGTGTGTGTGTGTGTGTGTGTGAACATGCCTCCTGGATCTGGATTTCTGTTTCCTTCTCCAGATTAGGGAAGTTTTCAGGAATTATTTCTTGAAAGAAATTTTCTGCCCCCTTTTCTTTCTCTTTTCTGGGGTTACTGTAATGCAAATATGATTGCACTTGATGGTGTTGCTGAGTTCCCTTAATCTATTCTCAGTTTTTATTAGTCTTATACTTTACTTATATTATACTTTCTAATGTTCAGCTTGATTGCTTTCCATTACTCTGTCCTCCAGGTCAGTGATCTATTCTTCTGCTGCTCTAGTCTACTATTTATTCCTTTTAGTGTATTTTTGATTTCAGTTCAGTTATTGAGTTTTGGGGCTCTCCCAGTGCAGAACCTGCTGATTTTTAAAGTTCCAGGCATAAAGCTCCGTTGATTTTAAGAACTCATGAAGTTAGGCTCCTCTGGTTTTCAAAGCCAAATGTTAAGGTGATTCATCTTCCCTGTGTGGGTCCTCCATACCTGGGGTGACTTGTGTTGAGTCTGTTCCTCTGAAATCTCTGTTCCTGTGGCATCTCTCCCTCCATTGGGCAGTTTAGCAGGTTAGTTTGTTTCCTGACCATGGCTTCACCTTCTTACCCTCTTCAATGTGGCCTCTTCTCTATATTTAGCTGGGATACAGCCATCTGGGCCATTTTTTGCTTGCTTCACTTAGTATATTGTGAAGAGTTTTTACACCTATATTCATGAAGGATGTTAGTATGCAGTTTACTTTCCTAATGATATCTTTATCTGGCTTTGGTGTCAGCATAATGAACATATTTGGGAATTAGTGATAGATAATACTTTATTAAAATTATAAGATATGTAAATATACAAAACATAATATAGACATCTACATATTTATTATCACATTTTAATAAATATTAGCCTTTTGTCCTATTTAGTGTACATTGGTCTTATCTTTCCTTTTTTGGATATATGCATTTTTAATTGAGGTATTAGTTTGCAGTGTTATATTAGTTTCAGGTGTACAATAAATGGGTTCAAGAATTCTATACAATTCTCACTTCTCATCAAGATAAGTATACTGTTAATCCCCTTTATCTATTTCACCCACTCTGCCACCCAACTCCCCTCTAGCAACCACCAGTTTGTTTTCTGTATTTAAGAATCTTCTGTTTGATTGTCCTTTTTTCACATGGCATTTATCTTTCTCTGACTGACTTGTTTCACTTAGCATTATACTCTTTAGGTTCATCCATGCTGTGGAATAACAATATTTCATTCCTTTTTAAATGAATGATCGATATTCTAGTGTGTGTATGTATGTAAGTGTACACACATCATATCTTCTTTATCCATTTATTTATGGATGGATACTTGGGTTACTTCCAATCTTGGCTATTGTAAATAATGTTGCAATAAACATAGGGGTGCATATATCTTTTCAAATTAATGTTTCCATTTTCTTTGGATAAATAGTAGTGGAATTACTGGATTGTACAGTAATGATATTTTTAATTTTTTGAGGAAACTCCATACTGTTTTCCACAGTGCCTATACCAATTTGCATTCCTATAACTTGGTCTATCTTTTAAGAATTATGGTTTTTGACTAAAACCTCACTGCTATCTCCCCAAATTATCCTCCACCCTGAATATTAAGATTACATTTACTATGAATACTTCTGTAGTTCTATCTGTGAGCATTCATATGTGTTATGTATTAAAATGATGTATCTTTATATTTGCCAAGCTCTTAAAAGTTGCGTATTTTCTCCTGTCATTATTTTGATCAAATTTTTTTAAATCTTTTAACAGTTAAGGTTACATTATACTCTACTCATTGAGTGAATAAGGTTATGCTTTTCACATGTGTACTTGTCTTAACAAAGTCTTAACTGAATCAATACTTCTACAAACTTAAAAAAAAAGAAAATTAGGCCATTTAAATTGAATCACTCTTCATTGAATGTTGTTTTTATGAGCAGTATTTTGGCTTGGTTTTCCTTATTTTATCTTGCTGTATTATCTCTTAATTAATTTCATTGATGGTCTTTTTTATTTTTACAAGTTTTGCTTCTTTAAAAAGAGTCTTCTGTGGAAAATTATTTTTTCTTTTAGATTAAACACTTATGTTTTTACATTGTAATTCTATTTTCTTTTTTAATCTATTACTGTTTTTTTGTAATTTGTCTTTTACATTTTTTAAATTATGGATTTATATTCCATATGGCTTTTTTCTCTATAAGAAAACCTTGGGGTTTGACTGTAGAACTCCATCTCTCAATCAATTTTGCATTAGTTTTTGCTTGACACTTGACACTCTAGGTCTTAGGCCCATTTTAATACAGTTTCAAAATTTGAGGTTTTCTGAATATATGAGTAGTATCAATTTGAATCTCAAATTTGTATGAATCCTAAGCCAATAGCTTCAAATTCTCAGGGGAGATATTTTTTTTCTTTCAGAGCTCATACATAATCAAACCCATCTTCCTCTCATCTCTCTTTGCTGCTAGGTGTCTTTAAAACTACTGCATCATGACCCTGGAAATCCAACTTTTTGCAGAAATGTTAGTTCCAGTCCTTTACTGTGTAAAGATCCAAGGCCTTGACTCCTATGTCTATGGGGGATAATAAAACTCTTGCCACTAGGTTACATCTCTTATCCAAATCCTACCTCACTCACATCCCTACTAGACAGCAATCACTCATGATTTTACCCCTCTGAGATTTTTCTTTTGCAATATCACTTTCATGTTGAGCATCTAGGACTTTTTTTCCCCCTCTTTTGGGTACTTATTTATGCAAATAATGTTTTGCTCTCTTTTATGCAGAACTTCATATTTATAGGGAAAATATTTTAAAATTTCTCAGTCCATATATTGTTAGAAAATAATAATTATCATTTCAAAATGCTCTATTTGGGGGGAAAATTTAAGTCTAGGTTTCAGGCAGTCATGTGGTATAAAGCAGGTGTATGCTTAATGGGCTCAGGTGGTGGAGCTGTTGGGGAAGCTCTAAGAAGCAGAAAATGGTTGAATTCATAAGACTGTTTTGAGCCATGCGGGTGGTAACATAGGCTCTAAGTGGGGATTGGAACAAATTATTGTATTTTTTTCCGAATCAAATGTCATTTTAATATATTTTATTATTATTCTACATATATATTAGATCTCTTTAATCTGTGATATAAAGCTAGAGAATGACGAATGCTAGAATAAACAGTTAATAAATATAAAGCCACACAGTCTTTAAAAAACACAGAACATAGCTTGACTACGACTATAGGTATAGAGAAGGAAGAGCAAGAGTCTTGTTGGACTCTACTAAGATCCATGTCTTATGAAATCAGGCCTCTTTTAGAATCTAGAAAACTTTGAACCTCATGTGGGGTTGATGAGAATTTTTTTCATTTAATCCTTTCTTGCTCTTTCAGACTGAAAGTATCAGCACTGCCTTAAACAGAAATTCCTTCAGGATTTTAGGTTATAGAAAAACAGTCCTGAGAAATAGGATTCTGTGCTTATTATTTGGGAGGTAGAGAGTGAAACACATACCTGATTTCATCATTCCATTTTTTCACAGCAATTTCATCACAGATTTTTTTTTAAGATTTATTTATTTATTTTAGAGGTGGGGGAGGCACAGAGGGAGAGGAAGAGACAGAATCTCAAGCAGACGCCATGCTGAGCATGGAGTGGGGCTCTATATCATAACCCTAAGATCACGACCTGTGCTGAAATCAAGAGCCAGACACTTAACCAACTGAGCCACCCAAGCACCCCAGGAGAATTAAAAAAAAAAAAAAAAAGATTCTAATCAGCTGATGTCTGCCATTTATAAGGTTTAAGATTATTATTATAAAATAGCTGATTCACACTGTTATTTAAGAAAAAGTTAATTACTGCTATGGTAATATTAACTTTTTGAATCTTTAATCTCTACTAATTTTACAGACAGTCATGATATGTTGATATAACTATTAGAAAAGAGAGAAGGAGAAAACTCTATGAAAGTCTGGTTAGATAATATATTCTGGATGTCTGAGAAGCCTATAACCTTATCATGTAGATGACAATAAACATTGTATGTGGCATGAACATTTTATATGCCAGAGAATTATAAATCAGCGTTGTACTATTATACAGCACCAATATTTGTAGAATTGTAAAAACTAAAAAAACAAACTAGAACATATTATATGACCTTTGAAATACTAATTGTATCATTCAGAATGTTTTCTCAGATTAACTATATATGCCATGCAAGAGTAAGCTAATTGCTAGTCTTCTTACGTGTTTTTCTTTCAAATAATCAATTTGAAATTACTATTGAGAATACGAGGAAAAATATAAAAAAATAATCTGATAACCAGGATTTATTAAACAGCTAATTTTTCAAGTGACATATGGAGAAAGGAGAGTAATAAGTAAAATGACTACGGTCAAAAAAATAGCAAGGCAGAGAGATGCATTTAATTATACTTTTATTTGATTAATCTCTTAAATATGTGAAATGCTGATTCAGACATTATAGATAAAAACTAACATTTTTCCAAAAAAGCTCTGTGTTATTTACAATTATGTACTAAAGACTACAAAATAACAGAAATATAAACATCAGTATTCCTCAGAAAATGGCATAAACAAACTATTATTCATTTTAAAAATTATGCAGGAAAGTGATTGTAGAAAATATCAGCCTGACGGAGAAAGTTAACTTTTTCTGATTAAGCAAGAATTATTTAATTGAATAATCTTCTGACTGATATTCTAGAGATTTATAATATTTAAATTGTATGCAATTTTAATAATGCAATTATTCCTCTCTTGTTTAACAATTATTAGAGATTTCTTGTGGGTGGAATGCATTGTGAGGAAATATTTTCAAAGTTCACTTTTATTTGGAAAGCATCAAGGTGATAATTTTCAAAGTATAAATAAAATATACATAGGAACTCTTATGTTCGTTATAAAAAATATAATCCTCAAAATTGTGAGTGGCAATGCATACTAAGGTAGATTTTCATTTAAGCAAAATTATAGATACTGGATAGTCTTCAGGACTGAATTAGAGAACACAAATTATTAGATTATAAAATGATTTACAATTCCATAACATTTGAAAATTGAAAATAAAAACGACTGAACTGCCAAATTCTAAAACAATTCTAAAATTACTCCTCTTCAGAAGCTTGTAATTATGTAAATGATGTAGACTCTTAAGGATAATATCATTTATTGAACATCTCTGAAACAGTAGGCATATAAATTTATAATATACTTGGTGCTTTAATATATGCTATTTCCTTTATTCTCCCAAGAATTCATGATGTAATAATTCCCTTATATTACAGAGTAGAAAGCTGCGGCTCAGGGATTTGGGACATATTGAAAATACATGCAGACACATGATCTTCATACAGACCCATCTAGTTCTATAGTTAGAGCAATTCACAATAGAAGGAAATTGTGATAAATTTTTAAATCTACCTATTATATGGTATATATGCTTTGAAAGCATAAGCAACCCTAAAAAAGAATAACTGATACTATATTTACTCTCCCTGCATTATGAAGTAGTTTATAAATGTGCAAGAATAAAACATTATGGAACCAGGGTATAATACTGAGGAAAAAGACAGTATCACTGAGGGTGTCTCACTTCTAATTTTATGCAGATACTTAGATTCCTGTCCACACACACATTGCAAAATCCTCTTCTCATTTCATGGTGAAAAAAAGAAAAGTATTAATGGCTGCCTATACCAGTTATACCATTACATAAATCTAATAATAAAGATATAATTCTCTAGTGACAATAAATTCCATATAACCTAAGGTTGGTTCTTGTGTTTGGTTCAATTGATATATAATGATGAAAATACAGAATCATCTGGTTAAATTATTTTTTAAATCATTTTCCATTTACTTTTAATACATTCCAGGAAAATGATATGCATAAGTGTTCCTTCTTATTATCATTTAATATTAGGTATTATTAAGAAAATGAACATATAAAATGGATTAATTTTAATCTTAAATATTCTTATTTATTTTCATTACTGAATTTTTGTTATTTTTATGTGCAGCCAGTTATTAGAGGTCTTTAAATTTCTACATGTATATGATATAAATTTACATGTATATGATATAAAATTTGTAGACAAGTCTTTCACTTTTTTATTGGCTTTATAGAACTAAACAACCCTAAGTATAGACATTAAAATTATAGTAATAGAGATCTTAAAATCTCTTTTACTATAGTATTAGTGTATTAGTAGTCAGGGTTCCCAGAGAAACAAAATTAGATATGCTTGGAATTGGATCATGCTATTGTAGACACTAAATCCCATGATGCCATCTGCAAGCTAGAAATGCAAGAATATGATATATGATATAATTCAGCCTGACTCCAAAGGCGTAAGACCTGGGAGAACCAATGATGTAAATTCTTGGCCAAGGGCAATAGAAAGTGAGATGAGATATTCTAGTTCAAGCAATGGGACAGAAAAAAGAAAAACAGCAAATTTCTCTTTCTACCATTGTTCTACTCAGGCCCTCAATGGATTGAGAAGGGTACAATGAGTCCACCAGTTGTAGTCTCATTCAAAAACACCCTCATAGATTCACCTAGAAACGATATTTAATCCTGGCACCTGATGCTTACTCAAGTGGACACATATAATTAACCATCACACCAACAACATAAAAAAGCAAATTGAAGTATATATAACCACAAAATAATTGAAAGAAGTATCATACAGTTTTGACTCCTTGGACAAAAATTTATGATTCAAAGTTTTAATTTTCTCTATAAAATTTCAAAGAACAAAATATGGAAAATTAAGACTAAACCATCTTAAAATCAGTACCAGTATTTAAGGTTACACTACTTTAAAACATATTACTAAGTGAATAATTCTAAAAATCTAAAAATAAGATATAGGTAAACATTTTTCTGGAATGATATCAATATTACATCTTTTGACCTATATTTGATTATATGATAGAATATATGGAAATTACTTACAGTCATACCTGAAAGATATGTGGGTTTGGTTCCAACACTGCGATAAAGTGAATCAAGTGATTTTTTTTTTTTTTTGGTTTCCCAGTGCTTATTAAAGTTATGTTTACACTATAGTGTAGTCTACTAAGTATGCAGTAGCATTATATCCAAGACATGTACATACTTTTAAAATATTGCTAAAAAAATCTTCTGAGCTTTCAGTGAGTCATAATCTTTTTGCTGGGGGAGGGTCTCCTTTCATCGTTGATGGTTGCTGACTGAGCAGGATGCTGGCTGTGGAGGTTGGGGTAGCTATGGCAACTTTTAAAAATAAGACAACAATGAAGTCTCCCACATTGATTGACTCTTCCTTTCATGAACATTTTCTCTGTAGCATGCAATGCTGTTTGGTAACATTTTACCCACAGTACAATTTTCAAAATTGGAGCCATTCCTCTCAGAACCTGTCATTGCTTTATCAACTAAGTTTATGTGATAGTCTAAATCCCTTTGGTTGTTTTCATTTGTTTGTTTGACATTTCAACAATCTTCACAGCATCTTCACCAGAAGAATATGCCATCTTAAGAAACCACTTTCTTTGCTCATCCATAAGAAGCACTTCCTCATCCTTTTGAAGTCTTATCATGAGATTGCAGCAAATCAGTGCCATCTTCATGTTCCACTTCTAATTCTTGTTCTTTTGCTATTTCCACCACATTTGCAGTTACTTCCTTCACTGAAGTCTTGAGCCCCTTCCAGTCATCCATGAGGGTTGGAATCCGTTCCAACCTTTTGTAAATGTTAGTACTTTGACCCCATCCCATGAATTCTGAATATTTTTAATGGCATCTAGAATGGTGAATCCTTTCCAGAAAGTTTTCAATTTACTTTGCACAGATTCATCAGAGGGGTCACTATCTATGGCAGCTGTTGTCTTACAAAATTTAAGATTTGAATTCAAAATAAGTCCTTGACCCATGGGCTAGAGACTGTATATTGTGTTTACAGGCATGGGGGAAAAAAACACAAAACAACATTAATCTCATTGTACACCTCCATCAGAGCTGTTGGGTGAACAGATGCTTTGTAAATGAGTAGTGATATTTCGAAAGGAATCTCCCCCCGCCCCGCCAAGCATTAGGTCTCAACAGTGGGTTTAAAATATTCATTAGGTGATGTTATAAACAGAAGTGCTGTCATTTAGGCTTTGTTGTTCCATTTATAGAGTACAGACAGAGTAAATTTAGGATAATTCATAAGGATTTTCAAAATGGCAAATGAGTATTGGCTTCAAATTAATGTCACCAGCTGCATTAGCCTTAACAAAAGAGTCAGACTATCCTTTGAAGCCAAGCATTGACTTCTCCTCTCTATCTATGGAAGTCCTAGATGACATCTTCCACCATGGGGCTGCTTTGTCTAAAATGAAAATGTGTTCTTGTAGTCACCTTCATTAATTATCTTGGCTAAATCTTCTGGAGGACTTGCGGTGGCTTCTACATCAGCACTTGCTGCCTCACCCTTACTTTTTATGTTCTGAAGACAGCTGCTATCCTTAAACCTCATGAACCAACCTCTGCTTCAAACTTTTCTTCTGCAGATTCCTCAATCTCACAGCTTTCATAGAATTGAAGAGAGTCGGGGTCTTGCTATGGATTAGGGTTTGGCTTAAGGGAATCTTGTGCCTCGTCCTTCTGTCCAAACCAAAACCACTAAAACTGTCCATATCAGCAATTAGACTGCTTCACGTATCATTTGTGTGTTCATTGGAATAGCATTCTTAATTTCCTTCAAGAACTTTTCCTTTGCACTCACAACTTGGCTAACTGAAGCAAGAGGCCTTGCTTTCGGCCTGTTTCAGCTTTCATCATGACTTTCCCACTAAGCTTAATCATTTCTTGCTTTTAATTTAAATGAGAAGTGTGTGACTCTTCCTTTCCCTGGAACATCTAGAGGCCATTGTAAGGTTACTAATTAGTCTAATTTTAATGTTGTTGTGTCTCAAGGAACAGGGAGGCCTGAGGAGAGGGAAAGAGACAGAAATGGCTGGTTGGTGGAGCAGCCAGAACATACACGTTTCTCAGTTAAGTTCAATGTCTTGTATGGGCATGGTTTGTGACACCTAAAAACAATCGTAACAGTAACATCAAAGATCACTGACCACAGAGCCCCATAACAAATATATTAATAATGAAAAATTTTGAAATATTATGAGAATTACCAAAATGTGACAACACACAGCATGAACAAAGGCTGTTGGAAAAATGGTGCTGATAGACTTGCTTGAGGAGAGGTGCCACAAACCTTCAATTGGTTAAAAAAAATCCATGAAGTCACCAAAGTGAAGCACAATAAAATGAAATATGCCTGTATGTTATCTTTCTGTGTCTTTTAGCTGATTGAGATTATATATCTATATCTTACATATGTGTATATATATACTATATATAGAAATGATTGAGGTAGGAAAACAGTCTGGCTTTAGAATAATTTTGGGTTTATAGAAAAATTATGAGAATAGTTCAGTGTTGCCATATATCCCACACCGTTTCCCCTTAAACATTTTTTAATTAGTATGGTGCATTTGTCATAATTAATAAACAAATACCAATAAATTGTTATTAACTAATGTCTATTCTTTATTTGAATTTCATTTTTCCATTTCAGGATCCCATCCAGTATGTGTATTACATTTAGTTGTCATGTCTCCTCAGGCTTCTGTAGACTGTGAAAGTTTCTCAGAATTTGTTTTGGATGACTTTGACAGTTTTGAGGAGTGCTGATTAGGTATTTTATAAAATGTTTATCAACTTTAGTTTGATATTTTTCTTGGGGTTACACAGGAATGGTGTATTTTTGAGGGAAAGGCAACAGAGATAAAATTCCATTCTCGGGGTGCCTGGGTGGCACAGCGGTTAAGCGTCTGCCTTCGGCTCAGGGCGTGATCCCGGCGTTATGGGATCGAGCCCCACATCAGGCTCCTCCACTATGAGCCTGCTTCTTCCTCTCCCACTCCCCCTGCTGTGTTCCTTCTCTCGCTGGCTGTCTCTATTTCTGTTGAATAAATAAATAAAATCTTTAAAAAAAAATTCCATTCTCATCACATCATATCAAGGTTACGTGTTATCAACATGATATCACTATTAATGCTAACCTTGATCCCCTAGCTAAGGTAGGATTTGTCAGGTTTCTCCACTATAATTTTCCCTATTCCCTTGGAGTGCTATAAAATTTGGAACAAGGTTACTCTGTATTGAAAGGAGGAGGAATCATGTTCCACCTCATTGGAGGGGCAGCGTCTGTATAAACCATTTGCAATTCTCTTTGAGAGGATTGTCTATTCTTCTTCACTTACATATTTAATAATTCATATCTGAACAGACTCATAGATATTTACTTTAAACTTTCAGTTATAATACAATAATATTCCTCAAACTTTCCTGGTTTGGGCAATTAGGTGCTCTTTCACTTGACATGTGTCCTTGAACATACTTGAAGTGATGTTGAGCATCTTTCCATGTGTCTGTTGGCCATCTGTGTGTCTTCCTTGGAGAAATGTCTTTTGTATCTTCTGTTTTTAATCAGATTACTTGGTGTGTGTGTGTGTGTGTGTGTGTGTGTGTTGAGTTTTATAAGTTCTTTATAGATTTTGGATACTAACCTTTTATCAGATATTTCATTTGCAAATATCTTCTCCCATTTCATAGGCTGCCTTTTAGTTTTGTTTTCTTTGTTGTGCAAAGCTTTTTATTCTGATGTAGTCACAATAGTTTATTTTTGCTTTTGTTTCCCTTGCCTCAGGAGACCTACCTGAAAAATGTTGCTATGGCCTTCATCAGAGAAATTACTGCCTGTGCTCTCTTCTAGGATTTTTATGGTTTCAGGTCTCATATTTAGGTCCTTAATCATTTAAGTTTATTTTGTATATTGTGTAAGACAGTGGTCCAATGTCATTCTTTTGCATTCAGCTATACAGTTTCCAAAAACCATTTGTTGAAAAGATTCTTTTTCCCCACTGCATATTCTTGATGCCTTTGTTAAAAATTAATTGACCAAATAAACATGTGTTTATATCTGGGCTTTTTATTCTGTTTCATTGATCTATAGGTCTTTTGTGTGTGTGTGTTTGCACGTGCCAGCATCATACTGTTTTCAATTACTAGAGCTTTGTACTATATCATGAAATCTGGGATTATGATAACTTCTAGTTTTGTTCCTTTTTAAGATTGCTTTGGCTATTCGACTTCTTTTGTGGTTCCATACAAATTTTAGGGTTATGTATATTTTGTCCTGTGAGAAATGTTGGTACTTTGATAGAGATTGCATTAAATCTTTACATTCCTTTGGGCAGTATGGACATTTTAACAATATTCTCCCAACCCATGAACATGGAATATCTTTCCATTTGTTTGTGTCATCTTCAATTTCTTTCACCAATGTTTTATAATTTTCAGAATATAGGTCTTTCACCTCCTTGGTTAAGATCATTCCTAGGTGTTTTATTATTTTTGGTGAAATTGTATATGGAATTGTTTTAATTTCACTTTATGCTACATTATTAGTGTACAGAAATGGAACAGATATTTGTGGATACTTATTTTGTATCCTATGACCTTAATTAGTTAACCAGTCCTAGTTTTTGGTGGAGTCTTTAGGGTTTTCTATATATAGTATCATGTCACTGAAAATAGTGAAAGTTTTACTTCTTTCTTCCTTATGTGGATGCCTTTTATTTCTTTTTTTCTGTTTTTTGTTTTTGTTTTTGTTTTTTGCTGTGGCTAGGACTTCCAGTACTGTATTGAATAAAACTGGTGAGAGTGCACATCTTTGTCTTGTTCCTATTCTTATGGGAAATGCTCTTAGTTTTCATCATCGAGGATGATGTTAGCTATGGGTTTTTCATATATGGCCTTTATTATGTTGAGGTATGTTCCCTCCAAACCTTTGTTGAAGGTTCTTATCATGAATGGATATTGTACTTAAATGCTCTTTCTGCATGTATTGAAATGATTGTATGCTTTTTTTTATCCTTTCTCTTGTTGATGTGATGTATCATGTTGATCGATTTGTGAATATTAAACCACACTTGCATCCCAGGAATAAATACCACTTGATCATGGTGAATGGTATTTTTAATGAATTGTTGGATTTGGTGTGCTAATATTTTGTGGAAGATTTTTGTATCTATATTCATAAGACACATTGGCCTATGTTTCTCTTTTTTGTAGTATTTTCATCTGATTTTGGTCTCAGGGTAATGCTTGGCTCATGGAATGAATTTGAAAGTTTTCTTTCCTCTTCTAATTTTTGGAAAAGTTTAAGAATAATAAGCATTAACTCTTCTTTAAATGTTTGGTAGAATTCACCTGTGAAGCCGTCTGGTTGTGGACATTTTTTTGTTGGGAATTTGTAAATTATTTATTCAATTTCATTGCTGGTAATCAATCCAAATATTCTATTTCTTCCTGATTGAGCTTTGGAAGATTGTATGTTTCTAGGAATTTATCCATTTCTTCTAGGTTGTTCAATTTGTTAGCATATAAGTTTTCATAATAGTCTATTAAAATCCTTTGTATTTCTGTGATGTCATTTATTTCTTCTCTTATTTTTGATTTTGTTCGTGTTCCCTCTTTTTGTGTGTGAATATTCTGGCTAAAAAGTTTATCAATTTTGTTGATCTTTTCAAAAAAACCAGCTCCTGGTTTCATTGATCTGTTCTATTGATTTTTTAGTTTTTATTTATTTCTGCTTTAATCTTGATTATTTCCTTCCTTATACTGGTTTTCATTTTCTTTTCTACATCTTTTAGGTATAAGTTTAGGTCGTTAGATATTTGTCTTGCTTCTTGAGGTAGGCCTGCATTGTTATAATATTCCCTCTTAGAAGAGCTTTTCCTCCATCCCATAGATTTTGGACCATTGTGTTTTCCTTTTCATTTGTCTCCATGAAATTTTTGATTGCCTCTTTGATTTCTCGGTTGACCCATTGTTTAGTAGCATGTTATTTAACCTCCATGTATTTGTACACTTTCCAGATTTTTTTCTTCTGGTTGATATCTAGTGTCATTGTGTTGTGTTTAGAGAAGTTGCATGGTGACTTTAATCTTTTTGCATTTGTTGAGATTGTTTCATGGAATAACATGTGATCTCTTCTGGAGGATGTTCCATGCACACTTGAGAAGGATGTGTATTATTCTGTTTTAGGATGGAATGTCCTCAGTATATAAGTTATATCTAACCCAATGTGTTATTCAAAGTGACAGTTTCCTTGCTAATTTTCTGCTCAAATAATTGTAGGTGGGGTGTTAAAGTCCCCTACTATTATTTTATTACTGTTGATAACTTCCTTTATGTTATTAGCTGCTTATTATATTTGGGTAGTCCTATGTAAGTGCATAAATATTTACAACTGTAAATATTTTTTTTGTTGAATTTCTCCTTTTATTATTATCTAGTGTCTTTCTTTGTATTTTGTAACTGTCTTTAAGTCTATTTCATCCAGTATGAGTATTGCTACCCTGCCCTTTTTTCACTTTTATTTGCATGATAAATATTTTCCCATCCCTTCAATTTCAATCTATGTGTGTATTTAGATCTGAAATGAGTCTCTTACATGCAGCATGGAGATGAGTCTTCCTTTTTATTTTTTTTTTAATCCATTTCATCACCATGTGTCTGTCTTTTTACTGGACTGTTTAGTCCATTACATTCAAGTAATTATGATGGGTATGTAGTTATTGCCATTTTGTTACTTGTTTTATGGTTGTTTTTGTAGTTCTTCTCTGTTCCTTTCTTCTCTTGCTCTCTTCTCTCATTGTTTAATGGTTTTCTTTAGTGATTTACTTGGATTCCTTCCTATCTATCTACCTATCTACCTATTTTTGTTTGTTGTTTATCTGTTACTGGTTTTGGATTTGTGGTTACTGGTAGGTTTATATATAATATGTATGTAGCAGTCTATAGTAAGTTGATGATCACTTAAGTTTAAACCCTGTATAAAAGCACTAAATTTTTACTCCCCTCCCTGGTACCTTCTAAATATATGGTCTCCTAAATTACATTTCTTTATTGTGTGAATCCCTTGACTGGTTTTTATAGTTATATTTAATTTTATTGATTTTTTTCCCCTACTTTTCTTACTCCTGCTTATGGCCCTTCCTTTCCACTCAGAGAATTCCTTCAATGTTTCTTTCAGGACTGATTCAGTGGTGATGAATTCCTTTAATTTTTGTTTGTCTGGAAAACTCTTTATCTCTCCTTCTATTCTGCTGATAGTCTTGCTGGATAGAGTATTCCTAGCTTCAGGGTGTATTTTTTTCCCCCTTCAGTGCTTTGTATATATCATGCCACTTTCATGTGGTCTGCAAAATTTCTGCTGAAAAATCAGCTGGTAGCTTTATGGGGTTTCCCTTTTATAGGACTCTTTTCTCTTGCTGCTTTAAAAATTCTCTGTCATTACCTTTTGCCATTGTAATTGCTATGTGTCCTCATGTGGACATCCGTGGGTTTTGTTGGGGTTTCTCTGTGCTTTCTGTATGTGGATTTCTGTTTCCTTCCCCAGATTTGGGAAGTGTTCAGCTATTATTTCTTCACATAAATTTTCTGCCCCTTTTCTCCCTCTTTTCCTTTTGGGATTCCTATAATGTGCATGTTACTATGCTTGGTCATGTTGCTGAGGTTCCTTAATTTATTCTCATTTTTTATTATTCATTTTTTTCTTTTTTCTGCTCAGCTTGATTACTTTCCATTACCCTGTCTTCCAGGTTGCTGCTCTATTCTACTTCTTTTACTCTAATTATTTCTTCTTTTGTATTTTTAATTTTAGTTTCATTTCATCTCTGATTTATTTTTTTTTTTAAAGATTTTATTTATTTATTTGACAGAGATAGAGACAGCCAGAGAGAGAGAGGGAACACAAGCAGGGGGAGTGGGAGAGGAAGAAGCAGGCTCCCAGCAGAGGAGCCTGATGTGGGGCTCGATCCCAGAACGCTGGGATCATGCCCTGAGCCAAAGGCAGACGCTTAACGACTGTGCCACCCAGGCGCTCCTCTGATTTATTTTTTATGTTTTCTATCTCTTCATTGAGGATCTCACTGAATCTTTCACTCTTTTCTCAAGTAATATCTTTATGACCATTACTTTAAATTCTTTTTAGTAGGAATATTACTTATCTTTCTTTTATTTAGCTCTCACTGTGATTTTTGCCCTGTTCTTTCATTTGAGACATATTTCTCTGTCTCCTCATTTTGTCCAACTCTGTATCTGTTTCTGTTAGGAAAGTTAGCTACATCTCCTGCTCTTAAAAATAATGGCCTTATTAAGAAGAGGTCCTCTTGAGCCCTGGAATGCAATGTTCCCCACTCATCAGTATCTGGAGCTTTAGCCATGTCCTTTTTTTTTTTTTTTTTTTTTTTTTTTTTTTTTTGTGCGTGTCCTGCTGTTGACTTAGCTGCATTTGCCTTCAGTCCAGTCATCTTTAATGACTCTCTTTGCTGGTTTGGGCAGGGTTTTGTTCTTGTTTGGTTTATAGGCCATTTTGGGGCTACCTTGGGCCTGAGTTGGGGCAGACTGGGTATTTGCCAGAGCTGTGGTCCCACTGTGCTGCAGGGTACTCTCCCTGTGTTGTCCCATGAGAAGCTTTCATTGGTGGGTAGAGCCTGCAGCCGGACAAGTTGTCTTCCCCTAACATCTAGCTGGTGGTGCAGTTGAACTGGTGTCTGTGGTTATCTTCCTCTCCCAGAAAGGAGGCATCACTTTGGAGTGTTGCTGGCCCCTGTGGAGCTGCTTGCACAATGCTAGACTTATGGAGCTACATTGAATGGACTTCTGCAGAGGAAGGTTTGGATGGGCCATGTCCACAGAATAATGAGATGGGAGGGTGCCCCATGTTAGCAAGGTGTGCTCTGGTCTGATGTGGGAAGGGACCGACAGCTGCTTTGGACAACTTGGGAGGGAGCATGTCCACAGAAAATCCTAGGAGCAGGGCACAAGCTTAGCAAGCAAGTTGGAATGTTTGCACTGGTTTCAGCAGGTGTCCCTTGGGGCAGGGAGGAAGTGACACACACAAGTTCTTTTATTCCTGAAGAAGTCTCCTAAGGATTCCTTCCCCTCCACCACATACTCTGAGATTAGTAAATAAATCTGCCTCCCATGTACCCTAGGCCTTTCTCAAACTGCAGGTTCTATGCTTTATCCCAGGGGGCTGTTTGTTATGCTGTCTTTTTAAGGGCAAACACTCAGTTTCTATTGCCCTGTGGCTTTTTAAAGTTCCTGATGTTAAGCCCCACTTATTTTAAGAACTTGCAAAGTTAAGCTCCTCTGGTTTTCAAAGCCAGATGTTATGGGGTTTTATCTTCTCAGTGTAGGTCCCCTCTGCCTGGGGTGGGGTCTTCACTTCGCCTCTCCTTTCTGTATGACAGCATTGTCTCTCCCTCCCTTCGACAGCCTCTTGGGTCAGTTTAGTTCCGGACTGTATCTCTTCCCTTCCTACTGTTTTTGATGTGGCCTCCAAGAACCTGTTCTGCAGTCTTTGGGTCATTTTTTTGGTTATTTATACTGATGTGGGTGTTACCTAGGTGTATCTGTGAGATGAGGTAAGTTAAGGATCCTCCTACTCTGCCATCTTTCCCAAAGTTCCTGGATATATCTTTTTGAATTAGTATTTTCATTTTCTTTGTGTAAATACCCACTAGTGGAATTATTGGGTCATATGGTATTTCCCCGATGAACATAGATGCAAAAAATCCTGAAAATTATTAGTGAACTATCTCTGCCTTAAAATTGGTACATTTAAGTGATTAGTATTTAAAATGATTATTGTTATAGTTGAATTCATATCAACCATTTTGTATCTCTTTTGTATATACCTGAAAGACTCCACCAAAAAATTACTAGAATTGATCCATAAATTCAGTAAAAAGTCACAGGATAAAAAAATCAATGTACAGAAGTCTGTTGCTCTTCTATACACCAATTATGAAGCAGCAGAAAGAGAAATCAAGGAATCAGTCCCATTTACAATTGCACCAAAATCCATAAGATACCTAGGAATGAACCTAACCAAAGAGGTAAAAGATCTGTACTCTGAAAACTATAAAACATTGATGAAAGAAGTTGAAGATGACACAAAGAAATGGAAAAACATTCCATACTCATGGATTAGAAGAACAAACTGTTAAAATGTCTAAACTACCCAATTGCTTTGGGTAGTATACACATTTAATACAATCCCTATCAAAATACCACCAGCATTTTTCAGACCTAGAACAAACAATCCAAAATTTGTGGACCCCCACAATAGGGACCCCCACAAAAGGACCCCCAAATAGCCAAAGCAATCTTTAAAAGGAAAAGCAAAGCTGGAGGCATTACAATTCTGGATTTCAAGCTATATTACAAGGCTGTAGTCATCAAGACAATACGGTACTGGCACAAAAACAGACATATGTAGATCAATGGAATGGAATAGAAAACCCAGAAATGCACCCCAACTATATGGTCAACTAATCTTTGACAAAGCAGGAAACAATAGCCAATGTAAAAAAGACAGTATTTTCAACAAATGGTGTTGGAAAAACTGGACAACAACATGAAGAAGATT
This sequence comes from Ursus americanus, assembly GCF_024610735.1. NCBI lineage: Eukaryota > Metazoa > Chordata > Mammalia > Carnivora > Ursidae > Ursus > Ursus americanus. The sequence goes on along the minus strand of NC_142127.1, from coordinate 67,826,458 downwards.
GAAACTGGACCACTTTTTTACACCATACACCAAAATGAATTCAAAATGGAGGAAAGACCTCAATGTGAGACAGAAAACCATCAAAATCCTAGAGGAGAACACAGGCAGCAACCTCTTTGACATCAGCCATAGCAACTTCTTACTAGACACATCTCTGGAGGCAAGGGAAACAAAAACAAAAATGAACTATTGGACTTCATCAAGATAAAAAGCTTCTGCACAAAGAAAGAAACAATCAACAGAACTAAAAGTTAACCTTTGAAATGGTAGAAGATATTTGCAAATGACATAGCTGATAAAGTGTTAGTGTCCAAAATCTATGAACAACTTATCAAACTCAGCCCCCCCAAAAAAATCCAGCTAAGAAATGGTCAGAAGACATGAATAGACATTTTTCCAAAGAAGACATATAGATAGCTAACACACATGAAAACCTCCTCGACATCACTCATCATCAGGGAAATACAAATCAAAACTACAATGAGATATCCCCCTTATACCTGTCAAAATGGCTAAAATAAACACAGGTAACAACAGATGTTGGCAAGGATGCAGAGAAAGGGGAACCCTCTTAAACTGTTGGTGGGAATGCAAACTGGTGTGCAAAGCCTTTTTCTTCTGGTGTAGTTCCAATAGTTGATTTTGCTTTTGTTTTCCTTGCCTGAGGAGACATATCCATCAATACTTGTAAAGGCCAATGTCCAAGAGATTACTACCTATGTTTTCTTTTAGGGGTTTTATGGTTTCAGGTATCACATTTAAGTCCTGAATCCATTCTGAGTTTTTCCCACCACCCCCCCCCCTTTGGCATGGTGTAAGAAAGTGGTCCATTTTTTATTTTTTGCATGTAGATGTCCTGTTTTCTCTAAACCATGTATTGAAGAGGCTCTTTCCCCATTGGATATTCTTACCTTCTTTGCTATAGATTAGCTGACTATATAAGCATGGGTTTATTTATCTTTCTGTCCTATTGCTCTATCAGTCTATCTTTGTGTGAGTATCATACTCTTTTGAATATTATAGCTTTGTAGTACACCTTGAAATCTAGGATTGTGGTACCTCTAGTTTTGTTCTTTCTCAGTATTGCTTTGACTATTCAGGGTTTTTGTGATTCTCTACAAAACTTAAGAATAGTGTTTTACTTCTGTAAAAAAAAATGCTACTGATATTTTTTTATGGGGATTGCATTGAATCTGCAGATCACTTTGGGTAATATGAACATTTTAATAATATTACTTTGATCTATGAGCATGAGATCTCTTTCCACTTGTGTCCTCTTTAATTTTTTTTTCATAAGTGTCTTAATTTTCAGAACATGTTTTTCACCTCCTTGGTTAAATTTATTCCTAGGTTTTATTCTTTTTGGTGCAATTGTAATTTGGATTATTTGCTTAATTTCTTTTTGTACTACTTTGCTATTAGTATATAGAAACAAATTTTATATATTAATTTTGTATCCTGAACTTTACTGAATTTATTTCTAACTTCTAATAGGTTTGTGGTGTTGTCTAGGATTTTCTGTATGTAGTATTATGTCATCTGCAAATAGTGGCAATTTTACCTCTTCCTTACCAGTTTTGATGCCTTTTATTTTCCTTGTCTGATTTAAGTGGCTAAGGCTCCCATTACTATTTTGAATTGAAGTGGTGAAAGTGGACATCATTGTCTTGTTCCTGATCTTAGAGAAAAAGCTTTCAGTGTCCCACCATTAAGAGGTTAGCTGTGGATATTTTCCCTGTGGCTTTTATTTATTATGTTGGGGTGTATTCCATCTTTTTTTTTTTTAAGATTTTATTTATTTATTTGACAAAGACAGCGAGAGAGGGAATACAAGCAGGGGGAGTGGGAGAGGAAGAACCAGGCTCCCAGCAGAAGAGCCTGATGTGGGGCTCGATCCCAGAATGCTGGGATCACGCACTGAGCCGAAGGCAGACACTTAACGACTGTGCCACCCAGGCGCCCCGGGGTGAATTCCATCTTAAACCACTTTATTGAGAATTTGTATCATGAATGGACAATGTATTTTGTCCAGTGCTTTTTCTGCATCTATTGAGATGATCCTTTAGTTTTTATCCTTCCTCTTTAATGTATTTTATCACAATGATTAATATGTGAAAATTGAATCATTCTTGGATCCCCAGAATAAACCCCATTTATTTGTGGGGAATAATCTTTTGAGTATATTGTTGAACTTGGCTTGCTAATGTTTTATTTAGAATATTTTGCATCTATGTTTATCATGGATATTGACCTATAGTTTTTGTTTTTATAGTGTCATTGTCTGATTGTAGATAGGGTAATTTGGCCGTGGAGAATGAGTTTTGAAGTTTTCTTTCCCCTTCAATTTTTTAAATAGCTTGAAAAGAAGAGTTATTAACTCTTCCTTAAGTGTTTGGTAGAATTCACCTATAAACCCATCTTGTCCTGGACTTTTGTTATTGAAAATTTTATGATTATGATTCATTTTCCTTCCTAGTAATGGGTCTGTTCAAATTTTGATATTTTTTTTATTATATTATGTTAGTCACCATAGAGTACATCCCTAGTTTTTGATGTAAAGTTCCATGATTCATTACTTGGGTACAACACCCAGTGCACCATGTAATACATGCCCTCCTTAATACCCATCACGAGCCTATCCCATTGCCCCACCTCCCTCCCCTCGGAAGCCCTGTTTGTTTCCCAGAGTCCACAGTCTCTCATGGTTCATTCCCCCTTCTGATTACCCCCCTTTCTTCTCCTACTGATCTTCCTACTCTTATGTTCCATAAATTAGTGAATCCATATTATAATTGCCTTTCTCTGCTTGACTTATTTCGCTTAGCATTATCTCTTCCAATCCCGTCCATGTTGCAGCAAATGTTGAGAAATCGTTCTTTTGATGGCTGAGTAATATTCCATTGTATATATATATACCACATCTTAATCCAGTCATCTGTTGAAGGGCATCTCGGCTCCTTCCATGATTTATCCATTGTGGACAATGCTGCTATGAACACTCGGGTGTATATGGCCCTTCTCTTCACTACGTCTGTATCTTTGGGGTAAATACCCAGTAGTGCAATGGCTGGATCATACGGTAGCTCAATTTTTAACTTTTTAAGGGACCTCCACACTGTTTTCCAAAGTGGCTGTACCAAGTTGCATTCCCACCAACAATGTAAGAGGGATCCCCTTTCTCCACATCCTCTCCAACATTTGTTGTTTCCTACCTTGTCAATTTTTGCCATTCTAACTGGCATAAGGTGGTATCTCAGTGTGGTTTTGATTTGAATTTCCCTGATGGCTAATGACTTTGAACATTTTTTCATGTGTCTGTTAGCCATTTGTATGTCTTCATTGGAAAAGTGTTCATATCTTCTGCCCATTTTTTTGATTTGATCATTTGTTTCTTGTGTATTGAGTTTGAGAAGTTCTTTGTAGATCTTGGATACCAGTCTTTTATCTGTAGTGTCATTTGCAAATATCTTCTCCCATTCCGTGGGCTGCCTCTTAGTTTTTTTGACTGTTTCCTTGGCTGTGCAGAAACTTTTTATCTTGATGAAGTCCCACAAGTTCATTTTATCTTTTGTTTCTCTTGCCTTTGGAGATGTGTCATGAAAAAGGTTGCTGTGGCCCATGTTGTATAGGTTGCTGCCTATGTTCTCCTCTAGGATTTGATGGATTCCTGTCTCACATCGAGGTCTTTCATTCATTTGGAGTTTATCTTTGTGTATGGTGTGAGAGAGTGGTCAAGTTTCATTCTTTTGCATGTAGCTGTCCAATTTTCCTAACACCATTTATTGAAGAGACTGTCTTTTTTCCACTGGATGTTTTTTTCCCTGCTTTGTCAAAGATTATTTGCCCAAGAGCCGAGGGTCCATTTCTGGGTTCTCTATTCTGTTCCATTGGTCTGTGTGTCTTTTTTTTTGTGCCAGTACCATGCTGTCTTTGTGATCACAGCTTTGTAGTATAGCTTGATATCAGGCAACATGATGCCCCCAGCTTTGTTTTTCCTTTTCAACAGTTCTTTGGCAATTCGGGGCCCTTTCTGGTTCCACACAAATTTAAGGGCTGTTTGTTCCAGTTCTTTGAAAAATGTCATCGTTATTTTGATTGGGATGGCATTCAAAGTGTAGATTGCTTGGGGTAGCATAGACATTTTAACTATGTTAATTCTTCCGATCCATGAGCATGGAATATTTTTCCATCTTTTTGTGTCTTCTTCAATGTCTTTCAAGAGTGATTTGTAGTTTCTAGAATGTAGGTCCTTTATGTCTTTGGTTAATTCCGAGATAATGTATGATTTTTGGTGCTATTGTAAATGGAACCAATTCTCTAATTTCTCTTTCTTCAGTCTCATTGTTCGTGTATAGAAATGCTACTAATTTTTGAGTATTGATTTTGTATCTTGCCACATTACTGAATTGCTCTATAACTTCCAGTACTTTGGGGGTGGAGTCTTTTGGGTTTTCCATATAGAGTACCATGTCATCTGTGAAGAGAGACAGTTTGAATTCTTCTTTGCCGATTTGGATACCTTTTATCCCTTTTTGTTATCTGATTGCTGTTGCAAGGACTTCTAGTACTATGTTGAATAATAATAGCGAGAGTGGGCATTCTTGTCCTGTTCCTAATCTTAAGGGAAAGGCTTCCAGCTTTTCCCCATTGAGAATGATATTCACTGTAAGCTTTTCATAGATGGTGTTTATGAAATTGAGGAATGTACCCTCTATCCCTACACTCTGAAGTGTTTTAATCAGGAAAAGATGCTGTATTTTGTCAAATGCTTTTTCTGCATCTATTGAGAGGGTCATATGGTTCTTGACTCTTTTCTTGTTGATGTGATCTGTCACACTGATCGATTTGCGGATGTTGAACCACCCTTGCATCCCAGGGATGAATCCCACTTGGTCGTGATGGATAATCCTTTTAATGTACTGTTGGATCCTATTAGCTAGGATCTTGTTGAGAATTTTGGCATCCATATTCATCAGGGATATCGGTCTGTAATTCTCCTTTTTGATGGAGTCTTTGCCTGGTTTGGGGATCAAGGTAAGATTGGCCTCATAGAATGAGTTTGGTAGTTTTCCTTCTGTTTTTATTTTTTGAAACAGCTTCAGGAGAATAGGTATCATTTCTTCTTTGAATGTTTGGTAGAATTCCCCTGGGAATCTATCAGGCCCTGGACTCTTGTTTTTTGGGGAGGTTTTTGATCACTGTTTCAATCTCTTCATAATTAATCAGTCTGTTTAAAAAATCAATTTCTTCCTGTTTCAGTCTTGGTGGTTTATAGGTTTCCAGGAAGGCATCCATTTCTTTCAGGTTGTTTAATTTATTGGCATAAAGCTGTTGATAAAAGTTTCTAATGATCCTTCCTATTTCATTGGTGCTGGTTATGACCTCTCCCTTTTCATTCATAATTTTATTAATTTGGGTCCTTTCTCTATTCTTTTGAATAAGTCTTGCCAGTGGCTTATCGATCTTATTTATTCTTTCAAAGAACCAGCTTCTAGTTCTGTTGATCTGCTCTACTGTGTTCCTGGTTTCTAATTCATTGATCTCTGCTCTAATCTTAATCAACTGCTTTCTCGTGTGTGGGTTAGGCCTGTTCTTCTGTTCCAGCTCCAGCTTCTTGAGGTGAGAATATAAAAACTGCATTTTAGATTTTTCTATTCTTTTGATTGAGCCTTATTTCTTTCAAGTTTAAAAGATTGTATCTAGATATTTATTGGCATGAAATTTTCATTGTATTCTCTTATGTCTGTCTGTGTTGGTGGTATTTCTCTTCTTTCATTTTTACTTTATCATTTGACCTTTTTTAAAAAATTAGTTTCAGAGGTAGAATTTAGTGATTCATCAGTTGCACATAACAGCCAGTGCTCTTTACATCAAGTGCTCTCCTTAATGCCCAACACCCAATTACCCCATTCCCACACCCACCACCCCTTCAGCAACCCTCAGTTTGTTTCCTAAAGTTCAGCATCTCTTATGGTTGCCCCTTCCTCTTTTTTTATTGATTAGTCTAGCCAAAGGTTTATCAATTTTATCCTTTAATAGAAGCAGCTTTTGGTTTAAATGATTTTTTTTTTTTTGGTCTGTATTTATTTCCATTCAGATATTTATTAGTTTCTTCTACTAATTTTGGGTTTAGTTTGTTCTTTTTTTTTTTTTTTTGTCCCCTTGTTTCTTTAGGTGTAAGGTTAGAAGTTTTGAGACCTCTTTTTTCTTAAGGTACCTCTGTATAGCTATAAATTTTTCTCTTAGAACTGCTTTTCTGCATCCCAGAGATTTTAGACCATTCTGTTTCCATTTTCTTTTTATCTCCAAATATTTTTCTTTTTGATTTCTTCTTTGAACCAGTGCCTATTTAGGAGCATGTTGTTTAGCTTCCACATGTTTGTGGTTTTTCCCAGGTTTTTTGTTTTTGTTTGTTCTTGTAAATATTTTTTGGCTTCATAATATTGTAAAAAGAGATGCTTGATAGGATTTTGATCTTCTTAAATTTGTTCAGGCTTGTGTTGTGGCCTAACATATGATCTATACTGGATAATGTTTCATGTGCACTCAAAAATAATGTGTATTCTGCTGATGTTGGATTTAATGTTCTGTACATATCTGTAAATGCCATATGGTCTAGTGTGTCACTCTGTATGATATATCCATTGATCTAAGTGTGGTGTTAATGTCCCTACCATTGTATTATTGTCAATTTCTCCCTTTATGTCTGTTAATGTTTATGTATTCGGATGCTTCTAAATTGGGTGCATAGATGTATTTGTATCATCTTGTTGGATTAGTCCCTTTGTCTTTATATAATGCCCTTTACAAAATGATAGTATGTTTTAAAGTCTATTTTGTCTAAGTATTGCTATCCTGGATGGATAGCATCTATCTACCATCATTTAAGGCTTCCATTTGCACATACTCTTTTCCATTCTCCACTTTAGCTTTAGGTCTGAAGTGAGTTCTTGGAACCAGTATATAGATGATCTTGTTTTTTATTCATGTCACTGTATGTCTTTTAATTGAATATTTAGTCCATTTACATTTAAAATAATTATTGATAGGTATGTACTTGTTCACATTTTAATTATTTTGTCTTTATTTAAATTTCAGTTAGCATACAGTGTAATATTAGTAATATTAGTGTAATATTTTCAGATGTTCCTTTCAGATGTTCCTTGGTTTTTCATGTATCTATTATAGGTTTTTGATTTGTGGTTACCATGGGGTTCACTTTTAACACCCTATGCCTATAGCAGTCTATATTAAGTTGTAGTCACTAAGGTTCAAACACATTCATATTTTATACCTTTTTATTCTATATATCCCTTGACTAATGTTTATAGTTATAATTGATTTTACTACTTTTGTGTCAACATATATAGTGGCTTTATAAGTAATAAATCTACACCTTTAATATATGTTTACCTTTAGCAGTGGAATTTTCTCTTTTCACAATTTTCTTCTAGTTATGGTCTTTTTTCCACCTAAAGAAGCCTTTTTAACATTTGTTGTAAGGCTGGTTTAGTGGTGTTGAACTTCATTAACTTTTGTCTGAGAAACTATCTCTTCTTCAGTTGTGAATGATAATCTTTGCCAGGTAGGTTAGTCTTATTTTTTGTTTTGTTTTTGTTTTTGTTTTTTTTCCTCCTCTCAGCAATTTTTATATATCATGCCACTCTATTCTGGCCTGCAAAGTAAACTATTACGTATCTTGGTAGCAATCACTTTGGGTTCATTTTGTTTGAGGCTATCTGTAATTCCTGGACCTGAGTATATTTCTCCCCCCAGATTAAGGAGCTTTCTAGCTATTATTTCTTCAAATAAGGTTTCTGCCCTCTTTTCTCCCTCTTCTCCTTCTGAGATCCCTATAATGCAAATGTTAGAATGCTTAGTGATATTGCAGAGGTCCCTCAACATATTCTTTTTTGATAATTGATGTTCAGCTTTTTTCTGTTACCCTGTCTTCCTGATCATTCTTCTGCATCCTCTAATCTGGTGTTGAATCCCTCTAGTCTCTCTTTTTCCTTATTGTCTCCTTCAACTCTCTTTGTTATAGTTTCTAAGTTTTCACTGAGTGCATTCACTCTCTCTTGTCCTCTGAATATCTTTTTGACCATTACGTTGAACCCTTTATCAGGCATAATGCTTATCTCCATTTCATTTAACTTTTTTCTGTGATTATTTTCCTGCCTTTCATTTGGGACATATTCCTCTGTCACCTCGTTTTGTCTATTTCTACGTATTAAGTCAGGTATACATTCTGGTCTTGAAATTCATAAAGTAGCCTTCTGTAGAAGAGATCTTGTGATGTCCTGTAGCATAATTCCCCTTGTCAGTAGAACCAGGTGCTCCAGGGGTGACTTCTCTGGGGGCTACATGCAGTCTTCTATTGTGGCTGAGCTATGATTGCTGTGGGCACACTGGTGAGTTGCCCTTCAGTCCAGCTAGCTGCAATGACCCACTTTGCCAGCAGAAGGGGCACTGGGCAGGTTTTGCTCTATGGGCTGTTGAGAGTCTTGGTTATAGCTGTTGTGGGCTCACTGATGGGCAGGGCTAGCCCTCAGCTTGGCTGTCTGCAATAAGCCACTGTGACAGCTACAGGAACATCATAGGGCAGGACTTGTTCCCTGAATAGCCAGCTATGAGGGCCAGCTACAGGAATTGCAGCAGTCTCTTTGGAATGTTGCCAGTCCTAACCATGGCTGCCTACAGGGTATAGTGGGACAGGAGTCCTTTGGGGGGATGTCTGCCAAAATGGGTAGGGTGGAACCAAAGGGTAATGCCAGGGCATGACAAGGGGTGCTAACAAGATAGGAGAAAATTAGAATTGGCTCCTGCAAGCATTCAGCTATTTAGTCTGGGGGAGGGCACAAATATTGGTACCTCCCATTACTTTTGTTCCTGAAAAAATTTTCTGTAGATCCTTGCCCCCCTGGCACATGTCCTAAAATTAATGGATATCCTTCACATAGATTCCTGGCACTTTTCAGACTGCTGCTTCTGTGCTGTCTCAGAGCAAGTATTTTAGTTCGTTGGTTCTTTAACTCCAGGAGCTTTAAAAATCAGGACTTAAATCCCATTGATTTTTCAAAGCCAGACATTATGGGGACTTGTCCTCCCAGTGCAGGTCTCCAGAGCCATGTGTGATGTTGGACCACCTCACCCCTCTGCTTGTGATGTCCCTCCCATTTGTAGTTCATTCATGCTGGAGCTTTGGTTCCATTTCACATCTTTGCTACTCCTACCCTTTTCTATATGGCCTTCACTCTATGACTAGCTGTGGAAGATCTACTCTTCCCATCTATGTGTTTTCCCATTTAGTTGCAATACATGTAGTTGTTGCCTCAGTGTAACCATGGGGCAAGCGAGGTAAGCCTAGGATCCTCCTACTCTGCCATCTTCTCACCTACTTTGCTTTTGTTGCTGGGTTTGAAGAGTTTTTTCATAATTTGGAAAACAGTCCTTTATCAGATGTGTGTTCTGTAAATATTTTCTCCCAATCTGTGGTTTATCTTTTCATTCTCCTGACATTCTTTCATAGAAGAAAATTTTTAAATTTTCATAAAGTCTAGTTTATCAATTATGTATTTTATGTAATGTGCCTTTGGCATTATCTCCAAAAAGTCTAGAATTGCCATGATTAAAGGTCATCTAGATTTTCTGTGTTATCGTATAGGAGTTTTTGAGTTTTAGATTGAGGTCTGGGATTCATTTTGATTTAATGTTTGCGGTCTATGTCTGTGGACATCAAGTTCCAACACCATTTGTTGAAATGGTGGAAATTATTTTGTAGATGCATATGTCTTCTGTGGTGATGTGTTTGTTAAGGTCTTTTTAAATTGAGTTTTGTTTGTTTCCTTATTTTGACTTTTTTTTAAAGGATTTATTTATTCTTAGAAAGAGAGTGGTGGGGGGGCAGAAGGAGAGAGAGAATCTCAAGCAGACCCTCAACTCAGTGCAGATCCATATTTAGGGCTCAATCCCATGACCCTAAGATCATGACCTGAGCTGAAATCAAGAGTCAGGTGCTTAACGAAATGAGCCACCCAGGTGCCCCTATTATTTTGACTTTTTTAAAAAAGATTTTATTTATTTATTTGACAGAGAGGTAGAGAGTACAAGCAGGTGGAGCAGCAGGCAGAGGGAGAAGCAGGATCTTCCCTGCTCCCCACTGAGCAGAGAGCCCGATGCGGGACTGGATCCCCAGACCCCAGGATCATGACCTGAGCTGAAGGCAGCTACTTAACTGACTGAGCCACCCAGGTACCCTTATTTTGACTTTTAAAAGTAATTTGTATATTTTGGAAAGCAGTCCTTTATCAAGTGTGTCTTTTGCAAATATTTTCTCCCACTCTGTGGCTTGTCTTTTCATTCACTTAACATCTTTACAAGAGTAGAAATGTTTAATTTTAATAAAGTCTAGCTTACCAATTATTTCTTTCATAGATTGTGCCTTTGGTATTATATTAAAAAAAAAAAAAACCATGCCATACTCATGGTCATGTAGGTTTTCTTCTATGTTACCTTCTAGGAATTTTAGTTTGTGTTACCTTCTAGGAATTTTAGTTTGTGTTTTATATTTAGATCGGTTACATATTTTGATATTTGTGAAGGAAGTGAGGTCTGTGTCTAGATTCCTTTTTGTTTATTTTTTGGCATGTAGATATTTAGTTATTCCAGCTTACTTTTGCTCTTTTGTCAAAGATCAGTTGACTATATTTATGTAGGTAACAAGTTTTAAGCTAATTTGGAAATAAAAGTTTGTCTATTCATTCCTTTATTTATTGATGAAAGCTCCTCTTTTCTTCATGTAGATACAAATTTCTGATCTATTTGATTTTCCCTGTGTGTGAAGAATATTTTGCAACATTTTCTGTGGAACAGGTCTGCTGAGAATGCCTCTCTTCTATTTTTGTTTGCTTTAGAAATTCTTTATTCTCTTAAATTTGAAGAATCATTTCACTGGCTCTAGAAATCTAGGTTGGTGGGTTTTTCTTTTAAATATTTCACTCTTTCTTTTTGCTGGTGAGGTTTCTGAAAAATGTGATTTCTTTTTTAATCTGTTGAAAAGATATAAAACACATTTGCACATCATCCTTGTGTAGGGGCCATGCTAATCTCTGTATCATTCAAATTGTAGTATATGTGCTGCTGAAGCAAACCCTACTTGTTTCTTTGTTGGTTGTGTTTTCCCTCACCCTGGCCTTTTCCTTCAGGATTTTCTGTTTCTCTTTGGGTTTCAGCATTGCCAATATGATTTGCCTAGATATGGATGCTTATTTTTTTGCTTGTATTTATGATGTTGACATTCTTTTAGCTCTCTTGCTCTGTGGTTTGATGCTTGTCATTTGGTTTGCAAATTTCTCAGCTAATTTAAAATTTCAAATATTTTTCTAATTTTTCATTCTGATGTGTTACACTTTTTAATGTTCTCCTATAGTTCTAGGATACTCTCTTTCTCTTTTTTCTTTATGTATTTCAGTTTGGAAAGTTTCTATTGCTCTATGCTCAGGTCCACTTATTATTTCCTCAGGCATGTCAAGTATATTTGTGAGACCATCAAAGGTGTTTGTCATTTTTTTATTTCTAGCATTTACTTTTGATTTTTAGGTTACATAAACTCTAAGATGGAGGAATCTTTATCTGTTCTTGCATGCTATTTACAGTTATTTTAAATTTCCTGCGTAATTTACACCTGTGTTATATCCTAGACTATTTGATGACTCCTTCTCTCTTCAGTGTTTTTCTTGCCTTTAGGAAAGCCAAACATGTATTAAGGAATAGAAATTGAGGTAAATAGGTCTTTGAGAGGATTTATGATATTTGACTAATTATTTGGTTGTATATATAAAGGTACCAGAGACTTTATTTTTGTGTCCCCTACACCCTTGCAAGAAAAACAAGGAATCTTTCTTAGATTCTCACTTTTAGAACTTACTTGATGGGATTCCTGGAGGTAAAGCTGATTAAAGTGTAGGGTCTCCCAGAAGTTTGTCATTCTTATACTCGTCCATACTCAGCTGCAGAAATGCATCAAAATTAGCATTTATGCTCCTTCCAGTTTATAGCTCCAGTGGCTTCTGTTCCAGGTGGGCAAAACTCAGAAAGTCAGAAAGAACCTGACTCCAGATTAGCAGTTTGCCTTCCAAAGTCTGTTCCATGGTGAGTACTAAAAAAAATTGATTTGTATAGCTTTTTTCTTATAATGTGAGGAGTGACAACCTCTAAGTCACTTACATGGTATAGCTGCAACTAGTTCTTGGGTTTGAATTAGTGCTACTTTGAGTTTTAATCCCTAGGGACTAAAGAAAGGAATAAAAAGCATTTTCTCCTGATAAGTTGCTTTACCTCTCTGTCTTAGATTACTAATTTTAAATCAGGGATAATATTTCCTGCCTTATAGAATTGTTAAAAGGATTAAATTAAATGAGACAGGTATTAATCACAATTAGTGGCAGCATGTTACATTAGTTTTTCCACAAAGGTCCTATCCATATAAATATTTGCAGACAAACATATACTGGCCCCAGTTCTACCAGAAGGCATAGGTATAAGCATAGGCATTTACCATACCACACTTCTCTGTACTTCTTAGAAATATGGGTAGGGTTATTCTAAGTGACACAAGGGAATTTTTCTGGTCTAAGGAAACATTTTGTACCATACAGTTACTCTAAAACAAAGAAAATCCAGAATGAACACAAAGAGACTTGTAGTTGAAAGTTATGTGATAAAGTGTAATTTTACGTACTTCAATCATAGAATATTAGTCATATTTTGAAATAATTCCTATGTTACCAAGACCTTATCATAAGGCAGAAATTTTGGTTTTCTGTGTATTCAGATATTTTCCTTACTGTACTAAAATCAAAGAGAAGTTTGTTTTATTTGATTGTGCTATCTAGAAAAGTAGTGCTATCTAGAAAAGTAGTTTGATATTTAATATGATCTGTTATAAAACATAACTTTCACCTTTAATTATCTTTTAGACTCAAAATATAATCAGTTGCTTTTTAAATACTAAAAGGCCAAAGATGGAAGATAATCATTTAAAAGTATATTTGTAGAAATTATCAATTTGAAAAAAAATATTGTGACATCTCTCCCACCCAATTTAAATTTAGTTATAAGTGAAGCTATATGAAGAAACTAATGACATAAATGGAAGGTGTAGTTAGTAATCCTATACTTAGAGAACAGTATTTTACATCTGCAGGTCATTCAGGCCTCAAATATTTGTGGTAAATTTTCCATCACTTATATTATGGGTTGAATCGTGCTCCCCTGTATTTATATGTTTAATTCCTACCACCCAGTATCTCAGAATGTGACTCTATTTGGAGGTAGATCCTTAAAGAGGTGATTAAGTTAAAATGAAGACATAATGCAATATGCCAGGTATCCATATAAGAAGAAATTAGAACACAACATATACAGAGGAGAGACCACGTGAAAGTATAGTGAAAAGACTGCTATCTACAAGCCAATGAAGGAGCAGGCTTCAGAAGGAACCAAACCTGCCAACTGCTTGATCCAAGAATTGGAGCCACCAGAATTGTGAGAAACTTTATTTTCTGGTTTACACCATCCACTCTGTGGTACTTTGCTATGGTAACCCAGCAAACTAAATATCTAATAAGAATAAAAAAGACATGAATACAAACATTACAATAGAAAATCCGAAAGGCCAATGAGTATTTGAAAAATGTTCAAATTCATCAGTAATCAGGACAATGAAAAGCAAGAATGAGACAGAACTTCACAATTATGAGACTGACAAAAATTTAGAAGATGAAAAATGTCAAGTGTGGCCATGACTGTGGGGAGTTAAAAACCTTATTGTGTAAGCTACTGTAACCTGACACAAGTATTTAGGAAAGTAATCTGACACAATTTAGTTGAAGTACAGGCATTCCCTATGGCTCAGCAATTCTGCTTGTTGATCTAACCCAAGGAAATTCTTGCACAAGTACAAAAATAACATCTAATAATGCTCACCTTAGTAAAATTTGTGGTAGCAAAATGTTGAGGGTAATTTGGCTGTTCACAACTTGTGTCATAGGTATGTAGAAGCACCATAGAGGAGTTGAAAGCAACAGGTTAGACACATACATAGCAACCTGCATGTAACACAAAAAAATGTTGAGTTAGTTCAATATGTGGTATGATAATACTACCATATAATTAGAAAAATATATGTACATTAAGCAAAAATGAATATTTTTAAAGAACAATGAGATAAGTGAATATTAAACAATAGTTTCCTATGAATGTAGGAGAAGGAGAGTGGCTTTCAAAGATACAAAGGATAATATTTTTTTAAAATAAACACTATAAAAAGATATATATCAATATAAAAAGATACGTATAAAGTGTGAGGCTTTTTTAATCACATGATTCATATATAATTGTATAAGGAAAACATATAGGTTTTAGAGTGTTTATGTTTGGCACATTGTAAAAATCAAATATTTAATGAATTTATAAGTGAGTGAATGAATAAATGGATGGATAGATGAATGATTATAACAAAATACTTCCTATAACACATGTGCTATTGGATACTGTTACTTTCTTTCCATATGTCAAATTAGTTAATCATCACATCCCTAGAAAGTGGCTACTATTAATAACCCTGTTTTACAGATGAAGGAACTGTGACAAAGAGAGATTTTAAAATTTAGCTAAAGGCATAGATCCAGAAAACAACAGAGTGTGGTTGTTAGACATTATAAGGATACCCATCAACACCCCCCAAGTTGTTCAAGAAAGTAAGAGATAAATATTTAAATGTTATGAATCACCAAATAAAAAGCAATACCCATGGATCATCCAGGCTAATTTGGGGGGGGGGGTTCTATTTGGATAGGGAAATATGGAAATTGCTGTCTTTGGCTAAAACACTACAAACATGGAGTAATTTTATAAAACTATAGTAATATAAATTGGTTTCTAATAATATAGTATTATATATTTACTCTTTATCTTAATTTGAATAAGAATTTTTACCCTTGGAGGGAAAAAATAAAACAAGATGAAATCAGACAAAGCATAAGAGACTCTTAAGCATAGATAACAAACTGAGGGTTGCTGGAGGGGAGGGAGTTGGGGGAATGGGGTAACTGGGTGATGGAGGGCACGTGATGAGATGAGCACTGGGTTTTATATAAGACTGATGAATCACTGACCTCTACCTCTGAAATTAATAATACATTATATGTTAATTGATTGAATTTAAATTAAAAAAAGAGACCCACTTCAAAAATAAATTTCCTTTACACAAATTCAAAATTAAGAATATAGCAACTAAAAATAAAAAAAATTGGTCCTATCCTGGAAAATAATGTATATCTAATAGAAAATAAAATATTTTAGAAGTATAAAAAATAAATTTTACCCTTGAATTTATCGTTAGACGTCAAAATTCTAGATTATTTTTCATAATGCTTTACTAGTTTATTAGGATTGCCATAACAAACTACCACAGGCTGGTGGCTTAAAAAATAGAAATTAATCTCTCACAGTTCTAGAGGCTGGAAATCTGAAATCAAGATGTTGGCAGGATTAGTTCCTTCTGAGGATCTGTGAAGGAAAGATAGATTTATCTTCTCAGCTTTGTAGATGACCATTTTCTGCCTGACCATTTTCTTCCTGTGCCTCTTTACATTAGCTTCCCTCTATGTGTATCTGTGTCCAAATTTCCTTTTTTTTTTATAAAGAACACCAGTCATTGGATTAGAGTCCACCCTAATGACCCCATTTTAATTTTATTGCTTTTGCTTTTATTATTATTACCCCTATTGCTAAATAAGGTCGCATTCTGAAATACTAGAAGTTAGCATTCCAACATTTTTACCTTTTTCTTTTCTTTTTGGCAGTGGGGACATAATTCAACCCATAACAAATGCCTATAATCTTATTTTCTTTGATAGTGAGGTCATGCTTGTGCTATTTATTTTTGAAATAGTTTTAATGTTTTATACTTAATTTATAATGACATTTACCTAGATATACCTTGTGCTTTTTATCATTTGTTTTGTTAAGAGGGGGTGGGTGAGGTAGGATGATATATATTTTTCCCAATAGTGACTGAGAATTAGCTATAATGTTATTATACTTAAAATATTGTAAATAGGGAATTACATGTGGAATATGTTAGAGTCAACATGGGTTGTCTTCCAGTCCCAGAATTGCAGACTATTGCTATGCAAAATTTCTTTGGTTTTGTTTTGAATTGAATTGAATCTTATAATCTGGTTATTATAGTCCTGGCACTAATATAAGCATTCATAGATTTATATGGTCAACATTGAATTCAGTGGGTAAATATTTCAATTATAATAGTTAGAATAATTTTCTTAAGGATTATTTTTCAAGATTTGATGATATAAAACCAAATAAGATAAATTTAATGTACCCAAGGTCCACTAATGAAAGGATAGACAGGATAGAAAATGGCCCAAAGAAACTGAATATTAGGAAAACATTATTTTTTCACTTTGGTTCTCAAAAACAATCATTAGAACAAAGCAGCTGGTTTTGTTCTATTTTGATTTTACAGATGGGAATTGAACAAAATAAATGTCTAAGTTTGGACATCTCTGTGCCAGAAATTTAGATTTTTACAGTGTGTCTCTTTCTTTAATAGGGCCCAGACTCCCTGAACAGAAGGCAATTCCTATAACTGGGATAAAGGAAAAATACAGATACTAGAAAACACAGGTAATATTAACTGTGTCTTGAGAGCTGTTGAATGTAGCTTGTTGAAGGCTTATTTAAGTTAAAAGTTCATAAACAAAAGCAATTTGTCATTTAAGAAAAATCATATGCAAGTAAAAATATTAGAACAGTAGCCATTTATATACACACACTCACACACACAATTGTCACATAAAAGAAAATTAGGATAAAAATTTGGTCCACAGTCAAGGGCAATATATTTGTAATGGATTTGTTTGAAGTTTGAATAACATGTTTCGGGATTCTCTATACAGAACAGGTTCAACTATACTGTTGCTTTGATCTTCTTGCCCAATATTTACATATAAGTTGTAAAACATCCCTAAGAGTCTTAGGACCTCACATTCACCTATTATTTAATTTCTTACTTGCAATGAATTAGTTTAAGTTTTAAATCATTATACTTTTCTTGTACATCCTGTTTTCTTTCCTCTGCCAGCTTATGTTTGGAAATATTCCTTGGTTTCCTCATTATTACATCCCTTCCAGACACACAATTTAGAAAACACATCCACATATATATATGTGTGAGAGGAAAGAAAAAAAATTGATTTATATTTTTGGTATGTCTTGGCCTTAGCCATCAGCCTCTAAAACTCATATAAAGAAAGATTTTTGTTCTTAATACAATTTTTTAAAGATTTTATTTAAAGATTTTATTTATTTTTATAGAGAGTGAATACAAGTGGGGGGAAGGGGCAGAGTGAGAGAGAGAAGAATCCCAAGCAGACACACTGAGCACGGAGTCCCATGCAGGGCTCAATTTCATGATGCTCAGATCATGACCTGAGCTGAAATCGAGTCGTCAGATGCTTAACTGACTGAGCCACCTAGGCACCCCCACTAATACAATTTCATTCCAAAATTTTTAAAGTCAGTCTATCCTTCTTAGCATTAAAGGACAGGACTATGTAACTTCCACCAAGCTACTATATATATATATATATATATATATATATATATATATATATATATATATATATATATATATATATATTTTATTATTGAGAGAGAGTGACAGCACAGGTGAGGAGGAGAGGGAGAAGCAGGCTCCCTGCTGAGCAAGCAGTCTGATGTGGGTCTTGACCCCAGGACCCTGAGATCATGACCTGAGCCACCCAGGCACCCCTTAAAATTTCATGTAACATAAATTAGGTGGAGATTGAAGATAGTGGAGTAAGAATCTCCAAGAATCAGTCCTTCTAACAAAACATCTATTGAGTTTGTAAGATCAAAATCAAATCTTAAAATTTCAATACTAGCCAAACACTAGCATCTAGGGCATTGTTTTATTAAAAAAAAGACTGGTACGTTTTGGTGAATTTTGGTGTGGTTTACTATTACCAGCCTAGGCAATAGGAACTTTGATATCCAAAAATTGGGTTTGTTTATATGTTTTGATCTCTCTGGTGATTCACTGAAGGCCTGGAAAAAAGGTAGGTTATTGTCTCAATCACCTGTGTCACAAATGGATTCTGAGGCAGTATCTGTTGAAAGAGTTTAAAGATAAAGAACATCTTTATTATTTTCTCTGATTATTGCATCCAGGAATTTAAGGAAATCTCTGTGAGGTCACTGAGAGTTATCTCTAGCCTGTAGAGATAACTGAATGAAGGTTTTAGTGACTCCACCTGAAAAAATAATGGACTTTGCAAAAATAATCTCACTAAACAGACAAATGAAGTTCCCTCCCCCCAAAAAATATTAGCAACAGCAAGAAAATTACAAAACATAAAAAGAAACAGGAAGGTATGTATGTTCCAATCACAGTGGAGGCAAAAAAATATTGACAGCAGTCATCCCCAAGGAAGCTGCATCATTGGACTTAACTAGACAAAGACTTTAACTGTATTGTGTTTTTAAAAATAAGCTGAAGAAAACAACTAAAAGAGCTCAGAAAAAAAGAAGTAGAGAATATCAATAAAGAAATGCTAAAAAGGAGCTAAATAGAAATTGTGGAGATGGAAAATACAATAGTATAAAAAATACAATAGTATAAAAAAGACATTCACCATAGAGATTCAACATCAAATTTGAGAAAATACAAAAAAGAATCAGAGAACTTGAAGAGTAGGCAATTGAAATCATGCAGTCTGAAGTGCAAAGTAAAAAATGAACAAAGCCTAAGGGAATTTATGGGATATGCTCATGCAGGCCAACATACACATGCTAAGAGTTTGAAAGAGAAGACTGAAAAAGAGAAAGAATGAATCAGGATTCCATCTCCTCACCTATGGAACAAATGTCCTGGCAGAATCTATTTTGTAACTTTGGAGTCAACTGAAGTTTTGAACAGTAAATTGCGGTTAATTTTGGTCAATTTCAACTTTTTGCACAGTAACAGTCCTATCAGACAGCCATGCACATGTTCCTGGCACAGCTTCCACACAGTGTGATGGAGCCAGGGTAGGCAAAAAAGACTTTGTCCACCAGTATCAGAGATCTGTACTCTTCTGATTGCTGACTCTGATTTAAGAAGTTCAGACAGTGTCTCCACCCTGCCAACACTCCTTGATGTGGAGAATCCATTCAGTCATCTCCTAGGTTATTTATACTATTGTGTGTGTTATCTAGTTGTATCAATGGAGCATTTTAAGCTTAGGATTCTACTCCACCATTTCCTTCAGAAGTCCAAAATTTCACCATTTTTAAACATCAAACACAAAAGATGACACTTATGCAGGAAATAAGGAACAAAAACGTCTCTCATTAGTAAGTAAATATAAATGGACTAAACTCTCCAAACACTGTGTTACCTATGAGACTTAAACAAACAGGTTGAAAGTGAAAGGATGAGAAAGGATATACCACACAAATAATAGCAAATAGAGGGGAGGTGGCTATACTAATATCAAACAAAATAGATTTTAAATCAAAGTTTTTATGAAGTGAGTTATATAAATGAGTCAAATACAGCAAAAAATTAAACATTTACACATCTAATAACAAACCATTAAAATATGTGCAACAAAAATTAGTATAAATGAAGGAAGAAATAGACAGTAGTTGGAAGCTTCAATAACCCATTCACAATAATGGATAGAGCAACCAAATAGAAGATATATTAAGGAAGCAGAGAACTTACACAACAAACAAACCAACTAGATCCAACAGCAGATCTACTACAGCACATTGATGGATGAATGGATAGCAAAATGCATAAGTACAATGAAATATCATTTAGCTTTGAAATAGAAGAAAATTCTCTGGTTGCTGGGAAGATGGTAGAATAGGACGATCCCGAGCTCCCTCATCCTATGAACACACTGACAGCTACATGTATTGCAACTTCCCCTGCAAACAACCTGAGACTGGCAGAACGGATCTTCCACAGCTAGTCATAGAGAGAAGCCTTGAACAAAAAGGGTAAGAAGGACAAAGAAACATAAAGAACCCAGGGAAAAACTGAGAACTTTTCCCCTAAGGTCAGGAACATAGCAGGGATGTCCACTATCACCACTGCTGTTCAACCTAGTACTAGAAGTTCTAGCCTCAGCAATCAGACAACAAAAAGATAAAAAAGGCATCCAAATTGGCAAAGAAGAAATCAAACTCTCACTCTCCAGATAACATGATACTCTATACAGAAAACCCAAAAGATTCCACCCCAAAACTGCTAGAATTCATAGGAATTCAGCAAAGTGGCAGGATATAAAATCAATGCACAGAAATCAGTTGCATTTCTATACCCAAACAATGATACAGAAGAAAGAAATTAAGGAGTTGATTTCATTTACTACTGCACCCAAAGCCATAAGATGCCTAGGAACAAGCCTAACCAAAGAGGCAAATGATTTGTATTCAGAAAACTATAGAACCCTCTTGAAAGAAATTGAGGAAGACACAAAGAAATGGAAAAACATTCCATGCTCATGGGCTGAAAGGACAAATATTCTTAAAATGTATATGCTACATAGGGATTGTATCAAATGTGTAGATTGCTCTATCAAAATACCATCAACTTTTTCACAGAACTGAAAAGATCCTGAATAACCAAAAGAATATTGAAAAAAGAAAACCAAAGCTGGTGGCATCAATATTCTGGACTTCAAGCTCTATTACAAAGCTGTAATCATCAAAGACAGTATGGTACTGGCACAAAAATAGACCTATAGATCAATGGAACAGAACAGAGAAACCAGAAATGGACCCTCAACTCTATGGTCAACTAGTCTTTGACAAAGCAGGAAACAATATCCAATGGAAAAAAGTCTCTTCAACAAATTGTGTGGGAAAATTGGACAACCGCTTGCAAAAGAATGAAACTGGACCATTCCCTTATACCACACCCCAAAATAGACTCAACATGGATGAAAGACCTAAATGTGAGACCAGAATCCATCAAAATCCTAGAGGAGAACACAGGTACCCACTTCTTCAACCTTGGCCACAGCAACTTCTTGCTAGACACATCTCCAAAGGCAAGGGAAACAAAGGCAAAAATGAACCATTGGCACTTCATCAAGATAAAAAGCTTTTGCACAGCAAAGGAAACACTCGACAGAGCCAAAACACAACAATATACAATGGAATACTACTCAGCCATCAAAAAAATAAAATCTTGCCATTTGCAACAAGGTGGATGGAACTAGAGGGTGTTATGCTAAGTGAAATAAGTCAATCAGAGAAAGACAATTATCATATGATCTCATTCATATTTGGAATTTAAGAAACAAAACAGAGGATCAAGGGGAAGAGAAGAAAAAATAAAATAAGACAAAGTCAGAGAGGGAGACAAACCATGAAAGGTTTTCATAGGAAACAAACAGGGTTGCTGGAGGGGAGGGAGGGTGGAGGGTATGTGTTGTAATAAGCACTGGGTATTACATAAGACTGATGAATCACAGACCTATACCCCTGAAACAAATAATACATTATATGTTAATTAATTGAATTTAAATTTTAAAAAATTGTAGGAAGAAAAAAGAAAGAAACATCAAGTACCAAACTCCTGGTGAAAATAACTACAAATGGGAGGGACAAAAAAAGCATGGAGGAACAAGGGGATCAGACCTCATACCAAGCACTCTTGGGTTAAGGTCTTGTGTTGACAAGGTTAGTCTTCATAAGGCCTGGCATTGAAGATCAGTATGGCTTAACTTTGGCAGAGGGCAATATAAAACTGAGTTCCTAGCCTTAAAGAGCCAGCAGACCAAATAATTCCATCTGAGATGAGACACAAAGAATTTTACAAGGCCCTGGAATAAATGTGAAGGAGATTTACTGACTAATTTTAGGATGGCGTAGAAGGGGCAGAGATTTGCAGGAGTTTTCTTTGAGACCAGAGGAGCTAGTGAACACCATTTTTTTTGCCCTTCCCTAGCCTAGATAGCTAGACAATGGTGGGGGCCAGTGATAACACTCTTCAACTACACCGCTAGCACATAAGCCATGCCACAAAGCTTCCCTGGGGCTTGCCCCACCTGCTTCAGGTGACCAGGGGAATAGTGCTATATGCAAGGTTATTACTTTCAAACCAGGAGACTAACTGGCTCATCTATACCTAGAAACAAACACAGAAATTTAGACAAAATGAGGAGATAGAAGAATATGTCTTAAATTTAAGAACAAGGCAAAACCACCAAATAAAAGCTAAATGAAACAGATATGTTAAAAAAAGAGTTCATGGTAATGGTCATAATGCTACTTACTAGAGAAAAGAGTGGAAATACCCAGTGAGAACTTCAACAAAGAGACAGAAAATTAAAAAAACAAACAAAAAAAAACCCAGCCAGTCAGAACTTGAGAATACAATAATTGAAATAAGAAATAAAGTATAAGCGATCTACTGATTAGAAGATACAAAAGAATGGATTAGCAATCTGGAAGTGAGGGTAATGGAAGCAACCAAGCTGAATAGTGAAAATTTAAAAAAAATTAAAATTAAAAAATGAAGATAGGTTAAGACATAGGGATTCCATTATAGGAGTCTCAGGAGAAGAGAGAGACCTGGGAGCAGAAAACCTATTTCAAGAAATAATAGCTGAAAAGTTCCCTAACCTAGGGAAGGAAACAAACATCCAGGTTCAATATGCATTGAGAGTCTCAAACAATATGAACCCACGGAGGTCCACACAAAGACACATAATAATAATTAAAATGACAAAGATTAAAGAGAAAGAGAAAACAGTTACATGTAAGGTAAATCCCATAAGTCTATCAGCTGATTTTTGAGCAGATATACTGAAGTCCAGAAGGGAGTGGTGTGATATATTCAAAAACCTACAACCAAGAATACTCTACCTGGCAAGGTTATCATTCACAATCAAATGAGAGATAAAGAGTTTCCCAGACAAAAGAGAGTTAAAGGAGTTCATCCCCACTAAACAAGTCTTAAAAATGTTGAAAGGATTTCTTTAGGTGGAAAGAAAAGGCCATAACTAGAAAAAAATAGTGAAAGGGAAAAATTTTACTGGTAAAAGCAAAGATAGAGTAAAACGATTAATCTCTTATAAACCCAGTACAGATATTAAAGCACAAAAGTGGCAAAATCAATTATAAATAATTACGGATATACAAAGTAAAAAGATTAAAAAAAAGGACAGCCACATGCAGAAGAATGAAACTGGACAATTTCCTTACACCATACCCCAAAATAGACTCAACATGGATGAAAGACCTAAATGTGAGACCAAAATCCATCAAAACCTTAGAACACAGGCAGCAACCTCTTCGACCTCAGACACAGCAACTTCTTGCTAGACACATCTCCAAAGGCAAGGGAAACAAAGGCAAAAATGAACTATTGGGACTTCATCAAGATAAAAAGCTTTTGCACAGCAAAGGAAACAGTAGACAAAACCAAAAGACAACTGACAGAATGGGAGAAGATACTTGCAAATGTCTTATCAGATAAAGGGCTAGTATCAAAATCTATAAGGAACTTAATCAAACTCAACACCCAAAGAATGAGTAATCCAATCCAGAACTTGGCAGAAGACATGAACAGACATTTTCCCAAAGAAGATATCTAAATGGCCAACAGACATATGAAAAAAATGCTCAACTTAACAAGTCAGGAAATGACAGAAGTTGACAAGGATGCAGAGAAAGGGGAACCCTCCTACACTGTTGGTGGGAATGCAAGATGGTGTAGCCACTGTGGAAAACAATATGGAGGTTCCTCAAAAAGTTAAGCTGCCCTATGACCCAGCAATTGCACTACTGGGCCAAAGATACAAATGTAGTGATCTGGAGGGGCACCTGCACCCCAATGTTTATAGCAGCAATGCCCACAATAGCCAAACTATGGAAAAAGCCCAAACGTTCATCAACAGATGAATGGATAAAGATGATGTGGTATATATAAAATGGAATATTACACAGCCATCAAAAAATGAAATCTTGCCATTTGCAATGACATAGATGGAACTAAAGGGTATTATGCTAAGCAAAATAAGTCAAACAGAGACAATCATTATATGATCTCGCTCATATATAGAATTTATGAAGCAAGGCAGAGGATCATAGGGGAAGGGAGGAAAATATGAAACAAGATGAACCCAGAGAGGGAGACAATCCATAAGAAACTCTTATTACTGGAGGGGTGGGGGTATAGGAATGGGGTAACTGGGTGGTGGACACTGGGGAGGGTATTGTATTGTAATGAGAGTGGGTATTACTTAAAACTGATGAATTATAGACCTGTACCCCTGAAAACAAATAATACATTATATGTTAATTTAAATAATACACACACGCACACATAGCATCCTATATAAAACTTAGAGGACAGTAAAAATTGTTTTCAGAATGTGTTTGAACCTTAGTGAACATCAACTTAATATAGACTGCATACACATTGGATATTGTATATGAGTTCCATGGTAACCATAAACCAAAACCTTTAATATATGCACAAAAACAAAGAAATTCAAGCATAACACTGAAGGAAATCATTAAACCACAGAGGAAAGAGAAAGGAAAAAAAAACAGAAAATAACTATAAAAACAGTAAGAAAATTAACAAAAAGGGAGTAAGTTCATATTCATCAATAAGTATTTCAAATGTAAATAAACTAAATGCACAATCCACAGATACTGTGTGACTGAATCCCTTAAAAAAACCAGACCCATCAATGTTCTGCCTACAAGAGACTTACTTCAGACCTACAGACACATACAGACTGAAAATGAAGGGATAGAAAAAAAATATTTCATGCAAATGGAGACAAAAAAACACCCACAAGTGTAGCAATACTTAGACTTTAAGAGAAAGACTCTAACAAGAGACAAAAAAGTTCATTACATAATGATAAAGGGATCAATCCAACAAGAGGATATAACAATTTTACATATCTGTGCCCAGCATAGAAGCACCTAATAAATATGGACAGATTGGTAATACAGTAATAGTGAGAGACTGTAATACCCACTTACATTAATGGAGAAATTCTCCAGATGAAAAATCAATAAGGGAACAGTGACTTTGAATGATACATTAAACCAGGTGGAGTTAACATATACATACAGAATATACATTCTTTTGAAGTGTTCATGGAACAATCTCCAAGATGGATCACATGTTAGGCTACAAAACAAGTCTCAAATTTTAAAAGACTAAAATCAATTACAAGAAAAAAAAATGTAAGAACAAAAACTCATGGAAGCTAAAAGACATGTTGCTAAACAACCAATGGGTCAATGAAGAAATCAAAGAAGAAATCACATACTTGGAGACAAATGAGCATGAAAACACAATAGTCTGAAATTTTGGGGGACACAGCAAAAGCAGTTCTAAGAAGACAGTTTATAGTGCCACAGACCTAACTCAAAAAAAAAAAAAGAGAGAGAGAGACAGAGAAATCTTGAATAAACATTTTGACCTTACACCTAAAGTTCAGAACCAAAAAAGAGGGACAAAGCCCAAAGTTAGTCCAAGAAGGAAAATAATAAAAATCGCAATAGAATAAAGCTGATGCTTTGAAATCAAACAATATTCATAAACATTTAGCCAAACCAATCAAGAAATAAAAGACTCAAAATTAGAAATGAAAGAAGTTACAACTGACACTGGAAATAAAAAGGATTATAAGAAAATACTGTAAGAAATTAAATGTACAACCTAGAAGGATAAATTCCTACAAATGTATTTTATGAGACTGAATCAAGAAAAAAATAGAATATCTGAACAGACTAATTTCTAGGAACAAAATTAAATCGGTAATCGAAAAACTCCCAATAAAGAAAGGTCCAGGACCAGATGGCTTCACCTGTGAATTCTACCTAATATTTAAAGAAGAGTTAATATTATCCTTCTCAACTTATTCCATAAAGTAGATGAAAGGGAGCTTTAAATTCTAAGAGGCCAGCCTTACTCTGATACAAAAAACAGACACTACAAAAAAAAAAAAATAAAATTACCAATTAATAACCCTGATGAATAAATACGTATAAATTCTCAACATAATATTAGCAAATCAAATTCAAAACTACTTTCAAAGGATTACTTACCAACGTCAAATGAAATCTATTCTAGGGATGCAGCAGTATTCACAAATCGATGTGCTGTACCACATTAACAAAGTATACATCTCAGTAAATGAAGAAAAACCATTTGACAAAATTCTATATCTACTCATAATAAAAATTCTCAAAGTGGGCTTACAGGTAATGTATTTCAGCATAATAAAGGACAAATATGAAAAACAGAGCTTTTTCTCCAAAATCAGAAACAAGACAAAGATGTTCACTCTCACCACTTATGTTCAGCATGGCTCTGGATATCCCAGCCACAGCAATTATAAAAGAAAAAGAAATAAAAAGCAACTAATTTGCTAAGAAAGAGGTAAAACTGTCACTATTTGTAGATGATATAATACTATCATAGAAAGCCCTAAGTACTCCACCAAAAAACTATTAGAATAATAAATGAATTCATTAAAGTTGCAGGATATAAAATTAATATACATAAAATCCATTTTGTTTCTATACAGTAATAATAAAATAGAAAGGGACATAAAACAATGCCATTTACACTTGCATTAAAGAAAGTAGAATATCTAGGAATAATTTTAACCAAAGAAGTGTAAGACCTGCACTCAGAAAAGTGTAAGACATTGATGAGAAAAATCAGTGGTGACACAAATAAATGGAAAAATATTCCATGTTCATGGACTGGAAGAATACTGTTAATACTGTCCATACTATGTAAAGCAATTTACAGAGCCAATGCAATCCCTATCAAATTATCCATAGTGTTGTTTTTTTTTTTTTTTCACAGAGCTAGAATGAAAATCCCAAAATTTATATGGAACCATAAAAGATCCTGAATAGCTAAAGCAATCCTGAGAAAGAACAAAACAAGACAAAAAAACACACACAAAAAAAACAGAAGTATCACAATCCAAGATTCCAAGATATATTATAAGCTTGCAGTTATTAAAATATTATGGTACTGGAACAAAAATAGGCATATGGATCAAAAGAACAGAATTGAGTACACAGAAATAAACCCATGCATATGTGGTTAATTTACCTATGACAAAGGAGGCAAGTATATACAATGGGGAAAAGACAGTCTTCAACAAATGGTGCTGGGAAAGCTGGACAGCTACATGCAAAAGAATGAAACTGGATCATTTTCTTAACACCATACACAAAAATAAACTCTGAGTGGGTTAATGACCTAAATGTGAGACCTGAAACTGTAATACTCCTGAAAGAAAACATAAGCCCTAATTTTTTGGACATCAACCTTGGCAATATTTCCAGATCTAGCAATTCAGGCAAGGGAAACAAAAGCAAAAATAAAAACTTGGGACTACATCAAACTGAAAAGCTTTTGCACAGAAAAGGAAACCAACAAAATGACAAGGCAACCTACTGAATAGTAGAAAATATTTATAAATGATATATCCAGTAAGGGATTAATATCCAAAATATATAAAGAACTCATATAATTTGATGCCAGAGAAACAATCTGATTTTTTTTTTAAAAAGTGGACAGAGGACCTGAATATAGATTTTTTTCCAAAGAAGACCTGCTGATAACCAAGAGACACATGAAAAGATGACCAAAATCACTGATCGGGGAAATGCAAATTAGAACCACTATGAGATATCAGCTCACACCAATAAGAATGGCTAGTGTCAAAAAGAAATTACAAGTGTTGAAGAGGGATGTGAAGAAAAGGGAATCCTTGTACACTATGATGGGAATGCAAATTGGTGCAGCCACTATGGAAAACAGGGCCCATATTTAAAAATAGTGTATTATGCACTTAAAATTTTAAGGCGTTGGTCTCTGGTTAAGTGTTCTTACTTCAATAAAACTTAAAAAAATTAGATTTCTTAAAAATAAAAAAAAATGCATCAAACAACATTATCAAACAAATAAAAAGACAACTTATGGAATGCAAAAAAATGTTTGCAAATCATATCTAATAAGGGTTAATATTTAGAATGTATGAAGAATTCTTACAATTGAATATTAAAAAGACAACGCAATTTAAAAAATGGGAAAAGGATTTAAATAGACATTTCTCTCAATGTGATTTACAAAAGATTTTATTGTGTTTAGTTAGCCGCTGTATAGTACATCATTAGTTTTTGATGTAGTGTTCAAAGATTCATTAGTTATGTATAACACCCAGTTCTCATCACAACATGTGCCCTCCTTACAAATGATTTTTTAAAAGATCTTTAACATCATTAAGAGTGCCTGGGTGGCTCAGTCAGCTAAGCATCTGCCTTTGGCTCAGGTCAGGATCCCAGCATCCTGGGATTGAGCCCTGTGTCTTGCTCCCTGCTCAGCGGGAGCTTTCTTCTCCCTCTCCTCCCCACTTGTGCTCTTTCTTGCTGTCTCTGTCCCTATTTCTGTCTATCTGTCTCTCTCTCAAATAAATAAAATACTTTTTTAAAAAAATTAAAAATAAAAATAAAAGATGTTAAGCAGTATTGATAATTAGGAAATATAGTTCAAATCCCATTGAGATACCACTTCATACCCACTAGAAAGTCTATACTAAAAAGGACAGAAAACAAGCATTGGTATAAATGTGGAGAAATAAGAACTCTTATACATTGCTAGTGTGAAAGTAAAATAACAGAATCACTGTGGAGAACAGTTTAGCAATTCTTCCAGGACTTAGAAATAGATTTAACATATAATCTGGCAATTCTGCTCCTTGGTATATACTCAAGAGAAATGAAAATGCATATTCACGTAGGAACTTATACATGAATGTTTACAGTAGCTTTATAATAGCCAAAAGGTTGAAATAACTCAAATGTCCATCCGTAAATGTATAAGTGTACAGATTTTGGTGGATACAATGAGATATTACTTAATCATAATATAGCATGAAATATTAATATATTTTACCATTTGGATGGACCTTGAAAACATTATGCTAAGTGAAATAAGCTGGATACAAAATGCCACATTTTGTTTGATTCCTTTGAAACAAAATATCCATAATAGACAAATCCATAGAATCAGAAGGCAGATTAGTGGTTGTGAGGGCATGGGGCAATGGGCTACAGGAAGTGATTACTTAATGGATATGGAGCATTCTTTTACAGTGATAAAAAAGTGTTCAAACTAGAGATGGTGGTTGCACAGAATTGCAAATGTACCAAATGCCACTGAATTGTACACTTTAAAATGGTTAACTGTGTGTTGTGTGAATTTCCATTAAACACACACATGCATTCACTTAAACGTGCATGAAAATGTGAATTAGACTCTCAATTCTTCAATCTTAAGTTTTATACACTTTCAGCTTCTGGAAAATAGCATTGTTGAAAACATGCTTGCTTCTTGAAAATTATGAGTTAAAAATATAAGGTTCATCCAGATCTTCTTTGGGGTTTATAAAAGTAAAATATATTAATCTAACACTAACATGCCTATGTTATAAGCCTATATTTCCTGAAACGCTTCAATTAAAATTTTGCTGATAGAAATTGAAAAATATGTAATGAGAAATAGCTTCATTTTAAATTACTAAGATTTGTTAGGTATTTTCTACTTTTCATATTCAACTTCTCAAACCATGCATGCCTTCCTTGAGCCAAATAATTTATTTGTATATTCTTATTTTTCCATTACCAATAATTCAATTAAACATAGCCTTAAACACAAATTGTCTTGTTCTCTGACTTATACTTATTTGAAGGTTAATGTAAATGATCTATTTAATACTATTTTCTGAAATAATATCTTCATATGCTCTATCTCAGGCTTCTTCTCAGGAAGGCTATGGCACTTCAGGGAGTTACCTGATCTATGCAAAATGAGCATGAAGCTGTTGCTGTCTTGTTAGCCTATAGGGAGCGACAGAATGAACACCAGGTGCATCCTGTGGTAAGTTTTTGAGTACTGTTCCCCTTTATTTGGAACCATATGACAAACTTGAAATGTACTAAACATTTTATGACAGATACTGAAATAAATCAGGGATTTTTTTTTCTCAAAAAAAGGAAAGTAGTGCGAAGGGAAAGAATTTACAATGAATAGCCATGGTGCATTAGGGGAGAGAATGCTCACCATTATCTTGATTCCTTTTTTTTTTTTTTCCTACAGTATTTCCCACACTTAAATACCTTTCCTTCCAGATTGTTTTAGGAAAGTCTAGTATTCGTGACATAACACATGTCAGGGCAAGGTCACACATAACAGGATGCTTGAAGGAGTACCAATGGACTGGGGAATATAGATTTTAATATCAACAGGTTCAAGTTGCTGACAGATTGGACATACTTGCTAAGACATCTGATCCCACAGGAAAAGTGCATTTCAGAAATTGATAGCTGATCTGACTGTTCTAGTGTACTGGGAAAAGGAAAGGAAAAAGAGTATGTTAAGGCTGAATGAACTTGTAGTTTTCTGATTAAATTTTGTGATTCTGCTTGGTTTTAATTATTAAGAATGTATAATAAACTAAGATAAAAATTAAAGCAATTTTTTTCCATAGAACCTGATTATGTTTTATTTATCAAGCTGGTGACATAGATATAGGAGTATACGAATTTATTAGTTGAGATTTTGGTCTATGAAAGAATAAGACTTCTATGTAGGCCCTTCAAAAAATACATATCCCAGATAAATATTTCCATAATTATGTCCAATACAGTGTCACCATTACAAGGAAAAGATTGTGACAAAACACATAAATATTTTTTCTCTTGAATATAGTGAACCTTAAAGCAGATATCATGTCTCTTAATAGTTTTTTTTTTCCAGTAAATTCCTAAGAATGTTTCTAAAGTAAGAAAGATTCCATCAAAGATGAGGAAAGCAAAGATGAGAACTGTCATTGAGAATTAATGCTAATACAAGGTTTTGAGTGAGGGTACTGATTAATTTACAAGAGGAAGGAAGTTAGTTTTAGAACACATGACAAGATATTTAGGGGTTTTCCTTGAGTCTTTATGTTCAAGAGTAAATTTTTTTTCTCCTTTCTATAGAACTTGCAAAAACCCAAAAATAAAAGCACTTAACATATCAAAAGATTTTTATAAATTCAAATGACAAAACATTTATATTCAAGTGTCATACAGTTCACTCTGTCCCCTTTATAACTATAACTATAACTATATATATATATATATACACACATACACACACACATATATATGTACTTATATACATATGTGTATACCCATATAAATAAAATTTTTACTATGTAGTAAATTTTATTTAGAATGAATAAAAAATCCTTTTAAACTAAAATGTAAAAAGTCATTGTATCAAGATTTTTTATCGAAATGCTTTAAGATACTACTTAAGACCTAATATAATATTTCAATGGCTACTTAAAAAGAAAACCTTGAGCACTGTTGGTATGTGGTAGAGCAGACAGAAAACTACATTATAAAACCAATCATTTTAGTAATCTACATGATTTGGAGATTGTTGCCTGGATCATATAACATTGTGCTCTGTCAGTAAATTGGAATAAACCTTAAGATCTGGTTTTAATTGTAGCGACTCTGGTTATACATCTTATATAATAAGGTTATCATTTTCATTTAACTCATTTAAAGGGCAAATACTACCTTACCTTTCACATAAATATAGTAGTCTCTCCTTATCCATGGGGGGTATATGTTCCAAGACCCCCAGCTGATGCCTGAAACTGTGGATAGTAATGAGCTCTATATATACACCATGTTTTTTTTTCCTATACACACAGACTTATGGTAAAGTTTAATTTATACATGAGGATTGGTGAGAGAATAACAATCACTAATATAAAATAGAACAATTATAACAGCATAATTAAACTTATATGGATGTGATTTCTCCTTCTCTTAAAAAACATCTTAAAACTACTTACCCTTTTCCTTGTGATGATGGGAGATAAAAATGCCTCCATGATGAGGTGAAGTGAAAGGAATGACATGCATATGAGCACTGGGGTTCTACTGACCTGATGATTCATCAGGAGGATTATCTGCTTCTGGACCATTGTTGACTGAGGGTCACTGAAACTGTGGAAGGCAAAACCACCAGTAAGAGAGTGCTATGGTATTCCCCATTTCAAAATTCTGCTTGACCTTTTGCCCCCACTTCAATTGTTTTGACTCTTCCATACTTGAACTTAGATACAGAAGGGGAAACTGTAGTATGGAAATAGGGTGCCCAGATAGTGAATGTAGAAAGTTTTGTCCTAATCCTCCTTCAAGATGGCACAAGCAAGTTTGGGAAAAATTGGAAAGGCATTTTAGCCAATTTGGATATTTATCTACTCTTCTTAAAAGTACTTTTGGGAATCATAATGAACATTTATTTCTCTGTCGCTATCAACTAGACCACTTTTTTTTTTAAATGTTATTTAAAAGATATGTTAGACATAATTACAGAGAATAAGTTATTTTCAATTTCAAAATATTGAGGGCAAAACCATACTATTTCCTTTCTTAACCTTTGGTCAGATTTGTAATATCACCTTGGAGCTAAATATAAATCCTGTCATTTAAAAATATTACAAAAGATTTTCAAAGAATTTTCGTGTTTTTTTTTTTAAGATTTTATTTATTTATTCAACAGAGATAGAGACAGCCAGCGAGAGAGGGAACACAAGCAGGGGGAGTGGGAGATGAAGAAGCAGGCTCATAGCGGAGGAGCCTGATGTGGGGCTCGATCCCATAACGCCGGGATCACGCCCTGAGCCTAAGGCAGACGCTTAACCACTGTGCCACCCAGGCGCCCCAAAGAATTTTCGGTTTTTTAAGAGTTTTTTTTAAAAACTAAAATGTATTTTTATTTCCGTTTTTTTTTTCCACTTTGTCCTTTGCCGCCCCCCACCCTCACCCCCACCATTTACCTTGGTATTACTTTCCTATCTCTGTTGTTTTTCTGTCTCTCTTAAAAATATCTTACATGGTGACAGAGAGATGTTAAAATTTTACACACACACACATATACATGTCAGAAATAACAATAAATCCATATGTCAAATACCCTTATTGTTAATGCTGACTTCCAAAAATAAGTCTCTTAGCACATTCTTCTCATGTTTCCCAATCTACTATTTAACCATTTTTTCCCCTTAATGTTCTGAACTTTTAGTGAAACCTAGTATCTGCTCTTATTCTCTTCAATTCTCTCTTTACTATGGAGAGAAGAGGGGAGGAAATATGAATTCAAGGATTGCATCTACCATATTTAAATAACTTTTCTTAACCAGTGTCTAAATCCTGATACCCATAAGCAGGCTTTATATGTTTTGCATGTATGTCCACAGTTAGTTGTTAAATGAGTACACTGACATTAGAGTCAACGTAAGTATGCATAGTTTATTTTACTTTTACTTTTTAATAAATAATGTATTTTTATTTTCAAGGCAAAATAAAAAGTTCAATACTACATTTTATCTAAATTTAAGAACTCCAAAGAGTCTCATATAAAGAAAGTAGGAATGATCTAAAGTGTGAGCTGAGCTTATTAACTGGAAATACATAAGTGATTTAAGTTTTTGAATAACAATTTTTTTCTAACAATTTAATATAGTTAATGAAATATAATGATCATTTCTACAGCAAGAATTATAATTTTAGACAAAGAACATTTGTGTTATTGATTATATTCCCTTCAAGATCACTCCCATTCCTTCTCAGTTGCCTCTTTAAAGAAAGCACCCTTCAATAATAACTGATCGTCTGATTTTCCAGGTTATATTTTCACCCATCTATTTATTGTACCACTAGTTCATTAAAAGAATGCACAAAACATCTTCTTAATCCTACAGATATATGTATGTGTGTGTGTGTATATATATATATACATATATATATATTTATATTCATTTTTTATGTTGGTAATTCTTAAAATTTACACATTAATCTTTTGTTTCAGAAGTAACTTTGGGATATACTAGATTATAAAATTTAAAACATAACATTTTTAAATATTAAAAAATATTAATATACAAAAAATAAGCAAAATAAACCATTATCATATTTAACATTTCTGTTAATTCAAGAGAGCATCTTGTTCCCTGAAATTGGTCATAGATAACTCCTGAGATATTGATTCCAGCATCTTATAATGAAGGTTCTGTTTTACTTAGATATTAGACAAGTATTACACAAACAAATTGAGATCTGTAGATGCTGACAGTGCCTGCAACAGACATTCACATATTACCAGGCTAATTTTTAAATGGTAGATCCTTTTCTAAATACTAAGACTTAAGAGATACAGGAATTTATCAGACTCAAAAGAGTGCCACAAATGTGATAAGATGGAGTTGAGACGTTTGTTTTTATTTTGGGTAACAAATTATTTATTAAAACTCTAACATGTTGTGAGAAAAAATCCAGGGAAGACAAAATTATTTGACCTGGGAAGTTCACTGAATATTGCTTGATGGTTGATGTGTTTCCTTGGCAACCTCAGACCTAAGCCTCAGAGTTCACTTATTTGTGAAAAAGCATTACTAGCATTGCAGTTTTTTTTCTGTAAAATATAATTCAATGAACAAAAGTGTTAATCTAGATATTTGAGAAAAAGTTTTCAGTTAATTAAAACAAAAATAAAAAACATATAACCTTATATTTTACACCAACAGAAAATATAACATGAAGATTGAAAAATGTGTTTTGGTTTAGACACTTACAGAATAGGGCAGTGTACTGAATCTACCTTCTGTTCTACTACTAAGCCTCATTGGTTGTTTTCCGAAAGACTAATTTAAAAAATTTTTTGTAGGGGAAACTGGGTGGCTCAGTCAGTTAAGCATCCAACTCTTGATTTTAGCTCAGGTAATGATTTCAGGGCCATGGGATAGAGCCTCTCATTTGTCTCTGTGATCAGCATGGAGCCTGCTTAAGATTATCTCTCTCCCTCTGCCCCTCCCCCTCCTCTCTCACTCCCTCTCTAAATAAATAAATAAATGAATAAATAAATAAATGTGTGCGTGTAGTATTTATGCATCTCCTGGTTATAGATGTCAAATATCTATAGGAAAAATTTTACTCATCTTTAATTAAAATAATAGCTATTAAGTCTCTGGTCATACATTTTCAAAGTCATGGTTAAAGAAGCATATATATGATATTTATTAATAGAGTTAATGCAATCTAAATATCAAGATCAATGAATGTATAAGAGATAAAGACCAATGAACCACAAAAGTCTGTGGAGCTGGTTGAGGATACTTACTCTACATATGCTTACTTAGCAGTAACTAGTTTCTGAGGCTGATGCTAATTATAGGAAGCAGTTTACATTGAAATAATTGAGAAAAAATGCATGAGAAGGCAATGAGTCATGTCTAGGGGGAAAAAAGTTTTAAAGATGTTTAGTAGGATATGCAGTTTACTCTAAAGCTGGAGCAATTTCAATATAAATCATTGGTCCCATAAACAGACATTTTCAGGTACTTACAGGAAGCTTCAAAAGTGTTTTTTTTTTTAATTGCAAAGTGGATCTGTGTCATTATTCACAAAATGATAATAAGGATATAACTTTCCATCCATCTATGACAAAATAGTGTTACTTTAATCTGAAGATATTATGTTTCAAAATACAGTAATGAGTAAAATGTGAGCTCAAATTACATTTCAGCAGTAGCACCATGCTTCATTTAAAATAGTAATTCAGGAATATTTCAGAAAATTCAATTAATATTTTGTATAATATTATCTCAGTTATGGAAACAAACATAATAATAAAAATGACAATATTAAGCCTCACTTGTTCTATAAGAGAGGAAAATGATGGATTAGAGCATAACATGAAAGGAAATTATGGATTCTACAGTTCAATGTAACAATGCCCAAAGTCAATAACTGAGGCAGTATATTCTAAGAAGCATGCACTGAGCGTCCTAGAGTGAATAAGACATTGGTATTGCTCAAACAATGCTATTATGAGTAAATACTAATGATGAAACAGAGCTAATTTTTTTAAAAAGTTCACCTCAAAAATATTAATTCCCTCTTTACACACAAACTATCTGAACAGTTCAATACTTTTTATAATGTCTGTGAAAATAGAGCCAGACCATGTGTCTACAATCTCACTGGATTAAGGAAGCATTTTTAAGCTACATGCTACATAACACAAAGCATAGTTTATTAATAAAGGTGGGGAAAAATGCAAAAGCAAAAAAAAAATGATTTCTTGAGTCATTACTGGGTAGATGGAGAAAAAAAGGGCAAGCAGAATGGATTATTCACAGACTAGGTCCAGTTCAATTTGTTTCATATATTGGAAATGCAGGTAAAGTTTCATTTGAACAAAAATTTCATGGTTGAAAAAATAAATGCTCTATTAAAAGACATCAGGTAGTCTATGATAAATCACAAGCAAGGAGATAGATCATCAGTTATTAACATAATTTGCCAAGATAATCACTTTGGGGAGTATGCATGTTTTTGGACTATTCTGAATTATAGGTCAGGCAGTCATAACAAAGTTACTTAGAAATTTAGTTAACATTTTAACACATAACAAATATGTAAGTAGGTGATTTCACATGGAAATGAAAATTCCTTATGTTATAATGATTTTTTGAATGTCCACCCAATCCAGGTGCCTGAAGTGAAGAACTTGAACTCTGTTGCAGATTTGAATGTAATCGTTTCAGACCTTGTGTTCTTGTCATGTAGCACACATTACTATTTTACACCAAAAAGAAACAGTTGACATCATCAGTTCCTTTTTTTTTTCCCCCTAAACAATGACACAGCTTTCTGGCTGCCACCATCTTCTTTTTATTTATTGCTATCTGAAATAATCTTGCCCTAATTATTCAATTTTAGTCTTTGTCCCTTTAAATGTTAAAAAGAAGTTTAGAGTTTCTGCTTATCTTATTCACTTCTGTATCTTCACCCAGAAGAGTGTCTAGCATATTAGTAAGCAGTTAATACATTTTGTTGAATGAATGAATCATTATGACCCATTTGATTTATAACTTAAAATCACTACACCTTAGCATCATAATCTGCATAAGTAAGACTGGAGAGAAAGAAAATCGTATTAAGTGTTTAGATTTTATAAAACACAAAACTGTAAATTTGTGTTTAATACCCAAATATTTGGAGCAAGTGAGAAAAGCTAAGTGAAAGAGAAGAAAACTAGTATTAAACACCAAAAACAAAATATTTCAGTATGTAAGGAGTCTGGAGATAAATGTTATTTCCATGGTAAAAGTCTGTCTATGAAAGTTTTATTTGGTTATGGACAAATTGCAAGCAGGCTGAGGTGGATATCAACAGTCAATAGCAACATCCTTTTTACTATAAACACACTAACACTGATATAAATTAATTAGAAAAATAAATTAGTTTTTAATCAAGATCATAATCACACTGGTGCTCTGCTTTAAGAAACTTTGTATAAAAAATTTCAAGCTAATATGTTAGCCTTGCTAAATGATTTGAATAAAAATATATGTAAGTTTTTGGGGAGGAGTCCAAGATGGCCAAGAAATAGGAGACCTTAATTTCATCTGGTCCCAGGAATTCAGCTAGATAGCTATCAAATCATTCTGAACACCTATGAACTCAATGAGCAATCTAAGAAAAGAATAGCTGAAACTCTACGAATAGAAAAATGACTACTTCCTGCAAGGTAGGAGGTTCAGAGAAGTGAATCTGAGGTGGTATGTGAGAAGATTAACCACATGGAAGGGAGCCTCTGTAAGCTGGCTACTGGCAAGTGATAAGCAGTAGAACACAAAATCAGAACTTTTAGAAGTCTGCTCCAGTGAGGGTTGTTGCTCAGGTGGCTAACCAAGGGTGGAACACTAGCTGGGACAGTGGTGTCTCAGGATTCTTGGGGTCACAGGAAGACCAGGGGTGTTTGAGTGCAGCAGAGCTCCCAGCATCAGAGTGGGGAAGCCAGCTGCAAACAGTGAGCCCAGGAGTGGGCTCTCAGCTCAGGGTTGCCATAAAGCACAAATGACCATACAGTCTGGTGACTCCTTTCTGAGCAGGGGCCAAACAAGCAGCAGACCTGGTGATATCCCCCTTCCTCCAGCATGCCACAAGAGTCTTCAGGGTTTGAAGACTACAAACAGGGTCTTGTCCCTGAGATACAAACACTGGGTCACAGGGTGAGCATAGATTCCGTC
The DNA here is from genome assembly GCF_024610735.1 of Ursus americanus. Lineage (NCBI taxonomy): Eukaryota > Metazoa > Chordata > Mammalia > Carnivora > Ursidae > Ursus > Ursus americanus. Next base: position 67,788,200 of record NC_142127.1, on the reverse strand, counting down.
CAGAGAACAGGGAGACAGGAATGATTGACTTCTTTTTTCTGAGGATGGACTGAGGGATGGGGATCCAAGCTTTCAGCTCTGAGGCTGGAGATTGGGAAGCTGTCATTTTCATTCTCATTCTCTAAAGTGGCACAGAAAGCCTTCAGGGGGGAGGAGTTAAGATGGCGGAGGAGTAGGGGACCCCTTTTTCAGCTGGTCCCCTGAGTTGAATTGGATAGGTACCAGACCATCCTGAACATCCATGGAATCAGCCTGAGACGCAGGAAGATACATCTGGATCTCTACAAATGAACATCTCCAGCGATGAGTATTGAGGTATGAAGCGGGGAGCCGTGAAACCTCGCACAGATATCGGAAGATAAATAGAAGGGGGGAAGGAGCCACTACGTTCTGGAGCCAGGAAGCAGTAGCACTTGCACTGGGGAGTGGGCTGACTGGCAGACCGGCACCCAAGCGCGAGAGAGCAGACTGAGACCATGAGCCAGGGAATGCGCATGACCAGTCTGAAAACCGGAGTTCCAGAGTGTGCGTGAACCACACTGAAATCGAGCTTCAGAGCGTGCGGGGGTGGCTGGCGGCTGGCGGTGTTAGAAACACAAAGGACAGAGCTGTGCTGGCCCTGGAAGTGAGGGCTGGGATGCTGGGTGTGGGGCACATATCCCGGGACAATGTAGGGTTTAGCAGCACCAACAGAAACAGAGTTAAAGTGGCCAGAAGAGCCCACTGGAGAACAGTCCGCGATCCCTCTGTTCTGAGACAGAGGCTGGGATTCAGCTATTGCTACTCTGACTCTCAGAAGAGGCACAGCAAACTGCCAGGGAAAGCCACCAGAGAACAAAAGCCTGGAAATACCAGCTCACAGTGTGCCCATCCCCTACCCCCCCGCAGGGGACACGGAGACTCTACCCAAATAGGGTTGCCTGAGTATTGGCGTGGCAGGCCCCTCCCCAGAAGGCAGGCTGAAAAATCAAGAAGCCCACATCCCTAAGGTCCCTATAAAACAAGTGCACACGGCCTGGGTCCTGGTCAATAACTTGGGCTCTGGACAACCCCGCAACCTCTCCTCATCAGAATGACGAGAAGGAGAAATCCCCCCCAGCAAAGGAAAAACAATGAGTCTGTGGCCTCTGACACAGAACTAATGGATGTGGATATAACCAACTTATCAGAAATGGAGTTCAGAGTAACAATGGTCAAGATGATGTGCAGACTTGAAAAAAATATTAACGAAAATATTAACGAGAATATAGAATCTCTAAGGGTGGATATGAAAGCGAATCTGGCAGAAATTAAAAATACTATGAATCAAATGCAGTCAAAACTAGATGTCCTGATGGCCAGGGTGAATGAGGCAGAAGAACTTATCGGTGAATTGGAGGATGGGTTAATAGACGAGAAAGCTAAAACAGAAACTTGGCTCAAAAAAACTCCAGTTTCAAGAATGTAGGTGATGGGAGATTACTGACTCAATGAAACATCCCAATGTCAGAATCATTGGCATACCCGAGGGGGTGGATAAAAACAGAGGTCTAGAAGAGATAATTGAACAAACTGTAGCAGAAAACTTCCCTAATCTGGCAAAGGAAACAAGCATTCATGTCCAAGAGGGAGAGAGGACCCCTCCCAAGCTCAGTCACGACAAACCTAGGCCACATCACATCATAGTGCATTTCGCAAATATTAGATCCAAGGATATGGTATTGAAAGCGGCCAGGGCAAAGAAATTTCTCACGTAACAAGGCAAAGGTATCAGAATTACGGCAGACCTGTCTACACAGACCTGGAATGAGAGAAAGGGTGGGGGGTGGGGGGCATTTTTAAAGCACTTTCAGAGAAAAACATGCAGCCAAGGATCCTTTATCCAGCAAGGCTGTCATTTAGAATTGATGGAGAGATAAAGAACTTCCAGAATCGTCAGTCACTGACCAATTTCGTAATCACAAAACCAGACCTACAAGAGATATTAAGGGGGGGTTCTATAAAGGTAAAAAGGCCCCAAGAATGATACAGAACAGAAAGTCACAATCTATAGAAACAAAGACTTTACAGGCAACATGGCTTCATTAAAATCATATCTCTCAATAATCACTTTCAATGTAAATGGCCTAAATGCTCCCATAAATGCCACAGGGTTGCAGATGGGATAAGAAGACATGACCCATCCATTTGCTGTCTACAAGAGACTCATTTTGAACCTAAAGATACATCCAAACTGAAAGTAAAGGGATGTAATACCATCTTTCATGCCAATGGACCTCAGAAGAAAGCTGGGTAGCAATTTTCATATCAGACAGATTGGATTTTAAACTAAAGGCTATAGTTAGAGATACAGAAGGGCAATATATTATTCTTAAAGGATGTATCCAACAAATGGATATGACAATTATAAATATATATGCCCCCAACAGGGGAGCAACTAGATACACAAGTCACCTCTTAACCAGAATAAAAAGACATATAGATAAAAGTACGTTAATAGTAGGGGACCTCAACACTCCGCTACCAGCAATAGATAGATCACCTAAGCAGAAATCAACAAAGAAACAAGAGCTTTGAATGCCATACTAGACGAGTTGGACCTCATAGATATATATAGAACACTACACCCCAGAAACAAAGAATACTCATTCTATTCTAGTGCCCATGGAACATTCTCAAGAATAGACCATGCTCTGGGTCACAAAACAGGTCTCAACCGATACCAAAAGACTGAAAATATTCCCTGCATATTCTCAGACCACAATGCTTTGAAATTGGAAGTCAACCACAAGGAAAAAATTGGAAGAAACTCAAACACTTGGAGATTTAAGAATCATCATGCTCAAGAATGATTCGATAAACCAGGAAATCAAAAATCAATATAAACAATTCATGGAGACCAACGAGAATGAAAAACAATGGTCCAAAACCTATGGGACACTGCAAAGGCAGTCCTAAGGGGAAAATACATAGCCATCCAAGCCTCACTCAAAAGAATAGAAAAATCTAAATTGCAGTTTTTATATTCTCACCTCAAGAAGCTGGAACAGCAACAGAAGAACAGGCCTAATCCACGCACGAGAAAGCAGTTGATCAAGATTAGAGCAGAGATTAATGAATTAGAAACCAGGAGCACAGTAGAGCAGATCAACAGAACTAGAAGCTGGTTCCTTAAAAGAATAAATAAAATAGACAAGCCACTGGCAAGACTTATTCAAAAGAATAGAGAAAGGACCCAAATTAATAAAATTATGAATAAAAAGGGAGAGGTCACAACAAACACCAATGAAATAGGAAGGATTATTAGAAACTTCTATCAACAGCTTTATGCCAATAAATTAAGCAATCTGGAAGAGATGGAGGCCTTCCTGGAAACCTGTAAACTACCAAGACTGAAACAGGAAGAAATTGATTTTTTAAACAGACCAATTAATTATGAAGAGATTGAAACAGGCAAAAAAACCCACAAACCTTCCAAAAAACAAAACGCCAGGGCCTGATGGATTCCTGGGGGGAATTCTACCAAACATTCAAAGAAGAAATAATACCTATTCTCCTAAAGCTATTTCAAAAAATAGAAACAGAAGGAAAACTACGAAACTCATTCTATGAGGCCAATCTTACCTTGATCCCCAAACCAGGCAAAGACCCCATCAAAAAGGAGAATTACAGACCGATTTCCCTGATGAATATGGACGCAAAAATTCTCAATAAGATCCTTGCTGATAGGATCCAAAAGTACATTAAAAGGATTTTCCATCATGACCAAGTGGGATTCATCCCTGGGATGCAAGGGTGGTTCAACATTCGCAAATTGATCAGTGTGATACGTTATATCAACAAGAAAAAAGCCAAAAATAATATGATCCTCTCAATAGATGCAGAAAAAGCATTTGACAAAATACAGCATCCTTTCCTGATTAAAACCCTTCAGACTGTAGTAATAGAGGGTACATTCCTCAATCTCATAAAAACCATCTATGAAAAGCCTACAGCAAATATCATTCTCAATGGGGAAAAGCTAGAAGCTTTTCCCTTAAGATCAGGAACAGGACAAGGATGCCCACTCTCGCCATTATTATTCAACATAGTACTAGAAGTCCTTGCAACAGCAATCAGACAACAAAAAGGGATAAAAGGTATCCAAATCAACAAAGAAGAAGTCAAACTGTCTCTTCACAGATGACATGGTACTCTATATGGAAAACCCAAAAGAATCCACCCCCAAAGTACTAGAAGTTATAGAGCAATTCAGTTATGTGGCAGGATACAAAATCAATGCTCAGAAATCAGTTGCATTTCTATACACGAACAATAAGACTGAAGAAAGAGAAATTAGGGAATCCATTCACAATAGCACCAAAAACCATACGTTATCTTGGAATTAACTTAACCAGAGATGTAAGGGATCTATATTCTAGAAACTACAAATTACTCTTGAAAGACATTGAAGAAGACACAAAAAGATGGAAAAATATTCCATGCTCATGGATCAGAAGAATTAACATAGTTAAAATGTCCATGCTACCCAGAGTAATCTACACTTTCAATGCCATCCCGATCAAATATCAATGACATTTATCAAAGAACTGGAACAAACAGCCCTTAAATTTGTGTGGAACCATAAAAGGCCCCGAATCGCCAAGGAAGTGCTGAAAAGGAAAAACAAAGCTGGGGGCATCACATTGCCAGATTTCAAGCTGTACCACAAAGCTGTGAACAGAAAGACAGCATGGTACTGGCACAAAAACAGACACATAGACCAATGGAACAAAATAGAGAACCCAGAAATGGACCCTTGGCTCTTTGGGCAACTAATCTTTGATAAAGCAGGAAAAAACATCCAATGGAAAAAAGACAGTCTCTTCAATAAATGGTGCTGGGAAAATTGGACAGCTACATGCAAAAGAATGAAACTTGACCACTCTCTCACACCATACACAAAGATAAACTCCAAATGGATGAAAGACCTCGATGTGAGACAGGAATCCATCAAAATCCTAAAGGAGAGCATAGGCAGCAACCTCTACGACATCGGCCACAGCAACCTTTTTCATGACACATCTCCAAAGGCAAGCGAAACAAAAGAGAAAATGAATTTGTGGGACTTCATGAAGATAAGAAGCTTCTGCACAGCCAAGGAAACAGTCAAAAAAACTAAGAGGCAGCCCACGGAAAGGGAGAAGATATTTGCAAATGACACTACAGATAAAAGACTGGTATCAAAGATCTACAAAGAACTTCTCAAATCAATACACGAGAAATAAATAATCAAATCAAAAAATGAGCAGAAGATATGAATAGACAGTTTTCCAATGAAGAAATACAAATGGCTAACAGACACATGAAAAAATGTTCAAAATCATTAGCCATCAGGGAAGTTCAAATCAAAACCAAACTAAGATACCGCCTTACGCCACTTAGAATGGCAAAATTTGACAAGGCAAGATACAACAAATGTTGGAGAGGATGTGGAGAGAGGGGATCCCTCCTACATGGTTGGTGGGAATGCAAGTTGGTACAGCCACTCTGGAAAACAGTGTCAAAGTCCCTTAACAAGTTAAAAATTGAGCTACCCTATGATCCAGCCATTGCACTACTGGGTATTTACCCCAAAGATACAGACATAGTGAAGAGAAGGGACATATGCACCCCAATGTTCATAGCAGCATTGTCCACAATAGCTAAATCATGGAAAGAGCTGAGATGCCCTTCAACAGATGACTGGAATAAGAAGATATGGTCTATATATACAACGGAATATTACTCAGCTATCAGAAAGAACGATTTCTCAATATTTGCTGCAACATGGACGGCACTGGAGGAGATAATGCTAAGTGAAATAAGTCAAGCAGAGAAAGACAATTATCATATAGTTTCTCTCATCTATGGAACATAAGAACTAGGAAGATCGGTAGGAGAAGAAAGGGATAAAGAAGGGGGGGAAACAGAAGGGGGAATGAACCATGAGAGACTATGGACTCTGAGTAACAAACTGAGGGCTTCAGAGGGGAGGGGGGTGGGGGAATGGGATAGGCTGGTGATGGGTAGTAAGGAGGGCACGTATTGCATGGTGCACTGGGTGTTATATGCAACTAATGAATCATGGAGCTTTACATCAATAACCAGGGATGTACTGTATGGTGACTAACATAATATAATAAAAAAATATTATTAAAAAAAGGAAAAAGAAAGCCTTCAGGGAACAAAAGCCACAAAGAGCAAACCAGAGCAGATTATTTAGCCTGGCCGCCTGGCAAGGGCAGTACAATTCCATTCAGGGCAAAAACACTTGATCAATGCAACAGACCCCTCCCCTGGAAGATCAGCAAGAACATCTAGCCAAGACCAAGTTTACCGATCAAGGAGAACTGCAAGACTCTAGCGCTAGAGGATCAAAGCACATGGAATTCACAGCTGTTTTCCCATGATTATTTGGTCTTTCAAATTTAACTTTTTAATTTTTTTTTCTTTTCTTTTGCAACCAATTTCTGGCTTTATCAACTTTTTACAATCTTTTTTATTCTATTTTATTTATTTTATTTACAGTTATATTCTATCCCTTCATTGTATTCAATCTTATTTTGTATATATGTAAGTTTTTCTTTCTTTACATTTTGGTATGAAGTTTCTTCTAACAGACCAAAATATACCCAAAATCTAGTGTATGGCTCTATTCTATTCACCTGTCTGATCATATTCTTTTTTTTTTTCATTTTTTTTTTGTTTTGTTAAAGTCTTTTTTTCTTTTTCAATTTTAGAGTAACATTCTATACTTTCAAAGTATTTAATTTTATTTTTGTATATATTAGTTTTTCTTTCTTCACAATTTTAAGATGTAGTTTCTTCTAACAAACTAAGCAAAACACACTCAGGAGATAGTAGTGTATTATTCTGTTCATCTGACTACTTATAACCTCCTTTTTTCCCCTCTCTCCTTTGTTTTTTCTTGTCTTTTAATTTCCATTTTTACAATTACATTCTATCATTTCATTAATTTTTTTTAAAAGTTTTTATTATTTATTTATTTGAAAGTGAGAATGAGAGAGAGAGAGCATGAGAGAGAGGAGGATCAGAGGGAGAAGCAGACTCCTCTTTGAGAGAACAAGAAGCAGTACTGACTGCCAGGGACTTAATCAGTATGGACATAAGTAAGATTTCAAAACTAGAGTTCAGAATAGCAATTATAAAGATACTAGCTGGGCTTGAAAATGGCATTTAGGACACTATAGAATTCCTTTCTCAAGAAATAAAAGAACTAAAATGTAACCAACTCAATATCAAAAAGGCTATTAATGAGATACAATAAAAAATGGAGACTCTAAATGCTAGGATAAACGAGGCAGAAGAGAGATTTGGTGATATAGGAGACCAAATGATACAGAAGAAAGAAGCTGAGAAAAACTTAAACAATTGCTGGATCACGAGGGGAGAATTCGAGAGATAAGTGATATCATAAAGAAAAACAATATTAGAGTAATTGGGATCCCAGAAGAAGAGGAAAGGAGAGAGAGAGGCAGAAAGTATAGTGGAGCATATTATAGTGGAGAACTTCCCTAATCTGGGGAAGGAAACAGGCATCAAAATCCAGGAGGCACAGAGAACTCCCCTCAAAATCAATAAAGATACATCAATAACTCAAAATATAACAGTGGAACTTGCTGATCTCAGAAACAAAGAGAAAAGCACTGAAAGCAGCTCAAGACAAGAGGTCTGTAAACTGCAAGGGTAGAAATATTAGACTGGCAGCAGACCTATCCACAGAGATCTGTAGGCCAGAAAGCACTGGCATGATATATTCAGAGTGCTAAATGAGAAAAATATGCAGCCAAGAATACTTTATCCAGCAAGGATGACCCTCAAAATAGAAGGAGAGAAAAAAAAAAAAGCTACCAGGATAAACAGAAACTAAAAGAATGTATGATCACTAAACCAGCTCTGCAAGAAATATTAAAGAGGATTCTTTAAGTGGAGAGAGAGCCCTAAAGAACATAGACCAGAAAGGAAAAGAGACAATATACAGAAACAGTCACTTTACAGGTGGCACTAAATTCATATCTTTCAATAGTTACTCTAAATGTAATTGGGCTAAATGCCCCAATCAAAAGACACAGGGTATCAGACTGGATAAAAAAGCAAGACCTATTGATAAACCATCTGCAAGAGACTCATTTTAGACCCAAAGATACCTCCAGACTGAAAGAAAGGGTGTAGAAAACCATTTATCATGCTAATGGACATCAACAGAAAGCTGAGGTAGCAATCCTTATATCAGACAAATTAGATTTTAAACCAAAGACTGTAATAAGAGGTGAGGAAGGGGGAAAAAAAAAAAGATGAGGAAGGACACTATATCATAATTAAAGGGTCTATCCAACAAGAAGATCTAACAAAGTAAATATTTATGCCCCTAACATGGGAGCAGCCAATTTTAAAAGCAATTAATAACAAAATTAAAGACACATTGATGATAATAATACAATAATAGTAGAGGACTTTAAGAACCCCCTCACAACAATGGACAGATCACCTAAGCAGAAGATCAACAAGGAAATAAGGGCTTTGAATGACACACTGGAACAGACGGACATCCCAGATATTTTCAGAACATTCCATCTTAAAGCAACAGAATACACATTCTTCTCAAGTGCACATAGAATATTCTCCAGGAAAGATCACATACTGTGTCACAAATTAGGTCTCAACTGGTACCAAACAATTAGGATCATTCCCTGCATATTTTCAGACCACAATGCTTTGAAAGTGGAACTCAAACACAAAAGGAAATTTGCAAAGAACTGAAATATATGAATGCTTAAGAGCATCCTACTAAAGAATAAATAGTTCAACCAGGAAATTAAAAAAGAATTTTAAAATATCATGGAAACAAAGGAAAATGAAAACACAACTATTCAAAATCTTTGGGATGCAGCAAAGGTGGTCCTTAGAGGAAAGTATATAGCACTATAAGCCTTTCTCAAGAAACAAGAAAGGTCCCAAATATTCAACCTAACCTTACACCTGAAGGAGCTTGGGAAAGAACAGCAAGAACTAGCAGGAGAAGAGAGATAATAAAGATTAGTGTAGAAATCAATGAAATAGAAACCAAAAGAACAGTACAAGAGACCAACAAAACTAGGAGCTGGTTCTTTGAAAGAATAAGATTGATAAACTCCTGGCCAGACTTACCAAAAAGAAAAGAGAAAGGACCCAAATAAATAAAATCATTAATGAAAGAGGAGAGATCACAATGAACACTAAAGAATTATACAATTATAAGAACATATTATGAGCAACTATATGCCAACAAATTAGACAATCTGGAAGAAATGGATGCATTCCTAGAGACACGTGTGAGCTACCAAAATTGAAACTGGAAGAAATAGAAAACCTGAACAGACCCATAACCAGCAAAGAAATTGAAGCAATAATCAAAAATCTCCCAACAAACAAGAGTCCAGGGCCAGATGGCCTCCCAGGGGAATTCTACCAAACATTTAAAGAATTAATACCTATTCTTGTGAAGCTCTTTCTAAAATAGAAATGGAAGGAAATTTTCCAAACTCTTTCTATGAGGCCAGCAAACCTTTGATCCCAAAACCAGACAATGACCCTACCAAAAAGCAGAATTATACACCAGTAACCCTGATGAACATGGATGCAAAAATTCTCACCAAAATACTAGCCAATAGGATCTAATAGTACATTAAAAGGATAAGTCACCACGACCAAGTGAGATTTATTCTGAGGCTGCAAGAATGGTTCAATATCCACAAATCAATCAGTGTGATAAACTACATAAATAAAGGACAAGAAACATATGATCCTCTCAATAGATGCAGAAAAAAAGATTTGACAAAGTACAGCATCCATTCTTGAATAAAACTCTTCACAGTGTAGGGATAAGGGGAACATGCCTCAATATCATAAAAGCCATATACAAAAAGCCCACAGCAAATATCATTCTCAGCAGGGAAAAACTGAGAGCTTTTCCCCTAAGGAGGAATATGGCAGGGATATCCACTATCACCACTGTGGTTCAACATAGTACAAGAAGTCCTAGCTTCAGCAAGCAGACAACAAAAAGAAATCAAAGGCATCCAAATCGGCAAAGAAGTCAAACTCTCACTCTTTGCAGATGACATGATAGTCTATGCAGAAAACCCAAAAGACTCCACCCCAAAATTGCTAGAACTCATACAGGAATTCAGCAAAGTGGCAGGATATAAAATCCATACACAGAAATCAGTTGCATTTCTATACCCTAACAATGAGACAGAAGAAAGAGAAATTAAGGAGTTGATCCCATTTACAATTGCACCCAAAACCACAATATGCCTAGGAATAAACCTAACCAAAGAGGCAAAGGATCTGTATTCAGAGAACTACAGAATCCTCATGAAAGAAATTGAGGAAGACCAAAGAAATGGAAAAACATTCCATGTTCATGGGTTGAAAGGACAAATATTCTTAAAATGTCTATGCTACCTAGAGCAATCTATACATTCAATGCAATCCCTATCAAAATACCATCCACTTTTTTCACAGAGCTGGAACAAATAATCCAAAAATGTGTATGGAATCAGAAAAGACCCTGAATAGCCAAAGGAATGTTGAACAAGAAAACCAAAGCTGGCAGCATCACAGTTCTGGACCTCAAGCACTGTAACAAAGCTGTAATCATCAAGACAGTATGGTACTGGCACAAAAACAGACATATAGATCAATGGAACAGAACAGAGAACCCAGAAATGGACCCTCAACTCTATGGTCAACTAATCTTTGACAAAGCAGGAAACAATATCCAATGGGATAAAAGTCTCTTCCACAACTGCTATTGGGAAAATTGGACAACCACATGCAAAAGAATGAAATTGGACCGCTTCCTTACACCATACCTAAAAATAGAGTCAAAATAGATGAAAGACCTAAATGTGAGACCAGAATCCATCAAAATCCTAGAATAGAACACAGGCAGCAAACTCTATGACCTGGACTGCCGCAACTTCTTGCCAGACACATCTCCGAAGGCAAGGGAAACAAAGCAGAAATGAACTATTGGGACTTCATCAAGATAAAAACCTTTTGCACAGCAAATTCAGAAACAGTTGACAAATTCAAAAGACAACTGACAGAATGGGAGAAGATATTTACAAATAACTTATCAGATATAGGGCTAGTATCCAAAATCTAGAAAGAACTTATTAAACTCAACACCTAAAGAACAACTAATCCAATCAAGGAATTGGGCAGAAGACATGAATAGACATTTCTGCATAGAAGACATTCAAATGGTCAACACATGAAAAAATGCTCAACATCACTTGGCATCAGGGAAATACAAATCAAAATGACAATGAGATACTACCTCATACCAGTCAGAAGGGCTAAAATTAACAAGTCAAGAAATGACAGATGTTGGCAACGATGTGGAGAAAGGGAACCCTCTTACACAGTTGGTGTGAATGCAAGCTGGTGCAGCCACTCTGGAAAACAGTATGCAGGTTCCTCAAAAAGTTGAAAATAGAGCTACACTATGACCCAGCAGTTGCGCAACTGGGTATTTATGCCAAAGATACAAATGTAGTGATCCAAAGGGGCACCTGTACCCCAATGTCAATAGCAATATCCACAATAGCCACATTATGGAAAGAGCGCAGATGTCCATTGACAGAAGAATGGATAAAGAAGATGCGGTGTATATATAGAATGTAATATTACACAGCCATCAAGAAAATGAAACTTTGCCATTTGCAATGATGTGGATGGAATCAGAGTGTATTATGTTAAGAGAAATAAGACAATTATAAGATCTCATTCATAAATGGAATTAAACAAAACAGAAGATCATAGGGGAAGAGAGGAAAAAAATAAAACAAGATGAAACCAGAGAGGGAGACAAAGCATAAGAGATTTTTTTTTAAGATTTTATTTATTTATTTGACAGAGAGAGACACAGCCAGCAAGAGAGGGAACACAGACAGGGGGAGTGGGAGAGGAAGAAGCAGGCTCCAGCAGAGGAGCCTGATGTGGGGCTCGATCCCAGGACTCCGGGATCATGCCCTGAGCTGAAGGCAGATGCTTAATGACTGAGCCACCTAGGTGTCCCAAGAGATTCTTAATCATAGGAAACAAACTGAGATTGCTGGTGGGTAGTGGGGTTAAGGAATGGGGTAACTGGGTGATGGACGTTAAGGAGGGCATGTGATATAGTAAGCATCGTGTATTATATAAGACTGTTGAATCACAGACCTGTACCTCTGAAACCAATAATACATTATATGTTAATTAAAAAACATAAATAGGATTTTTAGCACAATCACTATTTCATTTTTTGTAAGTAATTATGTTAAAGTGTTTGTTGAAGTTTTGACTACATTGAGAACATTTAATTCTTTACTAACGAAATATGAATTTATTTTATGGGGTCTACTCTACAGCATATTTACTCTAAGCAAAAGGAACCTGACTTTTGGACATTAAATAAAATGCATTAAAAATACATTCAATCCCCAACAAGATATTAGCACTGTATTCAAGAGTACATTAAAAGGATCATACAGCCTGATCAAGTAGGACTTATTCCAGCCATGCAACATCTGCAAATCAATAAATATGACACACTGCATTAATAGAATGAAAGATAAGACTCATACGATCATCTCAATAATTGCAAAAACAGCATTTGACAAAATTCAAACCTTTCATGATAAAAAAAATCTCAAAAAACTGGAGAGGGAGTATGCCATCTATGATAATCCCACAGCTACCATCATACTCAAAGATGAAAAGTTGAAATATTTTCCTCCAAGGTCAGGAAAAAGGCAAGGATACTCACTCTCACACTCTTATTCAACATAATGCTGGAAGTCCTAGCTACAGCATTTAGTCAAGAAAAAGGAATAAAAGGTATCTAAATCAGAAAGGAAAAAGTAAAACTGTATCTATTTGTGGATGACATAATCTTATATATGGAAAAGTCTGAAATCCCTTCAAAAAAAAACTGCTAAAGAATTCGGTAAAGTTGCAGAATACAAAATCAACATTCAAAAATCAGTTATATTTTATATACTACCAATGAAGAGAAATTAAGAAAGCAATTCTATTTACAATAACATCAAAAAGAATAAAATACCTCAGAATAATTTAACCAAGGAGAAAACTGACGAAGACACAAATGAAAAGATAAAAGTCCCATCTTCTTGGATTGGAATGATTAATATCATTGAAAAGTACATTTCCATCCAAAGTAATCTATAGATTCAATGTAATCCCTATAAAAATTCCAATGGCATTGTTCAGAGGTGTAAAAAAAAAATTCCTAAAACGTGTAAGAAACCACCAAAGATCCCAAAACAATCCTTCAACAGCAATCTCAAGAAAGGAGAACAAAGCTGGAGGCATCACAGATCCTGATTGCAAACTACATCACAGATCTATAGTAAATCAAAACCCTATGGTACTGGCATAAAAACAGACACACAGACCAACGGAACAGAATTGAGAACCCAGAAATAATCTCCGGCTTATATATTTAACTGAATTTTGACAAGGTTGCCAGGAACACACAATGGGGAAAGGACAGTCTCTAAAAGAAATAATGCTGGGAAAACTCAACATTCACATGCAAGAGGATGAAAACATATCATTACATTGCATCACTCACAAAAATTAATTCAAAATGCATTTTTTTAAATTTTTTTAAAAGATTTTATTTATTTATTTGACAGAAAGAGAGAGAGACAGCCAGTGAGAGAGGGAACACAAGCAGGGGGAGTGGGAGAGGAAGAAGCAGACTCCCAGTGGAAGAGCCCGATGTGGGGCTCGATCCCAGAACTCCAGGATCACGCCCTGAGCCAAAGGCAGACGCTTAACGACTGAGCCACCCAGGCATCCCTCAAAATGCATTTAAAACTTAATTTAAGACTTGACCCTGTATAACTTATACAAGAAAACATAGGGGAAAACCACCTTGACATTGGACTTAGCAAAATCTTTTTGGATGTGACTCAAACCCACAAGCAACAAGAGCAAAAACACGTTAAGTGTGACTACATTAAATTAAAAATCTTCACAGCAAACAAAATAACAAGCTGAAAGGCAGCCTGTGAAATGGGAGAAAATACTTGTAAACCATATATTTGATAAGAGGCTAGTATCTGAAATATGTAAGGAACTACTAAACTCAATAGTACAACAAATAATAATGCAATTAAAAAATGGCAGATGACCTGAATAGACTTTTTTTTTTTCCCCTAAAGAAGACATAGTTGGCCATCAGGTCCTTGAAAAGATGCTCAACAATGCTAATCATCATTAATGGTAGCTCAAAAATTTAAAAACAGAATTATTATATGGCCCAACAATCCTAATTCTGGGTATATAACTAGGAGAAGCAATATAAGTATATCAAAAAGATATCTGTATTCTCATGTTTATTGCAGTATTATTCATAATAGCTATGTCATAGAAGCAACTAAGTGTTCATAAACAAATGAATGTAGAAAATGTTTCTTTATACACATACATATGCACAATGGATAATTAATCAGCCATTAGAAAAAAAATTTGCCATTTATAAAAACATGAATGAAACTAGGGGACATTACACCAAATAAAATAAGACGAAGAAAGATAAATAGTATCTGATATCACTTTTATGTAAAATCTTTTAAAAAAAGCCAATTTCATAGAAATAGAAATAGAGAATAGAATAACGGTGCCAAGGCTGCCTTCTTTTGTTTGTCAATTAGCAGCAAATGTGATCAGTTTATATGATAGTCTAAAAAAAAAAGTATCTCCCAAATCCCACTGGGGTTATTGTATACTTTAGAAATTTATGGACTCCAGTTTGGCCATCCACTTTGGTCAGTTACCAGTTCTAAGGTCTTGGATAACTTACTAATGAATCTGCACATCAATTTTCTCTTTTGTAAAATGGAGTTGATAACAATACCTATCTCATAAGGTTATTAGCATTAAATGTGGTGATACTTACAAAGTGATTAGAAACAGAGTGGCATATAATAAACATTTATGACATTGTTAAAAAAGAAAATAAAAAATATAAGAACCAATTTCAAAGAGCTAAATTCTAGTGAATTAAAGTCAGTCATAAATATACACTCTGTATGGTGTTTCTTATTTTTAATTTATTTCAGTGTTTAACTAGGTCAGCAGATATACTTGATAATTATTTTACGCCTAACCCTAGCTGAGAGCAGTTTTAAAATGACTGGCTGGGTGCCTAGGTGGCTCAGTCAGTTAAGTGTCTGACTTTGGTGCAGGTCATGATCCCAGGGTCCCCACTCATGCTTGTCCCCCTGCCCGTCCCCTTGCTCTCCCTCTCTCCAACAAATAAATAAAATCTTTAAAAAAATGACTTTGGCTGTAGGTATATCTGTTGTGCAGAGATGTTAAAATGTTAGGGAAGAAAGTATGTCCCAGGAACCATGAAATTTGGTATCTAGGAACAAAACTGCTAGACGTTGTAACTTGTACTATTTAATCTTTATTTTTTACAGATTAAAACAAAAACAACAAAATGAGACTGGGAACTTAAGGCTATTTTATATAACTCTTAAGGTTAATATGTAAGTGAATCAGGATTTAATCTCAGATCTTTTGGTTTCCAAAGCTGCTATTAATTCTATTATATCACATAACTTAGAAAAGCTTAACTCAGGCAGTCTTAATATTGAAGACATAAAACCATATTTATTTCTGATATAGTAGTAGCATTAATTGAGAGGAAATAAACATTTTTTTATTAAATGTGTGCAATATAGAAGACATTACTGGGGAAGAAATTAAGATGAATAAAATCTAATCTTGGAATTGACAGGGGATGGATAGTAGAGAAAAGAGAGGCTAACAGGCAACTAGAGATATGCACAGTTTAAAGTAGAAGACATCAATCATTATATTTGGGGTTTCTTGGATAGAATTATACCTAATCTCATTTTGAAATGTTTAGAATGGGAGCAAAATATATTATCAGAAGGTTAAGACTCATAAGGATTAGTTTTAGTTTAAGTGACCTCATAAAAGTTACATAACTTTCTTAACTTCAATATTTTCACCTGTAATATTATCTATCCAGCATACTCATGGTTTTTTTTGTAATGAACTTGTGAATTGCATGCTCAGTATTGGATGAACATAAAATATAGTTAATAATTCCTAAAAGAAGATTGCCTAGGTTTACATGAAGTCCTCAATCTGAATTTAATAAGGAAAAGATTTAAAAAAGTAATGAATATTCCCCATTAAATGAAGAGAAAGTCCAATAAATAAATATGTAAATATATAAAGTTAAAAAAAGGAATAGAATAGGGACATTTTTAAAACAACTTTTTTTTTTTTAAACATCTTTTCTCTGGTCACTAAAAAGGTTTAAAAGTACTGATAATCCATTAGTAGTGAATAGCCTTAGTACCCAGACTGTGGTCTCTAAATACCATTTCCCACTAAAACAAACAAGCTACAGGCTGGTTACAGATCTGGGACAAGAAATATGAAAGATGAAGGAGGGAAATTATCAAAAGCTGCCAGTATCATGCAAATGGATATAAGAGCTGATTTAAAGGGGATTTCATTGTTTTAAGATGGAATATATATATATATACATATATATATATATACATGTATATATATATATACACATATATATGTATATATACATATATATATGAATACTGCAATTGACCTATCTTAAATATATTAAAAATTCATGAATTTATTAAAACCTAACTGATTACCTTTAGATTGCTAAAAACACTAGATGATTATTCTGGAAATTAAAAATGAAGGAAAACAATTGAGAACTGATCCTGCCTTTCCTTGATGTATTATATTTCAGAGAATTCAAATAATGAACAAATCAAGCTAATGAATGTAGTGAATTACTGAATTAGATTATCACTTTTTTAAATCTCTCATGAAATAATAGATCTAGGCAATGATCATTAATGGAAGCCAAAAATATTTAGTAAATTCTGCTGGAAATCTTTATGAATCATGCTAATGCCACTGGAATCCCCTGATTAATGTTGACAAAAGGCGAAGCAATCTGACAATATGTCACGTAATGCGATGAAGCAAGAACTCTCCAGTCCCATTTATGATATAATCATGCCTAAAAGAAAAGCATTCTAATAAAACATCTATCATTAAATATCAGTTTAAGAATATAAGGGAAGTAGAGGAACTTATTAAATGAAGTAAAGAATCAATCAAACCGTGAAAGTGACAAAAACTGTAAGACGAATGTCTTTCTTTGGATTCCCCAGAAACAGGTCCTTGTATAAAGATTATAGTGCAGGCACCATGAACAGGAAATGGCAAAATGGGGCAGGGAAGGAAAGATGAATATAAGGCCTGCATTATGAATTAGCTAACACTGGGGGACCAAAGCCTAATCCCATCACACTGGAAACTGCTAAGAAAAGCTGTACACAGTACCCTTCAGAGGCATTCCATCCAAGGGCCTAGGGAGCTGGAGTATTTCTACACCAATAGCCATTATTTCTTGGTTATATTATGATCTCAGGGCATTAATTCTGGTTTTTCATCCAGGATTAGAATGGCTTTCCAAAACTTTAAAGGAGGTCCCAAAGCAAAGAAGTCAGATACTAGCTACATTTATAAGGTGAAACCCAGAGATGAGAGCACTAATTTTACAAGGGTCTTTGGGAGGCAATGCAATGTATTCAACAAATGCATGGCATGAGGAGAGAGATATAAAGGTTAGAGGTTAAAAGAAGCTTTTAAATGGAGGAAATTTAAATGCAAGAAGCCAGTCTGAAAAGACTACATACTATATAATTCCACTATCTGACATGGAAAAGGCAAAACTGTAGAGACATTAAAAAGATCAGTGGTTATAGAGAACGGGGTTTGGGGGAAATATGAATAGGTAAACAGAGGATCTTTAGGGCAGGGTACTTAAAGTGCTCTGTATGATGCCATAATGATGGATAAATATAATTATACATTTATTCAAACCCATAGGATGTATGATACTGAGTGAATTATAATGTAAATTGTGGATTTTGGGTGACTGTGATATGTTGATGTAGGTTCATTAATTATAACAAAGGTTATCACTTTGGTGGGGGATGTTGGCAATGGAAGAGGCTATGCATATATGGAAACAGGGGGATATAGGAAATTTCTTTCAGTATCTCTCCCTTAATTTTGCTGTGAACCTAAAACTGCTCTAATAAAGAAAATAAACAATAAATAACTTTACAGATTAATGAGAACAATTCATTATCTATACATATTCATATCATTACATGATAATGGTTTCATGAGTGTATATATATGTCCAATCTCATTAAATTGTATAGTATTTTTTTTAAAGATTTTATTTATTTATTTATTTGACAGAGATAGAGACAGCCAGCGAGAGAGGGAACACAAGCAGGGGGAGTGGGAGAGGAAGAAGCAGGCTCATAGCGGAGGAGCCTGATGTGGGGCTCGATCCCGTAACGCCAGGATCACGCCCTGAGCCAAAGGCAGACGCTTAACCGCTGTGCCACCCAGGCGCCCCAATTGTATAGTATTTTATCTTATTTATTTGACAGAGAGAGAGAGAGGGAGGAAGAAAGCGAGAGAGCATGAGCCAGAGGGAGAGGCAGAAGAAGCCTCCTTGCTGAGCAGGGATCCTGATGTGGAACTCCATCCCAGGACCCTGAGATCATGACCTGAGCCAAAGGCAGACACTTAACCAACTGAACTACCCAGGTGCCCCAAAATTATGCAGTTTAAATACATGAAGCTTATTGTAGTTGCTTATATCTCAATAAAGTGATTTTAAACAACTGGGAAAAAAAAACTTAAGAATATCATATCAGCTAGGTTAAAAATATTTGTATCTTGATTAGAAACAAAGCAACTTTAAAAAGAACACATTTGTGGGGTGCCTGGGTGGCTTAGTAAGTAAAGCATCAGGACTCTTGATTTCAGTCAGGGTCCTGAGACTGAGCACTGAGTCTGGCTCTGCACTCAACAGGGAGTCTACTTGAGATTCTCTCCCTCCCCTTCTCACCTCCCACTATGCTTGCTCACTCTCTCAAATAAATAGATCTTTAAAAAAAAATTAAAAATTAAAAAACACATTTGTATACTATTTTTTAAATGTACAGACAACAGACTGACATTAGATGATATTAAGGAGTTACAATAAATTTTGCTGAGTAAGATGATGGTTATAAAATTATGTTAAAGTAATATCTGTTAGATATTATGTCTAGGATTTGTTTTAAAATACATTTGGGATGGGGCGCCTGGGTGGCTCAGTCAGTTAAGCATCTGCCTTTGGCTCAGGTCATGATCCCAGGGTCCTGAGATGGAGCCCCACATTGGGCTGCCTGCTCAGCAGGGAGCCTGCTTCTCCCTAAACCCTCTGTCCCCCCAACTCATGTTCTCTCTTGCTCACTGTGCTCTCCCTCTCTCAAATAAATTAAAAATCTTTAGAAAAAGATACATTTGTATAGTGAAAAAAGTTTTGCACAGGCAGCAGAGAAAATAAGAATAGGCCATGATGATTTACTTTGCTCTTCCCTCTCCTTTTGCTATTATGTTCCATAATAAATGTTTAAGATAATGGTCTTAAAATCAAAGGAAAGAAAGAAAAAAACAACTATCTGAAAATTTTGCAAGTAGGTGAGTAAAGTACATATTTAATTACTATTACTTGCAACATAGCACAGCTTTTGTTTTGATTTTTATAGATGTCTGGGTTTAAAAACTCTACCATGTACAATTTACATCATGATATCTCTACTGCTAAGTGTATTACAAAATCATTAAAACTATTAGAGAAACAATTCTATATACCAAATTTATTTTAATTTCTCAAATGACATCTATAGTTAATAGATTTTAATCAACTAAATGTATTTTTTGTAAGGTGGGGTAAATCTAATGAGGCATTCCAAGTTACTGTTAGCTGGGCTATGGGCAATACCATGCTTTTCTCTGTCCCATGAGTATGTAACTCTCATTAATTGCTTTGGATACATTAGGTTTATTCTTTTGTCTTTCTTCTTCACTTCACTTTCTTCACTGAGTAGCTAAGTGTAGAGTCAGCCTTTTTTAAATTCTTCACAATACATTTTCACCAATATGTATTTCATTCCAAAGGAAGATTTAACTGTTTTAAAAATTCATCTATATTTTGTTATACAAACTGAATTTTTCAGCAGTCTATATAAAAACAAAATATGATGGTCTTCTACTATTACCTTTTTTCTATATAGAATTTGTTTTAGTATGTACCTGCATTTTAAAATATTTACATGTTCATTCACATAATAAATATAATTCTTGAATTATAACAATTTAATATCATATTCAGTGAGTCCAGTTTCTGGCCTAATAGAATTTATAAGATGAAACTTCAAAAATGCAAATAAAATGGTACATGTTCTTAGGCTTTTCTGAAATTAAAGAAAAAAAATGGGATGAGAAAAAAATTACTTGGAAAACTCAATTTAATGTATGCAGTCAGTTCAATGTAGTATGTTGAAAACCTAATCAGACATTGGCATTTTCTGCAAGAAATGTACTTTTAACACAACTTAATAAGTAGAGAGGAAGACAGTCTGCTAAAAGAATAATTTCATTTTTTACTCAAGATAACTGCTACATCATAATGATGAAAGATTTCTTGTATGTGCAAGACAAAGCTGAGCTATAATGAGGTTATTCGTTTTTCTAGACCAGTAAATAAATGAACTATAAGTAATGGGTTCCGATTTAGAGTTCTTTTTTCATGCTGAAAATAAGGACTTTGAAAAACTCTGATATATCTTTGAGTGCCTCTGCATGCTCTTCAGTCATTAGAAATGAATTTATAGGGGTTGGGGGGAAAGGGAGACTGGAGTTCTATTTCTATTCTGTAATATAGTAGCACTGTCATGAAACCCTGAGGCGAAACATTCTAAGGAAAATAAATAATGTCTACAGTGAATAAACTAGGGAAGAAACTAATCTCAAGAAAAAAAAAATCCTAATTGACACTAAGCCAAATAAAGCAACTTTCTTAAAGTCTTTTGTGGGAGATTTTTAAAAAGTCATGAAACAGAATAAAATCACAGTAAAAACACATTTGATAATCAAAAGAAAACTTGAATGAGTTATCCGCTAGTTATTTTAAGGGATGAAAAATATTAACTTGTGGCATCTATATAGTGTTTGTCCATTCTGAGGCCCTTAGGCATATATTTAAAATGCCTAGAATTCATTTGTATTATCTTTAATGAAGATGATATTTATACTCCCCAAAGCAATTGCCTAACATGGTCTTATAAAGAAATCCATGTTTGAAAATGGATTTGAAAGTGGGAGTGGTTTTAACACTGTATTATGGATGACCAATTTTAGAGAGATTAAAACAGTGTTAACTATTCACATTCTTATTAGAATTTTTCTGTGTTCTCCTAAAAGTTGATTGAGGTAAAGGAATGCAGGAAATACTGTGGAAACACTTTTGTAAGTGACACACTGCTTTACTTCTAGTATTCATATAGTAACTCACAAAACTGAAACTGAATGCTCTTCTGACATTTCTAATATCTAATACTAGCCTCTAATGGTTATAAACTTCAGCACTTGGGAAACAAATATTTATGGAATGATGTCTGTCTTCTGAGGAGCATTAATATGTGCAGACAGGAAAACTTAACACTATATTTAACTGTATGTTTTAAAATACCAAAGTGGTTTTGTTTTTTGTTTGTTTGCTATTTTTCAACCTATATATTTTTCCTGAAAATCCAGAGACTAAATAACATTAAACTCAACGTCAATATTCTTATTTATCTATATGCTAGTCAGTGGGATTTGTACAAAACAAATTAAACAAAACATGTTTCATCATAAACCATCGTTGACAGAAAATGGCCCTTGCCTTTCTAGTTATGTGATTTTTATGATCACGCTTGCTTTTGTTCCTGTGTTGAGTAAATCCCTAATATTTCACAGCATCTTGTATGTGTCCTTATTCATTGCAAGTATGAATTCTATAATTTATGATCGATAGTCATAGTTTTTAATAGAAATATCTGCATAAATATTTGTTCAACAAAAAATTGAGTACTATGTTTTTGATATATCATGTGCTAGTAATAAAAAGATTAATATAGATATATATAAACAATTACAGTGAAATCTAAAAATGATGAGATCCTAAAAAAACATGTAGGGATTAATTCTATTAAAATATGATATTGAGGGGGGAGAAGAAAAATTCTCGCAAATTTTGAGAGGTGGCAACGTTTACACAGTGCTGAAATTGGCAGGATGGGTACAAGGCAGGACAAGTGTGAGACAGACCTGGCTCTTCCATAGAATTCACAGTGATTTTCTAGTCTCCTCTGTAAAGGGAGTGGTAAAGTGTGGTTGCTAAGAGCTCAGCCTCTGTCCAGCAAGCCAGCATACAGAATTCTAGTTTTTTACACTTAGTAACAGCGTGACATTGTGTTCTTCTCAATATAAAATTCTTCTCAGAGACAGAAAAGTTAATGCCTATTCTTTCTTGATTACATTTGGATGTAGCACTGATAAAAATAATTTTACATGCAATAAAGCATTTAATTCTTTCAACAACTCTGGCAATTTTACTCAGATTTTAAAGATGGCCAGCAAAGTTTAGAAAATTAAATAATTTCCCTAGGCTCAGAAAATGTGTAAACTGTTTAACAAGGATCCAAATCCAGGACCACCTATTTCTTGAATCCATGTATTTTCCACTGCACGGTAATCGCTCTCCTCCCCTCCCTCCCTTCCTTCCTTCCTCCCTCCCTGCCTGCCTTCAATGATTTATAAACTAATAAAAAATGTTCTCCACACATGCATAGGTAAGATTTAGTTGTTTTCAGGGAGAAGTTGCACGGACAGATTCCAACAAAATAATTACTATACAAATTCGGTTCTTTTCAAATTGGCCGTTTTTGTTCCACTTTACCTTGCTATGGACTTTCAGTATTGAACACTGAAATGCTCATACATGTGGGGAGCACAGCCCATGTCAATAAAACTGGAGAGCAGAAAATTTTATCTTCAGAAAACACAATTCTAGCTCAAAGGCTTTCATGTAAAACCTTCGTTTTGGAGAGGACGTCAGCAAGATAAAGGGCTAGGAGGCCTAAAACTTTTCTCCACGACAAAAATAAGAACTACACACTGATGAAACTAGCTCTGGGAAAGCTCTGACTACAGTGAAGAAGCAGAAGCCCTGTGGAGCTCAAAAACCAAGGATGGCTGGAAAGAAAAGTATAGAAAGCATTCTACCTGTGTCACCCTATCCCCCAGTCCAGAGCAGCTTGACCCCAATGGGGCTCCCCTCAGATGGATTTTATCCCAGAAGAAAAAGAGCAAGAGAACCTCAGCAAGCCTTGCTGCCATGGACATTTGCAGCTTTTGCTACTGGTGTACCCATCCCAGTCTTCGCTAAAGCTAAACCCAGCTGACAGCTGCCTGGATTTTCTCCTCAATAGGGCCAAAATAGTTGCTATAGTGAGGCCTGATCACAGAGGCCCCAGTCACTGCTGGGCCTGCTCACTAGTGTCAGAGTGCCATAGTGCTTCGCCACCTGCAAGACTAGAGACATGGCTGCCCTGTGCTCTGTCCCCAGGTCCAGGAATGGCTTTGACTGCCATTACTAGAGCCGTGCTGCTGTTGCTCTGTACCCTGTCCCCTGGGTCCTAAATTGCAGTCTTAACCTGCCATCAGTTGGGTCAAGCTCCTGCTGTTCTGTGACTGCCCTCTGAGTTGTAAGTAGTCCCAGCTTTGACCCACCATCACTGGGCTGTGCTGCTGTTGCTCTGTACCCCACCTCCGGGGATTCTAAGTCAAGGCTTAAGATCCAAGCTTCTGCTGTTCTATGACTGCTCATGGGGCCAAAGCCGGGACTTTTACCTACCATCCATCCACAATGTGTGCAATTTTTTCTTTGATAGCCAGTACATTTTGTGCATGTTCCCAAGTGCATAATCTTCTTTTAACACATGCAATTTCTAATTTCTTTATATTGATTCCATGTATACCAATACATATAGACACAATATTTTACCTAGTAATCTTAACCATAAATTTTCTGATATAACTTACCATATTTACACAGAAATGAGAAATGTAAAAGTAGGTAAAACATTCAAGCTTAAGGCCTTTAGATGTTATAGATTGTGCCATTGATTTCTATATTTAATCCCTCCCTCTATCTGTGTCCCTTGCCATACACTTTAATTTGGTCCACTGCTTGACTCTGGTCTTGGTCATGTAATTTACTTTGACAAATTAGATGTTATGAGACATGATACAAGCTTGAAATGTGCCTACTTAATTTTTTTTCTCTCTGTCTAGTACTTTTATCAACACTATGAGAATATGCCCAAACTTGTCTAGTGGAATATGTGAGATATGTGAAATATAACTGAGTTTCTCTAGTCATTCCATGTGTGGGCAGCCTAGATAAACAAATAAACTTAGTTGACCACTGAGACAAATAAATATACCCAGCCAAGAATAACAAATTGCCAACTGACCCAAAGACAGTTGGTAAGAAAATTGAAACTAGGCACTGTGTATTTTTGTATTTTTTTCTAAAGTTATTTAAATGTTTAGAATGTATTTATGTGAAACATTGACAGAAATAAGGATTTATTTTAAAAATTGAGATTTTGGTTGTGTTTTTGTTTTTAAGGTTATCAATCTGCATGTACTCTGATTGGTACTCTTTAAAGTTAGAAATAAACTTAAAATAAAAAACAATCACCAAATAAAAAATTTTTCTATTTAAAATGAAAACTTCCTTATAAAATAGAACCACAATGTGCACTTGATGATAGCAACAGCTGCTTACTGATAAGTTTTGAATCCTGAACTATTTTGAAGGCTAAACCCCAGTGGGAACTTTGTCAGTGTCAATACCTATTAATAATTGCTGACAAATTATCAACAGTCCAGAAGCAAGTTTGCTGTTGATAATTTGTGAAAAACAAACATATGGTAACTTTGACATTCTCTTAATTTCTTGCAGTAAATATTTATTTCAAGATGGAGAAAAATAGTCAATTTCAATAAAGTTTGGTGATATTGGTAGAGTATGAAGAGTTTCTCTCAACGTGTTTTCTTCATTATTGTTTCAATACAACTTTCTGAAATGGAGAGTGCATCTGGAAAAGACCTGGATAAACTCAAGTACAATATGAATTAAATATATTTCCCTAGCAAAACAGAGGTATTTATGAACTTAAAAATGGCATATTCAAATATATGTGTTCATTTATAGCATTCTCATCTACAGTTTCCTTTACATTAGAAATGCCTAATGTAGCAATACAAGTGATTAGATAGAAGATGTTTTTCTCTAAGAGATACTAGTTATAAAACTGTGTTATAGTTTTATAAAACTGTATTATAGCCAAGATAGTAAATTATTTTTAAAACATTGACCATTTCCTCTTTGGAATGGAAATTTCCCACAAAATCACAGAGCAGTCTTCTATATAGACAGACATAAGGCTTTGAGAATAAATGAGGTCAGTTTTCTTATGAATGGTGAAACTCACAGATTTCATTCTCTTAAGAAAATTGTATATTAGGGCAATTTTTGAATGGTAGAAATAAAAACTAAATTATATCTCCACTTAGGATATAAAAAGTGACTATTGATTGTCACCCCTGTCCTAACAAAACAATGTGGATTTTATAAATAGCCTATTGATCAAAGAATAAATCACAGGAAAGTTGGAAAATATGCTAAATGCAATGATGAACCCAGCCTACCAAAATCTTTAGATGCAGACAGAGTAGCTTTTTGAGTGATATTAAAAGCTTATGTCATAAAAAATGAAAACCTTAGAAGTTTAAATGCTTCCAATTTAGAAGTAAAACCCAAAACAAGTAGAGAAAAAAGACATAAGAAAAATAACAGAAATCATTGAGATATCAAACAATACAGAAAAATTATAAAGCCTAGGGTTAGTTCTTTAGAAAGAGTGATAAAATCCATGAAGTTTTAGCAAAAGTGATAAAAAAAATTACCAACACTAAATAGAACAAAAAAATACAGATCAATGAATAAAGAACTGTAATGGGATAACATGAACTAATAACAAAATAGAATACAAAATTTTCTTTGAAAAACACCTTGTTAGAGTTGATACTAAAAGAAAAGTAAATGTCTAAATAGCTCCATGTCTTTTATACATACGGAATTAGTAATCTTTAAAAAATCCTTATCTACCACAAAAAAAATGCCAGGCCAATATGGATTCGTTGTTGAAACCTATTAAATATCTCAGAAAAATAATACCAAAATCATGTAAATCTTTCAAAATATAGAATAGAATTGAACATTTCTTAACCTATTTTATGATGCTTATATAACCATGACACTAAAAACTAAGTCATTTAAAAGAAAAAAAAAAGAATTATAGACTAATGTTTCTCTTGAACTTAGCCATCATTTACTTTCGTCTTCCACCATGATAGCACAGAGAGGAGCAAGGTATGTGTACCCTAGCCAGCCTGCTACTTCAGGGAGTCCTGGACCCTAGACCACATCAACCCTCCTAATACCCTGAAATACAAAAAAGCTGTGGTTTAAAAGATCAACTATAATGTAGAGGGACCAATCCTAGAGCATCTTGCAAATGCTCTCCCTGTTCAGAGATCCTGGCAAGTGCCAATGTTAATGTTGCCCTCCACTTTGATAGCACAGACAGGGGCAGGGTCTGGGTACCATAGATCACCTGCCACCTCAGCAGGCCCATAGACCATCTGTTCAAATCTATCCCAAAAGGCAGCCCCATACACACTTGCTCAAACTATAGCTGTCCCACTGAAGTGACCCTAACATGACATTCATCAGGACGTACCCAAACAGTGCCTATTACTGCTTCAGCCACCTCACCAAGGTGACAGAGGCACAAAGCATCCTAGGGGCACCTAGGATTACACATATTTCAGCTACAAATGACTCTCCAGAGCACTGAGGGAATGCTTAACCTATAGCCAGCTCATCTCCAGCTGACCCATCAGGATACCTGCTGAACACAGCACCCCAGACACCCAGCCCACACCTGCATAAACTCCAGCCAGTCCACCAGGATGACCGCAGCATGAAATGCCCAAAAACCAGCAGCCGGTGCCTAATACAACTTCAGCCAGACAACCAAAGATGCCAAACATGCACAATCTCCACAAGAGATATTTCTACGAAATACTATTCCTTTAAATACCAGAGAAGTAGCTGTTCTGCCTATTTATAGAAATAAACACAGAGAGTTAAACAGGAGACAAAGGAGTATTCTTTAAGTGAAAGGACAAGATAAAACTTCAAAAAGAACTAAATGAAAAAGAGATAATCAATATATCTGATAAAGAGCTCAAAGTAATGGTCATAAATATGCTTAAAAGGACTTGAGAGGAATGGATAAACTCATTGAGAACTTAACAAAGAGTGAGAAAATATATTCTAAAGAATCACACAAAGAATGCAATAACTGAAATGAACATAGCAGATTAGAGGATGCAGAAGAATGAACCTGAAAAGACAGAATAATGGAAGCACCCAAGCTGAATAGCAAAAAGGGAAAAAAGAAAAAAATGAGGGTAGTGATAAATTGCAAATATTAAAAAAAAATAAGTGTAGGTTAAAGGATCTCTGGGACAAAATCAAATGTACTAACATTTGTGTTATAGGGATACCAGAAGGAGAACAGAAAGAAAGGGGGTAGAGAACATTTGCATAAATAGCTGCATACCTCCACCTGGGGAAGGAAACAAACATCTAGTTCCAGGAACCACAGAGGGTCCCCAAAAGGATGAAAGCAAGGAGGTCCATAATAAGACACATAATAATTAAAATTGCAAAAAGTAACGATAGAGAATCTTAAAAGCAAGGAGAAAGCAACTAATTATATACAGGGAAAATAACATAACCCTATCAGCTAATTTTCAGCAGAATCTTTTCAAGCCAGAGGGAGTAACATGATATATTCAAAGTGCTGAAAAGAAGAAAACAAAAACAAAAACTATAGCCAAGAATACTCTACCCAGCAAAGTTATCATTCAGAATTGAAAGAGACAGAAATTGTTTCCCAGAAAAGGAAAAGTAAAGGTTTTCATCACCCCTAATATAGACCATCAAGAACTGTTAAAGGAACTTCTTTAGTGGAAAAGAGAAGGCCACAATTAGAAGAAAACTATTTCATAAGTGAAAGAAGGCATATAGTGAAAGTAGTTGACCAATTACTTACAAAGCTAATATGAATGTTAAAAGACAAAAGCAGTAAAATCAATTATATCAAAAAATAGGATATCACAAAATAAAAAGATGTAAAATATGATACCATATACATAAAACTCAGAGGGGGCAATAAAATGTAGTATTTTTCCAATGTGTCCAAACTTAAGTGACATCAACCTAATAGATACTGCTATATACTTAGAATATTATATATAAACCTCATGGTAACCATGAACAAAAAACCTATAACAGATACACAAAAAATTAGGAAAAATGAATTCAAACTTAACACTAAGCAAAATTATCACACACACACACACACACACACACACAACACACACAAACAGGAGAAGAAATGAGGAGGAGGACTGTAATAACAACCAGAAAACAATGAACAAAATGACTACTTTAAATGTGAATAGATTAAATTTTCCAATAAAAAGATATATGGGGACCAAATGGATTTAAAAAAAAGGCCCATCCATATTTTCCCTAAGAGAAACTCACTTGAAACCTAAAGACACATACAGAAAGTTAAGGCATAGAAAAATATTCCAAGCAAATGAAAGTGGAAAAAAGAAAAAAACCCTAAAAGCCTAGGTAGCAATACTTACATCAGGAAAAATGCACTTTAAAATGATGAATGTAACAAGAAACAAGGACATTACAAATGATAAAGTGATCAATGCAAAAAGAGTTGGGGCACCTGGGTGGCTCCGTCCTTAAGCATCTGCCTTCAGCCCAGGGCGTGTGGGATCGAGCCCCCTATCAGGTTCCCTGCTCTGCTGGGATCCTGCTTCTTCCTCTCCCACTCCCCCTGCTTGTGTCCCCTCTCTCGCTGGCTGTGTCTCTCTCTGTCAAATAAATAAATAAAATCTTTAAAAACAAAATAAAACAAAAAACAAAAAGAGGATATAGCAATTGTAAATATCTATACACCCAACAAAGAAGCATTTAAATATATAAAGCAAGCAAAACAGTCGTAAAGAAATTGAAAATGATGCAATACTAGAAGATATTGTGACCACACTTACATCAATGGATAAATCATCCAGACAGAAAATGATAAGGCAACTGGTAATACAATACAATAGATCAGATGGACTTAAACATATACAGAATAATCTATCCCAAACCAGAATGTACATTCTTTTCAAGTATACATGAAGCATTCTCCAGTACAGATCACATGTTATAATACAAAACAAATTTCAATAAATTTAAGATGATTTGAACCATGTCAAGCATCTTTCCCCAACACAACGGTATGTAACTAGAAATTAATTGCAAGGAAAAAAGTTGAAAACACAGACACATGGAGGCTGAACAACACACTACCAAAGAACCAACGGTTCAATGAATAAATCAAAAAGGAAACAAAATATGTGAAAATAAATGCAAAAACACAATGGTCCAAAATTTGGGGGCACAGAAAAGCAGTTCTAAGAGGGAAGTTGATAGCCATACATGCCCAAATCAAGAAACAAAACAAAATCTCAAATAAATAACCTTACACTTAAAGAGACTAGAAAAAGAAAAAAAGAACAAAACCCCAAATTAGCAGAAGGAAAAAAAAATCAGAGTAAAAATTAAATGGATTAGAGAAAGGAAAGGAAAGGAAAGGAAAGGAAAGGAAAGGAAAGGAAAGGAAAGGAAAGGAAAGGAAAGGAAAGGAAGAATAAAAGGAGGAAGAAAGAAAGAGAGGAAGAGAGAAAGAGAAAGAAAGGAAAAGAAAAGAAAAGAAATGGAAAGAAAAGGAAAGAAAAGAAAGAAGATAAATGCAACTGAAAGCTGGTTCTATAAAAAAAATAAGGTAAAATAAATGGACTTAATGAACTTTTAGCGAGATTCATCAAGAGAAAAAGAGAAAAAATCAGAAATGAAAGAGAATTCACTATCTACACAACAGAATACAAAGGATTAGAAGGGACTACTACCAAATATGATATGCCAACATTGGACAACATAGAAAAAAAAAAAAGAGTTCCTAGAAGCATACAGTCTTCCCAAATTGAATCAGGAAAAAATATAAAATCTGAAAAGAGAGATTACTAGGAAGCAAATTAAATAGATAATTTAAAAACAGCCAAAAAACAAAAATCCAGGACTAGAGGCAGACATTATTTACATCTTCCAAGGTTTCTTGCTAAAACAAATTAAAAAAAAAAAAAAAGTCATCCAGAATAAAGGCAGTCAGTGCTCTACTTGCAAAATGGGCAG
This sequence comes from Ursus americanus, assembly GCF_024610735.1. Taxonomy (NCBI): domain Eukaryota; kingdom Metazoa; phylum Chordata; class Mammalia; order Carnivora; family Ursidae; genus Ursus; species Ursus americanus. Next base: position 67,757,737 of record NC_142127.1, on the reverse strand, counting down.
AAACTTGAGACTCCCACAGAAAATATTCTTTTTTAAATCTCACCCATTTTTCTAGAATTCCATCACTAGCTATCCATGAAGATCTATCAGAATTTTTTTTTTTAAAGAATGCATAACATTTGTGAAGTCTCTACTGCTATGAAAGAATGAAAACATTCCTTAGGTTTTCTAGCCAAGACTCATCCTGTGGACAGTTGGCAAATACTTTGGTGTAATGAAAAAGGAATTTGCTGACAGAGTTTTGAAACCCGTTAAAGTCCATTATTTTTCTGCATATTTTAACATTTCATGGTGACACAAGAATCTAAGTACTCTCTCCATCTATTCTCTTTTTATAGTGATATCACAGGCAGGGTTATGATATCACATCCCAGGGGTATTGATAGGTTACAACAGATGTGGCTCAGCATTTTTGTCTATTTAAGATAGTCATTGCTGTATTGGAGGAGTATATTCTCATAAATTAACTAGTAAAAAATAAAAATGCAAAATTTGTCATCTTTCTTTCAAGGTGACCACTCATTATGGCCATCCAAGGCTCCAAGGAAACTAGACATAAACTTCAGATATGACTAGCAGGGAGCACAGAATTCTTTGACATCAGTGCCAGCTATTCCTTTATTTGAACTACATTTAGTTTCTGAATTGGTGAAAAATGTTATCTTTAAATAAAAAAAGGTGATTTGAAGCTTGATTATGTTTTAAACTAAAATATGCTTCCTTCATTTCTGTATATTGAGGCAACAAATAATAATTGTAATAACTTGCACACTAGGAAAATAAAAATAAAATCTTGTAAAGTATACTTCAATAGATTAGAGACTATTATTTCACACTGTACAGGTAATTTCATAAATTCAAATGTGTTACCTCTAAGCATAGGGTATTCTCTCATATTCTGGAGTGGTTGAGTTTTCAGCATGCCTGACAACATTTGGCAATTTCTATGATTTCCTTGCAGGTGTTGCACTGCAGCTTAAACCTTTAACTTAGATAGAAAAGGATCACTTTTTGTATAAGAGTTTCATTGTATAATATTGCAGGCAAATTCCTGAAGTTTATGCCTTTAAAAATGTATGCTTATTTTTCTCATTTATATTTTTTAAATTATTTATTTGAGAGAGAGAGAGAGAGCGCGCGCACGAGTGGGAGGGGCAGAAGGAGAGGGAGAGAGAGTCTCAAGCAGATTCCATGCTGAGCATGGAGCCTGATGCTGGGCTTGATCTCACAAACCTGAGATCATGACCTGAGACAAAAATAAGAGTCAGATGCTCAAGAAGACTGTGCCACCCAGGTGCCCCTATTTTTCTCATTTCTAACATTTCAATACCAATGCTTTATGGCAATTTTTATATTGTTGCACAGTATCCACATATTACTGAATTAAATCTTTTTGTCCTTCTACTTTCAATAAGAATATCTATGGTATTTGGAAAAGATAATTTCCTCATTGTTTGCACAATTAATTGGAAACAAAAGTCATAGAAAGACACATATAATGCATGCTTGGAAACAATATCTCTAACCTATGCACTGAATGATACTCATGCCATAGCCACATATCTGAAAATAAGATTTTCAGTGCACTGAGGCAAAGGGCATAAAGTGCTTTGAGGAAGGGTAGAGAATTTCAAACTTAAGTCAACCTTCTCTAAATGTTATCTTTCAAATAAATTTAATAGCAATTCCATTAACATGGAAGGTAGATACTACATAAGAGGAAAGATGATAATACCCATATACTAGTAAGTTTTTGTAATGAAAATGATTTTAAAAAAATAATTCAAGGAGTTGGAAAATACTGATATAAGCTAAAAGGTTTTTTTTTTCTGATTTGAAGAAAATATTGTTGAAAATGTATTGTTGATTGTGCATGAGTCTCAAAGCTATGAAAGCTTAGAATTTAAAATCAAGAAAGAGAAACAAACACTATTATTTCTCTCTTCTAGACCTTACCTTGTATTGCATGACTTTCATCCAAATTATTCTACCTTCAGTATCAATAGCATCTATACTGCACAGTATATCATGAGACTTCAGAACTATATTTAGCCAAGTAATATATGCCATATACTTTTCCTTTCCATTCTATTCTACATCCTTTTCTTCATTTAATTTTTGATGTGATATTCTTCATAATGATTCAGCCACCAAAGTTCCAAAGTGGTCCTGATTTTTGTGGGATTCTTAAGGTACTGGGTTTGCCTTGAGTTTCACTCATAAGTATGTAAAATGCCTCCCTTTTCCTCCAGCCCCTTGTGTTTGGCATTTTCAAAGCAGAACCCAAAGAGTAGACTTACTGTCCCAATACTACAAAGAGACTTTAAATGAGAGCAGTATGTTCTTGCACTCCCTACCTCTCTCCTTATCCCATTTTCCTCCTGCCCTTTCTTTCTCCCTCCCCTCTTTCTCACTTTCCCTTTTATTCTCTTTTCTTTTTTCTTTTCTTCTTTTTTCTTTTCTTTTCTTTTCTCTTTGCCTTTCTCTTTTCTTTCTTTCTCTTTTTCCCTCCTTCCCTCCTTCCTTCCTCCCTTCACTTCCCTTCCTTCCCTTTCCTTCCCTTCGCTTCCTTCCTTCCAATCATCTGTCCATCCAGCCATCCCCCCTCCTTTCCTCTTCTCTCTTCTTCTTTTTTCTCACTCTCTATTTATTTTTGAGAGAGAGCATGTGTGTGTGTGTGGGGGGGGGGGTAGCAGAGGGAGAGAGAGAATCTTAAGCAGGCTCCATGCCCAGCACAGAGCCCAACAGCAGGGCCCAGTCTCACAGCCCTGAGATGATGACCTGAGCTGAAATCAAGAGTCAGTCAATTAACCAACTGTGCCACCCAATTGCCCCATTCTCTTTCATTTTTAATCCCCCCCCCCTTTTTTTAACTAAGCAGGAGTTCAGGGCATGGAAGTTTACCCCAGGCTGCCTTCTCAGTCCTTTCTAATCCCATATCCCTTCCCCCCCCCAAAAAATCTTATTGCTTGTTTTCATTTTCCAATTTATTGAAACTTTCCTTAATAAGTTGTTTTTCCCCAGGATTGTATTTAACTTTTGCTATATATTGTGAAAATCTTTATTTGTAATGCTATGACGAATCTATTTTGTGTCCTCACTCTGTTTATCACTGTGTAGACTATTTTGGAAATGTAAAAAAAGCATAATGTCCTGTTACAATAGTTTATGATGCAGACTGAGAAAGAAATGGGAAACAGAAAGGAAACAGAAATAATATATTACATAGAATTCAAGGTCTTCATTGTAAAGAACAATTAGTAAATTATTATACATGACATGAAAATTATTCATTATAAACCATAATGTCAATATGTTGCCATTATTATACATGAAATACAAATTTTAAAATAATTTTATAAACTATCAGAAATGAAAATATAAAGGGTGAAATTATCAAGGATGGTTTTTCAGATCAACAGCATTCTATCTAATATGTTGGTAGAATGTTGGTGGCTTCTATTTAGAGAGGGAATTAGCAATGAAAGAATCAGGAAATATATCATTATTTTGGAATGAATCCAGTGAGAATCTCTAGAATTGGTTCAAAAAAAAAAAAGCCCTGATTTTAGGAAATAAAGATGAAAGATAGCTGCTTTTTTTTTTTTTTTTTTGGAGGTTAAGAACAATACTATTTGCCAACCATTTTGAGGACATTGGTAACACTTTACATGGTTGCTTCTGAGAAACTTAATAGTTGGTTACACCGGCTAATGATTTTGAGTGTCCTTTGTATGAAGGGAGGGCATTAATTTTAAGATCCCAAGGCAATACTAACTTATAGTAACTGAACCAGTCTAATTCTAATATAAAGACAAATTTGGTATACTCCTAGACCACCATCCTAGAACTGCAGATTGTCTTAATCTGTTCAATGGTAGCAATGTTTCTTACTGTGAGTGGAGGTAGAGTGCTTCATCTTTCATAGCAGATTATATATTTTCTAGTAATTATATGGCTTATACAATGAACGTACTAAAAATAAAAATGTATTTCTTTTTTAAAAGTCGATTTTAAAATGTGCCCTCTTATCTGAATGTTTTCACTTTGACTCCGGCCCATCAGCCAGGTGCTCCCTCTGTAGGATGTCCTGGGACTCCCTAGCCTGTTCACACTTCAGCTCTAGTATCCAACCACAGTGGCTCAGCATTAGTGCCCTGAGACCCTAATTGTGTCCACTATAGCTCCAGCCAGCCAGGCAAGCTGCCAGGTCTGCACAGGAGATGTTCCTACACAAGACCATCCCTTCAATTCTAGGAGAAGTAGCTGTCCCACATGTACATAGAAACAAACACAGAGAGTAAGACAAAATGAGAAGAGAAATATGCTCCAAGTGAAACAATAAGACAAAACAGAAAAATACCTCTATGAAATGGAGATAAGCAACCTACCTGATAAAGAGTTCAAAGAAATGGCCATAAAGATGCTTACCAAACTTCAGAGAGGAGTGAATGAATTCAGTGAGAACTTCAAAAAAGAGACAAGAATGAATCAATCAAAGTTGAAGAATATAATAACTGAAATGAAAAATGTACTAGAGAGAATCAGCAGCATGTTAGAGTGACCAGAAGAGTGGATCAGTGATCTGGAAGACAGGATAATTGAAAGTAACCAAGCTGAAGAGGGGAAAAAAAAAAAAAAAAAGGAAAAGGAAAAGAAAAAGAAAAAGAAAAAGAAAAAGAAAGGGGCAGGTAGTGTGGGTAGAATTTTTAGAAATGAGGATTGTTTAAGGGATCTCTAGAACAATATCAAGTGTACTTACATTCACATTATAGAGGTCCCACAAGGAGAAAAGAAAGAGAAAGGGGCAGAAAACTTATTAAAAGAAAAAAATAGATAGACTCTTCCCTAGCATGTGCAAGGTAATTGATATCCAGATCCAATAAGCACAGAAAGCCCAAAACAAGATGAATTTAAGGTTCATACCAGGACACATAATTGTAAATGTCAACTATTAAAGATAAAACAAGAATCTTAAAAGCAGCAAGAGAGAAAAAGAACTAGTATGTACAAGAGAAACAACACAAGGCTTTTAGCTGATTTTCAGCCCAAAATTTGCAGGCCAGAGAGAAGAGCATAATATATTCAACGTGTTGAAAGGATAAAACCTACAACCAAGAATAATCTACCTGGAAAGTTTATCATTCAGAATTGAAAAAGATATGAATAATTTCCGAGACAAACAAATGTTAAGGGAGTTGATTACCAAAATAACAGCCCTACAAGAAATGCTAAAAGGGCTTCTTTAAGTTGTAAAGAAAGGGCAATAACTATAAAATTATGAAAGTAAAAAAAAAATGGAGTAAAAGCAAACATACAGTAAAGATCAAAGGAATCACTTACGAAGCTAGTATGAAGGATAAAAGACGAGTAGTAAAATCAGTTATATCTAAAAATTAGTTAAGAAACAAAAAATTTCAAAAACTGTGAGATATGACATCATATACATAAAACATTGAAATAGGGAGCAAAATGTAGTTCTCTCAGATTGTGTTTGAATTTAAATGACCATCAACTTAATATATATTGTTATATACTTAGGATGTTACATAGGAAGCTCATGTAAGCAAAACCAAAATCCTATACTAGATACACAATAAATAAAAAGAAAAGAATCCAAGAATAACACTAAATAAAATCATCAAACCACAAGGGAAGAGAGCAAGAGAAGCAACAGAGAACTACAAAAACAAGCAGAAAACAATGAACAAAATGTCAAAGTGTACAAACTTATCAATAACTACTTTTTATAGAAATGAATTACATGCTCCAATCAAATGACATAAGGTGACTGAATGGATTAAAACAACAAGATTTATTTCTATGATGCCTACTAGAAACTCACTTCAGACCTCAAGACACATACAGACTGGAAGTGAGGGGATAAATGTATCTCATTCAAATGGAAGTAAAATGAAAATTTTAAAAAGCAAGGGTAGCAATAGCTATACCAGACAAAATAGACCTTAAAACAAAAACTATAACAAAGACTGTAAGTCAAACAAAGGCACTTAATGATAAAATTAATTTAAACAGAGAATATAATAATTGTAACAATCTATACATACATGTAAATATCTAAACATATAAAACAAATATTAATAGACATAAAAGGAGATATTGACAGTAATGCAATAATACTATGGGACTTTAACATTCATTTAGATTAATAGATCATCCAGACATTAAATCATAAGGAAACAGTGGCTTTGAATGACGCACTAGACCAGAAGGACTGCACAGATATTCTATCTAGATAGAGAATATTCTATCTAAAAACAGCAAATGCACATTATTTTCAAGTGCATGTGGAAATTTCTCTAAGGTATATCACATTAGAACACAAAACCAGTCACAACAAACTTAAGAAGATTGAAATCATATTAATCATCTTTTCCAAACACAATGGTATTTTTTTTCTTTTAATTGATCTTTAGGAAAGCAATAAATAAATAAATAAATAAATAAAAAGTAGAAAAAACACAAGCATGTGAAGGCTAAATGACATGCTACAACAACCAGTGGGTCAATGAAGAAATCAAAGAGGAAATAAAAAAAAAAAAATACACAGAGACAAATGGAAATGGAAACACAATAGTCCAAAACTTTGGAATGCAGCAAAAGCTGATTTAAGAGGAAATTTATAGTAATACAGGCCTACCCTAAGAAACAAGAAAAATTTCAAACAATCTAACCTTACACCTAAAGGAAAGAGAAAACAAAAACAAAAATTCCAAAGTTAGTAGAATGAAGGGAAAAACAAAGATGAAGTGTAAAAAAATGAAATAAAGACTAAAAAATTAAGAGATGATCAATAAAACCAAGAGCTATTTCTTTAAAGATATAAACAAAATTGATGAACCTTTAACCAGATTTATCAAGGGAAAAAAAAAAAGACTCAAAATCAGAAATTAAAGAGAATTAACAATCTATACAACAAAAATACAAAAGATTTTCTAAAAGACTGCTACCAAAGATCACATTTCAAAAACTTGGAATATTTGAAGAAATGGATAAATTTCTAGTAACCTACAGTCTTCCAAACCTAATCAGGAAGAAACAGAAAATCTGAAGAGAGAGATTACTAGCAACAAAATTAAGTGGGTATTCAAAAAACTCCCAAAAAACAAAGTTCAGGACCAGATGGCTCCATAGGTGATTTCCACCACTCATTTAAAGAAGAGTTAAAAACACTTTTTCTCAAACTGTTCCAAAAAATAGAAGTAAAGAAGACACTTGAAAAAATAAAACTATAAGGGCACCTGGGTGGCCAGTCAGTTAAGTATCCAACCCTTGATTTCAGCTCAGGTTATGATCTCAGGGTTGTGGGATCAAGCCTAAGAGTCTGCTTGTCTTTCTCCCTCTGGTCTTCCCCCTATTCTCCCTCTCTATTCAATCAATCAATCAATCAATCAATCAATCTTAAAAAATAAAGAAAACAAAACTATGGGCCAATATCCCTATTAACATAGATGCAAAAATCCTCAAGAAAATATTTGCAGACAGAATTAAACAATACATTAGAAGGGTCATTCACCGTGATTAAGTGGGATTTATTCTAGGGATGCAAGAATGATTCAATAACTACAAATCAATCCATGTGATAAATAACATTAACAAAGAATAAAACCAAAGGATCATCTCAAAACATGCAAAAATGTATTTGATAAAATTCAATCTCTGTTCATGATAAAAACTCCTAACAGAATAGATTTAGAGGAAATATACCTCACATAATAAAGGCTACACACACACACACACACACACACACACACACACACACACACAGCTAACATACTCAATGGAGATAAGCTGAAAGGTTTTTTTCTCTAACATCAGGAAAAGACAGGGATGTCTACTCTTGCCACTTTTCATTAACATTATAATCAAAGTTTTTGGGGTGCCTGGGTGGCTCAGTTGTTAAGCGTCTGCCTTTGGCTCAGATCATGATCCCAGGGTCCTGGGATCGAGCCCCATGTCGGGCTCCCTGCTCAGCAGGAAGCCTGTTTCTCCCTCTCCTACTTCCCCTGATTGTGTTCCCTCTCTTGCTGTGTCTCTCTCTGTCAAATAAATAAAATCTTTTAAAAAAATTATAATCAAAGTTCTAGACCTAGCAACCTGACAGGAAAAAGAAATAAAAGTCATCCAAATTGATAAGGAAGAAATAAAACTGTCACTATTTGCAAATGACGTAATAATATATCTAGAAAACCCTAAAGATTCTACCAAGATTATAACTAGTAAGTGAATTCAATGAAGTTGTAGGCTACAAAATTAATGTACAGAAATCTATTACATTTCTATACAGTAATCATGAAATATTTCAAAGAGAAATCAAACAATCTCACAATTGCACCAAAAAGAATAAATAACCTAGGAATAAATTTAACCAAGGAGGTGAAAGGCCTATATTCTGAAAACTATAAGGTATTGCTGAAAGAAAATGAAGACAACACAGATGGAAAGAGATACCATGTTGATGAATTGGAAGAATGTTAAGATATTCATATTACCCAAAGCAATCTAGAGATTCAACGTGATCCTTATCAAAATACCAGTAGTACTGGGGCACCTGGGTGGCTCAGTCGGTTGAGTGGCCAGCTTTTGATTTCGACTCAGGTCCTGATCTCTGCGTCCTAGGATTGAGCCCCACATCAGGCTCTGAGCTCAGCAGGGAGTCTGCTTCAGGATTCTCCCTCTTCTTTTGCAACACCCCCTTCACCACTTGCTCTCTCTCTCTCAAACAAATAAATAAATCTTTTTTTTTTTTTAAGATTTTATTTATTTATTTAACAGAGATAGCCAGCGAGAGAGGGAACACAAGCAGGGGGAGTGGGAGAGGAAGAAGCAGGCTCGTAGTGGAGGAGCCTGATGTGGGGCTCGATCCCATAACGCCGGGATCACGCCCTGAGCCGAAGGCAGGCGCTTAACCGCTGTGCCACCCAGGCGCCCCACAAATAAATAAATCTTTTTAAAAAAGTACAATTTTTCACAGAGCTAGAAGAAATGATCTTAACATTCATATGGAACCAGAAAGACCCCAAATAACCAAAGAAACCTTGAGAAAAAGAACAAAGCTGGAGGTATCAGAATCCCAGATTTCAAGATACAGCACAAATCTCTCATAATCAAGAGAGTATGCTCTTGCCACAAAATAGACACATAGGTTCATGAAACAGGATAGAGAGTCCAGAAACAACCCTATGCTTATATGGTCAATTAATCAACAACAAAGGAGAGAATAGACAGTGGGGAAAAGACAATCTCTTTAATAAATGGTTTTGAGAAAAATGGACATTTACATGTGGAAAAAAAAAAAGAAGGAAAGAAAAAAGGGGCCACCTTCTTATACCATACACACACGAGAAAAACCCTCAAAATGGATTAAAGACCTAAATGTGAGACCTGAAACAATAAAATTCATAAAAGAAAATATAGGCAGTAATTATCATGGGCATTGGCTTAGCAACGTATTTATGGGTATGTCTCTTCAGGAAGAAAAGGAAAAAAAAAAAACTATTGAAACTATACCAAAATAAAAACCTCCTCCTTTATGTATGTTATCGTTTTATATATTTGGGTGCTCCCATGTTGGGTGCATAAATATTTACAATTATTACATATTGTTGGATTGTCCCCTTTATGATTATACAATGACCTTGTCTCTTTTTACAGTCTCTGTTTTAAAGTCTGGTTTGTCCAATATAAGTATTGCTACTCTGGCTTTATTTTGACATCCATTTGTGTGATGTTTCTCTATGGCCTCACTTTTAATCTGCAAGTTTCTTTAGGTCTAAAATTAGTCTCTTGTAAGCATCAGGTAGATAGGTCTTGTTTTTGTTTTGTTTTTAACCATCTTGACACCTATGTCTTTTGATAGGACTATTTACATTCAAAGTAATTATTGATATGTATTTATTGACATTTTATTACTCGTTCTGTTCTTGTTTCTGGAAACTTTCTGATTCTTTGTTACTTTTGGTCTCTCCTTTGCACTCAAAGTGTCCCCTTTAATATTTCTTGCACATCTGGTTTAGTGGTCATGAACTCCTTAGTTTTTGTCTGGGAAATGATAGCCTTACAGGATTGAGTACTCTTGGTTGCAGATTTTTCTCAATCAGCATGTTGAATACATCATGCCACTCTCTTCTGGCTTGCCAAGTTTCTGTTGAGAAATCTCCAGCTAGCCTTATGAGTCTTCCCTTATAACTTAAGGACTTCTTTTGCCTTGCTGCTTTTTGGATTTTTTCTTTATCACTATAATTTACAAATTTAATTACAATATGTCTTGGTGCTTGGCTGCTTGTGTTGATTTTGATGGGAGTTCTCACTACCTCCTGGATCTGGATGTCTGTTCTCTTCCCCAGATAAGGGAAGTTTTCTGCTATTATTTCTTGAAATAAGTTTTCTGCCCCCTTTTCTTTCTCTTCTTTTTTCTGTGACTCCTATAATACAAATGTTATTACATTTGATGGAATCACTGAGTTCCCTACATCTATTCTCATGTTGCATAATTCTTCTTTTTCTCTTTTGTTCAGCTTCATTGATTTCCATTCTTTTGTCTTTTAGGTCACTAATTCATTCTCCTGTTTCTTCTGACTTACTGTTCATTGCTTCAAGGCTATTTCCAAATTTATTTATTGCATTTTTCATCTCTGAATTTTTTTTTACTCTTTTATCTCTTTGGTAAGGTTCTCACTGATGTCTTCTATTCTTTTCTTAAGCCCAGTGAGTATCCTTATGATTGTTGCTTTAAATTTGCCATCAGACATGTTACTTAAATCTGTTTCACTTAGATCTCTGGCGGTGGCCTTATCTTGTTCTTCCATTTGGGATAAATTCCTTCATTTTGGCATTTTTTCTAAGTTTCTGCCTTCTTTGCTGTATTAGAAAAGCCAGTTGTGTCTCTTCCTTTTGAAAATAATGATGTCATGGAAAAGAGTTCAGGTAATGCCCAAGGCCTGCTCTTTGCAGGAGAATCTCTGGTGTGTGCTGAGTGTGCTTTGCTGTTGTGTTTTGGTTGCTCCATCCTTCAGGCCAGTCATCTGCAGAGGCTTTTCTTGCCTTCTGTGGACAGTGTTTGGTCGCTGGCCTGAATGTGGTGAGTTTTAACTAGGTGTGCTCTGGTCTGCTTGTGAAATGAGACCTGACACCAACTCCAACAGAACTAAGGACCTGCAGAACTCTCTGGTTGGGAGGCATGGATGAGCAGGGATTTGTGCTGGTTTTCTGGGGAAAGGCTGGCCAAAATGGGATGAAGGCAAACTTGACTGAGCAGGGCAGTCCCACCAGAGCAGTGGGGGGTGAGGTTTGGTGTAAGTAAGTTAGGCAGCCAGTGTCCACACTGAGCTGTTCCCTCAAGTGGCTCTGTGTTTATGCTGAGGGGCAGGGAAAGAAATGGCACCAGCCAGCTCATCAAGTGGAATTTATTCCTGGGTTGCAAGTGTGGGTCAATACTTGCAAATCCATCAACGTGATACACCACATTAATAAAATAAAGAATAAGAATCATATGATCATTTCAACAGATTACAAAAAAAGCATTTGACAAAGTACATTGATTTATGATAAAAAAAACCTTCAAGAAGGTAGCTTTATAGGGAACATACTTCAACATAATAAAGGCCAAATAGGAAAACCCCACAGCTAATAATCAGCCTCAATGGGGAAAAATTGAGAGAGTTTCCTTTGTGGTCAAAACAAGATAGGGCTGTCCTCTCTCACCACTGTTATTTTATATAATGCTGGAAGTCCTAGCCACAGCAACAGAAACAACAAAAAGTTATAAAAGGCATCCAAATCAAAAAGAAAGAAGAAAAACTTTCACTATTTGTAGATGACATGATGCTATATATAGAAAACTCAAAAGACTCCACCAAAAATATGCTAGAGCTGATAAATGAATTCAGTAAATTTGCAGGATACACAATCAATGTACAGAAATCTGTTTAATTTTTATATAACAATAATGAAGCAGCAGAAAGAGAAATTAAGGAATAAATCCCATCTACAATTGAACAAAAAAAACCATAAGATGCCCAGGAATAAACCTAACCAAGGAAGGAAAACACCTGTACTCTGAAAACCATAAAATGCTGAAGAAAGAAATTGAAGATGACACAAAGAAATGGAAAAACACTCCATGCTCATGAATTAGAAGAAAAAATATTGTTAAAATGCCTATACCACTCAAAGAAGTCTCACATTTAATTCAATCCCTATCAAAATACCAACAGTATTTTTCACAGAGCTAGAACAAACAATCCTAAAATTTGTATGGAACCACAAAAGACCCCAAACAGCCAAAGCAACATTGAAAAAGAAAAGCAAAGCTGGAGGCATCACAATCTGAGACTTCAAACTCTATTACAAAGCTCTAGTGATCAAAATAGTGTGGTACTGATCAAAAATAGACACACAGATCAATGAACCAGAATAGAAAACCCAGAAATGGACCCACAACTATATGGTCAACTATTCTTCAACCAAGGAGGTGAGAATATCCAATAGGAAAAATCTTTTCAACAAAGAGTTTTGGGAAAACTGGACAGCAACATGTGGAAGAATGAAACTGGACCATTTTCCTACACCAAACACAAATGTAAATTCAAAATGGATGAAAGACCTAAATGTGAGACCTGGAACCATACAAATCCTAGAAGAGAACACAGGCAGTAACCTCTTTGACATTGGCTATAGCAACTTCCTTCTAGATATGTCTCCTGAGGCTAGAGAAACAAAAGAAAAATAAACTATTTATATGTCATCAAAATAAAAATCTGCACAGCAAAGGAAATCAACAAACCTAAAAGGCAACCTACAGAATAGAAGAAGATATTTGCAAATAACATATCTGATAAAGGATTAGTATCCAATATCTATAAAGAAATTATAAAACTCAACACTTCAAAATGAATAATCCAATTAAAAAATGGGCAAAAGACATGAGTAGACATTTCTCCAAAGAAGACATGCAGATGGCCAACAGGCATGAAAAGTTGCCCAACATGACTCATCAGCAGGAAAATACAAATCAAAACTACAATGAGATATCACCTCATATCTGTCAGAATGGCTAAAATCAACAACACAAGAAACAACAGGTGTTGGTGAGAATGTAGAGAAAAAGGAACCAATGTTGGGAATACAAACTAGTATAGCCACTCTGGAAAATAGAATGCAGATTCCTCAGAAAGTTAGAAATAGAGCTATCCTATGATCCAGCAATCACAGTATTAGGTATTTATCCAAAGAATATAAAAATACTAATTCAAAGTTACACATGCACCCTGGTGTTTATACCTGCATCATCTACAATAGCCAAATTATGGAAACAGCCCAAGTGTCTATCAACCAATGTATGGATAAAGAAGATGTGGTGTATATTTATTATGCATATATATGTATTTTTATTATTATATAATGTGGAATATGGAATATTAAATAAAATTATATTTATAATATATAATTATATAATATATTATAGATATATTTAATTATATAATTATATATATATATGGAATTTAAGAAACCAAACAAATGAGCAATGGGGAAAAAAGAGGGGGGCAAACAGAGAATCAGACTCTTAACTATAAAGAACAAAGTGATGGTTACCAGAAGGCAGGTGAGTGGGGTGATGGGTTAAATAGGCGATTGGGATTAGGGAGTGCGCTTGTTGTGATGAACACTGGGTTTTTATGGAAGGGTTGAATCACTATATTGGATATCCGAAACTAATCTTACACTGTATATTAACTAACTGGAATTTAAATAAAAACCTAAAAAATAATAAAACAAAATAAAAAATTTTGCATAGCAAAGAAAGCCATCAATGGGATGAAAGGGCAATCTACTAAATGAGAGAAGATATTTACAAATGTTACATTGATAAGGGATTAATATCCAATATGTATAAATAACATATGCAACTCAACACCAAAACCACAATTTGATTAAAAAATAGGCAGAGGACCTGCATAGATATTTTTCCAAAGAAGACATATAGATGGCCGATGGCACATGGAAAGATGCTGAACATCACTAATCATCAGGAAAATGTAAATCAAACCACCAATAAGATAGCACCTCACACCTATCAGAATAGCTAGTATCAAAAAGATAAGAAATACCAAGTATCAGTGAAGAGGTAGACGACTCCGCCCTCGTGTAATGCTAGTGGGAATGAAAATTGGTGCAATACCTGTGGAAAATTATATGATCCCCATCCCCCCCAAAATACAAATATACAATCCCATAATTCTGGGTATTTATCCAAAGGAAATTAAAACACTAATTCAGAGAGATATATGCACCACTAGGTTTAATGCAGCATTATTTATAACAGCCAAGATATGGAAGCAACTTTAATATCCACTGATAGATGAATAAAGAATATGGGGTTTGTTTCCACAGAACATTATATAACCTACTGAGAAATGCACTTAGAAAAATGAGTAAATTGAAGATCAGAGAGGTTATCTTACAATTTATTATACCTCAGATCGTAGCTCAGAATCTGAGTTAGCTCATGTGGTCCATGAGCCAAATCATTGTGACTTATCCAAAATTTAGGAACATTAGAAAATACCTTGCTAGTCACCTTTTATCATATAAAAGGAATTTAGATTTTGCCATTGTAATAAAAACACAAAGGGATCTCCTAATAAAAAGAATGGTGCTTTTCTTCTCAGGGATGACAGTATAAGAATATGAGGTATTAGCAAATAGTAAGAATTTAGAGATTTTAGTCCCTGTAGGAGTGAAAACATAAGGTGAAATGGTAGGAATGTGTTTGATATGGTACAGATAGAATTTTTAAAAGTGGTAAAATATTGTGGTTACTTTCAGTTATATGAATTTGTTTTATTTAGCCTATAGTGCATAATTTTGAACAAGTAATATTCTGTATATTATTTTTTAACTTTAAATACATACTCATTAATATCTCTTTTGTAGTTCTTTTAAAATAATATGACTTAGATGTTCAGTATAGTCTTCATAGTTAATAAAATGCAAATGTTAGAAAGGAACAGATTTTAGTGCTCTAGTAGCAGAGTAATAAAAAACATCAGAGTCTTAGTGCATATTCTTATTTTACGTTTTAAAGACATTCATCTATGTTATGGGTTTTTAAATGGGCAATCATTTTTATGCATAATGTCACAATATTTTTCATCCAGGAAATATATATAACTTTCCTTGACTATTTAAATACCTTCTGAGAAGTTCATAAAAGTACTTCAAGAAAAATTATAATTTTATTTCAATATGTATTAGGCTGTCATTCATTGTTCCAGAAAAGGAGTTATGCTCTCTCTTACTACATATAAAGTACATAGACATTTATCTTAACTCATAAAGGCAGTTAGAATAAATGAAAGATTCCCAAATTTACTAACCTCTACAAAATCAGATAGGAGTTACCTAAAAGTTATTTGTAAAGAACTAAACAGACATTGGCAAAGAAAACAACCTGATGTTTACTAACCTAATGCTTAGATTACACTAGCCTATGGTACAAACATCAAGATTCTCACATTGCACAATATTTCCACCAAAAATATTTTTGGAACTTTGATGTACAAAAGTAGCAATAATTTGGATTTTAGCAGTTTGGAAATAATAACTCTGTAGATTTTAAATGAATATACATGGACTGTGCCTTTTGCCTAATACTGACTCATAATTTCTTTGCAGAGTCAATTATTACCTATGGTTCAGCTCTAAATTCTGCCCAATAAATTAATTAAATCTACAGTAAATATTCCATGGAAGAACTCTACTTGTACCTCAAGAGAAATCAGCAGTGTAATATTATGCCAATATTTTTTTTAAAAATTCATTTTAGCTCTTACTTGTTTACTTTAATCTCTTCCAAGTCAGAAACAACAACATTTAGAAATGTTTTATCCTCCATCCTTTGTACATGACTTATCCTTCAAAGCTATAGTACAAAAATTATTACACATGCTAGAGCACTGACTCTATTTATGCTTAAATTTATTGGGCATTAAAACTGTAGTAAACAAAGATGACATTGTAGATGGGATCCTTCTGTGTATATATGTGTGTATGTTTGTATATGTTTTTTCATGCAGATGAGTATGTATGAGTACATATACAAGAATGGACTTAGGTCTACTTCTAGTGGAAGGGTCAAGAGACATACTTGAAATTTGGATTGTTCTCTCTTCTGCAACTTATTACAACTTTTGTTCTTTACATATTTGGTTCAATATATCCAGTTATTTATCCATTCATTTAATAAAGATGTTTTTAATACTTGTGCCAGGTTTTCTAATTTCCCATTTCTGTGTAAAGAACAGGGAGAGGGCTTAAGAAGTGAGATGTGCCCTACTGGTGAATGTGACATTGTGATAAATGGCAAATATGTTTATTTTCAGTGATTCTGATACTAAGGTAGGGAAGAACCTTATACCTATTCATCAAGAAATTGATGCTAAGAATTTTTTTTTAAACCGATGCCAGTATAAACCAAATAAAATGGTATAGAAATGAACAAATAGTGAAGATGTGAAGGATAATCTATACTACTTCCAAGGGATTTCCAGAACCCGTGTCTACTTAGCCTGTACATTTATGGATATATTATGCACATTTTAAAAGGTCAGATTAGAATGCTTGGATTCTAATAAAAGGTACTTGGAGATATAAAAATAAACATCTATACCCTCCAACTTCAAGTGGAATGTCTTTGGTTGACAAGGACAGATAAATAATTATAATAATAGAGGATAAATAGAAGGCAGAAAGAAAAAGGAGAGTATATTTCTAATCAATTATTAAGAAGAAATGACAGGAAAATAGAAGACAATTTATAAGAGGTAAATACTGAGAATATTTCAGATTTGAAAAAGGTATAGGGAACTTTTCTAAGGAATATTTACTGTAGATTTGATTAATTTACAGCACAGAAGTAAGAGCCAAACCATAGGTATTTAGTGTCTCTGCAAAGAAATTATGAGTCAGACATAGGCATAGAAATCACAACAAATTTCAAGGTGAATATTACAGAATTCCATACTTAGGCATATTATATTAAAAGAGAGAAACCACAAAGACCAGGCTGAAATAAAGTAAGCTTACATATACCAAATTACGGTTCAACCAGCCATTGATTCTTAGTGTCAACCCTGGATGTCAAAAGACAATAGATTAATATCTTAGAATTGTTTTGAGATTTAAATTGTGGCAAATACTTTATCTGTAATTAAACAATCTTTTGTAAATGGAATAAAATCAAGTTTTTCCAATAAACAAAGGTGGGAAAATTTTGGCACATATTTATCCTTTGCAAAGGAAACACTAAACAGTGTACTTCAGGAAGAGAGACAAAGGGAGATAGTCCGAGATGGTAGAGGAGTAGGAGACCATAGTTTTGACTGGTCTCAGGAATTCAGCTACATAGCTATTGAATCATTCTGAACACCTGCGAACTCAAACGGATCTAAGAAAAGAATAGCTGCAACTCTACAAATAGAAAAGCAACATTTTCTGCAAGAATGACAAGACAAAAAAATTCACCTCAAAAAAGAGAACAAGAAGCAGTTCTGACTGCAGGGACTTAATCACTATGGACATAAGTAAGATGTCAAAACTAGAATTCAGAATAACGATTATAAAGATATACCTGGGCTTGAAAACAGCATAGATGACACTAGAGAATCCCTTTCTGAAGAAATAAAAGAACTACAATCTAATCAACTAAGTATAAAAAGGCTATTATTGAGATACAATAAAAAATGGAGGCTCTAAATGCTAGGATAAATGAGGCAGAAGAAATTTGGTGATATAGAAGACCAAATGATACAGAATAAAGAAGCTGAGGAAAAGATAAAGAATTACTGGATCATGAGGGGAGAATTTGAGTGATAATCATAAAGCAAAACAGTATTAGAGTAACTGGGATCCCAGAAGAAGAGGAAAGGAGAGAGGGGAGGAAGGTATAGTGGAGCACATTATAATGGAGAACTTCCCTAATCTGGGGAAGGAAACAGGCATCAAAATCCAGGAGGCACAGAGAACTCCCCTCAAAATCAATAAAGATAGGTCAATACCTCCAAATATAACAGTGAAACTTGCAGATCTCAGAAACAAAGAGAAAAGCAGCTGAAAGCAGCTCGAGACGAGAGGTCTGTAAACTGCAAGGGTAGAAATATTAGACTGGCAACAGACCTATCCACAGAGATCTGGCAGGCCAGAAAGCACTGGCATGATATATTCAAGGTGCTAAATGAGAGAAATATGTAGCCAAGACTACTTTATCCAGCAAGGATGTCCCTCAAAATAGAAGGAGAGGGGGGAAAAAAGCTACCAGGATAAACAGAAACTAAAAGAATCTATGATCACTAAACCAGCCCTGCAAGAAATATTAAAGGGGATCCTTTAAGTGAAGAGAGAGCCCACAAGAACATAGACCAAAAAGGAACAGAGACAATATACAGAAACAGTGACTTTACAGGTAATACAATGGCACTAAATTCATATCTTTCAATGGTTACTCTAAATGTAATTGGGCTAAATGCCCCAATTAAAAGACACAGGTTATCAGATTGGATAAAAAGGCAAGACCCATTGATAAGCCATCTGCAAGAAACTCATTTTAGACCCAAAGACACTTCCAGACTGAAAGAGAGGGGGTGGAACATTTATCATGCTAATGGACATCAATAGAAAGCTGGCGTAGCAATCCTTATATCAGACAAATTAGATTTTAAACCAAAGACTGTAATAAGAGATGCGTAAGGACACTGTATCATCATTAAAGGGTCTATCCAACAAGAAGTTCTAACAATTGTAAGTATTTATGACCCTAACATGGGAGAAGCCAATTATAAAAGCAATTGATCACAAAATTAAAGAAACACATTAATAATAATACATTAATAGTAGAGGACTTTAACAACCCCTCACAACAACGGACAGATCATCTAAGCAGAAGATCGACAAGGAAATAAGGGCTTTGAATGACACACTGGATGAGATGGACTTCACAGATATACACAGAGAATTCCACCATAAAAAATAGAATATGCATTCTTCTCAAGTGAACATAGAACATTGTCCAGAATAGATCACATACTTGGTCACAATCAGGTCTCAACTGGTACCAAACAATTAGGATCATTCCCTGCATATTTTCAGACTATAGTGCTTTGAAACTTGAATTCAATCACAAGAGGACATTTGGAAAGAACTCAAATACATGGAGGCTAAAGAGCATCCCACTAAAGAATGAATGGATCGACCAGGAAATTAAAGAAGAATTTTAAAAAATCATGGAAACAAATGAAAATGAAAACACAACTGTTCAAAATCTTTGGGATGCAGCAAAGTTGGTCCTAAGAGGAAAGTACATAGCACTACAAGCCTTTCTCAAGAAACAAGAAAGGTCCCAATACTCAACCTAACCTTACACATGAAGGAGCTTGAGAAAGAATAAGTAAACCCTAAACCCAGCAGGAGAAGAGAGATAATAAAGATTAGAGCAGAAATCAATGAAATAGAAACCAAAACAACAATGCAACGGATCAACAAACCTAGGAGCTGCTTTTTTGAAAGAATTAATAAAATCGATAAACCCCTGGCCAGGCTTATCAAAAAGAAAAGAAAAACGACCCAAATAAGTAAAATCATTAATGAAAGAGGAGAGATCACAACGAACATGGAAGAAATACACACAATTATAAGAACATATTATGAGCAACTATATGCCAACAAATTAGACAATCTGGAAGAAATGGATGTATTCCTAGAGACACGTGTGAGCTACCAAAATTGAAACTGGAAAAAATAGAAAACCTGAACAGACCCATAACTAGCAAGGAAATTGAAGCAGTAATCAAAAATCTCCCAACAAACAAGAATCCAGGGCCCAATAGCATCCCAGGGGAATTCTACCAAACATTTAAGAAGAATTAATACCTATTCTTCTGAAGCTATTTCAAAAAATAGAAATGGAAGGAAATCTTCCAAACTCTTTCTATGAGGCCAGCAAACTCTTGATCCCAAAACCAGACAAAGACCCCACCAAAATGGAGAATTATAGACCAGTATCCCTGATGAACATGGATGCAAAAATTCTCACCAAAATACTAGCCAATAGGATCTAATAGTACATTAAAAGGATTAGTCACCACGACCAAGTGAGATTTATTCCGAGGCTGCAAGAATGGTTCAACATCTGCAGCAAATCAATCAATGTGATAAACTACATAAATAAAAGAAAAGAAAAGAACCATATGATCCTCTCAATAGATTCAGAAAAAAAGATTTGACAAAGTACAGCATCCTTTCTTGAATAAAACTCTTCACAGTGCAGGGATAAAGGGAACATGCCTCAATATCATAAAAGCCATATACAAAAAGCCCACAGCAAATATCATTCTCAGTATGGAAAAACTGAGAGCTTTCCCCTAAGGAGGACCATGGCAGGGATATCCACTATCACCACTGTGGTTCAACATAGTACAAGAAGTCCTAGCTTCAGCAAGCAGACAACAAAAAGAAATTAAAGGCATCCGAATTGGCAAAGAAGAAGTCAAACTCTCACTCTTTGCAGATGACATGATAGTCTATGCAGAAAACCCAAAAGACTCCACCCCAAAATTGCTAGAACTCATACAGGAATTCAGCAAAGTGGCAGGATATAAAATCCATACACAGAAATCAGTTGCATTTCTATACCCTAACAATGAGACAGAAGAAAGAGAAATTAAGGAGTTGATCCCATTTACAATTGCACCCAAAACCACAATATGCCTAGGAATAAACCTAACCAAAGAGGCAAAGGATCTGTATTCAGAGAACTACAGAATCCTCATGAAAGAAATTGAGGAAGACCAAAGAAATGGAAAAACATTCCATGCTCATGGGTTGAAAGGACAAATATTCTTAAAATGTCTATGCTACCTAGAGCAATCTATACATTCAATGCAATCCCTATCAAAATACCATCCACTTTTTTCACAGAGCTGGAACAAATAATCCAAAAATGTGTATGGAATCAGAAAAGACCCTGAATAGCCAAAGGAATGTTGAACAAGAAAACCAAAGCTGGCAGCATCACAGTTCTGGACCTCAAGCACTGTAACAAAGCTGTAATCATCAAGACAGTATGGTACTGGCACAAAAACAGACATATAGATCAATGGAACAGAACAGAGAACCCAGAAATGGACCCTCAACTCTATGGTCAACTAATCTTTGACAAAGCAGGAAACAATATCCAATGGGATAAAAGTCTCTTCCACAACTGCTGTTGGGAAAATTGGACAACCACATGCAAAAGAATGAAACTGGACCGCTTCCTTACACCATACCTAAAAATAGAGTCAATAGATAAAAGACCTAAATGTGAGACCAGAATCCATCAAAATCCTAGAGGAGAACACAGGCACCAACTTCTTCGACCTCAGCCACCACAACTTCCTGCCAGACATGTCTCCAAAGGCAAGGGAAACAAAGCAAAAACGAACTATTGGGACTTCATCAAGATAAAAACGTTTTGCACAGCAAAAGAAACAGTTGACAAAGTCAAAAGACAACTGACAGAATGGGAGAAGATATTTGTAAATGACATATCAGGTAAAGGGCTAGTATCCAAAATCTATAAAGAACTTATTAAACTCAACACCCAACGAACAACTAATCCAATCAAGAAATGGGCAGAAGACATGAATAGACATTTCTGCATAGAAGACATTCAAATGGCTGACACATGAAAAAATGCTCAACATCACTTGGCATCAGGGAAATACAAATCAAAATGACAATGAGATACTACCTCATACCAGTCAGAAGGGCTAAAATTAACAAGTCAGGAAATGACAGATGTTGACAAGGATGTGGAGAAAGGGAACCCTCTTACACAGTTGGTGGGAATGCAAGCTGGTGCAGCCACTCAGGAAAAAAGTATGCAGGTTCCTCAAAAAGTTGAAAATAGAGCTAACTGTACAACCCAGCAATTGCAGTTCTAAGTATCTACCACAAAGATCTAAATGTGGTGATCCAAAGGGCAACCGTACCCTGATGTTTATAGCAGCAATTTCTACAATAGCCAACTATGGAAAGACCCCAGATGTCGATCTACAGATGAATGGACCATGTGGATGTGTTATATGTATACAATGGAATATAATGCAGCCACCAAAAATTGAAATGTTGCCATTTTCAATGACATGGATGGAACTAGAGGGTGTTTTGCTAAGGGAAATAAGTCAATCAGAGAAAGACAACTATCATATGATCTCACTGATATATGGGATTTAACAGACAAAACAGAGGATCCAAGGAGAAGAGAGGAAAAAAATAAAACAAGATGAAATCAGAGAGGGAGGCATGCCAGAAGAGACTCCTAAGCCTAGGAAACAAACCGAGTGTTGTTGGCATGTAGGGACATGGAGGGAGAGGTAACTGGGTGATGTAGATTAGTGAGGGCACATGATGTAATGAGCACTGGGTATTATGTAACACTGATGAATCACTGACCTCTACCTCTGAAATTAATAATACATTATATGTCAATTAACTGAATTTAAATAAAAAGTTTTGGGAAAATAAAAGGGAGAGACACAATTCATCCAAAATGAAAATTTGAGATGCAAGAGGGAATGATGAGCAAGGTAAATGAGAAGTACTTGTTTAAATTTAAATAAACATTTACTGTGTAAAACAATTGTATCTAATTTGAAAGATTACAAACATAGACTGTTACACAAAGACGTGAATTGGAAGGAAGTGACCGGACTTAGTGTATTCTAAGGCTATAATATTCTGGAAGAAGGTAAATATACTGACTTACATCAGATATTGTTAAATTTTAAAGGTAATAAAGAGTGGAGTAAGTAAAAGTAAAATAAATAAAAATGAAATATATATTAGTAATTGTAATACACATAAATTAACATAGATTATGAGAGGATAATAAGAAATAATTTTTATTAAAATAATTAAATAACAAGAAGCTACCAAGAAGTTTGGAAACAAGTATGTATCACAACTGTAGGCTTAATATAGTGTACAGTAGATATGTGAAAATGTTTTAAGTTAATGCAAAATGACCACCTTCATATTTAGAATGATGATATTAGAAGTACCCTACTATTCTAGGTAATTTGATAATGTCAGATTGCTAGAAAGTTAGAAGAAAACTTTAAAAAAAATCTTTAAAAAATGAAAAAAGAAGTGATCAAATAATAAAGGATAAAATTTAAGGGTTGTGAGTTCAAACCCCATGTTGGGTGTAGAGATTAACTAAAAAATAAAATAAATAATAAAATAAAATAATATAATTAAAAAATAATATAAAATAAAATAATAAAATAAAATATAAAATAAAGGATAATATTTAGATTCAAAGGATACCTCTGGGAATGGAATCAGGGAGACACACTCATGGTGCTTGCTGATAGGTGAATATTTGGATTCGTATTGCATTAGTCATTGTACCATTATGCTTCTATTAACTATTTACTAGTACACACAAAAAGAAAACCACCAATAAATGAATAACAGAAGCAAATTCACCTAAAAAGTGTCTTCAGTTTTTTTGAAATATCAATTGCAATAACCACAGAATAAAAGTTGAAACTATTTAATGACCATATTATTTAAGAAGAATAAACTTTGACTCTTATTTTCAAATAAAAATCTTATAGTTCTGAGATAGTGAAACTTATTAAAATTTTTGAGGGCTGCATATTAGTTATTTTCAAGACGTATTCATATACTATATGAAAAGTGAAATGATGTCTGATCTAGCAGTTAGCATATGAACACAGACTTTATTGTTATAGCAAGACAGGGGAATCAATGATTCATGTAAACTTGACATCAATTTCTGATATCTGTTTAATGTACAGTCTTATACATAGAAAGTAACCTCAAGGTTCACATATCTCATATATTCACCTACCACTACACACACTCACACACACACACACACACACACACACACACACACACACACACACACTTGTTTAAATAATTAGGTGTGATTTGACCATTTTTTTTTCATCATCTAAAATTATTCCATGTAATGTTACAAGAGGGGAGAAATACTGTTTTTTAATGTTTTTTATAAAGTTTAATTTCTTTTCAAGATTTTATTTATTTGTTGGGGGAAGGAGAGAGAAAGAAACAAGCAGGGGGAGCAACAGGCAGAGGGAGAAGCAGGCTCCTCACTGAGCAGGGAGCCTGACAAGGGACTTGATCACAGGACCCTAATATCATGGCCTGAGCCAAAGGCAGATGCTTAACTGACTGAGACAACCAGGCATCCCTAAGGTTTAACTAATTTTTATAAAGATCCTTTTGTCTACTTTTAAGTTTAAGGAGTGCTTTCCTCTCATGTCTTAAAGTAGGTTTCAAATGGTTCCATACATTTGATAAAGTTCAGAATTGGCCACAAGATATTTTTAACATGGAGGGTCAGTCAATATTTCAAATATTTTGCTCAACATATTTTGATATTAGGTATACATAATCGTTGTTAGTATGATACTCTCTTATAAAGACTAAGAAAATATCTATAAGTTATAATGAGTTACCAACCTTGACTAAATTACTGTTTGTTTGTTGCATATATTGAAACAAAACATTATTTTATTTTAATTGCATTTGCTTTAATTACTACAGTGCCGGTGTAACACTGTAGGGAAGATAGTTTCCTCACAGTTAAGACATTCTAAATGAATTTTACTGAAACTTGAAGTCTGGGCAAAAAACATGTTTTGAAAGGTAATTTATGACTAATTAGACAGAGAGAGCCCCAGAGAGATTTACTTCCTGAGGTGTCTATTTACATTTCAAGGTAGACTGAAACCTGGGACCTTGAAGACATTCTGGGTTGTAAATCTGGTGACAATGGACTTATTTATCTTTCCCCTGGAGAGATTTATTTATATTCCATGGAATTAAAGTAAGATGCCAGGATCTTCCCCATTCTATTTCCAAGGAGACTCTGGATGGGAGTAATATGTCATGCAAATAAATGACTGGATTCATTTTGCTTGGGCTTCCTTACCAGCATTATAGATTGCACAAGAGTTGCATGACATTTGTGCCCTATTACATCACTCATGCATAAGAATTATGGAACAGAAAATCAATAGTTATTGTTTGCTGTAAATAAAAAATAATAATCTATTTTGCTCTAGCAACTTATGTAAATATTCAGGATAACATTAATAATATAGTTTTAAAAAATTTCACAGGTTAATTTGAATAGTAATCCATATGTAGATTAGCTAATTAAAATATTTTATTCGTTAGCATATTAATATATTGAGTCATATACCTAAGTTTTATGAGATGTAAGAATGCTCCTAATTAAGTACCTATAAGCATATTCTAATTTGGGAAACTATTGAATAGAGTTTTATATTGCTTTTTTTCTTCCTGTATTAAGATATAATTGATAGTTATATATTCTTTATTACTGCAGGACCTCTTAGAACTTTTAGCATATTAGCATGCAGTATGATTTAAGAAAGAATGCACTGAGCGACAAGGATTGAATATTGCTGCTTCTTGAACATAGTTGCCTGCAAAAACATTTTTCCCATAGAGTACTTATTAATATCTCCACAATCTTATCTTCTGAAGAATACAATTTAGGAATTACCTTACTTACTTTACAGTGTTGACCAAGTTATTCTCCTCGAGGTGAAATTTCAGTTACTATCATTGATACCACCAAAAGGTAAATATTAGATTTTAAATTATTTTAACTCAATTATTTTCCAGTCTTGTCTGAAACAAAATAATCCTTAAGTTGTATGTGTCTAGCAATTGAGTTTCAAACTATACAAAGGAAAAGCTAAAAGAACTGCAAAATGAAATAGATGAATCCACTATCATTGTTGGAAATTATAGCAATCTTCTATCAGAAATGGGCAGATCTAGCAGCCAGAAAATATGGATAAAGTTGAACTCAAAAATACTATCAATCAACCAGATGCAACTGCCATCTCTAATGTACTTCATCCAACAACAGAATTCACATTCTTCTCAAATTCACATGGAAAATTCACTAAGATAGACCACACTCTGGGCCATAAAACACATAATGAATTCAAAAGCATAGAAATCATACAATGTCCCCTTTCAGACAACAGTGGATTAATAGAAGAAAAATCTCAAGAGAAAGAGATTTTTTTTTTTAAATAACAATGTAATTACAACTTATCAAAATTTGTGGGATGCAGTAAAAGTAGTACTTGAGGGAAATTTATAGTAAAGAACTCATATATTAGAAAAGAAGAAAGATCAAACATGATTAATTTAGATTTCTAACCTTGGAAACTAGGGGGAAAAAAGTGCAAATTTATTCCAAAGTAAGCAGAAGAAAAAATAAGAATTAATGCAGAAATCAATGAAACTGAAAAAAAAAATCAATAGAGATAATGAATGAAACCACAATCTGATTCTTTGAAAAGGTTAATAAAACTGATAAAACTCAGTAGCCAGGCTAATCAGGGGATATAAGAAATGACTCAGATTAATAATATCAGAAATGAAAGAGGGAACATCCACTATAGACCTAATGGAAGTTAAAAGGATAATAAAGGATAAAAATGAGCAACTATATGCCCACATATTTGATATAGTAATGGAAAGCACCTGTATCCATATCAGATAAGAATAATTAAATATTTCTTTATTTTCAGATGATATTATTGTATATGGAGAAAACCCAGAGAAAACTACAATTGATGGAACTAATAACTGAATATAACAAGCTTTCAGAATGTTAACTGAATATATAAAAATCAGTTCTATTTCAATATACTCACAATATTCTGAAAATGAAATTATAAAGCAATTTAATTTGTAATATCAAAAATATATAATTCTCAAAGATAAATTTCACAGAAATGCAATTCATGTATAATGAAAATTAGAAAATTTTGCTAAAGGAGATCAAAGAAGATCTAAAAAAATAGAGATATTTCATATTCATGGGTTGAAAGACTCAATATTATTGAGCTAGTAATTGTCCCAAAACCGAGTCAAAATTTCAAACAAAATCCCAAAGGCTTTGTTGTTGTTGCTGTTGTTGAAACTGAAAACATTATGCTAAAATTATATGGAAATGCAAAAGATCAAAAATAGTAAAATAGTTCTGAAAAAAAAAAAACAGTACAGAGTAAAGGACTTATACTACCCCAAATCAAAACAAACTATAAAGTTATAGTAATCAAGACAGGAGCATATTTTAATTAAAGAAAATTAAGAGTCTTCAAATAAAGATTTTTTATAAAGTTGCCAAGACAAAATGCGGAAAGAATAGTTTTTTCAACAATTCTGAAAAGACTGGCTATTCACATAAAAGTATTTAACTTAGACACTTTCCTCAATCTATACAAAAAATTTAGCTCAAGTGGATTATATAAATAACTGTAAAAGCTAAAATTATACAATTTCTAGGAGAAAGCATAAAAAATAATTGTCAGGCTCTTGACTTGGGCAACAAGTTTTTAGAAACAACATTAAAAGTAAACTGCATAGAAAGAAAAATCATATAATTAGGATTATATTAAAATTAAAAAATATTGGGCTTTAAATGATGCCTTTAATAAAAAGAAAAAAAATTACAGATAGGGAGAAAATACTTGAAAATAATATTTTATAAAGGACTTTTATCCTGAGTTTACAATGCTTACAACTTAATATCCCAAATGTGTAATGATAAAAAATTTTAATAGACATTTCACCAAATAAGATATATACATGAAAAGATGTTAAATTTAATTAGACATTAGAGAAACACAAATTATAGTCACAATAAGGTACTACTATGCATATACTAGAACAGATGTTTAATACAGACAAAATACAATATGGGGCATTGGCAATGAAGTGGAGAAATTGGAATCATATATTGCTACTGGGAATGTAAATGATACAGCCAATTTGGAAGGAGTTTGTATTTTTTTTTTTTTTTTAGTTAAACATAAACATCATACAGTTCATCATTTGCACTCTTAGGAAACTATCCAAAATAAATGAAAAAATGTATGTTTGTGAATGTGCATAGCAGCATTATCCATAATAGCCCTAAACTGAAAACAATTCAAATATCTCCCCACTGGCAAAAGGATAGACAAAAGGGCGGCGTAATAGGGAATACTATTTAGGAGTTAAAAGCAATAAAATATTGACGTATGCTATAACATGGATGAATCTCAAAAACATTATGCTAAGTCAGGATAAAGGAAGTCAGACATAAAGAACAGACATTGTATTATTTCTTTTATATAAAATGTTTAGAAATGCAAAGTTAGAGAGACAGGAAGCAGATCATTGGTTGCCTAGAAATGGAAGGTGACAATAGGAAATAATTGCAAATACACACAAAAGAAGTGGTTGGGTGATAAAAATACTCTGCATTAGAGTGTGATGGCAGGTGCACAACTCTGCAAATGTACTAACAACATTGAATTGTATACTTATAAGGAAAAATTTCATAGTATGTTAATTATACTTCAATAACAATTTTTAAATTACATAAATAACGTACTGAGGAATAAATTTTAAAAGAGACATGGAATGACTCTCTATAAAAAACACAAATATTGCAAATAGAAATTAAGTAAGATCTAACTAAAGGTAGAGATACTCTATGTTTAAGACTCAATTATTTTTTAAGATTACAAATATTTCACAAATTAATTTCTAAACGTTTGCAATTTTAATCACAATACTAAAAAATTTTGTAATGAATTTGGAAAACTGATTTTAAAATTTATATGAGAAAACAAAGGACACTTTATAGGCAGAAAAATAAAAGTTGAAAAACTGCAAATCTAGAGGACTTCTGCTACCAAGTTTTGGCTATAATTTAAAAGATTGTGCTATGATGTAAATATAGACATATGAGTCACTGGAGCAGAATAGAGAGTTCATAAATAGTCCCATATTCTTATTAACAATTATGTTTCAACAGAAGTTCCATAGTAATTGAATGGGGGACAAGATAGAATAAAAAAATTGTGCTATATAAACTAGGCATTTGTATGGAAATAAAAGCACCTCAGTTTTTCCATATTATATGTAAAAATTAACTTCAAATGAATTATATACATAGACCAAAAAAAGCTAAATTTGCTAATTTTTAAGAAGATGACAGGCTAAAATCTTAGTGACACTGAGGTAGGCAAAGTTTTATTATATGGGACATAAATGCAATGATCTATAAAATTATAAAAGTAATTTTATAAAAGGTATAAATGTTTTTTTCTCAAAAGACAAATCTAAGAAAATGAAAAAGCACACTTAATACTAGTAAAAGTTATTTGCAAAACATAAAAAACATCAAAATGCTACACTATGAATATAAAGAACTCTTACAATTCATTAAAAAGATGGCAGAAAATTCAATAAAAAATGATAGCATCCTTGAACACAAATATAGCAATGAAAATAATCATAATTAGGCAGGTGAAAAGAGTCTCGACAGTTCTTGTCATCAGTGAAGTGCAAGTTAACACCAACACACATGCCCACAAATATGACTAAAGTTAAAATGCCTGGAAATACCAAGTGCTGCTGAGGTTATGAAACAAACACATCTCCTGACCACTGTAGGAATAGTAGTCCAATCACTTTGTAAAGAATGTATCAGTATCTCAATAGGTAATATGCATTTACCATATGACCTGGCAATCTCATACTATGTATTGACTCTAAATGAATGAAAACATGTTTTTGCAAAGATTTACACCTGAATATTCCAAAACAACTTTACTTAGTCAAAAATAGGAAGTGACTCAAATTCCATCAACCATTGAAAAGTGAAACAAACTACAAAATATTATTCAACAATAAAAATGAACCCAGTGGTCATGCACACAACCACATGGATGAGTCTCAAAAGCATTCTAAAGGACAGAAATCAAGTATCCACATGAAATGCTAGAAAGGCAGAACTATAGTTCTGGGAAACAAACCAGAATCTGCCCGGGGCTGGAAATCAGGCTGGCCTGACTATGAAGCAGCACATGGGCACTGTTGTAGATGAAACTGTTCTATTCCTTGGTGGTGATGTCACTGTCTGTGATTACCAATAATCATCAAATTGTTCTCCCAAAGAAAAGAATTAATTTTATTTTAATTATGCCTTACTAAGGCTATTTAAAAATTTTGGCAAAAATATACAGTTTTAAGCAAGAATATCAGTGTGTGTGTGTGTGTTTTAACCTGCTAAAAATAATAGAAAACAATGAATAGTAATTGGTATTAGTTAATACAGTAGATTAATATTTTCATTCTCCCAGGGGAAGATTTTGAAGACTTTTTTAATATTTAACTGGAAGAATACATGAATAGGAGAATGTCATGATTTCTAAGAAATCTATAGTTAGGTAACTATATAAATTTGTAGTCCAAATCATAACATCTTTAATAATAACAAGAGAAATTAAATAATTATATTGGGACAATAAATGTAAATTGATATTGCATTGGGTACTGGAATGTGTATGTTCAGTTTATTCAGGGAAGAAAACAGTGTATTTTCATAATTTGGGTATGAAGTTTTTCTCTAGAAGCAGACTGTTCTTATTTGCTTGTCTGTGGCCTACATCAAAATGTCATTTTTTGTTTATTTTCATTAAAAGGAAACATCCAAAGAATATGGCATCATTTAATGCATATCTTTTCACTCAAACACAGTAAGTACAGGTATGATTCCACTGTTAAAAATATTAGATTTTTTTTAAGTACATGATCCCTAAGTTATTTAAGTGATGTTCTCTAATAAGCACAACACTAAGCTTGCCTGTGTGCCCTAGATACTCACATATTGCTCTGATATTCAGGATTTGAAGTAGAAAAAGTATTTTAATATAGGTATACTTAATTCTGTAATAATTTAGAGGAAAAGATGATTGTTCAGTAAGTTGGAAAATTAATGTATGACTTTGTAAGTGTATGTTTTATAGTTGACTTTAGGTGTGTATGCACTTTAATCTTTTTCTTTACAATTACAATCTTTTTCTTTACAATAGTTTTTTTTTTTAAGGGGCTTATTTGAATATATATATACACACACACACACGCAGAACAAAAGAAATATTTGTTTTTATATGGAAGTGTAAATTAAATATAATTTTAAATTAAGTTTTTATATCTTATCTGTGGTTTTTATATTTTATCTGTGATTTTAATATGAGAGTACTTTAATATATAGTTTATGTCTGGAAGAGTTAGAAAGGGTTTTTTTTGTTTGTTTTTTACTTATGGTATTTGGATGTGATTAAATGCAAGAGAGAGTTCTAAATGATTATAAAAATTACTGAATAGGTGGAGGGATGGATGAAATAGGCAATGGGGATTAAAGAGTACACTTATCATGATGA
Organism: Ursus americanus; assembly: GCF_024610735.1. Lineage (NCBI taxonomy): Eukaryota > Metazoa > Chordata > Mammalia > Carnivora > Ursidae > Ursus > Ursus americanus. Next base: position 67,726,355 of record NC_142127.1, on the reverse strand, counting down.
ATAATGATAGAATTGTTGAATCATTATAATATACATCTGAAACTAATATAACTGTGTATTTACTAGAAAATTAAAAACTTAGTAAAATGTTATTCAATAAATAACCTCAAGTATTAAAGTGCTGTACAATAATTCGAATAGTACACTTAAATATTTAGACTTGTATATATATATATATATATATACATATATATATATATATGACTATTAATTATGTGGTAGAAGATTTTAATTCAAATCTTCCACCTGGGACTTGCCCCCATTTTATACTAAAAGCTGTCTCTTTACTAAAGATTGTCTCTTTACTAACCCTTGACTTGCTTATATATTTCCTAGGACAATTAACATATTTTGAAAACATCAAACTACTAAATATTCCCAGATATACACAAAAAGGGAGAATGAGACTTTCTTAAAACATTTGTAACCTAGATCAAGTATATTCATTCAAATAACTATTTGTTAAACTACTGCTATGCTCAGCATTACATTAGGAATTCCTGTGTCCTAAGATTCTCCCTGGGATAAATTTATCTTTATAGTCTGGAACAGTTTTTCATTTGATCCACTAGATTACAGTTGTTTTTTCCAGTCACCTTATTGTTATTTTATTTGTTTTATTAAATGATGATTCCAAGAGACTAGCTGTCAATTGAGGAACACCTATATGAAAGCTAGGCTAGTATACTGAAATGTGTTAGTCCACAATAGGTAATTTCCAGAAATCAGGTCAGCTTACTAAGATTTTGATAATTGAGCAACCTATTTCTTCAGCCACCTAATTCTTTACTAAGGAACACTTTCCCATGCAAAGATGTCCATGGAATTCTGTGTTCCTCTGGAACTTGTAGAAAGACTTAAAAATTTTTGGTGTTTCGGTTCAGCTCCATTTATAATTCAACCACCAGGATAGTTATATAGACTTTGAGTAAAAAAAAAAAAAGTAGATGAAGAGATGTGAAAGTATGTAATAGGTTTTGTGTACTTCCAACTCACAATGAACCAAAAGAAGACTCTTGACTTCCCACCCACATCATTTTACACTATGGTAAAATGCAATAGTCTTTGTTTACACAAAACCAAAATCTAGTTATATTTCCTAATATCTAGCAAGGCAGTTGTTATCTACCAAATAATCAACTAACTAGCATATTCAAAACAAACCGTGTGGGCAATGTGATATGTGTAAGACAACACAGATGAATAAGCACTATCATTCCTCAAGAAAGTCTAAATTTGTGGGGAAGAGAAACCCAAACACACACATTCACACATATGTATGGAAGGTGGGATAATGTGGTGTCATAGATACTTCCAGTTTATGAAACACATTGGTTACTCTCAGCCATAGAGGAACCACAATTAAATATGTTTTATCAGATATTTAATTATCTGGGGAAAATACATATGTTTTAAAAATCCGTTGTGATGATCATTCTGTATAATAATAATTATATTTATATATTATAATTGTTACATTATAATTATATAATTATTATAATCATTGTTGTTATATTTATTATTATTACCATCATCATCATTACTGAAGTAAAAGTTGGTTCATGTGAGTTCCCTGAGTCAAATGACAATGTGGGGAACTCTGTGGAGCCAAATCTCCACAGAAGCTGGTGAAAAGGGAACAACAAAAAATTAACCACTAAAGTATCCAGAAATGGTTCCAAGGACATATAGAAAGTGAAGAAACACTTATTCAGGATAATCTGCTAAAACTTGGTACGAAAAGTGATAGTCTGAGGCATTTAAATTGTGATCCCTTTGCCCCGCCCCCCCAAGCCGTTGTAACAGAAACTCCACTGCAAGTTGGTGTAGCCAATAATACAGGGCTTCTCATCCCCAAACATGGCATACAGTATATTCCTGGGAGGGGCTGGGTATTCTCATCCTCTCATTTCACACTCCCTGTCCCATTACTTTTTTTCAGGGGCTAGGTCCTGGAATACAGCTGAGAAATTGAGGATGCAGTGGCTCTACTTCCATCATGGCCTACTGAAAATGCTGGGGTCCTGATCATTTTCTCCCTTGTCTATTTATAGGGTAAAGTTTCCGCATTAAAGGACACAGGCCAAGAAGACCAGAGACTACCACCACCAACCTAGTGCTCAGCTTCTAATAAAGGAATATCACTCAGTGAGAAATGTACCCCTGTCCCCACTCTTCTACCCTACCTCTAGAGCCATAGCTCACAGATTTCCTCAGGGTACAGACAGGCTATACAGCACAAAGATCGAAAGCTCTCCTGAAGCAACTCAATTTCTTTGAAACAGTGTAACGAAGTTCATGCCTAAGGGTGCTCTCATAAAATGAAGGCTTTTTGGAGAAAGTGATTAAGAGAAGACTTGCAGCTTCATCAAAGACATCAGCTAAACAATAGGCCAATAAGTTTACCAGAAAGAACTGGGAAAGACAACCAAGAAGAGATTTCCTAGGGGAAGAACAAACCTCAAAAACTGAATTCCTGAACTATCCCTGCAAAGCTCAAATTTAATTGAATCAGTCTGTGGGAAAATTCATGCTCCAGGGCATTGTTGAAAACAGTATAGCGATAAGTGAACAATTAGTAGAACTTTACAAGAAAGCTGTATTGGTCAGGGAAAGAGACAGTCAAAGGGAGCACTACTAAAGCCACTGCCATATTGCCTGATTACACATGCCCAAGGCTGCACCCTGAGGAACAAAATCAGGGACTTTGCATTGCAGGGAAAGAAGACTTTAAAAATAATCCAGCCAGTCACTAAACAAATTAAAAAAAAAAATAGAGAAGAAAGGGCAGTATCCTAAATTTTTACAATATATTAGCTAAAATGTCCAGTTTTCAACAAAATATTATGTTAAGAATCAGGAAAATATGACCTGTAGAGGGGGGAAATCAGGCAATGGAAAGAGGCTGGGAAATCAATCAGATACCAAATTTAACACAAAAGACTATGTCATACTAAGTAGCATTATAAGTATGTTCAAAGAATAAAGGAAATCATGGTAAAAGAAATGAATGAAGCTAGGAAGACACCATTTCATCCAATAGAAAATATAAATAAAGATATGGAAACTATATTTTTTAAAAGCCAAATGGAAAATTTGCAGTTAAAGTTACAATAATTGAAATAAAAAGTTTATCAGAGAAGCTCAATAGAAGAAAGAATTAGCAAACATGAAAACATCAAGAAAGATCAATTGAGATTATGCAATCTGAAGAACAGAGGGGGGAAAAGGGTCTTAAAGAAATATAGGGCACCTTAAGTACATATTGTGCACATTCAAAGTCAATACACAAAAATCAATCACTTTCAGTGATCCATACAAAAATGAAAATAAGAAAGTAATTCCAATTAAAATAATATCAAAAAGGATAAAATACTTAGAAGTAAATTCCTAATGAAAGAAGTATAAAACTTATACTTTGAAAATTATAAAACATCATTGAAGTAAATTAAAAACTGAAATTAAAGGAAACTGGTAAATTTTATGAATTTGAAGACATTATATTGAAAATTTTAAATGACAACAATCCTCCAAATATCTATAAATTCAATGTAATCTGTCATTTTCCCAACTGGTTTCTTGTAGAAATCGACAGGCTGATCCTAAAAATGATGTAGAATTAATCAAGGCACCCAGAAAGGGACAACAATTTTGAAGAACAAAGTTGTATGGTACACAACTGATTTTAAAAGTTAACACAAAGCAATGGCAATCCAAACAGTGTGGTGCTAGTATGAGGATAAACATATAGATCAATGGAATAGGATTGAAAATCCAGAAAAAAATACATTTATGGTCAATTGAATTTTAACAAGTGTGCCAATAAAATTCAATAGGGCAAATTATTTTATTAAGTTTTTATTTAGGGGCGCCTGGGTGGCTCAGCATCTGCCTTAGGCTCAGGTCATGATCCTGGAGTCCCAGGATCAAGCCCCATGCTGGGCTCCCTTCTTAGCAGGGAGTCTGTTTCTCCCTCTGCCCCTCACCCCCCCTTGTGTTGTCTCTCTCTTCCTCAAATAAATAAATAAATAAATAATCTTTTTAAAAAAAAGTTTGTATTTAAATTCCAGTTAGATAACATAAACTGCAATATTAGTTTCAGGTGTGCAACATAGTGATTCAACAATTCCATACAACACCTGGTCCTCATCAAAGTTAATACCTATTCTTCTCAAACTATTCCAAAATAGAAGAAAATTTCCAAGTTCATTCTATAAGGCCAGTATGACCCTGATAGCAAAATCAGACAAAGATACTCCACAAGGAAGGAAGGAAGGAAGGAAGGAAGGAAGGAAGGAAGGAAGGAAGGAAAGGAGAAAGGAAGGAAAGGAGGAAGGAAGGGAGGAAGGGATTAAGGGAGGAAGGGAGGAAGGGAGGAAGGGAAGGGAGGGAGGGAGGAATTTTATAATAGAAAAGAAAAAGAAAAATGCAGATCACTATCTTTGATGAACACAGATGCAAAAATTCTCAACAAAATATTAGCAAACCAAAGCTTATAATACATTAAAAAATCATTCACCACAATGAAGGCAGATTTAGCAGGGATACAAGGATGATCAGTCTTTACAAATCAATCAATGTAATATATCACATTAACAAGAAGGATCAAAACCATGTGATTATCTCAATAGATACAAGAAAAAAAATGACAAAATGCAACATCTATTTATTATAAAAATTTCAACAAAGTAGGTTTAGAGGGAACATACGTGAACATAATAAACTTTATGAAAATCCCACAGCTAACCTTATACTCAATGGTTAAAAAAAAAGGGGGGGGGAACTTTAAGATCAGGAATAAGATAAAGATGTTGACTCTTGTCACTTTTACTCAGAATACTAGAAGTTCTAGCTGCAACAATCAGACAAGAAAAAAAAAAGTAAAAGATTTCCAAATTGGTAAGGAAGAAGTGAAACTGTCACTGTTTGCAGATGGCATGATATTATATTTAGAAAACCCTAAAGACTCCACCAACCAACCACCCAACCAACAAAAACACACACATACACAAAAACTACTGGAATTGATAAATGAATTCAGTAAAGTCAAAGGATACCAAATTAATATACAGAAATCTGTTACATTTCTATACACTAATAATGAAGTAGCAGAAAGAGAAATTAATAAAACAATTCCATTTACAGGTGCATCAAAAAGAATAAAATACCTAGGAATAAACTTAACCAAGGAGGTAAAAGACCTGTACTCTAAAATTGATAAAATACTGATACAAGAAATTAAAATGAAATAAACTAATGAAAATATATCTCATGCTCTTGGATTGGAAGAACCAATATTGTTAAAAATGTCCAAACTACCTAAAACAATGTACAGATTTAATACAATTCCTACCAGAATATCAACATTTTTCACAGAACTAGAACAAATAATCCTAAGATTTATATGGAACCACAAAAGACCCTGCATCACCAAAACAATCTTTGGAAAGCTGAAGATATCACAATCTCAGATTTTCAGATCTGCTATGAAGCTGTAGATATCAAAACAGTATGGTACTGGCACCAAAACAGACACATAGATGAATGGAACAGAATAGAAATCCCAGAAATAAAGCTACAATTACATCGTCAATTAGTCTTTGACAAAGGAGGCAAGAATATACAATGAGAAAAAGACAGTCTCTTCAACAAATGGTGTTGGGAAAACTGGACAGCTACAGGCAAAAGAATGAAACTAGACCACTTTCTTAGACCATACACCCAAATAAACTCAAAATGGATTAAAGGCCTAAAAATGAGACCTGGAACCATAAAACTCCTAGAAGAGAACACAGGCAGTGATTTCTTTGACGTAGGCCATAAAAACATTTACTAGATCTGTTTCTCAGGCAAGGGAAACAAAAGCAAAAATAAACTATTGGGATTACACCAAAGTAAAGAGCTTTTGTATAGAAAAGGAAAGCATCAACAAAATGACAAGGTAATCTACTGAATGGGAAAAGATACTTGCAAATGCTATATCAGGTAAGGGGTTAATATCCAAAATATATAAAGAACTTATACAATTCAGCACCCAAATAACCCCAAATAATCCAATTAGAAAATGGTCAGAGGACCTGAATAGACATTTCTCCAGACACATGAAAAGATGTTCAGTATCACTCACTAATCATCAGGAAAGCACAAATAAAACCCATAATGTGGTATCCCCTTACACCTGTAAGAATGACAGAATCAAAAAGACAAAAAATAACAAAGCGCTGGAGAAAAAGGAATTCTTGTGCACTGTGGTGGGAATGCAAACTGTGGAAAACAGTAGGAGACCCCTCCAAAAATGAAAAATAGAACTACTATATGATCTAGTAATTCCACCATTGGGTATTTATACAAAGAAAACAGAAACAGTAATGTGAAAAGATATATACACCCCTATGTTTATTGCAGCATTATTTACAATAGCCAAATTATGGAAGCAACCCAAGTGTGCATCAATAGATGAATGGATAAAGAAGTTGTGGTATAAGTATATAAATATACATATAAATATAAATACGTGTGCATGTGTGTATGTATGTGTGTGTGTATATATATATATATATATATATATATATATATATATATATATATATAAAATGAAATATATATAATGGAATATTAGCCATATAAAATAATGATATCTTGCTATTTGCAACACATGGATGGACTTAGAGGTCATAATATTAAGTGTGATAAGTCAGAGAAAGACAACATATGATTTTATTCATACGTGGAGTTTAAAAAAACAAATGAACAAGGGAAAAACAGAGAAACAAATAAAAGCCCCAATCTCTTAAATGCAGAAAACAAACTGGTGGTTGCTAGAGGGGTGGAGGGTGAGAGGATGGGAGAAATAGATGAAGGGGATTAAGAGTATATCACTGTGAAGAGAACTATGCATAGAATCGATGAATTATTATATACTTGAAACTCATAACATTGTATTTTAATTATACTTCAATATATAATTAAATTTTAATTTAATAAAATTAAACAATTTAGTTTTAAAGTAACATCTATGGTATCATCCATATGTGAAAAATCATATCTTTCAGTTTATTCTACTTATAGCTTTATACTTTATATATCTCTCTTGGGAGATTTCTGGACTATTAAAAACACTGAGGGATATTTCTGATGCAATGATTTTGGCTGATGATTTACTTTCTTCTCTATGTTTTTCAGAATTGCTCGCTTTTCAGAAAGTTGATTTTGAAAAGAGAGAGAAAGGACACAAAACTCAGTCATTTCTATAAGGCTGATGTTAGTTTGCAGTGCAGTGAGAAGTGGTGGTATAAAGAAATCAAGGAGTTTGCCTTTTAGAGTTATTCAGACTCATGTTGCTAAGGTCAATATATTTGCAGACTGGCAATTTAATACAACTCAGCAATGGCATAATCTGATGATTGAAGGGAACTGACCATAAAGCTTAAGAGAACTCTTTTTGGTTATTGTGTGTAATAGAATGAAAGTATCTCTCCCCTCCAAAAAAGTATTCATTGGCATCTGAGTACGATTAATAGAACATATTTTAAAATGATCAACTTGAAATAATATTTTTAATTTCTGAAATCCAACCTCTAATTAAAAACATCTTGCAGAGAATTTTTATGAAATGCAAAGCATCACAAGCTATTAATGGTAAATTGATATGCAAATGCAAGAGAAACAACTCTGCTATTTACAGGTGGCTCAACAGTAAAAACTTCAATATGTTAAATTTCAAAACCTGCTTTCTACCTGTTGTCTTCTTGCTCTTTCATAAGATTTGTTTTTAAATATGCAGTTCTATGACAAGGGCTTAAACATACAAATTGAACAGATCTAATCATTGCAACCTTTATAAATTTCAGGTTTTAAAAATAGTACAAATTGAATTGAATTTAGATGTTTGGAAAGTTTGAGGTACTTTTGATCATATATTCCAGACAAATCAAAGATAAATTCATGAAGACTATGTCCCCAAATGTTCATGTCACCTGACTTCTTTGGAAGATGCATTAACTATGTTAGATTATATAGGACTATAATAAATTAAGAAAAATTACCCTGGTGATTAAATGTATATTTTCTGTATTTGATTTTTTGTTTTATCTGCTAATAAATTATATTGATTTATAAATTTACTGTAGTTAACAGAAGGTGATCACCAAATATAAGGGTAGCATTTAATCTTTTAATTGTAGAACAAAATTATTACATGGAGGAATTTATTTTTAATGATCTTTGCAGTTTGTGTGTTTGTATATGTGTGTGTGCATGTTTGTATTTCTATTTACTTATTCTGGATTCCCACATTTATATGGTATATATTATTAGTGACATCTTTATGTACCTATTTTTCTTAATTAACATATGCCAAGTGAAGTCCAATTTCAGTGCCATTATATTCTTAGTGAATTAATTAAATATTAAATATTGGAAATATTAAATTTTCATTGTAGCCCAATAATATAATTTTTCTGTTATAATTAAAAGAATGAGGTTATTTCATATGATAGGTCAGTGGGGCTGAAAAGGCCAGAAAATAACATAAAAGGATATTTTATGAGACAGATCATCTTCCTTCCCAGAATTTTTCAATTATTCCAGGGAAGATACCACTAACATGACCTGCTCCAGGTTTCATCTCCTGCACTTTAGAATTGGAATATTTGCCATTTAAATATACATCAAGAAAAGAATGAATGGCCACTTTTTCAGTACTTTAAAATGGAAGAGACAGAAGAATCAATTAACTTTGGAGATGGAACAATAGAAATTACTCATTCTAAAAATAGCCTGAAAAAAATAAAAATTAACAGAGACTCAGGGATCTGGGATATTTTTAAAAAGATGTGATGTTCATGTCATCTGCATCCCAGGAGGAGAAGAGAAATTGGGCAGGGCTGAAAAAAAGTATTTGAAGAAGTAATGGCTAAATATATCCCCAAGTTGGCAAAAGGCAGTAACCCACAGATTCAAAGATACAGAACTGCACAACACCATCTATCAACAGGTTCTAATTGACATTTATAGAACACTCCACAAAGAAACAACAGAAAGTATGTGATTTTCAAGAGCTCACAGACATATAACAAGATACACCAGATCCTGGGCCAAAATAAATGTTGAAAGATATAAAAGAATTGAAATTATACAGTGTGTTCTCTGACCACAATGAAATCCAACTAGAAATCAATGTAATAAATTTTGAAAGAAAAAAATTCCAAATATTTGCAAACTAAAGAGCACACTTCTAAATAATCCATGGGTCAAAGAAGTCTCAATAGAAATAATACATTGAACCAAATGATCGTGGTAGTGGTTTTTGTTACTGTTTTTTTTTTTTTCTCCCTTTAGTCAGCCCCCTCCTCCAAATCATCTAGTGTTTCTGGCAGACTTCCACACACTGTGACTGGAGCAGTGGGAGCACTCTTCAGAAGCAGGTACCTGCATTGTGCCAATAGTCACAACGTTGCCAAGGCTGCCATTGCTTCCAACTGGTCTGGGAATGATCCAGCTATGTGGCTTAGACAGGATCACAGGGAATACTTAGGAGAGAACTTCTTCATACTTAGAAAATAATTTTGTTAAAGTGCTTTCTAATGCAGAGAGTTTAGGAGAGGTAGTTCTTTAGAAATTTTTTAAGTAATTACCCTATTTATGACATTTCAAGCAAATGTTAATATTGAAATTGTTTTGTCAGAGTTATAAACATAATGGAAATCAACTTATATATTTATACAGTTGTGTTTTTGCCATTACAAATTATAATTATATATTTAAATTATTTGTGATAATTTATAAATTATATTTATACTTTATACATGGTTTATGTTTTATATATAATGGTATCATATTATACATATTTTACATATATGTGGTATGTCTGTTTTTGTCATTGTATGATTTAAAATGGTTGAATATTAACATTTTGTATGTGAAACTTCACTTATGATTAGTACTAAGGACAACGTTATGGACCAAATGTTTGTATCCCCTCTCTCCGCCCCTCAAATTCATATATGATGGCAGTTGAAGGTGGGGCCTTTGGGAGGTAATTAGGTCATGAGGGTAGAGCCCTTATAAATGATATTAGTGCCCATATAAGAAGAAGGAAGAGAGCCAGTTCACTTTCTTACCACCATGTGAGGTTACAAAGATAAATGGTAAGTCTGCAGCCAAAAAAGGGGCTCTCACCAGAACCTGACCATGCTGTTACTCTGATCTTGCACAACTACCCTCCAGACTGTGAAAAATAAATTTCTGTTTTTGGTATACCACCCAGTCTATGGTATTTTACTGTAGCAGCCTGAATGGACTAAGACAGACAATATATGCACTTTGCAAAGTATAGAAAACTAAGCAAGATTTAAAAATGGTCCTGAAAAAAAAAAAAACCAACTTATTTGCACTCAAAGGAATGCAAAATTCATGTTAATTTTTTAATGTAGGCCATTCATAACAGTTTGTAACTGTTCAAAATAACATAGCATCAAAAATTTCTTCTACTGATTATAATTTTTCAAATATACAAAGTAATAATTTCAAAAGCTTTGAAAGTGTCTATCCATAGTTTCCAAATCTATGATCATTCTCGGGGAGTTTATCTAGTTTTTCAAATAATATTTGAAAGCTAAAAGCTAAGTGAAATATAATTTATGTTTTAAAAAGTAAATGGAATATTGAAAGAAGAGTAATGCTGGCCAAGGTAAAACATGTACTCTTGAAATAAATGCAAACTCGTATTTGTAAGCCTACTATATATACAGAACGATTTTAATAGCTAGAAAGGAGTTTGTTGCTGATGAACATAAAGAAGTTTGTTTCTGCAAAATGAGGGGAAAAAAGCAACATCAATATAGCCAACAGATCATTTTACTGAAAAGAGAATAAAATATATTAGAATATCAAATTATATTGTTTAGTTATTTTCAATTATTGTTTTCAGTTTCAAAAACTAATATATTGTGTATACAATAAAACATATATTATCCTTGTATTTCATGTTTACATTGATGCTTTCTATAATTATGTTTTTGGGATAGCCACTGCTACTGCTTTTTTAAATTTTATTTATTCTTCTTTTATTTATTTTTATTGGGCTTACTAAAATTCTCAGGTCTTTCACTCACATGGGATTCTTTTTATTTTTTCCCTTATCAAGTAATTTTGCAGCTAGTTTTTGGAGTTACACATATGATTTTGCAATCTTTCTGTGAAATGTCAGCTCTTTTAATTTCATCCACTTTCTATTTTAGTTAATGTGACTGAGACATTTATGTGCTAAAATTATTCCATGGAGACAGGTTTCTGCTCTTCTAACCTATATGGGTTCCCATTACACAGATGACCTACCCTACTTGTCATCTTTAGGGGATCGAATGCTTACTCTATGCTAAATATTTGATATCTGTTGATCTAAGCAATAAAATGATATTGAGTTATTGAGGTTGCAAGCATACATAGAAATGCACATATGAAATGTTTTTAAACTGATAATAAAACAAAAAAAGTGAATTCACAGAAAGTTCACAGACTAGTTATCTGTAATCAGGGCATCAAAATTGCAACACTGAAAACTTCATGCTAAGTCAGTAGAAATTGCAAAATTTTTCTGGCAGTTTCATTTTTTTTTTCTTTTAAAAAACAATTGTTATGGCATTCTAAAATATTAATATATAACACCATAAGCAAGTTCTAATTTATTCATTCAATCTGCTCATTCATTCAACATTTATTAAGTGTAGGATATTAACCAGGTACAGAGAATATAAAGTAGAAATAAATGTCTGTCTTCAAGAAACTTACCATTTAGAATGGAATTCAGAAAATTTGCACTGATAACTTTAAATGTTTGAAGTACTATGACATTGGAAAGGTTTTGAGGAGATATAATTACAACTGACAGATTATTAACAAAAATACTCATAATCTGGGTCTATTGCTTGGATACTTACATATGTTACACCCATTCTTATACCCATTTGTTCAGTTTAATTATTTAAAAAGAAATTAAGGTGCCTTTGGATTCTTACAAAAGGTGTATTAAGCATTCCTATAAATAAATAATAATTTATGCCATATTAAAATGTAATATATACATACAGTAGTAAATAATACATTATGATTTATCAGATATTCCCAAATTAGTTAGCCCAAGGATAAAAGGAGACACGACAGATAACTGGCATTTATAAACAGCTACCTAGTGACCTTTGTAGAAGTAGTGCCTCATTTCTCAAGCTTTCCATGTAAGCATTTTCATCAAGTATTTTTTCTATTAAATATTTTACATACCTTGGAAAACATAATGACACCTTCATTGATTTTTAGAAGTTTTCAATAGTTACTGTTTCTACACTTTAATTTCTCAGGTTCTAGTCTTTTCCCCTTTAGAGTTAGGAAATAGAATTATAACTTTTTCATTTAATCAAAAAATGATAACTAAATCAAAACTTTGCTAAATTTGAATGAAACATGTATGTGAAACAGAAAATAAGATTATAAGATTTCCCAATAAATAAGCTGAAGAATAGCTGTTTAATATGTCAGGCAACTTTTTAGATACAAAATAGATCAGTTAAAAGTAGATTATTCAACTTGGTAAAATAGTGAAATATAGATGAACTAATACGGACATATTAATTCATATAGTTTACTATTAAATAAAAAAATATTATGTGATAAAAATATAATTCAACATAATTTCCTTAATGGTCTTTTGTCTCATAATCATCAATATTCTGATATTAAATATAAAATGGTATTTTTCTATTTATATAATATTTTAAGGGTTAAGTATTATGTATAAATAAGCAGAGAATATCTATTATGTGTCCACCACTTTCCAAGCATTGGCTTAGATTATTTCACATATTTTATCACCTACATTGTAGTAGGAATTATTAATCACCAACCAAGGGTAAAAGTAAGGCTAGTAGTTTTTCCATATACATTTCAGCAAGCGATATTATATTATGGAAGTGCAACTGTGGAAATAATACTTCTTACTGAAACTACTTGAATATACAAGAGAAAATTGGAGCCAAAAGGACATCTGATTTAAAAGTGCAGGATTGTAATAACTTACTGATGCATTTGGAATAGTGCCCATTTGATTAGGAAAATATGTTGCACTGGAAATCTAATTTATGTGAAAAAGACTATCTCTTACAGTGATTATCATAAAAGCTTTCTCTTAAAAGTATTTTGTAACTTTAGAAGGAAAGAGTGGCCCGTTTGAAGCCTCCTCCTATATTCAAACTGACAGGTGAAAAACAAGATTATGTCTTACTCTTCTGGATTTATAGAATTATATACCTAATTCATTGAACAGCCTTAAACATTCTTTTCACTCTTACTGTGCAATCATTGTGAGAGAGTCAAATGTATTTCATTACAACCATTATTGAAAATCCCATTTTGTGTAACATTAAAATAAATATCTCTTTGTGAATAGATGGCTACTCCTTCACTACCAATATAACTTTTGTTTTGAGTTGTCTTTTCCATAGTAAATGGAACTCCATTAACTACTGTTTTAATCTAGTTTTCCTTGAGGCTAACCAGTAAGCAGATTTAAAAGTGCTATGTCTGTCCAAGAATAAGCTCTGTAGTGTCAACTGGCTCATGTGGGGATCAGATGTTCAGTCTTACCTTCAGTGAGATCATGTACCAAGAAACTGTGGCCCTCATACATAGAACAGAAAATTACAGTTTCAGGAATTTCGATGGAGAAAAATTTGTAACATAAGCTTCATTAAAAAATTCAGAAACATGTAAAAACAACCTCTTACAATAAGAATGTTGAAATACCCTGAAACATTTTCCTAACTTAAAAATGCAAATGGAAAACGTTCCATTTGATCTTTATAAGCCTAGAATGCATTTACAATTGACAGTCTCCCTAATTCTAAAAGGAAAGCAGCCTCCTCACCCAGTGTAAACACTATCCTGATTAATTTCCTCAGATAAAACGTGAGAACAAAGGTAAATTCTACAACTAGTTGATCAGGTGGAAAAAGAAAGCCTCCATGAAAAGTCTCATTAGTTGTTTCATTCGTTTTGGTAAGGTGAACACATTAATTACATCTTTGGAAAAGGGGGAAGTTTTTATCCTAACAGCATATCTACTTACTTGATTTCTCTACCTTTTCCTTATGTCATCCCCATGAATAAATGTCATGACACTCTGGGGCTTATTGTGGTGAAAGATTTACCCATAATAAGACCTTCTAAATAACATAAGAAAACAGAATGTTTAGACCTTCATCTCTGCTTTTGTAGCACTGGTTTCTTAAGGAGAGTCAGAAAGACCTTGGCTTCCACTCAAACTATGATCTTTACTAGCTGTGTTATCTTGAAGAATTTACTTTTTACAATACTCGTTTTCTTTTTTCATCTGTGAAGCCTTGATGATATTTCACCCATAAAATTCTTGTGAGAATGCATTAATATAACATCTGTAAAGAACAAATCAATATAATTTTCTAATGTCCACTTTCTATACCTGACACATCGTTATTTATGCTTCAAGTTTAAGTTGTAAATCTTCATATGACTTTAAAGCAAAATTAGTTTCTGCACCCCAAAACGTTATCATGCCACATGAACTAAAAATGTTCAACACAAGTTTAACAACCATTTGTTAACATTAATACCTAGTTTGACACTTGATGATGGTACATTAAGATGTGTCCAGAAGTTCATAAATATGGCATTGGAAGCAGCACCAAATACCTGGTAACTAATGAGTGCTTCTGAGGGATGCATTAATCCCTCTGTTGTAGAATTTCCTTCTCCTTGGAGTTCAACAATCATATTATTAGAGAATAATCCTCAGAGACATTGGGAAAGTTTTGTGTCACCCCTGGTTAGTACACACATATATAAAAGTTCAAGTTTACAGAAGTTTACGTAGATCCTCCTCTGGGGAGAAGATGTGGCTATGGGTGTTTTAATTATTGGGTATGGTGTTGAAATGTAGAACTATCTTAAGTGGTAAAATAGAAAATATTTAGTGTTGAAGAATTAGTCAAAGCTGAAGCTTCAGAGTTAGAACACCTTTGGTGGAGGGAATATGAAGAGGAAACTGTGTCTCAGGCACTGTGCTTATTTCATCATGTTTATTATCTAATTTTAGAGAAAGTGAAATTGTAAGAGTGGAGAGTCACCTTAAAATGCATGGTAGCTGAAATCAAGATTTCAAATAAATTGGCTAAGAATTTAGAATGAGAAAAAAAAAAGACAGTTAAAAGGGAATATTAAAAAGCTAACCATGGCCTGATAAATGGAATTATCTCAAAAGTCATGGCTTAAAATTATATGACATCAAAATAAATATCTGAACTTCCAAACACTGATTATCTGGCAGCTCTAGATAGATTAGACTTTCATCTCTATTTTTTCAGTGCCTCTGTATACTGCCACTAACAAAATGAAAATGTGTTCAATTATACAGGAATCACCTAAGCATTTCTTTGATACTTTGCTAGTGACAAAGAGGAAAAAAGTATAGTATGTTCTAAATAATCTTACAATGCTACTTTCCAGATGTTTGATATAAGATGATAATAAAAAAGAAAAATTTTCCAGATGTAATTTGCTTTTGTAAAATAAACTCCCAAAGGTGAAATAAAAATGTACAAATTCTACTTTATTATTAAGGTAATTAAAATGCCTATCTTAATGAAATTTGTGTTTTGTTTTGAAATGCTGATTTTTTAAAAAGATTTTATTTATTTAATTTGGAGAGAGAAAGAGAGAGCATGTGGATGGGAAAGGGAGAGGTGAGAGAGGAAATCTCAAGCAGACTCCCCACTGAGCACAGATCCCCTGTGGGGCTCAATCTCACTGCCCTGAGATCATGACCTGAGCAAAACCAAGAGTCTGATGCTTAATCAACTGAGCCATCCAGGTGTCCCTGAAATATTGATGTTTGTGATACAGATTTTTTAAGTTAAATCTTATTTCAGGCCTATGTCAGTAAATGTTTATGCAAAAATACGTAGGAATACCTGTATGATAATATTTAAATCTTTCCTGTTATTGTGTTAAGTATATAAACAGCAAGTTACTTTAGAAACATTATTCCTTTAGGATAATATGCCAAGTTTATACTTGTGCATGGGATTTCATCAGAATGCAATCATTCTCTTAATATTTAGAGGAAACCCAGAGTTTCTGAATTTTGAAATCATTAGTAATTGATCACTTCAAATGAGAACACTGCTGTTATGACTAATGAATGAATTGTTAATGTTCACAATAGATATTTTGTCCTGATAGAGAAATGACTATAGATGATGATTTATCATATGGTTCTCAACAGGATACTGAAAAAAGCAAGATGATTCTATCTTAATTGCTTATTTCCTTTTTGCATGTTTTAATAAAGTTTTGAAGTGTAAGAAAAATATTAAAGTTCAATTAAATAGGATTACCATACAATGACAAGTTTCCATTTCAAAGGGAAATTAATTTTTCCATAAAATTCTAGTGTGGCCCCATGTGCTTGTGAAATAATTGAAGTAGGTAAACCGAAGATACTGCACTTCTGTCTCTATGAGAACTTCCTCAGGGGATGTTTGTGTACTTTTCATCTGTTGAAGGAGTAATCTTAAGATGCTCTTTATCTCATGCTGTACAAAGAGAACATGTGACCATAAACTATATGCGTAAATCTCACAAATGCATATGTATAGCATTGACCATTATCAATACTCTGTTAGACTGTCCTATCATGCAGACACATAGCAACTTCTTCCTTAGTGGATGTTCTCTGTCTTTATCTCTCCTTCCTCACTCACCAAAAAATAGATACATAGTCATATTTGACTGTCTTACATGCAGTCCCTTTACCCATTACATCTTGAGAAACATTGTCAGGAGTTTTTTGCTCTCATTAATTTTCATAATAAAAATTTTCACATCAAATAATAACCCCAAATCATATGTAATTGCCGTTTGGCTACCTATTCATATTTACCTCTTATTCACAGTAGTACAACCTCCAAACAGAAGACTGAGAAATAAATTATAATAAATGCTTGAAATTTTCAAGTTTTTTTCACCTTATAACTTGAATCCTTTGGCTTCATCTAACAAGGGACAACTACACAAAACATAGGATATCCAGCTGTGTTGCTTTACCAACAGTTTTATTTTATTATTTGTTTTAAGAAAAACAGTTGTCTACCTACACGTCAGTTCCCTAGTCTTAGACTCATCCCAAACAATATTTCTCTACTTTTATTTTTTCTGTTTGTTCTTTGGCAAAAATAAAAGACTATTTGCTCTATTCTACTCCTACGAATGGCAAATGATAATACCCAATGAGCCAGAGAAATAATCCATATTTACATAAGAATGATAAAGATTGGAACAGAAGTAATAAAAATAATGTGGTTATCTTCCCATTTAATGTTGCATTTTTAATAATATCAGAGTGTTTTTGAGGCTTTTTTTGCCTTAAAATTCTTATAGGAAATTATTCTCAGAATTTGAAGCAAGATATATTGTGAGTATACCAGCCTCAAAGTCAATGTATATTTCTCCTGTTGATTAATACAAAAGTATTATTTTTACCACATAAGGTATCAAAAACTTCCAAATTCTTCTAAGTTTTTTTTTAATGTTTTTACACCTTTCAGAGAATTATATTTTAAGTGCAATGGAAAGTATAAATTTTCCTGTGTTGTCACCTCTCCAAGAGTTTTCCAGTCTGGGAAGCAGAGAAGACCTTCACAAGTGAGAATACCAATATAGAGTTGAATAGCTTTTAAAACATTATATAATTTAAAAATTTTGCTCATAGAATTGCCATGGTGTGTGTGTGTGTGTGTGTGTGTGAATATTTTTACAAGGTGCTACAAAATAATTTTAGTGGTAGCTTATGGAAATACGGCCTGTAAATTAGTTCAATATTAACTTTAATATGGTTCTGCTTAGTTGTTGAGGCATGTTTATTTTCTCTGACCCAGTTTTTCAGGGAGACTGAAATTTACCATACTCAGCTACAAAAAAGTAAGAGAATATGAGTGGTCTGAAATAAACCTGATACTTTGATACATTGAATATAGATAGTTTAAAAATTCTTAGAGCTTGAAAGTACATGCTAAAACTATATATAAGAATATATTAAAATAAAAATGTCTGAAACCCAGTCTTTTAAAAAAAAAGTATTTTGTGTTTTTTTCCCATAAAGCCCACAGAAAAAAAGTACAGTCAGCAGTATCAGCAAATGTTTACATTGTCTAATTCAATTAGGAAAATTAATTAGAAAACTATGAATGCCATATTTTGTTTAATTCTAATCATGTTTTATAGAACTGATTGATAAAACACTATTTGTCTGGCACAATGAGGAATCATTCTCTACATTATTATTTAGTCCCTTAAACAAGTCAAACTCAAACCCATGGGACTTGGCAGTGATTCACGAAAAGAAAAGCATTACCAAGTACATTGACTTTCTGAAGGACAAAGTTATATAATATAAATATAGAAAATGAGAAGGAGAAATTAGCAAGGACAAATAAATAATATCCAGCCATCCCATGTGGTTAAAAATAAGCTTTTTAAAGAAAATGTGATTTAGCAAAGACAATGTTTGATAAAATGTACAGAAACAAGAAATAATCAAAATACAATATTCAATGGGGAGAAAATATTTGGAGGGCATGAATGCCAAGGATACATGGAATGATGGTACATAGGAGATTAAATGAGAGAAGGAGATGCACTGTAATAGAGACTGTCATAAAATGGATTAATACCAACTCCAACAGGAGGCTTTATTTTTACCCCCTACCCTGTCCAAATATGAGCCTATCACAGGCAGACTAAGTCTGTCTGGCCCGCCACCTGCAACCTGCCTCAATGAGGAAATGATCCCATCAGTCTGGATTTCATGATTTTGAGTTTCAACCAAATGGTCTCAGCAAGAGTTTAGACTAATACTCTGTGTTCTACCCTAAACCATTAGCACGCTTGCTTATACCTATTTGAATTTTATTTTCTCCTTTCAACTCCTTTAAATTGCTGTTTTTCTTTGTTCTATTTTCTTCCCTTTGGTCTTACTTACATGGATATTTTTTATGTATCTGTGCTTAGCTTTGATTGGTCTCATGTTACTACTTATCCTATCCATCCTTAGCTATATTTTACTTAGAATTCTATATCCATTCCCTAATAAGACTTTATCTCCTGAGTTTTAGCATAAGTAGCTATAGAGAGGGATTAGTCTTTTATGCTGAAATTTGCTATTAAAAGTAACAGACATATGAAAAGAATACTGCAATAAACAGCAATGGATCTATAACCCAGATTCAACAATGATCAACTCATGTTTCATCTTTACCTCCACTCACTACTTATCTTAATGATTTTATTGAAGTAAATTCTCAACCCAACTTATGTCCAATCAGTATTCAAATTTATTTATCTTATAAATTTTTAAAGAGTGTACATTTTAATAGGTATTCTAATAATTTCCAAGTAATTGGTAGGTCTCCTGTTGGTTTTACATGTTATGAAATTTAACAAATTTATAGTCCATTTGGTATCCAACTTTAGACAGAATTAGAATAAAAATAAAAAATAAAAATAAATATTTTAGGAGGTTAGCATTGAACACTCTTATTCCAAGAAAGTTACTTCATGCTTGGATAAACAGGGTGGTTTTTAAAATCAAAATCATATTTCCTCAGTTTATTGTTATATGGAATTACGTGCTTGAGGAAGAAATTCTCTTCAGAGATATATATGAAAATGGCAATGCTTTCCTAGGCTCCAGCATTGCTGAATCAATCACAGTTAATGATACTATAGAAGAAGAAACAAATATCATGTTCATAGAAATCTTTAGAAATTGCATTCAGGGAGACTTGCGTCATTGACTAGCAGGTCTTTGATTTATATTTTTCTTCAAAAGATCATTTTTGACTATTTAAGAGAGCAACTGGCTGATTTTTTAGCTTCAAAAGGATAGTTTGAGATGCTTTTAATGTCCTCCATTCTAGGTAGAGGAGGTTACATTTGTACTACTCTCTGAATTAAGGAGAAAGTCCACATTACAACCAGGAAAACATTTATGTTTATTATTCCATCTGATAGTAAACCATGTATTTTGTTTTAGGAAATGTTCAGTGATTCTACTCCCTTGATACTGGAATTTTATATCTGGAAGAAGTGGTAGAAAGACATTAGTAATCTAAGCAACTTGACTTTGGTATTATGCAGTTACTTTTTTGCTGTTAAATTTTGGACAAATTTCTTAAATTCTGAGTATCTATTTCATCAGTTTTGTAGCGGGTAAAACAATATTTACATTATAGAACTGCATAAAAATTATGTGGCAATACTTATAACACTTGGAAAACATCAAATCTTATAAAATAATGATTTAAGAATCATTATTTTAGGGAATGTTACAAATTTCAAGGGATCCCCTGACCTAGCATTCTGCTTCTAAAGAAGAGATTCCTTTTATTGAATGTCTAATATACGTCAAGACTTTACTACTTTTGATGTATGTGTATGTGTTCATGTGTGTAAAAGAATGAAACTGTAATATTAGAATTTTGAGACCGATTCTACAGATTAAAAAAAGTAATAATCTCAGAAGGGTTCAGCTGCTTCCCATCTGTTTTCCACATGGTCATAGGGAATATATCAAAGAGAAAAATGACAACTTTTCTTTTACTGACCTATTCACAGAAGTTCAGTAAAAAATTTTGGATTTTAAGATCTTTTATCTTTTGAGATATTATTATAGGAAACTGAAGATGAGATGTGATTGTAGTCACAGAGAGTTAAAATTATTTAAGACTTCTGCTTCCAGTTATGATAGAGTAGCTAGCACCAAGACAATCCTCCTGCCTTAAAAAAAAAAAAAATGGACCAAAACATAAAGCAATGTTTTCAAGTATAATAAAATAAACAAATAAATACTGCAGCATTGAGAGAATAGAAACTTGGTAAGGGAGCTTCAAATGGTCTTGGCTGTAGGTCTGGGTACAATTTCCTGTTTATGGCACAGTGGCCAGAGACCAGAGTATGGAAATACATTAGGTTTGAGGTAATAGAGATCTGAGTACAGAGCCCCTGAATCTGTTGGAATTTGTGGAATGCAGCTCTGAAAAAGGAGCTGTACAGACAGGATTCACATGGTTTTGTGCAGAAGATGGCCATTAGCTCTTGAGGACTGGACCATGAATATGTAGAGTGGCATACAAATGGTTTACCAAAGAGTGGTTACTGCAGAAGTTAAAGCAGATTAGAAGGAATGAAAATCAAGCAGTGTGGGAAAGAGTAGAATCCCAGTCGCCCCACAACCCATACATAGGGCAGACACAAAGTTAACAAGTCATTAACATCTTGAGAATCCAGCTGAGATATGAGAAATGTTTCATATTACAATCAAGGGCCACACTTCAGTAAGTACTAAGTTTATAGCAATACAGGTCTACCTCAAGAGATAAATTTAAAAAAACAAAACAACAACAAACTTCAAGCAAAAAACCTAACCTACACCTGAAGGAACTAGAAAGAGAGCAAACAAAATACAAAACCAGCACAAGAAAGGAAACTGAAGGGATAGAAAAGCATTTATCATGCACATGGAAGATAAAAGAAAGCTGGGGTAGCAATACTTAGATAAAATGGACTTTAAAACAAAGACTGTAATGAGAGACAAAGAAAGACACTATATAATAATAAAGGGAACAATCTAACAAGAAGATATAATAATTGTAAATATTTATGCACCCAACCTGGGAGCACCCATAAAGCAGCCAATAACAAACATAGAATAAGTAAGTGATAGTAATACAATAATAGTAGGGGAATTTAACACCCCACTTACATCAATGGAGAGATCATTTTACAGAAAATAAGCAAGGAAACAGAGACACTGTATCAGAAGGATCTAACTGATAAATTCAGAACATTCCATCCTAAACAGAATACATATTCTTTTCAAGTGCACATGGAACATTCTCCAGAATAGATCACATGTTAGGCCATGAAACAAATCTCAACAAAAGAAAACAAAAGTTGTACCATGTATCTTTTCTAACCACAATGCCATGAAACTATAAATCAACCACAAGAAAAAAATAGTAAAGAGTACAAATACATGGAAGTTAAATAGCATGCTACTAAACAATGAATGGGTCAACCAAGAAATCAAAGAAAAAATTAAAAAATGCACAGAGACAAATGAAAATGAAAATACAATGGTCCGAAATTTTTAGGTGAAGCAAAATCTATTTGAAGGAAAAGTTTATAGCGATACTGGCCTACCCTAAGAGGAAAAACAAAACAAAACACAGACAAACAAACAAGAAAACACTCTTAAATAAACAACCTAACTTACGCCTGAAGGAGACAGAAAGAGAACCAACAAAATACAAAACCAGCAGAAGGAAGGAGGTAATAAAGATTAGAGCAGAAATGCACAAAGAGAAATTAAAGAAATAGATTAATAAAACCATGGGCTGGTTCTTTAAAAAGTTCAACAAAATTGATGGACCTTTAGCCAGAGTCATTAAAAAAACCCTCAAAATCAGAAATGAAAGAGGAAAAATAACAACTGACACCATAGAAATGCAAAGGATTAAAAGAGAATATTATGAAAAAATATTTGCCAACAAATTGGACAACCTAGAAGAAATGGATAAATTCCTAGAAACATATAACCTCTCAAAACTGAACCAGGAAGAAACAGAAAATTTGAACACAATTACCAGCAATGAAATTGAATTAGTAATCACAAAACTTACAATAAACAAAAGTCCAGGACCAGACGTCAACAGAGGTGAATTCTGCCAAACATTTAAAACAGAGTTAAAACCTATTCTTCACAAACTATTCCAAAAAATAGAAAAGGAAGAGAAGTTTCCAAATTTATTCTATGAGGCCAGCATTACCCTGATACAAAACCAGATAAAGACACCACAAAAAGAAGAAATATAGGCCTTATGAACATCCATGCAAAAATACCCAACAAAATATTAGCAAACTGAATCCATAGGTACATTAAAAAAATTATTCACTAGGATTAAGAGGGATTTATTTCTGGGATACAAGCATTGTTTAATATTCACAAATCAATCAACATGATAAATCACATTAACAAGAGAAAGGATAAAAACCATATGAGCATTTCAATGCAGAAAAGAGCACTTAGATGAAGAAAAAGCATTTGAAAAAGTACAACACCCATTAATGATAAAAACCCTCAACAAAGTAGGTTCAGAGGGAATATACCTTAATATAATAAAGGTTGTATCTGGAAAAACCTGCAGCTAACATCATCTTCAATGGTGAAAAACAGAGCTTTTTTCCCCAAGATCAGGAACAAGACAAAAATGTCCCCTCTCACCATTCCTATTCAACACAGCAGTCAAAGTCTTCTCTGTAGTGATCAGAGAAGAAAAGACAAAACAGGTATCCAAATTGGTAAGGAAGAAGTAAAAATTTCACTGTAGGCAAATGACATAATACTGTGTATAGAAAACCTGAGAGATAGGTCTAATAAGTACAGTAAGATTACAGAATACAAAATCTATGTACAGAAATCTGTTGCATTTATATATACTAATAATGAATCAGCAGAAAGATAAATTAAGAAAACAATCCTATTTAAATTGCACCAATAAGAATAAAAAACCCAGGAATAAATTTAATAAGAAGATGAAAAACCTGCATTCTGATAACTATAAAATACTGGTGAAAGAAATTGAAAATGACACAAACAAATGGAAACATATTCCATGCTCATGGGTTGGACGAATATTGTTAAAATGCCCATACTACCTAAAGCAATCTACAGACTTTTTCCATCCCTATCAAAATATCAACATAATTTTTCACAGAATTAGAAAAAATAATCTTGAAATTTATATGGAACCACAAAAGACCCCCAATAGCCATAGAAATCCTGAAAAAGAACAAAACTGGCTGTATCATAACCCCAGATATCAAGATATACTACAAAGCTTTGGTAATCAAAACAGTTGGCACAAAAATGGACAAATAGATCAACAGAACAGAAGAGAGAGCCAAGAAAGAAACCCACAATTATATGGTTAACTAATCTTCAACAAAGGAGACAAGAATATGCAATGGGAAAAAGACAGTCTCTTCAACAAATGGTGTTGGGAAAACTGGACAGCTATATGCAAAAGAATGAAACTGGACCACTTCCCTACACTATACACAAAAATAAACTCAAAATGGATTAAAGGCCTAAATGTGAGATCTGAAACCATAAAAACCCTAGAAGAGAGCACAGGTAGTAATTTCTCTAATACTGACCACAGTAATTTCCTTCTAGATATGTTTCCTGAGGAAAGGGAAACAGAAGCAAAAACAAATTATTGGGACTACATCAAAATAAAATGTTTCTGCCTTGCAAAGGAAACTGAACAAGGCTGAAAGACAACCTATGGAATAGGAGGAGATATTTGCAAATGTCATATCTAATAAAGGAATGATCAACATCACTCATCATCAGGGAAATGCAAATCAAAACCACAATGAGATATCATCTCATACCTGTCAGAATGGCTAAAATCACAGACAAGAAAGAAACAAGTGTTAGCAAGGGTGTGGAGAAAAAGGAACCCTTGTGCATGATGGTGGGAAGGCAAATTGGTGCGGCCATTGTGGAAAACAATATGGAAGTTGCTCAAAAAATGAAAAATGGAAATACCATATGACCTAGTAATTCCACTACTGGGAATTTAACCAAAGAATAGGAAAATACTAATTAAAAAATATATATGGACCCCTATGTTTATTGCAGCATACTTAACTAAAAGTATGGAAGCAGCCCAAATGTCCGCCAATAGATGAATAAAGAAGATGGGTTATATGTATATGATGGAATATTACTCAGACATAAAAAGAATGAAATCTTGTCATTTGCAACAACATGGATGGATTTAGAGTGTATAATGCTAAATGAAATAAGTCAATGAGAGAAAGACATGCACCATGTCATTTCACTCCTATGTGTAATTCAAGAAACAAAACAAGTGAACAAAGAAAAAAAGAGACAAATAAAAAAGACTCAACTACAGAGAACAAACTGATAGTTACCACAGGCAAGGTGTGTAGAAGAAAGAGGGGTGAAATAAGTGGAAGGGGTTTAAGAAGAGTAAACTTATTGTGATGAGCACTGAGTAATGTATAGAATTGTTGATTCACTATATTGTACCCCTGAATATAATCTAACACTGTATGTTAACTATACTGGAATTAAGATAAAAATATTAAATATCTATTTTATATATAAAAATATATAACAATATAATACATATACAGAATATTAAGAACAACTTCATGCCAATAAAATTTACAATATAGATGGTAGTTTGAAATAACTTGTCATAACTTCTCATATAGGATCACAGAAATCTGAAGACCTATTTACTATTCAATTAATAGTAAATTATTATTTGAATTCATAATCAAAATACATCTGACAAATATCAGGCCCAGATGTTTAAAAAATGAATTCTATACAAATTCTAAGGAAGTCATTACAATAATTTTTAGATATTCTTTCAGTAAAGGGAACTTTTTCCCAATTTACTTGTAAGGCCAGTGTATCTCCGTTAAAATATCCTGACAAAGATGTTTAAAGTATATTTATCTTACTGAAGTATATATACAAATATATTTTTAAAATATTAGTAAGTTGAAGCCAGCAGTATATTAAAAGGATAGTCTATCATTATCTGTTAGATTTACCCCAGGAATGAAATGTTCATTCAACAACCAAAAATCAACCAACACAATTTACCATATTAACCAGAAGAAAAAAAAAAGGAGGAAAAACTCACAATTGTCTCAATAGAAAGAGTAAAAATAACGCCGTTTTCACAATAAACACCTTCAACAAACTTGGAGTAAAGTTAACTTTCCTCAACCATATAAAGGACATCTACTGAACCCCTACAGCTAACATCAGAGTTAATGACCAAAGACTAATTGCTTTCTTTCTAAAAATAGCAACAATTCAAGGATGGTTGAATCATTATTTTTGCTCAATATTGTACTAAATTCCTAGCCAATAACATACTAATAAAAACAAGAGTCATAAAAATGGCAATGAAAAGAATGTTCATATTTGAAGAAAATATTTTTGCCTAAAAAATCATAAAGAACTTACCCCAAAAATTAGATGAGTAAATATAACAAAATTTTAATTTATGCCTTTTTTAAAAAATTCATTCATTTTATTTTTTTTAAGTAACGTATAATGTATTACTGGTTTCAGAGGTACAGGTCTGTGATTCATCAGTCTTATATAACATCCAGTGCTCATTATATCACATGCCTTCTCTAATGTCCATCACCAAGTTACCACATCCCGCCGCCCCCACCCCTCCAGCAAGACTTTATAACATCAATCAATTAATAGACAAAATTTGGAAAATACTTTAAAATACCATTTAGTATAGAATTAAAATTATGAAATATAAGAAATTACATGTAATAATCTGTAAGACACCTACAGAGAAAAATACAAAATAAACCAAGGAAAAAAATGAAGAAGATAAATAAATGTGGACATATGCCATGTTAACAGATTAGAAGAGATGTATATTGAAAGATGTTCCTCAAATTCATCTGTAGAGTCACCAGAATCCATTTCTAAAATCCCAAGTAATCAGATGTTTCTAAAATTTATACTACAATGTAAAGAATCTAGAACAGCCAGAGGAAGACAGAGAGAGATTGATTGAGAGAAAAAAAGACACAGAGAGTGAAACTGAGAGAGAGAGAGAGTACATTTGAAGAATAAACTATTTGACTTCAAAACTACTGTTAATGAAGAAAGTGTGGTATTGGTTTAAGTAATGGCATACGATTTAGTGAAATAGTTATTAGAGCAGTAGAAAATACAACATACACACATATGCCATTTAATTTTCTACAAAGATAATTCACTGGAGATATTATTTTTTCTTCCATAAACCATTTAAAAGATCTATAAGATAATACATCCCTACCTCACACAGCATATACCAACATATTCATAAATATAAATGCTAAATCTAAAGTCTTAAAATTTCTTTAAAAAAACCATAGGATATTTTCATAAGAAAGCAATTATTTCTCATACAATACACACACACACACACACACACACAGAAACCCATTCATCTTTAAAAGGTTATGTTGTAGAATATGTGGTAAAATTGGACTTCATGAATATTAAGAATTTTTCTCTTCAAAATACAACTTGAAGAAAATTAAAAGGAGTAAGGGAAAGGTGTTTGTAGTAAAAACATCTGTCAAAAAACTTGTATCCAGAATATATAAACAATTCTTCCAACTCAATAAAAGGACAAACATTCCAATAAAAATGATCAACCCTATAACAGGTATCTCACAAAATATATGTAGAAATGACCAAAATACATATAAAACATTAACATTATTCATGAAAGAAATGCAAAATAAAACAGAATATTATTTAGCAATTAAACCCAATAAACTATTGATATAGACAACACAGAAGATTCTCAAAGTTTATACTGAGCAATAGAAGCTCCTATGCTGGAAACAAAGTGCACATAGTGTATGACACCATGTATACAAAATTCTAGAAGCAACAAAATTAATGTGTACTGATGGAAATCAGATCAATGCTTTCCTATAGAGGGACAAAGAAAATGTTGACTGCAAAGAGGCACAAGAGAACTTTGTGGAGTGAAGAAACAATGATAAACAATGCAAATGTATATTGACATCCTGTTTAGTCAACGATCATCATCAAACCCCAATTTTCCAGATCACAGAACATGTTCACAGGTGAACATTAAAGAATTGAGGAAAGTCAATGTTCTGTGCACTCGGGTTCTAGCCCACATCGCCACCATTCAACTACAATTTATTTCTGGTGTATGGCAATTGTTCTTTGTCATAGTGGTTTGGAACCTTGACAAAGGCAAATGATTTTGTCACACCTTACTCACTTCCAAATCCAGAAACTTAGCACTATATCAGATGAAGCTGCTTCCAAAAAACATGTACCTTAATCATTAAAAACTGATGGGATATAATTATCAGAATCATCATAATTTTGTTAATTTATTCATGCCCTTAGTAAGCAAGATTCTTAGTGACAAAGCAATATCCATACCCAAATCCTTGACCTTTAAAGCCCATTGTCTTTTTGCTAAGAGAAAAAGGGAAATACCAGGGAGCTTTTACAAGTTCCCTAAAGAAGTAACTTATTTCAAAGAAAGTACCTAGTCTTTAAAGAGTAAAGGGTGATTTTTGCTAGTATTTCTAACCGATGAAGGATGTGGGAGGAGGCAAAATGCCACAAGTATCAGTGATTTAAGATTGTGAAAAGGAGAATCAATTCTTCCTGGTCAGTCACATGTGGAGAGGAATGTCATTCATATTATACACTCAAATCAAGGACTATCTTTAGAGCACTTTTATGTCACCAAGATTTCAGATACACGTTAGTCAGAACAGTTAGAAATAAATGAGCCGCAGTAGATCACAGAGCTCATTCTATGCCACATTCACTTCAATTTTCCTGGGAGCAGATGTATGAATGATCTTAACCAGAAGGCCAGAAAAATACTCCATTTCAGAATTCATGACAGTTATAATTTCAAAAAAAAAAAAAAAGAAACAAAACAGATGGTTAAAAAGTTACTGAGCACATTTTGTGTACAATTGTACTAAACACCAGGGTATAACTGAAATGACAAAAAGGGGAAACATGGAATTTAAAGCTAGAGATCAGATAATTTTTAATGAATTTCCTGTTTCAGCAATCCATTTACTCATAAAAATATAAATATGGCACATTACAAATTATTTTGTAATTTTGATATAATTTTGTAAATATTTTATTACCCAAAAGATTACCTATTTTATCTTGTATTATATAGCTTTCATATTTGTATATTTAATCACTTTTAAACTTCAGTTCTGTCTCTACATAGCAAATTATATGCCAATGTCACACTTTAAATGACATTAAAAATTAATTTCTCCTAATTCAGAATCACAATTTATTTGTATGTTGGACTACTGACTTTAAGCTATCTGTATGCAATTAAAAGAACCTAATACAGATCCAGCACACCTGACATTTCTATAGTTAGTAATTCTAGGTTTTTTTTTTTCTTCTCAAAACCTTAATATTCCTCATCCTCACTGAAGCAACTAGGGATTTGTGTTTCCCTTTGCCTCCTGTTCCCTCTGACAGATGGCCAAACTTATAACCAAAGCCTTCATTTTATGACCTTGGACCTCTTTGTTCTTAGAGGAAGTTATTGGTTTAGCCTAACACCACAATCAGAAATGTCATTTAATAGCATTCTTGACAAAAATGCATAAGGAACTACTTATTCATAAAAAGAAGTAAACTAGAGTGAGCATGTTAGGGAGAGAAAGTGAGGTAAGCATCTGGAATGAATGATTTGAATTAGACTGCCAAATATATGTAGGACGCTGATGGTGAACAGAGAACCATCCCTAGATATCAAAACAGACTTAACAGTCTTCAATGAAAAACTATAAATTTCTAACTAATTTTCTACTTTTGGCTAATTACTTTTGTTTTCTGGGTATATCTTTATCTGTTTACTGATCATCTATTTATCATATTTTAATCCATCTAAACTTATATATGTGTTTGATCTTGTCACCTGAACTTATCAAGATCACTATAGTTCATACAAAGTTCAAAGATTGGTAAAAGATTCTATGATTAAACTGCCACTAATAGTAATTTAATTTCTCTCTCCAGATGCAAATCAAATTTATTACACTTTCAATTTTCTACTCTTATTTAGAATATATACATACACACATATGAATATAAAAAAGTTATAAAATACTCAGCATATTTAATTAATTCTTAAAAATTTTGTTGACTATCTTATATTATGTATTGCAGTAAATCTTGATAATTCTACAAAATGATATATCAGAAGTTATATTTTCGACTGTAAAGAAATTGAAATGAGTCATAGCTTTAAAAGAAAGTACTACATGTTCTTTAGTGTAGTGTCTAATTTTTATATCTTTTTATCTTTAGGTACTGATTTTTCTTAAAATAAAAAGCTTAAAGCTAAACTTATATTATTTAATTATATTTAACCCTATCTTCCTTCATATTCACATTTATATTTCAGTAGTAACTCATTATTTGTTTCAGACATTTATTATTTCAAATTGTATAAGTTACAAAAAGAAATATACATTGAATTAAAGAACATATGGGAAGTAATTATCAGAAAAAAGCAGAGATATGCCAATGATTATACATGCAATTAAAAAAACCTCTCAAAATAATTCTGACAAACTATCTAGGTTCATTTATTTATTATCATTCAGATACTCAAGTAATGGGAGGTTAATATATTTATTTAATACATATGTAATGCTCACAACTTTTCTTTCTCATAGTGAGAGAAATGCAGAATAATGCTATTTGGTCCATTTCCCTTTTGATCAAATAATGACTGGCATGAAAGCTTTTGCTTTCTTCTTAATGGAAGAACACACCTTTTAATTAGACAACGAAATGCTTTAATTCCCAGATGGCTACATCTGAAAAACCTCTGAACTAACATTTTAATTTTTTTTCTTAATAGGAAACAACTAATGTCTAGCTGTTCAATGACTTTTCATTAACGACAACACATTGTCATTATCAAACTAAATTAGGAGAAATGAAATGATTAAAATAGACTAAAAATTCCGGGAATTACCCTTCAACTGAGAGGCATGATTCATTTGAGTTTTCCTGCACAGTGTTCCTTTAACTCAGTACTGTTTTTTCCTGCAAGTGGCATTGTCTTCTCTCTCAATGAAACTCAAGGTTTGAGAGAGTAGTTCTCTACATCTTGACAGACCCTCTGGCTAACTGTGTAAGCATTTCTCTAACCAAGCCCCTGCTCATAACAGGGTAAAGACAAAATAGATAAATGTTTGTGAAGTCAGGCCAAATTGGCTTTCCAGCCTCCACTGCAGTCAATATTTGCCAGTCCTTATTCAGGATGCTGAAATTACACTTTGTCAGGATCTTATCTCCACTTATCCCCTGTAAAGTCTAATAATCATGCATATATTTTCATGTTCATAGATTGCAAATTTCATTATTTATTTCTTCTTGCTGAAATAATTGAATTAGTACACTCAGAGATGCCTTCAAGTTTTCCCTTATTAAAAGAAAAAAATCTCTAAAGAAAATTACTCATGTATCTAATTGTCTGGTAAGATTTATTCTGAGATTAATTTTGTTGATCTTTTTAACTGTCTTCCTATGCTTCATAAGGTCAGTGCCATGGCCTGTTCTTACAGCACCATTTGCCTCTCTCACCTGAGTCACTGTTACATTTCCTGCAGCCCATATATACATGCTTCAACACAGCTCTCTGACTCTGTGTCATCTCTAGATTTGGAGATATACTTTACATCCTATCTTAAGGTTACATTAGAGCATGAATTCTGACTGGAAGAAATGTCACCATCACAGGGGCAGAAATTGGTTTTAGGGATGAAAATAATCTTACTCTTATGTATAAACCACAGTACATATCAGATATACAACATATCTGTGATATTAAAAGCTCTTGTGTGATTAAAAGTCCAAAACTTTCCCTTAGAGAGTGATAATGGAAAAAAAATTTTTTTGAAAAACACTGAGTTATTACGAAGACCACTCATGCACATCATTTTTTATGTTCTCTCAGATTGACAGGCTCGAGGACTTGTTGGTCATCTAGAATGTGTTTGTAGTCATGTATTTACTGCCATGTGGCTCCAAAAGATCACTAACATTTTGCAATCCCTTGCTTTACTCTAAAACACTATCAAATTTGCCTTTGATTCAAACTAATCTTAGATTTAAAGATGATGCATGCCTCATTGTGATAAGATTTATTTCCTCTGAATGATTAACTGTGTTAATAAAATATATAGATATATATACATATAAATTTATCTATATATAATATATATATTTATCTATATATAAAATATATATATGTATTTATGAAAGGTCATTTTGTCATGGAGATTGGGAAGCTAGAGAAAATCACATAGAAAGAACATAATAAAATTTCAAGTGAGAGGGGAGAAAAAAAATCAAGCCAGAGGGCTAAGAGAAGCAAGATATAGAAGCAAACCATAATAGCCAAAAAGTACTATGATAATCTGGTGTTTGGAGGCAAAATAAAGAAAAGGATTTACTCACTGAAGGATTCAAAAAGAGTCCATGGAACTAAGACAAAATCTTCTTACCATGAAATTTTATGGACCAAAAATATTAAAATGTTAATAAGTCCTTAAATATTACTAACCCATTAATTATTTGTATTAACATCATTGGACCAAGCAGTAGAATGTTTCTTACAATAAAAATTCTGGGAAAAAACAGGTCAAAAGAGTTTTGACACCAAACCATAAATCTTCAGTTTATCTAAATTTGGAAATATTGGAAAAGTATTTGATTTCATATCGAGTTCTTTTTTGAAGACAGTCAAGAAGCACAAGGGACAGTGACTACTAGCAATGCTGAGGCAGATGCTCAGGCAGCTGTGCATTAAAGAGCTGGCCAGTCCCAGGTGGAGCATAGCATCATGGATCATGAGGCAATCACTCTTTTTTCAATAAATTGCTCTTGTACTGGGTTGCTCTTAAATTATCCCACTGCGAAAACAAGTCCTATACAGTGAAGGGAAAGGCCCTGTGATAATTTCTATAGTACAATCTGAGACTCATTTTTGACATATAATTTATTTCTTCCTGACATGATGATATTTGGGTGACTGCCAGAGACCATACAACATGTGCATTCAATGTAGAAAGGACAGCTGCTAGGATATCCATTTTCATTGTCCCTCCAGAACCAAAGAGAAAGAATCAGCCATTATTTTAGTAAGTTAAGAACAGAAACATATGTATACTTTGGAAAAAAAAAAAACAAACATCAACAGAACTCAAAGAATTTGTGTTCTGTTTACTTTACTATTGTTCCTGCTAAATCTTTAGATTGTAGCTATAAATTCTTTATGGGAATTCTCCGACCCCTTTCCTTCCCCACCCCAATCTATTCTGTAAGAAGTTCTACACTGTATTTTCCAAATTTCAGTCTTCTTCAGAAACTTGTAGCAGCTTCCATTTCATATGGCATTAATTAAAGGTCTTCACTGAATTCACCTACTGTAGTATGACTTGTATCTATCTGCCTAGTTTTTTAACTGGCACTTCTTCCTTACATGAACACATTGTTCAAAGTAAATAATTTACTGTTTCCTGGGCATACCACAGATTTTATTATTTCCATACTTCTGTTCATATTCATTGCTCTGCCTTCTCAAACACCTCCTCTATTACTGTCTTTTTCTGACCCACCACTCTCAGCTTCATGCTACCAGATAGGAGACCTTCTCTACTTTATTCAGCATATGTAAAATATCATTTGACATACAGCATATTAATTATTGTTTTTATGCCTTTTTAACTTTTGGATTTATTGAACTCTACTGCTTATTGTTTTCTTAATGTATTAATTTACTTGCTAAATGTGAATCACTTTAGAGTAAATGCTATGACTTTCTTTTACATTATATTCTACATTGCTTAATAAAGAGTCTGGTATATAGGCCAAGTTAGAAATATTTGGTGAATTAAATTGAATTGGCAAGTTACTAGACAAACGTGTAAGGATATATGCTACTTTTCACCTGCATCATCCTTTCTCTTCATTCTGGATGGCAATAAAGTGACAAGACAATAAAGTGACTTGATGCTCCAAGAATGTGAAAAATGTAAATATTAGGAAATAGCATTTTCTTCATGAGCTCTCTTGTAGTTTATTAAAGTCTCTCTTGACATGATCCTACCCAATGTTGCTATGCACACTCATACTATTGTATTTCACATAAAATATTGGACATATTACAATTCCAAAGCCTCAAATTCTATGCTGGTATATTAAACTTGGGTGATGACTTTAAGTCTAATTATAATTGCACAACTCATTCACTTTACCAGCTATTGAGGATATGTCTTGAGTCAAGCACCCTGCTGAAAATTGATATGATGATGATGAATAAGGAGTGATCTGTTCCTTGTGGGAAGCTCACAGTCTAAGAGACAGAAGCAGAGCTTACGTATGAGTAATCACAATACGATTACTGGAGAGTTAGTAACAGAGAAGCTTCTACTCAAGAGACTCAGGGAATGTAGGAGATCTAAAGAAGTTTCACAGGATCTTGAAGAAATAGAAAAACTCAATTTGCAGTCCCAG
This sequence comes from Ursus americanus, assembly GCF_024610735.1. Lineage (NCBI taxonomy): Eukaryota > Metazoa > Chordata > Mammalia > Carnivora > Ursidae > Ursus > Ursus americanus. The sequence goes on along the minus strand of NC_142127.1, from coordinate 67,692,067 downwards.
CAGTAAAAAAGTTTTATCTAGAAATATCAGAATATACAAAGGTATAATTATGGTGGTGATCTTGTAAATATGCTTTCCACTATATGCAAAGGATACCTGAATCAAACTGGTTTTAAAAGTAAAAATATTTATTATTTCGGGTAAGAATTCAGAGGTATAGCTGTTATCAAGAACCATGCTTCTCTCTATTGCTCTCTTTTATTCACTATGATTGGTTCAGACTAATATTAGTTTACTTCATGGTTGAAAGATATTTATCAGAGTTCACCTTTCGAAAAAAAAATGCATTTAGCATAAGCTCTATATACTTATGATTGCTTTTCCTTTTCTGGTTGATCTTAAGTGTGCTATCACTATGACTGTTTCCTCTTTAGTCACTTGCCCCTAAAAACACTGTTGAGGCCTCTATAAACTCCAATCCAGTATCTCAGAGAGGTAGGTGGGTGCCAACAGCAGTGTATATATACACTACAATGGAATATTATACAACCAAAAAAGAAGGAAATCTTGCCATTTGCAACAATGTAACTGTACCTAGAGTGTATTATGCTGAGTGAAATAAGACAGAGAAAGACAGATACCACATACTTGCACTAATATGTAAAATTTAAACAAACAAAACAAATGGATAAACAGAAAGCAGAATCAGACCTATAAATGCAGAGTACAAACTAATGGTTGCCAGATGGGAGAAGGTTAGGGGGATGGGCAAAATGGATAAAGAGGAGTGGGAGAGAGATATAGGCTTCTACTTATGGAATAAATAAGTCATGCAAATAAAAGGTACAGCATAGAGAATATAGTCAATGGTCTTGGACTCTGTTTAATTTTATCCAAGATGTACACAAAAGCTTTAAGCTTATTGTATCCTGTTGCATGGGAATGGATAGCTTTCTTTGTAGTTTCTAGTGCTCAAAATATCCCACCCATCCAGTGTACAATGGTGTCAGAAATCTGATCTTTAGTATACAAGTCCTAGTGTTTAGGTTTGAAGTCTACTCTTTTTTGTTTGTTTTTTAAGTAGGGCCCAACATGGAGCCCAATGCCGGGTTTGAACTAACAACCATGAGATCAAGACTAGAGCTGAGATCAAGAGTTGGGTGCTCAACTGACTGAGCCAACCAGGTGCCCCTGAAGTTTATTCTTAAAATACAAATTTCACTGACCGATAATTTAGGCATCATCTTTTATTTCATTATTATGATGTAACATACTTTCAGACTTCCTTTAAACTAAATGTATGAATTCCAAGGACCATGGCCACCACACTGACAGATACAAGAGATGAAAGATGAGAGATGAGAGAGAGATTTTGATGAGGATGTCAAAGAAAGCATGTAATATATAAGCTCCATTAGTCATAATTTTAGTAATATATTAGTAATATTTCAGTAATATATCAGTAATATTTATTAGTATTATAGTAATATTCAATGTGAATTAATATGTAAATTTTACTCTAATGAATCTGCTTAAAGTAGACACCAGTGGCATGAAGCACATAATAGATAAATTCTATAATGTACTTACAACATGTTATAAAACTTTAGTGCTTCTAATATATGAGGTCTCTGAGCAGGCAAATAAAAACTCCTTGAAATAGTTAATAAAGTGAAAACTGACAGTTTATGAAGCAGGTGGAACTCGCCTTAGAGATGTCTAGAAGAAATAATAGAAATGCTATCACTCTTGCTTTCATCTCAAATACTCTCAAAATTATCAGCATTATTCTCTTCTACCAGCTTTTCAATGATTGGAAACCTGACCCTCAACATCTTCAGGGTCACCTTTGACACATCTGAAATTACAAATAAATTACCCTGATTAGCTGGTTTGAATTGTGAATATATCCTTGGAAGAGGAGCTCTGTACAATGACTGGCATTATTACTAACTTTTCATATGGCATGGAATGGAATGACATGCTTTCCACCATCATCTATAATTTATGTTCAATAAAGGTATTTGAGTAAGTCACGAGAATAAAAAGCAGAGCATAAAAAATACAGTCAATGATATTAAAATACCAATGTAATAGGACAGATGGTAGCTAGCTATACTTGTAGTGAACATAGTATAATGTATAAACTTGTCAAATAACAGTTTAAAAAAATAAAAAATAAATGAAGATATTTATTAAAAGTATTTGAAGAAGACAAAATAAGAAATATTCCACCATAAGTAGGAAGGCTTCATCCTGAGGACTGGAGTAGTAAGTAATACAAAATATTACCAAATCACTAACTCCCATTTGTATAGTAACAATTTACTATCATAAAATGAGATCTTATTTTGGAAATTATAATTAACGCCTGATTTTGAAGAAATCAGGCATTAATATTTCAAATAATTAGAAGGCATTAATTTCTATAACTATTTTCTACATGTATCCTAAATTATATTTTTTATGTAGATTGTTAGCTTTTTTTATACTTTTAAAAATGATTCATTTCTTGATGTGTTTGTTCTCTTATCCCAACTAAATTAAAAAAGACCTGGCTTAGAATCAGGTGATCTGAACTCTGAATAACAGCTTTGTGATTTCAGTAATTTATTTTATCTTTCTCTATTCACTAATTTTTCATCTTCCTACCCACCACATTTTGCATCTCCAAAGGAGGCTGATATTGACTACCCAAATCAAGGGGCAGAAATTAGATGCTTGGACCTGGCTGACAGACATAGTTATGTCTGTTACAAAATTGTAAGGTTTTTGTACATATTTTTAAAATACTCAGAAGGGTATTAATCAATATATACTCCTCTCACATGAGCAGGTCTATTTTTGTTAATGGTACTGCAAGATATATTTATTTGCATGAAAAGGTGTTCCTTTGAAAAAGCAGGTTATAAAACAAGAGGGCAGATTTCTGCTTCTGGGAAGATGTAATAGACATGCTTTTCCCATTCCTCCTGCTAAGTACAACTAAAAATGCTGAATATGATATATAAAATAAGGATAAAAAGACTATGAAAGGTGGACAGAGGGAAAATTGGTTAGGGACCTCAGGACACACGGAATAATCCAGTGGTGGGTCTCCTTTTCTCCCTTGCATTTTCCTTAGCTTTATTGAGATATTATTGACATGCAAGTTTGATATATATAATGTGATGATTAGATACATGTATATATTACAAAATGACTATCAAAATAAGGTTAATTACACCTCTGACCCCTCACATAATTATGTTTATATGTGTTGGTAACATTTAAAATTTACTCTTAACAGCTTTCAAGTATAATACAATTTGTTAATTATACTCGCAATGCTGTGCATTAGATCACCTGATCTTATTTATCTTATAGCTAGAATTTTCTACGTTTTGACCAATACCTCTCCATTTTCCCCATTTTGACTTTGTATCCTCAGCAGGTCTATTACTAATCCCTGTATTATTGCAACATTTTTTGTCTGCTTATGTAGTTATTTTAATTTGAATAACTGATTGCAAGACAGGATTTCTTGTAATTTTTATGTTAATACATATATAACAAAACACCTAAGATCATAAACAAGTTTTTAAAGTTGTCTATCACCTGTGGGAAAACAAGTTATACAAGAAATATTTAGGTGGAACAAGTTTAAAGCGAGAAAGAAACTGAAAACTGATGGATATTCTATATCAGAAGCAAATTATTGTCATGTAATTTTAATATGTATTCTTTAGTTATTTCAGTTAATAGAAAAACATGAAATAGCAGAAAGAAAGCATGTCAACTCAATTATTAAAAATCATTTTGAATTTACAAAATATTGCTGCTTTGCGATATAGGAGGAATCAACTTTCTTTTTAAACATCACTACTACTGTTCAATTCTAGACTCCCACACAATTACTATTCCTGATGAATAATTTATGATTAAAAGAAAGAACAGATAGTGAAAAATATAAGAAAATGACAGTGCATAAGTGCAGCCTTAATACATATAGGTTCCATATGAAATGCTTTAAGACAACACAACATGTGGAAATTTTAAGTCAGCGATCATTTTTCTAACTTGTAAGTATAAGCAATGTAAGCCCATTAACTTAAAATTAGTTAAAATAAGTAGATCCTATTATTACTAAAATCCTATTTAATTAGGTCAAGAAGTTGCATAGATAAGCCAGAGGCTCAGAAGTTCAGAACAGCATTATCATAAAGTTCCACCAATCTATAGAAATTAAGTAGCAATATCAGGAGACACTGGATAATACTGAGTTAAAGGTATGTGTGTCCATGAAGATTTTACCCCCGTGGGTTTGTTTTTATTTTTTATTTAATTTTATGGCAATTATAAGTCATTCTTATTTGTCAACACCTTTTCTTTTTAAGATTCTATACTACATGATCCTAATGTAATTGCTCTGAGTACTTGAAAGTTTTATGATCTCGATTACCTTTCAGTTTGACTTTTTCCATTACTCCTAAACAAAGACAAATTTTAGGAAAATAAAATTTAATTGTAAAAATATGCATATTTTCAAAAATTATAATTATATGCTTACGATTTAAAACTAATTTCTTTTATTTGTGCTTACTCTCTATATATTTGATAATCAAGACTTCTTCATAAAGTAGAAATACAAAGCCTTGTGCTACCTTGTCATTTGGGACTTCCAATTAGTTCATAGCCTGATTATAGTTATCCCTTTCTTCTTCTTTTTAAGAAGAATAAATTAAGTTTTCAGTTCTTTGCCTTAGGCAGGATCTAGAGGAAATGATGTGAATATACACACATTTTATTAAAAGGACTCAAAACCATTCTACATCAAATGAACATATGCAGGTGAATAATGTTGCCCTACTACAGTAACCATGTACATGCTGGAGAATTTTTTAAATTTTTTTAATTGATGATAATAGCCCTATGTTTTATTTTACAAATATGCTTTGGACTTAGTGACTGTCAGGCATCAAGTTCATAATAAAAAAGATCTCTAAATCATATTCTAATACTAGTTCCAGTGGTGGTAAAATAGCCTAAGGGAGAAAATAACTATGGAGGTCATATGTGTATATTATGTTCTTTCCACTAACACTTTAAAAATAGCTGAGCAAATACTTTAGGTGTATATTCATCTATAACTCTATACCATTTATTTATTGATATTCATAGCTACATTTCGTTTATGTTCATGGGGAAGTCACATACATGCAAAGGAGAGTGGTCCCACAGGGCACAGGTAAAATTAAAAACCATGCAGAATATCACTTTTTTAAATTAAAATACCTATCCAAAATTGAACTAGATATAGCATGCTTATAATTTATAACATGTGACTGGTAAGGGTGTTAATGACAGCACTTCAGGAGTGGGTGAGGATGGAAAACACCTGCTTCTCGGGGTAGCCTCCTCATTTAGCCATCATTTAGCCACTTGGACCAAAGTGTCTCTTCTCAATGAATTTTTTAAGGGAAAGCTAAATTTTCTGCCAAATAATTATAAACTAAGGACATCTTTGCTCTCTCGCTAGTGGATATCATAGAGATCATTTTGATCCTCTCAGTTATAAAACAAAAATAAATTATCTTTGAAAGTAAATTACATTTTCATTTTCCTCCTGAATATGTTGCTGAAATATGGTGAATATAGTGTTATGCTTTTTTTTTTTCTTTTTTCTAGGAACGAAAGACTTTGAGAGATTTGGCAAATCTGTTAGCAGGAACAAAACAAAAAGAACAACACAAACAACTCACCCAATTCCAGAAGTCAACATTAACAATGAGAGAATTTTTATAAACTTAACCAAATGTCTTTAACACATTATCATCTATACACATTTTGATATTTATTCACCATTCTTTGAGTTATATCATCATCCTGTTCAATTAAAAAAAAATTTCTAGTACATCTTATAAACTATGAAATCAGGATTAAGAAATGGAGTAAATACTATTGAGCACTGGGAATTATTGTATATATAGCTAATGAATTTCAATAAAACATTAAGTCCAAATTAATCGAATAAAAAATCTTAAATGAACTGCTTTTAAAGAACATCTACTCAAACATTCAGAAGAGAGTTGTCATCAAAAGACAGCTCTCTTAATGGTTGATGAGTGCAGATTATGATACTAAAAAATCACAAAAGATCTCACTGACCTGAGTACTTGAGGGTAGGCCTGGAAAAAAGGAAATGCCCCTTAAAAGACTTCTTTATCCCCACTGTTTCTCAAATTGCTTGCAATTTCCACATATTTGTCTTGTTTATTTTGATTGAAAATACTGTATTTGCAGAAAGTTTGTTATTATTATTCCTTTTGAGTATAACTATGTTATTAGGCTTAATGCATTGAGCCTGTGTGAGATGGGGGATGCAGATAATTGGACAATAGGAGAGTGGGAGATAAGCAAGTATTGTCTCTTGATAGGGATAGGGAGAATGTATGGAGGGGAGCACTGGACCACTGTGTATCTCTTAGTAGCTAGGTCCAGAGAGACCACTTCAGTGGAGAGGACTGGTGAGCCAAGGGCTCAAAATCACCAGGGAAAATTGCAATGAGAGCTCACCATTAGTAAAATGAGGCTTATGATTAGAAATACATCATATTTAACAACTTGATTTGTCCAGTCTTTATTATTTTGGGAGAATTATTATTTGTGAAAATATTCCAATTTTCTTTACGTACATGCATATTGCAGCTAGGCTGTTACTTTTGCTCCCACTCAGAATACATACAAGTTTGATTGGGTTTTGTTTTTCCTGGAACCATCATCCTCTTTAATCTTTTATTATTTGTTTGGTTTTGGTTATAATAAGCCAGATTTATCTTTCTAGATAACTTTATTTTGGATATTTAATGCACTGGCTTGGTGTAAACTGAACTTTCTCTCAAAAATCCCTTCAGATTTTACTGCATATCTTAGTCATTGTTTTCCTTTACCATCTTAATCAACAAATGTATCCTTGTTAAATTGAGTCTGCAGTTAAATAACTTCCTTTAGAGTATATTTTTAAAGCCAGCGATAAAATATTTCTTTTGGTTTATAAATTATGAATACACAAAGACTACTAAAAATGGATTTTTTCTCGTTTTTCTCAAAGATTTGATTACATCTTTTTAAAATAATGAGTAAAGATATGATTTTCCAGTTGCATGTTCATAAAGATTTTTTTAAAGATTTATTTACAGATCTTAGAGAAAGAGAGAGAGAGGAGCAGCAGAGGGAGAGAGAGAGAAGTAGGCTCCCTGCTTAGCACAGAACTCCACAGGGGGCTGGATCCCACTACCCATGAGACTATGCCCTGAGCTGAAATCAAGAATAGGATACTTAACTGACTGAGCCACTCAGGTGCCCCTCCACTTGTATGTTCAAATGTTCTATGAAACTTTCCAGTTTTGGGACAGCAATCAACAACATTATAAGTACATATCTTTAAATGAAAATATGCTTTTTATGCTTAATATTTTGGAATGCTAAAGTTTCATCATAGTTGTAAATACATAATCTCTAAATTCATTTGTTACTTAAAATTAACCTACTTCCTCAGAATTTACATTTTTATATAAAAGTAGATGTACAATATTTGTTCTATCTATAGTATGGATATCACAAAGAAAAATGTGAACATTATAGAATTTTAAAAATAATACAAACATTTTTTAAAAATAATATACAAAACATACAGATTATACATATGCATGGGTGCGCGCGCGCACACACACACACACACACACACACACACACACACACACACACACACTGATTCCAGGGAAAGCATAATCAGTGGATGAATCAATCACATGTAAGTATATCTCATTAGTATGTCCTCCCAGAGCCTAAATTCTTTATTAAAGGAATACTTGCAGACAATTACATCATTCTATGAATATGTACCTTGGTTATGCAAAAGTCAAAATGTTACATCTGAAAGCAAATTAAATTGCCCTATTATTTCCAAAAGCATTTTGCTGAAAACTTGCAGCAAAATGACCGACAAATATTTATGAAATGGTTTACACTATTTCTGTTGTTGGAGAAAAGCAGGCTTTAAATATCTTGAGTATATTTCCTACCTCAAATTTGTTTTCCCACTGATTAAGAGGCTTCTAAAATATAACTTGGCACATCAATAGAGATTATAAATTCTAAGAATTGTACTGAATATAAAAGTGTGCTGAATGACATTCACTTCCATTTAACTTTATTTCTAATATTTTCTTCTATATGAGAGACTATTTCTTCTAAATAAAACATTTCATATTAACTTTGTTATTTATTAAATTGTGGTTAACTAATTTACTTAGAAAGGACTTGGATCTGGTTAGCACAAGTTTATGACTTTTTGGTAAATTCAGTCAGTTGTAGAAGGAATCCTTCTGTTGTAAATAGTGAAGGTCACAAATCTACTATCCCAGCTCCTTCAGCAAAGAAAGTAAAAGGTGTTAAGACCTTTTACAGCTGTTTGAAAATTGTATAAATGTCTTTAATATTAATGTGCTTCTTTTTCTTTCAGTATTCCTCAGAGAACCTAATACAGAGGTCAGTTCCTCTGCTTCTGTAATGAAACACAGTCTTGTTAAATGTTGTGTAAAACTATATCATTTTGCCCTTTCTCCTTTGCTGCAACCAGAACACAAATTGAAGCATACATACTTACTAAAACTTAAAGAAACCCACTAAAATAGGATAATGTTATTCTGAAAACTAGCACTTGAATAGTATTTTTATAACAAATTGAAAGTATAATAAATACTACATAATATATGTTAAATAAGGGTTCATATACTCAAAAGGAAATGGTTAAGAATTAAGAAAAATTGCAAAATGATGAAAACTAAGAGAAGGTATATGCCAAAATTGTTTATCATGGATACTTCATGACAAGATTGAATTGTGAAACGGTTACTCCTGTTTTTTATTCTGTATATGTAATCTGTGGTTTGCTTAGTGGATTCAAAAATAATCAAATACAGAAAGAATAGGTAGATAGATGGATATAGATAAAATGACAAGCATTCAATTAGCCACTCAAAAATATTTATTGAGCACTATATGCACCTGTGAGCATCATAACTTGGAAGTAATAATATTTAATGAGCATTATTAACTGTGACACTTTCCAGGCCGTCTCTCAAGATTGTGCTATCATGAGGTATTATGTAAAAAACAAGTTTTAATAACATTTTTAGAAGTCTAAAGTTTTTGAGAAATTATTTCATACTCAAGATAATCCTGTGCTAATAATTCAACCTCTAGAAAGGATAGAGGAATGTAGAATATTTTTAAAAATTGTATGAACAGGAACTTTTTAATAATTTTTAAGATAGAAACTATTAACTGCTTAATTGCCAGTGTTCCATGAACAGAATTTCCATTGATATAGACCAAAATATTTAATTGACTTTATTTTTCAATATTTATCTGGTTGTTTAAGGTGATAAGAATACACTGTATTCCTTAAAAAAAAAAAAAAAGCTGGAAAATACTTATGCCACCATGCATAGTCCCTTTATTTATAAACTAAGCATTGCCATTTAAAAATGATCAAAGGTCAAATCCTAGCTGACATTCTCAAAAGACTATAAGATGGATTACTAGCTGTTTTACTATACTCTCAATGGGCAATTATAATAATAATAGCAGCTAGAATTTATTGACTGTAATTGATGAGTAGATGCTTGCTTAATCTGCAATCCTGAAAACAACTGAGTGGAAATATAACGACATGACTTACACACAAAGAAATTGAGGTTCCAAGGATCTAAGTAACTTGCTAAAATTAACAAGAACTATTAAGTTTTAGCAACAGGAATTATACCTGGTATAATGGATTCAAACATTTGCACTTTCCACCATAACTAGACTTTCCATAACTACAAAGTGTACATTTATGTAGTTCCCATGCTGAAAGGTAGAACACACATCATGAAAATTTGTACCTAGGGCAATATAGACCGAGAGCATCATAGAAATCATAATAAACTCCAAATTATATTAACGTGTAGCAATTTGACAAAAGTGATTGATTTGAGCAAATCTATAGTATGAACTTCTATGCCATCTCCATATTTGCAGCAATCATCTAAACTTTGATATACATATGGTGACCATCTGAGAAAGGGGACAGAATTTAAAGAATTGAAGGGTGAAATAGATCTCAGTAGATGTTTTGGCCAGTGCCTAAATGCACTTTCATTCACAAAAATAGAGAAGGCATGTCAGTTCTTCAATTGCAACTTATGGAACTCTTAAACAGACTCTGAAAACTGGTGATTGCTGGTGACAATGACAACAGTTCTCTAGGGAGTAAATTATGGAGGGGAGAACAGAAAGTCATCCGTTTATTCCTCAAAACTGGTAAGGGGTAGGCTACCCAGGAGGAATGAAAGAATAAAAATAGACTTGCATTGACAAATGAGCTTCTATATAAGTGATAGCAAGGATGCATTCAGATAAAAAGTAATCCAAACTTCATATAAGGTGGTTGACTTCACATTATCTCTTAAATCCCATAAAAGAGATTTGGAAGCCATAGTAGTCACAGTAGTCATTATGCTGTTATAATTAAAAGGTCAATGGAATAGTTGATGAAAACCGTCAAAACCCCAAAAAAATATTAACTTATTTTTAGGAAGAAGCCAGAATATACTTGATACTTTCCAAAGAAAATATATAGTAAACATATAAATAAAGAGGAAAAAATAAAGATTTAGAAGCAGAAATTGACAGAGATCAGAGCCAAAGAAATGAAGAAAAAAGGAAGGAAAAATAGAATACATATGAATTTTTAACCTGTCAGAACCTAGAATAAGAACAAGTATGCTTATGATATATAAAATCATGAAGACCGTAGGTAAAATTCAGAGGTATCTGTCTCTGAAATGATTATATATACTATTGAAACTTAAAAAAATTATCAATAAAAGCAAAGGCAATTTTAATATATAGCAAAATCCTTACTAGGGGTGAAGATACTTTCACAAATGTAAATCCAAAAGATATTCTCATAGCTTATTTGGGGGATGATTGATGAGCTTCAGAAGAAAACAGATACTTGTACCTAAACAGATCCTTTAGCACGGTAAGAGAGGTAAAATGCACCCGGTGGAAAATGGGTCTTACTAAATTCGTTATTCTTATACATTATGTGGAAGTTATCTAAGCATAAATAGTCTTAGGAATTTAAGTGTAGTTACTAATTTGTGGACATTCTAAAAATTAACACTCTGTGGACGCAAGCCATTGATTTTCTAAACCACTCTTCTCTCATTATTATTGTCAAACTTTAAAGTGAAACAAAATTATTCTAGAAGAAATAAACTAAAAGTAAGAAGAGGTATCTGGATGGATTACCTAAAGCCAGGTGATTTTTTCTTCAGTAGAGATAATGAATTTCATATTTAATTCTAATTATCATCAGCTTTCACCTTACTGTCTACATAAAATCCTTATAAAGTACATATTCGTTAAAGTATGTATTTTAACACCAAATAATCTACATCAGCTTTTTTGTTTACTTCTTGACTTCTTCAACACATATACTATATTTAAACACCAATGTTACTGCTTTCAATATTATTTGACTCTATGAGAGTACTGATTTTCAAACAAGAGAAAATGTAGATATAAATTAATTTCCATATGCAGAAAATACATTAATTACTTAAAGGTAATCAATTAATTTGGTTATAACAAGACTACAAAGACATAAAAATGCCCATCTTCTAGAGGATGCATACATTTAGAGGATATAAAATTGGACAGTTTTCACGAACGTGTCTTAACATTTTGCCTCCCAAAGTCAAAATAAAAAATGACCACACATCCAATATCCCTGCATTTTGTAAAAATGCCATGCTGGGAATCATCAACTATATTTTTAATTATCTCTGGTATAAAGACTAGTGCAATAAAATTTTCTCTGAATTCTAAGCTAAGAAAAAGTTTGTTATTGCAGATGCACAGTTATAGCTTGTTTTACTGGATAAGAAGAGCTAAGGAATCCATATTGCCTCACTTTTAGCTTCGGTTGCGATGGAACTCTGATTTTGTTTTCAGCTGCTATTGTTTCCGTTATCCTTTCTGTTTTGATAACTATGAGACTAATTTTGCCACTTTTATTATTTATTTCTTCTCTTTCTACTATTAACCAGGATATAAAAATAATTTAAGTCAGTAATATTTCTTTAAAGTTTATTATGTGAATACAATTTTTGTATGTATCAGATAACTAGAAAAGACCTAACTGAATAGGCTTTTAATGAGCATCTGTATTATTTAGGGTACAACTCAAGTTCTTTTAAGAAAAAGGTCCCAGAGCATACTAACTGAAAGGAAATTTATTTCTCTTTCTGGGGAGTCCAGTCATGAACAATCCAAGACTGGCAAGGTTGCTTCACACCAGAGTCATTCAGACATCTGGGTTCCTGATATCTTATGGACCCACATTCCTTTGGTTGTGATTCTGCACGGTTGAAACCACTTTCTCTTTACATCTGTTTGTGAGTCAATAAAAAAGAAGAAAACATAGGAAGCCTTTGGAAAGTATTATCCTTTTTAAAGAGTAATCTCAGAAATTGCATATATAATTTCTGCTTATTTCCCAATGCTCTTAATTTCACGTTACAACTCCTAGCTACAAGGAAAGCTGATAAATGGTAAGGACCAGCCATGTGCCTAGCTAAAATAGGGTGGAGTGATATTTATATTTCCATATGGAGGAAGAGGATGGGTACTGGAATAAAATTACCAATTCAGCCAAAGCTTCTCTGCCTGATATATTTCCAATCTACCATCTGGTCTCTTTGTGCAATAAGAAAGTGACAGTACATTTCAGTGGAGGGTCTTTAGTTTTATAAATAGACAGACATGGTTTGGCACTCCAGTCCCACTGATTATTAGCTGTAAATAGCTGTCAAGTTACTTAATGTTTCTGAGCAGCTATACTGTCATCAAGAAAATGTGTATAAAATATCTAATTCAGAGATTTGTCAACTTAAGTATAATTTTGTAATATAAGTCCAAATAAATAGCAGTGATTAATATTACAGAGAAAATATAATCTTTTTTACATGCTCTTTATTGATATATATAGATAGGAAGGTATAGATAGATATATATGTACATTAGTTACAATGATACCTCAATCAACACTTAGTCTTCTGGGTTTACTTCTCTAAGAACTTCCACATACACACACCGTAGGTCAGCCTATATGTATTAGAAATGATGACCAGAAAGAATTACTTTTCATGGAAGATATCCTAAGAATATTGTTCCATTACAATTAAATAAGCAGGAACTGATATTACAGACTAAAGACTAAATGCATATTTATTATTTTAGCTATATGTAATTTAGCAAGTCAGTGTTACTTGTAAAGCAATACTTTTCAAATGAAATTTTCCCCCCACTAATATTTGTTTTGGTTTCAATAATAAGCATGGAGACAGATGAAAAAAAGATTGTGAGAGTGGGAGTCACCTGCAAGAATATATACTTGAATGATTTTCTCCTGATGTGCCTATTAGTTACTATGGTGACAATCTGTTCAAGAATTTAAAGAGAAAATAGTGTGCTTCATTTTTCCATCATTTGAATAACAGAAATTTTAATTTTAGTTAGCAAAATTATGTTTACAATTTTACTTAGAAATTTGTTCATTTTCATGTTTTTACATGTACAACATGTTGATTTTGTGAGGTCTTCAAAATATAATTTTTAATTCAAAATCAGTTTTGTTAAAATTGATAATTTCCCCAAATACTTAGTACAAAGGTGTCTGTTAACCAAATATTTTCTTCAGTGTGTGCATATATTAGAAATTACTTTTAATGTAAAAATCATTTATTCATATATTACATTTAAGGAATGTATATTTGGATAACTTATGCAATTAATATGGTCATCAAGTTTTGATTAAGGTCTTCTATGGGTATCTTGAAAAAAAAAGATCTCTTTGAAGTGGATAGCAATACTTTCAGGAAAATGTTGAGTTTATTTTCAGTCCCATAATTAATTGTCCAAATTATTTATTATCAATTTTCTCATACATAGGACATTTAATTTAAGGATAATTTTAAAACTAAATGTAGTTTTACCTGTAGTGACCACTTCAACCTGTCCAGTGAGCAAGTAATTTTTTGTTAGAAATTGCAGCCCATTGATTATCTTTGTCTTACTGATACTATAAATAATGTAAAACAAAATGGGTGAATTTGAGGACAAAATGAAATTAATTATAAATGAAAAGAGAATTGCAATCAATCCTAGCATTGTTGTAATTAGAATTTAGAATCTAAAATCATTTCATATCATAATGATATGATCTGTATTTCTAAATTTCCAGCTTTAGCTGGACAAGCTAATTCTGAATGCTTGTCTCTCTTTTCAAATACTACCTCTTTTACCTGATTTTTTTTCCTCCTGCTTCTTAATACAGGTATGCCATTTAAATCTACATAACACCTTGTCTTGACAGGCTTAACCAATTCAATAATTTGTTCTTATTTACTGATTTCACATTTCATATCCTTTGGGGTTACTTATCCTCCCACTCTTTTCCTCTCTCTCTCTCTTCTTTATTTTGAATATAGTGGACACAAAGTTTCATTAGTTTCAGGTGTATAACATAGTAATTCAACAACTCTATACATTGTGCTATGCTCACCACAAGTGTATCACCTTTGTTACCTTACAATGCTATTACAATACCATGGACTATATTCCCTGTGCTATGCCTTTCATTTCTATGAGTTTTCAATTCCATAACTGGAGACCCTTTTCTCTTACTCCCTTTCAACCATTTTGCCCATCCCCTTAACCCCTACCCCCTTCTGGCAATCACCTGTTTTTTTCTCTGTACTTATAGGTGTGATTCCACTTTTTATTAATTTTTTTAGATTCCATATATAAGTGAAATCATAAGGTATTTTTCTTTGACTTATTTCACTTGGGATAATTAATACACTCTACGTCCATCCTTTCTCTGACATCAGCCACAGCAATATTTTTATAGATATGTCTTTTAAGGCAATGGAAACAAAAGCAAAATAAACTATTGGGACTACACCAAAATAAAAAGTTTCTGCATAGTGAAGGAAAAACAAAACAAAACAAAAAGGCAATGTACTGAATGGGAGAAAATATTTGCAACTGATATATCTGATAAGAAGTTAATATCCAAAACATATAAAGAACTTATACAATTCTAAACCAAAAAAAAAAAATCTGATTAAAAACTGGGCAGAGGAAAGGAATAGACATTTTTCCTAAGACATAGAGATGGTCAACAGACACAGGAAAAGATGCTCAACATCACTAATCATCAGAGAAATTCAAATCAAAACCAGAATGGTATTTCATTTCACACCTGTAGGAATGACCAGAATAAACAAGATAAGAATTAACAACTGTTGGTAAGGATGTGGAGAAAAAGGAATCCCTGCGCACTATTGGTGAGAATTCAAATTGGTACAGCCACTGTGGAAAACAGTATGGACGTTCTTCCAAAAATTAAGAGTAGAAATGCCAGGTGATCAATAAAACAGCCCAGTGTTCACTGATGGATGAATGGATGAAGATGTGGGTTGTGTGTATATGTGTATGTGTATTATGTAATATATATAATATTATGCTGCCATAAAAAAGGACAGGGTCTTGACATTTTTCCCCCTCTCCTTATTTAATTTGGTTTCTATTAAATCCAGTTAAATTTACTTTAACAAGACTGCCTGGGATCCATTGTTCATTCAAAGTTTCCCTAGCTATTTAAGTCATATAATCCATTTAGAGGTAAATATCGTTAACTGTAAAATGGGTACAATAATTGTGCGTATCTCCTGGGGATACTGGAAAAGTTAAAGTACTCATTGCATCAAACATTGGTAAGTACCAATGAATTATTACTATCCCTTAATGTTCCCGTTGACTGTTTTTTTGAATCACACACAGACACATACACGCACACACACACAATGATGATATTTTCTGAATAATCAATGTCCTCCCAGGAACAAAAATCAGTAACGTTAAATTTACCTCAAAAAATCAGATCAAATTGGACAAAGTCAGCAGTAACATTAAACATCCCTTAAAATAGCAAATGAATGTGGGTGATTCTTTGGATACAGCTCTTACTTGAAGACTTTAATCTGTGAGCTGTTAGTGAGTATAACATTTATCTTCACTATACCCATCTTCCATTCCACCTCTGTGCCAGGGTACTTCTTAAGAATATTGTCTTAAGACAACACATTATTAATTCTTGAGGTACCAGGTAGTGAACAAAATTATCAAAAGAAAATTATAGACAAGTCCATTCCAAGAAGTCTTAATCCCCACATGAAGAAAAATAAACCAGACACACACACACACACACACACACACACACACACACACACACACACAACTAGAAGTGGTCAGTATATATGGTTTTGTGGAGAGGGGACTCACAGAACCTCAGCAAATTTTCTCCCTGACAAAAGCAACAAAATTACTAGCAAAATTATCTAAATGAGCCATTTCCAAACTCTGGAAATTAATCAAAGGCAAAGAACAAGCTGAAAGCATTTATTCAAGAAAACTACTAAACCTTGTGAGAACTTCAGGTCTGTGACACATTAGCTTGGAGCTACAAGTCTCACTTATATCTTCAGCTCCATGATGTGGTAGCCAGGAAAAGCCAGCAGCCTTAAAGCTAATGGTGGGAGATGATGTCTTTTGAAGCTCTGCTAATAGTTTCATACCCAGAGCAGTCAGCTGTTTTTCAGACACCCCTAAAATAGCACTAGTCCTAGGGTACTTTTAAAAACAACATCAATCTACCTGAATCAATAACATCACAGGTGCTTAACGCTGTGATTTCAGATGAAGCAAACAAAAGCCTAGTCAAAATGAGAAGGGAATACCCAGTGAACTAGACCACAAACAGAAGACTGTGGAAAGCTCCAACATATGCATGCGGGTATGAAAAATGGGTGCATACACAGAGTTGTGTTCACACACAGGAAGGGCTTGGAAAGGAGAGGGCCCAAAACACTCACTTTGCGCTTACCTTGAGGACCTCCAAAAAGCAGAATAAAAGGTTGATTTCTAAACTTCCTAAAATTTGAAGGTGAGTATTCATAAACAGATCTCCATGCCAAAAAGTAGAATACATATGAGGTCAACACACTTAAGGAAGTCTTTTGACAGATCACTGGTTGACTACCAAACTACGAAACCAAAAATTCATCAATCTATAAAGTTAAACAGAGCAAAAAAAAAAAAAAAAAAAAAAAGCAAGAAAGAACAGAAGTTACCAAATCACTACAGAATTTAAAAGCATATTAGAGAAATATTATAAATAATTTTACCAATATATCTAGCCAATAAATTTGACTAGTAACACAAAATGGACAAATTGTTTGAAAGAGACAAACTGTCAAAGCTCAAACAAGAAGAAAGAGATAACGTGAATAATTCTATATCTATTAAAAACATTGAATTTGTAGTTGAAACCTTCATGTAAAGAAAACTCAAGGAAAAAATAGGTTCACTGGAGAATTCTAGTAAACATTTAAGAATTGGTATGTTTATACAACCTCTTGCAGAAAATTGATGAGAGAATACATCCCAAATCATTTGATAAAGCTTATTTTACTCTTATAACAAAACTAGATAGATATTAGATGTAATTAGAAGTAAATTTAAAAATTACAAGTAAATACAAGTATGAACCAATATCCCTAAATAACACACGTAGAAATTCTAAACATAAATTTAACAAATGGAATACAACAAAACATATAAAGAATAGTTATGATCAAGTGTGATTGATTCCAGGAAGGCATGTTGGCTTAACATTCAAAAATCAACCAATGGAATTCACTATATTTACAAAATAAAAAAGAATAAAAATGTGATTATCTCAGTAGGCATATAAAAAACATTTGATAAGTTATAATATCCATTCATAATTAAAAAAAAAAAAAACCTTTCACCAAAACAGGAATACAAGGGAATTTCCATACCAAGATAAAGGACATCTATGAAAACCCACAGCTAGTATTATACAGTTAAAGAGTGAATATTTTTTCACCTGAGATTGGGAACAAGAATACCCATTTCTACTATCTTATGAGAAAGACATATAAAAAAGAATAATTAACATGATTATGTAGATTAATAACCTGAACCAAGTGAAATTAAGTAATATGAACACAATAACACCATTGTTAAATGGAAAAACAACATGTGAAGCTTAAATTGCTAATTTCTGTCCCAGTTCCTGAATAACTCTACAGCTTACAGAACCACCTATAGATGGAAATATGGTGGTAAAAAGACAGAACTTGGGTCAGAAACTTGGGTTTTAATCCATACTTCTCCATTTTCTTGCCCCACGACTCCTGTGATTTTGCTCTCTCATTGTAGAGCAGGAAATTTAGAGGACTTCTTAGGGCAACTGGTAATTTTAAATAGACCTAGGTACATAAAGCCATCTCAGGGGGTTTTCAGGGCCTGGCCTAATTCTGCTGGTGGCCTTGAAGTGGTTCAGATGGCTGATACCAGAGGTACTAGAACTTTGACAAAAGACAAAATGAGTCTTAAAAAAAAAAAAAAACCTGAAAAACATTCTTTTTCTGAGCACCTAGTACACTTCTATGTATACAACATATACTAAATTTTTTAAAATAATTAACTGATCAAATATGAAGCAGAGGGGCAGAAAAAAAAAAAAAGCCTTCCTTAACATATGCCCAAATTACTCCTTTAAATCTAAATTATAACTGGGCTAAGAGAGGATCACTATTTTTTTTATCCGGGAAGTACCCTTGTCTGAACAATCAGAAAGTGAGTGGATTCATTGAATCATGAAGTCACCATTTAAATTAATGTGTTCTATGGAAAGCTTCTCTTGGGTGAAGCTCCATGAAGACTGAGTCTTGTAGTGCAATGCTCGTCCTTTTACTGGAGTCTTGCGCAGCACACTGCACATTTAGATCTCTCAGAAATCCTTCCTCAAAAACAACAGCAACAACAAAAATTTAAATTGGTTTAATGCAGTATTTCACCTTTTTCTGAACCATCAGAATTCCCTTTTCTGAATTCATCAGAGTTCAAAGAGAAGTCATTAGAATTCTCTTCTAACTCCTAAGAAAACTAGTGCTCTGTGGAACACACATTGGGATATACCCACTTAAGCCATGGGAAGCATTGTAATACCTGTGTCAACATTAAAATAAGTGTTCATTTTCCACAGAAACTCATTTCTTTCACACAGGTTAGAAGAAATAGTTGAGCTTCATTCAAAATAAGAGCCACTCTAAGAATGAATACTCCATGATTTCATAGACTTAAATTAATGCTTTTTATTACCTTTACTTCTGATATGCCCTTGCATTTATCTGTATTTTATAGCAGTTAAAGATTTTCTTCAAACCTCACCACAGGTCTTGTAGTTCTACAAAGAACCCTGGAGGGCACAGAAATGTGTCTATCTACATTGTTATTGAAATCACAGATGGAAATCTATTCCTCATTTTGCTTGACTTCTTTGATCGCACACTTTTTCGTCAGTAAAAATTTGTTTATGTGATAAGGAGCCTGCTCTAAATATATAAAAATAAAATTACTCTCAAACTCATTAGACAATTGGCTTATAGCATAATGAATCTCAGAATTAGCATTCATTTTTGAAACCTAAATGGTTTAACTTATTGCTACACCAGCTCTTTATTTCATGGACTATAAAGTTCACGAAATATTGAGCTTCATGGGCTATGAAATAAAAGCCTATAAAAGTGTCTTGGAATGTGTAATTATCTGCTAGATCGGACATTTTTACCAAACCCATAATAAAATCCATTGGGAGTTTTCTGTTAGAATCTCTTGATATCTAAAAACAGGGTAAACTAATTGGAAAACAGATAAGGCCATTATGATATGCAAATAAAACAAATGAATGGCATTTAATAACAAGATCACATCATTCCACAATTATTCAATACAATTAGGTTTACTTAAACCACTTTGTACCTGCTTAAAAAAAAAAATTCCAGAAAATGAGTAAACAGGTTTAATTACAGAAAATAAAACAAAATCACAATTACCAAAGGTCTAAATCTGATACTTGACAGTTTTAGTACTTATTTTACTTTCTCTTCAAAATCAACTGAGAAATGCTTAGAGTATTTAAGTGTATCTTTTGGTGAGCTAAAGATTTCTCTCTCTCTCCTGCATCATAAGAATTACAATCACAGTAACTTCAGAGGGGAAAAGTTATTCATTTCATGTGATCCTGACTTATTTCTTGCTATCTAGATACCTACATTGACTTTTCATCACTATTCGATTTTAATCAATAGGATTAAACTACCGATTGAAGTTTTTATGTAGTGCCTTAATGTTTTCAGATTCCTAACACATTTTCTTTCTTATATCCCATTAATGTGTATTCTGACATTCCCTCTATCCTATCAGCTGGATATTTCTGTGAGGACATACTGGATGAAAGTTTACATTCTTTTATCTCTTGTTGTTAAACTGTCAGCATTTATCTTCATTCTTTATTTCAAAAAATTCTCCTAAAATCTGGTTAAACTTTAAATACATTATTCCAAACATTCAACTTAATATACTATGTTGATTGTTCATTTTGGTCAGCAGACACCTGAGCAAATTTTTAAATTATTCAGATATTATTAAATTATTCAGATATCTTAACATTTGATTGAGAATGTATAGAGTAAAAACTTTTATTAAGGAGTTTTATTTCCCTCTGCATTTTCTTGCCAATTGTCTGTTTCCTTTTTTTAGTGTAATTACTGCAATAGGACAGCAGGTTGTTGTCCTATAATATTTATTTCACTTCTATAATGGAACTGCTGGTGACTTTTCTGGACACATAGCAATAATAAAGACTACAATTCCCAGCCACCACTGAAGATTTGTATAGTTCCTTGACTATTCTTACCAAGCAATCCATGGTAGGTTCTGGGAACCCTCTTTCAAGACAGCTCTTAAGTGTGGTTTACCCCCCCTTTTTTTCCCCACCTGTTACCCATCAAGAAGTCAATCAGGTCCTAAGCAGTGCCATAGCTCCTAGGATGACTTGCTATACTTTCATAAATTTAGATGGTAGGGAAACAATAATTCCAAATTGATTTAGACAGTTGGGCTGCACTGAGGGCACGGTAGGCAGCATGAGCTTCACACTCACATCAGTGTTCCTTGTCCTACCCCCAAGTCTATGAGGGCAATGCAGAATAGATGCTATGTGCATAGGTCTGTTTCACAGCCGAGGAACACTAAGCTTGTGGAAACTCATAATCTTACCAGGGAGTTGCTTGCAAATCTACCCAATATTCACCCAAGAGGAAAACATTTCTAATTATCCTGAATATAAGCAAATTTGTCTTGCAAATAAAAGAAACACTTTTCTAACCTGGAATGTCTCTGGGGAGAGGAGAGATCCTCAAAGAGGAGAGATGTCTCTGGAGGAAGTGACTATTTAATCTTTCCAGGGATGCCTGCTTCATATAGACATTCTTAAATTGGCTTCTGGCCTCAGAATATATGCAGAAGTGCCAGACTATGAAGAATTATCACCTAATCCTATCTTTTCAAATATGGATGTAATGACACCATGAAAATAAAGTTCACTTTAGATGCACAATGAAATAGTATGATAGAATGCGATTCTAATGGAACTGAGCTACACTATTAGTCCTGAGTACTTATCTCCTTTTATCTGAGAACACAATTTCTGCTTTGTGTTGAAATCATTTTTATTTTGAGTATCTTTTTTTTAAAACTCAAAATGAAACCTAACTCTTATGATGCAATTCTTTTTAAGTATGTCAAAATGACATTATCTAATATTAGTGAATTTGCAAAACATACAAAAGTAGAAAAAAACATTACCATAATTAATACATCTAGAAATAACTATTAAAAATTCAATATATATGGTACTTCAAACGATATTGCAATGGAATATTTACTCATAAATATTTGCCTGTTTTTTTTATTATATTGTGAGTTACTGAGAACAAGTAACTATATTAAAATATTTTTAAGACTCGAATCAAAATGTCAAAATTGTTTTCTTAAAATGAATTTCATGCAGGTCTACTAAAAGTGAATGAGAGTAATTTCTGTAACATATTTTAACATTTTTTTAGATTACTAGTGAATGTGAACATCTTTATATGCTTAGTAACTGTTTTTTGCTGAACATTGATATCGTAATTTTCTGTCAGTGTGTCTTAGGATGTGTGGCTGAATCCATTTGCCTTTTCACTTTGCAGTTAGTTGGTTCAAGTCATACACCTCTGCCCAATAGAATGAAGGTAGAACTGATTTAAGTAACTCCCAGACTTGTACTATAATTAGTATTCCATGACCCATCCCCTTCCAAATAGATTATGCTTTTGGATACTATATTTTTAAACTTACACATTACAAAAACTTAGATATCCTCATACTTCATCACATGATGGGCATAAATCATTGCTTTTAGATTTAATTCTCAAAAAAAAGACATATCTCAGGGCCCCGGCGTGCTGCAGTTGGTTGGGCGTCCAACTCTTGGTTTCGTCTCAGATCATGATCTCAGGGTCTTGGGATCAGCCCCTTGTCTGGCTCCTCACTCAGTGAATAGTCTGCTAGGGTTTCTCTCTCCCTCTGCCTCTGCCCCTCCCCATGCTTGGTCATTCTCTCTTTCTCTCTCAAATAAGTATTTTTTTTTTAGAGGCACATCTCTAATTCCTACATGACAAAGATTGTTTGCCATCCAAGATTATCACTGTTGGATACATCAGGGTACCCCACCTACACTCATGAGTAATATACTTTTCTAGTCTACTCATAGATGACTGCAGTCCATGAAGTCACAGAAAGAAACACCTCTTACTGCCGGTGTTATCAACGCTGCAAGTGCCTTGGGTGATAATGCAACACCCTGAACAAATTCCTGTTTCTACAGCTTTCAAAAGCACAAAACCTTTGAGGTTGCAATGTATCCCATCTTAACCCAATTATTCAAACATCCTTCGGTGTCATTCTTCTTGACTCTTTTATTTCCAAAATTTTTTTTACTTCTTTGCCATTATTTTGCTCATTAACTTTCTGCCTACAAATTTGTCTTTTCATGGGACAGTGCAGGGAATTAACCTCATGATGTTCTCTTCTATTGCCTCCTCCAATAATTATATTAAGATATAAGTGCAATAACCATTTCATAGTATTTATAAAACCTACTAAAATTATTGCTTTACAATTATGCATTATGCTTGTTTATAATAATTAATGATTTTCACATTTTATTATGTTTTAGGTTTTTTTTTTCTCTGCTGCTTTAGTCTATTTGTTTTTTATCCAGTTATTTTTTTCCACCTCTAAGTCTAATTTGACTTTGAAGTTATATTCTGCTTTTCAGTGGAGATACTGACAGTTTCTGGTGGGAGCTAAGAACGAGGTTGTCATTTCAGAATGAACCAAAATAATTTATAGGGTCATTCTTTCAAATCTTCAGAAGATTCAAGGCATTTCTATTTTGCTTTAAAAAGTATAAAAAACAACACAAGTGCAGGGAAGTCTTATTAATCTGTCTGTCACCACAAATGAGTCTATATAGGATAGGCTGATCATATAAATTTGAATAATGGTAATATTCTGCCATCAGCTTCCAGGGGGCATTCATTAGGTATGACAAATAGGACTCTTACTTGGATACTGAGTTCCATGATATTAAGGTAATCTACTAAAATTGAAATACAGATATTATCTTTTTCCAACTAGAACAATTTTCTTAACAGGTTGCATGAGAAATATGATGTGAGGACTAAAGAAGTTATATTTGTAAATCACTTAAAACACAGTACAAAGATATAACTTTTTAAATGCCAACTAGTATTATTTTCATATTATTATATTGTGATTCTGCAATTATAACATAGCAGTGCTTATGTACAAAAAAATGCTTTTCAAAAGACAATCTATGAGTCATACTTGTAAATATCCATCCAATTTCAGTTTCTCATGGAAAAAAATTTCTAAAGTCAATGCCGGTGTCACAATGACATTGCTTAACAACAATTAAGAGTTAGACAGTTTATATGATTATCATTGTATTTTGAAACAGAAAACTAGCATATCCATTATTTTACAAACTTCATCTCCCTGTGATTAAAAATCTTAGTAGAAAATGAGGTACTTAGTGACTTTCTTAACTTCTGAAGTGAAATACCCTCATTTTACACCAGAGATTAAATTAGTAACTTGGGGAAAGAGTCTATTTAGATACACCATGGATCCAGATTAATACACCTCTTTCAAACACTATGGTATTTGTTTAGAAGCTCTACATGTAGAGATCATTAATTTCACAGACTGCCTTGCCCAATAATTGCAGTTGTTAAATTATGCCAATGTAGGCTTGGGCATTTTCCTTGTTACTTGATTAGTATACAAGTTTCATTGTAAAGCCTAACTAATAACCATCTGTCTTCTGGAAAGATGTAAAATAAAATTAATGTATGTTTCTAACATGGCATGTAAACTGTTGAGCCATTATAATTTACTTCTTATTCATCTTAGATTTTGTAATAAGTCTGAGTCATTCTTAAAATCTACCTATGAATTGATAACACTATGTATAGACACAGGTTTGAGGTTTTGTGGTATTTTGTCAATAATGAAGTCAATTTCCTTATGTTCAGGAGTTATCAAATAGGTGGGCTTTCCATGGTCTTGGTGTTTAGTGCCTGACATTTGCATAATGTTTATCGTAGGACATACCTCACTATTTTTAAAAATTTGCATGTATTGTGGTACATCATCTGACATTATTTATAAGCTATGCATAGCTAATACATCATATAAATTTCAACATGATAGCTAGGAGAGAAGAATTACCACATTTGTTCTAGTTAATTTTCTGACTCTTAACTTGTTGCTTACTTGTTTCTGTAATATGGAAGGAGCATTTACCATTTTAGAGCAAGTCAACACAGTAGGTTCCTTTTAAGTAAAAAAGATGTGAATAATTTGGAAGCAATGCTTGGTCATTAAACTTTAAATCTGATACATTAAAATAAAAAATAATACAAGGAACAAAGAAAAAAGACAGAATAATTGTGTTGCATGGGGCCTCAGAAGCTTAGATTAAACACTTAAGATAGAAGTCAATTTTAAAACATTTCAACTCAACATATTTGCTTCCAATATGAAAGTGTGAAGAGTTCCTCTAATGTGCTTCCATGGGAAACTGATCAAACTATATATAAATATCTTAAAACTTCCAGAAATAGTCCTAAGTGTTGATGACAAATGAAGAAACATCCATAAACCTATAAAAATTCAAAAAAAAAAAAAAAAGGTGAGAGTTTGTACTTTGAACCAAAACATTTCCCTCTCTTTCTTCCCCCAGATCAGAAACTCCACTCCAGACTTTTACACTCAATATTGGACTCCTTTCCACTTCAGCACTCAAATAAAAAACTTTCTTTCTGGGAGAAACAAGATGTCACCATTTCTCATCCTGTCCCAGCTACATGTTGCTGAAGCAAAGCCCCAGAAACTGTGGTAGAGAGGTAGGAAACCTCTTCTTACCCCTAATGCCCACTTGGGAAATGGAAGAGGCATGTTGAGAATACTAATGCCCTGATCACTCTTGCTTTAGCTTCAGAAACAGGAGAGGCAAGTGAAAAGTACCCCAGGCTCCTGCCCTCCCCAACAAATTCTGAGCCCTTAGGGTATGGGCACCATTATCAGAAAAGCTTAGTGTTATCCTCCCTCTTAGCTCCAAAGCCCAGGCTCAGAGATTTTCCCAGGTGTGTGGAAAGAGAAAGAGCCATTAAACAGCCCCTAATTTCTTTCCAAAGGAACTGACTTCATTTGTAGCAGAGAGTGAAGAAGTTCAACCCTTAAAGTCATTCTCAAGAACAACGGATATTGTAGTGAAACAAATTTAAGAAGAGATCCAAAAATGCAAACTAAACTGTATTAGACAAGCTAATGCCTAAAAGACTGCCTTAATTTGATGAAAAACATTAAACTAAAATTCAGAAAGCTCAGTGAATTTCAAGTAGGATAAAGACAAAAATATTCACAGGCACTTCATACTAAGAGTGCTAAAAGTCAAAGACTAGAAGAAAATCTCAAAAGCATCAAGAGATAAATGACTCAGTACTTACAAAAGAACCACAATAGGATTAATAGTAGACTTCTCAGCAGAAACAATGGAGGCCAGAAAACAGGAGGATAATATATTCAAAGTGCTCAAAGAATAAAACTTCAACCAAGAATCCTGTATGTAGCAAAGCTATCTTTCATAAGCAAAGGCTAAGAAAGGACTCTCCTAGATTAAAACAAGAACAAAAACAAACAAAACAAAATAAAAATAGAGAAATTGCTGCAACTAGATCCACCTTACAAGAAACACTTAAGGAAATTCTTCAGGCTGAAAGCAAGTGACCCCAGATGGTAATTTGTATTCACATGAAAAAAACAAAAGTATCAGTAAGAGTAATTATGTAATTTTATAAGACGAAAGAACTCATATTTTTCCTCTTTCTTCTCTAATGATTTAAAGCAATTGCATAAAATAATGTGTGTATATATATCTTTGGACCTATAAAATAAATAAATCCAATATATATGTAACATATTTGTCAACAATAGCAAAAAAGAGGTGAATAGAGCAAAACTGTATTGGGTTAAGGAAACGACAACAAATAAAAATGCAATAATTATATATTGTTGGGTTTAAAACAATAAATATAATGTGCATAATTATAATACTGCAAAAAGGGGAATGGGAATAGAGTTATATAGGAATAACATGTCTATATATAATTGGAATTAAACTACTATGAATCCGAAAGTAATTCAGATGAGTTCAAATGAATATGGTAAACTCTAAACCAGTACTAATAACATAACTTATATGCTAAAAATATCATTAATCATTAAACTATTATAAAATATTTACTTAATGAAAAATAAAATTAAAAAAATTAGAGGAACAAAAAAGTCATGAAAGAAAAATTTTAAAAGTGAAATGGCAGACATAAATCCAACTATATAAATAACATTAAATATAAATAAATTAAATACATGTTCCAATTATATACTATCTAAAGGATACACTTCTATGAAGCATTTGAAGAACTAATACCAAATCTTTACAAAATCTTCCTCCCTCCAAAAATAGGTGAGAAAACACTTCCCAACTCATTCTGTGAAGCCACCATTACCTTCATATCAAAACCAAAGAAATCACACCACAAATGCAGAAAAGTATCTCTCATAAATATGTATGCAAAAAATGTTCCACAAAATACCAAATACAAAGCACACTGAATCCAACAAAATAGAAATAATTACACAACATGACCAAATGGGATTTATGCCAGGAATACAAGGATGTTTCAACATCTGATATCAGTTAATGCAATACATCATATCAAAGAATAAAAAATTAAAATCCCAAGAAGTTTTCAAAAGATGCAGAAAAATCATTTAATGAAAATCCAACAATCTTTCATGATGAAAACACTCAACAAACTGGGCACAGAAAGAACCTTCCTGAACCCATAAAGAAAAGTCTACAAAACAAAACAAAACTGATCTATAACATATTTAATAGTAAAAGATTGAATTCTTTCCTCCTAAGATCAGGAACAACATAAAGAATGTTCATTTTCACCACTTCTATTCAACAGTATTTTGGGGACTCTATCCAGGGCAATTAGGTAAGGAAAAGAAACAAAAGTCATCCAAACTGGAAAGGAAGAAATAAAAATAACTCTACCCACAGAAGACATGATCCTGTGTATCCTAAGGAATCCACTAAAAAACTATTCAAAATTATAAATGAATCAGCACTTTGGCAGAATACAAGATCCATTATACAAGAATCAATTGCTTTTCTACACAATTGTGCCAAACATTCCAAATGTGAAATTAAGAAAAGTTCCATTTAAAATATATTCAAAATTAATTTTAAATATCTTCAAAGTAATACTCAAAAATAAATTTAATGTAAGAAATGCAAAACTTGTTCTTTGAAAAACAGAAAACATTGCTGATGTAAGTTAAATAGATAAATAATTTTAAAAGCACCTGTTGCATGGATCAGAGAATATAAAGTTGTTAAATGGCAGTAACTCCAAACTGAGACTCAGTGCAATCCAATCAGTATCCTATCTGACTTTGTAGAAATTGACAAGCTGACTCTAAAACTCATATGGAATTGCAAAAGACCCACAATGAGGTACTACCTCAAACCCATTAGGGTGACTAGAACCAAAAAGTCAGATAATAATAATGAGTTAACAAGGATTTGAGGAAATTGGATACCTTCATTAACTGCTGGTAGGAATATAAAATGATACCGTAACTTTTGAACAGTCTTGCAGTTTATCAAACAACTAAACAATTTGACCCAACAACCTAAGATAAATGAAACCTATGCCCACACAAGAACTTTTACACAAAAGTAGCTGTATTCATTATTCATAATAGCCAAAAAATAGAAATGGGTCAGTGCCCATCAACTGACAATTGGATAAACAAAATATGGTCTATCTGTACAATGGGTCATAATACCTTTTTATTTGGGGAATCCTCAGGGAGCAGCCACTGTGTGTTTGTTTCTTGTAGAAAGGTAGAAGGTGAAGAAAGATAAAAAGAAACAAGAAACATTTTAAAGTTTCTGACTGGAACTAGCATTCCATCCAACACTCTCATTTCCATTCACATTCCAATAGTTAAGTAGCCAAGCCCTGAATCAATGAACCAGGGATATCTTCTCTACTTAATACAGTGGTAGACACTGCAAAGCCATGTCGCAAAAGGTTTAGACATATAATTCTGTTAAAGGGAAGAAAAGCTGTGAACAAAAATCCAGTCTGACATAGTACAAATTATGGGTGTAATTCCAGACTATCTCCAAGGTTTTCTCCCTAGAATTTATTTTTTCTCTTCTCATAGGCTGCAATTTTTTCTCCTCTCATAGGCTTCAATATTTGAAGTAACTTAGCTTCAAACATGCAGTTCAGGATGATGTACTTAGAAATGTCAGAGCTGTAGAATAGAAGGAACTTGGATGCCAGGATTACCTCTTTGAGCAGAGCTGGACTGTAAGCCTAGATTTCTGAGTGGTTTATGAGAGATAATTTACTCCTATGTTATTAAAATCTCCATATTTTAGATGATCTTACAGTATGCTAAATTTAATTAATACAATTAATATCATCTTAATGTGGCTGATCTTATTAAAAGTGACAGAAATAAATTGAGTGCTATCAGGCTCATAGTAAAAAAGCAGAATATATCAAGTATAACTGAACATATTAGTAAATACAGACACATTTGTTTTATCCCTGAGTGTATAACAATGAAAATTAAATCTGCTATATAATAAATTACAAGTATAATGAGTATTGTCAAAGTCAAAGATTAGGATATAACAAAGGAGACCTAACTAGTCTGTAGAGTCAAGAAAAGTCTCTCTAAAGAAGTGATGTTTAAAATGATTCCTAAAGACAGAATGGTAATTACCTAGGTAAAGGGGTTAAGGGTGAAAGGTGTTCCAAACACAGAGAAAACCATATTGTTTAATGACCCAGAAACAAGAAAGAACATGCATATTGAGGATATGAAATGCATCTTAATGGCCAGAATTCAAAGAGTGAGGGAGGAAGACTAGATGAGGCCACATCTAGAGGCTCATATTAAAGATACAGAACTATTAAATAAATAAATAAATAAATAAATAAATAAATAAATAAGATCCAGAACTGTAAAAAACCTGTAAACACAGCTTCAAACTGGGTATGATAAATAATTTTTAAGTTTTAATATTTTCAGAGTACAGGTAATTGGATTTTGCTGATTAAGAAGAATAATTCAGTCTGGGGCATGTTGGAATGGTCATTCCTTTAATATATTTAAGTGGGAACATTCAAGGAGTTGATGGTATGGATGGGGACTCAGTCAACATTTCAATAGGTCATATCTGTTTTATAGTTACTGTCATACAGATGATAACTTAATAAAAGTACAGCTGATCAGTTTTCTTTAATTATGTATTTATAAATTTGTCTACTCACTATGCTGTGTTTGTGACCCCCAAATCAATAAACATTGGTGTTTTCCTGGAAAAGTTCAGAGCAACAAAAAAAGCCACAAGGCCAGACTCCCTAGTTCCCAGCTGAGCTAGCATAAGGCAATACTCTGTCTTCTTGTTTCAGGTCTCATACTATAAACAAATGTACTTTCCATGGTCTATTAAGTGGCATATTTTTTGGTGGTGATTTCATAATTTAAATGGTCCCAAGCATAGTGCTTAAGTGCTGTCTAGTGTCCTTACTAGCTAAGAAAACTGTGATGTGGCTTACAGAGAAAATATATATAAATAAGCTTTGCTCAGCCAGGAGTTATAGTGCTGCTGTCCATGAATTCAATATTAATGAAACAGCAATATTATTAACAAGGTGTCTTAAACAGACAAACATATGAAACAGTTATGTTTTGATCAATTGACAAAAATGCTACAGCCAGAGGCTTAGAAACTTAATTGTATTTCCCCTAATGTCAATAATTCAGTATTCGCTAATTCAGATTTGGCAATGACTTTACTCTAAAAAATAAGAATAAAATGTAAATAAAATGTAGTTTCTTTATATTTGCATGTCTATCCTTTAAGACATAGGAATTTAAATTTAGTACTTTGAGAATGTTTATGAGCAGGGGCTTTATAGATATGTTTTACTGAGGTCAGAATTATTTTATATATTTCCGCTGGCTTTTGATATATTTAATAGTGTGTTCTTATACAGTATTCTCCCTCAAATAACATTTAATCATATATGTTATAATTAAATTGCTAAGAAGAAAAATGTATAATTATTTGGAATATACATGGGAAACATACAATTTAATGGCATAAAACATTTTGAGAGCAACTGGCAAGAGAAGACATTCAAATTTCAATAAACTGTATTTATTACATATAACTAAGACATTTACTCATTATTTGATATGTGAAATATTCTTTAGAGTAAAATTGCATTTGTTGAAATTTCAAGGAAACCAAAGAAAAAACACTGCTGGCCTGATTTGTCTCATAATTAATACACTAATTCATTGTGAAATACAGCTTTATTGTACATTATTTTAAAATAGTACAACTTCATATATTGAAATATAAAGCAAATGGACTAATATTTGGAACAAGTTATTTCTATCATTCTTTTGCAGGCTTAGTATTACATAAGTATAAGCTTATGAAAATTAATTATGAAAAAAGTAAATTTTAAGAATAGAAACCTTAATTTGTATAAAATATTATCTAAAAAGTTAAATTTAGGGGACCAAAGATAACCAAGACTCAAAAAAAGACCTGAAAATCTCTCAAATCTCCTTTATTTTTTAAAGATCTTATTT
This sequence comes from Ursus americanus, assembly GCF_024610735.1. Classification (NCBI taxonomy): domain Eukaryota; kingdom Metazoa; phylum Chordata; class Mammalia; order Carnivora; family Ursidae; genus Ursus; species Ursus americanus. The sequence goes on along the minus strand of NC_142127.1, from coordinate 67,660,699 downwards.
ATTTACTTGACAGAGAGAGAGGCAGCAAGAGAGGGAACACAAGAGGGGGAGTGGAAGGGAGAAGCAGGCTTCCTGCTGAGCAGGGAGCCCGATGAGGGGCTCGATCCCAGAATGCTGGGATCATGACCTGAGCCGAAGGCAGATGCTTAACGACTGAGCCACCCAGGCACCCCCAAATCTCCTTTATTTTTAAAGGTCTTCATAAACAGGCATAGCAAACACATGTAAATATTTTGATTCTGGTTTAGTAACTAAGCTTCAATGTTTTTATGTTCTCAATGTAAATTCAATGTTTGTAGTTTTAGTGTCACTTCAATATTTTTTTAAACTTTTACCCAAAGTGTAAATTTACATAGTATAGTTAATGAGTTATATGGGACATTATGGATAACAGCAGTCTCCTGGTCCTTTCTCCCTTCTCCTACTTCCAAAAGGAAACAACTTTCATTCTTTCAGCTGAAAAAATATTTACCTCCATGTCATTAAATAATATCCTTAAATTTTCAAACTTTGACACCCTTATATAGGAAAAATGGAAATCCAGTTGTCTCTTTTCCTCTTTCCCCTATTTTATGATTGCTTCCACTTTAACAATGCTTACTCTACAAATAGAGTAATTCTCAAATTAATTATCCCTCCTTACACAGAAAAAGAATCTGGCCTCACTCCACTCCCTGTGATACCTGTGTGAAACAGGCCACGGTGCCAGTGATTAAAGAAGAATTTCTTCTCTTTTTTAAAGAATTTATTTTTTAAATCCTTTACAAAAGTGTAATAATAGTAATAGCATTATTCCCTATGCAATTTATCTTCAAAGGTGGCATTGAGGGGTGCCTGGGTGGCTCAGTCAGTTAAGCATCTGCCTTTAGCTCAGGTCATGATCCCCAGGTCCTGGGACCAAGCCTCACATCATGTTTCCTACTCAGTGGGGAGTCTACTTCTCCCTCTTCCTCTGCCCCCTACCCTACTTGTGCATTCTTTCTCAAATACATAAATAAAATATTTAAAGAAAAACAAAGGTGGCATTGATATTTGAACAGGTTGCTTTTTTAAAAAATAAGCATTTAATAATACTTCTTAAAATTAAAATTCCAGTTAGTTAACATATAGTGTAATATTAGTTTCAGGTTTCTTTTTAAAAAATGTAAGTTCAGATTGAGAGAGGGTCCAAGATGGAAGTATAGGAAGACCCTGAATGTACTTCCCTTACAGACACATCAGGTGTGTGTGTGTGTGTGTGTGTGTGTGTGTGTGTATATATATATATATATATATATATATATATATATATATATATATATATATATATCTCCTGAAGAAAAACCAAGGGAGGACTGAACATCCCTCCTGCATAATAGAGTGCAGAGGGACCATGTACAGAAAAGAAGGAGAGATGGAGAGACTGAGACACTATAATGATGGGAACCCCACCTCTGATGCTGTGAACTGTAGAGGGATAGTGCTGCGGGACCAGAAGCAGATTTGTCTGCCCTGGGACTAGAACAAAAGGCATGATTTAAAAAAGCAACTAGAATGTAAAGGAACCAACCATCTCCCAAATAGTGGTGGGACCTACTGGAACTCTCTCCAGTGTTAGAAGGGCTGGTGAACACTACTGTTTGTTTCCCCTCTACTTTGGTAGCATACACAGAAGCAGGGTCCAGATTCCCTAGGCAGCCTCTCACCTCAGGGAGTTCTGTGCCCCTTGTCCACAACAGACCCAGATATCTTGGAGCATGAAAAGGAGCTGCATTTTAAAACAGCAAATGGAATATAAAGGAACCAGCCCTAAAATTCTGCCGAATAGCAGAGATGCTGCTGCAGCTCTTCCAAGGGTCAGAGGAACTGTCAAATGCATTTATGTTCCCCCTCCACCTTGATAGCACAGATCAGAACAGGGTCCAGGATATTTCTGACCTACCACATCAGCAAGCTCCAGGCCTATAGCAAATAACAGCCCACCCATTTCCCAAGGTGGCCTCCCTACTCATTCCCCCTGAACTCCAGCCCTCCAAATAAGGCATCCACAGTGCAGTACACACAGAGACATCTCTGGATAGTGTTCACTACAGGTCTAGCCATCTTGTCAAAGGAACACAGCTGCAAAGCATCTTAGAACACTCCAGGCTTGCACCCACCTCCACTATAATGGACTCACCTGGGTACTCCTTGCACAGAGAACCCTAGGGCTTCACAGCACACACCTGCTTCAGCTCAGTGTTGCCTTGCTGGAATACCCTGCCTAGAGTGCCCCAGGAATTCATAGACCATGTCTGCTTTGGATCCAGCCACCCTACCAGGGTACCCCCAATGTGGAACATCCAGGACTCCCAGGTTGGCCCCAATTCAGCTTCAGCTTTCCCACCAGAGCACCCTCTACACAAGAGTCGCTGGACCACTTTGACCCATGTTGACTTCAACTCTGGCCATTCCACCAGGATGGCCCCATGCAGAGTACCCCAAAACACTCAGCCTTTGACCACTGTTGTTCCAGCCCACCAGCCAAAGCTACCAGGAACATGTGATCCACACATGAGATGTACTTATGCAAGGCCATCTCTTCAAGTCTAGGAGAAGTAGCTGTTTCATATAAACAATCACAGAGAATCAAACAAATTGAGGACACAGAGGACTAAGTTCCAAATGAAAGAACACATAAAATGTCAGAAAAAGAACTCTATGAAACAGAGATAAGCAATCTACCTGATAATGAGTTCAGAGTAATGGTCATGAAGATGCTCACTGAACATGAGACAAGAGTCACTTAATGAATTAAGTGACAACCAGAACAAAGGGCTTTAAAAAAGAAAACAGAGAAGAATAACTGAAATAAAAAATACACTAGAAGGAATCAACATCAGATTCAACAATGCAGAAGAACAGGTCAGCAATCTGGAAATCAGCATAATGGAAAACACCACAGCAGAACAGCAGAAAATAAATAGATAAAAATGAAGATAAGAGATCTCTAGGAAAACATCATGCATACTAACGTTCACATTTTGGGGGGCCTAGAAGGAGAAGAAAGAGAAAGGGAAAGAAAATTGATTTGAAGAAATAATAGGAAACTTCACTAAGCTGGGAAAGGAAACAGACATCCTGGCCCAGGAAGCACAGACAGCAGCAAACAAGGTGAACCAAGGAGGTCCACCAAGAGCCAAAATATTAAAATGTCAAAGACTAAAAATAAAGAATCTTAAAAGTACCAAGAGAAAAACAACTAATTACATATAAGGGAAACTTCATAAAGCTATTAGCTGATCTTTAGCAGAAATTTTGTAAGCCAGAAGAGAGTGGCATAATATATACAAAGTGCTAAAGAAAAAGGGTTGGGGGGGGGGGAAGACTGCAACCAGGAATACTCTACCCAGCAAGATTATCATTCAAAATTGAACGAACAATAGTTTCCCAGACAAACAAATTTAAAGGAGTTCATCACCACTAAACTGGCCTTACAAGAAATGTTAAAGAGAATTCTCTAAGTGGAAAAGAAAAGGTCAGAAGTAAAAAATTAACAAATAAAAATCATGAAAGGAAAAATACTACACAAGTAAAGCAAACATACAGTAAAGGCAGTGGATCAATCACTTAGAAAGCTAATATGAAATTAAAAGACAAAAATAGTAAAATCAATTTTATGTAAAAATTGATTAAGAGATTCACAAAATTGGGACGCCTGGATGGCACAGCAGTTAAGCGTCTGCCTTCGGCTCAGGGCGTGATCCCAGCATTATGAGCTCGAGCCCCACATCAGGCTCCTCTGCTATGAGCCTGCTTCTTCCTCTGCCACTCCCCCTGCTTGTGTTCCCTCTCTCGCTGGCTGTCTCTATCTCTGTCAAACGAATAAATAAAATCTTAAAAAAAAAAAAGATTCACAAAATGAAACAATGCAAAATATGACATCATATACATAAAATGTGCAGAAGGGGAATAAAAATGGTCTTTTAGAATGTGTGCAAACTTAAGCAACCATCAACTTAATATAGACTGCTATATACTTACAATATTAAGTATGAACCTAATGGTAATGATAAGCATCACACCAGGGAAGTCATCAATCACAAGGAAATAGAGCAAGAGAAGAAAGGAAAAGAGGACTACAAAACAACAGAGACCATAAAATGGTAATAAGTACATAATTATCAATAATTACTTTAAATGTAAATGTTCTAAATGCTCTAATAGAAAGGCAAGGGATGAAAGAACAAATAAAAAAGTAAAACCCACCTATGTTGCCTACAAGTGACTCACCTCAGACCTAAAGATACATAGAGACTGAAAATGAAAAGAATGTAAAATATATATTTCATGCAAATGGAAACAGAAAAAAAAGAAAAGCCAGGGTTGTGATACTTAGACACAACAGATTTTAAACAAAGACTGTAAGAAACAAAGTGTATTATATTATGATTAAGGAAACAATGCAACAAAAGGATATAACAATTGCAAATATACCTTCAACATAGAAGCACCTAAATTCATAAAGAAAATATAAACAGACATAAAAGTAATAATTGACAGTAATACAATAATAGTAGAGGGCTTTAACTCCCCACTTACATCAATGGATAGATCATCCAGATGGAAAAATCAAAAAGATAATGATGACTTTGGGGAATACATTAGACCTAACAGACTTAAAGATACATACAGAACATTCCATCCGAAATCAGAACACATATTCTTTTCAATTGCCCATGGAATATTCTCCAGGACAGATACCATGTTAGCAATAAAACAAGTCTCAATAAATATAAGAAGATTGAAATCCAAGCAGTCTTACATAAAGATTGTATGTGTATGTATATATACATATATAAAACAATGGAATAATATTCAGCCATAATAAAGAATGAAATCTTGCCATTTGCAACAACATGGATAGAACTAGAGTATAATGCTAAGCAAAATAAGTTAGAGAAAGACAAATACCATATGACCTCACTCCTATGTGGAATTTAAGAAACAAAAAAAAAAAATGAGGATAGTGATTAAAGAGTACACCTATGATGAAAAAATATATCAAGTGATAGAAAAAAATCTATATATGTTGCATCTTCACCCTCAGGTTTGACAAGTCATAGATATTTGGAATTCCTTATCTATATATGCCTTTAAACATTCTGGTTTAGCTTGAGATCTAAGCATAAATTTGTCATTATTTTTATAGTTTATTAAATTTCTGATGTGCATTTAAAAAGCCTAGACTTTACTTAAAGGCCATTCTTGTGTGTGGCTCAATTAGTAATTGTCCTTTAAGTATCTGTCCTTTAAGTTCTGTTAGTATGAATCTGTTGATACTAAAGATTAATATGCCAGACATCTTAAACTCTTCACAATCAATAAAGTCTGTAGTTCAGATGTCAGGTCAGCAACTTTTTGTACAATATCCACTTTGAAGTCTGGCACAGGCTGCCAAACCCCCATACAGTGCAATCTTACAATTAGAACTCTCAGCTTCTAAAAAAAAAAAAAAAATATATATATATATATATATATTTTTTTTTTAAATCTCACTGATTTATATTGTACCATGCCCCCAGCTGTGCTAATGCCACTTGAAACAAAGTTAAGCTGCTGTTCCTACAATTTTCTTTTAACTTTCCTAACATTTTTTCATCAAAGTGCAGTTTCAAAATATTTTCTTAAACGTATCCTTTAAGTTGGTATTCATAGGCTTAGCTTTCAAGCAAGCATTGTGATTTAAGTAACTAAGTAAAGCAAAATCTGAAAAAAAAATGTCAGCTAGTAGACAATTGAATGAGCACTGCATTCTGTATATGCCAGTCTACAAGATATTTTAAAAATGTGAAATTCAGATAAATACATGATAAGCTACTTGACTTACTTCACTTTGTTCTCTTAACTGCAGTAGCAATGACTGTGTGCTTGTCACAGGCATTGCATTTTTTCCTTCTTTCTGCCATCCTGGCAACCTTGTGGTTGAACTTCAGAAATAAGAATCAACCTGGCAAGAGTGAAGTATCATTTCTTCTTCAGATTAGTTAGGGAAATAGGAATTAATTTCCTCATCCTCTCTTAACTCAAATAATTGGTTCTATGTTCAGGGACGAATATAACCATCAGAGGCTACAATGTATGAATTACTGTCACAAGAAAAAGCAAGAGAATATTAATTATTTCCAATGAACTAAGAGACAGATGGAGCCATTAAAACTTCAAGAAGTGGCCAATTATTATTAATTCATATGGCATTCATTATATCACTACTGATCACAGCAGATTCCTTTTGGTATTATTAAATGCGATATGTAAGGCTATAAAGTTTTCAAGAAATTTCTATATGAAAAAATCTGCCACAGCTGCAATGAAGTAACTTAAGCAGCAAAGAGGAGATCTATGGCTGAGTTCAAATTTCTTATCTGTCACTGTATTTTAGGAAAAGATAAATATTAACTTCCTATGTATCAAGTTCCACTGTCAGTAGTAAGAAAGAAAATAAAAATATTAATTCAGATAATACAATAAAAGGGTTTATTTATATCACTCGTTCCAGTTCTATATAGACAAAGTTACTGTTTGGTTTCCAAAAAAGTAGTGGTTTTGCCACGGTATAGGATGATACAAATTAGAGTCATTAAAAGTAATTACTTCTACTTGGTTTTTGTGTTGGTTGTCCAGGAGATGAATAAAAATTCCAAATGTGTTATATCATTATTAATAGTGAGAATGGCATTATCACTCCTCTTAGTATGATTTATCAAGTGCCTAATAAGTACAAGGCATCATTTAAATGTTTTACATATATTTTACTTAATCTTCCTAACAAATCCAAAGATAGATATTGCTATTATTCTTTCATGTTAAATATTCATGATTGGAGAATCAAGCAAAAGTTTTCAGCCAGTAAGATGCAGGGGATATCTTAATGGCTGAATTATTGAATTCTGAGTTAATAGAAGATTAGTCATAACTATTTTTCTTAACCCAACCATGGTCATTTGGCAGGGCCAATTAATAGTGAACACATATTGTATGACACAATGGTCACTCCCCGCCATATTCTGAATCTTTCCCTTTAATTGCATATTCCCTTTCAACCACTGGGAAAATATTTTGCATTAGAAAAATATTTCAAATATCAATTTCTAAGGCATTCCCACTAGTATAATGCAAACCAGCATTACTCACAATAGAATGGAAGTCATATTATTTTGTCTCTTACTGAAAAGCTTTCATATGTGTTTTATTTGAGAAAAGTGAGATTGGTTTTCACTTCAGATACCTCAAGTCAAATCTATAGGCAAAGTGAGAGTATGAACTGGAACAACCATATACAGCATACTTTGATTTGTCTTGAAGTAAGGCTAATGATTTACCTACTTTATAAAGTAATAAATGCGTTGAACAAGTAGGTGAGCTGTGTGGGAATTTTCCCCATGATTAAGTTATGGTCTTCTCCATGATGGGATGAGGATTCTTCCTTTATTCCTTTAGAACGCATGAACAAAATGCCAAAACTTTTTAAAAGTGAAAGATTGGCAAACACATATATACATGTATTCACACACAGAAGTAACCCAAACATTTTGTGTAATATTCGGCAATAGTTTTTCATGTAATATTTCTGTTTCCAAATATTAAAGTAAATAGAAATATTTGTATATATGCTATCAGTAAAATTACTCATGTTTATTGTTTTTTATACTAATAAATACTGCTTATTCTATTTGTTTGTAAATTTTCACTCTGGTCAGAAGTGAATGTGCTTAAAAAAAAAAAAAACGAATATGCTTTCTCCTTCATTTCTTTTCCTTTCTTCTCTAAGTATTTTATTCAGTAATATCAGTTAACATAGGCGGACACAGAAATAAAACTATCATGCTTCTAATCTAAGAATTATTTTCATTAACAATACAGAAGCAAGCCACAGAAGGGTCAGGAAAGGAGCCAGACCTGAAGTGTGATTGATAACAAGATGGTTAATACCTTGGAGTACTTAACAAGCTTTTTCTCTGTTTCTTGCTCCACTTTTCTCTAAATATCTTTACCCTTCTCATCTCCCACCTGATGTGTAGTCTCAACCACATGGTAATAAAACATCTACTACAATAACTAGCACACATGAGTGCTAATTATGTGCTAAACTGTTCTTAATGCTTCACATATCATTGAATCCCAGCAATATGCCTATAAGGTAAATATTAATGTGACCTGGATTTTGAGAGGCAGCATTATCATAGAGGTTAGAAACCTGATTACTTTGGCTCAAATTCCATCCTGGCTGCTTCCTAGCTGTGTGACCCTATGCAATTAAATGGCATCTCCGTATCTGGTTTCTTTTTCTGTAAAAGAGGTAATACTTCCTCCAAGTGTTATGGATATTTTATACGATTTTTGCCAAATAAAAACATTTTAAATGTAGGAACCTATGGCACAGTCAGTGCCTGTTTCAGCCAGGATTGAAATCCAAGCAGTCTTACATAAAGATTGTAACCTCTACCTTGTACCGCTGTCCTGATCAAGGGCCATACCCCAACAGCCATGGACTCCACTGTATGCAGGGGGGAAAGTGAACTGGGAAAAATATTAGACATCCACACATATTTTAACTAAAAATTAATAAAGAAAAATATAAGATAAAAATTTACAAAGACATTGAGCTGTAATAATATTTAATGTATGATTTGCTACCATCACCCTCATTGGCTCCAGCTGACCAGTCATCACGTATCAAGATTCACAGGGACCTTGAGTATAAATTCCACAGTGCAAAGCAATTTCAATCCTCCCTTTGCCTCTGAAGCATTACAATATGCCATTGTATAGACCTTGGGAAGTGTGTTTAGAGTATTTTCACTAATTTTAACTCCACTGACTCTCACAAAACTGTCATGTGACTTAGAAAATTCTTTAAAAGATTATAGCAAATATACAAATATGAAACAAAAATAAGCCAATTTACTGTGTGTATGTGTGTGTGTTTGTGTGTGTGTGTATCCTGTACCCTAGTATATGCTCTTCATTAATTACATTACAGTGGCAAAGAACATGAACAATCTAAACTGCTACACTTAGGGGCACCTGGGTCACTCAGTTTGTTAAGCATCTGACTCTTGATTTGGGCTCAGGTCATGATCTCAGTCAGTGTTGTGAGACTGAGCCCCATGTCAGGCTCCATGCTCGGCATGGAGCATGCCCTGGATTCTGTCTCACCCTCTCCCCAATTCCCTCTTTCTCCCCCTAAAATAGATAGATAGATAGATGGATGATATATAGATAGATAAGTAAAAATAAACTGCCACAACTAGAATTTTACAAATATTTTTGAAATAGTCATTTGGAATATGGATTATCCAGTGGTATAAATGAAAGTACTACACTTCTTACAGGGACTGCTGCAATAAGGAGGCTAAATCCAACTCCGGGATGTCATCAATATGGCTAAATCCCCCAAATCAAGATCTTTATAATAGAATCTTTACAGAAATTCAATGATGAAGTAAGAGTAATGTTAAAATTATATCAGGTAGAAGTACACTGAATATTTTAAGGCAAAATACTTAGAAGAATAAACAAAGATATTACTCATATTCATTTTATATAAAGAAAGATGTTTCAATTTTGGGGATTCTGCCATGTACTAAATTCTGCATGTAGTAAAATGCAGCATGGTAAAATTGGGCTTAGTCCCACTAACAGCTATTTCTCACAAGTGGGAGATTAAATATATAAGGGTACAGAGAGACAAGGGCTCAGGTGGGAAGATAACTGGCCTAGCTTTTTGTCTTCTGTGTCTTCTGTGTAGGCTAACCCAGTGACATTTGATGAAGAGACGAAATGTCCTCCCCAATATCTTGGATCAAATACAGTAAATTAGCTTTAAAGTACTATATGCAAAACTATCATGGTCATGGCTTAATGCACAAGTAGAAAAGAATCAAAATAAAGATAATTAAATATGTGAACTAATTATGCAAAATTAAATGTTAAAAAAATAAATATATAAAATATCAAGATATGCTAAAGTCATCAAATTGATATCTATATTATTTGGACTTCCCTTAAAAAAATTGCTTTTTTCAAACTTGAATATTTGCTGGCCATTTGAAACTTTGGTATTCTCTGTTCTTCATTTTCCTCTATAAATATATTCTGGCAAATATCTCAGCGTATGATCAAAAGATAATCCCAGCTGCCACATCAGGAGAAGAAAACTGGAGTATATAAAATTTTAAGAAGGAAACACCCTTCTGTTCCACTCCATAAATTCTTTAGCAGCTGACATCTAATGTGTCAACAAAATTCCATGAGCAAGAAAAGGCAATCCCAAGAGAACCTCTAGACTACAGATGACAACAATAAAGATACTATAAACACACTACAGTTTATTGTCAGCATTAATTCTGCGTCTAAAACACTGAGGTATTTTATTTATTCTGTGTTTTGTTTTGTTGGTATTTCAGTAATTTTACCTCAGACATACATTCACTACGTTAGAATCCATCCTTCAAAACATATTTAATTTAAGGGACATGATGACTGCATTAATGGGATAATGTGTATCGTCTTAAAAATCAATAGTAGAAACAATTTAAAATCTTATGTTTACATTTGTCTACCACCAGTATTTCAAATCCACTCATAGAAGAAATTAGTTTAGAAGAAATAAGGTATAAACAATATAATCATGGTATGTTCAATTTTATAACATTGTCTAGTAGAAAACATAGAATTGCTAAGTGTTAGTAATGGTATTTATGTTTTAACATCGACCTCTTTATATAAAATGATATTACAAGGAATATAAATAAATTGTTGGATAATGATAAAACAAATTTTATCATGAAATCATGGAATATTAAGAATACATTTATAATGACTTACATATAAAACCAGAATAATCAGTTAAATGCAAAATTTGGTTATTTTTTTCATTTTTACATTCAGTACCAGGGATATATGCTGTTGGGTTTGGTCTTTTCCAGCTAGAGAAAGATGTTCTAAAATGTTAAAATATTTCACCAAAAAGAAAAAAAACACATAAAGATCTCAAACTTGGATTATAAAATTATTAATCTATCCCACATTAATTAACTACTTAATCACTTGCCAGGCTATTTGTTGATTGCAAAGACTAGGCCAATAAGCTGAACAAGTACATATTACAAATGAATCAAATTTATAGAGGTAAACTCCACCCCTCTGCCTACCACCACAAATGTATCATCTACCAAAAAAAAAAAAAAAAAAAAAAAGGTGCATGCTAAACATTAAGACTCTTGCTTTGGGGCTTTATTATTTACTTTTTAGAGGGGCTGTTAAACCTATTTTCTACATATCTACTCTATTTCCTTGATTCATTCTTAAGCAAAAATTTATTTTACCATTTTGATACAATCTGTGATATTTGAATAATGTGCTTTGGGGAGGGTTGAACAGTATTTTGTGTGGAGGAAAATATATTGACTATTTGATGAGTAGAAGCAGAATGTGGTGCTTATTAGCATTACTTATAAAATATTGTTTATTTCCATCTTTTGGGCAACTCATTCAAAAGTTTTCCTTTCACAGACCTTCTGTGACTGTGTGGGGCACTATATATAATCAGTTCTGGTCACTAATTTGTGGGTGGCTAAAACATAAATGCATGAGACACACTAGAGCTCTCTCTCTTTTTTTTTTTTTCTATCAAAGCAACTGAAGTTTCAGAAGGTAATTGCTTAATTAGCTTTGGTCTTGTTCCCATAAACCCTCATGAGCAATGAGTTATCAAAATGTTTTAATCTTCTCCAAACCAATTGACAGCAAATGGAACTTACTGTAGTTTTAATTTGAATTGTTTATTGTATTTTTAGTTTTTAACATTTTTATGTATTATATTGAAATGGTTTATTCATGTTTTTTATCTACACTTTTTGTGTATTTTTGCTTGACCCGAAAATAACTTATAAAATAATACTTTCATCCAAACTATGACTTGCTGATATTTAGCTTTATCATTTATTTGACTTTGTCTTGCTGACTTTTTAGTCATAGATTTATTTTAAGACTTATCAATAACTGGGAGGGAAAAAGATGGCAGAGGAGTAGGGGACCTTTTTTCAACTGGTCCCCCAAAGTGAGCTGGATATCTACCAGATCATCCTGAACACCCACGAATTCAGCCCGAGACATAGGAAGATACATCTGGATCTCTACAAATGAACATCTCCAGTGCTGAATATTGAGGTATGAAGTGAGGAGCCGTGAATCTGGGCACAGATATCAGAAGATAAATGGAAGGAGGAGGGAGCCGCCGCACTTTGGCACTGGGAAGCAGTAGCCACCTGCACTGGGGAGTGGGCTGGACTCACAGACCGGCACCTGCAGGAAAGCAGACTGAGACCCGGAGCTCGGGAGTGCATGTGCAACCAGACTGAAAACCAGAGATCCAGAGCACTCACTGGAACAGGACTGAAACCAGGAGCTCAGGAGCACACGTGTGAACAGATTGAAAACTGGACCTCCGGAGTGCTCACCCGAACCAGACTGAAACCAGGAGTTCAGGAGCATGCACAGGAACCCTGGGTGGCTGGCGGTGTTAGAAACACAAAGGACAGAGATGTGCTGGCCCTAGAAGTGATGACTGGGAGAGTGGCACAACCCAGGATGCTGTGGGGTTTTTAGCAGCACCTACAGAAAAAGAGTTAAAGTGATTAGGAGAGCTCAGTGGAGAGCAGACTGCGATCTCTCTGTTCTGAGAAAGAGGCTAGGATATGGTCACTGAGGCTCTGACTCTCAGAAGAGTCACAGAAAATCACCAGGGAAAGCCACCAGAGAACAAAACCCAGAAATACCGGTTCACAGTGTGCCCATCCCCATGCCACCCCACAGGGGTCGGGGCAACTCTACCCAAACAGGGTTGCCTGAGTATCCGCGTGGCAGGCCCCTCCCCCAAAAGGCAGGCTGAAAAATCAAGAAGCCCACATCCCTAAGGTCCCTATAAAACAAGTGCACACTGCCTGGATCCTGGTCAATAATTTGGGCTCTGAGCATCCCCGCAACCTCTCCTCATCAGAACGATAATGAGGAGGAATCCCCAGCAAAGAAAGGAGACAGGACTGGCCTCTGCCACAGAACTTATGGATATGGATATAACCAAATTGTCAGAAATGGAGTTCAGAGTAACAATGCTCAGGATGATGTGTAGGCTTGAAAAAAACTTTTAACAAAAATATTAATGAGAATATAGAATCTCTAAGGGCAGAAATGAGAGTGAATCTGGCAGAAATTAAAAATGCTGTGAATCAAATGCAGTCTAAACTACACGCTCTGACAGCCAGGGTAAATGAGGCAGAAGACAAATTAGTGAACTGGAAGATGGGATGATAGAAAAGAAGGAAAAAATGGGACTTTGCTCAAAAAAATCCAATCTCAAGAATGTAGATTACAGGAGATTACTGACTCAATGAAACATTCCAATCTAAGAATCATCAGCATCCCCGAGGGGATAGAGAAAGAGAAAGGTCCAGAAGAGATATTTGAACAAATTATAGCTGACAACTTTCCTAATCTGGTGAGGGAAAAAAGCATTCATGTCCAGGAGGCAGAGAGGACCCCCTCCCAAGATCAATGAGAACAGACCAACACCACGTCACATAATAGTACAATTCACAAATATTAGATCCAAGGATACAATCTTGAAAGTGGCCGGGGGGAAGAAAATCCTCACCTACAGAGGGAGGAACATCAGAATAACTTCAGACCTGTCTACAGAGACCTGACAAGCCAGGAAAAGCTGGCAAGTCATATTCAGAGCACTAAGTGAGAAAACATGGAGCCAAGGATCCTTTATCCAGCAAGGCTGTTATTCAGAATTGATGGAGAGCAAGGACCTTCCAAGACCGGCAGAAACTGAAAGAATATGTCACCACCAGGACAGCCCTACAAGAAATATTAAGGGGGGTTCTATAAAAGTAAAAAGGCCCCAAGAGTGATACAGAACAGAAAGTCACAATCTATAGAAACAAAGACTTCACAGGCAACATGACATCATTAAAATCATATCTCTCAATAATCACTCTCAATGTGAATGGCCTAAATGCTCCCATAAAACACCACAGGGTTGCAGATTGGATAAAAAGACATGACCCATCCATATGCTGTCTACAAGAGACTCATTCTGAACCTAAAGATACATCCAGACTGAAAGTGAAGGGATGGAGAACCATTTTTCATGCCAATTGACCTCAAAAGAATGCTGGGGTAGCAATTCTCATATCAGACAGATTAGATTTTAAACTAAAGACCATAGTGAGAGATACAGAAGGACACTGTATTATTCTTAAAGGATGTATCCAGCAAGTGGATATGACAATTATAAATATCTATGCCCCCAACAGGGGAGTAGCTAGATATACAAGCCAACTCTTAACCAGAATAAAGAGACATATAGATAATAACACATTAATAGTAGGGGACCTCAACACTCTGCTCTCAGCAATAGACAGACCACCTAAGCAGAAAATCAACAAAGAAACAAGAGCTTTGAATGACACAATAGACCAGATGGACCTCATAGATATATACAGAACACTACACCCCAGAACAACAGAATATTCATTCTTTTCAAATTAATATAGAACTTTCTCCAGAATAGGCCATATACTTGGTCACAAAACAGGTCTCAACCGATACCAAAAGACTGAGATTATTCCCCGCATATTCTCTGACCACAATGCTTTGAAACTGGAACTCAATCACAAGGAAAAATATGGAAGAAACTCAAACACTTGGAAACTAAGAACCATCTTGCTCAAAAATGATTGGCTAAACCAGGAAATTAAAAATCAGTTTAAACAATTTCTGGAGACCAATGAGAATGAAAACACATCAGTCCAAAACCCATGGGACGCTGCAAAGGTGGTCCTAAGGGGAAAATACATAGCCATCCAAGCCTCACTCAAAAGAATAGAAAAATAAAAAATGCAGTTTTTATATTCTCACCTCAAGAAACTGGAGCTAGAACAGAAGAACAGGACTAACCCATGGACAAGAAGGCAGGTGATCAAGATTAGAGCAGAGATCAATGAATTAGAAACCAGGAGCACAGTAGAGCAGATCAACAGAACTAGAAGCTGGTTCTTTGAAAGAATAAATAAGATCAATAAGCCACTGGCCAGACTTATTCAAAAGAATAGAGAAAGGACCCAAATTAATAAAATTATGAATGAAAGGGGAGAGATCACAACCAACACCAATGAAATAGGAAGGATCATTAGAAACTTATCAACAGCTTTATGCCAATAAATTAAACAACCTGGAAGAAATGGATGCCTTCCTGGAAACCTATAAACTACCAAGTCTGAAACAGGAAGAAATTGATTATTTAAACAAAGCAATTAATTATGAAGAGATTGAAGCAGTGATCAAAAACCTCCCCAAAAACAAGAGTCCAGGCCTGACGGATTCCCCAGGGAATTCTACCAAACATTCAAAGAAGAAATAATACCTATTCTTCTAAAGCTGTTTCAAAAAATAGAAACAGAAGGAAAACTACAAAACTCATTCTATGAGGCCAGTATTAGCTTGATCCCCAAACTAGGCAAAGACCCCATCAAAAATGAGAATTACACACCGATATCCCTGATGAATATGGATGCCAAAATTCTCAACAAGATCCTAGCTAATAGGATCCAACAGTACATTAAAAGGATTATCTATCATGACCAAGTGGATTCATCCCTGGGATGCAAGGGTGGTTCAACATTCGCAAATCGATCAGTGTGATAGATCACATCAACAAGAAAAGAGTCAAGAACCATATGACCCTCTTGATGCAGGAAAAGCATTTGACAAAATACAGCATCCTTTCCTCATTAAAACCCTTCAGAGTATAGGGAGAGAGCGTACATTCCTCAATTTCATAAACACCATCTATGAAAAACCTACAGCCAATATCATTCTCAATGGGGAAAAGCTGAAAGCCTTTCCCTTAAGATTAGGAACAGGACAAGGATGCACACTCTTGCATTATTCAATGTAGTACTAGAAGTCCTTGCAACAGCAATCAGACAACAAAAAGGAAAAAAGGTATTCAAATTGGCGAAGAAGAATTCAAACTGTCTCTCTTCACAGATGACATGATACTCTATATGGAAAACCCAAAAGACCCCACCCCCAAATTACTAGAACTTATAGAACAATTCAGTAATGTGGAAGGATACAAAATATGCTCAGAAATCAGGTGCATTTCTATACATGAACAATGAGACTAAAGAAAGAGAAATTAGGGAATTGATTCCATTTACAATAGCACCAAATCATACGATATCTTGGAATTAACTTAACCAGAGAGGTAAAGGATCTATATTCTAGAAACTACAGATTACTCTTGAAAGATATTGAAGAAGAAACAAAAAGATGGAAAAACATACCACGCTCATGGATTGGAAGAATAAACATAGTTAAATTATCTATGCTACCCAGAGCAATCTACACTTTCAACACCATCCTGATCAAAATACCAATGACATTTTTCAAAGAGCTGGAACAAACAGCCCTTAAATTTGTGTGGAACCAGAAAAGGCCCTGAATCGCCAAGGAATTGTTGAAAAGGAAAAACAAAGCTGGGGGCATCACCTGATTTCAAGCTATACTACAAAGCTTTGATCACCAAGACAGCATGGTACTGACACAAAAACAGACACATAGACCAATGCAACAGAATACAGACTCCGAAATGGACCCTCAGCTCTATGAGCAACTAATCTTTGACAAAGCAGGAAAAAACATCCAGTGGAAAAAAGACAGTCTCTTCAATAAATGGTGCTGGGGGAAATTGGACAGCTATATGCAAAAGAATGAAACTTGACCACTCTTTCACACCATACACAGAGATAAAATCCAAATGGATGAAAGACCTCGATGTGAGACCGGAATCCATCAAAATCATAGAGAATATAGGCTGTAACCTCTTTGACATCGGCCATAGCAACTTCTTTCATGACACATCACCAAAGACAAGAGAAACAAAAGAAAAAATGAACTTGTGGGACTTCATCAAGATAAAAAGCTTCTGCACAGCCAAGGAAACAGTCAAAAAAACTAAGAGGCAGCCCGCAGAATGGGAGAATATATTTGCAAATGACACTACAGATCAAAGACTGGTATCCAAGATCTACAAAGAACTTCTCAAACTCAATACACAAGAAACAAATAATCAAATCAAAAAATGGGCAGAAGATATGAACACTTTTCCAATGAAGACATACAAATGGCTAACAGACACGTGAAAAAGTGTTCAAATTCATTAGCCATCAGGGAAATTCAAATCAAAACCATATTGAGATACCACCTTACGCCAGTTAGAATGGCAAAAATGGACAAGGCAAGAAACAAAAAATGTTGGAGAGGATGTCGAGAAAGGGGAACCCTCTTACACTGTTGGTGGGAATTATAGTTGGTGAAGCCACTTTGGAAAACAGTGTGGAGGTCCCTCAAAATGTTGAAAATAGAGCTACCCTATGATCCAGCAATTGCACTACTGGGTATTTACCCCAAAGATACAGATGTAGTGAAGAGAAGGGCCATATGCACCCTAATGTTCATAGCGGCATTGTCCACAATAGCTAAATAGTGGAAGGAGCCGAGATGCCCTTCAACAGATGAATGGATAAAGAAGATGTGGTCCATATATACAATGGAATATTACTCAGCCATCAGAAAGAACGATTACACAACATTTGCAGCAACATAGACGGGACTATTGGAGATTATGCTAAGTGAAATAAGTCAAACAGAGAAAGACAATTATCACAGAGTTTCTCTCATTTATGGAACATAAGAAATAGCAGGGAGATTGGTAGGAGTGGGAAGGGAAGAAGGAAGGAGGTAAACAGAGGGGGAATGAACCATGAGAGACAATGGACTCTGGGAAACAAACTGAGGGCTTCAGAGGAGAGGGGGTGGGGGATTGGGATCAGACAATAATGGGTATTAAGGAGGGCACATATTGCATGGAGCACTGGGTGTTATACGCAAACAATGAATCATGGAACGCTACATCAAAAACTAAGGATGTACTGTATGGTGACTAACATAATAAAAAATTAAGAAGACTTATCAATAACTTTTTTTTCTCTTAGAATGTCATCCCTCACTAGGACATTATAAATGAGTTTCCCAAGTTTTCTTCTTGCACTTTTATAACTCTTGCTAAATTTAAAATTTTTGGTAAATCAGGAATTTTAGAATAAAAAATAAGGTAGTTGCCATAGTTCATTTTCTAGTTACTTAAATATTTGGGTAGCATTTTTAACATTTCTTCATTTATATACTGAATATTTTTTGTTGAATTTACTCTGTTATATTTTCCTTCCAATAATAAATGGGGTGTTTTCCACCACTTTATTGTCTATCTGATTATTTATTTAGAAATTATATTAAGTGTTCCACCAAAAAGTATAAAACACTACTAATAATGAACTGAAATGTCCCATGGATTTTGCTATTAAGCACAATGCTGCCTTTTGAGATAGATGGGTAAAGAAATAGATAGGTTAAAAAAAAAGGTTCATAAAGAGGATTAGAGACGATATGCACAAATACACACATACACACCTAAGAGAGAGAAAAAAATGATCTAATGATCTTCAGACATTTGATATATATATGTTCAATGCAGTATATCTTTTACCCCAAACTATCCTTGAATTCCTAGTAGGAAAACTGCATGAATATACAGTTTATTATTCCATAGTAAACTCTTAGATTATACCTGTGAACATCTGATTTAGTAATCTGTCTGGTATCATAACTGATATTTACCTTTAAATTCTGTTTTTGTCAAGTTTGTTTGTATATGTAAGAGAGAAAAAGAGAAAGAGAGAGAGATGCACAACCGAGTCACCCAGGCATGCCTTGGCACCATACTTTTCATCCTTTCTCTGGTTATATTAATCTGCTCGGTTTTATACTTCTATTTGATTTTATTGCTGCTTTCTTTTTAAAAAAAAAACTATTAATTTAAAATACATTCTGATTTCAATTTATTAACCTTCACTCAATGACGTTAGAGACTGCGTATTTGTGTTTGCTTTTTAACGGAATTACAATATCCTTCTACTTATTTAACTTTGCTCCATTTCTAGCATCTATGTTTCCATTCCAGTTTTATCCCACTCCATTGCATTTATGTTATTCTTGTTCCAATAACAGAAAACTTTCTTTACCATGAAGTTGAGTAAATTCACCAAGTTATATCTCAATGCTATCTGTTCTCTATCTAGATCAACTTGTCCTTTTTTCCCTGTACATTTTCAGTCTTTCTTCATTTCAAAATGTGTTGTTTCTCTAATATATCTGTTAATACATACTATTTTCAATTTGTCCTATTCTCTTCTCAGGGCTAGTATTTACATTTAGCTAGGTCTTTGCCATTCATAGCTCCCAATGAAGTCTGCTTTAGCACAGATATCGTGTGGTGATTTTGCATCTACTAGAGAATAGATGACTGTGATTAATAATCTTAATTACAATTGCTGCTTCTCTTCTTTCTACTCTTGATTCTGCTTGGTATTTTGACTAAATAATGTTTGTATATTTTTCTCTAAATCTATCCTTCATCTTTTTCTAGTGTGAAAATCTGTATATGGCTATCCAGATAGTAGATATACATTACAAAACTGACAGTCCTTGTCTTCACAAAAATCATAGTCAGGGAGGGAATTGAGTACCTGATCCAAAGACTATCATCAATAAGACAGTTAACAGAGTCAGAAACTACAAAAATAAATACATGTCTGAGGAGGCAACAAGATTATTTTATCACTGAAATTGAAATGAATCTTAGTTTCTGGTATTCACTGTTTGGTTAGATTGTGTACCACTCTTATTTAATATCCTCTTACAAGAACCTCCCATGCTTTAATATACCTAAGAGTGCCTCCACCATTTTCAAAGTAAAAGAATATAATTTAATGATTATAGGGAAAAAATGAGAAAAGTGTGGAAGCTTGATTTGATATGGAGGATAGTTTGCAGATCGTAATATGAAATGGTTCAAACAAGATGTTGTTACAATTATCCGGCTACGATGTGACATTTTAAATTAGAGTGGCAGCATCCAGGATAGAGGAATATGATAGACCCACTGTGTTTGATGAATCCATTCATAAGTCAAGATCTCTATTCTTAGGTACAATTATTAGACATTATTAATCATTACTGTTAGACACAAGATGGCTATTGTTGAGAGCTAACACAGAACAGTCTTCATTTTAAAACACTGGAACTTTTTCCAAGAATGGCAATGCCTATTTTGAAATTGACACTTTTTTTTTCTTTTTATGTTTCACATTTATTTTTTTTTTAATTTATAATGATTTATTATTATATTATGTTAGTCACCATACAGTACATCCCTGGTTTCCGATGTAAGGCTCGATGATTCATTAGCTGTGTATAACACCCAGTGCACCATGCAATACGTGCCCTCCTTACTACCCATCACCGGCTTATCCCATTCCCCCACCCCTCTCCCCTCTGAGGCCCTCAGTTTTTTTCTCATAGTCCATAGTCTCTCATGTTTCATTCCCCCTTCTGATTACCCCCCCTTTCTTTATCCCTTTCTTCCCCTACTGATCATCCTAGTTCTTATAGATGAGAGAAATCATATGATAGTTGTCTTTCTCTGCTTGACTTATTTCACTTAGCATTATCTCCTCCAGTGCCGTCCATGTTGTAGCAAATGTTGAGAACTCGTTCTTTCTGATAGCTGAGTAATATTTCATTGTATATATGGACCACAACTTCTTAATCCTGTCATCTGTTGAAGGGCATCTCGGCTCCTTCCACGATTTAGCTATTGTGGACATTGCTGCTATGAACATTGGGGTGCATATGGCCCTTCTCTTCACTACGTCTGTATCTTTGGGGTAAGCACCCAGTAGTGCAATGGCTGGATCATAGGGTAGCTCAATTTTTAACTTTTTAAGGGACCTCCACACGGTTTTCCAGAGTGGCTGTACCAACTTGCATTCCCACCAACAATGTAGGAGGGATCCCCTTTCTCCACATCCTCTCCAACAATTGTTGTTTCTTGCCTTGTCTATTTTTGCCATTCTAACTGGCGTAAGGTGGTATCTCAGTGTGGTTTTGATTTGAATTTCCTTGATGGCTAATGATTTTGAACATTTTTTCATGTGTCTGTTAGCCAATTGTATGTCTTCATTGGAAAAGTGTCTGTTCATATCTTCTTCCATGCTCATGGATCGGAAGAATTAACATAGTTAAAATGTCCATGCTACCCAGAGCAATCTACACTTTCAATGCTATCCCGATCAAAATACCGAGGACATTTTTCAAAGAACTGGAACAAATAGTCCTTAAATTTGTATGGAACCAGAAAAGGCCCCGAATCTCCAAGGAACTGTTGAAAAAGAAAAACAAAGCTGGGGGCATCACAATGCCGGATTTCGAGCTATACTACAAAGCTGTGATCACAAAGACAGCATGGTACTGGCACAAAAACAGACACATAGACCAATGGAACAGAACAGAGGGCCCAGAAATGGACCCTCGGCTCTTTGGGCAAGTAATATTTGATAAAGCAGGAAAAAACATCCGGTGGGAAAAAGACAGTCTCTTCAATAAATGGTGCTGGGGAAATTGGACAGCTACATGCAAAAGAATGAAACTTGACCACTATCTCACACCATACACAAAAATAAACTCCAAATGGATGAAAGACCTCGATGTGAGACAGGAATCCATCAAAATTCTAGAGGAGAACATAGGCAGCAACCTCTACGACATCGGCCAAAGCAACCTTTTTCATGATACATCCCCAAAGGCAAGAGAAACAAAAGATAAAATGAATTTATGGGACTTCATCAAGATTAAAAGTTTCTGCACAGCCAAGGAAACAGAAAAACTAAGAGGCAGCCCATGGAATGGGAGAATATATTTGCAAATGACACTACAGATAAAGGACTGGTATCCAAGATCTACAAAGAACTTCTCAAACTAAATACACGAGAAACAAACAAATCAAAAAATGGGCAGAAGATATGAAATTGACACTTTTTAAACAATTTTTTTAAATTTTTAAAAAAATTTTAGAGAGAGAGCATGAGTAGGAGTAGGTGGAGAGGGAGAGAGAAAATCCTGAAGCAGACTCCCTGCTGAGTGTGGAACCCATCACGGGGCTTACTCAGGACCCTGAGATCATGACCTGAGCTGAAATCAAGAGCTGGCCACCTAACTGACTGAGCCACACAAGTACCCCAACACTTGGTAGTTTTGAAACCAACATGATGTTGTAGAAATTTACTAAACTGACTGTGCTACATAGACATCAGGTTCATTTGTCAATTTCAGAATTGTCTCTGTACTGAGAATTTCTTATTTTGGTAACAGGAATTATGCTTTCTTTTCATGAACCCCCACGTCTATACATTTCTGATAGGATTGTTGATCACAGTACACTACTGTTGACATAGTGGTGGACATGTGACCAAATGGTGGTTAATTATTTTTAAACATCTTCCTGCTCACAGAATTTGATTAAAATAGCAGGCATATAATACGAACAGAGAATATTAAAATATTTTCCTGGAAACATCAAACCAAATTCAGGGACAGTTTTCTCTTTGATTAATCCTTTAAGTTCCTTAAATATCTGGTCCAGTAATTTTCATTCCTTTAATGCTTAAAGAAAAGCCCCTAACTAACAGAATAAGAAAGGAGGAAAGGTCAGAAAAAGTGAAGAAGGCAATACGATGACTGAAGCAAAATGCTGTGCTGATGGCTTTGAAGATGGAGGAATGTGCATGACCCAAGGAACACAGGGAATGGATTTGGAGAAGTTGGTAATGGCAAGGAAATGGGTTCTACTCTAGAGCCTTCAGAAGGAGGTTGCCCTTCTCATACCTTGACTTAGCCCATTGAACTAATTTCAGAGTTTTGACCTACAGAACTGTAAGAATACCAATATGTGTTGTTTTAGGACACCATATTTGGTAATTTTGTTAAAGCAAGCATATATATACATTTATACCTTGTGTGCGTACACACACACACACACATAGTAGGGTTTTTTAAAGTATGTTGACACAATATTACATTAGTTTCAGGTGTATAACAGTGATTCTATAACTCTATGCATTATGCTATATTCATAAGTATAGCTACCGTCTATCACCATACAATATTATTACTTTACCATTGACTATATTACCTATGCTATTCATTTAGTCCCTGTGACTTATTCATTCCATAACTAAAAGCCTGTATCTCCCACTCCTCTTCATCCATTTTGCCCATCACTCTACTTCCCTTTCCTCTGGCAAACAGCAGTTTATTTTCTGCATTTATGTATAATTAGTTTTAATAGCAAGGCTATGCTAAATTTTAATTACAAATTAGAATCTTTACCATCACTTTCTATACTTTCTATACTTTTGTTTTTTAAAATGACTTAGGGATTTTCTACTCCTTTAAGTTTTGCTCTATATCTTTAGAATTTTACTGAAGATGTTAAAATTTTCAATTTTTATACCAATATGATATCTTTTGAATATACTTTAATGAGCATTACAATTACGCATTTTAGAGGATCTGATTCTGATTTTCTGTGTTGCACAGAGTATCACTCTCTTGTGAAATTCCAACTATAAGAGCCAACTGCTCAGCATTCCTAACTAGAATTCCAGGGAATACTCTTTTTTCTTCTTTTTTGAGTGAAAGCAATAAAATGATTCCTTATGAGTTTGTGTGTATAAATTCTGAAGTGTGATTTCATAGAGCAGAAACAGATGAAGAGGTCAGGTAGTTATAAGCTAATGAGAAATAAATTGCTATAATCAGTGACCTAACATTGCCTGAAGGATTTCTTTCTACAGTAATGGATTCAGCTGGCGAAGGGTCTTAATGTTGCTGTTTAAAAGTCTTGTTTGGCATTTGTAGTATTATTCTAAAACTTGATTACATCACAGACAGGTTAATCCATTACAAAGCAGTTGCCTGAAGTGATTTGATTTTACTGTTTCATCAGTAGCCAGTTGTATCGGACTAGACACATAATTTCCTTACTTCCTACAAGTAGGATGACTCTTCTTTTCATTTAAAAATCGGTTTTTGCTCTGGTCTTTTGGGTAATATCCTTTTTTTTCTTTAAAGAGAAAAATGTTTATAGCTTAGAGGTCTACTAATTTAAACCCACTATCGAAAATTATCTATTGATGGTTTATTTTAAAACTTAAACACTGTTACCTAAGATCAACAGGGCATTTTCAATTTGCTGATTTGTTTTGCCATTCATCTTAAATATTTCCTTTGGGCCTAAGGGTGATAAAAAAAAATTTCTCTATAGATTAAAATTAAATACTTAAACTTAAATGAGGAAGTTGTTACAGCAACCATAGGAAATGATGATTTTATTGCAATAGTAACCAGTACTATCTACATTATATATTTTCATTTTTCCTATTAGCATTTATTATTTTAAGCCACAAAGAACTGGGATTATTACTGCAGCATATCATTGATTATTCTAATAGGAGATTTTATATATGTTTGTTTGTATGTATGCATGTGTATATGTGTATGCATGTGTGTGTGTATATATATATGTGTATATATATGTGTGTATGTATGTGTGTGTATGTGTATATATGTGTGTGTATGTATATATATATATACATATATATGTGTATATATATACGTGTGTGTATATATATGTGTGTATATATATGTGTGTGTATATATATATACATATATATACATATATATACATATATATACATATATATATACATATATATACATATACATATATATACATATACATATATATATACATATATATATACATATATATACATATACATATACATATATATACATATATATATATATATATATATATATATATATATATATATATAAAATATCTCATATAAAGTGTACGATCTTTTCCCTGGCACCTAATTTGAGATTTAGTCTACAGATGTTTTGCTCTTCGTCTTCTAAATGTAAACTTGAAATAATAACACATAAGGTATTATTCAACATGACAAAACTCTATCTTTTGCCAGTTTGGTTTAAATATTTCTTGGTAGCTCATTATGTCTATGGAAGCATAATAGACTAGACTGTATAAAAAGAAAACCACCAGGGAACCCACAATTCCAAAATCAAGGAAAAGTATAGGGTCATGTATGAGATGTCTAAAAAACAGTCTCTTCCTTCAAATCCACAGAGAAACACTGATAAAAGAAAATTCTTCTACTGATATTGTTATAAGAGCTTCTGAAAGTAGTTCTTAATTTCCACAAAGATAATTTTCAAGCTCATTTTGGAGGATCAGAACAAAGAATGGGTAGGTAACACAGAAGAATTTTTATATGTATACAGAGATACTTCTTTAAATTCATTATCTTTAGAAAAATCAGCCCAATACCTATTTCAAAAAAATGATAAAAAGACACATCTACATGATTAAAGAATTTGAAATAATCCAGTAGGTTAAGGGTTTCCTATAAGATCAATATGTAACATGAATTTGTTATATACTGATGTAGATATTTAACATATAAAACAAATAGATTTGGGAGTGGCCTATTTCATTCTATGTTTTAATGTTTTAATGAGACACCTCAGATTGGTTGAGGGAGATCAAAGTTAAATGAGAAAATTCTAATAATTATAGTTATTTATGGCCCATGAAAGATAAAAATCATTCCTTGCTCTTCACTTACTTTCTAAGTGAGAAAACAAAATATGTGACTTTTAAAAGCAATTATTTCTAATTTAAAATTTTCCAAAATTTTATAATTATAATCCATCCCACAGAACACAGTTCCAATATCAGAGCTTGGAAGAAATCTTAAATCATAAAGATTACTTCTTTTATTGATTTCATCTAATATTTGAAGATTTAACAAGGTCGAAAATACCTAAGTGCAGACCTAAACAGTAAAAATGATATCTATGAAATGTTAAAAAGTGTATTCTATGTCTTAAATTATGCATTTCTATTAATTTCCAAGTAAAATAAATATAGTGGTCATCACTCAATGCATTTGAAAAGTATATGAAAATATATTCATAACTAACCAAAATAAATTGAATACTACTGAAAATTGAAATGACAGCTTACTGAGTTTTAGAAATAGGTGGAAATTAACAAGTAAATTCTCAATTTCATTTTTATCTTTTCCAAGTTTAATAGGACAGTTCATGTTATTTTAAGTAAGTTTTAAAATAAAATTCTCTTATTTATCACATCACAGAAAAAATTATGTTTTTTACTCATGACAATTTATGCTTCTAACAAAGAGAAATGCATTTTTGGCTTTCCTATATTGAAGAAAATATAAATTCCACAAGTAATTTTTATATGAAAGAGATTTCCTCTTTATGTACATGTGCACAAATTCAAGTTTTTTCTACCAGAATTTATATGACCACTTGGATAACTGATTAAGGTGGCAGTACACACACTTATTAAACAGATCCTGCCACCCAATCCCTACTCCCAGATTCTTATTAAACTCTAGCTCACAAAATTATATAAAATTCTATCAATTTTATATACATATAAAAATTTTAGAGGCGCCTGGGTGGCTCAATTACATGTCTGCCTTCAGCTCAGGTCATGATTCCAGGGTCCTGGGATCAAGTCCTGCTATGGGCTCCTTGCTCAACAGGGGAGTCTGCTTCTCCTTCTCCATTTGCCCCTGCTCATGTGCTCTCTCACTCACTCACACTCTCAAATAAATAAAATCTTTTTAAAAATTATAATGCATAATTCTTCATAAGCATTTGCCAGAGAACTCAAGAAGCTTGAGCAAAAAACAAAACAAAAAAACAAACAAACAAACAAACAAAAACAAAACTATAATAAATAGCACCAGATTGAACAAAGGATTCTCTTTCAACTCCTTTTATTTATTTACTTTTAAAGATTTATTTATTTAGAGAGAGAGCAAGCATGAGCAGGAGGGGCAGAGGGAGAGAGAATCTCAAGCAGACTCCACACTGAGCATGAGCCTGATGCAGGGC
This sequence comes from Ursus americanus, assembly GCF_024610735.1. Lineage (NCBI taxonomy): Eukaryota > Metazoa > Chordata > Mammalia > Carnivora > Ursidae > Ursus > Ursus americanus. Next base: position 67,633,690 of record NC_142127.1, on the reverse strand, counting down.
TCTATCTCAGGACCCTGAGATCAAGACCTGGGCTGAAACGAAGAGATGGTCACTTAACTGACTATGCCACCCAGGTACCCCTCAACTCCATTTATTTTAAGAATGAATAATATTGGCCACTTTCATATAGGAGACTGAATAAGACCCTAATTAATACATAGGAATAATTTTTGGATTTGGGAGCAGGCAACCAACAGAATGTGATGGATGTACTTCAATCCAAGAAGTGCTTCTAAGAGGAATGTGTAAACTAGATGCCATATTGTGATGAAAGCGGGTATTAAAGGAGAGAAAGAAGAGAAGGGGAGAAGGTGGGAAGGAGAGAAGAGGAGAGAGGAGAGTGAGAATGAGATAGAAGATTATTCTCAGTTTACACTGACATCCATAGTCATGCCAATGAACAATGACTGCACTACAGCTGGATCTTGATTCACATATGTACTCTCTATATGAATTTACTACATGAGAGGAAGAAAAAACTTTGGCCCATAGTCCATACACCTTACTATCACCAACTGTTCTCTAGCTTCAAAAGGTTACGAATCCAAGGCCAGTACTGCTAGATAAATCACTTTGTGGACAGGTCTACTTATGGTTTCCCATGGTCTGGCAACCTATGATGAAAATATTATGCTTTTCTCGTTATACCTACTATATAATGGTAGAAAGATAACATAATAGAAATAGTAACCGTCTCATTTGTTTAAAAAAATGCACGGCATTCCCCAATCCATGACGTAATATGCCCCACAAAAAGCTAGAGAAAACTCTGTCCAAACCGGTTGGCAGACCTGTTGTTAGTTAGACTTGTCTCCTAATCTGGCTCCCCTAGGTTTTATTACTGTAGATTTTAGGCCAATTTTTCTAGAGAATATAGTTTCAGAGGAAAACCTAGATGCTAATACTTTATTATAAATGAAATCCCAAGGAAGAGAAAGGGGGACAAAATTGAGGGAGGGAAAAATAAAAAGAAATATGTTCCTGAGTTCTTTTCTTAGACTTATGAGTTGTTTTCAGAGATAGCATTCTTTGAATGGTTCAATCATGGCAGGAAGGAGAGGGAATCTAGCCCTGGCTCTTCCCCCCCCCCTTTTTTTCAAGATTTTATTTATTCATGCATTTGAAAGAGAGAGAGAGCAGGAGTGGGGTGGAGGGGCAGAGGGCAAGGGGGAGGCAGGCTTCCTGCTGAGCAGGGAGCCTGATGCAGGATTCAATTCCAGGACTCTGAGATCACAACATGAGCTGAAGGCAGATGCTTAATGACTGAGCCATCCAGGCACCCCCTGGCTCTTATCTTCCATTGGTCTATGTTGGCTCACAGGATATCAGCTGTACTTCAGAGATATGCAACCCAATCGTACCAGACGTTATTAGGGAAACTAGATATTACATGTTTAACAACAGCATCTTCTGTACAAGCCACCAAGCAAGAAGGAATCAGCATCATGCCTTGCCTGCATGAATGCAGCAGTCTGCAGGATACAGCTGCACACATTCTGTCCTACAAACGCGCATTGTGAATGCCTAACAGGTAGAATAGTATTTTGTACTCAGTGGCAACAGAGAAGTGTTTGGAAAAAGAAGCTTATGGCATGAGTTGTGAGAATTGCTGGGGTCTTATTCCTCAAGTCATGAAGGAAAAGAGCAACCACAGCAATGTGCCTAAGAAGCCAAGCAGATATAAGAAGATAAGAGTATGGCCTTAGCCAAAAGGTAGAAGGAGCATTCAAAAGTTACCCTTTTGGGGAATACTGAAACATGCACCCTGTGGCCTTCAAAAGAGCAGGATGATACTAGGTAATCTTCCTGGGGCATTTTCAGTAACATCAGTAGAAAATGATATCTGAGCAAATCCATGGATGGTTTAGATTTCTGGGAGCCCCAGTACCGATGTCTTTAATGGCCATATCTGAGAGGGTGATGCAGAGGATTTCTCTTTCAAACACTGAACCACTTGAACAAGCTACTTCCTGTTAGTATGCAGGTTTAATGACCAGGAAGATTGCCTTAAGGACAATAATGATATGTAGCTTTCTTTAATGGGCCTAACATTTCTTTGCAAAACAAACAAATACCAAAACTAAATTATAACTAACAAGAACAACAAATTTCCTTCAAACTTTAGGAGGCTTTTATTGAATTTTCATTTAAGTGAATACATGGTCTCAAAATTGTGGTTGCCATAGGTTGTGTCTATGAACCAAGCATTTGACTTAATGCTTAATTCTGCTAATGAAATAATGCACTGAGGCTACAGGGACTTGCCACTTGCCCATATATGAAATTGAAATGATTGCTTTTTATAAGTAGGTATTAATATTTATAAGCAAGGGAACACATAGTCATGAGAGATACGGGGGGCAGGGGGAGGTGGCACTGGGAATCAAATTTCTTTCAGTTGTAGGTTACTCCTCTCTAAATGTATTTCCAGTGGTGTTTTCCACCACTCTGCCTTAGCTTATACTGAGTTTAGTTTGGGCCTCAAAGTTGGGGTTTTCCAACTCTGCAAGGCACACAAAATTTGAAATTTCCTCATTTGTTTTTCTGACCTCAAGCTGAAAGGTCAACCATTAACTGGGCTGCATTTCCTTTCCTCTGTAATTTCAAAGGGGCCAATGTGATGAAATTTGTTGTTTGTGTATAAATTCCTTAAAAGCTGAGAAAATTAGTCAACTAGCTCTATTTTTCTTATATTTTTATATTAGGTTTCCTAAAGATTCAGCCTCAGTTGCCACCTGTTCTGTCTCATGAAACTTAAAACAATAGTTTAGCCAACAGCCTTTTTTTTTTTTTTTTTTTTTTTTTTTTACCACATTACAATTACCTCCCAGGGAATAAATGGGGAAGACTCACTGTGTCAGTCGCACACTGACACAAAGGAAGTCCATATTTTAGGTTATATTACTTGCAACACAACTCTTCCAGATTTCTATTCAGAGCTTTTTATTTTTATTTTTTTTAATTAAAAAATAGGAATATAATTTTGGTTAAAGTTATTTATTGTCCTTTCAGCTGAAGTTCCCATAGGAAAGGAAAAGTCTAACTCAGAGAAGAATAATTACTCTTAAATAAGGGTTCTGTTTGTCCTGCTTTGGGTCAGGTGCCAACTACGTGATAAATGAGATTACTTTTTTATTGAGCAATCTCAATAGTGTTTGCAAACCTACAAAATAGAAGGAAGTGCTACATGTTTGGGGGAAAGGGGAGTCTCCCCAGTATCACTACTTTTTCTCCACTTCCAGAAAGCAAAACTGTTTTTATTAGCATACTGAAGGATAAAATGTTGAAAAGCATAAGAAATTATGTCTACTAGATCATTCTGTCTTTCTACTATAGTTTTTTTTTAGTTTATATTTGTTTCAGATATAAAGTTTAAAAATATATATTTAAATGAATTATGATGAAGGTAAGAAAGATAACTTTTAAAAAAGAAAACCATTTATTTATGCTATTTTAAGGCTGCAATGCTTATAAAGACCTTAAAGTTATTAAAGCTTTAAGTAGTTAAAAACACAATTTTTTGATAATTTAAAAGTAATACTTAACATTAGGCTATATTTAAAGTCTGTGTTAGTACAGAATGCTTTATTAACTTTTTACATACCCATTTCCAATTTTTCACATTTTCCTTTTTGTCTAAAATATCCTACATTGTATTAAAAGTTGACCTCTGTGGGGCACCTGGGTGGCTCAGTCATTAAGCATCTGCCTTCAGCTCAGGGCGTGATCCTGGCATTTGGGATCGAGCCCCACATCAGGCTCTTCCACTGGGAGCCTGCTTCTTCTTCTCCCACTCCCCCTGCTTGTGGTCCCTCTCTCGCTGGATGTCTCTCTCTCTCTGTCAAATGAATAAATAAAATCTTAAAAAAAAAAAAAGTTGACCTCTGTGATGGAATTTTTATCATAATTTCAGTTACTTAATCATGGCATATTTCCTACTTTCTCTACTGCCTGTTACTCTAGACCATTATATCACTTATTTAGTGGGGGTTTTTTTTAACGACTTGTTATTTTTCTTATTGTCAAATTGTCATTTTCTTCACTAAATTGAAGGAGGAAATAAACTGGCAAAAATTCACACATACTATTTAAACCAACTGACTGAATTTTTGGTGTTCATTCTATATCTTTCTTGAGATATAGGCTGAGATCAAGCTTTATAAACATCAAATAGATGGTGAATAAGAAAATCATCTGATTTATACTGTCTAAAATAAACTAATATTAAACTACATTTTTAAAGTCAGAAATTATGGAGGACATTTTAATAACATTTAGATTAGGAAATGTTACTTGGTGCCCTGTTTAGAATACAAAATTAATTAATTTTTAAATTAATTAATTAATTCACATTCTGTTGGACCCAACTAATTTAATGTTGAGCTTTTGGAAAACTTCAGATTAAATCTTAATGCTACTTTCATATCAGCCTTCATTAAATTTTATTTTTTACAAACTAAAAATATTTTAATTATGTTTACATGATCAGTGGGTTTAAAAATAATGGAACTAATTGTCTAAGGCCTTAGCTACCTGTAATAGGGAACAAATTACCAACAATTTAGATTATAATGAAAGGAAAGATAGGTATATTTACATTAACTCTTCTGTGGCATGTTAATCAAAACAAATCAGAATACACTGCATGTTAGGAGTAATCTCTAAAAACATTTAAGAAAAAACATTATCAGTTAAAATAATGTCAAGAAAGCTGATTTTAAAATACAATTCTACTAACACAAGTGCTTCCTAGAAGAAATGCCAAGTCTCAAGGAACAACCGTATTTAGGTTTGTAAAGTCAAAGTAATTGCAAAACCAAAGTTAAAGCTGTCCTTCAATAAAAATATTAGTAATAAATTACTTTTTATTTAAATAAGGCATCAAAAGTTTGTGTATATAGAAGAGTTTATGGAAGATGGTGGAGTAGGAGGATCGTGAACTTCCCTTGCCCCACTGACACACTGAGATAATAGCTACATATATGCAATGAACTCTGAAATGACCTGAAGACTAGCAGAACAAACCTTTCACAATTAATCATAGAGAGGACCCACACTGAAAAGGGTAGGAGGGGGAGAGACATGGTTGGGAACCTAATCCTTGGTGAGACTAACTACAAACAGAAGGATACCACACATGAAGAGAAGTAAAAGGATCAAACACCACACCAAGTACCATGAGCCACACACCTGAAAGAGGAGTTCCCATAACATCTGGCTTTGAAAACCAGAAGGTCTTAACTTTGAGAATTTTTAAAATTAGTGGGGCTTAACTAGGAATAAACCTCACAAAGGATGTGAAAGAACTATACTCTGAAGGGGCGCCTGGGTGGCTCAGTCATTAAGCGTCTGCCTTTGGCTCAGGGTGTGATCCCGGGGTCCTGGGATCAAGCCCCACATCAGGCTTCTTGCTCTGCTGGGAGCCTGCTTCTTCCTCTCCCACTCCCCCTGCTTGTGCTCCCTCTCTTGCTGGCTGTCTCTCTCTCTCTCTCTCTGTCAAATAAATAAATAAAATCTTAAAAAAAAAAAAAAGGAACTATACTCTGAAAACTGTAAGACACTGATTAAAAAAAAAAAAAAAACTAAAAACAAACAAAAAAACCCCACAAATGGAAAGATATACCATGCTCATGGATGGATTGGAAGAATTAATAATATTAAAATGTCCCCACTACTCTAAACAATCTAGAGATTCAGTGCAATATCCATCAGTATATCAATAGAGTTTCTCACAGAACTAGAACAGATAATTTTAAAATTTGTATGGAACCACAGAAGACCATGAATAACAAAAGCAATCTTGAAAAAAAGAAGAAAACTGGAGGCATCACAATCCCAGATTTCAGATATACTACAAATCTGTAGTAATCAAAACAGTGTTGTACTTGCACAAAAACAGACACTAGATCAATGGAAGAGGATAGAAAGCCAAGAAATAAACCCATACCTATATGGTCAATTGATCAATGAAAAAGGAGGCAAAAGTATACAGTGGGGGAAAAAATAGTCTTTTCAATAAATGGTGTTGGGAAAATTGAGTACCTACATGCAAAAGAATGAAACTGGACTACTTTCTTATACAACACACAAAAATAAACTAAAAATTGTTTAAAAACTTAAATGTGAAAACTAAAACCATAAAAATACTAGAAGAAATCATAAGCAGTAATCTCTTCGACATCACTTTTAGCAATATATTTATGAGTATGTCTCCTCAGTCAAGGAAAACAAAAATTAACTACTGGGACTGAAAAATAAAGAGCTTTTGCACAGCAAAGGAAACTATTAACAAAACAAAAAGGCAACCTACCGAATGGGAGAAGATAGGTGGAAATGATATATCTAATAAGGGGTTCATATCCAAAATATATAAAGAACTTCTACAACTCAACACCCAAGACACAAAAAATCTGATTAAAATATGGGCAGAGAAACTGAATAGGCATTTTTCCAAAGATGACATACAAATGGCCGACAGGCACATGAAGAGATGCTCAAAATCACCTGTCATCAGGGAAATACAAATCCAAACTATAATGAGATATTCCTTCATACCAGCCAAAATGCCCAGTATCAAAAAGACAAGAAATAACAAGTGTTAGCAAGGATTTGGGGAAAAAAGGAACACTTGTACACGGTTTGTAGAAATGTAAACTGGTGCAACCATTGCGGTAAACTGTATGGAAGTTTTTCAAAAAATTAAAAACAGAAATAGAGTCCAGTAATTCCACTACTGCATATTTGCCCCCCCAAATAAAAACCACTAAGTAAAAAAGATATATGCACCCTTATGTTTATTGCAGCATTATTTACAATAGACAATATGTGGGAGCAAACTGTGGCCATCGATAGAAGAACGGATAAAGATGACGTGCATATATGTCTACACACAAATACAATGGAATAATTAAGCCACACAAAAGAGTAAGATCTTGCCATATGTAACAACATAAATGGACCTAGACGGTATTATGCTAAGCAGAATAAGTCAGACAGAGCAAGACAAATACTATATGATTCACTTATATGTGGAATCTAAAAACAAAACAAGCAAAAAATCACACTCTTGAATACAGAGAACTGGTGGTTGCCAGAGAAAAAGTGGGTAGGGAGATGGACAAACTATATGAAAGGGATGAAGATGTAGAACTTTCCAGTTATTAAATATGTCATGGATGTGAAAAGTATAGTATAGGAAACATAGTCAATAATATTGCATGGTGACAAATGATGATACACTTATTGTGGTAAACATTAAGTTTTGTATAGAATTGTTTAATCAATATGTTGTATGCCTGAAACTAATATAACATTGCATGTTGATCATCCTTCAATAAAATATTGTATGTATAATTGTGCATAGTGTATGCATACACACACATATATACAAACACATACTAAACAAGCACTTATAAGAGGATGAAATGGAGTACCCAATACTTCAATAGATCATAAAATGTGTATGCTCATTCCAATTGTCATCTGACAATTCTTCATAACCCAAAATACATGTATTTAATCAAAGTATGAAATGTAAATGAAGTTCTGACAGCCTTAATCGAAGAGGGAAGGAAGGACAGAAAACTAGTTTGGTAAGTCTCCAAGAAAGAAGTCAGACATATAAACAGCTAAAGGTAAATATTGCCGCATCACAAATCATGCTAAATTTATCCTTGACAGGGGAACTCAGAGGTAGCCTTAAGCCAAGGCAACAAACTGGTTGAGAGATTGTGTTTGGTTAACATATTTGACATTAGGATGTCTACTTAGTATCATGGCAAATCTCCTCAATAAAGTATGCACTAAAATAGATTACTATCAAGCAATGTTGGTTCCTTGGGCCCAGGAGACAGGATCCTTAAATGCTTATTTGAACTACTTACCAATCGCAAATTCAGAAGCATCAAGTTAATACTTATATTAGTGAAGAAACTAAATTAGTGATGGCTGACTAAAATTCATTTAAAAAAGTAATCAACTTAGAAGTCTACTCCTGGAAACTTTGCTATTAAGGAAAAAAAGGGAAATCATGATTTAATTCTCTTTTTAAAAAAATATAGAGTGTAATATATCATGTCCATTCAGAACCAGAACAAAAGAAATAGTCTTAAGTATATTAATGTAAAATACCTCTGATCTACCCAGTTGAAGAAGAATCTAAAATTTTAGATATGAAACAAAATTAAATTTCAAAATAAGTCACATTAATATAAAGACTGTTTTATATGTCCACATAGGTGAAAGCCAATCACTATTTACAGGTAAGCTCATTTATGTGACAGAATGCAAAGAAACTTATTTTAAGATATGGAGCTCTTCCCACACATTGTGATGAAGTTCCTTAGCTAGGTCTTAGTTTTTTCCATAGTCAAATAGCAGAAGTCTGATTTTTCATGTCTGATATTTGTCTGATTTTAATAGAAATAGTGCTACTTACGAAGATTCTTTGAATTCCACATATACTTTGTAGAAATATCATGACATTATACAACAGAATGATTACCAATATCTATTTTGGTCTCAAAATGGAACATGGCTTAGTAACAAAGAACTGAAATCTTTTGTCTTACTTTTAGATAATAACAATGTTGTCCAGAGATGGAGGAGCAAATCCCTTTTCAAGTCCATGCTAAGTCTCAGGCTTCAAGAAGTGTCAGTGAGCACAAACTGCATTCACACTACTCTGTGCCAAACACGAACTGCACAAAAAGTAAGTTTAGCCTAAATGACTACCCTCAAACCAGGAGAATTCTCAAGTGGCCAGACACTGAAATTTCAGCAAAGCTGAAAGCAGGCAGGGTAGACTAGCAGAGCCCTGAAGATGACAACCAGAGCCCATGGGAGAAACCATGCCCCAGAGGGGCTCAGCTCAGCAGGTGGGGTAGTGGGAGCTCAGAGCTGCAGAGGCTAAAAGCAGCAAGCAGCATGAAGATGATTGCTCTTAAAAGCAGGATAGGGTTCTCACATGCTGACACTCTCCTGAGGCAAGACAACTCCCAAATGAGACCCTGTCTTCCAGGACAGGCAGTGCCCATCTAATGGACAATGACGAGAACAGCAGCAACTGAGCAATATTACTATGAGACAACATAGCATAAGGGGAAAAATCTATACATTGAGTGATGATGAAAAGACAAATAATCATAAATAAAAACTTTAATGATTCCAACACAATCTAATACAACATACTTAAATAACAAAATCAAGTCATATGTGCTAAAATGGTGGAGAAAAATACCACAAATCCACAACCACAGTGAAAGATATTAACACAATTCTCTCTCAAACAAGGAAATCAAGAGAAGAAGTAAATAATAGCGTTTGGGCAACTTAATAAAAATGATGAAGAAGATCAATCTAATAGATTAATTTAATCATTAAACATACTGCATGGTACAGTACAGTAGATGGTATTGTAGCACTAGAGAGACAACGGAGAATAAGATGAAGATCCTGCAGTCTGGAGCAAACATTACACAATAGCATAATGGTTAAGGACACCGACCATGAAGTCAGTTCTCCTGGAAAAACATGTTACTACATAATGGTGGCTAAGCTACAGTGTCTCACCTATAAAATAGGATTCATTACAATATCCACTTCAAGAGTGATTGCAAAATCAAGTAAATCAAATAAGATCATATGCCTAAAGTGCTTAAAACTATTTCACCCATGAACACTTAATAAGCATATTATATGTCAAAGTTTCTTTCCAGCACTTACATACGTATGTACATATGCTTTGTGTGCACAATTCTATGCCCATTACTGAATTTTCTATATACAAGGCATAAAGTTACAATATACAGTTTTGTCAACCAAAAAATAGATACAAAGCAATGGGAAAAAGAGGCACATTCTAGCCTCAATATGATAAAGCAACCTCCAACAGATATTGAAATCTTACCAAATGTTTGAAAATGCTGTAAACAGCCAACTTTTAAATAACCTAGAAGCTACAATATAGACATAGAACAAGTTCCATGTATGTCAAGCTGTGAAGAATGACTGGACAATGGGTAGTCGGTGTAGAAGGAAGGGCTGTCAGAGGTAAACAATTATAAGACCATAAAGGGGAGAGGCTCATGATGGGGAAGATGATCATGATTTATAAAATAATGGTCAAAAATAAACAGGAAACATTTATTTGATGTGAATATAGCTTGTGTGTTTAGGGTAACTTAATACCCTACATAAATTGAACCCTTTAATTCCCCAAAATTTAAATGAGTTGAGTACTGTTATTATCCCCATGTTACTGATGAGGAAACTGAGGCACATGTAGATTATCTAACAGGCTCAAGGCCACATGCTGTGGAAATAGCAAGGTTAAGATGGGATATCAACTCCGGTAGCCTGGCTCTAATGATCTCACTCTCACTTTTAATCGCTGTGATAAATAGCTACTTATTCTATATACAGAAATTCTTCTATTACATACATTCACAACACTTGCTTTGGAAGCAGAAGCTGACACTTTGCTCTGCTTTCATTACGGTAAGCACTTTCACAGTCAGAAAAAATAAACATTTTCGCACCAAGATAAACCAATAATAATGAGGTCATTCAGTCTGCTTCTGGTCCCCAAAATAATGAATCCTTGACCTTGTTCCACAAACCTAGACCTCTTAGGAATAACATATTTATCTCTGATTTTGTTCTATCTCTGAATACATATATTTATGAAAACAATAAATACATGCGAATGTTGCTCTCTTCCCATTATGAACGGAGTAGTGAAAACCTTGTAAGCTTGGCATTTTCCCCCCTTTTAAATTGCTATTTAAAAAGTATTTTTAATTTAGAAATCCTATCTTTTTGAACTTGAACTCATTTGCACTCTTTACTGATAATGTCTTTTTTTCTTTCTTTCTTTTTTTCCCTCCTCTAAATGCTTCTGACTATTCCCTTGCCTTTGCTTTCCTTTGGCTTTGGCTGTGTATGTATGTGTTTAGGAGGGGGTGGTGTGCTGATAATGATAGATAATTCAATCAGAAAACATAAGGATCCTTTTTGGCAAGAAATATTATTAATAAAATATAAGTCTCTTGTCACTCAACTTTTATGAAAAGTCACAATTTTGATATAAAGCAAGAGATTTGCACATGTTTTGGACATAAAAATACTGTTTTTATTCAAATGCTATGTAGTAAGTTGTTTCCCTTTGTGAGATAAGAAAGATGAAGACCATAGAATATTGACAATCCTGTGAGCTAAAAGATACTTCCTTGTTAAATGACTAAGCACACTTAGGTGACTGGCTCGTAAGAGTTACATTTACTATTCTCCGTCATGTACCATAAGTCACAGATTTATTTTGTCTTTCAGTGTAAAGGTATGAGGACATTTTTGTCAATTTATTTTTTTTTTTTACTTCAGAGCCTGTTTTTAAATTTTTTGTCTATAACCCTTTTAGCCTAAGAATTGTGTTAACTTTAAACGTTTATAAACATGTTTATGGTAGATACTAACGCTGCTCAGCAGAGTTCCAGTTCTCCCCCTTCTGGACACACGGGACATCTGCATGATTATACTTCTGTTAAAGTGAGATGGTAAATCATGCTTCACCCTGGATGCAAGCATTTAATTCTGGTGTGGGCATGTCCAGCACTCTTTCCTGTTGTAGCCACCGTGGAAGCCAGCATTAATAAGGAAATGAAATGGCATGCTCCTATGGGAGGTGGCTACCCTGGAATTGCCATTGTCTGTATATAAGCAACAAATATGCTGTTTACTGAGTTCTGGGGTTGTTTGTCATGGCAGCTTACTGGTCTAGTCTCAGATTATTTTATAGTTCATCGAACTATAAAAAATACTTATTGGAAAGATTGTTAGTTTAAGAAGTATGTATTCTATTACTCCTTTAAGTTGCAGATGGCCTCTGGTGGTTAAAAAAACTAATTTTATTTGTTTCTTATGTTCTCTCAACCTAAACTCTGTTTAAAAATATGTATAGGGAATTAGTTTAGAGTAGTGGTTATGCATGCTACTATTGGAATAAAAGAGAGATACCACTTGGTATAGCTGATGTACACACAATTGTAAAATTTGGTAACATTTACAAGAGACAAACTGATACAGATGCATGATGCACATGCACAGACACAAGTACTCACAGACTCTACGTTTTCAATTTACAATGTACTTATATTTTCCTCCCACATTTGTAACCATATTGTTAAATCTAAATGAGTAGACATTTGTAATAGAAGTGCTAAGATTTTTGAAAAAAGGGATTTGTTTTAAGCAGATGGTTTAACGATGTTTGTATTAGGAACTTCTTTGAAGGCTTTGAAGCCTAAGAAACTTCTTTTAGAATAAGGTTTTTTTTTTTTTTTTTAAGATTTTATTTATTTATTTATTTGACAGAGATAGAGACAGCCAGCGAGAGAGGGAACACAAGCAGGGGGAGTGGGAGAGGAAGAAGCAGGCTCATAGTGGAGGAGCCTGATGTGGGGCTCGATCCCAGAACGCCGGGATCACGCCCTGAGCCGAAGGCAGACGCTCAACCGCTGTGCCACCCAGGCGCCCCTAGAATAAGGTTTTTAAATGCCTATTAAATTTATAGAATTCAAAGAAAAGTGATTTTATTAAGAGCAAATTCTAAAAATGAATGTGTAATTTCATGTTTTTACTAATGCACTAATAAAACAAGATCTATCGCATGCTTAGTAATATTACAATCTCAAAATGGTGATATCTGCAAAAAGCATTTAAAAATCTATTCTGTATGTAATATAAAATTACCTGTGTTTTATATTGGTGACAGATCAAAAATATTTCTAATACTGCTATATGTTTAGTTTATACATATACCTGAAAGAAATATAGTTTTTAAATGGAGATTAGTGAATATAAAATATATTTTCATGTGTTCCAATTGTTTATATATCAAAACACTCGAAAATTTAGTGGCTGAAAAATTTTATATTATATCTCTCACAGTTCTTTGGTTGACTGGACTCAGCTGAGTAGATTCTCACTTAGATCTCTTATTCAATCAGATGTCCAATGGGGCTACTATCTTCTGAAGGCTATTGAGCGTTCAGTATGGACATTTAACTTGTTTGCCTATTTTCCAGCTTTGGTTTCTCCTGTCATGGTGACTGCATTCCAAGAAGCATCCTTCCAAGAGCAGTAGCCAATATGTAAGCAAAAGCTGCAAGTCATGTTATTACCTAGTCTCAGAAAGCTCAAAGTATCACTTACATCCCAAATCACTGGTCAAACAAACCCCTAAATCCTCACTAGAATGGTCCATTATTTAAGTGGGTTGTTTGTTTTCTTATTGTTGAGTCTTAAAAGTTCTTTGTATATTTTGGATAACAACTTTTATATATCTTTTGCAAATATTTTCTCACAGCCTGTGGCTTCTCTTACTCTCCTGATATTGTGTTTCATGGAGAAGTTTTTAATTTTAATAAAGTCCAGCTTACCAATTTTTTCTTTATCATGTGTATTCAGGGCCTTTCTCTTCAATTTCTCTATTGCAAGTGAACTGTCCACACGATCTGGCCTTTGATTTCATATCTAAAAAGTCATAACTAAGGTCACCTAGATTTTCTCCTATATTAATTCCTAGGAATTTTATATTTTTAGTGTTTCATTTAGGTCTATGATCCATTTGGAGTTACTTTTTGTGAAGAGTATAAGATCTGTGTCTAGATTTTTTTTTTCGAATGCAGATTTCCCATTGTTCCAATACCATTTGTTGAAACTACTATCTTTGCTCTATTACATTGTCTTTTTCCCCTTTGCAAAACACCAGTTGATTATATTATGTACATTTATTTCTGGTCTTTTTAATGTAACCCATTGATCTATTTATTATTAATCTATTTGTCTATTCTTTCACCTACTCAGGGCTTTTTTATTTTTGCCTACTTAAAATTAATATCCTCTTTTCCAGTAGACATAGCTTATCTTTCTTTTCTTCCATATCTTCACTTTCTCCATATCTATTTATTCTTTTCTTGCTGTTTACAAGACTTCTCATATTTTTCTTGTCTTCAAAAAATAGTCCCCCATACCCTTTACACTAGATTACATAATAACCTATTCGTATTCTATTTTCCTTGCTTTGTCACTGCTGGTTTTCATAGGCACATCTATACCTTTGATTATAGGTGTTCCAGCAGTTGATTTAGTTAAGTGTCCCCGAATTTTTCCCTTACCCATACTTATTTTATTCGGACTCTTTCTGAATATTTGGCTCTCCTAAAGTCCATTTGCCAACTTGGCTGCCTCTACCAGAAATTTATTTTTTTTTTTTATTTTTTTTTTTTTTAAAGAAAGAGGGAGGGAGAGAGAATCTTAATAAGGCTCTATACCCAGCATGGAGCCTGATGTGGGGCTCAATCTCACAACCTTGAGATCATGACCTGAGCTAAAATCAAGAGTTGGATGCTTAACCAACTGACCCACCCAGGCACCCTGACTCTACCAGAATTTTAAATGTCAGTGCTCCATTATATATATAACCACATCTTTATCCATTCATCTATTGATGGAACTTGGGTTGCTTTCATATCCTGGCTATGGTATAAATAGGTAATATATCTTTTAAAAATAGGTATACATATGTAAAAATAGGTATACATATATCTTTTAACATTAGTGTTTTCATTGTGTGTGTGTGTGTGGGTATACCCAGCGGTGGAATTACTGGATTATATGGTATTTCTATTTTCAATTTTATGAGAAGTACACCAAAATAAAAAGCTTTTGCACAGCAAAGGAAACCGTCAACTAAACAAAAAGACAACTTAATGAATGGTAAAAGATATTTGCAAATGATATATCTGATAAGGGGTTAATATCCAAAATATAAAAGAAATAAATACAACTTAACACCAAAAAACCAAACAACTGAATTAAAAAATGGGCAGAGGACCTGAATAGCTATTTTTCAAAAGACATACAGATGGCCAACACACATGAAAAGATGTTCAACATCACTTATCATCAGGAAAATACAAATCCAAAACCACAATGAGGTATCATCTTACACCAGTCAGAATGTATTGCATGGTGCACTGGGTGTTATACGCAACTAATGAATCATTGAACTTTACATCAAAAAAATAAATAAAAATAATTTTTTTTAAAAAGTGCATTGAATGATCACAAAGAAATACATTTCATTAAATATTGTACTTATGCACACACACAAAAAAAGAATAGTATAAAAAAGACAAGAAATAACAAGTGTTGGTGAGCATGTGAGAAAGGGCAACCTCTTTCCCACTACATTTGATGTCAAAACTTGACATTTAGGATTTTTTTTTAATTAGAATTTAGTGGGGGGCACCTGGGCGGCTTGGTCAGTTAAAAATCCAACTCTTGATTTCAGCTCAGGTCATGATCTTGAGAGCGAGCCATGCATTGGGCTCTGCACTAGGTATGGAGCCTGATTAAGATTCTCTTTCTCCCTCAGCCCCTCACCCCAAAAAATGGAATTTAGGAAGCAAAATATGAATAATCTCTTGATGGTCCACTTCATGTGCTTTTGGATTTGAACACTAGGTAGGCTTATTTGGTACTATATGGAATTAGGCTTCGTGGTGGCTAATACAGCTACTTTGCAATCTGCTCAAAGACCCTTGCTCTCCATCCTGTATTTTGTGTATCACCTTCTCCCTGTATTTTGTTCCCTTCATGATTATGAGATGGCTGTGCATATCAACAAGGGCAATAGAGTTCCTTGAAGAAAAAAAAAAGGGGGGACACTAATCTCTGCTTCAGTCTAATATTGCCAAACATGGGCCATGTATCTACTTCTGAGAGAAGAACAGTAAGATGAAGCTTGTGTTAATGGACTTCTGTCATGGGCTCATAACTCAAAAAGATATAATTAATATAAACTGTTTAGAAGAGTCATTCCCCCAGTGAAGTACTGTGACTGCATTACAGATGTGCTGAGATATTGTCATCTTTCTATCCTCCAAAGCACCAAGCAGAGCATAGTCAATGGAGCTTCATCTGTTTTCTCCTGCTGAAAGCAGTTTCAGCCATTTACCCTGAGTACCTTGAAATTCTACCAGACATCTTATGTATGTGTGTGATGAATAAAAATGAAAATTTAGGAAGCCCTCGGTGTTCAGAACATCGATGCTCACCCCTGAACCTAGAATTAGATTAACCTCCCTGAACCAAAATGACGAAGTTTAAAAATGTAGGCCAAAAAAAAAAAAAAATGTAGGCAACTAAATAATAAGAGTTCTACCACATGGAGGTAGGGATGTGGTGCAACTGAGTGCTGAGTAAGCAGACAGAAAAGTTCAGCACACATCCAGAATGTTTTTTCCTAACTCAAGTATGATATATCATTCCATTCACCTTAGGAATAAATCTATAAATCATTTTGACCTGATACCGAGTTCCCAACATTCAGAATTGCTGAAATTTTCTGAGAAGAGTCCAGCTCTTTTTTGCTTCCATGCTATTTACACATTGATTTGGGTTGCTATCAGGGACTTCTTCCTTAGTTTAGTTGGAAATTTCTTATTTTGTCATTAATTACTCAGTTTTTGAAACTATTTTTTTTAAAAGGTCAAGGTTGGTCCCTCACTGTTTCCCATAATACCTTCTGTATCAGATCACAATCACATTAAAGTGATAACAATTATTTAATCACAATTAATGTTTGGCTTATTTGCCTGTCTCTTTCAACTTTGTGACTTCCTTGAGGGCAAGAATTTACTCATAACTCTCACCTACCAAGCTCAGTTTGACACATAGTAGGCTGTCATTGTAGGGCAACAGATATTTCCTAACTCTTGCTTTGAAAGTAAAACTTAGGAACTGAGATTACAAATACATCTGAAAAGAGTTCCTGCTCTCTTTAGTGAAAGAAATGATGAATGAATTCATTAGAACTAGTTGATGACTGTTTCTATTTGAAGTAGTGACCGTTGGGTATTGTTGCTGTGGTTTTTGCTGTCTTTGAGACAACTTTCAATTCCTTTTTCAATGACCAGATATACTCTTCTGCAGTTGACCTTGCAGAAATGTGTACACATATTAGCTTAGCTAGAAGCAGAGGGAGATTTGAATGTTACTATTCTAGAGCTTCTAACATCTTTTATAAATCCTTTCTTTCAAAGTGTTAAAATCATAATAAATGAACTGCCAACATTTCAATCTTTCCAGCATTAGGTGAGAACAGCACAAGGTGATTTTGTAGTGTGAAAACAGAATTGGGTAAAAGCATGTTACATGTTGTATGATGTACAAAATCCTTGCAAAAAGGTAATAAATGAGAGAGATCCGCAGGGATTCTTTTAGAAAGGGAAAGAAAACATCTATAAGAAATATTAAAAGCTATCTTAAGGAATTTATGGTTGAATCTACAGTTAAATACAGAAAACTATTTTCTGTAACATAAAATTTAAGTGGGACACTAGAACTTTTTACCTATCACTTCTGGATAGTGTAAGACAATAGTGCATTACAATGATTATGTTGTAATGGTTTAACTGCATGTGCCCCAATCCTTAAGGATAAATATTAGGTTCCTATCCATCACTGTGTTCATAATAACTAGTAAGTTCTCCAGAACGGGAATTTTTTTAATAGAAATATGAATAAGTACAGACATCCTGAAATCTAAATTTTAAATTCCCCTTGATTATAAAAGTAGATTTGTAAAACTACATTAGAATTTCAACTTCTGTATACCAAAATTACAAATTATAATTAGAAGACAGCAAGAAGTGGGTATCAGGAACGGAAAAAAAAAAGGCAAAACAGATGGTACAAAGAAAAAAAATACAGTAAATCCAAACTTCAGTCTACAATTTAACAAAAGATGTAATAAAGGAAGAAACTATAATATTTGTAGTAACTGCTCCAAATAATATATGATTTTAAAAATTGTGTGAAAATAGTTAAAACAAGTTGGCCCTACATAAACATTAAAAATGAAGAGATTAGGTATAAAAGTATATTTCATTCAATGATTTATTCTTCATTCAAATAATTATTATAAATAACTAAAATTAACCATCAAATGGAATGAATTCAGCTGAAAAAAGAATCAGAGGTTACATGAAATGGTAAAGTAGCTTCTATCAGACCAACTACCCTATCGACAACAACTAAATACCCTAGACAAAATATAAATAGCAGTTACTCAAGGGCAATGTTAGGTGACCAAAGGAAGGTGGGTTTGAAGGTTTGGATATTTGGAAGAAAGGAAAGACATTGGTGTGTTTACACGTTCCTAAAGTTTTTTGTCTAAAATTTGATAACGGTCAGCACTGTTTGGGGTGGCAAAATCTTGGATAGACACTATCAGATAAACACTATATCCACTGGCTTGAACAACTAGAGCAGAGTGTAGGGTGAATATAGCAGCTGGAGAAAAAGGTGGAAATTCTATACAGAATAGATAAAAAGCAAATTTGGGGTAAAAACTATGCTTTAATATCCTACTCATCCCCAAATTCTGCATTTAAATTGGGTGTAAATCTGTGGCTGATCCCTGTAGTATGTATATGGGGATTAAACTCCAAGAAGCCCAGTTAAGGCCAGAGAAAGAAATCAGAGATTTTCTTGCACTGTGAGGGAGGTGGAGTTTGAACTGAGTCCAGCCAGGGTAAATGACTACAAAAAATAAGTAAAAATACTCTTTGGAGAAAGTATCACTCAAAATATTCAACATACAATCTAAACATTACTAAATATTAACAAAATGGGGGAAATGTGAAACATAGGAAAAAAAAAACACATAAGAACTATAATTCTGAGTGGCCCAGATATTGTATACAACAAATATGTTAAATCTTATTATATAACGGCTTGAGAATACAAAGATATGATTGCAATAATCGAATAAGAATTGTCAAAACACATAGAAATTTAAAAAAAGAACCAAATTAGAATTATAGATTTGAAGAGGGAATTAATATAGTACAAGATAGATAAGACAACTTATGAACTGAAACATGAAGATAACAATAAGAAAAAAAAATCAAAGTAGCATAAGAGACATATGGGGTATAATGAAGATATCTAACATGAGTAATTGAATTCCCATAATGAATATGATACAAGCAATATGTAAGAGACACGGCTGATTTTTTTCCAAATACGGAAAAAAATAAAATCACAGATTTTAAAAGTGCTAGCAGCACACATATAAATAAACAATACTAAATATTATATAATACTAGAATACAAAGACGAAGTTCTTAAAAGCAACAAAACAAAGATCATCACCTTTAAGGCAACAGTAAAATTCACAAATATCTTCTCAGCATAAAAATGGAAGTCAGAAATAAAAATGGAATAAAAACTTTTAATCGCTCAGTGAAAACTGCCAAACTTTATTGTGTCAAAAATGAAATTAAGTATATATAGACAAATGGGGAAGGATATGCTTGTGTGGGGACAGGAGACGTGTGGAAAACCTCTGTGTCTTCCTTTCAATTTTACTGTGAACCTGAAATTGCTCTAAAAAATTAAATTCTAAATTGTAAAAAGTATTGTACACACGAAACTAATATTACACTGTATGTTAATTGGAATTTTAAAAACACAGATAAAATGAAAAAATAATAAGTTGTAAATATATTTTAAGTACTCTATTTTAAAGTCATTGTCAGACTGTACTAAAACATACACGTGTACATATATACACATGTACATACATCTACATACATATGTTATACTATATAAAAATTACTTTCCTATTTTACTATTTGGAAACAAAATGAAAAGAGTATATTAGAGGAACAGAATACAACTCAGAAATCTTGGTTGAATATCAATGCTGTAACATTTAAGACTTCCTTAATCCTTGAGTAGTAATTTTCATTTTTAGACCACAATGCTTTTGCTTCTTCTCAGCCAATGTGTAATGAGGTAGTAGTATGTTAAAATTATTTATCACCCAGCTCTTTGAAATTAAGGGTAATACTTTCTTAACTTGTCTGATTCAAAGTGGGTTCTTACTATATGCTATGTTCAATTAACTCTAGAATTTGCTCATTCAATACACACTTATTGAACATCTACTATATGGCAGATGCTGTTCTAGGTGCTGTTGATACAGCTATTAATAGACATAAAGCTTTTTCTCATGGAACTTACATCTCTAGTGGTAGAAGACAGACAAATGAGCAAGTATACAAGAGATAACAGTTATTAATAAGCACTTTAAGCAAATTACTAGGGAATATGAATCCTGGAGACTATTGCCTTAACCAAAATAGTTATAAAAGGAGTCTGTTAAGACTAACTTTGAGAAGAGATCTGAAAAAAATGAGCCAACTATTACTCAGGTATGTGTGAGAAGCAGGCTACAAGCAAAGAAAGCATTGAGGGCAAATGAACTAAGACTAAAACTGAATAATTGGGGGAAAAGGGTGAAAGAAATAAGATTATAGATGGGAAAGCACATTAGATATTATTTTGAATGAGATGATAAGGAGGAGTCTGGAGGAGGAGTCTGTGAAGAAGGAACTACCCCCCTCCCCACCTCGGTGTTTTCCAGCTCCAAAAACACCCAACAGTTTTACTTGGGGACTTGGCTAATTTTAGAACACGTAATGTATGTAGGATGCTACTGATATATTTTAGGTGAGATTATATATATATAACAATATGCATGTGGGAACACTGTATTTTGTTAACATTTTTAAGATAATTTATTTTTATGATTTCGGAAGTTATAAAAGATTTGAATCATTCTGGGATAGAAATTTTTATTCAAGTATAACTAACATACCGTGTTATATTAGTTTCAACTGTACATTATGATTTAACAATTCTATACATTTCTTAGTGCTCACCAAGATAGGTATACTCGTAATCCCCTTTATAAAGCTATAGCATCAAAACAGTATGGTACTGGCACAAAAATAGACACATAAATCAATAGGACAGAATAGAGAATCCAGAAATACACTCATGATTATATGGTTGATTAATCTACAACAAAGGAGGCAAAAATATACAATAAGAAACAGGCAGTGTCTTCAACAAATGGATCTGAAAAGATTCTATTTTCTTACATTATACACAACAATAAACTCAAAATAGATTTAAAACTTAAATGTGGGACCTGAAACTATAAAATTTTTAGAGGAAAACACATGCAGTAATTTTTTTTTTTTTTTTGGCTATAGAAACATTATTCTAATTAGGTCCCCTCTGGCAAAGGAAACAAAAGCAAAATTAAACTATTGGGATTACACCAAAATAAAAAGAAAAAGCTGCACAGCCAAAAAAAAAAAAAAAAAAAAAAAAAAAAAAAAAACCAACAAAACAAAAAGGCAATCAACTGAAGGGGAGAAGATATTTGCAAATGATATATTTGTTAAGGATTAATAACCAAAATACATAAAGAATTTATACAACTCAACACACACACACACACACACACACACACAATTTGATTAAAAAATGAGAAGACCTGAATAAACATTTTCCCAAAGACGATATACAGATGGCCAACAAACTCATGAAAAGATACACAACATCACTAATCATCAGGAAAATACAAATTAAAACCACAATGACATATCACTTTATACTTGTCAGAATAGCTAATATCAAAAAGATAAGAAACAATGTTGGTGAAGCTGTGGAGAAAAAGGAACCCCCATGAATATGTTTTTCTTTATGGGGACTGGTAGTTCATGATGAATGTTTTCATTTTCAAGTATAATTGACCTATAGAAAAAGGGAAATGTATTCACTTTATAGTTTAAGTGTCTGAATATTTAATATACAGACAACAACAGTTTTCATCTCACACATACATTAATCTAAACAAAATAATTTTGATTTTAAGAGATGCATTGTAGTTCTGGCTTAAGACAATGATGTAAGAAGACTGAATTTACCTCTTCCATGGAACAAACCAAACTGCACCTAGTAATAGAACAATTCCTCATGAGAAGAACTGAGGACTGACTGAACAGCTACCAAACAACCAAAAACACAGAAAATGGCAAAAAAAGAGCAAGAGAGATGGAAACATGTTAACAAAGGAGACCCTATCCCCAACACTGCAAATGGCAGGGAGAGTGATATTACTGAGGCACTAGAAACAGATTCAATCTGTCCTTGAGGAGAGAAAAAAACCATGGTTTACCAGAGCAACTAGCATATAAAAAAGACAATACTAAAATTCTGCCAAGTGGCTGAGGAGCTGTGGAAAATCTCTCTAGGTCAGAAGGACTGGAGAATGACATGGTTTACATTCCCACCCCACCTTAAAAGCCTAGACCATAAGGGCAGGCTCACACGACATAATTAGTGGATCCCAATGCCATAACTGGTGGGTCCAGTCATCACAGGAAATTTGTGACCTCAGTGAGCCCAGGATCTGTAAGCCCACACCAGCCCCAGTTATGGTAGGAAAAAAGGGAAGGAAAGGAAAGGGAGAGGGAGGGAGGAAGGGAGGGAAGAAAGAAAAGAAGAAAAAGAAAAAAAGGTGTAAAAGGACCAAGGAGAGCTATAAAAAGAAGTACAAATGAAGACTAAAGCCAGCAGAAGAAGGGAAACAGCAAAGATTAAATCAGATATAAGAAGACAGAGACAAGAAAATCAGAACAGATCAGTGAAACCAGGAGCTGGTTCTTTGAAACAATTAATAAAGTTGCTAAACTCCTGGTCATATTTATCAAAAAGAAAAGAGAAAGGACCCAAATAAATAAAATAACTAATGAGAAAGGAGAAATCACAACAACACCACAGAAATACAAACAATTATAAGAGAATATTATGAACAACTATATGCCAAAAAATTGGGCCATCCAGAAGAAATGGACAAATTCCTAAAAATACATAAACTGCTAAAATTGAAACAGGAAGAAATAGGAAATTCCAACAGACTAATAACTCAAAGTAATTGCATCAAAAATCAAAACTTCCCCAACAAACAAAAGTCCAGGGCCAAATGGCTTCCCAGAGGAATTCTACCCAATATTTAAAGAAGAGTTAATATCTATTCTTCCCAAACTGTCCCAAAAAAGAGAAATGGAAGGAAAACTCCCAAACTCATTCTATAAGGCCAGCATTAACCTCCAAAACCAGACAAAGACTCCACTAAAAAAGAGAACAGGCCAATGTCCCTGATGAACATGGATGCATATTTCTCAACAAGATACTAGCAAATTGAATCCAACAGTACATTAAGAGAACCATTCACCACAATGAAGTGAGACTTATTCCTGGGCTGTAAGGGTGGGTCAATATCCTCAAATCAATCAACAGGATACACTACATTAATAAAAGAAAAGAGAAAACCATATATGCCACTAAATATAGGCAGAAAAAGCATTTGACAAAGTATAGCATCTATTCCTGATAAAAACCCTCAGCAAATAAGGATAGAACATACCTGTCTTAAAGGCTATACATGAAAATCCCACAGCTAATATCATCCTCAATGGGAAAAAAAAAACAAACAAAACTGAGAGCTTTTCCTCTAGTCAGAAACAAGACAGGGATGTCTACTCTCACCATTGTTATTTAACATAGTACTGGAAGTCCTAGTGTCAGTCATCAGACAACAAAAAGAAATAAAAGGCATCCAAATAAGCAAGGAAGAAGTCAATCTTTCACTATCCACAGGTGACATGATATTCTATGTAGAAAACCCAAAAGACCCCCACAAAAAATTGCTAGAACTGACACACAAATTTAGCAAATTTGCAGGATACAAAACCAACATACAGAAATCTGTTTCATTTCTATACACCAATAATTAAACAGCAGAAAGAGAAAACAAGGAATCTCTCCCACTTACAACTGCACCAAAAGTCATAAGCTACCTAGGAATAAACATAACCAAAGAGGTAAAAGATCTATACTCTATAAACTATAAAATACTTATGAAAGAAATTGAAAAAGACATGAAGAAACAGGAAAACATTCCATGCTCATGGATCAGAAGAACAAATATTGTTGAAATATCTGTACTACCCAAAGCAATCTACACATTTAATTAAATCCCTATCAAAATACAACCAGCATTATTCACAGAGCTAGAACAAACAATCCTAAAACTTGTATGGAACCATAAAAGACCTCAAATAGCCCAAAACAATCTTGAAAATGAAAACCAAAGCTGAAGGAATCACAATTTTGGACTTCAAACTATATTACAAAGCTGTAGTGATCAAGACAGTGTGGTACTAGCACAAAAACAGACCTGTAGATTAATGGAACAGAGTAGAAAACCCAGAAATGGTCAACTAATTTTTTAAAAGATTTATTTATGTATTATTTGAGAGGGAAAATGGGTTTGGGCAGGGGGAGGGGCAAATGGGGTGGAAGAGGAAGAGAATCTCAAGCAGACTCCCTTCTGAGAATGGATCCAGATGCAGGGCTCAACCTAACGACCCTGAGATCATGACCTGAGCTGAAATCAAGAGTCAGATGCTTAACCGACTAAACCATCCAGGCACCCCTGGTCAACTAATCTTTGACAAAGCAAAAAAGAATATCCAATGAAAAAAGACAGTCTCTTCAACAAATGGTGTTGGAAAAATTGGACAGCAACATGCGGAAGAATAAAACTGGACCACTTTACTACAATGTCAAAATGAATGTAAAACCTCAATGTGAGACAGCAAACCATCAAAATCCTAGAGGAGAAAACAGACAGCAACCTCTTTGACCTTGTCCATAGCAAATCTTACTAGACATGTCTCCAAAGGCAAGGGAAACAAAAACACAAATGGACTACTGGGATTTCATAAAGATAAAAGAAACAATGAACGAAACTAAAAGTCAACCTTCAGAATGAGAGGAGATATTTGCAAATGACATATCTAATAAAGGGTTAGTATCCAAAAAATAAATCATCCAGTTAAAAAATGGGTAGAAGTCATGAATAGACATTTTTCCAAAGAAGACACATAGATGGGTAACAGTACATGAAAAGATGCTCAATGTCACTCATCCTCAGGGAAATACAAATCAAACTACAAAGAGATATCCCTTCACACCTGTCAGAATGGCGAAAATTAACAACACAGGATGCAACAGACGTTGGCAAGGATGCAAAAAAAGGGGAATCCTCTTATACTATTAGTGGGAATGCAAACTGGTGCAGCCACTCTGGAAAACAGTCTAGAGGTTTCTCAAAAAGTTAAAAAAAAAAAAAAATAGAACTACCCTATGATCCAGCAATTGCACTACTAGGTATTTACCCAATGGATACAAAAATACAGATGCAAAGGGGTACATGCACCCCGATGCTTACAGCAGCATTATCAACAATAGCCAAACTAGGGAGAGAGTCCAAATGTCCATTGAATGGATAAAGAAGATGTGGCATATATACATATGGAATATTACCCAGCCAGCAAAAAGAATGAAATCTTACCATTTGCAATGACATGGATAGAGCTACAGAGTATTATGGTAAATGAAATAAGTCAGTCAGAGAAAAACAAATACCATATGATTTCACTCATATGTGGAATTTAAGACACAAAACAAATGAACATGGGCAAAAAAAAAAAAAAGTGGCAAACCATAAGACAGACTTTTAACTTTAGAGAACAAACTGAGGGTTGCTGAAGGGGAGGTGGGAGGCAGGATTGGTTAAATGGGTGGTGGGTACTAAAGACTGTACTTGTGATGAGCACTGGGTGTTATATGCAAGTGATGAATTACTAAATTCTAAACCTGAAACTAATATTACACTGTGTGTTAATTAACTGGAATTTAAATAAAAACTTGAAAAAAAAACTAAAATAAAAGTCTAGGACCAGATGGATTCATAAGTGAACACTATCAAACATTAAAGAAGAGTTAATACCATTATTTTCAAGCCATTCCAAAAAAATATAAGAGGAAACAGCTTTCAAATACATTCTACAAGGCCAACATTACCCAGATACCAAAACCAGACAAAGACATCACGAGAAAAAAACAAAACACAAATAAACAAACAAAAAACTACAGGCCAATATCCCTGATGAATGTAGATGCAAAAACCCTCAACAAAATATTAGCAAACCATATACAACAATACACTAAAAATGTTATCCACCACAATCAAAGTGGGATTTATTCCCAGGTTACAAGGATGGTTCAATATTCATAAGTTAATCAATATCATATACAATTTAATAAATGAAGGATAAAAATATGATCACCTCAATAGATACAGAGATAGATTTGACAAGATTCAACACCCATTCATTATAAAAACTCTCAACAAAGTGGGATTAGAAGGAACATACCTCAACATAATAAAGGTCATATATGAAAAAACCACAGTTAACATCATAATCAATGGTGAAAAATTGAGGGCTTTCCCTTTAATGTCAGGAAAAAGAGAAGGATATCCACTCTCACCAATTTTATTCAACATTGTACTGGAGCTGTAGCAATCAGAAAAGAAATACATATAATAGGCATCCAAATTGGTAAATAAGTAAAACTTTCACTATTTGCAAATGGCATGATAGTATAAATAGAAAATCTTAAAGACTCTACCAAAAAACCACTAGAATAAACAAATTCAGTAGTGGCAGTATACAAAATTAATACCCAGAAATCAGTAGCAATGAAATCAGAGAAAAATTAATTAAAAAAAAAAAAACATTTACAATTGCACCAAAAAGAATAAAACACCTAACAATAAACTTAACAAAAGAGGTGAAAGACCTAACTCTGAAAACTATAAAACAGAGATGAAAGAAATTGAAGATAACACAAACAAATGGAAAGATATACCACATGCTCATGAATTGGAAGAATATTGTTAAAATTTCTATATTACCCAAAGCTATCTACAGATTTGCTGCAATACCTATGAGAATACCAACAGCATTACTCACAATACTAGAATAAATAAAACTAAAATTTGTATGGAACCACAGAAGACCCCAAATAGCCAAAGTGATCCTGAATGAGAAGAACAAAGCTGGAGGTAATATAATCCCAGATTTCAAGTTATACTACAAAGCTGTGGTTATCAAAACAGTATGGTAATGGCAAGAAAATAGAAACACAGATAATGGAACACAATATAGAGTCCAGAAATAAACCCACGTTTATACAGTTAATTAATGTCCGATAAATAAGGCAAAAATATGCATTGGGGAAAAGACAATCTTTTCAATAAATGGTGCTACAAACATAGACAACTACACATAAAAAGAATGAAACTGAACCACTTTCTTATAACATACACAAAAATAATCTCAAAATGAACTAAAGACCAAAACATGAGACCTAAAACCACAAAAATCCTAGAAGAGAACACAGGCAGTTATTTCCTTGACATCAGCCATAGCATATTTTTCTAGATATGTCTCTTAAGGCAAGGGAAACATAAATAAATAAACAAACAATTGGGACTACATTAAGATAAAAAGCTTCTGCACAGCTATGGAAACAATCAATAAAAAAGAATCTACATAATGAGAGAAGACATTTGCAAATGGCGTATCCTATAAAGGGTTACTACTCAAAATGTATAAATAACTTCTACAACTGAATACCAAAAAACAAATTATCAGGTTAAAAATGTGAAGGAACGATGGCCAATGGACACATGAAAAGATGCTCAATATCACTAATCATCAGAGAAATACAAATTAAAACCACAATGAGATATCACCTCACACCTGTCAGAATGGCTAAAATAAAGATGACAAGGAACAAGAAGTGTTGATGAAGATGTGGAGGAAAAGAAACTCTTGTACACTGTTGGTGGGAATGTAAATTGGTGCAACCACTGTGTAAAACAGTAGAGAGGTTCCTCAAAAAATTAAAAACAGAAATACCTTATTACCCAATAATTCCACTATTGGGTATTTACCCAGGGAAAACAAATACTAATTCAAAATTTATATATATATATCCACCCCAATGTTTATTGCAGCATTATTTACAATAGCCAAGACATGGAAGCTACCAAAGTGCCCATCAATAGGTGAATGGATAAGGAAAGTTATAACCTACTACTATAAAAAAGACGAGATCATGCCATTTAAGACAACATGAATGGATCTTGAGTGTATTATGCTAAGTGAAATAAGTCAGACTGAGAAAGACAAATACCATGATTCCACTCATAAATGGAATCTAAAAATAATGAATAAAGAAAAAGCAGAATCAGAACTATAAATACAGAGAACAAATTGATGGCTGCCAGAGGGGAGGGAGATGGGTGGTTGGGCAAAATGGGTAAAGGGGAGTGGAACATACTCCCAGTTCCATCCTCCAGTTATGGAATTAGTAAGTCAAGGGAATAAAAAGCAGACCATAAGGAATATACTCAATGATACTGTAATAGTGATATAATGGGACAAATTGTTGCTATACTGTGATGCACATAGCATAATGTATAAACTTGCCAAATAACTCAGTTGTACACCTGATGAACATTGTATGCCAACTATACTCAAATAAAAAATAAAAAACATGAATTGTGAATCTTTAACAGAAATGATTTGCATGCGGAAAACACCAGAATGTAAATAAAATAGGCACAACTGTCCAATTATTTATATTTTTCTAGCTTTCATATGTAGATTAGAAAAACATACCCCATTTTTGTCCGTCATTGTTTTAACACTGTACAAGTCACTTAGCTATCCGTATTTCAGTTCTTCCTTTTGAAAAGGAGTATAAAAATTCCAATTAGTCAAATTGTTGAGAGCGGTAGATATGCTATTGCCCTTATTGTTAGTTAGCTGAATAACATTCTTTCGAATTTCTAAAAGAACTTCTAAAAGAAGGGGTTCCTGGGTGTCTCAGTCTTTTAGGCGACCAAGTCATGATTTGGGCTCATGATCTCAGGGTTGTGAGATTGAGCCCTCCACCGTGCTCCGCAATGGGCTCCACCTCAGGCTCCACATGGCTTGGAACCTGCTTAAGATTCTCTCTCTCTCCCTTGCTGCCCCTCGCCTCCATGCTCTCTCTTTAAAAAAATAAATAAATAAATAAACAAAATAAAAAAACAAAAGTTCTAAAATGAAATGTAGGATGATTAGACCAGGCATTCTATCATAAAAAGAGAAGCCTAATTATCGACCTATATATTAAAAGCAGGTATTCATTAAAATTAGATAAATAGACATGTGCTTCTTGGTAGGATGGAGTAGTTTACAATAAGCCAACAGTAGTCTTTCACAATGTCTAAAACTTCCACACAGTACAGCTTAAAAAATAAATTCTTCAAAAATACTAAATGTAGAAAGGGATGTGGAAGCCAAAAAAAGAAAAAGAAAAAAAAAATTAAAGGTACTATTATTCCAGAGAGGAAGGAAGCTTCTAGAGGAAGAAAACCTTTATTTTTTTGGCTGGTATTTCCCTGGGAGCATTTACTTCTGGGAATCACTTAGAGGCTAAGAATCTGGGAATCCAAAAGTACAACATGTGAAAATTAATCAATGTAATTCACTATATAAAAACACAAAAATATTGAAAAAAAATCATATGACTTTAGTAGATGCAAAAAGATAGATAAAATTCCACATCCATTGATAAAAAGATGTTCATAACAGGTAAATAAAAAGAAAATGCATTTACTGATACTATCAAAAATAAAAATCTACAGAAATATCACACACAGTGATGAAATATTTGTAGCTTCCACCTGCTGCTGGGAATAAGTCAAGGATGCCCATTATCACTTCTTTTATTAAACACTGTATCCTGGGGACATAGCCAGTGCCAAAAGGAAAATAAATAAATAAACAAATAATAGAATAAATAGAATAAAATAAAATCCACCAATCAAAAAGCACAGAGTGGTTGGATAAAAATCAAGACCCAATTAAAACTTTTAAAAAATTGAGATTTTTTTCCTTCTTAGTTCAGGAATAAGACAAGGAGGCTCACTCTCAGTACTCTTATTCAAAATAATTTGGAAGTCCTAGCTAGAGCAATTAGATAAGAAATAAAAGGCATTCAAATCAGACAGGAAGAAGTAAAATTGTCATAATGATAATGTTATTATTTGTATACAGAAAATCCCAAGGACTTAACAAAACCTTTTGGAACTAATCAGCGAACTCAGTAAAGTTGCATGATATAAAGTCAACATAAAAAAATCAGTTGCATTTTTGTATACTAATAAAACATCTGAAAAAGACATAAAGAAAACTATCCTATTCAAAACAGCATCAAAAATTACAAAATATCCAAGAATATATCATGGAAGTGAAAGATCTGTACAATGAAAGCTAAAAGACTTTGCTGAAAGACAGCAAAGAAAACAAACAAGTGGAAAAACATTTCATGTCCATAGCTAATAATTAATATTGTTAAAATGTCTATACTACTCAAATCCGTTTATAGATTCAATGCATTCCCTATCAAAATTCCAATAGCTTTCTTCACAGAAATAGAAAAAAAAAACTAAAAAACTAAAATTTATATGGAACCATTAAAGATCCTGAATAGTCAAAGTAATTCTGAGAAAGAAGAACAAAGATAGAGATATCACACTTCCTAATTTCAAATTATACTAAAAGGTATAATAACAAGAACAGCATAGTGCTGACATAAAAACAGACACATAGACCAATGGAAAAGAATAGAGCCCAAAATAAATGCCTACAAATACAATTAATATTTGACAAGGTAGCCAAAAACACCCAATAAGGAAAGAATAGTCTAACAAATGATGCTGGAAAAATTGGATAAACACAGGCAGAACTATGAAATTGCACCCATATATTACAACAATCACAAAAATTAGCTTGAAATGGATCAAAGACTTCAGTGTTTCACCTGAAACCATAAAACTCCTAGAAGAAAACATTGGGTGAAGCTCGACATTAGTCTTGCTAATTATTTTTTGGTTATAACACCAGAAGCACAAACACAATAAAAAAAACAATAAATGGGACTACATCAAACTTAAAAGTTTTTGCAGAGCAAAATGAATAACATTTAAAAAAGTTTACATAATAGAAATTTTTACAAACCATGTATTGGATAAGAGATTAATATTCAAAATATATAAAGAACTCACACAACTCAGTAACAACAACAAAACAAACAGCCAAAGTAAAAAATGGGCAGGAAACTGCATATATTTGCATACTTTCAAAACCTGAGGGTCTGTCTTTTAGTCAGCCTCAATCTAGGTACTGAGATCTTCCCCGTTAGGATACTGATAGATCTAGGCATATCCTCAACTAGTGAAAACTATTAAAAATGTAATGGACTACTTAGACAAATGCAAAGGTTTGAGAGACAACTAAGAGCTGAGACAGGGTTGAACGAGAAGATTCTTCTCCTTTAAGACTGGGGAAGGTGATTATTTTATTAGTTGTATAGAAATAAACACAGAGAGTCAAGCAAAATAAAGAAACTAAAGTATTTCTAAATGAATGAGTAAAATAAAACCTCAGGGAAAAAAAACCATAATTACATAGAAGTAAGTAGTTTACCTAATCAAGAGTTTAAAGTAATGGTCACAGAGATGCTCACCGAACTTAGGAGAATGGATAAGCACAGTGAGACCTTCAACAAAGAGATGAAAAATAGTAGTGTCTGGGTGGTTAAGTGTCTGGCTTCTGTTCAGGTCTTGATCTCAGGGTCCTGGGATTGAGCACCCCCCAATCCCCCATCAGGCTCCATGCTCAGTGGGGAATCTGCTTTTCCCTCTCCCTCTGCCCCCCACCCTCCTTGTGCTCTCTCTCCCAAATAAATAAAATCTTCAACAACAACAAAAAAGATGAAAAATATAAGTACCAAATATTAATAACAGAGCTGAAGAATTAAAAACAAACAAAACACCTGATACACTAGAGGTGTTCAACAGCCAACTAGGTGAAGAAGTTGAGTTGATCAGTTAATTCAAAAACAAGGCAGTAGTACTCACCCAATTGGAGCACCCTCCCCCCAAAAAAGTGAAGATAGCTTATGGAACTTATGGGACAAAATCAAACAGACTAATATCTGCATTATAGGGTTCCCAGGAGGAGATAGAGACAGAGATTGTATTTGAAGAAATAATGACTGAAAATTTCCTTGCATTGGGAAAAGACAAGTCTCAACAACCCAGCTTTACAATTCAAGAAACTAGAATAAGAACAGTTAGTAGAAGGAAGAAAATAACAAAGATTAGAGCAGAAATAAATGGAAATAATAAAAACAGATCAAAGAAACTAAGAGCTGTTTCTTCAAAAGATAAGCAATATTGACAAATCTTTAGCTAGACTTACCCAAGAAAAAAAAAAGAAGACTCAAATAAATTTAGAAAGGAAAGAAGAGATGTTACAACTGATACCACAGAAATTAAAAGGAACATAAGAGACTATTATGAACAATTATATGCAACCAAATTGAACCAACTGGAAGAAATGGATAAATTCCTGTAAACGTATAACCTACCAAGCCTGAATCAAGATTAAATAGAAAATCTAAACAGATCAATTACTAACAAGGAGATTAAATCAGTAATAAAAAGACAAACCTCCCACCAAACAAGTATCTAGGACCAAATGGTTCCACTGGTGAATTCTACCAAATACTCAAAGAAGAATTAATACCAATACTTCTCAAAATCTTCCCCCAAAAATAGAGGAAGGGTGCTCTTCCAAACACATTTTATGAGGCCAGCATTACCCTAATACCAAAGCTAGATAAAAATTGTCAAAAGGAAATTTCCAAAAGGAAATTACAAACATATCTGATGAACATAGATGTAAAAGTCCTCAATAAAATATCAGCAAACCATATTCAACAATACATTAAAAGGGTTATAAGCCATGATCCACAGATACAAGATTGGATTAGCATCCACAAATCAGTCAACACGATAGAAAACATTAATAAAATGGAGAAAAATCATATGATCATTTCAATCCATGCAGAAACACTTGATAAATTCATCATCCACTTATATAAAAACTCTCAAATAAGTAGGTATAAAAACACACCTCAATGTAATAAAGACTAGCCATATATGACAAGCCTCAGTAACACGATAGTCATTGGTGAAAAGCTGAAAGACTTTCTTCTGAGATCAGGTACAATACAAGGATGTCCATTCTCTCCACTATTGTTCAACATAATCCTGGAAGTTCTAATCAGAATAATTAAGCAAAAAAATAAAATAAATTAAATAAATAAAAAATGAAAGGAATCCAAATTGGAAAGGAAAATGTAAAACTGTAACTACTTGCAGATGACATAATTTTACATACAGAAAATTTCAAGACTCTCAAAAAATTGTTAGAATATACAAATTCAGTAAGGTTGCAGTTATATACAGCAACCAATTCCAAATGGATTAAACTCTAAAAAAAATAAAAGAGAAAACAATATAGCTTTTAGGAGAAAACACAGGAGAATATGTTCATTTCTGTGGAGTAGGAAAAAAATACCCAGACAGAAAACAAAGTGACAATCATGAAGAAAATAAATTTTGCTCTATTATAATTAAGAACTTTTCAACAAAGCACACAATTAAGAAAATTAAAAAGCAACCCACAGAGTGATGTATGCATGCACATGTATTCTTATGCATACTATATATATATATATATGTACACTCATATCTATGTGATTGTTTTGTTTTTATATGTTATATATATATGTGTGTGTGCACACACACATATTCATATCAAAATATATAGAGCACAACTGCATAACATGAAAACAAAACCACTAAAAGATCCCTCACAGAAGAGGACATTTGGATAACGAATATGTATAAAGAGGCTTAATTCCATTTGTCTTTAAAACTAAAGTTGAACTTTATAAAGTATTTTTTTTAAATTTTAAAATTAACTTTAAATTTAAAATGAAACTAGCCTACCAATTTAAAACCAAAGATACTGCTGTACGCTTAATAGTCTAAAATTAAAAAAAAAAAAAAGAAAAGAAAAAAAGAGTTGAGAATGTAGATTCTGGTGAGAGGATAAAATTTAAAAATCAGAAACTGTCAGTGTCCACTAATGCAAAATATCCTATAACCCAGAAATTTAACTCCCAGTAAACTCAATGCATAAAATAACACATCCACAAAGAGATATGTATATTTATGTTTATAACATCATTATTTGCAATGGAGTCAACCTGGAAAATACTCAATTGTTCACCGATAGTAAATACATAAATTGTGGTGAATTCAAACCATGGAATATTAAACAACGAGAATAAACAGACTGCAATTACACACAGCAATATAGATTACTCTGAAAAATATAATATTGAGCAAAAAATTCAGAATCAAGTAAAGTTAAAGTTCAAAAATTGTAAAATAAATCTAGGGTGTTAGAAGTCAATGGGGTGTCTGAGTGCCTCGGTCGGTTGAGCCTCTGCCTTTGGCGCAGGTCATGATCCCAGCATTGGGTTCCCTGCTCAGCAGGTAGTCTGCTTCTCCCTTTCCCTCTGCCTCTCCCCCTGTTTGTACTCTCGCTCTTTCCCTCTCATAGATAAATAAAACTCTTAAAAAAAAAATGTCAGCATACATAGTATGTACCCTTTTATTTATGGTAGGTGGTAAGAGAGGTTAAGGGAAACTTCTAGGATGCTGGAAATGTCTTTTCCCAAATTTGTTTGCAGATTACAAATGTGTTCAACTGGTGAAAAATTTATCAAGTTGTATGCTTATCTGTAGCTTTTTCTACATGTGCAATTCAAATATTCAATAAAGTAGATATCTACAACTTATTTTGGAAGTGTTCAGTACATACATGCAAGTTTGTGAGATGCAGGATTTTCTGTTCTAAAAAGTCCATTAACATATCTTTGCTCTTTGAAGAATTGGATTATAGAAAAATTGATTTACATAAATGTCCAAATTATATATAGACTCTTTCCTAACAAAATTTTATTTATTCCATATTTTTAGTAGGCTCCTCACCCAACATGGGGCTTGAACCCACGACCCCAAGATCAAGAGTTGCATGCTCCACAAACTGAGTCAGCCAGGAGCCCCATCTTCCTTAACAAAATTTTAATGGAAACAAATAGTCTTCCCTTCAAAGATACGTAAGTGATAATGGTGGTTACAGGAATATAATGAGGAGGATAAGCACTTCCTAGTATATACCTCTCTCTTGGCCCATGCAGGAGCAAAAGAAAACATTACTGAAGAGCCACCGTTGCATCCCAGGTACATAGCTCCTGGTCTGCTAACATCATACTCTCCATGGATACGTCTGAGGAAAAGTTGAATGAATCACATGCCGTTAACACTTTTAAACTACCCACATTCTTCATTCCCTTACCCTGGGCTCAACACTCAAGAATATTCTAAGAGACGCAGATACAAAAATGTGCCCTCTGACAGAATAATTTTCATAGTGAATAACTATTATATATTTCCTATTTCTTAGGGAGGATATGGTGGGAATTTAAAAAATCACTGGTTGTGAGTCTCAGGTGAGTAATTTTATATATAAAAGTTTCAACCAAACCCTTTTTTTGCCCTATATCTTCCACTCTTCAAGTTCTAGAGCACTCTATTTACCCTGGACCCATGGGGACAGTTAAAGCTCCCTTTTGAGTATTTCTTGATTATCAGAAAAAGTTAACACTTAATTGAAGGTTTAAATAATTTAATTACTGTCCTGCCTGGATATATTTTTAAGGATTTTGGCGAGGATACCACTTAAGGATCATAAACTTGTCCTTTAGGAAATAAATCTCATGTGACAAGTAAAATATTTTAAAAGGGATTATAAAGTCTTGCTAATTAGCATCATTATTACCTTATAAGTCAATTTTTATTACCTTATAAGTCATTTTGTGTAAAATACATTCTTTGAAAAAAATAATTTAGATGTTAAGTTTTACACAAAATACATCTCTGATTTTAAAAAAGGTGTTCAGGCTTCTTTAACCCAATACGGCTCAGACCTCTTAATGTGTATTGTTAATCTGATGTCTGGGATATATCATGTGTTATCTCCTGGAATTATGTGATCTCATTATCCCTTTTCTATTTCCCACGGACATTTTTCAGAATTAGTGTCCATAGAAAGGCCTTTGGCATTGAGAATTTCTCATAGGACATTCTCTAATGATATATAGCTGAGAATAAAAAATAAAACAATCCTATCATATTTATCTTATATGTAAAGGCAGATAGCTCGTGTGTATTGAACTGATACTAAATGTCTGCTAAATTAAAGCAGAGTCTGTGTACCTTCCAAAACAGTCTAAATAACCAACATGCCATTAGCTCACTGAAGTTTTTTCATAATAGAACGACAATAGGCGAAGCACATTACATCTTTTTAACAAAGTCAAATTGTACATAAAGTCTGTGTATTATTATGCATACCAGGAAAGATGGACATTTAAACAGACAGATTCAACATACCCAGAAAAACATCCATGTGAATATATGTGTGGTGTGTGTGTGTGTGTGTGTGTAGACTTTTTGAGCAAATCTGCCAAAAGTTTTCTGTTGGAAAATGTGATATTTTTCTATAAACTGGATCCCTGCCTTAAGATACAAGTATGTATTGGTTGAGACAGAAAACTGACAAAACACTATTTATGTCACTGCTCCTTTCTACGCCAGGTCACCAAGAATAAAGATTTGATATACCACATAACTGCTAAGACTTGATCACATCTACTTTTCTCATCTGTCAAAAAGTCAACCTGAAGAATAAAGAAAAAGATATGAATTAAACAGAATTTTCTAAAAAAAATCATAAAGGCCAGTCACAGAAACATAACACTACTGGATACTTGTTTTATTATTTTTTCTAGAATTGAACAAGGTACAAATAGGAAACATGTGGCCCATCAAATTAAGGTAATTTAAGAAATGTTTACTAAAAGGACTATTTACAAATTAAAGGTGTGTGAGGGGACCCACAGGGAAAATGAAGTCACTCAGTCCACTAAATGGAAAGACCTTTTCCCCCTAGGCCCAGAGGGACAGGGACAGTATGGTTATTGAAATAAAGAAAATAAGGCTACTTTGAAAGACTTAAGTGGTCAGAGAATGCAGCCCAAGGTGACACCACATGCATGTTACTACAAGAACAAAGATCTAATCCTATCCATTCCTTCCTCTGATCTTATGTAGAAGCTTCTCTTGGAAGACCCAATGGGAAGCTGAGGGACAAGGGAGACTGTTGATACTGTCCATTCACCTAGAGAAAAGAGCCAGTTGAATACGGGTGAAACTAAAGGGACCAATGGAAAATAGCAGGTTATCACTGATCAGTCTTCAAAAATTCATCACATGCTCAATTAAATTAACCAAGAAAAATTACTTTGAATTCCTTCATTCTGGAAACCCCTTTAGGTATAGGAATGCTATTTTCTTTTCTCCATTTTTACTTTATTTTTCTTTTATATTTCCCCCCCATTCCCTCATGGTTTCTTGTGTTGCATTGTGACTTCAAATGCTTATATGACTAATTACCTAGCCTCTGATTTTTTTTTTTTTTTTACCTCTTCTGGCTTGGGATGAAATAATCTGCTATGAAGTTAGAAAAGTAGTTTTCCGACTGTTTTAACGTAAGCCTCATGGCCAAATGTAACAGGTTTTTAGGACTATGAGTTAATGAAGGTACATAGTCTGAAAAACCTGACTTCTAATCATTTTCTTATTGACTTTAAATCCCTTCATGGACATTTTAGGAAAGTTAGTTTTTTTATATTTATGCATTTTGTAATGCTTTATGTAACAATATTACTGCTTATTTCAAGAAATACTTTGGATTATATGTACAAAACATACACATGTATGTATTCATATTCAGAATGTGAAATTCAATTACATTTAAGAATAACATGTTACCTTTCAAATTACTGAGTTAATTTATTTTGATATTTGAAGCCTCCTTTTCTACTTCATTGACCACTTATATTTCATATGGCATTAAAATCTTCCTGACTACTGTTTTATTAAACTACTATCACATGTCTTCAACTTACACTGTCCAGGCCAACTGTTTGCTGAAAGACAAAAAAATGTCTTAGCACTTATTCGCTCTCATTTTCTCCCACTCTGCAACAGGAACCACGATCCCACACTCTATCTTTTTTAAAAGATTTTATTTATTTGACAGAGAGTGAGAGAGCACAAGCAGGGAGAGCAGTAGAGGGAAAGGGAGAAGCAGACTCCCTGCTGAGCAGGGAGCCCAATGTGGGGCTTAAATCCAGGACCCTGAGGTCATGATCTGAGCCAAAGCCAGATGCTTAACTGACTGAGCCACCTAGGCACCCTGTCCCACTCTCTATTTATACAACACTGTGTATAAGCAACAACCAGGTACTGCACAACTACTAATGGTGAGTTTATTCATTGGCTTGGGCATTAAATTCAATATTCAATTTAAAGATTCAGTGGTCCATGATTTATGTGGACAATGTATGGGGCAATCTTAATTCCAGGAACACCCCCAAACTATTCCAGTTTACCCAGGAAAATGCCCATTTACACTGTTCTCCCAGTTTAATTATTAATCATGAGGCAATACCCTCTCACTTTCAGAAGTATCCAGGTTTGGATAATAAAGAATATGATAACCATATTTCCAGAGTATTATTTCTTATAGATGTTAGTAGATACTATATGAGAAATAATAGTTGATGGTCATAAATATCCAAGGAATGCTGGGTTAAAGAAATTTGAATAATTCATTTACTTTTTATTTTCTAAAGGTATTCTCTGAAAATTTATTATGATAATACATGTTGTGATTTTTTTCCCCTAAAGGTTAATCTGGTATGACATATTAGCAAATCTTATTTCACATGCATTTAGTTTTCTCCACGTAGTGTTTCTGGACTAATATATAATACTTTGGGAAATAACGATCTGGCACTATTTGTGAGAGTACACTATCTGTTCTGTTCTCAGACATGTTCCTTAACCCTTCTGCTTTCTGGTTCCTTTGCTATGTTTTAGCTGGTACTTCATTACCTTTCTGTAAGTCCCTATTACATGTAGCTAAGGTGATCACATAATTTATCAATCAAACAGGAAAAGTTTTGAGAGTAAAAGGGAACTCCATGAATAATTACACAGAGACAACAAGCTCAACCCAGAATTGCCCCAGGTAAACCTTGGCACAGGATCAGACTAACAACACATTTAGAAGTATACTAACCTCATATGTGGGGGCAGGGGGGAGTGCCCTAAGTGAATTAACTCATGTTTTGTAATTGGCTTCTTCCAAATTGATTTATCTCCATTTAAGATGTCTGTCTTCAACAGATTCCCTTTAGGGTCTGTCTTCAACAGATTCCCTTTAGGGAATCTAAAGGGATTCTAATAGTAAGCTAAATAGTAAGGAATGTATATTTTAATGTACAAGATATGCTCATGAATATGTTGCTTCATTTAAAAACTCTTATTTACAAAGGCTCTGCAGAGGTTGCTCAAGTAAGGATAAAATTTATTTTTAACACCAAGGCTAATTAATAGTCCAGGAAGTGAACAAAAAATAAATATAGATAAGAATAAATCTTCACTGAAATCTATTTTTCTATTTTGTATACATCACCACAAACATTTATTAACAAATCTAAAATGAGATAAATGTTATGCATTTTCAGAGTTGATTATAAAAACTGGGGTTTGTTTTTATACCTCACAATGGATTAAATAAAGGTACATGAGATTTGGGAGAATGAAAGTTATACTGACCTTAATGCCAAAAGACTGGCCAAAATTAATAGCAATAAATTATGTCACAGGAATGATGTTCACTTAACACATTATCTTTAGGAACATTCTAGCCTGAAAAAACTGGGGCCTATTAGGAATTTATACCATTACTTATTTTTTTTAATCAATATTATTTTTTTTTTAAGATTTTATTTATTTATTTGACAGAGAGACAGCCAGTGAGAGAGGGAACACAGGCAGGGGGTGTGGGAGAGGAAGAAGCAGGCTCCCAGTGGAGGAACCTGATGTGGGGCTCGATCCCAGGACTCTGGGATCATGCCCTGAGCCGAAGGCAGACGCTTAACGACTGAGCCACCCAGGCGCCCCTTAATCAATACTCTTAATGTATAAAATAGAAAAATATGAAAGAAGTGTATATGTGGGATGTCTAGGTGGCTCAGTTAGTTGAGTGTCTGCCTTTGGCTCAAGTCATGGTCCCAGGGTCCTGGAATAGAGCCCCACGATGGGCTCCTTGCTTGGCAGGGAGTCTATTTCTCCCTCTGCCCCTCCCCTCTGCTCATGTTCTCTCTCTCTCTCTCATAAATAAATATAATCTTAAAAAAAAAGAGAGAGAGAGAAGTGTATATGTAAACAGCTATTTTTTAACTCCCCAATTTTTCAAATTTTGCTCCAAATTCTTGAACACAGTTCTGCCTAGTTGGGCCACTCATGGGAAATATATTATTGCCAAATATAGATTTAATTCTAAGTTCATCAGTTAAAAATAAAGAAGGATATGGTCATCAGATGAATATGGCTGACATGAAAAAATAAAGAGTGCACAAATGGAATATAGAGAAACTAAAATTCTTCAGGTACACTAACCTCTTTAAAGGTTATTCAGGCTGAAAATAGATGGCTTTTGAATGCTGACACTTTTTTCCCTAACAAGTCCCAATTGACTAAAACACAATTAACAGTGAATCTTCAGGGCTTAAAGTCAAACTGTCAATTTGTTCAAATGCTATATACTTCTTAAGGCAATACCAAATCTGTTGCTGCACTGAATATCAACTTGCAAGTATTGGCAGTCTATAGGAAAGGACTACTGAACCAGGGCTCATGAAAGATTAACTGCATATTCTCATCTAAGAATAGGGTTTAATCCATGTCAAAAATAATACATATATATTATTTATATATATATACACATATATATGTCACTGGTATGTAATTTTTACAGCCCTCAGTGCAGTTAAATATGGTATAATTTTCCATTTTAATTGTTAAAGAACATTCCTTAAATATATTCTCTTTTATAATACTGTGGCAATACCTATTTGCAGATAGCACCTTTGAAGTAAATTCCTGGGTATAGACATGGACCAACAAAACAATATAAAGATACAATATGTGGGTAAATATCTTTAAATAAGAGATTTATGTTAAAATGTACACATATATATTATTTTTATATTCTATATGTGAATATCTACATTAGGATGTGAATGAAGAATTCCACAAATACTAATTCTATTGGAAAGAGAAAGAGAGAGAGGGAGGGGGAACTATGAGAGCTCAATTCGTTTTCTAGATACTAACACCCCTAAATAGCTCTTCAGAATTGTGAATCTACAACTTCTTACGTGAATTGCTGCCAACTAAG
Organism: Ursus americanus; assembly: GCF_024610735.1. Lineage (NCBI taxonomy): Eukaryota > Metazoa > Chordata > Mammalia > Carnivora > Ursidae > Ursus > Ursus americanus. The sequence goes on along the minus strand of NC_142127.1, from coordinate 67,592,498 downwards.
ACATATTTGGATACTGCAAATCTAGTATCCTTCACCCCCTATATAATTTAAAGAAGAAACAGGGCCATGTTTGTATTAGTTTAACAGTATTAATTTCACTTTTCTTACTGTCAAATAAAAATAATTGTCTTCCTTTTGTTCACACACGGTTAATAATGCTACCTACGAGAATGATAACAAATACACTTTTAAAAACAGAATAATTTTAAACAATGTAACACTTAAATAAGCTAATGATTCTTTGTACTCTCTAATCATTTAGATTGCATGTTTGCTGGGTAATATGGGTGGACGAAGAGCTGCTATGGGTATTTCCTTACCAGCGCTTTGCAATATAGCAAACAGGAGGCTTCAATTTGACAAGTTGGGAAAAGAAAGCCTTCAATGTATGTGAGCCTTTGGAAGCTACAAAATGAGAAAAGAGAACATTTTAAAGCCTTTGGAAAGATATCTGCCATAGCCCTAAATTCTTGGCATCAGTAGCCAAGATGGCAAAGACTGCCGTTTCACAAAATCAAACAAATAAGAAATACCTATTTTTGAGTTTTCTGTATGAGAAAATCTATAGGACTGGAGGAACTATTGGTCTTTACAAAGTTTTTGCTTTCTATCAATTATGTTAAACCCCTCAAAATACAAGAAATCAATATTCTTTTTTTTAAAGATTTTATTTATTTATTTATTTATTTATTTATTTATTTATTTATTTATTTATTTGACAGAGAGAGAGAGAGAGCAAGCATACAAGCAGGGGGAGTGGAAGAGGGAGAAACAGGCTCCCCATTGAGTAGGAAGCCCAACATGGGGCTTGATCCCAGGACCCTGGGATCATGACCTGAGGCAAAGGCAGATGCTTTACCAACTGAGCCACCCAGGTGTCCTGAATCAATATTATTTTTATTCACAAATGACCACTGTGCTCAATAGCATTACTTTTCACTGTTAGCAATTTCCTTATTATAAAATACTATAAATGATAATATTTATAAATACATTTTACTGTAATGGAAAATCATCAAAGTAAAACAAAAAAGGTTAAAAAATTAATGTTGCTAACTGCTATTTGTGGTCTTGTTAAGAGGAAGAATTATATCATTTTAGCTTTCACAAAATGTTTCTCATAAACAGATGTCCATTGCCTTGGGTTAACCTGTATTCCAAGAAGTATCTAACATTTGAATAATTTGTCTTCTTCTGTTTGCAAATCAATGATAATTAAGTACAAATTAGTCATCTGGTGCCTAAAACATTTGAGATTATCTAAAATAGATCAGGATCATAAGGAAAAAATATTTTGTAGCAACAATATGAAACATTAAATTTCAAAATATGAAAACTACTGAGGCTGTGATGAAAATCTTATCGTCTCCCCCATGGTATATGATTGTTAGACAGGATTATTACAAATATGACCTGGTTATGGTCTTTAGTGGTTATTAGAGGAGCACCTCTGCCCTGAAAGTACTTAGAGAGAACTGAGAGCAAGAAGGAGACCTAGCACTTATTGGTCCTGGACACATTATTCCCAGCCCACTTGTGCAGAAACTAAAGAAGATGAATCAAACTTAGAACTACAATATGAAGTAAATAAAACATAGGTTTAAGAAAAAAGAATGAAGATAACCATTATACTTTTCATCACCAGGGCACTCCTGGAAGAACATACACAACATAGGAAGAGAAATGTACAGCAATTAAAAACTCTTACACTCACTCAAAATATCATTCATTTGGCAGGGTTAAAAAAATAATATTTGAGAACTCAAAAATGCTAAAACCAGTTATTTCTATTTAAAAAAAGCAAATGCAATTATGTAATTGGAATATTATATTATGTATATATAAATATAAATTAATAGCCATAGATGATTCTGATGTTAACTATGTGTTGAGCACCTACATGGTTTTTTTTCCTCATAACTTACTTAATTCCAACAATACTTGTGGTTACACACTAATAATTCCCTTATTTTTAAAATGAATAAAATTTTTGGTAGGGTTATTTCCAGCTTTTGATCTTATACTGTTCTTTCTAAAAAACAAAATGCTCATGGATTGGAAGAATTGATATTGTAAAATGTCCATACTACCTAAAGCAATGTAAGATTCAATGAAATCCTTATCAAAATACCAATATTATTTTTTACAGAGCCAGAACCAGTGATTCTAAAATTCATATGGAACCACAAAAGACGTGAATAGCGAAAGCAATCTTGAGTAACATCCAGAAATAAATTCACACTTATATGGTCAATTCATCTATGACAAAGGAGGAAAGAATATACAATGGGGAGTACTCGATGGTGAATATACAATGAAGAATATTCAATAAATGCTATTGTGAAACTGAAGAGCTACATGCAAAAGGATGAAAGTGGATCACTTTCTTACAGCACACAAACAAATTCAAAATGGATTAAAGACTTAAATGTGAGACCTGAAACGATTAAACTCCTAGAAGAAACTATAAACAGTAATCTCTTAAACATCAGCCTTAGCAATATTTTTCTAGATAGGTCTCCTAAGGCAAAGGAAACAAGAGCAAAAAAATAAACTATTGGGACTATACCAAAATAAAACAATTTTTCACAGTGAAGGAAACCATTCACAAAATGAAAAGGCAACCTACTGAATGGGAGAAAATATTTGTAAATAATGTATGTGATAAGGAGTTAATATCCCAAATGCATAAAAACTTAACACAACTCAAAATCAAACAAATAATCTGATTAAAAATGGGAAAAAATCAAGAACACTTGGATGGTTCAGTCAGTTAAGCATCCATCTCTTGATCTCAGCTCTTGATCTCAGAGTCGTGAGTTCAAGCCCCACATTGGGCTCCAGGTTGGTCATAGAGCCCACTTAAAAAAAAAGGGGGGGGGATCTAAATAGGCATTTTTCCACAGACAACATATGGACAGCCAACAGACACATGAAAATATGCTCAACATCACCAGTCATCAGGGAAATGCAAGTCAAAACTACAATGAGATATCACCTTCCACCTGCCAGAATGGCTAGAATCAAAAACATAAGAAATAATAAGTGTTGGCAAGGAGGTGGAGAAAAGGGAAGCTTCATGCACTGTTTTTGGGAATGTAAATTGGTGAGCCACTGTGGAAAACAGTATAAAGTTTCCTCAAAAAATTAAAAATAGAAATACCATATGACCCAATAATTCTACTTGGTATTTGCCCAAATAAAGCAAAAAACACTAATTCAAAAACATATATATGTTTTTGCAGCATTCTTTACAACTGCCAAAACATAGAAGCAACCAGAGAATGGATAAAGAAGATGTTGTAATATACAATGGAATATTACTCGGTTATAAAAAAAAGAATGAGATCTTGTCATTTGGAATGACATGGATAGGCCTATAGAGTATTATGCAAATTGAAGTCAGACAGAGAAAGATAAATATATGATTTCATTTATATGTGGAATCTAGACAAAACAAAAAACAAATGAATAAACAAACAGAAAACACAGAAACACAGAAACAAATCTATAAATACAGAGAACTGGTTGTTGCGAGAAGGGAGGGCAGTGGGGGGAATGGGTGAAATAGGTGAAGGGGATTAAGAGGTATAAACATCCAATTATAAAATAAAGTCAAGGGATGAAAATTATAACATAGGGAATATAGTCAAAATATTGTAATAACATTATATGGTGATAGATGGCAACCACACTTATCATGGTAAGTGTAGTTTAACATATGGAATTGTTGAATCACTATGTTGTATACCTGAAACTAACATTGTATGTCAGCTATAATTCAATAAAAAAAATACATTAGATAACAGTTTTTCTAGATATGTCTCCTGAGGCAAGGGAAATAAAAGCAAAAATGAGCTATTAGGGTTACATCAAAATAAGATATTTCTGCACAGCAAAGGAAACAATCAATACAACTTAAAGGCAATCTACTGAAAGCGAGGAGATATTTGCAAATGACATATCCAATAAAAGGTTAGTATCCAAAATATATAAAGAGCTTATATAACTCAACACCAAAAAAACAGAAATAATCCAATTTAAGAAAGGGACAGAAGATATGAACACAATTCTTTAAAGAAGACATACAGGTGGCTAACAGACATGAAAAGATGCTCAACATTGCTCATCATCAGAGAAATGAAAATTAAAACTACAATGAGATATCACCTCATCCCTGTCAAAATGGCCAAAATCAGAAACACAAGGAACAACTGCTGGTGAGGATGTGGAGAAAAGGAACCCTCATGCATCGTTAGTGGGAGTGCAAACTGGTGCAGCCACTGAGGAAAATAGTATGGAGTTTCCTCAAAAAGTTAAAAATAGAACTACCTACGATGTAGTAATTACACTACTGGGTATTCACCACCCAAATACAAAAATACTAATTCAAAGGGATGCACGCACACCTATGTTTATTGCAGCAATATTTACAGTTGCCAAATTATGGAGAAGCTCGAGTGTCCATGAATAGATGAATGGATAAAAAGGAGTGGTATATATAAAACACACACACATACATACAATGGAATATTATTCAGCCATAAAAATGAATGAAATCTTGCCATTTACAATAGCATGGATGGAGCTGGAGAGTTATGCTAAGTAAAATAAGTCCGAGAAAGACAGATATCATATGATTTCATTCAAATATGGAATTTAAGAAACAAAACACGAACAAAGACAAAGAGAGAGAGAAAGAGCGCGCGCACGCATGAGAGACAAACCAAGAAACAGACTCTTAAGCATAGAGAACAAACTGACAGTTACCAGAGGGGAATGGGTGAAATCGGTGATGGGAACTAAAGAGTACACTTATCACAACGAGCACTGAGTAATGTCTAGAATTGTTGAATCACTGTTGTACACTTGAAACTAATATAACACTGTATGTTAATTATATTGGAATTAAAATTTAAAAACAACAAAAAAGAACTTCACTTATTTATCAATGACACAGTGATTTTCTTACCAATATTGATAGGATTTTACTAATACTTGATGTGTATTTCTTTTTTGTGCTATACACAAAGTAATGGCTACTGAAACAACCTAGCTTTCAATTTAATATGTATTAACATTTTATCCATCATTTTAAGTTGAAACAATCAACAGAACAATAAATCAAGCTCTGATTTGTAACATTTGCCAAATTCCTTGGTTTAGATATTGTCACCATGGACATTTCAACTCTATAAATGGATAAGAAGTTTTCTCAATATCTGTGATCCTAGAGATTCCATATTCTCCCAAAAGCCTTTCCAATTTGTTAACAAAATTAACTGAATTCTTCAGCATGTCTGGCTGCATCTGTCTCAAGTAAATAAGTGTCCAAGTATATTTCTTCTTGACAGGTTTTGCTTTTACTTTTATTTTCAGCTAGCTGGTTGGTCTTTTAGCTCAGTCTCCAACAAATTCACAAAAGCTTACAGATGTGTCGATTGTCCCATTTGCTACTGTTGTAGAGAGGGTGGGAGCAATGTTCTTTCCAGCTTACTATATCCCTAACAGAAACTGGAAGCCTGGTTGGGTTAATAGCTTTCCCTATTAAATTAAGTGATCTGAGGTCTTGCCACATGTCCACCCTGCTTCCAAAGTTAACCTTTTTTTTTTTCCAGGTAATAGAAGATAAATTTAATCAAAGCTAGATATTTTAATAGGAGAAGGGGAGTAATTGTTAGGGCATGGGGTTATTATTATAACTCCTCACCTTTTTCTATAAAAAGTGATTTCAAAGTAGAATATGGTGCACTTATTCTTAAAATATTCAATTTTTCCTATCTTGTGAATCATTTAGAATTATTTTATATTTGAATCTGTAAACATGTATTGTCAATAATGCAATTAGAACACTGGTTGGTGCTGAGGTAGGGGAAAGAAACTACACCAATGAAAACCACATAGCCTCTGTTCTCCAGAAAACTGTATTAAATTTGATATTATAATATCAATACATGTTCCTCCTAATAAGGCTCCTGAATGCAAAGAATACCAATGTTGCAAATGTGCAATTTGGTTTAAATATCTACATTTTAATTTATTACATACACAATTATGTTTTTTCATTTAATATACTTAGTTTCATCTAATTACTACATTAAATTATCATCAAATTATGCCCGCCTCTCTATTGTAGAGTCTCAAATGCAAACATCTGTAGTACTGGTTTAATGCTACTTCATGATAAACATGTCAAAACGATATTGTCTTTCTTCCACACATACTTCAGACTAGTATTTATTTCCAGTTGCTACTTTTTTTCTATTTTTTCATTACTGACACTATAATTAAAGTCACTTGTTTTCAAAGAAAGAGGATTAAAATGATCGTGAAAGATGTACTTTCTGGTTGAATCATATTTCTTGATTAATGATTATATTTTGTAAATTCTGTTAACATCTCAAGGAGACAAATTAGCCCTCCTTGTTGCACTGTTGGTGGTAATGAACAGCTGCAAATGTCACCTTAGAAATTTCTCCAATTGAAGATTTTTAGCAGTGACAATATATCAAACCATCATCAAATCATCATGGCTGAAAGACTTCCACAACAGGATAATTCTAGTATTTCATATACAGTTTTGGATGTTTCACTAAATTTAAATAAGTTGGAACTTAAAATTAGTTATGTCTTTCAAAAAATCAATTTTACTTCTAATTAGTAACATATGATCCACGATAAATGTAGCTCGGGATGTCATTGGAATAGAACAATATAGAATTCATTAATGTCACATTGTAGAATCTGTATCTAACTATATTTTGGTTGGCTAGAAAGTAGGTTACATATTGCTTTCAGTTTGGAAGTCTTGCGTGTCTTGGTTATTTTGTTTTTGTCTTGATGCTACTATAAATGGATTTCTCAATTTAATACTCCAGTTGTTAGCTACTTGTATAAGGTAGATTGTTTTATTAGTGTTGTATCTGAGACCTTGTTAAATCTATTAGCTGTAATATTCATTTTTTAGATTTCTTAAGATTATCTATACAAATAATTATGATATCTACAAAACCCCAATTTCCTTTCCTTTCCTATTAATATACATTTTTTCTTGCCTTATTTTAATGGCTAAAAAACACAAAGCCATGCTTAATAGAAAAGGTGAAAGTGCGCATTCTACCTTTCCCCTGACCTTAGTGAGGAAGTGGCTAATATTTTACTATTAGGTATGAAGGTAAATGTAGGTTTTTGTAGATTTCTTTTGCAGAATTAAGAAAGTTCTCTCTGTTCAAAGTTTTATTAGGTTTTCTTATTGGTTAGGTGATTTTTTTTCAAGTGTTTTCTTTGCAACTCTTGACAAGTCATATGGTTTCTCATTTTATTTTTTTTAAAGATTTTATTTATTTATTCAACAGAGAGACAGCCAGCGAGAGAGGGAACACAGACAGGGGGAGTGGGAGAGGAAGAAGCAGGCTCCCAGCAGAGGAGCCTGATGTGGGGCTCAATCCCAGGACTCTGGGATCATGCCCTGAGCCGAAGACAGACGCTTAACAACTGCACCACCCAGGCACCCCTCATTTTATTCTTTTAATATGATGAATTATATGGATTGTTTTTCGAGTGCTAAAGCAAGCTTGCATTTTTGCAATGAAACCCACTGGGTCATGACATATTTTCCTTTTAAATATTGCTGGATTCCATTTGCTATTTGTTAAGGGCGCTGCATTTATGTTCATGATGAAAACTGATCTATAATATTCTTTCTTCTTTCCTCCCTCCCTTTTTTAATGCATTCCTCAGGTTTTGGTATTGGGATTATATTAACCTTCTAAATTTTGCTAGGTAGTGTTCACTCCTATATATTTTTTTAAAAGCTTATATAAAATTGCTGTTCTTTATTTCTTAAATGTCTGATAGAAATCACCAACAAAATCATCTGGGTCTGAGTGCTTATTTGTGAGGAATTTTTTAATAAAGTCAAATTAAATAGAGAGTATTCTTTTGATTTTATCTTTCATCTTGTGATCTTGTGTGCTCATTTAAGTGTGAAATTTCATTTACATTGTCAAATTGGTTGACATAAAGGTATTCATAATGCCTTATTTTTTGTGTAAGATCCCTAGTGATAACCTCTGCTTTATCTGTGATATTGGTAATTTTTTTCTTCCCTTTTCTGTCAATTTTGCTAGATTTCATTATTTTTTTTCTAAACATTGGCTTTTGTTTCCTACAATTTACTTTTTTCAATTTCATTGATTGATACACTTTTATTATTACTTTCTTGAATTTTAAGGTAGAAATACTTTATCTTTCAGCTTAATAAATTGGTCTCTTAAGCCATCAATTTTAGACTGACTCCATTTCTTTCCTAATGGAAGCATTTAAAGGTATAAATTTCATCTAAGCATTTCTCTCACTGGATCCTACTGATTCTGACATCTTGTATCATCATTCAGTTAGAAATATTTCTCAGTTTCTCTTTTGAATTCTACTTTGATTCAATTATTATTTAGAAGTGTGTTTATCTTGAAGTTGTTTCATATATTGCTCCATAAGTATCAATTAGGTCAAAGTAGCTAGTAATGTTTTTCAGATATTCTATATCTTAATATTTTCTTGTTCTATAAGCTGCTACATAGATTTTTTTTAAAGTACAAGAATGTGACCAAAACAAACGAACAACAACAAAAAACACTTATTCCCCTGAATTGAGAGATTACTGACACTGAAAAACCTTTGTAATTTTTAAAACCAAGAACATCGTCCTACCTAATTACATTAAAACCATCAAGTTCAGATATTAATATTGATAAATGCCATCTAATTCACAGCCTTCAGTCCTGTATTTCCAGAAGTCAAATAAGAGAGAATATATATTTGCCTTATTTACCTAGTATAATGTTACATTTTATTTTAACAGGAAAAATAGTTCAATTTACACCATACATTGCATTTGGTTGTCATAGCTCTTAAGTCTTCTTCAATGTGGAACTTTTTTTTTTTCCTTTCTGGACTTCCTGAACTTTTCTTTTCTGGACTTTCATAACTTGCATTTTTGAAGTGCTCTTATGTAAAACATCATTCATTTTTTTCTGGTATTTCCTCATAATTATGCATACTTGATTTTTGGCAGTAATAAAGCTCTTTTACAGAAATAAGGCTTTGTTTTCTCACTGCTTCTAATTAGATTGTATCTTATTTTTTGTTCAGTTATTGCAATGTTAATTCCTTTACTTTGTAATATTTTGTGTGGTGGTCCTTCAAGAACATGTGAATACCTTGTTTCTCCTCCAACTCTCACCCACTATTTTGAGCATCCATTTGCATTCATTGGCTAAATTAGTTGTTTTTGCTTTTGCTTTAGAGAGAGGTGTGGGGGAGGGGCATAGGGAGAGAGAAAGAGAATCCTCAGCAGGCTCCCATGGAACCCAAGGCAGGGCTGGATCTCACTACCTCAAGATAATGCCCTGTTCCAAAATAAAATTTCGGATGGTTAACTGACTGAGCCACCCAGGCACCCCAAATTAGTTTCTACTATACTATTTGCCATATGGTAATATTCTAATTTATTGTTTCTTCTATGATCACCAGTTTCAGGATGTCAAGAACTATGAAGGTACAGAGTGTGTTCCATACTTTGAACTAAAAAATTAATCTGTCACAATTTTGTAAAAACTGGCAGAAGACCTGAAACTCTGAGGATAAAGACAAAGGAGATTACTCATGGCAACAACATTAAGAAAACTATCAGGATTGGTGCTGGTTCCTCAAAAAACAAATCCCACAAGGCACTAGTAAGAAGGTCAGACAACACCTGCATACACAATAGGTTGTTTTATAGGAGAGGTACTTCAAGCACAGGGAACCATGATCTTTTCTAATGAGTAGCTAGTCTGCCTGATCTTTGCTTGAAGGGAAAGGATATCTTTATTATTTTGGATGACTAACAAATCTGCTTTTTGCTCCAGACAATGGTACTATCTCTATCTTTCAAATCATAGTCTGGAATAACGTCAGTCATTGCCTCTACTCATAAAATATTCATGCACATGAGAAACCCAGGGGAAATTGTCTCCCAATCCAGCATTGCTTACCCCCTTCAATTCATCATCTAACGTGCAACAACAGAGGTGTGAACTTTGAAAACAAAATATCCATGTGTATATACTTATCTTTGCCTCCTCCTCCAGCACAGTTTCAGATTAGTCCTAGTAAATCTCCTCTTCTCAATACTCTGCAAAAAGCCTATGATCTCTGGACCTGTATTCTCTGTGCTCTCACTCAATTTCAGAAACTGCTGAAAATCACAGACCTTCTTTTAGGAATCTGTTTTCTAGTTGGCTGTTTCTAAGGTTTAACAAAAAAAAAAAATGAAGAAAGCCCTCATATCATTCATCTTATTTTTAATTGATTTTATTAAAGAAAGGAGAGCAATTGAATTTTTCTCCAGCATCTTTAAAGTTTCTGTACTACCTTTACTCCTTTAATAACCTATCAGTTATTCTTTCTTTTGCTATTCATACACTAACCTTAATAAAGTAGTAAAAGCTATTGGTCGCCAACCTAAAATAAAATAAAATAAAATAAAATAAAATAAAATAAAATAAAATAAAATAAAATAAATAAATAATCAATCCACCTACTTCCCAAGGAAGACAGTTGTAGCTGTGCAGATGGTTATATGAGTAGAGACTTCACCTGTACAACTTTTGGTCATCCCCAATTTAAATTTAAAACATTTCTTTAGCTAGCACTTTTTTTTTTCCTTGTTGGGGAACGAATGTAAATGGAAAGATGGTTCATTCCACCCAATCTTGAAGATCAACAAAATGTTCCAGGAGGTACTGCAAGAACTTAGTTATCTGACTGAATGTATAAAGCAAAACTATTAAAAGTGATATATACTATGTCTTATGCGCCCAGAATCTCCTGAAATTTTCTGTTTCATCAGCTTAGCCCTAACCCTAATACTACAAGGAACCATTTTTTCCCGTTCAATTACATGAACCACCAGAGCAAGAAAATATTATGGTAAAAACTGAGAAGGCAGACATGTATATCTGGATGGATTTATAAAAGTACAACTTTGCTTATTCATTTGATAATTCTCTATGTATGAGCTTTCTACTGAGTCCCAGATCAGGAACCTGAGAGAGTTGAAAATTTTACACAAATATTCTGAAACTGCAAATGTGTTTAATTCAGGGATTATATTTTTAAATATGTTATCAATTGTATCACTTTACCTCATTAGATAACTAATGTTCAATTAACTGAACTAACAAGTCTCCTTTTATCTTTGACTTTTTAAAGCAAATGTAGAAGTCCATTTTGTGAATGTGACACAAACCAACCTCATAGTCATGTTCTGCTTGCTCAACTTGTCTATTTTTAGATGGATATACATATACTCAGTTGCACAAATGACACTAGGTTGTATGCTTAGATCACGATAAATGGAAAAGAATTTTCTTGGTCAATTTATTTCATAAACTTACTAGACTTTTATAAAAGATATGCCAAAGATATACTGATGGAAAAAGGCAGTCTCTGTTTTATTACTATATCATTATGCCACATGCAAAAATATACGTATTTTCATGATATCTTCTTTAAAAAATCCAACTAAAATTTTTCTCAAATTTTAATTGATCTATATAGAAACTAAAAGTAATACGTGCATTTATCAGTTTAAGTTAATTACAAAAAATTAGGTATCAAAGAAAAAAGACATCAATAGAACAAAGAGAAAGGAAAGCTAATAAAGACTGAAACAATATTTTTGTATATTGCATTCTTTTTTTGATTATTGTTGGAAAAACATAATACTCAACTGTTAATATCTGATGCAATATTTACAATCAGTTTTTGAGGTTTTCAGGAATTGGAAAATATCAGAAGTTTTCCAAGGGAAAAAAAGTTGCAAACAAGAACACATATTACACTTATTGGCTTCCTACTAATTTTCATGAAATAGATACTCGTCAGATGTCAAATACTCAAGAACAATAGCAATTATTAAACAAATGATTATAAAATGTGTTCTGAGAATGTTTTAAAATATCTAACACCAGGGAATAATTTATCCAGCAACTCTTAGAAATCTTGGCTTGATATAAGGATCAGTCTCATGATCTCAAGAGTCTAAGATTCTCCCTCTTCAAATCAAAAAAGGAGAAAGAAGGGAAGAAAGAAAGGAAGCATTACAATGAGCCACGTTCTTTCAGGAGTGTGTAAAGTTTCAGTCTTAACCAATGCTAAATCAAGTTTCAGCCAACTTAAAATATGATCAGAAATGATAATGGGTTTATTGAGAATGAAGAGCAAATGTCTATTGTTGATGACTCCTTCTCATTTCTACTGAATTGATCATTTGCTCCTTTCAGTAGAGGAGCTGTTGTATGAAATATTCAGAAGAGCTGATATGTGAAACATTCCTAAATATATAATTTCACAATCACCTCATTATTTTCTTAGAGTGTCTTAAAGACATAAAATGAATACCAGGAAAGCAATGTTATGAAGAACACAAATGGATAGCATCAAAGAAAAGGAAAACAGTGAAAATAGTTCCAAGCTGAAAAGTCCTTTTTGATCTGTATAATTAAGATGGGGACAGTCTTGAAAAAGACTCAACTCACATTATCCTGGAATTAACAGTATACTGATATCCTATGAACTGTTTCCATATACCGAAAACTCATGCAATCTCAGTACAATTTATCTCTAAGGAGTTGTCTCCCACACAATACCCAATATAGGAGATACATTATATAGCCACAGTTTTGCCACATTGTCTATAAGGACTAAGGTAATGTATTTAAAGTGTATACTACAGTAACTAGTATATAATTATGATGATACTAACGATTTCTAATACCTTTGTAGTGCTTACATTATGCCAGACACCATCAGGGATAAAGGTATACTCATTTAAATCCACTGAGCAAAACCGTATAATACTATTGTTATCATTTGCTCTATTACAGATGAGGTAATTGAGAGTCACAACATTAAGCAGCTTGCCCAAAATTACAAATCACAGAGATATTCCAGAGTAGCACTGGGATTCAAAGGTATTTAACCAAAAGCCAAAGCCCATAAAATAGAAAGTAATGTAAAAATAAAATGTGATGCCAAACAAAATCATTCTTGCCACTGTCCTTCCAGAAGATGTAGTATACACTATGGCTCTTGCTCACAACCATTACCATCACCATGTGTATGCATGGGAGTGGGAAACAGGATTTAATTCCTTCTTGTATTCAGACTACTAGGAAATATACAAGCAGCTACATACTAATTCAGCTTCTTGCCTTTTAAAATAGCAATAAAATGGAATATTTAACTTAAATCTGTGTGTTTCTATAGCATTTAATTTTTATAAATAATCAAGAATAAATGCCCAGGCATTTAGAACTCAGCATTTCAGGAAGTTATTCTTTCTTCCATTTTGCTCATAGACTTATGAATATTCTCATCTCTCAGCTTGCTATTTTATAGTTTGATCTTTATAACTGCTTTAGACTTAGTTAACATTAATCATTTGCATGGTAACTTACTTTAAAAATGCGAGTTCTTGAAATGATTTTAGATTTTGTTTACCAATGTGCTTACTAGAGTCTATATATATGTATGTATATAATTCTGTTGAAGTCTAAAAATATAAGGATGTAAATATAGATGTTTCAATGTTTACATCAAGTAAAATTACTGAAAAAATAATTGCATTCATCTTAATATAAACTTTAACTGGGGATTTTTTTTCTTTCAATTTTTGTACAAATAATAAAATAGCTAAATGTTCATGATAACTGTAGTAACTGGTTGAAAGTATTGTTCAAGAAATTCATTCAGTAAGCATTATTTAGTAAATATATTTCTGTTACTTCTTACATCAGAACACACTACTAGAGTTGCCCCATTTGTGCAACAAATCTAAAATGACTAAATCTGACATTTTAATGGGATTTGGAAAATTTTTGTAGTAGGACTTTATTTCGACATGTATCAGAAATTAAAGGAACTTTTGGGGCGCCTGGGTGGCACAGCGGTTAAGCGTCTGCCTTCGGCTCAGGGCGTGATCCCGGCGTTATGGGATCGAGCCCCACATCAGGCTCCTCTGCTATGAGCCTGCTTCTTCCTCTCCCACTCCCCCTGCTTGTGTTCCCTCTCTAGCTGGCTGTCTCTATCCTGTCGAATAAATAAATAAAATCTTTAAAAAAAATAAATTAAAAGAACTTCTAATATAAAAGTATGTTTCAACTACATAGGCAAAAAATTATTTCCAAATGGTTCAGTGATTCCCTGAAAGTACTGTTCTTTATCTAAAAAATTTGCATATAGCACTTAAGATAAAAGCACCTTGCATTAATAAATGTTAGAATATTTTCTAGTAATGTGTTTCATGGAAAATTAGTTTCTCCAGTGACATGTTCCAAGAGGAAACCATTTTATATTCAACTTTTCGGAATATTGACTATTTGCCACTTTGGAATTGACAATGCATAAAACATAATACATCATCCTAAAATACCACACATCCCTCAAAAATCTATTTTTAAACTAGAAATTCTCAAGTTTGACATTTAAAAATTTGTTTCATGATAATATGGAAGAAAATTTGCAAGACGGGAATTCACTAAGTAATTTGCTCTCAAATTTAAAAATGTAACATCATTAGAATAAATTCCAGGAACTGTTCTAGCAGTTAACAGAATGCAGGAACAAGTGATCTTAATGATTCAAAAAGAAATGAAGTCTATTTGTTAGATCTTATTTAGAGAGTTCTTGAATTTATGCCTATGAAATCTACATTATTGAAGACAATTATCATTAGCTCAAAGTACATCCTTTAATTCAATATACATCTGCTCAGAACCTACTTTGGAAACATATATTGCTAAGTGTAACTGTTAATTGAATGACTAAATGAGTGAATAAATGAGTGATCGTAGTCTTAAGAGGTTTAAAACCTGTGGGGAAAACAAATATTTAAAACCAACTACTACTGCCAGGAGGACTCACATATTTGAGTGATAGAGTAATACATTTTATATAGTAAACCAATGTGTGTGTATGTGTTTTAAGTGTAATTCCTAATTAGCTTGCCAATCATATAAACAATATGCCTAACCTATTGAGCTTAGTATACAAGTGTTCGTCACACAAAAAGATCTTTTTAATCCAGAATCTTAAGCAGCATTCTATTGGACAATTTGACCATTCTGACCCAATGGAGAATGAGATGTGGAGGATAAAAGAATGTAGGAGAGGGGCGCCTGGGTGGCTGAGTTGATTGAGTGTCTAACTCTTAATTTCAGCTCAGGTCATGATCTCAGAGTCTTGCGATCAAGCCCTTTGAGGAGTTAGTGCTCAGTGTGGCGTCTGCTTGTCCCTCTCCTACCCCTCTGCTATCTAAAATAAATAGTCTTTTTAAAAAAGTGCAGGAAGAAAAATCCCAGAAAATGTCCCTGTTTCATTCCCTCCCTTGTTAGATAATACAAGTCCTCCCAAATATCCACATGCTAAATGCTGAGATTGGACAGGATGATCAGAAGAAGGAAAGCAGAGTAAGGTCTGAATATTTACCCCAAAGAATGGATCATTCAAAAATATAACAAGATTAAGATACAATTAATTAGAAAGTAGCCTTCTTCATAACATACATCATGCAGTAGAGATTCACGACAAAGTTATAGAAATTGAGAAGCATACATGTAATTGAGAAGCATAGCATACACTTCTATGATACACATTTTTTAAATTAATAGATGATTTTTAGAGAAGTTTTAGGTTTACAGAAAAAATAAACAAGAAGTACAGATAGTTCCCATATTGCCCCTCACTACCACCCCCAAACAAAATAGTTTCTCCTTATTAACATCTGGCATTAGTATGGTACATTAGTTACAGCTGATAAACCAAAGCCATTACATTATTAACTAAATCTACTTTGCATCAGAGTTCACTCTTTGTTGTATATTCTGCGTTTTAGCAAATGTATCCACTATTATAGTATCATATGAATAGTTTCACTGCTTTAAAAATGCCCTGTTTTCTGCCAATTCAGCCCTCCATCTATCTCCCCAGTCCCTGGTGATCACTGATCCTAGGTCTCCCTGGTTTTCCTTTTTTCAGACTGTCCTTTAGTTTGAATCCTACAGTATGCAGACTTTTTGTATTGGCTTCTTTTACTTAGCAATAGGCATTTGTTTCATGTCTTTTTCAAATCTTGATAGCTCATTTATTTTATTACTGAATAATACCTCACTATATGAAATGTCAGTTTGTTTCCTTGTACCTGTTGAAGAATGCCTTTATGGTTTCCAAGTTGGGATAATCATGAAAAAGCTGCTATAAGCATCTTGCGTGGAGATTTTTGTGTGAAAAGTTTTCAACTCATTTGGGAGTACAACTGCTGGATCATATGGTTAAATTATGTTTATTTTCATAAGGAATTGCCAAACTATCTTCCCAATTGGCTGCACAATTTTCTAGTCCCACCAGCAATGAATGGGAGTTCCTGTTGCTCCACATTTTTCTTAGCATTTGGTGTTGTCTTTTCAATATTAGCATTCTCATAATTATGTACTGGTATTTCATGTTTGTTTTAACTTGCAATTCCTTGATGATATATGATATTAAGCATCTTTTCATTTCTTTAGTTCCCATCTGAATACTTTCTTTGATGAGGTCCAGATCTATTTTTAAAATTCAGTTATAAACTGAGTGTTTGTGTCCTTTTAAAATGTATGCATTGAAACTTTTTTTTTCTAAGATTTTGAGAGAGAGAGAGAGAGAGAGAGAGCAACCAAGCATGAGAGCACAAGCAGGGGGAGCAGCAGAGGGAGCTGGGAGCCTGATGTGGGACTCAGTCTCAGGACCCTGGGATCATGATCCGAGCTGAAGGCAGACACTTAACTGACCGAACCACCCAGACAACAGCCCCCCTTTTTAAAAAGATTTTATTTGACAGAAAGGGAGTGTTAAAACCCTTTTCTTTTTGGGAGGCCTTTTATATTCGAGCTTATCCTTCATTTATTTTTCACAACTACAGTTGCATATTAAAACAAAAAAATAGCAAGTAGTGAGCATATTATGACTATAGTCCTATACTCAGCACTCCATATAAAATGCCAACAGTGTTATTCACTAGCCCCATTAAGAGGTCTGATAATTAACAGCACCCCTAGGACGATGTTTATTATCCTCGCATGCTTCTCCATTGCAATGTCACAGTCTTTCCTGATTTGAATCAAGATGATGGTGTTAGAAAGTGGGACCTTGGGCAAGTTTTTAGAATTTGATCATGTTTTACTGGTGGAGTCCTGATGAATAAAATTAGTTCCCTTAGAAGAGTCACGAGGAGAGCTTGTTTCCTCTGTTCTTCTCTCCTCTACCTGAGGACACACAGAGAATCTACCATCTGGAATTTGGAGGAGGCCTCTTGCCAGAACCCCACCCTTCAGGCACACTGATCTCAGACTTCCACCCTCCAGAAATGAGAGAAATACATTTCTGTACTTTACAAGACATCTAGCTTACGGTATTTTGTTATAGCCATCTGAGCTCACAAAGGATTTTTTTTTTCTTCTTGAATTTTAAAAACTCTTCATATATTCTAGATAGAAGTCCTTTATCAGATATGTGTTTTGGAAACTTTTTCTCCCAGTGTCTTTTCTTTTTATTTTCTTCACAGGTCTTTTGCAAGATGGAAGTTTTTACTTTTAATAAAGTCCATGTTTTTATTCTTTCATGGACTGTGCTGGACTTTTAAGTGATACAAGCAAAATTTGGGGGGAGAACAGAGGTAGAAACAATTTGAACTGATGTTTGACCAAATAACTTTTCAAAAAAATATGTGCCATTAACATACAGATTTGAGCATTTAGATAGTATATTTAAAAGGAAACAAAGACATAAAAACCAGAATCCTGAAAATTTGCTTTATGTTTTATTATGATATTACTGGCAGATTAAAAGCCCAGAAACATAGTAAGAAAGGGGAGGGTTATAAAAGACTTTTAATGCTAAAACTGTTTTATGGAGTATTGTGTGTCAGGTGCAAGCCAAGAATTTTATGTGTTATTTCAATTAATTTTAACAAATATGTAGGAATTCCATATTCATATGAGTAATCTGAGATTTAGTCATGTTGTATAAACCAGTAAAGTAAATTAAACTTGCTTCTGTGAATACATGGTCCAGTCTGTGAATATAGTCACAACCTTGCCATTCAGGTAAAATTATTTGGGCAGAATTCTATAAGTAATGTGGAAGTACTAATTATTTTTAAGCAGGGATAAGGGTGATAGTCTTTTTTTATAATTAGAAAAAAATAGTTCTTTGACTAAGGAGAATGAATTTGAAAAATAAATTATGAAGACCAGGTGGCTATTTTTGACATGACTTAAGTGAGAGATGAGGTACTCAACTGGGACCACTGTTCAAGAAATCAAAGATATGAAAACATCTTAGTGGTATGATGGATTTTTGAGGATGAGAGCATCAAATTTTAGTTATATAATGTTTTCCAATCCAGTTCCTTTCTCCATCCCAAGTTTACTAATCTCAAAGGGTCAGTGAAAGAGGACTATAGGGCCTACACCTCCCAGATACAGGTCCATTTGGAAGTTTTATGGGACATTTCAGCTATTTTGGCATGAAGTTTCTTCTTTGATTTAGCTCAAATGGGCTAAATGTTGGAATGTGAGCTATTTTAACTTTGTTTTTAACTTGCTTGGTAATTATTTCTAAAAAGTTCTGGGTTTCAAAGTGAGGCATTATTAAGGTAGAAGCAAAAAATCTAGCATGGTAAATGCAATTATTGGTGTTGTTGCCAGTGGGTCTATATTTAGTAGCTGGGATGACTGTGATACGTTGGAACTATGAAAAGGACGGCCAGGTTTTCTGGGAAATATAAGAAGTTAGGATTTCTAAAGTTTATGATTGAAACATTAATAATACACATCCTGAAAAATTATGACAATTAGTTGTCAATTTAGGCTTTTGGCTGGAAAGACATTAGACTTAGGAATGTAGAATAGAGATTTAAATCATTATCACTTAAAATAAAAGTGCATAACATAGTCTAGAGTAGGAATTTGAAATAAAAAGTTTTCTGAAGTTAGAAACACATTGAATGCTTATATTTACAGAAAATATGGAAATTATAACTTCTTAGGAATCAAGGAGAAAGATCAAAATGTTTGCTGATCTAACCAAATACTTCATATAACTTATGTTGTCAAAGAAGGGATAGATGTTTAATCAGAATAATTTGAAGATGTGGTGATGTTTCACATGAATAATTTTAGTAAAAATGCTACATTGTGGGCTACATTGCAGGAAAATATTGTGAGTCATGAGAGCCATTAGAAAATGAGTATTAGATATCATTTCATCTTCACAGAAACACATCCACTAGTTCTAGTTTGAAAATAAAATACTGAGATCTCCAGTATTCCAATGCCAAATTATTGCCAAGAAATGACAAGCTTTTTAGAAGTGAATACGTACAGAGGACAGATTGTTTTAAACTAAATGGCATTACATAATGTTCTAACTCATCCCTGGTTTTGTATGCATGTGAGCAAGACACCACATTTTATTCAAGAATTACTCCAGTTTGGCAGAGATTACTGCTATTTTTTCATCCCTTAAATGTGATATGAGGGGAGCCTGGGTGGCTCAGTCGTTAAGCATCTGCCTTTGGTCCAGAACGTGATCCCAGGTTGCTGGGATCGAGCCCCACATCGGGCTCCCTGCTCCACTGGGAGCCTGCTTCTTCCTCTCCCACTCCCCCTGCTTGTGTTCCCTCTTTCTCTGGCTGTGTCTTTCTCTGTCAAATAAATAAATAAAATCTTTTTAAAAACGTGATATGAAATCTGTACAAATATTAGTATGGGATTTTTTTTCTGATGGCTTAAAGGTCACTACAGAATATAAGTGTATGGCAAAAGAGAAATGCATCATTATGATAATTGTGAGGAATTATGGGTAACTGACTCGTTCGTAGGCGTTAGTGAAGTTAGTGCCCTTGCCTAAGGCATGCAAGAGAAAGTGAGAACACTCAAGGACTCTTGACCAAGGACTATTTTTAGTCATACAATTAAATGCATTACTTTTATTTCATTTTGCTTCTTCTACTAAATAATATATTAGTATGTTTGTTGTTTTAAAAAGAACTACCTTTCAAAAAATTCTTATATTTTTTATTAAACTGCCAGTTAGAGAAATTTTTAAGAATATTTTCTAAATTGTACACCTGAAACTAATATTTCACTGTATGTTAACTGGAATTTAAATAAAAAGTTAAAAAGAAAAAAAGCACTTAAAGCCCCCATCTCCCCCCAAAAAATATTTTCCACTGACCTTTTCTGTGCCTTAATATTTACCACTGTCTTCCAGTAATTTACTTTAAAACAGACTATAGAATATACTAATATTTCAGGTTATTAATTTTTTTAGAAAAAGAAAAAAAGCACATCTTAATACCTGTTCAGTTATGCTTCTATCCTATGAAAATTTTTGGCATAATTTATTTTACATAGCTGGCCATTTATATACCATTTCCTTTTTTTTTTTTTTTTAAGATTTTATTTATTTATTCGACAGAGAGAGACAGGCAGCGAGAGAGGGAACACAAGCATGGGGAGTGGGAGAGGAAGAAGCAGGCTCATAGCGGAGGAGCCTGATGTGGGGCTCCATCCCATAACATGGGGATCACGCCCTGAGCCGAAGGCAGACGCTTAACCGCTGTGCCATCCAGGTGCCCCTATATACCATTTCCTAAGTACAGTTTTTCCTATTTCTCTTGGGGACACTTTATTACAAATGATGAAATGGTTCTTATAAGACTATCAAGATATACATGCTAGGTAAAAATAATTAAAGCATGGTTTTACCATTTTTCACATTAAGGCTATATAACAGCCTTTTGAAATAACAATTATCTCTACTTTGGGAATGATAAATTGCTTTTAAATATGTTGGTTCATCTAATAATTCCTTTCCTGAAAAGTGATCCCCACCTTTTCAAACATAAAATTGATAAAAGATCAATAAAATAATTAATGATACATCTAGGGACTGTCCTCTTTGATGGTGGCATTTACCTTCATAAGCAGATGATATCAGTATTATAATAATTTCTTAAGGTTTTCTGTGATTGTCAAATTACAAAGGATAAAATAAAGAAAAGAAGCCAGACATGAGCATCTGTACTTCAGGAAAATAAACATAAAAGTCACATCAATTTTCAGGTCTCAGGTACGTTTTTACCTCAAATGTATAATGAACCAAAGATTAATTTAATCCCGGATGATATATCAGAGCAGATAAATATTTTGAATATTAATTTCTCGCCTTCCTAATTCTGTTAGAGTAGCAGAGTCAGTGGAGTGCAGATACAAACTCTCATAAGCCTTAAGAATACAGTGATGAAAGATTAGTTTTTCTCTCCACATTTCTCAATACGATGTAACATCTACAGGAAAGGTGATATTCTGAGATGTCCGCATTGCATTTTTACAAACAGTGAGAGAATAATAGTGAAACATTACTTTCTGTAAACAATAGAAAACTTTAGTTTCAACAGTTTTTAAAAGGCTAAAAATTCATACTTTGGGTAAAAAATAAGAATATAAGTTCACTATGGTCTAGAAACAGTGATAGGTAGCTGTTGAGGTTCTGATGCTCCAAAGCATAAAACAAAATGTCAAGACTTAGATAAAACTTTTAAAGTATCTAGTGATGAAATGTGAGTTTTCAAATAAAAAGTTATGTAGAATACATATTTTTAAGTGGCATCAATAAAGGATGGGAGTAAACAAAGTTCATAGATAAGAAAGTTTATTATTCATAAATTAATCAATAAATGTATGTAAATTCAATAAAAATCAGAGTTTTTGTTGCTGAATTATAGAAGTCTAAAATTCATATGGAAGACTAAGTAAATGTCAGAGAATAAGTTAAGTCAAGGTGTGTAGATTCCTTATCAGCAATCATCCAGAATATAAACAAGGGATAAATAAACTAATTACTAATTAGATAAGAATAGAGAAATAGAATATATCAGGATACCGGCCCCAAATACAAATTCATCTATTCATAGATACTTGGTTGGTGATAAGCTCATTTTAGAAGCAGAGGAAGAGAGATTTCCATACCAAATAGGTTGTAGAAAGTCACAGAAGAAAATAATTTCCACTGTAACAATAAACAAAAGTTAAACAATCTATAAAAGCATAATTCATTATGGAGCCCAACAGAGAGTTGAGATTGTACAACTGGTTGTACTAAATTCCAGCTGGTGAAACCTTCCTGTGATAAATATGGGATACAACAACTGCCTCTCGTTCTCTCTCTCTCTTTTTTAAGATTTTATTTATTTATCTGAGAGAGAGAGAGAACAAACAGGAGGAGGGTCAGGCGGAGAGGAAGATAGAATCTCAAGCCAACTCCACACTGAGCACAGAGCCTGATGTGAGGCTTGATCCTGCAACCCAGAGATCATGACCTGAGCAAAACCGAGTTGGATGCTTAACCAACTGAGCCACCCAGATGCCCCTCACTGCTTCTCTTTTGATAGAACATAGGAGGAAGAGGTAGTGACTGAAAAACTGGGTAAGAAGAAATCACCTGAAATCCTGAATATTTCTTAAAAGCTAAGTGCTTATTAGCATGACATCTTAGAATAACTGGAATCTTTAAAACACAAGGAGAGTCCACATTCATCCACAGCTGTTATCCACAGACCTTACTGGGTGCTGAATAAGAAGACTGAGAACAGACAGGAGACTTAAGAGACTTGCTTCAGAAAAAGAACAAACCACTAGCCAGATCCTTGTCAAATGCAAAGCAAAAATCTTAAGCTACCCATGGAGATACAGAAAACACTATTGTCCCTTACCCCCCTCCTGACATAAGCAATGATTCACTGCCCCTTGAGGAGGGTTAACCATCTCCCAAAGTCAAGGGAATCCTCTCCTGCCCCTGGTTCCAGGCAAAAGTGAATGCCACTCTGGGAAAGGTCCAGTAAAATGTGTCTGTTTCTCAGAGTGGCAGAAACACCGCTCATGCTGATACCACTGATACCAACTAGAGATCTGCTAATACTGGAGAGAGAAAGAAAACTATCCCACCCAAGATCAACCACTGATAAAAGGGCTAAGTTTCCTTGCTATGTGAAAGAGAGGCCAGGACACAGAGAAAGCCCCAGGGCTGAGGCTCAGGCACAGGGGGTCTACTTAAGATAGGAGACAAATAGGAGAGCAGAGAACCCATCTCTGACCACATTTCAAGCCTAACATACAATAAACAGCAATCTATCACTAGAAGAAAGGTAAAAATAAAACCAAAAGGAAAGGACTCTTCAGTATAGTTATGCAGGGCTTGCATTTATTGGAGCAGTAACCCTGAGAAAAAATCTCTGGGAAATCCAGGACCTTCAATGAAGTCAACATTAAACAGCCTACTACTAAGAGTTAAAATCTCTGGTAAATTTGAGATAACTATAGATACAACAAAACCTCAAACACAGCTCAAGTAGTGCTTAAATTGACTGCAATATAACATAATAGCCTGAACAAAGAAGAGGTATGCCCATTTATGTAAATACTATTTACTCTAGTCTGTAATTTCTACACACATTGCTCTGCATTCAAAAATATTTAGAGATGGGGCACTTGGGTAGTTCAGTTGGTTAAACATCTGCTTTTGGCTCAAGTCTTGATCCAGGGGTCTGGAATTGAGCCCCACATCAGGCTCCTTGCTCAGCGGGGAGCCTGCTTCTCCCTCTTCCTCTGACCCCAATTCATGCTCTCTCACTCTCTATCTCAAATAAAATCTTTAAAAAATTAGTTAGAAATAGCCTCCCCCCCAAAAGAAAAGCAAGAAAGGTGATTCATTGCCAAGGATAAATCTATCAACAAAGCCACAATCAGAAGTTGCCCAGATACTGATGCTATCAGATAACTACTTTAAAACATATACAATAAAATACTGTAATAAATCTAGTGGAAAAAGTAGGCAATACATATAAATATATGGACTTTAGGGAGCTATAGAACATTAAAAAGGGTAAAATGAAAATGATAGAAACCCAAACCAGATTATAAATAAAAAAGTAACGGAACTTGCAGATTGGTAAATATAAATTATTATAATTGAAAGCAAAAAAAAAAAAAAAATTAAAAACCAGCTAAACAAACATAGCATCTAAGAGCTAAAGTTCAAACTACATATGATAATGATCATTCAAATATATATATATTTTTTAATTATATATATATTTTTTAATTATATATATATATTTTAATTATATATATATTTTTTAATTATATATATAAATATATGTAAATATATATAAATATATATAAATATATATATATAAATATATATATATATATGTCTCAAGGGAGAAGAGAAAGAAAATCAGGAAATATTAGAAGACATAATGACCAAGATTTGTCCAAAATTAAGGAAAGATTACAAACCACAAATTCAAGAACCTCAGCTATCCATAAGGAAAATAAAAACAGACATAAAAACTCAACACTCAGACAAAACTGCAATCACAGGATAAAACAAAACAAAACATTGGATACCTAAAAAAGATACAAATGCTAATAGACTTATCAGAAATATTCAAGCCAGGGGCACCTGGGACCTGGGTGATTCAGTTAGGTAAGCATCTAACAATTGATCTCAGCTCAGATCTTTATCTCAGGGTTGTGAGTTCAAGCCCTGCATTGAGCTTTGTGCTTGGTGTGGAGTGGACTTGAAAAAGAAAGAAAAAAGAGAAGAAAGAAGAAGAAAGAAGATAAAAAGAAAAAGGAAAAGAAACAGAAAAACAGAAAAAGAAAAAAAGAAAAGAGAGAAAGAAAGAAAGAAAGAAAGAAAGAAAGAAAAAGAAAGAAAAGAAAGAAAGAAAAGAAAGAAAGAAGCTATCCCTATCAAAATACCAATGACATTTTTCAAAGAACTTGGAACAAACAGCCCTTAAATTTGTGTGGAAGCAGAAAAGGCCCCAAATCACCAAGGAATTGTTGAAAAGGAAAAACAAAGCTGGGGGCATTATGTTGCTGGATTTCAAACTGTACTGCAAAGCTGTGATCACAAAGACAGCATGGTACTGGCACAAAAACAGACACATAGACCAATGGAACAGAATAGAGAACCCAGAAATGGACCCTCAGCTCTTTGGGCAACTAATCTTTGATAAAACAGGAAAAAACCTGCAGTGGAAAAAAGACAGTCTCTTCAATAAATGGTGCTGGGAAAATTGGACAGCTACTTGCAAAAGAATGAAACTTGACCACTCTCTCACAACATACACAAAGATAAACTCCAAATGGATGAAAGACCTCAATGTGAGACAGGAATCCATCAAAATTCTAGAGGAGAACATAGGCAGCAACCTCTAGGACATCGGCCAAAGCAACTTTTTTCATGACACATCTCCAAAGGCAAGAGAAACAAAAGATAAAATGAACCTGTGGGACTTCATCAAGATAAAAAGTTTCTGCACAGCCAAGCAGTCAAAAAAACTAAGAGGCAGCCCACGGAATGGGAATAGATATTTGCAAATGACACTACAGATAAAAGACTGGTATCCAAGATCTACAAAGAACTTCTCAAACTCAATACACAAGAAACAAATAAACAAATCATAAAATGGGCAGAAGATATGAATAGACACTTTTCCAATGAAGACATACAAATGTCTAACAGACACATGAAAAAATGTTTGAAATCATTAGCCATCAGGGAAATTCAAATCAAAACCACACTACGATACCACCTTACGCCAGTTAGAATGGCAAAAATGGACAAGGCAGAAAACAACAAACGTTGGAGAGAATGTGGAGAAAGGGGATCCCTCCTACATTGTTGGTGGGAATGCAAGTTGGTACAGACACTCTGGAAAACAGTGTGGAGGTCCCTTAAAAAGTTAAAAATTGAGCTACCCTATGATCCAGCCATTGCACTACTGGGTATTTACCCCAAAGATACAGATGTAGTGAAAAGAAGGGCCATATGCACCCCAATGTTAATAGCAGCATTGTCCTCAATAGCTAAACTGTGGAAGGATCCAAGATGCCCCTCAACAGATGACTGGGTTAAGAAGATGTGGTCCATATATACAATGGAATATTACTCAGCCATCAAAAATAATGATTTCACAACATTTGCAGCAACATGGACGGGACTGGAGGAGATAATGCTAAGCGAAATAAGTCAAGCAGAGAAAAACAATTATCATATGGTTTCACTCATTTATGGAACATAAGAAGTAGGAAGATGATAGGAGAAGAAAGGGGGGATAAAAAGAAGGGGGAATGAACCATGAGAGACTGTGGACTCTGGGAAACAAACTGAGGGCTTCAGAGGGGAGGGGGGTGGGGGAATGGGATAGGCCAGTGATGGGTATTAAGGAGGGCACGTATTGCATGGTGCACTGGGTGTTATATGCAAGTAATGAATCATGAATCATGAACTTTACATCAAAATCTAGGGATGTACTGTATGGTGACTAACATAATAAAAAATTATTATAAAAAAATGATAATTGTGGTTCTGCCTTCTTGTGTGTTAAAATGGAGCTGAAATATTCAACCCAGAGTCTTCATCTCAATAATTTTTCCAGGCATTTATCAAAATGGTGGGTTTCAGGTACTTTTTATATTAGAATGACTTGTATACATGTTTCTAAAGTCTTGAACTATATGTCTTTATGGTGTCCATTTGCTCCTAGATATTTTGCACAATCCCCTCTCTGGCCTCAAATGGTAGTCCACTGGGTCAGAAGAACAACTACTATGTTATTATAGAACTTAGTGACTATAACATGATTAAAATCAGTTCCCTAACTTCATAATGCTGAGACTGATATTTTAGCCACTTCATGCTTGCAATTCTTTGTTTATGCAATAAATATAAGTATAAATAAATATAAATGTATTTACTTGTCAATATTTTCAATCACCTATCATGACAGAACTATTGTTTTAGAAGTACTAGCCCTCATGGAGCTAATGAGCTCATATTCTAACAATGTTCTACTGGTAGGTACTAAATATTCATTGAATAAAAACAAAATTATCTTCCCACATTCTAGGAGCAGAAATCTAATTTTGGGGGCAAATACATCTGCTTTCTTTAAGGTTTAGATACACAAATACATTTTAATGTGAGAGAATATAAAAACATTCTAAATGTAATAACAAGATGATGGTAAAGGAGAGTCACTGAACAAAATGAAAAAAAAAAAAGGTTTTAATTAGACCCCAATTGTTTGCCTACTGTACTTAGAATCTATTAAAGATTTTTTCCTTATCTGCTTCAATTTTTGTACATAAGGCTATTATAGTGAGTTTAGAAATTGCTAAAAATTGATGCCTCAGCTCTCATTAAGATTGATACTTAGCCTTTACAACTTCACTTACTGAAAGTTAAATCTTCAAGATGAATCATGTATTTGACATTTATGATTTCAGAAATGTTAGCAGAAAATTGATATAATACTGATAATAATTATGACATTAAATCATACTTATATGCTTTCTTCATTCCAAATCTCTAAACATTTTATACAAATAGAAACTCTTTTTCAACTGGAACAAGGTAATAAATTTTCAAATTATATAATGCAAAGTATTAGCAAAAGAATACCTGTAAAATCTCTTAAAGTCAATTCACTAGAAGCAAATTTTTTATATGCTATCATTTGAACCTTCACAAAGTTGAACAAAATGGGACTTTGCCTTCATGATGTTCACAAAGCAATCCTGGGAGTTGGGTACTAATATGCTTTCTTTGCAGATTAAAAAAAATTGATAGAAGATTGTATCTTCCCTTAAAATTATATTGAATAAATGGCAGATCTTGGATTCAAATTCAGTTCTCACACACTTTCATTAGAACAATTCCTTCATAATCTTCAAATATCAGGCCATCACAAACTCTCCTAGTCTTGGAAGGATTTAAACATCTGCTGAGTCATTCTACATGAACAAAATAAACCTTCTGTTGTCCCCTTTCCCTATGAATTTTCCCCCCGATTCTTCTGCAAATTCTAATAACTAGAGTAAAGCCAGAGTATTAACACTATATATTGCTATTTTATCATAGCCCTATGCAGTAGATGGATTTCACATAATTCTCAAAAAATTATGTTATTAGAGATATAGCTATACAATTGTACAAATATTAAAGAATTCCTACATTATGGTTTTTCATGTTTTTCTACAAAATGAGCAATAATCAATATCAACTAAATTAAATATACAGATAACATTAAATTTTAATTTGTCTTAGAATGCTGACATTTTGACATAGCTAAGAGTCTTCAGAAACTATGTGGGTTTTTTTTTTTTTTTTAAGATTTTATTTATTTGAGAGAGAGAGAGAGCATGAGAGGGGAGCAGGGAGAGGGAGAAGCAGACTCCTCACTGAGCAGTCAGTCCAATGAGGTGCTCAATCCCAGGACCCTGGGATCATGACCTGAGATGAAGGCAGACACTTAACTGCCTGAGCCACCCAGGCACCCCAGAAACTATGTTTTAATGAAATGGCTGTCACCAAAGTTAATGATGGTGCACATCATACAGGATATTCTTAATTGTAGAAGTCTACTTAATTAACAATGAAAACATATATATTAAATTCTGTATCTTGATATGTGCAAGATATACTCCATATATTTTATATGCAGATATACATGTATATCTGTAATACATACTTACATCTCACCAACATACTACTTTTAGTCCAATCTATTTTGGGGGGAAGAGGAGGGTATGTGCATACATACATATGTGACTTTTTGTAGAGAAATGTATTTTCTCAAGGAAAATATTATTAAGCTGGATATAAGGAGTCCTACATCCAGTTTGTTTATTTTGCTACTAATTATCTATGCAACTACAGAAAACTTACTACGTCTCCTTAAGATTAGGTTTCTATGTAAGGATAATGAAAAAAAAATGAACTATATGATCTCCAATGGTATTTTACATTTTAATCTGTTTTGCCTATGTTATTGTGTTCCTTGTAATTATTTACATGAATTACATGTGTATATATAACTGCTATAATATACACATAAAGTAGGAAAAATAAAAGTGAATGCAATCCCTATCAAAATACCAATAGTAGTTTTCACAGAACTAGAACAAATAATCCTTAAAATTTTACAGAGCCCCAAAGGACTCTGAATAGACAAAACAATTTTGAGAAAGAGCCTGAGGTATTATAATTCCAGATTTCAAGATCTACTACAAAGCTATAAGAACAACAGCATGGTATTGACACAAAAAAAATGACACAAACTCACACTTACATGGCCAATTAATCTATGACAAATGAGGCAAGAACATACAATGGGGAAAAGACAGTCTCTTCAATAGCTGGGAAAACTGGACAGCTACATGCAAAATAATGAAACGACTATTTTGTAACACCATGCACAAAAATAAATTCAAAATGGATTACAGACCTAAATGTGAGAACTGAAACCATAAAACCCCTGGAAGAAAATCACTTGAACTTTGGCCTTAGCAACATTTTTCTAGATAAGTCTCCTTAGGCAAGGGAAACAAAAGCAAAAGTAAACTATTGGGACTACAGCAAAATAAAAAGTCTTTGCATAGGAAAGGAAAACATCAACAAAACAAAATGTAACCTACTGAATGTGAGAAGATATTTGCAAATGATGTATTTGATAAGAGGTTAATATCCAAAACATATCAAGAACTTATACAACCAAACACCAAAAAAACACCCACAACAGTCCAATTAAAAATGGGTAGAAGACCTGAATAGACGTATTTTCCAAAGAAGACACACAGCCAGCAGATACATGAAATGTTCAAAATCACTCATCAGGGAAATGCAAATCAGGACTACAATGAGTTTTCACCTCACAACTGTCAAAATGGCTAGAATCAAAGAAGAACAAGAAATAGTAAGTGTTGATGAGTATGGGGAGGAAAAGGAGCCCTCATGCACTGTTGATAGTAAGGTAAAGTGGTGCAACCACTGTCAAAAACAGTATGGAGAATCCCCAAAATATTAAAAATAGAAATATCGTATGACCCAGTGATTCCACTCCTGGGTCTATTTACTACTATTTACTACTACTATTTACTCAAAGAAAACAAAAACAGTAATTTGAAAAGACCTGTGAACCGCTATGTTTATGGGAACGTTATTTACAATAGTCAAGATATGGAAGCAACCCAAGTGTCCATCAATAGATAAATGGATAAAGAAGATGTGGCATACATACGCGCACAATAGAATATTATTTCGCTATAAAAAGAATAAGAGCTCGCCATTTGCAATTACGTGGATGGACCTAGAAGGCATAATGCTAAATGAAATAATTCAGTCAGAGAAAGATAAATATCATACGATTTCACTTGCATGTGGAACTAAAAACAAACAAAAAAAAAGAATGAATAAAAAACAAACAAAAAGTAGAAATAGACATTGAAATGCAGAGAACTAATGGCTGCCAGAGGAGAAGGGGGAAGGAGATGGGGAAATTTCACTAAGAGGAGTGAGTTACAGGCTTTCGGTTATAGAATGAAGTAGTCGTAGGAATGAAAGATAATGCATAGAAAATATAGTCAATGATATTACAATAATGTTATAAGGTAGCAGATGGTTAGCTATACCTGTGAGCACAGCATAACAGTTGTTGAATCAATGTGTTGTACCCTGAGACTAATGTAATGTATGTCACTATACTTCAATTATAAAGACTAAAAATTTTTTTAAAGTATAAACTTATCGAAATATTTGTCTATATTTAAAAATCTCAATATATATACATATTTATATCTATAATCACTTAATTATATATTGGGCATCTTTTCACATAAATATAATCATACAGTGAGATTTACCCTATATTTTACTTTATTCATTTAGCAATATATCTCAGATTATTTTATTTATAAAATATATAGAAATTATTTTTGCCAAATGAAAGGTATTTTATTCTACGGATACAGCCATGTTTTCCTTGTACTGGTTTTTATTTTATCTCTCTTTGAGATTAATAAGACTAAAAAATTTAATGGCACAATTTAAGCTGAAAACCTACCTAAACAATTAAAAATAACTATTTTAGTTCAATCAGGCTTCTCATATTTCATGTTGTTTTTGCCCAGTGTTTTAGTTCAATTTCATAATTAGTTCAACATTATAATATTTTTAGTACAATCAATGCTTGTTTAGATTTACATGTATATTTACCATTGATCTCAATAACTACTCTATGTCACTCCCTCTTCTGGTTTTTTGGTAAAAGTTTATCAGTGGTAAATTTCCTCAGTTTTTTCTCAAAATAAATTTATGCTCATTCTTCACTTACTTTGAACAGCGAACAGATTCTAGTTTAACAGGTTTCTCTTTGCATGCTGATTATGTATTGTATTATAGCTTTGTTCTATAATTGCTTCACAGAAATATGCTTTCAATTTAATCATTATTCTAGTTTTCTCATTTTTTAAGAACTCTTTTCTCTAGTGTTGTGTATATCTACTATAATGTATGTGTGAATTTACATTACTTTTTTTTTTAGTTTTGCTTTCTTAACATAAGAGTTTATGTGTTTTACAAATTTTGGAAAAATAAGTTGTCCTATTTCTTTGACTTTGCTTTCTTCTTTTTATATTTGTTCTTTCATTCTGGAACTATATCCAGATATATGTTGGACCTTACAATTTTCAACTAATTTTTCCTTACTTGTATGTTCATTTCCTTCCACATGCTCAGGCCCTCCCAAAAGCTTGATTAGAATAATTTTTATTCTACCTCTTAAAAAAATTTGGACAGATTTGGAAACTATATATTTCATACATCTCACTTCTGGTTATCCTTGACTTTTAAACAAGTGTATTAAAATATAAATTTCAATAATTTCCAGTTAGTATCTCTATTTCCTTATATTTTATAATAAAAAATTGTTTGATTTTTAGTTGTGTTTAATTATATTTCCTTCTGTTCCAAGTTGTTTTAATTACTGCCATAAATGGCAAAGCCATATTAGCAAAATTACTAGAGCTTGACTGTAACTTTTACTCCTTTTCTTGAATTCCTGTTTTTGTAAGACTGGAATATATCCTCAAGTGGTATCCATAGTGTAAGAAAACATTTGCAACCAATATAACCTTAAAAGACACTGTATCTAAAACATGAAACAAAGCCCTATAAATCAAGACAGACAATCCAAAAGCAAAGTGGGCAACAGTCTTGAATAAACACTTTATATAAAAGGGAATAAATATGAAAATTTGCTTAATTGCAAGGAAATACAAGTTGAACACCATGCAAATTAGTAATGGTAAGGAATTCTGAGAATATCAAGTCTTGCAAAAGATAATGGAGCAAGATCATTCTTATAGATTGCTGGTAGAAGCACTAGTGTAACCAATCTAGAAACTAATTTGGCATTGTCTTGTCATACCCCAAATGTTTGCCAGGTATGCAGCAAACCACACCTATTGTCAGCATTACTACTAATAACACTGTTCCTTGACAAAAGAATGAAGCACTTGATAGATTTATAAAATATTTCAGAGTTTTGAAATGTATACTTTATAATACAAAATACATTTATTATTTAGTTCAAACACCATAATTTGTGACCTGAAAGAAAATAAAATCCCAGAATAATACCTTATGATATCATGTAATATATCACTTAAGTCACCAAAGTGATCACAAATTCTATGTATAAGTTTTTCATATACATATGCATCTTAAGTGTGTAAAATATTTTGTTTTGCTTAAATTGCAGATATTACTTTTGTGATTGTCAGAGTGTAATCCATGATGGGCATAAAAATATATCATGATATTCTATTTCCTGTATTGTATAGTAGAGTCACAAATCATTTTAGTATCATGTTTTATTAGGTACATACTGTTATGTTTTGTTTGCATTAGATAATACTAAACATGAATTTAAGTTGGAGTGGAAGAAGAAATAAAGAATTTGGTGTGTAGGGGCGCCTGGGTGTCACAGCGGTTAAGCGTCTGCCTTCGGCTCAGGGCGTGATCCCGGTGTCCTGGGATCGAGCCCCACATCAGGCTCCTCCGCTATGAGCCTGCTTCTTCCTCTCCCACTCCCCCTGCTTGTGTTCCCTCTCTCGCTGGCTGTCTCCATCTCTGTCAAATAAATAAATAAAATCTTTAAAAAAAAAAAAAAGAATTTGGTGTATAGCTTTCTAATTTCAACTAATCTTCAAAATTCTTAGTAAGATTTAACTAAATAGTGGGAAAACAAAAACAAAACTCAGAGATACTCTTCTTCCTCTCCCCATGACCAACTTTGGAGAATTACATACACAAAATGAGTGATTAAGTAACATGAGGAAAAATTAAGGTCAACCTTTGAAAGGCAGTATGGTAATGATCAAGAGCATGGGTTCCACTACTTGTTAACTTAGTGACCATGGGGAAATCATTTGATCTGTGTACTGGTGTCCCTATTTGTTAATGATAATTGATAATGCTATCTATCTTGTGAAGTTTTTGTGAGAATTAAATGACATATGCAAAGTACTTGGAATCTGGCATATAGTATGCACTAAATGGTTCTTTGCAATTATTAACATGACCATAGAGCCTGAGCATATTAAAAAAAAAAAAGTCTATCACCATCGGTCAGTTACAAGGTATCTGTGATCAATTTAACAAACCCCACAATAAAACATGTTGCTGGCTGCATGTGGTGGGCTGTAGTTCAGATTATTTGATGTAATTAGTAGAACCCCAGAACCACAACAAAGGATACATGTAAAAAAAACCTAACTTTTCCTGAACCTCATACCATAGAAATTGAACAAAGAACAATAAAATTCCATAACCTATAATCTGAATATTAGAAAACTATTCCAGGATAGGGGAAAAGGATCAGAACTAATTCACTCAAGGGGCACCTTAGTGGCTCAGTCAGTTAAGCATCTGGTTCAGCTCAGGTCACGACCTCAGG
The DNA here is from genome assembly GCF_024610735.1 of Ursus americanus. Classification (NCBI taxonomy): domain Eukaryota; kingdom Metazoa; phylum Chordata; class Mammalia; order Carnivora; family Ursidae; genus Ursus; species Ursus americanus. The sequence goes on along the minus strand of NC_142127.1, from coordinate 67,558,546 downwards.
GTTGTGAGATTGAGCCCCACATCAGGCTCTGCACTCAGTGGGGAATCTGCTTGAGATTCTCTTCCTTTCCCTCTCCCCCTGACTCTCCCCAATCGTGTTTCGTTATGTTTTTCTAGAAACTGGATCACAGACAATTACAAAAGCTTTACCTGGCTGGCCCCACTGGAGAAAGCTGCCCTTCCCCACAGCAGACTTGGGGCTTAACCAGTACATCGAAGTCTCTGAGAGGAGTTGCAGCCAAGAACTCAGATTCTCCACTGGTGCACATTTGTATGGGGGAAATGAAAATGCAGTAGACAAAGAGTGGGGAAAATTATCATTCAGGTTTGCCCTTCCTCCTCTGAGTAAGAATGCCTCTGCAGAGGGGTCCTCCTCAGACTACAAACCCCACAGCCCCTTCCATCTTCTGCTGTTTTCATTTTGGCTCATTGTTGCTTCAGTTGACTACTCCAACAACTGGCAACTCAGCCAGGCAAGCTCCTGATATTTATTATAATGGTATATGTGGTTTTGTTATACATACCCCTTACCTCGCTGAAAATGTTCCTTTGTGTACCAATTTGCTGAGGACCTTTATCATGCATGAGTATAGAATTCTGTAAAATGTTTATTTTTCTTTAGGTATACTGAGAGGTTTCTATGGGTTTTGCCTATCTTCTTGTTATTATGGCACACTGTATTCATGGACTTATAAGCATTACACTGAGCATATTTTTAAAGTAAATCAATTTCATTAGGTATTAAGCCACGTAATGATTGATTCAATTGGCTAAAACTCTGTAATTTTGCATCTATATCCCTGTTCTGCTCTATTATCTGGAAGAAGTGAGATCTGTATTTTTTCTTCATTAAACGTTCGGTAGAATTCACTGGGAAAAACAACTGGGCCTGGGGTTTTGAATGAAAAATATTAAGACTTTAAGAATTTTAGTTATGGGGCTATTCACATTTTCTAGGTCTTCTTATATCAGTTTTGATAATTTGTAACACTTAAGGAATTTGTCAATTTCATTTGATGTGTGAAATTCATTTTAAAGTTGAAGTCCAGATTATAATTTTGAATTCGACTATTTTCTGTCAGATCTATTAGTTTTTGCTTAATGTTACTTTGAAGCTCAGTGTTTTAGTGTATATGGTTTTATGATCCTCTTGCTTTCCTGGTAGATTGATCTATTATCTCATTATGTAAGATCCTCTACCCTCTATAGTAATTTTCTTTCTCTTAGTCTAATCAGATATTACTGTAGCTACTATTGTTCTTTTTATCACGAATCCTTTCATGATATATTTTCCTTTTTTTCTTTTTGTATTTTGTTTTCCTAACCTAGGTCATTGAACTTCAAATGCATTCTCTATAAACAAAATATAGTTTGGTTATATTTTTTCACTCTGATCTGTCTTGTTATATGGATTTAGACCATTTAAAGTAATTGTTGATATGTTAGTATTTAAGTCTACCCTTTTATTATATATTCTCTCCCTTTCTTCTATATCTCACTGTTTTGTTTTTCTTGCCTACCTGTGGGTTACTTTTTAAGAATTCCATATTGATTGGTTTGTGGAATTTTACATATATGTCAGAATACTTTTCATACTGGTTATCACAAGAATTACAACATACATAAGCAATTTATCATTATCTAATGGCATCAACTTTCAACAACCTGAAGAGAGAAATCTTACTATCATTTAGGTCCCTTTACTTTCTCCACTTTTAAATATAACACTATTTGGTATTCACAACAACTATAACTTTTGGCTCAATCATCAGTTATGATTTATAAAACTCATAAGGGGGGTAATCTATTGTGTATACCCACAGATTTGTTCTTCCTTCCTAATGGCAGCTCCAAGATTCCTTATGTTCTTTGAGAATTTCCTTTAACTAATTTTTCAGTTGAGCTCTTCTAGTAACACATTGTTTTTAGTTTTTCTTCATCTAAGGATGCATTTATTTCTCCTTCATTCCCAAACTATGGTTTGGTAGGATACAGATTTACTGTTAATAGTTCCATGAGTTCATCACTTAAGAAATGTTGTGCCAGTGTTTTCTGTTCTCCATGGTTTCAAATGAAAAATCTGTGATCCGAATTGGCGTACCCTTACAGGTATATTGTTTCTCCTTGGATGTTTTTACAATATTTTCCTTTGTCTTTGGTTTTCAGAATTTAATTATGATGTGTTTAGCATGGACTTTATTATGTTTATTCTGTTTATGGTCACTTAAACTTCTTGAGTCTGTAGGTTTGTTTCTTTCACCAAATTAGGAATATACCACAGAGTTCATTCTAGCCTTCTCTTACCCATCCTACTTCTTTCTTTGACAGTGAGAAACTGGCTTTCACCATCTACCACTCACTTACATATCTGTTCAAACATAATATACAGCTAAAGCAGTTTCAAAATTGTTAACCTATAACACAAGAAACAAATTTATCAGAGTACAGTTTAGTTTCTTCTGTCTTTATCCATTAATTTTCTGTCACAACATCCTCTCCCAAATTTGTCAACTCAATTTTCACCGTCATGTCCCTTCACTGTAGTTATTTCATATATTCATAATACAGTTAGAATGCAGATTGCAACTCTATGTCATATCTTATGATCTCATGACTTCCTGTTGTCTTTGTTTCTAATTTAACAAAAATTACTCATGATGTAGAGTTAACATGTTTGGTAAAGGCAGAGTCATGTGCAGCACTTTAGCATACAGAACAGTTCAAATAGAGTAAAAGTTTCCCTGTGTCTTTCCTTTGTAGTCAGTCACCACCCATCAACAAACATCTCTGGTAATTCCTGATTTGCTCTGTCTATAGTCTTGCCTCTTCCAGATCACAAGAGTGGAATCATACAGTATAAAGCGTTTTGATCTAGATCCTTACACTTAAGTCTGTTTAAAAATTCTCCATGTTGATACACAAGTCAAAAACCTGTTCCTTTTTCCCCCGCATCATGATAAGTGTACTCTTTAATCCCCATTACCTATTTCACTCATTCCCCAACCCACCTTCCCTCTGGTAACCATAAGCTTGTTCTTTCTAGTTAAGAGTCTGTTTCTGGTTTTTTTGTTTTGTTTTCCTTTGCTCATTTGTTTTGTTCCTTAAATTCCACATGTGAGTGAAATCATGGTATTTGCCTTTCTCTGACTGGCTTATTTCTTTTAACATTATACTCTCTAGCTCCATTCATGTTGTTGCAAATAGCAAGATTTCATTTTTATGGCTGAATAATATTCCATTGTGTGTGTATATTTTTATATATAAAATATAAAAAATGTGTATATTTTCTATATAAAATATAAAACAAAAATATACATATGCATATATACATATATACATACATATAAATGCCCCAGAATATGGTTCATCATGGTGACTGTTCTATGTACACTTCAAATAATATATATTGTTACTGTTGGGTAGATTGTTCTATAGAAGTTCATTAGGATAAATGCTGTTCAGATCATCTATATTCTTACTGATTTTATGCTTACTTGTTGTTCTATCACTCTTGCATTTTTTAAGTTGCATATACCTATAAACTTGTTATAACTTCTTGAAGAATGGCCACTTTACCAAATAATGCATTCTTCACCCTTATAGTCTTTCTTATTCTGAAGTCTACCTTGTCTTAATAGAGCTACTCTACTACTCTTTTGTCTAGTGTTTGCTTTGTACAACTTCCTCCATTCTTTTAATAAATCTATCTTTAAAATGGGTGTCTTAAAAAAAGAGGGAGTTGTAGAGAGTATATAGAGCATACATAGAGAGAATATGTAGTTAAATCATGTTTTTTATTCAATATGGTGACCTCTGTCTTAACTGGTGTTTATATAATTCATATTTAAAGTGATTGAAAACTTGGATTAAAATCTAGCACATTGCTATTTCCATTTGTTCTTTGTATTTTCTTCTTTTTCTATGTTCTTTTTCTGCCTTCACCAGTTTTAGTTTATCGTCTTTTACCATTTTATCTTCTCTATGAACTTATTACCTACACTTTTTAGAAAAAACTTTCAGCAGTTGGCATAGGATTCACAACATACATTTTAAATTAATCTGAGATTACCTTCAAAATAGTTTATACCATTATATGTGAACTCTACAGACCTTATAACAGTATATTCTTAATTCTTTTCTTGCATCTTTGTTCTCCTACATTTCAATTTTACATATCCTGTGAGTACACACAATTGCTATTATTGCTTTAAGCGATCAATTATCTTTAAGAGCATTTACAAATAACACAGTATTATGAACTCACTATTTATGTCCTAAATGCATATGTTGAAGTCCTAACCCTAGCATGTCTGTATTTGGTAATGGGGCCTCTAGTGAAGAAATTGAGGTTGAATGGTATCATAATTATGGGACCCTGATCCAATAGGATTATTCCATATGAGAAGAGACACCAGAGAGCTATCTCTTTTGTCTGTCTGTCTCTGTCTTTCATCATGTAAGGACACAGCAAGAAGCCAGCCATTTTCAAACCAAGAATAATCTTACTAGAAATAGGCCATCTGTCACCTTGATCTCAGACTTCTATCCTCCAGATCAGTGAGAAAATGTGTCTATTGTTTAAGCTGCCCAGTTTGTAGTAATTTGTTATGGAAGGCCCATCAAGCTTAGGCATACAATCTTAAATTTTACTTTCACCTATTCCATTCCTTATGCTCTTAACATCCTTGAGTAAATTCTTGACATGTATATTTACTCTGCTTAGAAAACTTGCTTTATAATTTCTGATAGCCTAAATCTGCTGGCAGTAAATTCCCTCAGCATTTGTAGCCTGAAGATCTTTATTATTTCTCAGTTTTGAAGAATAATTTCACTGGGTATAGAATTACAGGTGATTTTTCTTTGGCACTTGAAATATCACTATAGCATCTTCTTCATTGCATTATTTCTGTTGAGATGTCTGATGTAATTCTTAAATGCCTTCTTCTGTATTTAATGCATACCTCTTTCCCATAGCTATCTTCAAGATTTTTCTTTTCATCTTTGTTTTCAGCAGTCTGAAAAATATGACTACATGTAGGTTTTGATTTGTTTGGTTTCTGTATCTTCCTTGGTGTTGCACAAGTGTCGGACATGTGGTATGGTGTCTGTCACTGATTTTTGGAAGATTCTTAGTCATTGTTTCCTCCAATATTTCATCTTATTGGTCTCTTCCTTCTGGGATTCCAATCATATATGTTACATCCTTTAGTTATTTTTTCCATAAATATATTCAGTTCTATTTCTTTTATTTCACTCTTTTTCTCTCTGTGCTTCTATTTGGATAGGTAGTTTTTATTTATCTCTCTTTGCATTACCCAGGGTTCTCTGGAGAAACAGAACCAAACACATATATATGTATATGGATGTGGATTTTTAAGACTTTCATGGTCTTAGGCAGTATGGGGACTTAGAGGTCTAAAAATCTGCCATCCGTAAGCCAGTTGTATGATCTAGTCTTAAAACTGGCAGCATGGATGTTCAAGAATAGGAGAAGATGGACTTCCTAGCCCAAGGAGAATGGGGCAGGTGGGAAGAAAAAAGAGAATGTGACTTACCCCTGCCTTTTTGTTCTATTTGGGCCCTCAAAGAGTTGGATGATACCTGCCCACATTGATGAGGGCAGATCTTCATCTTCCTATTCAAATGCCAATCTCTTCTGGAAACATCCGCATGAACATAACCACAGTGTTTTAGAATTATCTGGGTATCTCTTATCCCAGTCATGTTTAACACACAAAATCAACTATAACCATCACATTTAAGGTCATTGGTTCATAACTGTGTCAGGACTACTGATACATCTGATGAAACTTTCATTTTTGCTGTTTTAGATTTCTAGCATTTCCATTTTACCTTTACTTTCAATGTCCATCTCTGTTGAAATTGCCAATGTGATCTTGCATGCTTTCTACCTTTTAGAGCCATTAGAGCAATTCTCTGATAACTCCAACATCTGTGTCATATCCGAGTTTGCTTCTGATGATCACTTTGTATCTTCAAACTGTATTTTTCTTCTTTTTAGGTCTTTTTAAAATGAAGTTGCTATGTTAAGGCAGTAAACACTGAAGTAAATGTTTTATACTTGGAGATAAGTACATCTTTCCTTCTTCAAAGTCTAGTGTGGGAGTTTTGCTAATCTTGTTAGAAATTGGGCTTGGACTGAAACTTATTGTTGTTATGGTAACAACCTGTAACTAGATTTCAAATTCTTTGACTGAAACCTTATTTCTTCCCACTTGGATTTGGTCTTTCCTTTGTCCTAGTTCCTAGGTAATTCTATCTCTTGCAAGTCTCTCAGTTGTTAAACTGAGATAGGTTGGCCTAGTTAGCAAGTATTCTATGGTGCTGTAGTTAGGCCTCAGTCTTAAATGGCACTATTCATCTGGATCTGTGATGTGGCTTGCATAGGCTTTATGCTCCTCTGTGAAAAATAACCCGGCTGTAGCACATATTTCTGCCACTTTTGCATTGGTATACCTTTACCCTTCCTGTTCCTGGGCAAATTGTTCCCAGTAGTATTCTCAATATATACTTTTTACATCTTTGCTCCTGAAAATTAAACTTTCTGTTCCATAGGGAAGTGAGAAAGTTGGTCACGGCCAGCACCATGAGGGAGTTTTCTCAAGATTTTCTCTGGATTCCTGGTAAGGTTGTTCAAGGAAATCCTGTAAGAGGGTAGGAATATGCCAAATGACTGCAGCTGCCACAGGTTCTAAAATCTCCGGTTAACTCATATGTGGCCTTCAGCAAAACATTAAAGACATCTCATTACAGGTTTATATGGGATTTGGTAATGTTTGTTCTAAGTTATAAAATGCTTGAAACTTAGGTCTCTTTGCACACTCCATTTTCTTTCTAAACTTCAGATTAGTTGTGTGCCCTGAAACTTCAGTTCTGAAAACTCATTGATATGAAATCTGGCCACCTCTTTTCTTAAACCAAAAAGGCGCTCAGATTATGACTCCAATGTTAGCCATTCTTTAAAGACTGTCTTTTGTCCTACTAACCTCACAAAATGTTTCATGACTTCCTGCAGTCCACAACAACCTGCTTTCTATGAACTTCCGTAATACTTAAAATGTATATAAATTTTATATCATTTGATATATTTTTAAATGGTCTGTTTTCTTTGTTCGTATATATCTTGTCTCCCCGACTAGTTTATATGCCTTTTGAAGATAGATATTAGGCCTTTTACTTCTCTGTATTATCATGGTACCTAGATCAATGCCTTGTACATAGAAGTGTGAGTATTAAGTATAATCACTTAAATGACTGTTTAAGTACATTGCTCTGGTGAAACCCATGGAGTTTATTTAGAAGATACTTATACTTGTTTACTTTCAAATTAATAGGCAGAACAATTAAATAATTTTTAAAAATTTTTATCTTGGGTGTGCCTGGGTGGCTCTGTCAGTTAGGCGTCTGCCTTCAGCTCAGGTCATGAGTCTTCCCAGGGTCCTGGGGCTGAACTCCATGTCAGGCTCCCTGCTCAGTGGGGAGTCTGCTTCTCCCACTCCCTCTACTGCTGCCCCTGCTTGTGTGCTCTCTCTCCCAAATAAATAAAATCTTTAAAAACAAATAAAATATTCATCTTAATAGAAATGTAGCCAGATGGTTTGTTCTGCTTTTAAAAATATATATATTTGATTGTATAATAGATAAGTACACTTCAAGGAAATGCCATTGCTAACTTTGACTGTAGCTGAAAATATTTTCTAATATTGAAGCTCTGCAGTAAAAGTTTTAGAATAATAAACAAAAAGGCAATTGTGATGTTGATCCCATCTCTCCACATGTCTAAGATCTGACTGCTATAACAGCTTGTTCATTTTTCGTCTTCTTGTTATATCATCTGTCATTTCTTGTTCTGTGTCTATTGACTGCTTTTTCTGCTGGTTATGAAACTATTTTTATGCTTCTTGGCATGTCTACTAATTTGTTAGATATTGGACATTAGGATATTTTGCTGAATGTTGAAATGTATTGCTTTCCTTTAACTAGGCTTAGATTTGTCTGGGCCTGTAGTTAAATTCAAACCTGTTTGATCACTTTGAAGCCTGATTTTAAGCTTGACTAACCTGGGTCTAGAGCAGCCTTCATTCTAATTCAGTAAGGTATGTCCTTTTCCCACAATTTTACTGAATGTCTAGGAGAATAATCACTAAGGCCTCTACTCTTGGGCTGGTCAGAGCTCAAATGACTGCTACTTGCCTGTGTTCAGCACTTTGTGGCAGACATCTTCCATTTTCTTTTGCTCTTGGCCTTTTGGAGTTTTATTCTATGCATATGTGGCCCAGTATTCAGCAAATACTCACAGGATTCCTGATGCAGATCCTACAGTTATTTTTTGTAGGATTCCCTTTTTTCTTATACTCTGTCCTTTGATTTTCAATCATTTCAGCCTCACTAAAGTCTCATCTCCATCTCTTAAATAAACAAGAGCTCCAAGTTCTGCAAATGATTTCTTTCTGTGCAAAGGGATCCCAAAACATCAAGAAAGAGTTAAAGTGATATTAAAATTCACCATTCTTTATTCCCCTTATCTAAGAGATAATAATTCTGCATTGATTTTCAATGTCTGAAATAATTTTGTATATTTTATCCACCTTTATAATTGTTAATGATAAGATGTTAAGTTTGATATTTATTTTTCTTCCTTGGCTAGAAACAAAAGAATGGAAAATTTTTGAAAAAAAAAAAAAATGAAGTTTTATATTTTATTTCTCCCTCCCTGAACTTCTATTTTTGATATCTGTGACCTATGCTCTAGGAAAAAATTAAATACTAAGTTGTATATTTGGTTATTTTTATCTATTAACATTTTACATTGTCTTGCAAAAAAACATAATTCTAGGTGCCATGTGACCTGCAGAAGTATAGAAGTGTTTGCTCCATAAATGTTAATTCTCATTTTACTAGGTTATCATTTTTGGAACACTCTAGGAAAAAAAAAAAAAGACTTCTAAATATCAGCATGCACTTAAATAATTTTATGGAAACAGACTGTTTATAAGCCCTCTTTTAAAATATATAAATGATTTTAACTAGTTTATTGGCACTATGTTAAGTGCTTTAATAATTTTAAATACTAACAAATGAATTTTTCACATTTATACATTAGAGTATCATTATTTTTAAAGGTTCTAAATATTATTAATGTTGTGAATCTCACCTATCAAATGGCACTCAAATGACCATATCCAGTTGTAGATAACAGCATTTATTATTTTTTTTGCTTTAACTTAAAAAAATTAAAAATTACAAACTCTAAAGCAGTTCTTACAGTAATTATGTTTTATATTATTGCAATTGTAGATGTATTTAAAATTTTAAATTTTAAATTAAATTTTAAATTTAAAGTTGAAGTTTACTTTAAATTCATCTCTGTCTTTTAAAAATATACAGAATAATAAGCACAGGAAGATATGTAGGCTATGCATTTGTGGAAGAAAACATTGCTTTTTGCTTAATCTTTGTGGCTAAGAAAATAAATAAACCCCAGGTGTGCTTTGTGTGCATTAATAAGAAGTGTGTGGGCCTCTGATTATAAGTCAACTTTTAAATGCTTGATGCATTCACTCGAGCTTGCCAATATCAATTTGTTCTAAGATAGGCACATTATTATTATTATTATGCCGAATTCTATAGTCCTCTGAACAGAACTGCATATGATGTAGACATATTTTATAGTTCTCAGGTTTATAGTATTTGGAAAATGTTGAAAGAGGGGCTAGGAAAGAACACCTCTGTTGGGAATAAAAATTATCTACAAGAGAGTTTTATCTTAATAGTCTTTTGGTAATGGCCTTATGTTGTAAAGTACAGATCTGTAATTGCAAAAATATTAGTTGTTTAATATTAGCAATATTATTGCTACAGTAACATTCAGTCCAGAGATATCCCACAAAAATAAAATTAGCTTCTATTAAATAAAATACTTAGAAACTAAATGAACAGCTTTAATTGCCACATTAGCTCTGAATACCTAGTATTGACAAGTCTACGTATTTTGGCCAACTGAGTCACAAACAGATGAAGAATATTAGTATAGTGACAAACTAGGAAATGTTAAGCCTCAAAAATACATATATCTATGGCTTTCTAAATAAAAGTGTAATGAATGTTTGGTTTGTCTTCATCATAAATGTTTTTCTCATTTCTAGGATAGTCTCTTTTCCAATATCATTAGCTATATCATGAGACTATTAATATTTTTTGAAAACAATATGTACTTAAGATTACAGGCAGTCACTCATGGAAATCAAAACCAAATTAAAAAAACAAAAAGTCCTTTATAATAGAAAACGAACATTTTTGAATAAGAAATTTCGACCCAATTCCCGATTCTTCTAGTCAGTATAATTGTATATAAATTTTCCTTCCCAGGCTATAGAATATAAAAGTATTACAAAATAATCCACTGAAGGATGTGAATAAAATTCAAAGTGAACATGTAAAATATCTAACACAGAACCTGGAAACAGACGATACCTGGTAAAAGTCTATTAATACATACTAATGAATGTGAAATATTAAAATTTACTAGACAATGTTAATTAAGAAATAAATGATGATCCTTTACCTCAGTGAGCTCATAAGCACATTTGTTTGCAAAGGCATTATATATAATGCAAAGTATAGTGCATTCAACTTATTTTGTATGTGAAATGTGTAACCATATCACATTTGTTCTCTCTAGGAGTGGTGGTCCTATTAGAAATAATCCATATGTTGGGACACCTGAGTGGCTCTGTCCATTAAGCATCTGCCATGCTCAGGTCATGATCCCAGGGTACTGGGATCAAGTCCCACATCAGCCTCCTTGCTCAGCAGGGAGCCTGCTTCTCCCTCTATCTGCCAGTTCCCCTGCTTGTGCTCTCTGACAAATAAATACATAAAATCTTAAAAGGAAAAAAAAAAAAAAAAGGAAAGAATCCACATGTTGACTTCTGGGGAATATGGCATAGTAGGAGGATCCTAGGCACACCTCCTCCCACAAATACACCTGGATAACACCCAAATCAATATAAATAATCAGAAAATTACCTGAAGAGTGGCAGAACAGACTATCTACAGCTAAATGTAGAGAAGAGGCCACATAAAAGAGGGTAAGAAGTGTAGAGATGAGGTCAGGAGCCTCAAGACAGACCTACAAGACTGTCAGGCATGGATTGGGGAGAGGAGCAGACCCCACCTTAGGCACCCCAGGCATAGGAAACATACTAAAAAGAAAAATTCCCATAACATTTGGCTTTGAAAACCAGAGGGCCTAACTTCTTAAGTTCTTATAATAAGTGGGGCTTAACACCTAGAACTTAAAAAGTCAGCAGGCTCTACTCTGGGAGAGCCCACAGGGAAAGAGGACATTGAGTCTCTGCCCTCAGAGAAGCACAACAAACAGCCCCACTGAGATATGGCACAGACACAGTGGTTTGAAAAAATATGTGAGGTACACAGGAGGAACATTTGTTTACTAATCTCAGAGCTTTTGCTGGAGGGACAGGATTGTTAAGAGACTTCTACAAAAACAAAAGAACTGGTGGGATCCATTTCATTACCCTGACCCCCAGCCTAGATACATGTACACTTACCTGCAGAACCACTGCAGTACAAAAACTCTCCACTTGCTAAAATTGTGCCCGACCCTTGCACTCTTCTGGACACCCACCCCTTCAAGCATAACCCCAGTGTGAGTCCATCAAAGAAGCCCCACAAGTGTGAGAGTGCGCAAGCAGCCCCAGTGTGACTTCTGCCTCAGGGAGAGAAAAAGAAAACCACACACACCAGTCTGATTGCAGCCCCCAAAGTGGAGTGAGGGCAGATATCTGGTTTGGCTGCAGGCCTGTCCACAACCAAAAGTGTCTCAGTGGACAATACAGAGAAGGCACCCTGCAGTTTGTGCAACCACAGCTTGGCAAAAACCAGGTCTCACCCAACTCAAGACAAAGGCAGCCCCAGACTAGTCCACTAACTATACAGGGACAAAACCATGCCCACAACAAAGAGAACCACTTCAGGGAATTGGACTAAAGGCAAATGTGACTCAGCCACAAATCTAGAGTGGCACAAACCCACATAGGTACCAGGTTCTGGACAGGGGACACTGCAAAACAAGAGCCTATAGGACTTTTTTTTATAAGGCTGCTACTTTCAGGAGTAGGGAATGTATCTGACTTCCCTAACACATAGAAACAGACACAGAGAGTTAGATAAAATGAGGAGACAGAGGAATATGTCCCAAATGAAAGAACAGGACAAAACTCAGAGCAAGGGAGCTAAACAAAACAGATACGTAAAATCCTGAAAGAGAATTTAAAATAATCATAATAAAGATACTCACTGAATTTAAGAATGGAGAACTCAGTGAGACCCTCAACAAGAGATAGAAAAATGTAAAAAGAACCAATCAGTTATAAGAACTCCATAACTGAAATAAGAAATATACTAGAAGGAATAAGTAGTAGACTAGAGGAAGAACAAAAATGGATCAGTGACCTGGAGGACAGAGTAATGGAAAACAATCAAGCTGAACAGATGAGAGAAAAATGATTAGTAAAACTAATAGATGAAGAGAACTCAGCAATGCCATCAAGCATAACAGCATTCACATCATAGGGATCTCAGAAGGAGAAGAGAGAAAAAGGGGAAGAAATGTTCTTTGAAGAAATAATAGCTGAAAACTTTGTGTCAGGGGAGAGGACAGAAAAGCCAGACATTCAGATACAGGAGCACAGAAAACTCCAAACAAAATCAAATCAAGGTGGTCCACACAAAGACACATAGTAGTAAAAATGGCAAAAAGCAGTAACAAAAAAAATTTTTTTTTAAAGATTTTTATTTATTCGACAGAGATAGAGACAGCCAGCGAGAGAGGGAACACAAGCAGGGGGAGTGGGAGAGGAAGAAGCAGGCTCATAGCAGAAGAGCCTGATGTGGGGCTCGATCCCAGATCGCCGGGATCACGCCCTGAGCCGAAGGCAGATGCTTAACCACTGTGCCACCCAGGCGCCCCGACAAAAAAATTTTAAAGCAGAAAGAGAAAAGAAGCAGTTACATACAAGGAAATCTTAAGGCTCTCAGCTGATTTTTTCCAGTAGAAACTTTGCAGGCCAGAGAGACTGGCATGATATATTCAAAGTGCTAAAAGAAAAAACAAAAAACAAAAACAGGAGATCCTGGGTTGCACAGTCAGTTAGGCATCCGACTCTTGGTTTTGGCTTGGGTGGCGATCTCAGGGTCATAAGATTGAGCCCTCTGTTGGGCTCCATGCTCAACACAGAGTCTGCTTAGGACTCTCTCTCCCTCTCCCTTTGCCCTTCTCCTCTGTTCTCTCTCACACACACAATTAAACAAATCTTAAAAAAAAAAAAAAGGCAGACAAGAATACCCTATCCAGCAAAACTATCATTCACAGTGGCGAGAGAAGATAAAGAGTTTCCCAAACAAAAGAATTCATCACCACTAGCCTAGTCTTACAAGAAATGTTAAAGGGACCTCTTTGAATAGAAATGAAAGACCATAAGCAGGAGAAAGGGAAGTAGGAAGCACAAAAGCAATGAAATTATCTATAAAAATCAGTCAAGGGATTCACCAAATAAAAGGGTGTAAAATAGGACACTATATACCTAAGATGTAGGATGACAAGGAATAAAAATTTAGTGTTTTCAGAATGAGTTCCAACTTAAGCAACTATCAACTTAATATAGACTGCTAGATGTATAAGGTGTTATATATAATTTAAAATGGTAACCACAAATTAAAAAATCAGGAATAGACACATAAATAATGAGAAAGAAATCCCAGTATATCACTAAAGAAAGCCAGCAAACTGTGAGAAAGCAAAGAAGAAACAGAGAAAAACTACAAAAACATAAAACAAGTAACAGTAGAAGTACATATTTATCAATAATTACCTTGAATATAAATGGAATAAACTCTCTAGTCAAATGGCACAGGGTGACAAAACAGATAAAACCCAAGACCCATCTATACGTTGCCTATGAGACTCACCTTAAATCTAACCAATAAAGGTTGAGAGTGAGGGGATGGAAAAGCATTTATCATGTAAAAGGAGTGAAAAGAAAGCTGGGGTGGCGCAACTTATATCGGACATCATAGACTTTAAAACGAAGATACAACAATTGTAAATATTTATGCACCCAATGTGGGAGCAACCAAATATATAAAGCAGCTGTTAAGATACATAAAGGAGGGGCACCTGGGTGGCTTAGCCATTAAGCATCTGCCTTTGGCTCAGGTCATGATCCCAGGGTCCTGGGATCAAGCCCCGCATCAGTCTCCCAGTTCAGCGAGAAGGCTGCTTCTCCCTCTCACACTCCCCTTACTTGTGTTCCCTCTCTCACTGTCTCTGTCAAATAAATAAATAAAATCTTAAAAAAAAAAAAAACATAAAGGAAGAAATCAAGAATAATAGTAGGGGATATTAACACCCCACTTACATCAATTGAGAGATCATCCAAATAGAAAATAAGGAAACAGTAGCTTTGAATGACACAATGGACCAGATAGATCTAACAGATATATTCAGAACATTCCAGCCTAAAACTATGGATTGCACTTTTTTTTTTTTTTTCAAGTGCACATTCTCCAGAGTAGATCATATGTTTGGGCACAAAAAATTCTCAGCAAATTAAAAAAGACTGAAGTCCTACCATGCATCTTTTCTGACCACAACACTAGGAAACGAGTACAACCACAAGGAAAAATTTGAAAAGAAAACAAATACATGGAGGTCAAGTAATGTTCTATTGAACAGTTAATGGGTCACCAAGAAATCAGAGGAAATAAAAAGTACATGGGGGCCAATGAAAATGAAAACACAATGGTGGAAAATCTGAGATGCTGCAAAAGCAATTCTAAGGGAAATTTATAGCATAGGTCTACCTCAATGAGCAATAAAAACTCTAATATATAACCTGAAGAGCTAGAAAAATAAGAACAAAACCTGAACCGGTAGAGGGAAGGAAATAATAAAGATTAGAACAGAAATAAATTAGAAACTAAAAAAAAAAAAAAATAGAACAGATGAAACAAAAAGCTGATTAAAAAAAGAAAATAAAATTTTTTTGGATATTAAAAATAAAGGAGAGAGAATTCAATATTAGAAATGAAAGGAAAAATAAGAACTAATGCCACAGAAAAACAAAACATTATAAGAGAATATTATACAAAATTATTTGCCAACAAATTGGACAACCTAGAAGAAATGGACAAATTTCTAAGAAAAACCTACCAAAAGTGAAGCAGGAACAAATAGAAAATTTGAATATACCAGTTACCAGCATAAAACTGAAGAAATAAAAAAAAAAATTAAAAATCCCAACAAACAGAAGTCCAGGACCAGACAGCTTCACAGGTGAATTCTACCAAACATTATAAGAATTAACACCTATTATTGTCAAGCTATTCCAAAAAGAGGAAAGAAAGCTTCCAAATTCAGTCTATGAGACAAGCAAACCCTGAGACCAAAACAAGATAAAGATATTACAAAAAAGTAAGGCCAATATCTCTGATGAACATAGATGCAAAAATCCTCAACAAAATTTAGCAGACCAAATCCAACAGTACATTAAAAAAATAACTCACCACGATCAAGTGGAATTTATTTCTGGGATGCAACAGTGGTTCAATATTCACAACAAATCTATGTGATATATCACATCAAGAGAAAGGATAGGAGCCATATGATCATTTCAATTGATGCATAAAATGCATTTAAAAAGTACAAAATCCACTAATTATAAAAATCCTTAACAAAGTAGGCTTTAGATGGAACATACTTCAAAATAGTAAAAGGCTTATAAGAAAACCCCACAGATAATATCATACACAAGGGTGAAAAACAGAGTTTTTTTCCCTTAAGATCAAGAACTAGACAAGGATATCAACTTTGGGCACTTTTATTCAATATAGTACTAGAAATCCTAGCCACAGCAATTAGTCAACAAAAATAAATAGAAGGCATTCAAATTGGTAGGGAAGAAGTAAAACTCACCCTGTTTGTAGATGACCTAGTATTATATAAAGAAAAGCCTAAAGGCCCTACCAAAAAACTACTAGAATAAATAAATTCAGTAAGGTCACAAGATATAAAATCAATATGTAAAATCTGTTGCATTTCAATACACTAATGATCAAGTAGCAGAAAAATAAATAGTTCCATTACCAAATATAACAAAATTTCTAGGAATAAACTTACAAGAAGGTGAAAGACTTGTACTCTGAAAAGTATAAAACACTGATGAAAAAAATGATGACACAAATAAATGGGAAGATATTCCATGCTCATGGATTAGGAGAACAACGAGTTTTAAAATGTCTGTATTACCCAAAGCAATCTACAGATTTAATGCAATCCCTATCAAAACACCAACAGCATTTTTCACAGAACTAGAGCAAGTAATCATAAAATTTCTATAGAACCACAAAAGACCCTGCAGAGCCAAAGCAATCTTGAAAAAGAACAAAACTGGAAGTATCACAATCCTAGATTTCAAGATCTAATACAAAGCTATAGTAATCAAAACAGTATGGTACTGGCACAAAAATAGACACACAGATCAATAGAACAGAATAGAGACCCCAGAAATAAACCCGCAATTATATGGTCAAGTAATCTTCAACAAAGGAAGCAAGAACATGCAATGGAAAAAAAGACTCTCTCTTCATAAAGTGGTGCTAGAAAAACTGAACCACTTTTTCACACTCAGCTCAAAAGTAAACTCAAAATGGATTAAAGACCTAAAAGTGAGACCTGAAACCACAAAAATCCTCCTAGAGAACAGTAGTTTTTCTGGTATTGGCAACATTCTTCTAGATATGCCTCCTGAGGCAAGGAAAATAAAAGCAAAAATAAACTATTAGAACTACACCAAAATAAAAAGTTTCTGCACATCAAAGGAAACAATCAAAACTAAAAGGCAACCTATGGGATGGGAGAAGATATTTGCAAATAACATCTGCTAAAGGGCTAGAATCCAAAGTATGTAAAGAACTTATACAACTCAACACCATAACACCAAAAAATAAAAATAAAAAAAATCCAATTTAAAAATGAGCAAAAGACATAAACAGACATTTCTCCAAAGACATACATATGGCCAACAGACACCTGAAAAGATTCTCAACATCACTCAGCATCAGGGAATTGCAAATCAAAACTACAATAAGATATCACCTCATACCATCAGAATGGCTAAAGTCACCAACACAAGAAACAACAGGTGTTAATGAGGATGTGAAAAAAAAAAAAAAAAAAGCAAAAAACAGAACCCTCATGCACTGTTGGTAGGAATGCAGAATGCAGACTGGTGCAGCTACTGTGGAAAACACTATGGAGTTTCCTCAAAAAATTAAAAATATAATTACCAAATGATCCTATAATTCCATTACTGGTATTTACCCATAGAACACAAAACACTTATTCAAAAAGACATATGTACCCCTATGTTTATTGTAGCATTATTTACTTAGCCAAATTACAGAAGCAACCTAAGTGTCCACTGATAGATGAACAAAGATGTTCTATATATATTATTCAGCCATATAAAAGAATGAAATTTTTGCCATTTTTGACAACATGGGTGGATCTAGAGAGTATAATGCTAAGTGAAATAATTTAACCAAGAAGACAAAGAATGTGTTATCTCACACATATATGTAATTTAAGAATCAAAACAAGTGAACCAAGAAAAAAATATCTCATATACAGAGAAAAAAACTGGTGGTTACTGGAGGGAGGTGGGTGAGTGGGTGGGTAAAACAGGTGAAGGGGATTAAGAGTACATTCATCATGGCTTTCCAGGTTAAGATGAAGGAGTAGGGCAACCCTAAGCTTACTTGCTCCCTCAAACACACCTAGATAAATATTAAATTAATCTGAACACCCAATAAATTGATTAGAGGTCTTAGAGAACAAAGCTGCATGTCTGCAAGCAGAAAAAAATGACCTGTGGAAGATAGGAGCTGCAGACAGTTGACTTGGAGGAGCAAAGAGCCACAGGCACTGGGGAGGGAGCCCTGATAGTGGAGAGAAGAGGGAGGGAGCAAAGGAGAGAGAAAAAAGAGTGAAAACACACACAGGGGATTGTAGAAGAAAACTGTTCCCCAAAACCATTGATGGGGAAAAGGAGAGGGTTTAAATACTGCCAGTTTGCAAAAGACCCTGCAAGCACTGTTGAACCTCCCCATTGACCAGCATAGGAACAAAGACGCTGGCTGAGGGCAATGAACCCTGGCACTGGCTGTGTGTTGTATACAACTCCAAACTGCTGGGCCATCACGCAACTATTTTCTGGGACGAGCCAGCACCAGCCACATCACTGTGAGACCCTTCCCCAGAGGATCAGTGTGAGTCCACACCATGGAGTTCTGAAAAGATTGTTGTTTTGAGTGTTTTTTTTTTTTATTTAAGATTTTATTTATTTATTTGACAGAGAGTGAGACAGCCAGAGAGAGAGGGAATACAAGCAGGGGGAATGGGAGAGGAAGAAGCAGGCTACCAGTGGAGCAGGGAGCCCGATGTGGGGCTCAATCCCAGGACCCTGGGATTACATCCCAGGCCGAAGGCAGACGCTTAACAACTGAGCCACCCAGGTGCCCCTTGAGTGGTGTTTTGAAACCCAGCTGTCCCTGAGATAAAACACAGGAGTACTGCAATGCCTAGCAGTCTACAGTTTGGACAAATAGAGGGTTAAGGCAGGAATCTGACAGAAGCCAGGGACAGGGGAGGGATGAGTATTTGCTCATCTGTGAGGGGTTCCTGAAGAGTGGCAGGCACAAGCTCCCCAGCCCAGAGAGGAGAGAGTAAGAGAAGCCATTTTCACCTCTCCCCAACAGCAATGACCCACCTCAGTGAAAGATAACACCAAGTTGAGATGAGAGCCACTTACTGCAAACCTGCTCTGTCTTCCCTTGTAGGTTAATGGCTTTTTTTAATCTGCTGTTTTCAGGATACTTTGGTGACCCTCCCTCACCCCCATGTATGCTGCAGGCACATCTCCACTAGGGTGAGTTCACCTGAGAATCAGAGAAGCAGACACCCCCTTCCCCCACGGCAGAAGACCAGCGCAAACCCCACACAAGCACAGAGTCTAGAATAGAGTGCTACAAAGTTTCAGCTCTATGGAAAACAGGATCTAGCTTCCTTTTGGTTTTTGCTGCTTTTCATTTTTGTGTGTGTGTGTTTCATGTTTTTGGGGGGAGGGGGTACAGAAAGAGCAATTTTTTTATTTTATTTTGTATTTTTTAAATTATTTTTTTTTAACTTTTTCTATCAAGCTTCTCTTAACAAGCAGACCAAAAATCACCTAAGATCTAGCTTCCTTTTTTTTAAATCTTTATTTTTGGTCTCCAAAACAAGATGGAGGAATTCCCATAAGCAGTGATATAGAAGATAAAATTAAGGAAAACAGTAAGACTGAAGAGGGAAAAAAATGTAATGGAAAAGGAAGATAGGCTTAGGGAACTCAGCAACTTATTAAGATGTACTAACATTCATATCATAGGAGTCCCAGAAGACGAAGAGAAAAAAAGGGGCAGAAGGTTTATTTGAGTGAATTATACTTGAAAACTGCCATAATCTGGGGAAAAACAACAGAAATCAAAATCCAAGAAGCACAGAGAACTCCCATTAAATTTAACAACAAGGGGCGCCTGGGCAGCACAGCAGTTGAGCGTCTGCCTTCGGCTCAGGGCGTGATCCCGGCGTTACGGGATCGAGCCCCACATCAGGCTCCTCACTATGAGCCTGCTTCTTCCTCTCCCACTCCCCCTGCTTGTGTTCCCTCTCTCGCTGGCTGTCTCTATCTCTGTCAAATAAATAAATAAAATCTTAAAAAAAAAAAAAAAAAGCCAGCTACTGTGAAGGCATGTCATAGTCAAATTCACAAAATATACAGACAAGGAAAGAATCCTGAGGGAAAAAATAATTAAATCCTTAACCTACAAGGGAAGACAGATCAGGTTTGCAGCAGATCTATCCACAGAAATTTGGCAGGCCAGAAAAGAATGGCAGGATGTGTTTAACGTGTTGAATAGGAAAAATATGCAGCCAAGAATACTTTACCCAGCAAGGCTGTCATTCAGCATAGGATTAGAGATAAAGTTTCCCAGAAAAACAAAAACTAAAGGTCTTCAGACTTCCTGCAATTTAAACTCAGCCCCCACTCCTCCCTGCCCCTTCACTTTGCTTTCACTCCCCCACCCCTCCTTAGTGGGCTTCATTCGGGCTCCCCAGGGCTTGGGGAGGGGCAGAGGCCCTGTGCTGAGCTGCCAGGAGGCCTGTGGGCACCTGCCCACCATTTGTTGTTTGCAGGAGCCTATGACTCCTCATCCTGCTCTGGGCCCAGAACAGCTGAATGGAGGCTATAGAACCACCCAGCAAGCCTCAGGAGGGGTAGATGAACGGCTGTGCTCGAGGTTGCAATACTGGGTCCTGGGGACAAGATGGTAGTGGCAAAGCCTGCGAGCTCAGTCTAGCAGGCACAGCAGGGTCAGCAGCCTCAGCCACAGCCTTTCAAGGTGCAGCCTCTGGAGCAACGACCACCACTGCTACCCAGGGGAGGCAGGGGGCAGCAGCCAGCACCAGAACAGCCTGAAGCTGCTCACCACCAAATTCATGTTGCTGCTGCAGGAGCCCAAAGATGGCATCCTAGATCTCAAAGTAGTAAGCACAGGAAGTGGGGATGGGGCAGACTTCAGAGCCTATAGCCCCTGGAGAAGCCCACCCCCTTCAAGCGAGGGTCAGGTGGCAAGTTGTGGACGTACCCCATTGGAACCAGGTGACCCCAGATCAAGGGCCATGTGGCCAGTGCCCAGGCCAAGGACTCCAGCATGGGCGAGGGATGAGCAACCAGGATGGCCCTAACCAGCAGGCTGCATGATCAATAGGGCCTGGCACTGGTGACAGGCTCTTGACAAAAAACTCAGGATCTGGAACATGCTTGTGTGGCTTCTGACACAGGAACCCAAGGGCAACTGAATGTCCCTGATGTTCTCCATCCACCTATGGTAGAGGCACAGGAGATACCCAGGCACTTTGATTTTACAGTTAGGAATTGATGTTCTTAATAGGCTATTCTAGTTGAGACAGTTCCTGTCATTCAGAACAAAACAAAAACAAATTTGCCACCTCTTCCAGGTGAAAAACAAAACAAAATGAAGCAAAACTTTCTACACTCATCCTCCATTGAAATAGTAATAAAAAAAAAAAATCCTCTTCCTTCTACACTACTTTTCATCATCCTGATGATTGGGAGGGGAATATTTGATTTTTGACTGAATTTGGTATCTGATATAGATTTGTAAAACTGAGATATGCCATCATGATGTAGTTTTAGAATGTTGTTGGGGCTCCGGAACCCAGGGCCAAGAAAGAATTCTTGAAGTCTTTGGTACAAAAAGGTGGTTTTATTAAAGCATAGGGACAGTGAAACCTTGGGCAGAAAGAGCTGCTTGCACCAGGATTGTGAGGGATGGTTGATTACATACTTCTGAGTTGGGGGAGGGAAGGAAAAAGGGAGGTGTTGAAAAGGACTTTCATATGCTACAGAAGACCCTCAGGATATGGAGGCCCTGCTAACGTCAAGCTAAGAATACTTTGCTAGGGGGAAAACAACATTAGGACAGTTGGGAGATTCCTGAAGGAATGGTCCCACATATCCTACCCAGGGGAGTCAGGGAAAGGAGTTGATTGTGGGATGTCACCTTGTGCTTTGTCCCCAGCTTGCCCTCTGTTCCCTCAATCACACAAGAAGGGGATGTTTTATAACTTTTACTCAAAGAGGTGGACGTGCTCAGTAAACTGTTTCATGAGAATGTGTGCTTCTTCTTTTACTACAGTTCAGATTTTCAAATAACATGCATCAAAAGCTGTTCGGTTAAAAAAATGACTTAACTGTTCCAGGCAGGATTTGGAAGAATTCCATAATGCTGAAGAACAGGAGAATGTGATTACTTGAAATAAAATCCAAGCACTGCACCAATTTTAAGAACCAAAGCTTTAAAAACAAATAAAAGTTACTAACAAATCATTAATCACTGCAGTCCCATCATAGGTCTTCCCCTCCTCTCCATAATTAAGTTTCTGATTTTACACTGATAATTGATCCCAGTACCCAGGGGAGTGCCAGTGAGACCACCTTACCTGGCTTGAAAATGTGACTGAGATCATCAGGGCTGTGCCTAGAGCAAGGGAAACAACATCTGAGCAGGATAGCATTCTATAGTACTCCCTGAAGGTAGAGAAGATGACTCAGGGGACAACTTGATCTTTTCTGCTAGAGGCCCTCTTCTGAGTGTAGCCCAAGTGGTACTGTTGGTCTTTGTTTTTTTTTTTGTTTTGTTTTGTTTTTTTTTAAAGATTTTATTTATTTATTTGATAGAGATAGAGACAGCCAGCGAGAGAGGGAACACAAGCAGGGGGAGTGGGAGAGGAAGAAGCAGGCTCCCAGCAGAGGAGCCTGATGTGGGGCTCGATCCCATAACGCCGGGATCACGCCCTGAGCTGAAGGCAGACGCTTAACCGCTGTGCCACCCAGGCGCCCCTGTACTGTTGGTCTTTGAATGCCCTTTCCTTTCCCTGAGCACAGGTGTTCATTAAGTAATTACTGAATTGAATTATCTGAATTCAAATGAGGCATGATATGTGCATTTTGCATTTTGGGAAGTAGTCTTTACTATCTTCTTTTTGAAGTGTTATTCTCGGAATTTCCCAAATCTAAAAATTCCTTGTTCTTTCTATAGCCTCCCTCTTCCTTACTTGCTTTCTCCCTTCATGCCTGAAAGTGCTTTATGACATATATAGTATGTAGACTGCCAAGAACTAAAATGGCTTAAAAAATTTAAAGGAAGTCATGAGGTCATTAGAGAAAGCCAGAGATGTTACAAAACATGTCTTGCAAACTGTTATTCGAAATCTATACATTCAGTTATATCCTGAATTTACCGTGGTTTCAATAAAGGGAATAAGGAAGTTTGGGGTTTCACAGATACAACTGAATTCTGAGGTTTAATTTTGAGGGCTTCTTCCTCAACACACCTGGGAATTTGACAAAGATTTCCTTACTTGCCTTTAAATTCTTTGGCTTCCTCCTGAGGACAAAGTCACCTATGGCCCTATAATTGTTCTCCAGAAGTCACAGAGGCAGTAAGTGGAAAGCGAAGTTTAATGTATCTAACAACATTGTTTCATTCATCCTGCAACTCATCTAAAAGTTTCAAAGGTTTCTGCAGCAACATAGTGTCTTTATATTAATGATTTTTCTTTTTTTACTCTTGAAGAGTGCTTTGAGCATTATTATTCATATACACATGAAAAATGTACATATTTCATTTATTTACATATATGTGGAAAATCTTATTTATGTAAAAATCTTACAGTGGAATCTTTCCATTGATGATTCTTATTCTGAACCATGACGTATACTACTGAAAAATAAGAACATACTGCTATGGTGATGCGTTTCTTTCATAATATAACTAATTGAAGAGGACATAACTTAATAAAGCAAATAAATTCTAAATAAGCTCTATGAGTACAATTTAAAAATTAGGAGGGATCAGAAACACCTTGAACGTAGTTTGAGAAACTTATATAATATCTCCCTCCCACTCACAAGCCCACACTATACAGTCTCATTTACAAAAACGGGATGCAGTGAGATGACACATTATCTCATGCTCCTCACAAGCTACCTGGTTTGCCAATTTATGCTAATAACTAACATTTATTGAGAGTTTGTTCCAGACTTTTTACATATATTAACTAATTTTATCCTCTTAACTTGGAAATTTGGGCCTAACGTCCCTATTCCACAGATGAGAAAACTGATAGGTTAAGTAACTTGCCAGTATCACACAGTAGAAAGTGACAGAAGTAAAACGTAGACCATTTTTCTTAGAGTCTGTACTACAGCGCCTTTTAGTATTCAAAAAACAAACAAAAAAACTTCTCTTTTGTTTTTCATCTGTATAAGAACACAGAATTTTTTTGTAAAGAAACATGCATGATTATTTTATCCCTCTACCCATGACAGAAGAGAGAGGTATTGAGCTCCTACTTTAAAAATAAGGGTATTGAAGGCATATTCCACATTATTTTACAAATTAAGCTAGGGTTCTACTTTTCTGCAGCAGCCCCTGGCAGAGACTTATGCCAAGGATATAATAGGAAAACATGTTTGTGACCTTGAGGGCTATAGTGTAAACGTCAGAGCACAACAGTTGGGAATGCCCAGCTCGCTCAGGGTGGAAGCTGCCCTCAGATAAGGAGAAGCCAGGAATGCCTGGTCTGCTAAAGGGCAGAACGCTGCCCCAACCGAAACTTGATTGCTCTTGACAATAGCCCGCAGGGTCCTAGAAACATGTTTAAGAATAGGCCTCACTTGCTGAACGTTACATCATCTAATCCCGTGACCTTCCCCGTGATGTACTACTATTCACTAGGATGTAATACAGATCATCCCCTTGTCTTTGATTGTTTGTTGCCAATAGATACGCGAGGTTGCAGCTCTTTGGGGCGATCGCACTCTTGGCGGTGGTGCACCTTGCAGTCATCCCCTGCACCCACACTCTTTTGCAAGCTAACCTGTCTGTGCCTTGTCCTTCTCCCGAATCAACGTGGCAGCTCCGCGGGCAGTGTCGCGGCACCTTTCCAGAAGTAAGAATTTAAAGAACTGGGGTGCCTGGGTGGTTCAGTTGGTTAAACATGTGCCTCCATCTCTGGTCATGATCCCAGAGTCCTGGGATCGAGCTTTGCAATGAGCTCCCTGCTCAGCAGAGAGCCTGCTTCTCAAAAAAAAAATTAAAGAACTGTTAAGATAGTCTCCAATGTCTATATATTGTTTTGGAAATACCTATTAAATGTAATTTCTGAGTTTCTCTTTTTGTCATTTTGGTGCCACTTTGAACTTCTTAAAGTATGATTAAGATTGCTGAATGTTTTTTATTATAATTGTTTGTTACAAATTGCCTGCATGATAGCTAGGTTAAAATGATAAAGTAGGAAAGAGTCCAAGATGGTGGAGGAGTAGGAGACCTTAAATTTGTCTGGTCCCAGGAATTCAGCTAGATAGCTATCAAACCATTCTGAACACCTGTGAACTAAACTGGAGATTGAAGAAAAGAATAGCTTCAACTCTAAGAATAGAAAAGGAGGGGCGCCTGGGTGGCTCAGTCCTTAAGCGTCTGCCTTTGGCTCAGGGTGTGATCCCGGGGTTCTGGGATCGAGACCCACATCAGGCTCCTCTGCTGGGAGGTCTGCTTCTTCCTCTCCCACTCCCCCTGCTTGTGTTCCCTCTCTCACTGGCTGTCTCTGTCAAATAAATAAAATCTTAAAAAAGAAAAAAAAAAAAAAGCAACCACTTTCTGCAAGGTAGAGGTGTGGAGGAGTAAATCCAAGGTGATATACGGGAAAATAAACCACAGGGGAAGGGAGACTCTGTCAGCCAGCTGCCAGAAAGTGAAATAGCAGTGGAGCACAAAATCAGAACTTTTACATATCTGCTCCAGTAAGGGACATTGCTCTGGTGGCTAAGCAGGGGGTGGAACCATCACTGGGGCAGTGTGGTCTCAGGATCCTCGGGATCACAGGAAGACCGGGGGTGCCTGAGTGCAGCAGAGCTTCCAGGTATGGGAGCAGGGAAGCTGGCTGCAAAGAGTGAGCCCAGGAGTGGGCTCTCAGATCAGGGGTTGCCATAAACCATGATCCACGGTACTGTCGGGCCACTGTTCTTCAAGCAGGGGCCCAAGAAGTGGCAGAACCAGGGAGACTCCCCTTCCTCCCCCAGGAGGAATGCTGCAAGAGCACAACAAGAAGTTTGCTGGGTTTGTAGACTCCAGATGGGATCATGTGTCAGAGATAGAAACCCTCAGTCATAGGCCTGGTAAGCACAGAGCAGCCAGAAACTAGAAGACAGGAGTGGTCAACTGTTTTTCTCTGAGGGCTGGCTGAGAAGTGGGGCCCCAAGCTTTTGGCTCTGGGGCCAGTGTTGGGAGGCCACCATTTTCATTCTCATCCTCTAAAGCTGTGTGGAAATCCTTCAGGAAACAAAAGCCATATAGAGCAAACCAGAGCAGATTACTTACTGCTGGCAAGGGTGGTGAAATTCCCCCCTGGAACAAAAAGACATTTGAGAATCAACGCAAGAGGCCCCTCACCCAGAAGATCAGTAAAGACCAAGTTTACCCATCAATGAGAACTACAAAAATTACAGTGCTAGGGGAATACAGCACATAGAATTCATGGCTTTTTTTCCCATAACTTACTCTTCAGTCTTTCAACTTTAATTTTTTAATTTTATTTTTATTTT
Organism: Ursus americanus; assembly: GCF_024610735.1. Classification (NCBI taxonomy): domain Eukaryota; kingdom Metazoa; phylum Chordata; class Mammalia; order Carnivora; family Ursidae; genus Ursus; species Ursus americanus. The sequence continues at coordinate 67,532,214 of NC_142127.1, read as the reverse complement.
TTAAAAAAATTTTCTGCTTTCCTTTTTCAACTGACATCGATTCACTTTAAAAAGTTTTTAATTTGCATTTTTACAGTCATATTCTATCCCTTCATTATATTTAACCTTATTTTGTATATATATATGTTTTTCTTTCTTTACAATTTTGGGATGCAGTTTCTTCTAACAGACCAAAATACACCCAAAATCTAGTGTATGCCTCTGTTCTATTCACCCGCCTGATCATATTTTTGTTTGTTTTGTTAAAGTCTTTTTAAATTTTCATCTTTACAATTACATTCTATCTTCTCAATGTATTTAATTTTATTTTTGTATATAAAAGTTTTTCTTTCTTTACAATTTTGAGATGTGGTTTCCTCTAACAAACTGATGAAATATACTCAGGAAATAGGTCAACAGAACAGAGCAATACACTGTCTATACCCCTTCCTTCTTTTTTGTTGTTGTTTCTTTCTCTTTTGTTTTTGTTATTGTTGCTGTGGTTTTGTTTTTAATTTCCATTTTTACAGTTACAGTCTATCATTTCATTGTATTTAATTTTTGTACATATACAAATTTTTCTTTCTTTACAATTTTGGGATCTGGTTTTCTAGAAAAGAGGCCAAAATGCACACAGAATCCAGTGTATTTTTCTATTCTGCACAACTGTCTAATTATATTCTCCCACCTCCCCCATTTTGGGGGCTCTTCTGATTTCTTTAGTGTATATTTCTCTGGGGTCGTTGTGGCCTTTTTAGTATTTTGTTCTCTTGTTTATCTATTCTTCTCTGAACAGAATGACAAGATGGAAAAACCTCAAAAAAGAGAACAAGAGGCAGTACTGACTGCCAAGGACCTAATCAATACAGACAATTGTAAGATGTCAGAACTAGAGTTCAATAATGATTATAAAGATACTAGTTGGGCTTGAAAAGAGGAAATAAAACACTAGAGAATCCCTCTCTGGAGAAATAAAAGAACTAAAATTTAACCAAGTCGAAATAAAAAAGGCTATTAATGAGATACAATAAAAAATGGAGGCTCTCACTGATAGGATAAGTGAGGTACAAGAGAGAATTAGTGAAATAGAATACCAAATGATGGAGAATAAAGAAGCTGAGAAAGAGATAAACAACTACTGGATCATGAGGGAAGAATTTGAGATAGAAGTGATACCATAAAGCAAAGCAATATTAGAATACTTGGGATCCCAGAAGAAGAGGAAAGGTGAGAGGGGCAGAAGGTATATTGGAGTACCCAAGAACTTCCCTAATTTGGGGAAGAAAACAGGCATCAAAATCCAGGAGGCACAGAGAACCCACCTCAAAACCAATAAAAATAGGTCAATGCCCTGACACCTAGTAGTAAAATTTACAAATCTCAAGAGACAAAGAGAAAATCCTGAAAGCAGCTTGGGACAAGAGGTCTATAACCTACAAAGGTAGAAACATTATATTGGCAGCAGACCTATCCACAGAGACCTGGAAGGCCAGAAAGGAATGGCATGACATATTCAGGGTTCTAAATCAGAAAAATATGCAGCCAAGAATACTTTACCCAGCTAGGATGTCATTCAAAATAGAAGGAGTGATAAAAAGCTTCTGGGACAAACAAAAAGTCAAAGAATTTGTGATCACCAAACCAGCCCTACAAGAAATATCGGAGGGGGTTCTCTAAGCAAAGAGAAAGCCTAAAGGTAACATAGACCAGAAGGGAACAGAGACAAAATACAGGAACAGTCACCTTACAGGCAATACGATGGGACTAAATTCATATCTTTCAATAGTTACTCTGAATATAAATGGGATAAATGCCACAATCAAAAGACACAGGGTATCAGACTGGATAAAAAAGCAAGACCCATTGATAAAATGAGTCTCTTGCAGATAGCTTAAGACCCAAAGACACCTCCAGATTGAAAATGAGGGGGTAGAAAAACACTTGTCATGCTAATGGACATCAACAGAAAGCTGGGGTAGCAATCCTTACATCAACAAATTAGATTCTAAACCAAAGACTGTAATAAGAGATAATGAAGGACACTATATAATAATTATGATATAGTTAAAGGTCTATCCAACAAGATCTAACAATTATAAATATTTATGCCCCTAATATGGGAGCAGCCAATTATAAAAAACAATTAACAAAATCAAAGAAACACAATAATAGAATAATAATAGGGGACTTTAACACCACACTCACTACAATGGACAGATCATCTAAGGAGAAGATCAACAAGGAAATAAGGGCTTTGAATGACACACTGGACCAGAGAGACTTCAGATAGGTTCAGAAAATTCCATCCTAAAGTAACAGAATACATATTCTTCTCAAGTGCACATGGAACATTCTCCGGAATATATCACATCCTAGGTCACAAATTAGGTCTCAACCAGTACCAAAAGGTAGGATCATTCCCTCCATATTTTCAGACCACAATGCTTTCAAACTGGGATGGAATCCCAAGAGGAAAGTTGGAAAGAACTCAAATACATGGAGGCTAAGGAGCATCCTACTAAAGAGTGAATGGATCAACCAGGAAATTAAAGAATTTTTAAAAATTCATGTAAAGAAATGAAAATGAAAACAGAACTGTTCAAAATCTTTGGGATGCAAAAACTCAGTCCTAAGAAGAAAGTATATAACACTACAAGCCCTTCTCAAGAAGCAAGAAAGTTCTCAAATACACAGCCTAACCCTACACCTAAAGGAGCTGGAGAACGAACAGCAAATAAAGCCTAAGCCCAGCAGGAGAAGAGAGATAATAAAGATTAAGAAACCAAAAGAACAGATCAACAAAACTAGGAGCTGGTTCTTTGAAAGAATAAGTCTTGTCAGGGGGTTATCAAACTTATCAAGAAGAAAAGAGAAAGGACCCAAATAAATAAAATCATAAATGAAATAGGAGAGATCACAGCCAACACCAAAGAAATACAAATAAGAACATATTATGAGCAACTGTACACAAAAAGTTAGACAATCTGGAAGAAATGGATGTATTCCTAGAGACATATAAACTACCAAAACTGAAACAGGAAGACATAGAACAACTGAACAGATTCCTAACCAGCAAGGAAATTGAAGCAGTAATCAAAAATCTCCCAACAAACAAGAGCCCAAGGTCAGATGGCTTCCCAGGGGAATTCTAAATGTTTAAAGAAGAATTAATACCTATTCCTCTGAAGCTGTTTCAAAAAAATCAAAATGGAAGTAAAACTTTCTATGAGGCCAGCATCACCCTGATCCCAAAACAGTCAAAGGCCACACCAACGAGCAGAATTACAGACCAATATCCCTGATGAACATGGATGCAAAAATTCTCACCAAAATACTCACCAATGAGATCCAACAGTACATTAAAAGGATTATTCACCACAACCAAGTGGGATTTATTCCTGGGCTGCAAGGTGGTTCAACATCCACAAATCAATCCATGTGATACATCACATTAGCAAAAGAAAGGACAAGAACCATATGACCCTCTCAATAGATGCAGAAAAAGCATCTGATAAAGTATAGCATCCTTTCTTGATTAAAACTCTTCACAGTGTAGGGATAGAGGGAACATACTTCAACATCATAAAAGCCATCTATGAAAAACCCACAGCAAATACGATTCTCAATGGGGAAAAACTGAGAGCTTTTCCCCTAAGTTCAGGAACATGGCAGGGACGTCCACCATCACTACTGTTGTTCAACACAGTACTAGAAGTCCTGCCTCAGCAGTCAGATAACAAAAAGAAAAGGCATCTGAATTGACAAAGAAGAAGTCAAACTCTCACTCTTTGCAGATATGATACTTTACGTGGAAAACCCAAAAGACTCCACCCCAAAATTGCTAGAACTCATACAGGAATTCAGCAAAGTGGCAGGATACAAAAATGAATATAAAAAATCACAGAAATCAGTGGCATTTCTATACACCACAATGAGACAGAAGAAAGAGAAATTAAGGAGTTGATCCCATTTACAATTGCACCAAAAAACACAAGATAACCTAGGAATAAACCTAATGGAAGAGGTAAAGGATCTGTGCTCAGAAAACTATAGAATGCTCATGAAAGCAATTGAGGAAGCCACAAAGAAATGGAAAAATGTTCCATGCTCATGGATTGGAAGAACAAATACTATTAAAATGTCTATGCTGCCTAGGACAATCTGCACATTCAATGCAATCCCTATCAAAATACCATCAACTTTTTTTTTTTTTTTCACAGAGCTGGAACAAATAATCCTAAAATTTGTATGGAACCAGAAAAGATCTCAAATAGCCAAAGGAATGTTGAAAAAGAAATCCAAAGCTGGTCTTCAAGCTCTATGACAAAGCTGTAATCATGAAGACAGTATGGTACTGGCACAAAAACAGACACATAGATCAATGGAACAGAATAGAAAACTCAGAAATGGACCCTTGACTCTATGGTCAACTAATCTTTGACAAAGCAGGACAGAATCTCCAATGGAAAAAAAAGACAGTCTCTTCAACAAATGGTGTTGGGAAAATTGGACAGCCACATGCAGAAGAATGAAACTGGACCATTTCCTTACACCATATACAAATATAGACTCAAAATGGACGAAAGACCTAAATGTGAGACAGGAATCCATCAAAATCCTAGAAGAGAACACAGGCAGCAACCTCTGTGACCTCGGCCACAGCAAATTCTTGCTAGACACGTCTCCAAAGGAAGGGAAACAAAAGCAAAAATCAACTATTGGAACTTCATCAAGGTACAAAGCTTTCGCACAGCGAAGGAAACAGCCAACAAACCCAAAAGACAACCAACAGAATGGGAGGAGATACTTACAAATGACATATCAGATAAAGGGCTAGTATCCAAAATCTATCAAGAACTTATACAACTCAACACCCAAAGAACAACTAATCCAATCAAGAAATAGGCAGAAGACATGAAGAGACGTTTTTGCAAAGAAGACATCCAAATGGCCAACAGATACAAGAAAAAGTGCTCAATATCACTCGGCATCAGGGAAATATAAATGAAAACCACAATGAGATCCCACCTCATGCCAGTCAGAAGGGCTAAAATTAACAACTCAGGAAATGTCAGATGTTGGCAAGGATGTGCAGAAAGAGAAACCCTCTTACACTGTTGTTGGGAATGAAAGCTGGTGCAGCCACTCTGGAAAACAGTATGGAGGTTCCTCAAAAAGTTGAAAATAGAGCTACCCTATGACTCAGAAATTGCACTACTGGGTATTTACCCCAAAGATACAAATGTAGTGATCCAAAGGGCACCTGTATCCCAATGGTTATAGCAGGAATGTCCACAATAGCCAAACTATGGAAAGAGCCCAGATGTGCACTGACAGATGAATGGATAAAGATGTGAGATTATACACACACACACACACACACACACAAACAATGGAATATTACACAACCACCAAAAGAATGAAAACTTGCCATTTGCAACCTGGGTGGAACTAGAAGGTATTATGCTAAGCTAAATAAGTCAGAGATAGACAATATCATATGATCTCATTGTAATGCAGAATTTAAGAAACTAGGCAGATGATCATAGCGAAAGAGAGGGAAAAAAATGAAACAAGATGAAACCAGTGTGGTAGACAAACCATAAGAGACTCTTAATCTTAGGAAACAAACTCAGGGTTGCTGTGGCAGAGGGGGGTGGAGGCATTAGGTGGCTGGGTGATGGACTTTGGGGAGGGTATCTGTTGTGGTGAGCACTATGTGTTGTGTAAGACTGATGAATCTTAGACCTGTAGCCCTGAAAAAAATACATTGTATATTAATAATAGTAAATAAATAAGATAGGAGACAATAAGTAAATAAATATTTATGATGTTTCTTATTTTGCAGGTCCTGATTCTTATCCATTTATAATTAGCTAATTAATGCATACCCTAGAAGAAATAATTTAATTTAAGGCTTTAGTTTGTGATATAAAGCAAAGATTTGGTGTCAGAGAATAAAGATAGAATTAGCCAAGGAAAGATATAAAGTAGGATAGCCAGAATTTTAATGCATGCTTAAAAATTCTCAGGACACTCCCACTTCTGAGTGTATAGCCCAAAGATTTTAAAATAGGTCTTAAACAGATAATTGTATACCTCATGTTCATAGTGGCATTATTCACAATAGCCGAAAGGTAAAAGCAAAAGATGAATCAACAAAATGTAATACTTACATAGAGTAGAAGATTATTCAGCCTTAAAAAGGAAATTCTCACACATGCTACAACATAGAAGAATCTTAAAGACATTATTCTAGTTATAAAAAGATAAATACTGTATGATTCCACTTCTATGAAGTAATTAGATTAATAAAGTTCATATTCATAGAGACAGAAAACAGAGTGGTTGCCAGGGGCTAAGGGAAAGGAGAAAATGGGAAGTTATTGTTTAATGGGTCAACATGTTATGGGCCAAACTGTGTCCTCTCAAAATCCCTGTGTTGAAGCCCTAATCCTCAGTACCTCAGAATGTGACTGTATAAGGAGATAGGGCCTTTAAAGAGATGATGAAATTAAAATGAAGTCATTGAGATAGGCATTAATCAGACTGGTATCCTTTAAAAAAAAAAAAGGATTTATTTGAGAGAGAGAGAGAATGAGCAAGGGAGAGGGACTGACAGAGAGGGAGAAGCAGACTCCCCACTGAGCAGGGAGCCCAATGCAGGGCTTGATCCCAGGACACTAAGATCATGACATGAGCCAAAGGCAGATGCTTAACCAACTGAGCCACCCACGCACCCCAAAGACTGGTATCCTTAGAAGAGAAATTTAGACACATAGAGGCCAAGATGCATGCCCCCAGAGGAAAGCCCATATGAGGACACAACAAGAGCGTGACCATTTGCAAACCAAGGAAAGAGGCTTTACAAGAAACCAAACTTGCCAAGACCTTGATCTTGGCCTTCTAGCCTCCAGAACTATAAAAAAAATAAATTTCTGGTGTTTAAGCCAGAAAAAAGAATAACAATAACAAAAACTAAAGGAGTTCATGACCACTAAACCAGCCCTGCAAGAAATATTAAGGGGGACTCTGAGTGGGGAAAAAAAAAGACCAAAAGCAACAAACACTAGAAAGAAACAGAGAACTTCCCCAGAAACACCAACCTTACAGGTAACACAATGACACTAAGTTCATATCTTGTCAATAATCACTCTCAATGTAAATGGATTAAATGCTCCAATCAAAAGACATAGGGTATCAGAATGGATAAACAAATAAGATCCATCTATATTCTGCCTACAAGAAACTCATTTTAAACCTAAAGAAAAATGGAAATATGAAAGTGAGAGGATAAAGATCTAAATATCATGCTAATAGATGTCAAAACAAAGCAGGGGAAGCCATACTTAGACAAACTAGATTTTAAACCGAAAACTGTAACAAGAGATGAAAAAGGGGATTATATCATAATTAAGGGGTCTATCCATCAAGAAGATCCAACAATTATAAATATTTATGCTCCAACTTGGGAGCAACCAAAAATATAAATCAATTAATAACAAAAAACTCATTGATAACAATAGTAGGGGAATTTAACACCCCACTTACAGGAATGTACAGATCATCTAAACAGAAAAATCAACAAGGAAACAATGGCTTTGAATGACACACTGGACCAGATGGATTTCACAGATACACTCAGGACATTTCATCCTAAAGCAGAATATTCTTTTTGAGTTTACATAGGACATTCTTCAGAATAGGTCACATACTGGGTCACAAATCAGATCTCAATAAGTATAAGAAGACTGAGACCATACCATGCATATTTTCAGACCACAACACTGTGAAACTTGAAGTTAACCACAAGAAAAAATTTGGAAAGACCACAAATACATGTATTTTAAAGAACACCCTACTACAGAATTAATGGGTTAACCAGGAAATTAAAGAGGAAGTAAAAATGTACATGGAAGCAAATGAAAATGAAAATACAACAGTCCAAAACCTCTGGGATGCAGCAAAGGCAGTCCTAAGAAATACATTGCAATACTGACCTACCGCAAGAAAGAAAAGTCTCAAACAACCTAACCTTACACCTAAAGGAGATATAAAAGAAACATCAGATAAATCCTAAAGCCAGTAGAAGAAGAGAAATAATAAAGATTAGAGCAGAAATACATGATAGAGAAACAAACAACCCATTAGAACAGATAAATGAAACTAGGAGCTGATTTTCTGGACAAATTAACAAAATTGATAAACGCTTAGCCAGACTTATAAAAAAGAAAGGAGAAAGGACCCGAAGAAATAAAATCACAAGTGAAAAAGGAGTCACAACCAATACCTCAGAAATACAATTATAAAAGAATATTATGAAAAATTATATGCCAACAAGTTGGGCAATCTGGAAGAAATGGATAAATTCCTAGAAACATATAAACCACCAAAACTGAAACAGGATGAAATAGAAAATTTGAACAGATGCATAACCAGCAAAGAAATTAAATCAGTAACCCAAAATCTCCCAACAAACGAAAATCCAGAGCCAGATGGCTTCCCAGGGGAATTCTACCCAACATTTAAAGAAGAGTTTATAGCTACTCTTCATTCATCTCAAACTGTTCCAAAAAAATAGAAGTAGAAGCAAAACTTCCAAACTCATTACACAAAGCCAGTATTACATTGATTCTAAAACCAGACAAAGACCCCACTAAAAAGGAGAATTAGAGGTCAATGTCCCTGATGAACATGGATGCAAAAATTCTCAACAAAATACTAGCAAATCAAATTCAACAGTACATTAAAAGAATCTTTCACCACAATTAAGTGGGAATTTATTCCTGGGCTGCAAAGGTGGTTCAATATTCACAAAATCAACATGATACACCACATTAATGAAACAATATGAACCATATGATCCTCTCAATAGGTGCAGAAAAAGCATTTTACAAAACATAGCATCGATTCTTGATAAAAATCCTCAACAAAAGAGGGAAAGAGGAAACACACCTCAACATCATAAAGGTCATATATAAAAGACCCACAGCTAATATTATATTCAATGGGGGGAAACAGAACTTTTCCTCTAAGGCTAGGAACAAGACAGGGATGCCCATTCTCACAATTACTATTTAACATAGTACTGGAAGTTTTTGCCTCGGCAATCAGGCAACAAAAAGAAATAAAAGGCATCTAAACCACCAGGGAATAAGTCAAATTTTCACTTTTTGCAGACAACCTGATATTCTATGTAGAAAACCCAAAAGACCCCCCCCACAAAAATTGCTAGAATACATGAATTCAGCATGGATATAAAAATCACATGAAAGTCACAGGATATAAAATGAACATACAGAAATCTGTTGTATTTCTATACACCATTAGTGAAGCAGTGGAAAGAGAAATCAAAGAGTCAATCCCATTTACAATTCCACCAAAAACCATAAGATACCTAAGGAATAAGCCTAACCAAAGGGGTTAGAAGAATTGTTTTCTGAAACCTACAGAACACTTATGAAAGAAATTCAAGATGACACAAAGAAATGTAAAAACATTCCATGCTCATGGATTGGAAGAAGAAACATTGTTAAAATGCCTATACTGCCCAAAGCCATCTATATATTTAATGCACTTCTTATCAAAATACCATCCACTTTTTTCATAGAGCTAGAACAAAGAATCCAAAATGTGTATGGAACCACAAAAGAGCCCGAATAGCCAAAGGAATGTTGAAAAAGAAAACTAAAGCTGGTGGCATCACAATTCTGGACTTCAAACTCTATTACAAAGCTATAATCATTAATACAGTACAGTACTCTCACAAAAACAGACACACACATCAATGGAATAGAACAGAGAACCCAGAAATGGACCCACAACTATACAGCCAGCTAATCTTTGACAATGCAAATAAGAATATCCAATGGGGGAAAAACAAACAAAAACAGTCTCTTCAACAAATGGCATTGGGAAAGCTGGACAGTAACATGAAGAATGAAACTGGGCCACATTCTTATAACATGCACAAAAATATTCAAAATGGCTGAGAAACGTCAAAGTGAAACAGGAAACCATCAAAATCCTAGAGGAGAACACAAGCAGCAATCTCTTTTATCTTGATTATAGCAACTTACTAGACACATCCCTGGAGGCAAGGGAAACAAAACCAAAATGAACTACTGGGGACTTCATCAAGATAAAAAGCTTCTGCACAGTGAAGGAAGCAACAAAACTAAAAGGTAACCAAGGGAATGGGAGAAGATATTTGCAAATGGCATATCCAGTTAAATGGCTAGTATCCAAAATCTATAAAGAACTTAATAACCAAAAAGAAAACAAAACAAAAACAAATAACCCAGTTAAGAAATACACAGATGACATGAATGGCACTTTTCAAAAGATGACATCCTGATGGCTAATAAACTCATGAGAAGATTCTCAACATCACTCATCATCAGGGAAATACAAATAAAAATCATGATGAGATACCACCTCACACCTGTCAGAATGGCTAAAATTAACCTAAGGAACAACAGGTGTTGGTGACAATGCAGGAGAAAGGGGAACCCTCTTACACTTGTTGGTGAGAATGCAAACTGGTGCAGCCACTCTGGAGAACAGCATGGAGTTTCCTCAGAAAGTTAATAATAGACCTACCCTATAATCCAGCAATTGCACTAGTAGGTATTTGCCCAAAGGAAACAAATATACAGATTCAAAGGCATACATGCACCCTGATGTTTGGCTATTATTGATAGCGCTATAGACTATGGAGTCCAAATGTCCATTGACTGATGAATGGATAAAGGAGTGGTGTGTTTGTGTGTGTGTGTGTGTGTGTGTGTGTGTGTGTGTGTGTGTATACAGAGAGAGAGAGAGAGAGAGAGAGAGAGGGAGAGAAAGAGAGAGAAACATTAATCAGCCATCAAAAAGAATGAAATCTTGCCATTTGCAACTGATGTGGATGGAGCCAGTGTATATGCTAAGTGTAATAAGTCAATCAGAGAAAGACAAATACCATATGATTTCACTTATATATGGAATTTAAGAAACAAAACAGATGAACATATGGGAAGGGGGGAAAAGAGGGAAACAAACCATTAGAGACTCTTATCAATATAGAACAAACTGAGGGTTGATGGAGGGAGGTGGGTGGGGGATGGGCTAGATGGGTGATGGGTATTAAAGAGGGCATTTGTGATGAGCACTGGGTGTTGTTAAGTGATGAATCACTAATTTTTACTGCTGAAACCAATATTGCACTATATGTGAACTAACCAGAATTTAAATAAAATTTTTTAAATACAATGAAATAAAAATAGTACACTCATCATGATGAGCACTGAGTAATGTACAGAATGTTGAATCATTATATTGTACACCTGAAACCAACACAATACTGTATGTTAGTTACACTAATATTAAACTAAAAGAAATAATCCACATGTCAATAGACTTGTGGAGAATAATCACTTAAAAAACTTCCAACAAAAAGATGTCATTTAACTAGGTGCTATATTAAGAAAAATAAAACATGTATATAACATGTTTCCATTGCAATGATTTTGTAATAATCCCCTTCATGGTAATATGTTTATGGATCTGTTGCCTGAAATATGTGTTTTTATTAACTTTTTCTCATTCTCCAGGCCACTGAATTCTTCTGACTATGCAAATGCAATTCTGTATCTCCTGTATAACAAATATTGATTAAACACCTAGAAAAACTGGCTTTGTCCCCAAGTCAAATAACTTGGAATCATGCTAAGTTCTGAAAATTTTATGGACTATTTTCACAATAGGCAAAATATTTGTATTCACTACATTATAGAAATATAGGCAGACAAATGAACTAAAGATCAAATGGACACTAGTGTTCCTTGTGCTTTATAAAATAAGTATAATGGGTCAGAGTATAAAAGTTATTACAAGATACAAAACTCTTGAAATAAGACTTGTACATTTATATTGGTATAAGATACATGTGTATCTCATATACACACTTTTATACTATAGTAAATAAGAATACTATCTAATAGAGACTTTCCTTGAACTGCCTTGTCAAGTATGAGACGTGTACATAATCTCATAAGTATAATATAACCACCCCCACAAAAATCTATGTACTACTACTTTATAATAAAATTTCGAAGTCACAGGAATATTAAATAATGCTACAAATATCTCCTCTGTCCCAGTGAATCGGGAGAGCTAGGTTCTTGTCTTACAGAGTCAAAGGATGAATCTCAATGGACAAAGGAGAGTGAATAAAGTGGCAGAAGTTTACTAAGCAAAGATACAGAAATAGCTCTCAGGAGGAGAGGGGTCCCAACAGGGTTCCAATGAGGGCCTTTAGGGTTGGTCTTTTATAGAAAGCTAATGAGGAAATTTAAATCCTTTTAATATTTGATATCACCATTGAGCAAGGACTAGTGATAACATGATAACACCTTCAATGGCTTACTTCCCTTTTAGGGTTTGGTTAATTCTTTCTCAGTCACGGGTGATTATCCTTTAAAAAAAAAAAAAAAAAGACACCATCCCCCTTGGCTTCGGCAGGGTGATCCAGTTTGTTCCCTTATCTCTGGTTTCCCCACACCTCCGTATTTTTGGGATTTCTATGAGCCTGAGGACATAGCCCCATCTATCTCTCCCTACCTAGCCCTGCCTGTCCCTTATTCACCAGTAATCATTTTATCTAATCAAAAGGGCAAACATTTGTACATTTGCATGAAACCTGGGCTGGGTTCATTTATAGGATAAACATAGTGAATGTGAATACTTAAACGAAATGTGTTTATGATCTACCATGTTGCGGTGGTCTATAAACCAGACACATTCTAGAATGCTTAGTATATGAGGCTTATAACACAATAAATTTGGGATTAGGTCTTGGTCCCATTCATTATTATATAACTTAAGACAGGGTATAGAACCTTTTTGAATGTACTTCAACATCTGGAATAAAGAATAATACCTAACTCAAATATAGTCTTGATAATTAAGTGGGAGTTTGAGTGGTGTTTGAACCACCATCCCACAGAGAACTAGAAATGTTCAAATATACACATAGACTTAAATATGTTCCAGGTTGTTGGAGAGATATTAAGTAATGAATAATTATAAGAGTAAGATCTGGGGTGCCTGGGTGGCTCACTAGGTTGAGCATCTGACTTCAGCTCAGGTCATGATCCCAGAGTCCTGGAATCCCACATCAGGCTCCCTGCTCAGTGGAGAGTCGGCTTCTCCCTCTGCCTCTGCTGCTCCCTTGCTTATGCTCTCTCTCTCTCTCTCTCTCTTGCTCTCTCCCTCCCCATCAAATAAATAAAGTCTTAAAAAAAAAAAAAGAGTAAGATCTATAACAGGAGAGAATTTCAGAGAAATGATAAGGGCTTTGGGGGCTGCTTTTACCCAAATAAATTTGTCTCTTCCAAAATTATAAATAAGAGTCTAGGAAACTAAGCGGAAGCCTTGATAAACTCATAGCACTGGAGGGATTACTGTTGGAGGTCAAAGCTAGGAAGTGATTTAGGGTCTTAATAGTTCACCAGACTTTAGGTTGGGACTCAAGAAGTTTACACTGTAGTATTAACAATAAATTGGATTATGAACCCCTTATAAGGCTTAAAGTATAATTTTGAATTATCTCGATCTGAATTAAGATTGTTTGGACTGCTGATGCTCCTAGCCTGGACACTTTCCAGGAGTGAAAATACATTTTCCTTTAAGAAACTGTCAGCTGCATTCCGATTCAAGCTGGTAACCTAAGAGGCTCCTGAACTAACTTCCTCATATGCACCCGAAACTATAGTGACATACAGAACAATTCCCACTAAAAGAAAACCAAAATTTAGCCAAGTGACTCCTGTACATTGGGCAAACAAGGGGGGAAAATAGGTCTATTTTAAGGTTGGTAGGAGAGGCTGACACAAACTCACCATAAACCCCACCCCAGTATGGCGACATAAAGTGAAGAAGAAAATCACAACTCCCATCCTTTCCCTGAGGAGTGATAAATCCTTACATTTAGTGCCCAGCTTTTAAGACTTCTACCTGAGAGATAGCCCCCCAAAATACTTACCTCTGAAAGCCAACGGAGCTTGTATCCATAAGCCCTACAATAGAACAAACTTAGTGGGCTCCTGAGAACTCTTACGGCTATCTGTGGAGTTCAGCAGAGGAGCAACAGATTAAAACACCCAGTCTTTCCCTGAAAGAGTCTCTATTTGCAGATCTCAAAAGCTACAGCCTGAAGGTCAGGCTTCTTATTAAATTCATATCTAGTGACTACTGTAATACTCTGGAGAAACTGGCAGGCACCATCTTTTCTCTCTAACTCTTTTTACCACTCAGGTCTCTATTTCCCTGAAAGAAGCGTGTGAACATGTTTGGTGCCACAGCTTTTGTGGCTGCTTACAAGGAGATTCAACCCTCTGTGGCCTGTTTGGCCAATGGGACTTGAATTCATCGGTCCCACAGGACTATAGCAAACAGAGTAAGTTCTTAACTGGCTATCCCTCAAGGGTTTAGCACAGAAGCAGCAGACTGCAATGCTCTGAATTTCCCTGAAAAGGCCTATTTGCATATTTTTTTCTATTTGCATATTTTAAAAGCTATAGCTTAAGGGTCAGGTTTCTAATTTAACACTGCAGTGACAACTGCAATCCTCCCAAAAGATCAGGAAGGACAGCAGGCACCATCTTCACATACTCTCTGCTCAGCTCTAGGTCTACTGTGTCTCCATGAAAGGAGCTCATGCACACATTGGATTCCTTGGCTTTGTGCTGCTGACTATAGGTCGCATTCCTTGATAGCTTGGCTCTAGTGGACAGCAGGGCTTGTGTTCAGTAGTTTAATATGACTATAGCAAATAAAGAAACAATTCTTAACTGGCTATCTCCCCAAAGGTTCAGAGCAGAGTGCAAGCACAAATGCCTATTTTACAGTCTCTCACCCCAAACAGGTTTATTAGCATACTTTAAAAGCTGCTGCCTGAGGGTCCAGTTTCCAATCAGCCTGCATCTAGTTAATAACAGCTCTCTCCCTTTGGGACACTGGTAGGTCTTGGTACACCCTCAAATAAAGGGGGTAAGAACAAAGAAGCCTGTTTGGACGATCACAAAGGTTTGAGAGATGAGGAAGAGCTTAGGCCAGCAGAATGATACATGTTCATCTCCCACAAGATCATTCCTTCATTTCTATACAAAACCACTTTTTTCACCTTGGGAGAGGTGACAGTTTTATCACAGAAATCAACAGAGTCAAGGAAAAAGAAACAGAAATATGTTTCAGGCAAAAAGAATAAGATAAAATCCCCAAAAAGACCTTAATAAAATAAAGCTAAGTTATTTACATGGCAAAGAGTTTGAAATTAGGATCATAAAGGTGCTTCCTGAGATCAGGAGAGTAACGTACACAGTAATAATTCAATGTAGATAAAAAAATATATAAGAATGTATTACTAACAAAAAATCATGGAAAAGAATATAATAACTGAAAAATTCAATAGAGAGGTTCAATAGTTGACTAGATGAAGCAGAGAAAGAATCTGCAAACTCAAAGATAAGAAAATGAAATTCATTAAATCAGAGGAGCAAAAAGCAAAAAGAATAAAAAAAAAACAGTAAACATAGTTCGAGGTACCTATGAGGCATCATCAAATGGACAGATATTCACATTATAGAGGACCCAGAAAAAAAAGAAAAAGAAACAGAAAGGTTTCTTAAATAATGGCTGAAAATATCTCTAAGGTGGGGAAAAACACAGACATCCAAACCCAGAAAGCCTACAGCTTCCAAATAGGATAAATCAAAAGAGACATATAGCAGGACACATTATAATTGTCAAGAGAATATTAAAAGTAGCAAGAGAAAAAAATTCATACAAGGTAAACTTCATAATTCAATGAAAAAAAAAAAGATTGCTTTAGTCATTCAGGACTTAAGAACAAAGCTGGAGACACCACACTTACTGATTTCAAGTTATATTGCAAGGCTATGGTGACCAAAAATTATGGTTCTAATATAAAAATAGACACATCTATAAAACAGAATAGAAAGCCCAGAAATAAACCGACTCTTACATTGTCAATTTATGACAAAGGAGCCAAGAGCATATAATGGAGAAACAATGGTCTCTTCAATAACTGGTATCGGGAAAACTGGACAGCCACATGCAAAATAAACTGGACCCCTGACTTACGCCATGAAAAAAAAAATGGATTACTGATTAAAACTTAAGACCTAAAACCATAAAATTCCTAGAATGGGATAATTTCCTTGACATTGGTCTTGGCAATGATTTTTTGGATTGGACACCAAAAACAAAAATGACAAAAGGAAAAAAAAAAGGCAAATGGGACTACACCAAACAGAAAACTTCTGCATAGCAATGGAAACCATCAACAAAATTAAACACCAACCTAAAGAATGGGAGAAAATATTTGAATATTAACCCCTGATCAAACATGAGATTTACAAAGTATATACAGAACTCACAAAACTAAATATATACTAAAAAAAAAAAAAAAAACCCTATTATAAAAATTGGCAGAGGAACTAAATTGACGTTTTTCCAGGAAAAGATATACAAATGGCCAACAGGTACAAAAAAATGTGCTCCAGATTACTGATCATCAGGAAAATCAAAGTCACAATGAAATTACCTCACACCTGTTGGAATGGCTATTATCAAAAGAATAAGAGATAATTGTTCAGGAGAATATGGAGAAAGGAAAATCTTACGCATCATTAGTGGAAATGTAAATTGGTGAAACCACCATGAAAAACAGTATGAAATTTCCTCAAAAAATTTAAAAATTGAACTACCAAATGACCCAGCAATTCCACCACTGTTTATATATTCTAAGGAAACATAAAATCATGATCTTGAAAATCCTGCATCCCCACCATGTTTACTGCATCATTACTAACAATAGTCAAGATATGCAAACAATCTAACCCTCCATTAACAGATAATAGAAAAGGTCACGTGATTATATAGATCACACATACAATGAAAATTATTCAGCCATAAAAAAAGGAAATGCCCTTATGAAAACATGGATGGATCTTGAGGACATTATGCTAAGTAAAATAAGCCAGAGAAACAAATACTGTATATTATCATTTCACTTATGTATGGAATAAAAAAAGAAATCGTGAACTCATAGAACAGGGAACAGATTGCTGTTTGCCAGAAGTAGGGGCAAGGGGTGAAATGGGTGAAGGTGGTCAAAAGGCCTAAGTTTCTACTTATAAGATAAGTAAGTCCTGGGGATACAATGTACATCATGGTTATTATAGTTAATACTATATTACATACTGGAAAATTACTTAGTGGGTAGATTTTAAAAGTTCTCAACACAGCAGGAAAAATTGTAAATAAGTGAAGTGGTACATGATGACTAAATTCATTTTGTAATTTATATTATTTATTATTTTCTATACTTAAAACTAATGAAATGTTAATGTCAGGTGTATCTCAATAAGACCAGAAAAAGAAATTATCATGTTTTCCCTCAAGTTATCACAAAAGTTTTTCATATATAACAGAATAAAAATTTTAAAAATAGTGGCTCATGCAAAAAAATAATGCAAACAGACAACCAAGAGAAATAGAAGGTTAATAGCACCAAAAATATACGGGACACATCCCCCGCAAATATGAAGGGGACAAAATTAAGAGAGTTACAAAATTGTACTTTAAAATAGCTCTGGAGAGGAAAAAAGATGGCAGAGGAGTAGGAGACCCCTTTTTCCCCTAAGTCGAGCTGGATATCTACCAGACCATCCTGAACACACACGGAATCGGCCTGAGACACAGGAAGATACATCTGGATCTCTACAAACGACCATATCCGGTGCTGAGTACTGAGGTACGAAGCAGGGAGCCGTGAATCTGCGCACAGATATCAGAAGATAAACAGAATGGGGAGGGAGCTGCCATGCTCGGGCGCAGGGAAGTGGTACCCACCTGCACTGGGGAGCGGGTGTGACTCCCTGACCGGCAACCGTGAGAGAAAAGACTGAGACTGTGAGCCTGGGAACGCGCGTCTGACCAGACTGAAAACCGGAACTCCAGAGCGCTCACTGGAACCGGACTAAAACCGGGAGCTCAGGAGCGCACGCGCATCAAAACTGAAAACCGGAGCCCCTGAGCACAACTCGAACTAGACTGAAACCCGGTGCTCGGGAGTGCTCGCATGACCAGACTGAAAACCAGAGCTCCGGAGCACTCACGGAAACCCAACTGATACTGGGAGCTCGGGAGCGTGCTCAGGAGCGCGCACGAGAGCAGACTGAAAACTGGCACTCTGGAGTGCGCAGTAACCACACTGAAACAGGGAGCTCGGGAGGGCATGCAGGAACCAGGGGTGGCTGGCAGTGTTAGAAGCACAAAGGACAGAGACAAGCCAGCCCTGGAAGTGAGGACTGGGACACCGGCTGTGGGGCGCACAACCTGGGACACTGCAGGGTTTTTGGCAGCACCAACGAAAGCAGAGTTAAAGTGGCCAAGAGAGCTCAGTGGAGAGCGGACTGCGATCTCTCTGTTCTGAGACAGAGGCTAGGATACGGCCTCTGCTGCTCTGACTCTCAAAAGAGGCACAGAAAACCAACAGGGAAAGCCACCAGAGAACAAAAGCCTGGAAATACCAGCTCACATTGTGCCCATCCCCATCCCCCCTTACAGGGGACAGGGCGACTCTACCCAAACAGGGTTGACTATCAGCGTGGCAGGCCCCTCCCCCAGAAGGCAGGCTGAAAAATCAAGAAGCCCACATCCTTAAGGTCCCTACAAAACAAGTGCACACTGCCTGGGTCCTGGTCAATAATTTGGGCTCTGGGCAGTCCCGCAACCTCTCCTCATCAGGATGACAATGAGGAAGAGAAATCCCCACCAGCAAAAAAAGATAATGAGTCTGTGGACTCTGCCACAGAACTGATGGTTATGGATATAACCACTTGTCAGAAATGGAGTTCAGAGTAACAATGGTCAAGTTGATGTGTAGACTTGAAAAAAATATTAATGAAAATATTAACAAGAATATAGAATCTCTAAGGGTGGAAATGAGAGCGAATCTGGCAGAAATTAAAAATGTTATGAATCAAATGCAGTCAAAACAAGATGTTCTGACGGCCAGGGTAAATGATGCAGAAGAACGAATTAGTGAATTGGAGGATGGGATGGTAGAAGAGAAAGTTAAAACAGAAACTTGGCTCAAAAAAATCCAATCTCAAGAATATAGATTATGGGAGATTACTGACTCAATGAAACGTTCCAATGTCAGAATCATCAGCATCCCCGAGGGGGTAGAGAAAGAGAGAGGTCTAGAAGAGATATTTGAACAAATTGTAGCTGACAACTTTCCTAATCTGGTGAAGGAAACAAGCATTCATGTCCAAGAGGCAGAAAGGACCCCTCCCAAGGTCAACCATGGCAAACCTATACCACGTCACATCATAGTGCATTTTGCAAATATTAGATTCAAGAATACAGTACTGAAAGTGACCAGGGTGAAGAGATTTCTCATGTACAGAGGTAAAAATATCAGAATAACGTCAGACCTGTCTACGCAGACCTGGTAAGAGAGGAAGGGTTGGCAGGGTATTTTCGAAACTCTATCTGAGAAGAACATGCAGCCAAGGATCGTTTATCCAGCAAGGCTGTCATTCAGAATTGATGGAGAGATAAGGACCTTCCAGGATCGGCAGAAACTGACCGATTTCATAACAACCAAACCAGCCCTACAGGAGATATTAAGGGGGTTTCTATAAAAGTAAAAAGGCCCCAAGAGTGGTACAGAACAGAAATTTACAATCTAGAGAAACAAAGACTTCACAGGCAACTTGATATCATTAAAATCATATCTCTCAATAATCACTCTCAATGTGAATGGCCTAAATGCTCCCATAAAATGGCACAGGGCTGCAGATTGGATAGTAAGACATGACCCATCCATTTGCTGTTTAAAAAAGACTCATCTTGAACCTAAAGATACATCCAGACTGAAAGTGGAGGGATGGAGAACCATTTTTCATGCCAATGGACTTCAAAAGAAAGCTGGGGTAGCAATTCTCATATCAGACATAGATTTTAAGCTAAAGACTATAGTTAGAGACACAGAAGGACACTATATTATTCTTAAAGAATGTATCCAACAAGTGGATATGACAATTATAAATATCTATGCCCTCAACAGGGGAGCAGCTAGATACACAAGCCAACACTTAACCAGAATAAAGAGACATATAGATAATAATACAATAGTAGGGGACCTCAACACTCCACTATCAGCAATAGACAGATCACCTAAGCAGAAAATCAACAAAGAAACTAGAGCTTTGAATGACATACCAGACCAGATGGACCTCATAGATATATACAGAACACTACACCCAGGAACAACAGAATACTCATTCTTTTTGAATGCACATGGAACTTTCTCCAGAATAGACCATATACTGGGTCACAAAACAGGTCTCAACCAATACCAAAAGACTGAGATTATTCCCTGCATATTCTCAGATGACAATGCTTTGAAACTGGAATCCAAACTCAAGGAAAAATTTGGAAGAAACTCAAACACTTGGAAACTAAGAACCATCCTGCTCAAGAATGACTGGGTAAACCAGGAAATTAAAAAACAATTTAAACAATTTAGGGAGACCAAAGAGAATGAAAACACATTGGTCCAAAACCTATGGGACACTGCAAAGGCAATCCTGAAAGGAAAATACGTAGCCATCCAAGCCTCACTCAAAAGAATAGAAAAATCTAAAATGCAGTTTTTATATTCTCACCTCAAGAAGCTGGAGCTGGAACAGAGGAACAGGCCTAACCCATGCATGAGAAGGCAGTTGATCAAGATTAGAGCAGAGATCAATGAACTAGAAACCAGGAGCACAGTAGAGCTGATCAACAGAACTAGAAGCTGGTTCTTTGAAAGAATAAATAAGATCGATAACCCACTGGCCAGACTTTTCAAAAGAATAGAGAAAGGACTCAAATTAATAAAATTATGAATGAAAGGGGAGAGATCACAACCAACACTAATGAAATAGGAAGGACCATTAGAAACTTTTATCAACAGCTTTATGCCAATAAATTAAACAACCTGGAAGAATGGATGCCTTCCTGGAAACCTATAAACTACCAAGACTGGAAGAGGAAGAAATTGATTAAACAGACTGATTAATTATGAAGAGATTGAAGCAGTGATCAAAAAACTCCCCCAAAACAAGAGTCCAGGGTCTGATGGATTCCCTGGAGAATTCTACCAAACATTCAAAGAATTAATAATACCTATTCTCCTGAAGCTGTTTCAAAAAATAAAAACAGAAGAAAAACTACCAAACTCATTCTATGAGGCCAGTATTACCTTGATCCCCAAACCAGGCAAAGACCCCATCAAAAAGGAGAATTACAGACCAATATCCCTGATGAATATGGATGCCAAAATTCTTAACAAGATCCTAGCTAATAGGATCCAACAGTACATTAAAAGGATTATCCATCATGACCAAATGGGATTCATCGCTGGGATGCAAGGGTGGTTCAACATTCACAAATCAATCAGTGTGATAGATCATATCAACAAGAAAAAGAGTCAAGAACCATATGACCCTCTCAATAGATGCAGAAAAAGCATTTGACAAAATACAGCATCCTTTCCTGATTAAAACCCTTCAGAGTGTAGGGATAGAGGGTACATTACTCAATCTCATAAAAACCATCTATGAAAAGCCTACAGCCAATATCATTCTCAATAGGGAAAAGCTGGGAGCCTTTCCCTTAAGATCAGGAACACAAGGATGCCCACTCTTGCCACTATTATTCAACATAGTACTAGAAGTCCTTGCAACAGCAATAAGACAACAAAAAGGGATAAAAGCTATCCAAATCGCAAAGAAGAAGTCAAACTGTTTCTCTTCGCAGATGACATGATACTCTATATGGAAAACCCAAAAGACTCCACCCCCAAACTACTAGAACTTATAAAGCAATTCTGTAACGTGGCGGGATATAAGATCAATGCTCAGAAATCAGTTGCATTTCTATACATGAACAATGAGACTGAAGAAAGAGAAAGTAGGGAATCCATTCCACTTACAATAGCACCAAAAATCATACGTTACCTCAGAATTAACTTAACCAGAGACATAAAGGATCTATATTCTAGAAACTACAAATTGCTCTTGAAAGACATTGAGGAAGACACAAAAAGATGGAAAAATATTCCATGCTCACTGATCTGAAGAATAAACACAGTTAAATTGTCTATGCTACCCAGAGCAATCTACACTTTCAACACCATCCTGATCAAAATACCAATGACATTTTTCAAAGAGCTGGAACAAACAGCCCTTAAATTTGTGTGGAACCAGAAAATGCCCCAAATCGCCAAGGAATTGTTGAAAAGGAAAAACAAAGCTGGGGGCATCACGTTGCCGGATTTCAAGCTATACTACAAAGCTGTGATCACAAAGACAGCATGGTACTGGCACAAAAACAGACACACAGACCAATGGAACAGAATAGAGAACCCAGAAATGGACCCTCGGCTCTTTGGGCAACTAATCCTTGACAAAGCAGGAAAGAACATCCAGTGGAAAAAAGACAGTCTCTTCAATAAATGGTGCTGGTAAAAATTGGACAGCTACATGCAAAAGAATAAAACTGGACTACTCTCTCACACCATACACAAAGATAAACTCCAAATGGATGAAAGACCTCGATGTGAGACAGGAATCCATCCAAATCATAGAGGAGAACATAGGCTGCCACCTCTTTGACATCAGCCACAGCAACTTTTTTCAAGACACATCTCCAAAGGCAAGAGAAACAAAAGAAAAAATGAACTTGTGGGACTTCATCAAGATAAAAAGCTTCTGCACAGCCTAGGAAACAGTCAATAAAACTAAGAGGCAGCCCATGGAATGGGAGAAGATATTTGCAAATGACACTATAGATAAAAGATTAGTACCCAAGATCTACAAAGAACTTCTCAAATTCAATACACAGGAAACAATCAAATCAAAAAATGGGCAGAAGAAATGAACAGTTTTCCAATGAAAACATGCAAATGGCTAACAGACACATGAAAAAATGTTCAAAATCATTATCCATCAGGGAAATTCAAATCAAAACCACATTGAGATACCACCTTACACCAGTTAGAATGGCAAAAATGGACAAGGCAGGAAACCACAAATGTTGGAGAGGATGTAGAGAAAGGGGATCCCTCTTACACTCTTGGTGGGAATGCAAGTTGGTACAACCACTCTGGAAAACAGTGTGGAGGTCCCTTAACAAGTTAAAAATTGAGCTACCCTATGATGTAGCAATTGCGCTACTGGGTATTTACCCCAAAGATACAGAGGTAGTGAAGAGAAGGGTCATATGCACCCCAATGTTCATAGCAGCATGTTCCGCAATAGCTAAATTATGGAAGGAGCCAAGATGCCCTTCAACAGATGACTGGATTAAGAAGTTATGGTCCATATATACAATGGAATATTACTCAGCCATCAAAAAGAATGATTTCACAACATTTGCAGCAACATGGATGGGACTGGAGGAGATAATGCTAAGTGAAATAAGTCAAGCAGAGAAAGACAATTGTCATATGGTTTCACTCATTTATGGAACATAAGAAGTAGGAAGATCATAGGAGAAGAAATGGAAGAAGGAAGGGAGGGTAAACAGAAGGGGGAATGAACCATGAGAGACTATGGACTCTGGGAAACAAACTGAGGGCTTCAGAGGGGAGAATGGTGGGAGATTGGGATGGGCCGGTGATGGGTATTAAGGAGGGCATGTATTGCATGGTGCACTGGGTGTTATATGGAAGTAATGAATCATGGAACTTTACATCAAAAACTAGGGATGTACTGTATGGTGACTAATATAATAATAAAAAATTATTATGAAAAAATAGCTCTGATTTTTTTATAATATAAATGAGGGGTTCAGAGGGGAGGGAGATGGGGGATTGGGATAGGCCAGTGATGGGTAATAAGGAGGGCACGTAGGGGCGCCTGGGTGGCTCAGTCATTAAGCATCTGCCTTTGGCTCAGGGCATGATCCCAGAGTCCTGGGATCGAGCCCCACATCAGGCTCCTCCGCTGGGAGCCTGCTTCTTCCTCTCCCACTCCCCCTGCCTATGTTCCCTCTCTCGCTGGCTGTCTCTGTCAAATAAATAAATAAAATCTTAAAAAAAAAAAAAAAAAAAAGAGGGCACATATTGCATGGAGCCCCGGGTGTTTACACGAACAATGAATCATGGAACACTACATCAAAAACTAATGATGTACTGTATGGTGACTAACATAATAAAAAATTTAAAAATATATATAAAAATAGCACAAAAATATGATTGACAATATTTTCAGATAATTAAAACATTATGGTAATTTTAGAACTGAAATCTATAATAACTCAACAGATTAGTTTAAAACCACCTTTAAAAAGGGGCACCTGGGTGGCTCAGTCAGTTGAGCGTCTGCCTTCAGCTCAGGTCATGATCTCAGGGTCCTGGGATTGAGCCCCATGTTGCCTTCCCTGCTCAGCAGGGAGCCTGCTTATCCTTCTTTCTCTGCTGTGCTCTCTCTGGCTCTCACTCTCAAATAAATAAAATCTTTAAAAAAATAAAATAAATTAAATAAAAGCACCTTAAAAGAGATTTAGTGAGTTGAAGAGAAATAACTCTCAGCATCTGCATATTGCAATTGTGTACATTAAAAAATTATATATAGATGATTAGAATTAAAAAATAAAATTAACAAGCTGACTAGACAAATTTCATATATAATAATCAAGTGTATTTATATGTCCTATAACAAATATATATTGAATATACATCCTATATACCATTTAAGTAGAATAGAAACACACCAAATACCAAGAATTCTCTATCTAGATTTATCCACAGGCAATTATAACATTATTAAGCTAAAACAAACAAACACAGGAGGAGTGGGAGGGTCCCAAGCTAACCTCATCCCAGTTACATGGAGACAGCTGGTACATCTGGGCAACTAACTCTAAAAATGACCTAAAGACTGGCAGAACAAATTTTTCATAGCTAGTCCTAGAAAGAAGTCAACATGAAAAAGAGGAGATGTAGAGGTTTGGTTGGGAACCAAACCCCTGATGTAAATAACCACAAATAGTAATGACATCACAGGTTTGGAAAAGCAAGAGAATCAGTACCCACACCGCAGACCTCTGGTACTGGGAAGACAAGTCCCCATAATGTTGGGCTTTCAAAACCAGTGGGGCTTAACTCCAGGTGCCTTAACAACCAGCAGGGCTCAATTCTGCAGAGCTAGAGGTCTAGAAGAAATGGAATCACCAAACCTTAAAGAGCCAGTATATTAAATAATTTGGCCCAACATAGCACAGAAACAGCAGTTTCAAAAGCACCTGGGGTGTATGTGAAGTAAATTTATTGACTAATCTTAGAATAGATACAGAAGGGGTGGGTATCTGCAGAGGAGTTCTCTGGAAACAGAAGTGTTGGCAGGCTCCACTTCTCTTCCCCAGCTCAGATAGACAGATGTTTGTGGGAAACAATTCTGATACTTCCAATCTACCTTGCTAACATTGCTTGGCCCGCTTCAGTATTCCCTCTGGGGGCCAGTAGCACCCATCCCACCTGCCTGGGCAAGGCATCATTTTGTGAAGTGGCTTCTGCCCTACCCTATGCAGTGGGTAGCCACATCTAGGACTAGTTTCCCTCATAGTGACCCCTGCCCTAGGAAAGGATGGAGATAACCTCACATAACAGCATGCACACAGTTCCTGCAGAAAGTCCTCTTAGCCACCTGTGCAAGGAGCAACCCTGTTGTGTGTGCCTATAGCTGTACAGAAAGGCTAATGGCTAAGAGCTAGGATGAGTGCCAGCCATGCCCATCCATGAATCCACAGCAGCCACAATCAGGCCTCTAAACAGTGCAGGGAGCAAACCCACAACAGGCAAAGTGAATCATTACAGCTGGCTAATAAAATGGGAATAAGGACCAGGCCTGATAAGAAGTTCAAATGGTCATAAGGATACTGACTGGACTTGGGGAAAAAAAACAAAAAGTAGATTAACTCAGTGAGAATTTCAAAGAGGTAGATAATATAGAAAAGAACCAGAGCTGAAGAATTCAATAACTTAAATAAAAAATACAGTTGAGGGAATCAATAGCAGATTAGAGATGCAGAAGAATGGCTCAGCGATCTGGAAGAAAGGGTAATGAAAATCAACCAAGCTGAATAGCAAAAAGAAAAAAAAATAGTTGAAAATAGGTTAAGGGAACTCAGAGACATCATCAAGTATAATAACATTTGCACTATAGGGATCCCATATGGAGAAGAGAGAATGGGGTAGAAAAGTTATTTGAAGAAACAGCTAAAAACTTCCCTAATCTGGGGAGGGAAACAGACATCCAGTTCCAGGAATACGGAGAGCATCAAACAAGATGAACCCAAGAAGATCCACACCAAAACACATAGTTTAACTAGCAAAAATTTAAAATATTGAAAGAATTCTAAAAGCAGCAAAAGGAGGATAAGCAGCTAGATACAAAGAAAGCCCCATAAAGCTATCAGCAGATTTTTGACCAGAAACTCTCAGAAGAGAGTGGCAGGATAGGGGGTAGGGGATGTAAGGAAGGGGAAGGTAGGGGGAAGGGGAAACAAAACCAAACCTGTAGCCAAGAATACTCTATCCAACAGCCATGAAAGGTGGTCAAAATCACTAATCATTGAGGAAATGCAAGTAAAAACCACAAGGAGATATTACTCACACCTGTCATAAGGGCTAGAATCAAAGAGACAAGAAGTAACAAGTATTGACAAGGATGTGGAGAAGGAAAAACTCATGCACAGATGGGAATATAAATTTGTACCGTGGAGAACCATATGGGGTTTCCTCAAAATATTGAAAATAGAAATACTATATGATACAATTCTACTACTGACTTACCAAAGGAAAATAAAAACATTAATTTGAAAAGATATCCACCCCTGTTTATTGCACTATTTTCAATAGCCAAGATATGGAAGCAATACAAGTGTCCACTGGTACCTGAATGGATAAAGTGGTATATATATGTATACATGCATACACACACACACACACACACACACACACACAGGAATATTACCCAGCCATAAAAAAGAATGTGGTTTCGCCATTCAGGAGAATATGAATGGACCTAGAGGGTATTAAGCTAAAGGAAATAAGTCCAAGAAAGACAAACACCATAGGATTTCACTTATATATGGAATCTAATAAAAACAAAAATAGATTCTTAAATACAGAGAACAAACTGGGTGTTTGCTAGAGGAGATGTTTAGGGAAGGGGCCATGTACAAAATGGATGAAGGGAATTAAAGAGGACAAACTTCCAGTACAAAATAAATAAGTCACTGAAATGAAAAACATAGGGAATATAATCAGTATTATAATAATGTTGTATGGTAACAGATGGTGACCACACTTTTTGTGGTGAGCACCTGACAATGTATAGAGCTGTTGAATCAATCTGTTGTATACCAGAAGCTAATATAATATTGTATGTCAATTATACTTCAATTAAAAAATAAAAATGAAGCTAAAAAAAGTGGAGACTTGGCTTACCAGCAATATCCTAATTTTACCATAATACCATAAATCCATTAATTGGCTGAATTTTACCTAAAAACTCTGTTCTATCTTTTAAATTGTGGCTTTGTATCATTCAAAGAGTGACACCAGTACCGACACCAGGAAAATGGATAGGCCTACTGAAGTCATAGATGAAAAGCCTTGGAAAAGAAATGATGCCATTTTATGAAAATTACTTAGTTTGACTGTATTGTGAATTAAAATTCTGGCAATCAAGCCAATTCTAAAGTGTAGATAAAAAGTAAAAGACCAAGAATAGCAAAGAAAATACTAAAGAAACAGAGGAGAAAGAAGAAAAAAAGGGAAGACTTGCTACACTGTGTAACTGTAGTATTATAGTAATAAGGACAGTGTAGTCCTGCTACAAACTAGAGGTATACACCAACGGAAGCCTGTAGAGAATCTAAAGACAGACTCATGCAATTTCAATACTTAATTTTTGACAAAGATGGACCTTCATAGCATCATCCAAATAGAGGTCTTTATTAAAATATTAGAGTCAACTATATCACTATTATAAAAATTTTTAAAAACAAGCAATAACATTCCCTCACATCATACACAAAATCACTTTCAAGTGAATTTGTCATTGAATTGGGGGGGAAAAAACTTCTAGAAATTGTTGGAGCTACCTCATGGCCCTGGGCCTCATGCTAAACTAACTTTATTTTGTTTAACAAGCAAGCAATATAAATACATAAAATACCCCAGAATGAAAATATGGATACATTTTTTACATTAAAATTTAGCACCACTGAACTATAAAAAGAATAGATCCAGTCAATCGAAGGTAAGCCACAATTTGAGAAGTGGTAATAGATTTATATCCAGAAAGAATTCTTACAGATTAAAAATGAAGTAAACGGATTAAAAAACAGACAAAACGCTTGAACAGGCATCTCATAAAGGAGCTTTTTAAAGACAATAAAATCATAGGAAATGTTGATCAACCTTGTTAGTCATGAGGGAAATGAAAATTAAATTACAATTAGATAATACTACTCTTGTAGATGGTTTATGAAGTTGGTTGTAATTATTCCCATTCCTGTAGGCTTGTTCCTTGACATGGAAGTTTAAAACTCTGTCAGAAAAATGAAGTCAACTTCCCCAGACTTTCATCTGCCCTTGTCTTGCTACTTGCTTTAGCCACTTAATGGATTAGAAGGGATATTGTCCAAGTTCAGAATTTGGGCCTCAAGAAATTTTGCATGTTTTCATTATCATTCAAGATCCTTTGCAGTTGCCATGTAAAAAAACTCCGTCTACCCTATTAGACAATGCCAGACCACATAGAACCAAGACATGCGGACCCAGCTACAAGCATCTGATCAACCGGCTCAAACCAGCACCTTCCTGCAGAAGCATTAGTGAACTAGCTGAGACCAAAAGAGTCACTCAACCCAAAGTAATTATACTGAGTTTCAAGACAAGTGGTTGTTTATTACATAAGGCCAACGTGTTGGAGTAATTTGCAGTACAGTAAAAGCTAACTAATAATAAACACTCATTAGACTGGTTTCTTAAAAAGTGGGGTTTTAGTATATAAAACAACTCATTCACTGATACTGGATGGTAAATTGGTAGAAACACTTTGGAAAATTTCAGATGTTCTACATTTTTTGGAAATTTTTACATTTTTTCCATATATATTATACCACTAAATTTAAATAAAAATGCCTATCTGTGTGACCCAACACCATTCTTAGATTTATACCTCCCAGAATATACATAAATGCACCAAAATGCTTATAGCAGCAATCCAAGTATTCATAAATTAATGATAAATTATGGATTCATGGATTATAATACCATCCAACAAGAAAACGAACTATGGCTATCAGAACAAAACAGATTTCTCCCACACATATGATTATGAGTCAGAAGAGCATTTACAAGATAATTTATTCTGTACTTATATATGTGGTTCAAAGGTAATAAAAACTAACCTAGTGAGATGTTAGTAGGTAGGATAGTGCTTATAGGAAGAATTAGTGTGATATTGTGGAATCATGAGGGGGTTTCAGGGATTCTGATAATGTTCTTCTTCTCCACATGGATGGCTGTTTACATAGATATGTTCCCTTTAGGAAAAAGATTTTTGAAATGTGTTCTCACAGTTTATACACTATATTTCCTATGATTTTTTTAATTTAACAGAAGCTAGTAAGACTTAGAGTATTAGAAAAAGTTACATCTATCTTATTTCTCCTATAATGTAATTGCATTAAGAATGTATAAATTATAAGCCATCTTCTAGAAACTGAGACCACAGAAACATTTTTTCTCTTTTTTACACCTAATATGCTCTGGTATTATTTTACCCTACCTTCACATTTAGAAGTTCTGAGTTTTTATGTGTGTTTTTTGTTTGTTTGTTTTTTAAACACAGGGCCATTTGCTCTAGACATGTTTCCTTGGCTTTGATTCTGCCATCATCATCTCTCCCATCTACTGTGGTCTTCACTTCTCTTCATTAGGTCAGTCGTAAATGTTTATTGAGTACCTTTGACATACCAAGCATTTTTCTAGGAACAAAACAGGTAAGACTTGCCTTCACTGTGCTCACATTTTAGTGCACTGCACTAGACATCGAAGTATAGCAAGACAAGATGGGGCATTCTGTATAATCTTAACATTCTTTCTCTCTGCGCCTTATATAATAATTGTTAGGTTATCTTCTTGCTTCTGAGATGCTAGAACATCTAGCCCTGTGGTATTGAATTGTTGTTCCCAAACAGCTCTCCATCGTCCATCCTCCCTCTATAATAGAATGATGCCTTCTTGACTACGGTGCTGTTAACTGCCTACAAGTTCTGTGGAAAAGTTCATGTGTTTCATCTCCTTAAACTTTGGGCTTGGTCATGCGGACACGTTTTGGCTAATGTTATACAAGTTAATGAAGTTCACTACATCCCAGCAGAAGCATCAAATAAAGTTTCACGGGTAGTCTCCGCCTCTCTCACTCTGGTCTTTCAACATGAAAACAGGTTTCTTAGATCACGGCTATTGCTTCCATCAGCGTTTAAAAATAAAAAAACACAATTATTGTGGAGCTGAATCTAGCACCACAGAACCCAGCTAAGCACAGCTGAGTTCAGTTGATCTGTTGTGCAGGCGACCCATAGCCCTCGGCAACGTCACAAAAAAAAAAAAAAAAAAAAAAATTGTATGCTAAATAAAGGTTATTTACTTCAACATCAAAAGCTGACTACCTCACATTACATGAATAGCAAACTTGGAAACTAATTTGGAGAAATGACGACTGAGGTACCAACTCTACCCTCACCTTGTGCTCAGAATTCTTTAAAATATATTAATCTGTTGTAACTGCCCTTTTAGTTCATTTGAGCTATCCCAAACTCATTTTTATATTATGTAATCTCTTGATTGCTTTACATTTCTGACATCCTCTTGGAATTTCATATTGAATATTTATGTTTAAGATGTAAAAGTTTTCATGAACTGTTTAGAGAAAAACATATTTTCCATAGGTGTGATTAGCTCTGTGAATTCATCCACTTTATAAGATATTGTTGAAAAGCCGTTTCTGGCTTAGCTGTTGTTCAGTACTGAAAATTTGTATGTATTTATATAATTTACATGATATAGGAAGATCAAAAGCTATCACAACTAGTGAAAACAAAGAACAGGTTTACACAATTTACACAAGTATCCTTCTTTTTAAGCCAATAAACAGAGAAACTTGAATTTTTCCTCTAATTTGGTACATAAGGAATCATGTCGTCAATCTATTAATGAACAAATACAATAGAAGTTAATATTAATTCATTCTTCTAAAACTCAGTATTTCCAGTCATTCAAAATATTTGCCTACACAGAACACAGACCTATCTAATTTTGTTTTAATGTAGCTTTCTCCTTTGAATCTTCTGTCTCTAAATACAGCCTGTTTCCCAACTGTTCTTGCACATTTTAGAAAGTTAACCAAGCTTCCCTAGGACTCTGATTGCTTGTATGAAGCTTTTCCATGTGATCATGTATCCTGTATATAGCATAATTCTCTTCAACAGGCACAGCTAATTAAGTTCTGTAATCAAGGACACTGCAGCCAAGAGCTAATTTAAAAATTAAATGCTGAAAACAGAACAACATGATTTACTCTACAATTAAACGATTACAGATGAAGGGACTGTGGCATATTTTGTCTGTTTTTATAACATTAGAAAATCTTCACAATGAATTTTAACATTTTTCTTTATAACACTGGGCCTTCTGGTCTAACCCCATAAACTCTTTTGTCTAGTATGACTTGCTTTAGGTATTTTTCAGCAGGTGGCTTTAAATGCTCTATGTATTTAAGTTTAAAATGAAGGGACCCTTTGGCAATATTGTTTTGCAGACATGGTCTTTTGCTTACAAATGACATGTTTCCACAAGGATGTGAATTTGATAGTCCTGTAGTAGTAGCACCAGAGAATGACACCTGGCTGTGTGCTTCCCTTGCAAATCCACTTTTTTTTTTTCCTTTTGTTACATTCCGTTTTACATTCTCCTCCCGTAGGCGTGAAAGTATGCCTAAAAACATCTTTTCAATATATTCTGCTGCCTGTCAAAATTGGAATAAGGGCTCCCTGATTCACCATGTTGGATAAAATTGTTGTCATTGCTGTCTTTAGCCAGTTCTCTGAAGTGACTGTGTATGGACTGTAACTTATAAGTGTGTGTGTATGGGGGAGGGGGTATTGGTTGTGGATTATGGGCTTATTTATGTGAGCGATCTATCAATGATGTGAGAGCCAAAGTTTAATCTTGGGTTAATATCATTTTATATCAAAGGGTAAGTTAAAGTCTTTCCATTGATTGTTCATATGTTGCCTGAAACTACTCGCTTTTAGGTGGAAATGAGAGCACAGTAGGAAATGTAGACATTTATTTTATACACCATTCAACAAGGAATGAGATATGAAATATTCATATTTGTATACAAAAATTATTGCAAATAAAACCTGTCCCCAGACACAACTGATGGTGCCTGTTAAGCTTAAAATTATCTTGAATATATGAGAGGGTCCTGTATTGTTTACAACAGTACAATGAAAGTTGGGTTATTTAATACTGCCTGAGGACCAGTTTGTCCTTTAAAGCTGTAATGTGTAATCCTAATAAAGCTTGGTTCTAGGAAACATAAGTATTATTAAAATAACATCATTAAACTTTAGTAATCTAGGTTAAGTTAACCTTGAGGAAAAATGAAAGAACCACACAACCTTTAAAAAAATACCTAATCGTAAAAAGTATTACTAGTACTTCAGGAGTATGTATCACACCTTTATAACCAATTGCTTTTATTTCTTAACTTTAACTTTACCGCGATCTCTCGCTTTTTTCTCTCGTGTAACTTCTACTGAAAGGACTTTCTGCTTATTTAAGCTGTGAGCCCAAAATAGTTTAACTCAAAAATGATTTCATATCTAGATGGTAATATTTTACCCATTAAAAATATTTTACTGGAATTTCTATTTTAGCTTTATTCCTTTTCCAATATTATTTTCCTAACTGAAATTAGCTAAGCCATGGCAAAACTGGGGAGCGGGGGGGGGGGGGGAATTCTGGTAAATAAGGTAATTAAATAATCTCAGTGACTTAACAAAATAAATATGCATTTCTCACTTGTAACAAAGTCCAAGCAAATATTCAGAAGGATTGCCTTTCAGGCACCAGCTTGTGGTCCCCACATAGTCAACACTTAATTTCCAAGGTCACCGAAAAAGAGAAAAGACAATGGAAAAAGAAAGCACAACCTCTTTTCAAATTATTTTGGCTTCAAAGTGACATAACTCCATATATTCATTTCTTATTGCCGTTGTACCAAGTTACTACAAACCTTCGGCTTAAACCAAAACAAATTTATTATAGTACTGCAAGCCGGAAGTCCATAACGGAGTTGCATTACTTTCTAGATGCTATAGAGTAAAAATACCAGTTTTAAAAGTTACCTGCAATCCTGTCTCCTAGCTCCAGTTCATTTTCAAAGCCGGCAACAGGGAACGAAGTCCTTCCTGAGACTCCATGACACTAATGCTGACTCTTCAGGCTCCTTCTTCCCCTTTTAAGAATGCTTGTGATTACATTAACCCCACCTGCTTGTTCCAGAATAGTCTCCTGAAGGTCAGTTGATTAGTGACCTTAATTCCACCTGCAACCTTAATCCCCCTCTTTGCCATGTAACCTGACATGTCCACAGGTTCTGGAGATGAAGATGTAGATGTCTGTGGGCCATTATTCTGCCTAGCAATTCATTTTCTCTCTTGTTGGGCTGTTGAAATACATTACCTGTACCCACTTAGAGAAGCCATAAAACTTAATTCCTGCTTGGGCAACCGCTTCCCAACACCAAATTTATACTACATAAAATGGACATAAGAAGTAGGCAGCCTGTTTTTCTCCACCACAAAGATTAATTGTTGTAAACCCTGTGAGCAAGGCATTACACTCAAACACATCATTAAGTGTCCCTAGTCTGATTTTTTGCACATACATACAAAACTCTTATTTTTCTATAGTGCTATTTTACTCAGGCCACACATAGTCTATCCACGATTCCAGGGAAGTTACACTTTTTCATAGTTCTGTTTGATATATGTATGTTTTTATCTGGAATAAACTCAACATTTTTTTTTTAATTTCTTGCAGTTGTAACATTAGAGTGTTCTGTTTTATTTTTCTATATTCCTCTTTTCTGTCTTTCATATCATTCATAAGATATTCTTAATTCCATATTCCATTTAAAAGACTGCACTAGGGACAGTGCATTATTACTACTGGAGGTTTGTTAGCTTAGTGGTAGAACATTTGAGAGGGTTTCTTCTGATTAAGTTTCAGTCTTTGAAGTACACATTGGACCTGTGTTTTCAGGGGTACGTCCTTCATAAGTATTTTTGTCCCTCCCCCAGAGATAGAACTTTTTTACTTCTAGTACCTTCCCTAGCTCCAGCAGATGTACTCCACTTTTCTCATTTTATTTTCAGGAAAAAAGGAAATTAAGGCTCTCTCACCACCCCTTGGTTGAGATAGGGAGGCTGGGGCTGGGTGGAGTCTCTTCCCCAATCTGCAATATTTCATTAGTACCTTTTGATGATGTCCTTCCCCTGCAAAGTAAGACTTTGTTCAACAAGAGGAGGGGTCTGGGTGGATTTCATGGTGGTTGTTCTTCCCCTCCCTAGCCAGTGCTAAAGAGGAACTGCCTCTGGATTCTTTCCATATTTGTTGTGAGAACCTGATGGAATTCCTGGAGGAAAAGCTTTTGAAAGCATGAGAACTAACAGAAGTACTGAGGAGAGCTTCTCCCTCTCACAATAGCCTACACTCAACTTCTAACAATTTGTCGAAATTGCTGCTTCAATGTCTCAACAGCTTATAGGGAGTTGAGTGGCTTCTGCCCCAATTAAACAAATGCTCAGGTCCTGTTTCTCCCTGTTGGTGCCTATCTTTATAGATTTTCCAGTTGGTGGTTTACCCTGTGATCTTAGTTCACTGATAGCCCAAGAAAAGTCAGTGATTTAGTTTGTCCTGTCATTTATTGTTGTAAGGGCAGACTTGACCTCTTCTCAACTGTTTGCATGTGCAAGCTAATGCCAAGTACTATATAGGTTTTCTTCATGAGTAATTACGGTTTGATTTTTTTCCCACATTAAGATTTTGACGTCATTTGGAATGTTTTTAGTGAGAATGTAAAGTATTTTCTCTACAATGATTAGGAAATGATTTGTGAATGATTTGTCCCAAACCTGTTGTCATTATACTTACTATGAAATGTATTTATATATACTGAGTTCTTAAGTATACTAAGATCTCCTTTTGAACTTTACATTTATTTTTGATTATTTTTAAAGATTATTTACTTTATTGGCTATGATGCATTCTTTGTCCCTTTTTGAGCCATGCCCTGTGTATTAGTCAGGGTTCTCCGGAGAAACAGAATTAACTGGATATATATGTATGGAGAAAAAGATTTTAATTATAGGGAACTGACTCATTCAGTTACAGAGGCTGACAAATCCCGAGATCTGCGGGCAGCAAGCTGGAAAGGTTCAGGAGAGACATTGTGTACTTCCTCAACTATCATTCATTAATCCCTTCCCCCCCCTCTTTTTTCTCAGTAGCATATGTGTTTAATTATTGTAACTTTTATAAAGAATTTTAATAAGTAATGTGTAAAGTTTTTATTCTACTATACATTTTCAAAAATCTTATCAGTTTTTAACAGAAAAAATTTATAATCATCTTAAAAAATGACTTCTCAGGAAGCCTTCGAGGTATTTAAATACACAATCATGTTATATCACCTTATTTAATTCAAAAATATTTTATACAACTGAATAACTATTCAAATAATATTTATAACTTCCACACATTTATTTTTGGATGATTCTTCATGATTCTTTGTTCTGCTTTAAATATTCTTCTATTATGTGTTGCATATAGTTATTTTAGATGTGAGAGTAAAATTTATATATTTAATTTATTACTGGATATATTACTAACTCTGGCATATATTTTTGATTTATCTTTTTTATGTTAAAGGGATGTCCACTGACAAACTGAAATTAAATTTATGCACCAAGACATAAAACAGTACATGAAAATTAGACACTGAATACAACTGAAGCACACTCTTTCTGAGAAACAAAACAAAACAAAAACAGAAATGTTCTATAAATTTTACAAAGCACATTATTTCACTTTCATTCAGGTAGGGAATATTTTTCACCAGAAAAAAATTGCAATCATACATTTACTGAGGTTTAATATGAATGTCAACAAATTTAATAGATATGTACTAAACTATAATGCAGTTAAACTGCTATTATATATAAATTTCAAAGTTAGTGTTTCAGAAACTTTTATTTTCTTGAATATAAAATGCAAATATTTTTTATGAGAGATTACACAAGATAGGAAAATATAATTGTCTGTGAGAATTTCACCATTTTATATTTAATTATTTTAAAACTACTCTATCTTATAAATAAAGTGATTCATGGAGGATCACCCTCCTTCTTTCACATACTCATTGATTTCTATGTTCCCTCTACATTTAGTTGTCCTTTCAAACCAACACTATCATTTCTCTTTCTGCTTCTTGCCAAGTAATTTAAGATTTTAATATAAACTCATGATTTCACAAAATTAAACAGTTTATTCTCTAGCTCTCCTGTAGAGTTCTTACACCACAGGCTCCACCAGGCAATACAGTATGTAATGATGCCACAGCATTGATCTGATTTGCTTGAGTTACAAAACCCTATTCATTTGGAATAATAGAGACTTCTTTGACACATTTTTTAGAACTAACATTTCATTAATGTCTAACTAGTTCTTATTGAATTGGCTTATAAATATCTTTTGGGAAATCATAGCTGATAGTCAACTAGTCTGCTATGGATTTGATTGCTTTTGATAGACTGAAATTTTATATTGTTTGGTTCATGACATTTTACAAATATTCATGATTTCCAAAGAAATATACATTGCTCATTTTATTTTTAGAACTTGCTATTGGCTGAATATTTGTATTTCCCACCCCTCCAAAATTCTTATGTTGAAGCCAAAATCCCTAATGTGATTGTATTTGAAGATGAGACTTTTAGGATGTCATTAGGTCATGAGGTAAAGACCTCATGAATGGAATCAGTACCCTTTTTAAAAAGATAGGAGAAAGATGATTTATTTCTGCCATATGAGGACACAATGGGAAGACTTCAGTCTGTGAACCAGGAGGAGGGGTCTCACTAGACATCAAATCTGCTGGTATCTTGATCTTGGAGTTCCCAACTTCCAGAACTATGAGAAATAAGTGTTTGTCATTTGAGCCACCCAGCCTATGGTATTCTGTTATATCAGCCTAAACTAAAGCAGAATTATTAGACAATTATGGCCACATGACCATCTTTTTTTTTTTTTTTAAGATTTTATTTATATATTTGACAGCTAGAGATAGCCAGCGAGAGAGGGAACACAAGCAGGGGGAGTGGGAGAGGAAGAAGCAGGCTCCCAGCAGAGGAGCCTGATGTGGGGCTCGATCTCAGAACACGGGGATCATGCCCTGAGCCAAAGGCAGACGCTTAATGACTGAGCCACTCAGGTGCCCTGGCCACATGACCATCTTAACATATTTTTCATTCCAATCACCATTAAAAAGTTTAAAGAAGCTGGAGTCCAAGACAGCAGAAGAGTAGGAGACCTTAGTTTTGTCTGGTCCCAGGAATTCAGCTAGATAGCTATCAAATTATTCTGAACACCTGCGAAGTCAACCAGAGATCTAAGAAAAGAAGAGCTGCAACTCTACAAATAGAAAAGCAATTGGGGTGCCTGGGTAGCTCAGTTGGTTAAGCATCTGCCTTGGGCTCGGGTCATGATCCCAGGGGCCTGGGATTGAGCCATGTGTAGGACTCCTTGCTCATCAGGGAGTCTGCTTCTGCCTCTCCCTCTGCTCTTCCCCATGCTCATTCCTGCCCTCTCTCTAAAATAAATAAATAAAATCCTTAAAGAAATTTATTAAAAGAAAAGAAAAACAACCACTTTCTGCAAGGTAGAGGTGTGGAGAAGTGAATCCAAGGTGATATATGGGAAGATAAACTGTGGGGGGAGGGAGCCTCGGTAAGCCGGCTACCAGAAAGGGATATAGAAGCAAAGCACAAAATCAGAATTTTTAGAAGTCAGCTCTTATGATGGACTTCCCTGACTGAAAGGCACTCAGGTGGTGAAGCGGGGAGAAATCCTAGGTGGAACAGTGTGGTCTCAGATTCCTAGGGGTCACAGGAAGACTAGGGGTGCCTGAGTGCAGCAGAAATCTCAGGCATCAGAGCAGGGAACCCAGCTGCAATCAGGGAGCCTAGGAGAGGGCTCTCAGCTTGGGGTTGCATGGCCACAAAGCCTGGCATGTTGGGTGACTGCTCTCTGAGCAGGGGCCCAGTAAGTGGCAAAACTGGGAGACACCCCCGCCCCTTCTTCCCCTGGGAAGAGCAGCACGGGTGCATGCAGTAGTCTACAGGGTTTGGGGACTTGAAATGGGGTCACGTCCTGAGTTAGAAAGGTTGGTCATAGGCTGGGTGAGCACGGAGTGTGGACAGAGACCAGGGAGAAAGGACTGATTGACTGCTTTTCCTAAGAGTGCACTAAAGAGTGGGGCCCCAAGGTTTCCATTCCAGGACTGCAGATTAGGAGGTTGCCATTCTCATTATAATCCTCCAAAGTTGGGCAGAAAGTCTCCAAGGAACAAAAGCCACATAGAGCACTCTGGAGCAGATTATTTAGCCTGGCCCCCTGGCAAAGGTAGTGCAACTCCACCAGGGACAAAGACACTTGAGAATCAGTGCAAGAGGCACCTCCCCCAGAAGATTAGCAAGAACATCCTGTGAAGACCAAGTTTACTGATCATAAAGAACTGCAAAATGCCAGGATAGGGAAAATAGGATATAGAATGCATGGTTTTTTTCCCCATAATTCTTTAGTCTTTCAATTTTGATTTTTTTCTCTTTCCTTTTTCAACCAATTTCTTATTCTGTCAACTCTTTTTTTAAACCTTTTTTAATTTTCATTTTTACAGTTACATTCTATACTTTCACTGTATTTAATTTTATTTTTGTGTATATATAAGTTTTTCTTTTTTACAATTTTAGGATGCAGTTTCTTCCAACAAAAAGACCAAACTACACCCAGAATCTAGTGTATGTCTCTGTTCTCTTCACTTGTCTGATCATTTTTGCTCTTTTTCTTTTCCCTCTTTCTTTTTATTTTGTTTTATTAAAGCCTTTTTTAATTTTCATCTTAATGGTTGCATTCTATCCTTTCAATGTGTTAAATTATATTTTTCTATATATATGTTTTTGTTTCTTTACAATTTTGACATGTCAGTTTCTTCTAACAAACAATAAAATACATTCAGGATATAGTGTATTGCTCTGTTCTTCTCACTTGTCTGTTTATATTCCTTCTTTTTTCCCTCTCTCTTTTTCTTTTTATCTTTTAATTTTCATTTTTACACTTACATTCTATCCTTTCATTATATTTAATTTTATTTTTGTAAGTATGTAAGTTTTTTTCTTTCATTACATTTTGGGATCTAGTTTTCTAACAAACAGACCAATATACACACAGGATCCAGCATATTGCTCTATTATGTTCACCTGTCTGATTATATTTTCTCTCTTTTTTTAAATTTTTATTATTTTTATTTTTTCTTTGGTTTCATATCTCTTCTGAATTTTTTAGTGTATATTTTTCTGGTGTTGTTTCCATTTTAGTATTTTGTTCTCTCCTTCATATATTCTTCTCTAGACAGAATTACAAGATGGAAAAACCCACCTCAGAAAAGGGAACAAGAGGCAGTACTAACTTCTAGGGACATAATGGGTATAAGTAAGATGTCAGAACTAGAGTTCAGAATAACAATTATAAAGATACTATCTGGACTTGAAAAAAAATATATAGAAGACACTACAGAATCCCTTTCTGGAGAAATAAAAGAACTAAAATCTTATCAAAATAAACAAGGATATTAATGAGATGATATAAAAAATGGAGGCTCTAA
This sequence comes from Ursus americanus, assembly GCF_024610735.1. Taxonomy (NCBI): domain Eukaryota; kingdom Metazoa; phylum Chordata; class Mammalia; order Carnivora; family Ursidae; genus Ursus; species Ursus americanus. The sequence continues at coordinate 67,492,078 of NC_142127.1, read as the reverse complement.
CTGCTAGGATAAATGAGGCAGAATAGAGAATTAGTGATAGAAGGCCAAGATGGATAATAAGATGAGAAAAAAAGAGAAAAACAACTATTGGATCATGAGGGGAGAATTCCAGAGATAAATGATACCATAAAATGAAACAATACTAGAGTAATTGGATTCCCAAAAGAGAAAAGAGAGATAGGGGGGGCAGAAGGTATATTGGAGCAAATAATAGTGGAGAACTACCAAGTCTGGGGAAGAAAACAAGCATTCAAGTCCAGGAGGCACAGAGAAACCCCCTCAAAATCAATAAAAGTAGGACAACACCCTGACATAAAATAGTGAAACTTGCAAATCTCAGAAACAAAGAGAAAATCTTGAAATCAGCTTGGGACAAGACGTCCATAACCTATAAGGGCAGAAGCATTAAACTGGCAGCAGACCTATTCACAGAGCCCTGGCAAGCCAGAAAAGAATGGCATTATACATTCAGGGCTCTAAATGAGAAAAAGATGCACCCAAGAATACTTTACCCAGCTAAGATGTCCTTCAAAATAGAAAGAGAGATAAAAAGCTTCCAGAACAAACAAAAACTAAAAGAATTTATGATCACTAAACCATCCCTACCAGAAATACTAAAGGAATACAGTAAGCAAAGAGAGAGCCCAAAAGAAACACAGACCAGAAAGGAACAGAGACAACACACAGGTGTATATTGACTGTACAATGACTGTACAGGTGATACAATGGCACTAAATTCATATCTTTCAATAGTTACTCTGTAAATGGGTTAAATGCCCCAGTCAAAAGACACAGAGCATCAGATTGGATAAAAAAGCAAGACCCATTGATAAGCTGTCTGCAAGAGACTCATTGCAGACCCAAAGACACCTCCAGATTGAAAGTGAGGGGGTGGAAAAACCTTTGTCATGCTAATAGACATCAACAGAAAGCTGGGGTAGCAATCCTTATATCATACAAATTAGATTTTGAACTGAAGACTGTAATAAGAGATGAGGAAGGACACTATACTGTAGTTAAAGGGTCTATCCAACAAGAAGATATAACAATTGTAAATATTTATGCCTCTAAAATGGGAGCAGACAATTATATAAACCAATTAACAACAAAATCAAAGAAACACATCAATAATCAAAGAAACACATCAATAATAATAAAATAACAGTAGGGGACTTTAACACCCCCCTCCCACAATGGACAGATTATCTAAGCAGAAGATCAACAAGGAAACAAGGGTTTTGAATGACACCATGGACCAGATGGACTTCACAGATATATACAGAGCATTCCATTCTAAAGCACCAGAATACACATTCTTCTCAAGTGCACATGGAACATTTTCCAGAATAAATCACATACTGCATCACAAATCAGGTTTCAACCAGTATCAAATGATTGGGAACATTCCCTGCATATGTTTAAACTACTGCTTTGAAACTGGAACTCAATCACAAGAGGAAAAAAGGAAAGAACTCAGATACATGGAGGCTAAAGAGCATCCTACTGAAGAATTAATAGGTAAATGGGGATATTAAAGAAGAAGTTAAAAAAATTCATGTAAAGAAATGAAAATGAAAACACAACTGCTCAAAACATTTGGGATGCAGCAAAGGCTGTACGAAGAGAGACGAATATAGCAACACAAGCTTTTCTCAAGAAACAGGAAACGTCTCAAATACACAACCTAACCTCACACCTAAAGGAGCTGGAGAAAGAACAGCAAATAAAGCCTAAACACAGCAGGAGAAGAGAGATAGTAAAGATTAGAGCAGAAATCAATGAAATGGAAACCAAAAGAACAGTAGAACAGATGAACAAAACTAGGAGCTGGTTCTCTGAAAAAATTAATAAGATTAATAAAACCCTGGCCACACTTATCAAACAGAAAAGAGAAAGGACCCAAATAAATAAAATCATGAATGACAGAGGTGACATCACAAACAACACCAGAGAAATGCAGACAATTATAAGAACATATTATGAGCAACTATATGCCAACAAATTAAGCAATCTGGAAGAGATAGATACATTCCTAGAGACATGTAAACTACCAAAACTGAAACAGGAAGAAACAGAACACCTGGACAGACCCATAACCAGCAAGGAAATTGAAGCAGTAATCAAAAATCTCCCAACAAACAAGAGTCCAAGGCCAGATGGCTTTCCAGGGGAATAGTACCAAACATTTAAAGAAGAATTAATACCTGTTCTTCTGAAGCTGTTTCAAAAAATCGAAATGGAAGGAAAACTTCCAAACACTTTCTATGAGACCAGCATTATCTTGATCCCCAAACCAGACAAAGACCCCACCAAACAAGGAGAATTACAGATCAATATCCCTGATGAACATGGATGCAAAAATTCTCACCAAAATACTCACCAATGAGATCCAACAGTACATTAAAAGGATTATTCACCACAACCAAGTGGGATTTATTCCTGGGCTGCAGGGGTGGTTCAACATCCGCAAATCAATCAATGTGATACATCGCATTAGCAAAAGAAAGGACAAGAACCATATGACCCTCTCAATAGATGCAGAAAAAGCATCTGATAAAGTATAGCATCCTTTCTTGATTAAAACTCTTCACAGTGTAGGGATAGAGGGAACATACTTCAATATCATAAAAGCCATATATGAGAAACCCACAGCAAATACGATTCTCAATGGGGAAAAACTGAGAGCTTTTCCCCTAAGTTCAGAAACATGGCAGGGATGTCCACCATCACCACTGCTGTTCAATATAGTACTAGAAGTCCTAGCCTCAGCACTCAGACAACAAAAACAAATAAAAGGCATCTGAATTGGCAAAGAAGTCAAACTCTCACTCTTTGCAGATGACATGATACTCTATGCAGAAAACCCAAAAACTCTACCCCAAAATTGCTAGAACTCATACAGGAATTCAGCAAAGTGGCAAGATATAAAAATCAATGCACAGAAATCTATACATTTCTATGGCATTTCTATACACCACAATGAGACAGAAGAAAGAAATTACAGTTGATCCCATTTACAATTGCACCAAAAACCATAAGTTGCCTACAAATAAATGTAATCAAAGGACAAAGGATCTGTGCTCAGAAAACTATAGAACCCTCATGAAAGAAATTGAGGAAGCCACAAAGAAATAGAAAAACGTCCCATGCTCATGGATTGGAAGAACAAATACTATTAAAATGTCTATGCTGCCTAGGACAATCTGCACATTCAATGCAATCCCTATCAAAATACCATCAACTTTTTTTTTTTTTTCACAGAGCTGGAACAAATAATCCTAAAATTTGTATGGAACCAGAAAAGATCCCAAATAGCCAAAGGAATGTTGAAAAAGAAATCCAAAGCTGGCGGCATCACAGGTCTGGTCTTCAAGCTCTATGACAAAGCTGTAATCGTGAAGACAATATGGTACTGGCACAAAAACAGACACATAGATCAATGGAACAGAATAGAAAACTCAGAAATGGACCCTCGACTCTATGGTCAACTAATCTTTGACAAAGCAGGACAGAATCTCCAATGGAAAAAAAGACAGTCTCTTCAACAAATGGTGTTGGGAAAATTGGACAGCCACATGCAGAAGAATGAAACTGGACCATTTCCTTACACCATATACAAATATAGACTCAAAATGGATGAAAGACCTAAATGTGAGACAGGAATCCATCAAAATCCTAGAAGAGAACACAGGCAGCAACCTCTGTGACCTCGGCCACAGCAAATTCTTGCTAGACACATCTCCAAAGGAAGGGAAACAAAAGCAAAAATCAACTATTGGGACTTCATCAAGATACAAAGCTTTCGCACAGCAAAGGAAACAGCCAACAAACCCAAAAGACAACCAACAGAATGGGAGGAGATACTTACAAATGACATATCAGATCAAGGGCTAATAACCAAAATCCATCAAGAACTTATCCAACTCAACACCCAAAGAACAACTAATCCAATCAAGAAATGGGCAGAAGACATGAACAGACGTTTTTGTAAAGATGACATCCAAATGGCCAACAGACACATGAAAAAGGTCTTCAACATCACTCAGCATCAGGGAAATATAAACGAAAACCACAATGAGAAACCACCTCATACCAGTCAGAAGGGCTAAAATTAACAAGTCAGGAAATGACAGATATTGGCGAGCATGTGGAGAAAGGGTGGGAGTGCAGCCACTCTGGAAAACAGTATGGAGTTTCTTCAAAAAGTTGAAACTAGAGCTGCCCTATGACCCAGCAATTGCACTACTATGTACTTACCCCAAAGGTACAAACGTAGTGATCCGAAGGGGCACCTGCACCCCAATGTTTATAGCAGCAATGTCCACAATAGCCAAACTATGGAAAAAGCCCAGATGTCCATCAACAGATGAATGGATAAAGAAGCTGTGGTATATATATACGATGGAATACTCCTCATCCCTCAAAAAAATGAAATCTTGCCATTTGCAATGACATGGATGGAACTAGATGTATTATTCTAAGTGAAATAAGTCAATTATCATATTGATCTCACTCATATGTGGAATTTAAGAAACAAAAGAGAGGATCATAGAGGAAGAGAGGAAAAAAATAAAACAAAATGAAATCAGAGAGGCAGACAAACCATAAGAGACTCTTAAGCATAGGAAACAAACTGAGGGTTGCTGGAGGGGAAGGGGTGGAAAGATGGTGTAACTGGGTGATGGACATTAAGGAGGGCACATGATGTAATGAGACTGGGTATTATATGAGACTGGGTATTATATAAGACTGATGAAACATTGACCTCTACCTCTGAAACTAATAATACATTATATGTTAATTAATTGAATTTACATTAAAATATTTTTAAAATTAAATAAATAAATAAAAAGTTTAAAGAATAAAAGAATTTTTTTAAAGATTTTATTTATTTACTTGACAGAGAGACAGCCAGCTAGAGAGGGAACACAAGCAGGGGGAGTGGGAGAGGAAGAAGCAGGCTCCCAGAGGAGAAGCCTGATGCGGGGCTCAATCCCAGAACGCCGGGATCACACCCTGCGCGTAAGGCCGATGCTTAACTACTGTGCTACCCAGGTGCCCCAAGAATAAAAGAATTTTTAAAAGTATGAAATAATTATATATTTAAAATTTTTTCATTTTTACTTAGCTAATACCACATTTCTGTTTTAAAATATCAATTCAAAGTCAGTATATACATACATTGAAAGTGGAAATCATTGTTTAGGGTAGTGACTTGGAGCAAAATGTATAAATAAAATCTAAAGACAGTAAATTTCCTACTTGTCCTATGTAAGAGAACCAGGGCAATTCGAAATAAAAGGCTCCAATCTTGAATTCTATTAAAACGGATGCTTCTTCATATTGTTCAACTTACTCTACATTGAAATAGAATAATTGCAGTCCATTAAATAGGTTCACAAACTCCTTGGTTTTATTCTGTTTTTATCCCTGAATACTAGAAGTATAGAAGGTTTCCTGGGTTGAAACTACTAGGTTTATTCCTTTTCCTCATCTTGTGACTACTTTTGTAGCATTATTTCCCTCTTTCTACCATAATATAGCACACACAGACATTGTTAACATTTGACTAAATTTAATATGACATTTAGTTAATTTGGAGGCTATTAAAGTAATTAAGGGGGCACCTCGGTGACACAGTCAGTTAAGCCACTAACTCTTGGTTTCGGCTCAGGTTGTGATCTCAGGGTCATGGATAGAGACCCACATTGGGCTCCAAGCTCAGTGCAGAGTCGGCTTGAGATTCTTTCTCCCTCTCCTTCTGCCCCTCCAGCTCATGCTCTCTGCCTCTAAAATAAACATATAAATATTTTTTTTTTAATAATTACAAATAGTTTCACAGTTTGGGGCTGTTCAGCCAATATCAAATATAATAGTGTAGTGTTAGCTAATGTGTTCTCAGTGAAATTTTTCTACTTAAATTCAGTTAGGGTGATCATATAATGTATTGTCCAGAGACTTGTCAGACATCGAAAATAATTTTATTTGTTCTGGATGCTGGAGCAATGAATATAAACTAGACTGTCCTGGGAAAACTGGAATGAAAAGTAATACAACTTTGGGTCTGATAACTATCTTCCTCTAGCCAAGGGTCAATAAACTTTTGTAAAGGGTAAGATAATAAATGGCTTATGCTTGGTACATCATAACATCTTTGCTGCAACTATTCCACTCAGGAATTTTAGTGTGAAATCAGCCATCAGAAATATGGAAACAAATTGGCACATATGTGTTCCAATAAAACTTTATTTATAAAAACAGATGATGAATTTTGCCACAGGTAGGTTTGACAATGCCTGCCCTAGACCCTTATACATTCATGTCTGCTCCATTTTAATTATACCATTTATTTTACTTTCCTATGGCTTTATTTAGTCAACCTATATTGAAGTCTCTCAAAGTTATACTTTGTGCCCAATACCCATATACTCCACATCTCTACTTTGGTGTCTGACAGGCATTCTCAAACTATATATGTCCCAAACCAAAAACTTGATGCATCCTTATTCAAAGTGGCTCCTTCCAAAATGGAAATAATATTCCTCCAATTTCTCAGGCTAAAAATACTAGAGTAATCCTTTGTCTTCTTTTTCCTCTCACTCCACATGTAACTGACCAACAAATTCTCTAGTCTCTACCTTTACAGTAGACTCAGAATCTAACCCTTTCTCTTCACCTTCTTGCTACCACTTTAGTTTGAACCACTGTCTTCACTCTGATGTATTATAATACCTTCCTGATTTTGTTGGATTTAATAATAAGTTTAGAATTGGGTATTTTAATTTGAAGAATCTGCCAAAAATCAAATGTGAGATATCCAGAAGGAAGTTGGATTTATGTATGTGATTAAAATCTGTTACATATCCTAGAGTGGTTATCACAGAGAGTAAGATAATTGGCAATTAAATTGGAATTTTTTTCTTTATGTTTTGCTATATAATTTTTAAAATTATCTACATAGGACAATTCTTCTTGTTGTAATGATATTTTAAAAACATGATTTTTTTAATAGAAGGGAAACATTAGAAGTAAAGACAATAAATCAGAAGTAATTTTTAGGAGTATAGTTACCAAAAGAAGAAAAAATAAATCTCTAGATGGAAATTCAAGGTAGAGTTATTGTTGCGTGTGATCTTATTTGTTTAAATATTATCACATCTTTAAAAAATTCTAGTTAGTGTACTCACAATACATGGAATTCAAGATATGTTTATTTGAATTATGCTATTTGTAAAATGACAACCTTTACCATTGACTGATTTGAGGTTAGATCACACATGCTCACCATTTAGAACTATGTAGTTTAATGTTTGCTAAAATAAAAATTAATCAAATTATAATTGAAGAATTTATAGTTTTAAATTTCATGATGTCTTTCTTTTTTTAGTAGATTCCTGTTTTGTGCTAATTTAGAATTTTTCTTCTAAGATATAATTTCTATATTCCTAGATCACATCATTAAATTCATTACCTACTCAAATCCCCTAAGTTTCCTATGGAATGTTTCAATATATGATACTTAATTCACTTGAAATTTCTAAGACTTATTATAGGTTATATGTAATAATAGTATGCTAGAGTAAAGATGAATCAAGTTTAGATATGCATATTAGAATCAAGACATACCCAGAAGAAAGAGGGAAAATGAATATTTAAAAAAAATTAAATAGTGTTACTACAGTTAATAGGAAGAATTTTGCTATGGAAAAAAACTGATTTTCATTTTTTATTTGTATCATTTCTATAAAGTAGTGATTATCTTGTCAAAATGAACAAGGCACAGCAATATTGTTTAGTAATGGAATCTAATAATGCCATTACCTTTTAGGATAAGAAAATGTTAGTTATTTTTTTAAAAAAGGGAGATAGAATGAATCTTGTAGGAATTACTACATTAGGCTAGAGATTAATGAATGAATTTATTACATTTTTGCTCAGAGTTGAAGGTTAAGAATACTGAATGAAAAAATAAAACCATGTAATATAAGCAGTATATTATTCATACCAGCACCCAAATCAAATCTGACAGTGTTATTGAAAAAAAAAAGATATTCAAATAAAAAATCAGGATGGTGGAAGATGATATGTAAAATAAGTAAAATTCCCATAAAAATGAATCAATTACCTGTCTAGACATTCACTCAAGCCTGTGCTTAAACCACATCTCCAGTGATTATGCACCTGACAGGTAAGTCACCCAGTGGTATTTTGGACTGAGTGGCTTTTTATTATTATTATTCTCTCATAACCATATTCTTCAAATAGTGTGACTTCTCACCATTCCCATGACAGTTCTGCTCCGTATTATTCCTCAATTATTTATTTATTTGTTTGTTTGTTTATTGCCACCATCTTACCTCAGGTTACCATTGGATAATATGTTGCTAAATACAGCCTTTTAAGTCTGACTTGACAGGTTATCATAGTTCTCTTGATTGTAAATGAAGCCCCAAGACAGAGTGTTCACAAAGCAAGTCATCTTTATATTGACAAGCTCTTTGGAAAAACAATTCTAGTTACCACCCAATATGACTTTTAAAGTAGGCAAGCAGGGGGAGGGAAACAAATGAATAACAGTAATGCCTGGGAGATGCTCCAATTATTCCCCATTTCAGTTGATATAATAAAAACTTTTAGTTGAAGCTTTTGTCTCTTGTAACAATTTACTTTAAATTCTCAACTGTCCATAATCTGATTTGGCCTTGTAAGCCATGGAAAAGAGATGCTTGTAACATAAAAGACATGGCACATTTTTAGAAATGTGTCACTTCTCTTATATCTACTCAGATTTCTGGAAAAACCTCTCTACTAAACAGGACAATAATCTGATACCAAAGCCCAACCTGTAAGCATGTGATCATTGTGATTCTGAAAGTAGTTTACTATGAAATCCACACTATATGTATGTCAGATGGTGCTTTGCACATGTCATGAGAATGTGAAGTCTCAGAGTAGTGTCGTTAACAATCCCAGAGCCTTGAAGTCAGATACATGAGTATGAAACTATGTGATTTGGGCACTTTAAAACTTGTTTTAATCTCATTTTCCTTAAATGGTAGATATAGATAACAATACTTACTTCATAGTTGAAAATAAGTACCTACAAAATGCTGGGGTTTTGTAGGAGCAATACTTGTGTCCTCCACTTCTCTGTCGCACAATTCTATTGTCCCATAAATTCATCCTTATGCCACAGATCTAGACATTATAGCCTTGGATTGTAAATATCTCTGTGAGAATGAAGTGATATGAAGGGCAACTTCCGGCTGTACTGTTTATTAAGTGTATTATGTTAGTACATGAGGGAAGGAGCTGCCTTTGTTCTGTCATATATCCAATAGAGATAATAGTACCAGTTTGCCAGTTTGTAAAATGCATGTAACATGCTTTGTACAGTCCTTTGCTTATTATTAAGTGCTAATGTATGCGTGTTTTTACTACTTTCATTCTCAGAATTTTTTTTCTACATTTCACTCTCTTTTCAAGCCTTAGTTGCTTTACTGAAATGAATTATCCTCATTCTCAGAAAATCTTCTGGAATCTATATTTCTATACAACTAATCCACTGATTTGAAGAAAGGGAATCTAAGGCTTAGGTTTATTTCAGATGAGTAGAGAATATGTGTTTGGTGTCCCGTAACCATTCCAGGAATGGAGGTTCAGAAAGGATCCTGCTCACTTCTCCCGAAATAATTTTTTTCTTTTAAAGATTTTATTTATTTATTTATTTATTTGAGAGAGAGAGAGAGAGAGAGAGAGAGAGCAAGAGAGAGCAAATGAGCAGGGGGGAGGGGCAGCAGAGAGGGAGAAACAGACTCCCCACTGAGCGGGGAGCCGGACACCAAACATGGGGCTTGATCCCAAGACCCTGGGATCGTGACCTGAGCCAAAGTTGTACACTTAACTTGACTGAGCCACCAGGCACCCCAAAATGATTTCTTTTAATACCAAACAGTCCAGAGAAGAGCACATGACAAACAGCCATGGGTTTTATTGTATGAACCACGTGAATTTGATCCTGAGGAAAGTGAAACAAGGCTAAATTTTCCTATTTTACCAGTGAATCCTACTGAATAGACTTTAAGAGCATGGTTTTTAGTAGTGCTTAATCTGACATGCCAAAAACAGCATATGGAGGAAGAGTCTATGAAGGATGGGCCGCCTGACAGCTGAGACTATTTAAATTTAAATCCATATATTAAGAAATGTGATTTTAAATTTAAAACCCTATGCCCAATGCTACAAAGATTCACCAATATTAACTGAATTTCTAAGTAGGTACTTCCTTATTCATGTCTGTCCAATAGACCCTTCCATCTCTGAAGAATATGGCTGAGTAGCCTTTCCCAACAGACTACTCTTTGAATAAGGAATTGTCTGGATACCTCTGTTGTTTGCCAGGTTATTTTCACTGGCTTTGAACAAAACTGAAGCAAATTTTAAGAGTATTTGTATGCATATATAAGTGCATATATATGTGTCCATATGTACACATATGTGTATTTTCTTTCAGGTGATACAAATTTTACCAAATGCCTTATTATCGCTAATGTAAGGTTGGGCCACTCATTCATTCTAAGTGGCACTGAACCTCCAGCATTGTCTAGAAGTCCTCCTTTCCCTGTATTTAAACACTTAAAGGAAAATTTTAATTTGTATCTCAGCATCCTTGTTCTATGCAAGTAGGTATACACCAACATACTTTGCCAAAACAATACTGGATGTATTCTAATTGGCACTGGACTTGGCATTCCACCATGGATAATCTCTCTCACCTAAAAATTGTCGAACTAAAGTTCTAAACAACATAAAGCTGTGACAAGCCATGGACCCATAAATAGACATGAGACTGTGAGGCATATAGCATAAGGGATATAAGCTAAAGTTTATAATATTTTATCATGAATTTTAAGAAATTAGTGACTAGAATTACCCTAAATTATTTATATTTCCTCATCTGTAAAAGAAGAGGTTTGTTCAATAATACAGGAAATTGAATAAAATTCCCAACTCTCCTGTTCTGTAATGGTTTTGCAAGACCTACTAGTGGGGGGATGGATCAGTTGCCTCTCTCCAAATTAATCCACCAGTTTCCTAGCAGAGAAAGGAGACATATGTTCTGCTAACCTTATTGGGTTGGGAGTACATTTACGGGCAGTGTTTAAAGAATTGCAGGAAAATGAATACTGAAGACTACATGTATTTGTCACTATTGTCTACCTGTATCTAAATGATGTTCATACAATTTAAGAAGGCTACGAAAGGCAATGACCCTAATCTCATAAACCATTACATTGCTACTTGTAAAACTTTATACAAAAGGAACAGCAAGGTTTAAGTGGGTCTTTAAATCTTAATGAATCTGCCATGATTTAATATAAACCAGACTCTTTAATCTTATATAATAAAGACTGTGCTCTAGATTTACTCTTCTGATTCAAACCACGATACAAAACCATATTCCTTGAGAGTATCCTTCCCTAACTATGCCATTTATGGAGGATTGCAGTGTATCTAGTAAGCCTACATGTACACAGGAATTGGATAGGGTTAATTCTACTGTCTTTGCCCTGTTCTCTGTTGATATAATCCTCACTTCTGATCTTCATACACTAAATCTAACATGAAATATATAAAGTAAAAACTAAGATATAATTTTAACAACCTGTGTAAACAATTTTCAAATACATTCCTTTGTAGTCTATACAGCCAAGCAAGCATAGCTTTCATTCAGCTATAATTCTCTTAAGACCATAAAAAGGAAGACAGTCATTCTTGTGGGATTATTTGTACCCTGAAAAAAGGTACAGTATATGATAGGGATTGATTCTTTTTCTTTCTATTCTAACCAACAATCGTAACAATAAGCTGTTAGACATAACAGTGCTTTACAGTTAAGAAAGAAAGAAAGAAAGAAAGAAAGAAAGAAAGAAAGAAAGACAACTCCCACATCTATTCTTTGATTCTTTTAGCGTTTTTTAAAAAGAAAAACTAACACTATTAGTCATTTTAGAGATAAAAAGGCACAGGAGACTTAAATAGGATAAGTGACTTACACAGAGCTGCATGGCTATTAAGGGTAGACTAGGGACTAGAAATCCTGCCCTCTACTAACCCAGTGCTCTTTCAGTCAAAAACACAGTTTTACTCAGCATCCAGCTTTATGAAATAGACATTTCACCTCTATACATGTGAGCAACTCTAATTTTAATCTGCTACTTAAAATTCCTTAATATTTGTTATAGTTACCACAATTATTTGTATATGAAAAATATTGAGTAGAAAAATATAAATACTTTTTTTAGATATGAATTAGTAATTATAATAATGGACTAAGTACAGAAGAAATGCAAGGGGACAACACCCACATTAATTCTTCAAGTTAAGTGTCCTTAGATAAATAAAAATGATCACATTATACAATTAATGCTGGATTATTAAACTCATTTTATTAGGAAGAAACTATAAATTGAAAGTGTTTTAAAAAAATCACAACGTTGATTCTGTTAAGATGAAGGCATTATATTGAGAAATAGCATATAATTATACAATAGAAATGTTTGTGGAATATGTGACCTTCACTATATAAAATTTAGGAAACTAGTATTTTTGAGGGGTTCTAATTAAATTGATCAGCACATACTAATTAGTAAAATTCATACATCTTAAGTTAAATTTGAAATTCTAGGAAAGATATTTACAAATTATGACAAATCAATTAGACAACATCTACCTGAATTTTAGAATTATCCAAGGTATAGATAAGAATTTATAGCTTGGCTCTCAATTTAAATAAGACTTGGAAATATTCTATGATTGTTTATGCCAAAAAGCAAGCACAATTCCTTCAGTGAAATCACACAGAAAATATGAAAACTTAAGAGTTTTTGATTTTGCTTTGCAGGCTTTGTCCATCCACAAGTTAAAGGTGGTATTTTCTAAAGTTTACCCATTAAGTGTAATTTGAATCACTATACCCAATATTTGCAACAAGGGCATTTCAGAATGCTAAGAACACCTTACCTGATTAGTTGATCTTGAAGAATGCTTCACCCTTAGTCCTCCACATGCCTACCCTTAGGAAAGCATACTCACTGTGGAGGTTGTATCTTTAAATTATGTTTGCACACAACATAGATGAATGACCTGATCCCATTTATCGCGGATTCCCCTCAGAAATCTCAGGGCCTGTCAACACAAAACATAATATTGGCAAAGGCACCTTTGTTTCTTCCAGATTTTTTTCCCCCAAGCAGATTGTTGTGCTTAGCTAAAGTGAAAACAAACATAAGGCCTTAAGAGATATATGAAAAGAGTGGGCGCTTGAGAGTGCCTGATGACCTCTTTTCCCTCTGCTTGCCTGCTGCCACTTTTTGCTTCTTTAAGGGTAGCTCTGTGCCTCATGAATATGGAATGTATTTATGGAGATTGAGGAGTTTATCACAAAGACTGATCACAAGAACTGCCCTCCTAATTCACACTTATAGGCTTTTTCAAGAGTGTCAACTGTCCCTCAATACTACCAACAGTCTAACATCAAAGTCCACTCTAGGAGCTGTTTTTCTTCCACCTTGGCTGATTTCATAAAATGTCAAATGCAACAAGCCTGCTGGGGTGAGAAATAATTTAGTCTCAATAAATTTGTGCTTCAGTGGCATTTCCTCCTTGTTATTGTTTTACCATTAAGTTTTTATTAATGAGCCTTGGAGTGGCCCCAGGCTTATTATGCAACATTGGAAATGTAAAGCTTGTTTTTTGGGGGGTGTTTGGTGTCCTGACATTTAGACAGCTAGCCCTCAAGAGGGAGGTAGTAAAATGACTTAAGTGCTATGAAAATGAGGCCAAATAGACACATTTATTCTGCCTTCTTAGTAAAGATGATTCCAACCAAGATTTTTCTGACAGTCTTGATCCAAAACACTGGAACCCAGTGTGAAGATCAGCAAGCTGTAAGAGGCAAAAGGTCTGTTCTGCACTCTGGAATCCAGCAGCCTTGGCCACTGTTTTCTCTGGAATAAAAAGTGAAACAAATGGTCTGCTGGGTTTTCTTACTGAGTGCTACTCTGCAAGCACTGAACTGTCTTCCCTAAGGGTATTTTGACAGAACTGGCTCCATGTTTATTACAAGAGATGTGGTGGAAAAAAAATAGCCTCCCTGGGACATTTTGTTCATGATACATGGAGCTCGTTGCACCATTCATGTTTAAGAATATTTGTTTCACATGTGAATCATCAGTGAAGATCTATGAACAATTGTCTTTATTTTGCTTTTTGGACACAACACTTAGGAAAATCCTTTTTATTTAATTCTTCAATCTAATAGCTCATTCTAAGATGGGAATTATCTGAAGGGTATAATTGAGTTAATATTCATCAGTCTCATTTAAAGTTATAATATGAAGCTGAAATTGGAAGCAATGGCTAAGTTACCATGATTGTCTTGTAGTTTCTTAAAGATAACTCAAAGCAACTGAATTCCTTCAAAGTTCCAGTGTTCTTTATCTGTAAAAACAGATCCTTAGTGTCCTGTATTTAAAATTGAGGCACAATACACACAGAAAGATGCATCACAGGTGTGCAAATTGTTTTGACTCTCAGCCCTGCTAGCACTGGGACAGGCAGCATTGTGTATTAGGAGCTGTTCTGTGAGCCAAGAGACTTGGTTTGGCTTTCTTCTCCACTGTAGGTCTTGAATAATTCAGCCAAGGCATTTAACTTCTCTGTCTTCAGTTTCCCCAACTGTAGCATGTTTAAAAGGCCCTAAATGAACATAGATTTACCTCCCAAAATTAATAACTTGTCATTTCAATTAGTTTGCAATAAAGTTGAAAGAAAATGTTCTGACTCTGGTAGGAGCACATCCTGCGTCTACTGCTTGACTAATCTAGGCTGTGACCTACAAAATTCATTAAGAACATTAAGAACAATTCATTTTGTAGAATGTAGTTAGATTCAGGACTACTTTATTCTGAAGAAGATCTATTTCTTATGACTGCCCATAGGTATCCTCAATGATTAAATATCTATGAATAATAGAAAATGGATATTTAAAATATAAGATGGGGTATATGTGTTCTGCTTACTTCCTTGCCATAAAAACCTACTCTACCACCATGTTTAAAATCAAGTTTTTGATGCAAGTTGAATTATGAATTAAACTTGCCTAACTATAAGAATAAACAGGGGCACCTGGGTGGCACAGTGGTTAAGCGTCTGCCTTCGGCTCAGGGCGTGATCTCGGCATTCTGGGTTCAAGCCCCACATCAGGCTCCTCCGCTATGAGCCTGCTTCTTCCTCTCCCACTCCCCCTGCTGTGTTCTCGCTGGCTGTCTCTATCTCTGTTAAATAAATAAATAAAATCTTTAAAAAAAAAAAGAATAAACAAAGAAATTATCTTGGTTTCTGTTTACTAATCTTTATAATAAATGGGTTTACTTCTGGTTGTGCTTCTGGCCAGAAAAAAATTACAAAATATATCTAAAATTTTATGAAAAAAAGAGGCTTTTTTTTTTCTTGGCCTCTTTGTTCATGATTAATTTGGATATACTCAAATAATGCTATCACTTAATATCTCCAATTAATTGTCATGGAATAATCTAATCCCTATATGTGAGTGTGGTGTAAAACACTAATGCAATTTACAATCACTAGTTTTGAGATTTTATTATGTAACTTTTTATTTTATTATCTACTTAATAGTAAGTATGACTATAAAAGATGAAAGCAGTCAGTGGAGAATCTACAAGAATTGTAAACATGGACATCTAAGAGTAGAAATAGGATTTAAACTATTGCAGAGGTATCAAAACAAAAATAAATAAATAAAACTTGAATTCTTGAATTTGAATGTTGAATTGTTCAAGCTTAATGATAGTCTAACACTTCATGAATATTCTTCTAATATTTGGGGAATAGCAAGATTCATAAATTCCACCTCCATAAAGGAGGAACAGGAAATCCAGGTCATCATACAACTGAGATAAAAAACAAACAAACAAACAAACACTAAGCATATGATTTGGAGGAAAATGAATGAAGAAGCTGGTTTTGTTGTAGGCATCTATTTGGTAGCAAGGAGAGTGTGAGAACATCTGGCTTTTGATTTTATCAGTGGTTGCCCAATGCACAAAGGGTATTGACTGGTACTGACATTAGTGGCAGTGTGAATAAGCAAAAATGAGCATTTAGCCACTGGTGGGAGCAAGCGAATTTTTATTGCTGTTCTCTCTGTGACTTCTGCACTGTTTTTGGATGTTTGTCAGCACTTTCCCTGGAGTCTTCTTTCCTCCATGTTTCCAATAATTATGATACCTCTACAATAGCCTTCTAAGAAACTTTTCTGTTTAGTCAGCCAGAATCATCAACTAACATGTCGTATTGATACGAGTATATGTACCATGATTATTTTTCCCCAACATATTAAACTTCACAGAAACAAAGTTCTATAATTAGAGTGCCTGCGTTCAAATTCTGCTGCTGATAATCATCAGATAAGTGATTTAAGATAGTTTTAATCTCTCTATGTCTTAATTGCTTCATATAAAAAGTGAGATAATAAATATCTCATTTTTTTTAAAGACTTTATTTATTTATTTGTCAGGGAGAGAAAAAGCGCACAAGCAGGGGAAACAGCAGGCAAAGGAGAAGCAGGCTTCCCACTGAGCAAGGAGCCTGATGCAGGACTCAATCCCAGGACCCTGGGATCATAACCTGAGCTGAAGGCAGAGGCTTAACTGACTGAGCCACCCAAACATCCTGATATCTCATGGGTTTATAATGATGATTATATGAAGTAACACTGGTTAAGTTTGTAGCAGAATGATTAGGATATACAAAATGACCAAGATTAGTTAGCTGATAAAAAGAGAATAGTAATAACAACATATATTATCCTAGTCATAATGGAAATCCATACCTATGTACTTTGTTATTCTGCTTTTCACAAAAGTACCCATCATTAAAATTTGAAATTTAAATCAAATTACTTAGGACTATATTATCTTAAATCTTTTTTCTCCAAAGTTAATTTTTGAGGTTATTTTATAAAATGCTTACTCCTTCCAACCACTTCACCACATATGAATCTTTTTTCCTTAGGGGTTATCTAGGTTCTATATCAAAATGAAAAATAAAAACCTTGTGACAAATCATGGTAATATTTTGGTCCTGTAGTAATAAAAAAATAGAAAACTCAAATAAAATATGCTTATAGATTTACAGTCAAGCTATTTACACATAAAAATGAAATAGATAATGGAGCATTTGATAACATCCATGAATCTGAAAGTTTAGAGGTCTATTAATTATAAAGGAAAAACAAAACAAAATAAAAAACAAAAATGCACATTAGCATACATTCACACACATAGTACTTAATTTCATTTGCCTCATTACTTAAATTTAAACACCTATATAGCTTTTATATTGCATTTAAATTTAACTGGACAGAATCAAGAATTTGGTGTAAAGCATAATCTAGTAGGAAGAGAAATTCAGCAGAGCTTTTAAGTAGACTGAAAAATGCCTGTCTCTATTTATGAAACATTTTTTCCTTAAAATCTACTCAATATATCTAAGATACTAAGACTAGCAATTAGCTTTAATCCTATATATACTTATATTACTTGTTAAAACCAAGGTTTTGATGCTTAACCTAGGATGCTACAGCTAGTAAAATCTCCTTATTTAAAATAACTCAGTTGCCAAATATTGTCAAAAAACCCTTTTCTTCTTTTAAGGATTGTGTGTGCTGCATGATATATTTAAATACGTAAATGTAAGTGAGTGATTAATGTATGCCTTAAACCATTGTAAAAGTAGAATGTTTTATGTTATAATTAAAAGAATTACTTATCTACTTGAACTCAAGTAATGAAATTGTAAGGCAATGGGAATTATACAATAGAAAATCAGTCTTATTTTGATAGAAAAAAAACAAAAAAAATGGAGTCTGTGTATTATTGCTCATAGCAAAAACATAAGAATGAGTATTCAAGGGCACCTACAAATTGATGGACTATTTCCCCTAAGTGTTATTACCTTCCAGGTCATCTGTCTTTTACTTTCTCTGCATTTCATCTTCTAGGTCACTTAAGTTTGAAACTGAATAATACTTTATAATTCTCAAGAATTTTTCTTCATGTTAAGCTTCCTTTGGCCTAATGTGATATATTTTGATCCTAAAAAAGGCAAATTATTTTGAAATTAAAGTCGGAAAATATTGAAAAATTCATAACCTGATCCTTTCCTCAACAGACAAAATTCTTAATTTCATAGATATGTATAGTCTAATGAAATCCATTTTACCATTTAAACTTCAGTAGAATTTATTGCTCAAATTTTCTTAATTTCCTGACTTCGTATTCGTTCTCGACTTTGTTGTTAATAATTAAGCTTATTTCTGTCATGTACCCAAACTCTGGGCCCTTCACAGGGAAAATCTGCATGCTATTCATCTTTCTATACTAAATGCAGTGGCTGTCACATGGAAGGTACAAAATAAAATTTGTAAAATAATAGATAAAATAATGAATGGTTGGATGACCATATATTTGTAGTAAATAACCTAAAAGTTTGTTTATAGACAGTATCTCAACATAATGTACTAAACATTAAAATTCATACTATATTTTGACATTTTTGTGAAAATTAAATAATGTATATATAGTCCAGTTTCAGATTCTTATTTTATCTAGGAAAATTTTTGTCTCCATTTTTTAAAAATATAAAAATTATGTGCTTTGATTTTTGTAATACTGAAATGGAATCTGTGTATAATTCAAAGAAAAACAGATTTAATGATAGATCAAGCCACTTATGGCACTATTGACTAACTTCTTTTCTGAGTGAGCACAAAAAACAAAAACAAAAACAAAATTCATTTTAATTCACATGTGTAAGCCATGAAAGATCTTTCAGAATTAAATATATATATACACATTTAATTTATATATACTTAATATATGTGTATACATATACATTAATATACCAACTATTTGTGAATTTATACACATACAGACACGGAGACTTTTTTTAATTAAACCAAATAAAACACACACTTTCATCAATGAATGCATGGGTAATGAAAGCAAATTTATAAAGAGATTCATCTAGTTACAGATAATAAAATCAGTAGTTAGTCACATTTTTTCATCAAATCAACTTGAAAAATTCCAAGACTATAAGTACTTATTCCTTTACCTCTGGGCTGTGTTGTTTGAAGGGAGTAGGGCGATATAAAACTTTCAGGCTAAAAGTGAAGAATTCATACTGTGAAACATAAGAGTCTCAGACTAGTACTAATCATCAAATGCTCTCATTTCTCCTCCCATTTTTTTCTCATTCTATATGTCTTCTGTAGCAAAAAAAAGTCAACCCTAGCTAAACTAAGCAGTAAAGGTTTTCATTAGAATAATGTTAGGAATTCAAGAACTGATAGAAACTCAAAGATCAGGTTTTGGAAACAAGTAAAAAACCAAAAAGTAGTACGGAAACAATCTGTTTAGTGTTTTGGACTTCTTACCTCCAGAACTGTAGGTAATATATTTGTTGTTGTTTTAAGCCATTAGTGTGTTGTAATTTGTTACAGCAGCCAAAAAAAGCTAATATACATACTGTTTTCAAATCTCTTTCATTATTAAATGCCTTGATGAAAAAGATCATGTATTTATCTCCCTATCCTTCCACCTAACAGGACAGCTAGCATATTATAGGGAGTAATGTCAAGTGCTTAGATGAATGAATGAATGAGCGAAAGAGTGAATGAATGAATAAATGAATAAATGAATTGATGAATGAAGACCCACAGATTAATGTTATGGTTTAGAGGAGACTTCGGACTTTCAAATTAATTCTGATAAGGGCAATGATTCTACATGGACTGTACATATTTGATTTGTGGTGAAAATAGTCTTACTCATTTGAGTTTCCTGAGATTGTTAATACTTGAAACAAGATCTGAATGAGGAGTATAATTACAGTTTCTGGAATTTTCCTACTTGATGTCTGTCACAGATTGTGCTCTCCTGAAGCAGAAGCAGACTTTGGGACACATGATGTTTATTAGAGATCAATATATGTGAAGAAAGAGTTAAGAAAGTAGTTTCAGGACAAGAAAGGAATCATGCTGAGATTCAGCACGATTCTGATAAAAACTCAGAAAAACTAGCAGGGAGTTATGGAGTGTGAATTCCTTGTGGGAGTGCCCCTGTATAAGGCCAGAAGGGCAAGGCCTTTGTATTCTATCTCATTCATTTACAAAGTGGAGCTGCTCAGGAAAATGTATGAGCAATTTTGTTCTCTGACTGAGGGATACCCTGAAAGAGTTTCACAAGCATCAGCTGGGTAGGAAGTTCTTCCTTTAAAGGGAATCATGGCATCACATCTTTATCTGTACAGCTATATGCATATGTTCCAAGTTTTCTTAGAGCCAGGTAGTGAAAATTTCCTAGAATTCCAAATATGTCACAGTGCATACACAAATGCTTCACAGGGCATACCTAAATGCTTCATTTGGGTTGAAACATGCTCAACTTAATATTTTACTTAAAAATAGAAAATTAAATAGGTAAGATATTGATAACTAATTAATAGATTAAAGAATTTGCCAGAATTGTTAGTAATTGTGATATAAGAATAGACCTATAATACTTTGCCTTTGGTATAGCTGAAGGAATACACAGCTCCTGGCTCGCAGTGAAATAGAATATGATAAAGGATTTTTTTCTCATGCTTCCTATTTCAAAAAAAAAAAAAAAACAAACATAGCCCGTAAATTTCATGTGATTTTCTAATAAACAAATAAACATAGGTATATGTAATGATATGGTCTTCAAACTACACTCAGTAGATGCCTAGAATTTTAATGTGGTTTAGTAAAAAAAAAAAAGGCAGTTAATAAACTCACAACTACTAATTGAAAAGGATATCAACAAGGCCATTTTGATATTTTATTTATTATGGCAAAAAATAAAAGAGATTTATGTTAAGTAGCTTATTATAAATTAATGAAATAGATGATATTTGTTCAAATAACTGCCAAAACTTAGAATTTTGTCAAATTACATGTACACACTTCAGCCTAGGTCATAACATATTAGATATAAAGAACCTTAGAAGTAATGATACCTGCGTTTAATAGATTGACTTATTGGCTCCAAATCTTCACTCCTACCCCTATGTAATATTTGTTGTTGTTTTAAATGCTGCCTTGACCTAGTTCTGTGGTTTTGACTAGGGACCAGTCAGTCCTCTTTTTTTTAGAAAGGGAGAGGGCTGGAGGGGCCCAGTGAGAGGGAGAGAAAGAATCCTAAGCAGGCAGTGCTTATCATACCCAGTGCAGAGCTCAGTCTCACAACCTTGAGATCATGACCTCAGCCGAAATAAAAAAATAAGGCTTAACCGACTGAGCCACCCAGGTGCCCTAGGCAGTCCCTTTCTTGAACAGCTGATTAACTACCTCGCTTTTGTGCTCTCATACCCAGGGCCACTATGCACCTGACCTAATCATCCCTGGAGCAGTTATCAGAAAATTAGAGTGCCCAGAACCCAGGAAATTATTTGAATTAGCCAATCCAGGGAATTCTAGAAACCTAGCTAAAACCACTTTTGTACATAAGCTGTTCCCATAGCTCCACGTTGGTGTTACCCTATCTGAGGGTGCAGCCCTGCCATGTGACAGCCTTCTTTTGTTTAGAGCTGCAACAGAATTCTGCCTTTCATCTATCCCAGCACCTTTGTCCTTCCATTAAAAGGATTTTTTTTCAATCTTATAAAACAATTGGTACTGTGAGCAGGATAGCATTCCTGTTGCCACTGACACTTTGGTAGCTTTGTGGGGAGACTGCCCTTGGCTTACTAATGGTTCCAGACAACCCCAACTGTAGCTTGAGACAGAAATACCTTCCTGTCAGTGAGCCTGTACTTTAATCTTGTTGTCTGCTCTTGTGTCTGCCTGTGGTTGCCCTGTCTCTCCATACCC
Source organism: Ursus americanus (assembly GCF_024610735.1). Classification (NCBI taxonomy): domain Eukaryota; kingdom Metazoa; phylum Chordata; class Mammalia; order Carnivora; family Ursidae; genus Ursus; species Ursus americanus. The sequence continues at coordinate 67,470,099 of NC_142127.1, read as the reverse complement.
AATGTCCTTGACATCAGAATATGCAAATGAGGGGCGCCTGGGTGGCTCAGTTGTTGGGCGTCTGCCTCTGGGATCGAGCGCCACATCGGACTCCTCCGCTGGGAGCCTGCTTCTTCCTCTCCCACTCCCCCTTGCTTGTGTTCCCTCTCTCACTGGCTGTCTCTCTCTCTGTCAAATAAATAAATAAACTTAAAAAAAAAAGAATATGCAAATGAACAATGCTATCTAAACTCTGAAAGCTAGATACTAGATCAGATGGGGGCTCCTCTTAGGGCAATAGAAGTGATAGGTCACCTGAGCCTCCTTTCTGGAGATGGGCATTCCAGTGTGTTTCTAGTCCTGGCTTGTGTTTGGAAGAGGCATGTTTTAGGAGTCCATCACTTTTTTAGACTTTGTGTTTCTTCATTATTATTTGGATCAGGACCACACATTCTATATGAGTTTCAGGCAACCGCTATAGAAGAAGATGTTGTTGGGTTCCCTAATGGTAGAGGAATAATGCCCTATCTCTTTGAGAATATAGCTCAGCTGAGGGTATCTGCTGTATACCTTAACGTTGTTGCCCGTGACCTTTATGCTCCATAGACCTTCAGGAGTATGGTGGGCTACACCTCTGGAGACCAGTTGCCTACTGTTAAATGTAAAGCAAGACAACAAATATCTCATTCCTGTACGCTTCTTACCCACCAATGCCTGTCAAAGTTACACAGTTGCTTAAAAAATATAAGTACCTCTACAAATCAACATGCAAAGGGGTTGATACTTCAGCCAAGAAGACGAACTATGCTGTCCCATGGAGAGGCTGCCATAGCTCTCGAAATGCAGACACTAATTCCTCCATGGCAGACTGTGAAGCATTAGAACCAGAGAGGGCTGCCTATGAGGAAAGCCACCCCCACCCCGAACCCTTTCACATGACCACATAGAAGCCCAATGGTTATCAGACAGAGACAGAAACTAAAAACTGGGTCTTCAGGCAGGTAGAAACCCAAAACAATACAAAATAATGAAAACCCTGTATATTAAGAATGAAACCTGGGTATAGGGGAGGAATACATACAGATATACCATTAAGGTCCACAGTTTGACCAATTAGCAATACAAAATTTACCAAAAGAATTTATCTAACAAAGAGATTAAAAAAAAAAAAAAAAAAAGGAGGGTGCTGATAGGCATTTGCACTTCTACAACAGAGGCTCAGATTTAACTTTAACGTTTGTTAAAATACACCAATTGGCAAAGCTTCATAGGCTTAAATTACAGTTAAACCCACAGACCTCACTAATTTAAGCATAGTACCCTCTGTAACCTTAGAAGAGTAACTAAATATAAGATAGTGAAAATAGGTAAGCCTCACTATAACTTTAGCCTCGCCTAAGTTTCATAATCATTGTACGCCTTGCCCTAAAATATCCCATAAACACAATGAATAATAAATTAAAATTAAATTAAGTCTTTGGCACTTACAAAGTGGCTTGATAAAATGGGACTCCATGGACTTTCAGTTAAAATAGTTAATAGGGCCCAATATAAATTAAAACAGGGCCTTTGAGGATTAAAACATTATATAAGATCTAATTAATGAACAGGTAATTTCTCCACTACTTCTCCATTTGACCGCCTGATTTTGTCCATTCTAAAACCTGAAAAGAATGAATGGTACCTCATGGTGGAGTGGGTTAATATACCCTTAAGGCTATGATCCTATCCATTAAGGCCCCATATCCACCACCCCATTATTATTGAAATTATTAGCTCCATCAAATCAGCAAGTGGAAAATACTTTGTTATTATAGATTTTGTCTATTTTAACAGCATCCGCAGTTGCCTTCACCTCTGAAGGGACATGATATTCCTTTACTAGACTACGCATGGTGTAGCTCCATAGCTTTGTCATCATGCAATCTTTGCATATAAGATCTTGGCTATCACCTCTTTCTCCAGGAGCACAGATATGACATTACAATGATGACATCCTCCTCCAAGGAGTTTCCTATGACACATGTACCGAGGACATACGAGTCTAATATATTTTAATGGATTTTGGATTCTGGAGACAACATATTCCTCATTTACACATTTTACTTAATCTCACCTATAAATCAGCCCTTCTTAAATGGGGCTACTTCCAAATAAAGGCTCTAGAATTTGTCCAAATTAAAATCAAAAGGAACTTACTGTAGAGCTCTCAGAGACTCTATCACTGCAGAGGCTTTTAGAAACCTTCTCTCATGCCGCCTGGAATCTCTAGACTACCTGTCATGGCCATAAATTCCTCATGGGCTTCTAATGGAAGAAACTAACTCATTTGTCCTTGTGCTTCATTGAGATGTGATGATTAGAGAGTACATTGCAGGCCAATTACTGGACTCTTCTGGAGATGGAGGCTTTTTATGGACTCTGAGCCTGAGACCCTCCATACCCAGCTGCCCATTATGCTATGGATCACAGAAGCAGCATCCCACAAATTTGGTGCAGCTACCAAAGACTCCTTAATGTAGGATGGAGCCAAATCTGCTTCGTCTGACATGTTCCACCTGCAAGAGGAGATGACCTCCACTGTCCACAGTCTTTTGCCAGATGCCATGGTGGTGGATGAGGCCATCCCAGTGCCAGATGACTTGGGTATGTGGGGGGCCCCTTTTGATCAACCGAGTGGACAGCAATAGAGTGCATAGTGGGTACAAGTGGCATGCCAGCATTATAAATGATGGAGCACAGTGAAATGTTGCTGCTTTCCATCTCCAAACCAGGAGGTCCCTGGTAAGGAAAGGAACACAGGGTCAGTGTACTTGGCCAAATTTCAGGCAGTTATCTTAACACTGGATATTAGAAAATGTCTCCATCTGCACATTTTACAAACTTTAGGGCCATTGCCTATGAGTTGTCCCTTCATGGTAAAGAACTCTGAGACTCTTGTTTCACAGGTGCCCAAAATAAAAAACAAAGTTACATGTATCTCTACGTATAATAAGGTCATAATGAAAAGCCTTACTAGGATCCCTTTTGGAGTATCATACATTTCTGATAGTGACCCAGGCACACATTTCACTTCTAAAAATGCAGAACAGGCTCTCAAAAAAGCCCTTCAGTGGAACTTTTATCACCCAGATAGAGGTCCCAGGCGGCTGGATTAATTGCCCTATCAGGGTCCTCAAAGAACTCTTATTTAAGTTGGAAAATGAGAAGTAGACTCCTGAATAGGTGTCTGTGTCTTGTTCAGAACTTGATCTTTCTTAATTCAAGGCATCTTGGCCAATTCACCTGTAAGATCAACTTTAAAAACCCTTCTCCATTTCCCTTTCCTTTATTTAAACTTGGATAAATCTCATCTCCATTTATGCTCCTGGTTCACCTTAAGGAAAATTTCCCATGCCTTAAGGAAAACTTTGCAGAGGTTATTATCAGCTGTGTCATTTTAAAAATTAATAAAGATTCTTGCTTTTCCCAGGAAGCCACTGCCCTGTATTGGTCTATGCTCTGACTCCCCAGTGTCTTCTCCTCCTCTCCTCCTCCAACTTTCCACCAGGACTACTCACCGAGCCTCTGACCATCAATAGCACCACTTCTTTCTCTTGGTTACCACACATACCACTGACCTTTATATATATCCCAATGTAGAATCAGTTGATACCCTATAACAACATAATTGTTGGACTCCCACCTTGACCCAAGGAATATACCGAGATATTATTGTCATAAAAATATATGACTCATGGGGAACCTGGGTGGCTCAGTCGTTAAGCGTCTGCCTTTGGCTCAGGGCGTGATCCCGGTGTTCTGGGATCGAGCCCCACATCAGGCTCCTCCGTTGGGAGCCTGCTTCTTCCTCTCCCACTCCCTTGCTTGTGTTCCCTCTCTCGCTGGCTGTCTCTATCTCTGTCAAACAAATAAATAAAATCTTTAAAATATATATTTAACTCATACTTCTAAAACACTTTAAAACTACACCAAAAATATCATTAGAGACTTTAAAAATTCCAGATCTGTTTTCTTGGCTCATTCCATACAATGGAATCGTGGTTATGAGCTGGCTTACAAAAACTCCTTATACTTCTACTTGTTTTCCATCTTTTACTCTCATGATAAAATGTTATCTACCCTGTCTAGGACAACTTATACTGTACCCTGTGAAAGCCTTCCCTGCTATATGGCCACTTAAATTACCCAAAATAAACAATTTAAAACTTATAGCAAGATGTTAAAGGGTCAATATAGGTATTTTTGTTTATTTAAAAGCTGTCTTGACAGAGTTTTGGAGTCTTGGCTAGAAGCCAGTCAGTTCTCCTCTTCTGAGCAGTTGATTAAGTTCACACCTCAATCACTTCTGTCATTGGGTCCTGATAGTCCAGGCCACTATGCACCTGCCCTAATAGCCTTGGAGTCAGGTGTCAGATAATTTGGAACAGTTCCTATGCACTGGAGCCTAAGAAATTATTCAAATTGGCCAATTCATAGGAAACCTGGAAAACCTAGCTAAAGCCACCCAGTTTGCTATACATAAACTGTCCACTACAGCTCCAGCTTGCTATTATCCTATCTCCAGGTGCAAGCCCCTATGTAGCCCTGCCTGGAAGTCTTCTCTCATTTGGAGCTAAGTCACAGAGTTTGGGTTTTTAACTTTACTAGTGTTTTTGTGTTGCGTCCCTCCATCAAAAGAACCTTTCAATTTTATAAAAACACATACATACACTTTACTGTTCCTCCCTGAAGTTGGATTATATATCCCTGTTCCTATACTCTGTTGCTATTCAATTTGACTTTTATGAACAAAGGAATGTTAGTAGAAGTGACAGTGTGTCACTTTTGAGTGTAAGCTTTAGGAAACATTTGATACTTCCATCTTGTTCTTCTCTCACCATCATAAGAAAAGCTACCCTGGGGTAGCTGCTATCCCTTCAGGTGTAATGAATTTATGTAGAGCCAAACCTTCCTAGTCAAGCTCAACTGGATCCACACCCTGAAGTAGAGCTAACCAGCCCAGTGGAGGCTGGATGAGCTATTCCAGTTGACCACAGATGAATGAGAGATAAATACTTAGTTTGTATGTCAATGAAAATTTGTGGTTATTTCTGGCAATAAGTAATAGAAGGTTACTATACTTATGAGTAAGTCTTTTAACTATGTTTGAAAGGAGAAAGGCCTGCAACTTTAGAAATCTGGTCCAGGGATGGCACTGGCAACCACAGCTAACTGACATACTGAAAAACGATCTTCTCTTTGTTCTTTCTATAGACTGAAAATATTCTGCAGAAGCAAGAGTGGTATAGGATGTCTTGTATGACATCAAATGACACTACGTCTTTCAACAGTGAATCTATAGGCACAAACGCTTGAAATAATGTTACAAACTTGTAAAAGATTTTTTAGTGGTGGTAACTACATGGCAGCAATGTATGGTTATTTTATCAAAGCAAGCATACAATATCTCCCTTTCATGCGACTTGGGATTTTAATTCCCACACTTAAGGGTGAAGAGAAATTGATCATTATCCATTGAGAATCAATTATCTCAAGGTGGAACATCTAAAAGAACTAGAATGGACCAAGATTGGAACCTGGACACATGTGTCATCACTGAGTTCCAGAAGAAGCCACTCCAGTGGCAGGTAGAGCCCCTTCATAGATTATATAGAAAGTACACTCATTTCCAGGTTTGTCAATAGTTTCTGTTCAGGAGAAATCTGTTATTAGATGCTGCTGTGTCATTTTGCTTCAAAGTGTAATATTTAATTTTCAAGTAGAAAATAGGCCAGGATTCAAAACTGGAGAATTACAAAGCAGTCCACTTAATTAATGAGTAAAATAATGTATTTAATGTTCCCTATTTCTCAGCATGATTATACCGGTAAATTCATAGAGATAAATGTTTATACCATAAAAATATTTTTAAGATACATGAAATATATTATTTATACAAAAGTCTCAGAGCAGCAAAAGAGGTTGAAGTGATCTTACCAATATTCTGAAAAAAAAATTGAAGAAAATCTAAATGTCAAGATTGAAATGATTTGAGACATAAAAATATATCAGCACCATCAAATGTAAATAGTAAGTGAAATTCTAAAATAGTTAATTTCAGATTTTGACATCATATTTATTGAAGAAATACAAATAGAAATTCTGTGAATAGTTGTGTTAAGCATTATGGGAAAAACAAAGAACTAAGATCTATAATCTCCTGAGGAATTTATATTCTAAAACCATGCAAGTTTTTCAGCTCAGGTCATGATCCCTGGGTTGTGAGATTAACCCCCCCATTGGGCTCTGTGCTGAGAATGAAGCCTGCTTCAGATTCTCTCTCTTTGTCCTACCCCTATGTATGTGTTTTATCCCTTAAAAAAAAAAAGTAAGTAAATAGAAAGGTAGTGATTCTTCAGTAAGCATGGTAGAGATTCAGAAATGAGAAGAAAATAGTACTTAGTGTCTGTCAGTATCCAAAACTTGTCTGGAAATTATGCAACTTGAGTGGGACTTAGAGGGTGGTTGAATATACAAAGGGCATGTGGAGGTAAAAGAAGCTAAAAAGAGCAAAAAACTTAATTGTCAGTTTGGTGATCAGTGATTAGAAAGCCTAACATAACTCAAATCCTGATACAAATAAAGAAAGAGTGGCAATTAAAATTTGAAAGTACTTAAATTTGCATCATGTGTGTATGTAATGCACATATGCATTATATACAATATGAACTTTACATAATAAGGAAGAAGATTTTGGAATAGAGTATATTAATGTTCTATCATGAAACCACAGTTTAAAAAAATACTTTGACAATATTATGCAAAAATAATAAAAAATGAAATATGAAAAATTACTGAAATTTTCAAAGAAGAATTGACAGCTTCATTGTGGTTGGGGTAATTAGAGGGACATATATTAAAGGCATTATAGAATCACTGAATTTCATAATTGGAGAGTATCTGACAATATTTATTACAACCAATTAAACATTGTTTAATCTCTTGTGTAACAGATCTGATATTTGGTCATGGCTCATACTTAAAAACCCTCAGGGAACACTCCCTTCATCTTTTCTTCCAAAGAATTGTTGACTCATTCTTGGAACATTTCTTGCCCTTACACTGGTCTGAAATCCTAGTTCAATGTTTACTTCTTTGTAATTGTATCTTTTCCAAGCTACCTTGCAGTATTCTTTCCTTCAACCATTCATTTTATGATATAGTATTAGGTCACTATACAAGTAATCCTATTATACCATGTTTCTTTGAAAGTAGAGTGTCCATAATTCAAACTTAAGAATTATAGTATAACATATCCAGCCTACAGTAGAAGGGAGTTCTCCTCCTCATTATTTTAAATACTTTATTTCAATTTATGTAATATACATCTTTTCTTGGCTACAATATAATGTTGTTTCAGATTGAATATAACACTAAGTCATATGGCCTAATTGTTATCATTAAGAAAAATTCTCCTTTATCTACTTGTAAAGTTGGTATTTTGTAAACAAGTACAAAGCTACTCCTAACACCTGTTAATTTGTACGTGTTACATCAGTCTCTGCAAATTGCCTATCATTTTTACATTTAAAATGGTTATCAAATGTAAAAATCACCCTGTTTGTGGCATATATAAAATTAATAGGCATCTTTTCTAAATTTTTGTCAAAATATTGAAAAATATCAAGTAGGTAAAAATCTTAAGAGAATTACATTTAATTGAAACTAAACCATGACCAATTGAATTAAAGTCTAGATCTTGCTAAGAAACAAAGTAGTAATGAGAATGCAACTTGAAAAATGAAATGGATGGATATCACAAAGTTCCTGAACAATAGAAAAATAAGTAAAATAGCTTTATTTAATCACTATATTTAAAATATATATTTAAAATCAATGCTACGGTCCTTAGTCTCTGCCACATATATTCACAGGTCAGTAGTTCCATGCACTACATTTTAGTGTTACAGAGTTTTTTCTCTCTTGTTCACTTTCCTTTCTAGAGAGAAAATTCCTCAAGGACAGAGGATATATAACCACAGTACCCAAGACAAGACGAGACATTTATCTGCAAATAATCATATGTTGATTTATTTAACAAAACATCCCATTAAACTTTATGGTTAAAATTATACTCATGTCAATCAATAGTGAAGGCCTTTTTAAATTTGGGGAATTTATTTCCGCATTCATTTTTTAAAATGGAGGTATAAAGAGTGTCATATCATTAAAATATTCAAAAAAATTATTTAGGCTAGTTTCCAATATAGAATTTCACATAGAACAAGAAACATAACGAATCTATTAAATGAGCCAGAATATCAAGTCCCAGCTTCAGAAGCTATTAGAAGCCGTGTGGATCCTCTCTCAGCTGGAAGTGACTAACTCTAGGTGTCATAGCATCCTGCTGACAGCTTAGCTTTTATATGACAGTAGTGATTAAATATTATCCATAAACTTTTTTCATTTCATCAAATTGAATCATAATTTTCAAGGCAAATAAAAGATTCATTTGTCACAAATATTCATAGAGCTGTCCTCAAATGATACCATGAGATTAGACTCCTTCCAACTGAACTCGTAGAGAACAGATTCAAAATCTCAATATGTCATAAATGAAAATTAACTCCTTATTCATCTTCCAAGTAACAATAGGGAAAATTGTCTATGGCCATCCTCTTGCTAGATTTTCTCTTCCAGATATGCATATGATAAAGTACAACAGGGGTTTAAAAAATATCTCCCTTTAAGAACTTAACTCTTTCCTACTCTGAGATACAGTAAAGCTAACAAAGGGGCCTCCTGTCTTCCCATGTCATTTCATAAGATGTAGGTTTTATATTTTTTCCCCAAAGAAACAAAGTAATAGGAATCCTGAAAAACTCAAACCATAAACTATAGGATTGGGGGGAGGGGACTGTGTATAAATAAAAGAAATGAGCCCTTCCAGTTTTTCAGGTTGATAAATAATCAGAATTTTCCTTTGCAACTTCCTGAGAAACAAATTAAAAAGCCAAAGCCATCATTTTAACTTCCTTTGAATTTTATCTGCTGGAAAACCAAAATAGTGCTAAGAGAGGCCACTTCTGGTCTGAATGCTACTTAGAATTGATGCATTTGTTTTAGGTTACAACATCTTCAGTGAACACCTATCACACAACATGCACTTTGTCAGGTATTACTTGGTGATACAGTCAGGGATTAAGAAAAGCATGGTCCATTTGATAATTAACTCAAAAAATATTTGTTTAACCAGGCACTTTTATAGGTGCTGTAGACAATGCTTTGAACAAAGTAAACAAATCTCTATGTATTTTATATTTTAGTAGAGGAAGGAAAGGCAGAATAAAACCACATTATATTATAATATATAATGTTATGGGGTGGTAAGTACTATGAAGAAAATCGAAGCAAAGAGATGAATCAGGGTTAATTTATTCTTTCATTCTTTTAATAAACACTTATCAGACACATATTATAAGCCAGCTACTTTTTATGCAAGTGAGTCCTATCAGGTAACAATAACAATTTTTTTACAAACACCCTCATTGAATTATATTGTAAGAAGAAAAGCAATAAATATAAAAAAGCAAATAACATGACATTAGAAGGTGAAATGTGCTATGGAAAGTTTCTCATATGTAACATTAAAGGAGAAGAGTAGGGTCTCCTGGGTGGCTCAGTCAGTTAAGTATACGACTCTTAATTTTGGCTCAGGTCATGATCTTATGGTTTTAAGATCAAGCCCTTCATCAGTCTCTGTGCTGGGCATGAAGCCTGCTTAAGATTCCCTCTCTCTCTCTCTCTCTCTCTCTCTCTTTCTCTGTCTCCCTCAGACCCTACCTGCTTATCCCTTTCTAAAATAAAATTTAAAAAAAGTAGGAGGAGAGTAGACCTGGGTAACAAATGAGACAGCCCAAAATGTTGGGGCAAGTTCAAAATGGACCTCTGCCACATTTCAACTCCAATCAGGGCTGGCCCCAGAGTCAGCAGTAAGGGAATTCCTCCTAAAGGGCAGAGCTGTGAGCAATGAACTCCAATTATTTACTTCCATGGAAGGTGAAGTGGCAAGAGGTACCGATATATTGATTTCTAGGTTGTGTCGGTGGCTTGGCTCATTGGTCAGAGTTCTCAAATAAAAAAGACTGACTAACTAAGAAGGTCTGGGGAAGAAGTATGTGTATGGACACAAAGCAAGCAGGTATGTCTAACTAATGTTAATTTCCATCAAAGATAATCCATTGCCAGGGAGGATCTCTTCAAACAAGATAGACATGCACAACAGGCTCATGAACAGAGTGGTCAGAGCAGAAATGATTAAGGCTGTGCATGGATCTAATAAAATTGGTCTGTACTCACCAAGGCTGATCTGGTTGCTACCATTGATGAACGCCCAACCTGACAAGTGTAGAGATTGTTGCAGAGTCTTCCGTGTGGCACTAATACTTGGCATATCTCTCCAGCCACTTGGTGACAGGCCAGTTAAATATGACCCCTTCTGTAATGGAGAGAACAGTAATTATCCCTTTCCAGAAAACACAGACACTCTGTATATACATTTGCCTCCTTGTCCACAGTGCATCGATCAACACCACCATCTGAGGGCTTACAAAATACCTGATATCTCAACAGAATATTTCATGTAATATCTTTAGAGGTTTCTTTTTGTGTTGGTTTGTTTGTTTAAGAATATAGCAACTATCAATAACAGACATTGTACTTATTCTCAGGGAAGAGTTGAAAGTGAGTATTGAATATTTCAGCAGAGTGTGAACAGATCTGAACTGCGCAGGAAATAGGTTATAGAAATTCAGTTTATGCATTATCCCATCTCTGCTCCCTGGCCTTGCTTTCTGAGTGGAGAAGACTGTGCCTGAAAGCAATGATTTAGCAAATATAGTTCCAAGAAGCCCATTTGTATATCACTCTCTGCAGCATAAATTTTCTTATAAAAAAGTGATTGTTCTTCTAAATTAATTATTTTTTTTTCTTTCGAGTTTCCTTGTTCATGTATGAAAAGTGAAAATACAATTGTTAATGTGTTGACTCTCTTAGCAAAACACATTTCTCAATTAGTTAAATAATTTTGGTTCATTATCTACATTCATCATTAATTATGTGTATCAATAAAGTTAATAAACAAGGATCTTGGAAATGTATTCTATAAAAGGCAAAATATTTGATATTGTGAATGATATTCATTTAATTCAGTTAAATTCAGATTCAGTTAAATTCGGTCAAAAATTTGATCATTAAATTATTTATTTTAGTACTGATAATACAAATTTTGGTTCAGTACTCATTGTAGCAACAAAACTATCTTTACTAAATTCCTAAATTAAAAAATTTTAATTGCTGTGGTATGCATATAACTCAAAATTGCATCCCCTAAATAGCTGTGGTTGTAAGAAACGTATACATATTTTATTTTGTATAACATTCTGGATATTTTATTCAGTCAAAATAATAAAACAAAATAATTCTCAGGCAATATATGCTTTTTCTCTTTGCTGTCCATCACTAATTGGATTTTTAACATATATGAAATTTTGAAGAACCAGCTTTCAATAAACCTAAGTATAGTGCACTGATTCTGAATTTATAATAAAGTTTTCTAGTTTGTTTTGCATTTGTCAAAAATTAATTGAATGTCTTTAATCAAAACAAGCATATCATGAATGGAGCTTCACAAAATTTAGCTTTGAAAGCATATAATTTTAGCAAATTGAAAATATTAAAAACATAGCATGCAGACAGGAAGACATCCAAATCCCTACAAAAGCAAAGGAAAAAAATCAAACAAAGTAAGAGTACAAATGGAGAACAGGATTTAAGTCTAAAGTTTTATAGTTTACTTTGGAATACCTCAATTTGTGAGAAAATCCTATAGTACAATTGACATTATATTAGAGGCAGATAAGACCATGACATTGATTAAAATATCAAAATATATACTAAATTAACTTACTCCTCATGCTATTTTTAATCTTCAAATAATAAGTGTAAAGCAGTTTTTCATTGTTAATATTCATGTATATATGTTATTTTTATTTTTGAAAGAATTGTATTTTAGAAAATAATTTTGAATAAGACTATCTTATAGATTCAACAATATAATAAAAACAATTTTGTCAACTGACAAGTATTTCAGAAAGTATATATTTCTAGCTATTTTAATGCCCCCACTCATTCTTAAGAGGTTTTTTTTTCCCCCTTTGGACATTGAAGAGGATGAGCATCATAATTCTAAGGCAGAAAAAAGAAAATATGTAATATACAAATTATAACTATGAAGTAATGATAAGCCCTTTGAGGGGAAAGGAAGAGAAAGTTACAATCATGATAATTTTAGAACAGCTGGTCACTGAAGAAGTCCTAGATAAGGAGATACTATAGCAGATAAAGATAAACTGATGCTGGATCTACGTGGATATCAGATAGAAGAGTAATTTGGCAGAGGCAAAATGTGAGAAAATGACCTGAGTGACACTAAGCCTAACTTGTCCTTAAAATACAAAAGGTCATTGAGATTGGAGGTGAGCTAGCAAGGCACTGATGGTTGGAAAGTACACAAAATTTTACAGAGAAACTGGATCAGATCAGGGAAGACCTTGTAGGTTCTTGAATTGTTTTAATTTTTTTCTCTCTCTCATTCTAATTATGATGAAGAGCACTGAAGGGTTTTGAGTATGGAGTAAAATGATCTATTTTATGTTTAGAAACATTCATCTGGGGGAGCCTGGGTGGCTCAGTTGTTTAAGCGTCCAACTCTTGATTTCCACTCAGGTCATGATTTCAAAGTCATGAGATCGAACCCCACCTCGGGCTCTCTTTGGGCATGGAGCCTGCTTAAGATTCTCTCTCTCCCTCTCCCTCTGCCCCTACCTCCTCTCTTAAGAAAAAAAGAAAAGAAAGAAAGACATTTTCAATATTACTTGTTCACTTTTGTAAAGCAAAAGCCAGGCACACTGGTGTGACTTTTGGGTATCTTCTGGTTGCTATAGGGCAAATAGATTGTAAGAACTGAGGCAGAGGTGGGGAGAATAATTAAACAAAAAGTGGTGGATAAAACATCAGTAAAATTTAAGACAGGGAAAGAACATAGCAGATTTGAATGTCCTGTACATACTAAGCACAGTGCTACCATTTACATAAATTACCTATACGATTAATAGATATGTTTATATATTAGTTGATTTGCTGTAGAAGCTTATTGCAACTGCATGTAAATTATTCAAGCATATGTGAAGATAATACACAAGTATATAGTTAAATTAATTGTAACCTAAAACTTTCAGAATTACTCTTGACAAGGATTAGTGCTCACTTCGGCAGCACATATACTCTTGACAAGGATTAAAGTTTAGTACAAAAAATTAATGAAATGATATTATCTCAATATGCATATGCAAATATGAGTAAGTTGTTACGCTCAACAATAGCACGAGTAAAAGACTGTTATAATAAGCTCTATCATCTGAATTAATGAATGGCTCACCTCAACTGATAAGGTCACATAGAGTCCCAACGCATCTCCTAATACAATTTTATCATTCAGTTCTATGAATCTGCTTAATTAATTCTGTATATTTTAACAAGAAAAAAAATCACAAAGAGATCAATGTAAGTTGACTTTGGGAGTCAGACAGAAATCAAGAAGACAAACTCTACCTGCTTTAGTATAGTCCCCAAATTTATGTTTCTTATATTTTCCAGTGATTCACCACGTAGATATTTAGTGGTGGATAAGATATCTAAATTTTTCTTTGATATAAACCACCATATTTTATTTCCTAGTTAAGGTTCTGAAATTTCTTATCTCATAGGAATAGTGATTAATAAAATTATATATGAAATGACCACATATAAAAGATCTATGAGGCTCTCACTTGCTGAATATCTATATTTGATTATTATATTACTTTCCACCTCTGTGGGATGAATATAGATAGTTCCCTAAAAGGAAAATAGTTTGCCTTGAAAATAAATTTATGTGCAATTTCATCAAGTCATCCTTGGAGATAGAACCTGGAAGCAAAACATATTACAACGCCAAAAGTGTTCCTCAAGAGGCCAAATAAATTAAATCTTCAGCAGGGAAGCTACATAGAGACTGGATCACAACAGCCATGCTCTGCAGCCAGACTTAAAACATTATCTATAGTTACACAAAACTGTGTGGCCCTATCAAATCATTTTATTATTCCCTGTTAATTACACTAAACCACTACCCTTTTAAAAGTATTTTTACTTTTCTTCTAAACATAAGTTGTTAAAAAATAACCATGACTGAAGTCATCATTACTATATTCTTAGCTATTATACACATTAACAGATCTCTTATTCACCTCAACTATGAGAAAATTTAGTTGAAAGGTTATGACATAGGGCAAAGAGGTTGCTGCCTAATAGGGAAAAAAGATGCTCTGTAAGGATGAAAAGATAAGTTCTGAAAGGACTTCTACTCCTGCTATCATTTCCATTCAGTTTATAGCTTTCAAAACTGTGGTTCCCAAACTGTGTGCCAAAGTGCCTTGGGGCACCACGATGAACTAACGGGAGCACTGGGGGATATTTTTTTTTAATTTTAAGGAAAACTGAGGGGCATCTATTGGGCATCAGGGAAATTAAACTGTTAACTTGTTTGGATCAACTCAATAAATGGAACTGTTACCTTTTGTTTTGTTTTATTTATTTATATATTTTTTTGTTTTGACTATAAGTGTTGTGGAAAAAAAATGCTGGGACACTAAAGGTGTCATGATCTGAGAGATTTTGGAACCGCTGTTTTGTAATGGTTTTAGGACAATGTGCAGGGAAAGGTTCAACTTGATAAGGAGCATGCCAGTGATCAATTAAAAAAGAGAAAGCAACAATATTATTTTATATCCCTTCCATTGGAGATACCCCACATTTATTACTAAATTATCAGTAAGAAAAATACCAAGATTAATTAGCAGATTAGGATTCTTAGCAAGAACTAAGAAAGGAAAAAGCAGACACAATTTAGGAAGCAGGATATGGAGAATTAAGCTCTTTCTGTTCATTAATCTCTTAAATTTATTGTGCATCCAGAATTGTCTAAATTATTTGTTCAGATTATTGGGACATGTGCTATCCCCCCCCCAAAAGACCACAGGATAAAATGGAAATTAATAAATGTTAATTTGACTACATAAACCTGTCTAGGAATGCTTAAAACAGGCTCCTCATTCACTAAATTTAAGGTAGTATCATTCTTCAGCTGAGATAATTTAAATTATACTTATTTCAAGCATGAGAGTATTTATACACAAAATCTCTTACACACTTTAAAATGAAAAAGTAGATTCTTTAAAGAGTGGCACAAACACAAAGTTTACTGACAACCAAACATTGATGCTATTTCAGAACCAAATGATTATTTCATTACTTAAGAAATAATAGTAATGTAATGACATAGGATTTTAAATTTTAACCATTATATTCATTTTAAGATTCACTTTATTGTATTTGTGCACATTACCTAGCTCATATTTGTTACTAATGGAAATTGATTTTATACTACTTTATTTTTACTAAGTAACAACTAAAACCAGCACATAATTATTTCTGAATTCACATTATAATTTATTATTAGAAATAATACTAAATTTGCTGATCATGGAAACACAATGCTAATACTAAAGACCAGATTAAATGCACCTCAACAAAGAATTTGTGTAGTTTATTTTCTGCATTTTTTCTGTTATACTTTCATGTTTGAGACCTTTAGATTAATTCTCAAATAAGATTTATTGACAAATGAGATGATAATATTATTATTTTATGCTAATTAAAATGGCATATTGTAGCTGATATTTTGTAACCTCCTAAACTTTCTCATTACCACTCCAGACTATTTTCAGCATTAAGGGCAAGTACTTTGAAAGCCACAAAATCAGACACTTTCAAAAATCATATGAAAAAAACCACTAAGATCTTTTTGATAATTAAAAAGTCACCTTTAGGGGTGCCTGGGTGGCTTAGTCGTTTAAGTGTCTGTCTTTGGCTCAGGTCATAATCCTACCTTCCTGCTCAGCGGGGAGGCTGCTTCTCTCTCTCTCTCTCTCTCTCACTGCCTGCCGCTCCCCCTGCTTGCGCTCTTGCTCTCTCTTTCTTAAATAAATTTTTAAAAAATCTCTAAAAAATACATAAATAAATAAAAAGTCACCCCTATTTTTTCAAAGTATATGTTGACTGGAAGTATCAAACAAAAATGCGCATACGTGATATGCAGACATCAAAATATTATGAGGTTATGAACAACTTTATGGCAGCAAATTTGAAAATTTGTTTAAAAGTGCAAAATCCTAGAAATAAAAATATAATGAAACTGACACAAAAATAGAATTTTTAAATATGTCTATACCATTAAAGATTTTGAATCAGTATTTAAATCCACTTGTTCACACCACCCACCAAAAAAAAAAAAAAATCATTTCATGTCCAAATATTTTCACCAGTGAATTCTACAATACAATTAAGGACTTACTGCCAAGTATATATAAATTCTACAAAATGAGAATAAAATAAGAAAATTTGACAATTTTATTATTAGGTCAATTTTATTATGTTATTTTATAATAACTTTGACTTCATACATGTAATATAAGAATAAGAGACCATGGCGAAAAAAAAAAATCCAGACAAATTTCTCATATCTATAGATGTAAAACTCCTAAACAAAATATTTGCAAAGTAAATCCAGTGACTCATTAAAAAAGTAATACATCACAAAAACGCTGGTTTTATGCCATGTATAAAAGACTGTTTTTCAATTCAAAAATTGATCAAGATGAATCACCACATTAATAGTTCAAGGAAGAAATAAGTGATCACCTCCACAACACATGTAGAAAGAGTATTTGATATATTCACATTTATTTATGGAAAAAACATTCTTCAAGAGCAAGGAACAATCCAAAAAGAAATGTAAGGAAACAGTTCCATTTACGATAGCAGTAAAAAGGATGAAATATTAAAGAATAAATTTAACCAGGAGGGCACAAAACTTGTATCTTGAAAATTACAAAACAACCCTAGTAGAAATTTAAAAAGACACAAATAATGGAAGCACAGCCCATGTTATGGATTGGAAAATATATTAAGATATCGATACACACAAGTGATCTACAGATCCAATGCAATCCCTAATCAAAATCTCATTTTTTTTCAGAATGGAAAACTCATCTAAAAACTCATGTGAAATGCCAAGATATCCCAAATACCCAAAATAATATCAAAAAAGACCAACAAAGTCGGAGGTCTAACTTTCAAAACTTACTACAAAGCTACAGTAATGAAAGTATGTGTTTTACTGGCAAAAGATAGTATAGACTAGGAAGCCTAAAACTACACCCACACACCTGTGGTCAGTTGTTCTTCCCCAAGGCCATTTAATAGAGAAACGAGTCTCTTTAAAAAATGGTACTTGGAAAACAGGATAGCCACATGGTGAAAAAAAAAAATTAAGGTGACCTCTTACCTTACACTATATACAAAAGTGAGACCAAAATAGACTAAGGACATAAAGTAAGAACTAAAAATATAAACTCTTTGGAGAAAACATAAGGGGGGGGGAAGTTCATGACCTTGGATTTGGCTATTGTTTCATAAATATAACACCCAAAGCATGAGCAACAACAACAAAAATGGGTAAACTGGACTTCATTAAAATTAAAACTGTTTTGCATCAAAGAAAATTATCAAGAGAATGAAAAAATAACTTACAGAATGGGAGAAAGTATTTCCAAACCATATATCTGATAAGAGGTACTATTCAGAATATATAAAGAACTTTTGGAATTCTACAATAAAAACAACCCAATTATAAAATGAGTAAAGCATTTGTATAGACATATCTCCCAAGAAGATATAGAAATAGTCAATGAGCAAAGATGCTCAGTGTCACTAATCACGAGGGAAATGGATATCATAATCACAATAAAAATACCACTTCACATTTATTAAAGTGGCTATAAAAAATAAATGGGAAATAAGTGCTAGCATGGATGTGGAAATTGGAACCTCGTGCATTGCTAGTTGGAACGTAGTGTAGCTGCTGTGTTAAACAATACGGCAGTTCCTAAAAAAATTAAAATACAATTGTAAGATCAAGCCATTCCACTTCAAGGTAGATACCAAAAGTAATTGAAAGTGGGACATGAAGAGATATTTGTGTGCTCATGTTCATAGAAGCATTATTTGAAATAGCCAAAATGCAGAGACAATGTACGTGTCCATTGATGGACGAATGGATAAACAAAATGTGGTACCTGCAAACACTGCGATGTTATTCAGTCTTAAAAAGAAGGAATTCTGACACATGCTACAACATTGATAAAACCTTGAAGACATTACACAAAGTGATATGAGCCAAACACAAAGGAGAGATATTATAATATTCCACTTAGATGAGGTGTCCAGATAGTCAAATGACTAGGGACAAAAAGTAGAATGATGGTGGCTGAGGGGGGAGAAGGAATGAGGAATAACTGTTTAACCAGTTCAACCTCCAGTTTGAAAACAGAAAAAATTCTAAAGATGGATGGTGGTGCTGGTTGCTCAATAATGTGAAAGTACTTAATGCCACAGAACTGTACACTTAAAAATGATGAAAATGGTAAATTTTGTATTATGTATATTTTACCATATTTGATTTTAAAAAGAGGTATCTTCATGCAGGAAAAGGATATCTGGTGGGTATTTGTATCTATACAAAGAAATAAAGTATGGCAAAAACAGTAAAAAATGAAATTAGAGACTTTTTTTTCTTATAGTATCTCTGTAAGAGAAGTAACTGTCTAAATCAAAATTAAAGTATTGTAGTTTATAACACAGGTAAAAGTAAAGTTAATGACAATAATTATAAAAAGAAAAACAAAGAAACAAAAAACCTGACCAATTCCCTGAAATGGCCCCAAGTCACCACCTTAAATACCAAAGACAAGAAGATGCCAAGGGGGAGGGAAGCCAATTTGGGAGGTTCACCAGCAAGACACAGTAAACAAGAGTGTGATTGTTTTGTAGGTTTAAGTCAGTGACGTTCTCTATTGATAAGAGTTTCTAGAGATTTTGACACCCTCCTCTTCGTAGTACAGACAGGGTGACACCTTTACAAATGGCGATTTCCCTCATAAATGCAAGAGATTTTCCCTCTTACAAAAGGATAACGTCTACTAGGTTTTTAAAGTTTCTCTTGTGTCTACTCGTTCCTAAAAAGCTCAAGATAATCTTTATGCAAAGAGGCATATTTTGGGGTGGCTAGTTCTGCTTCCCTTCAGATTCACGTCCAATATTAATTAAAATATTTTTATGAGTTCACAATAACATTGAACCAATTCCAAGTTATTTAAAAAAGTGTCCGTGTTAGGAGATTCCTCTCTCATGTTCTACCATTTCTCAAAAAAGATGCTTTCTGCAAAGTGATATGTACACTGGAAAAGTTAATAATCTCAATTTTAATTCTAATTAGATGTGTGACATGGGTAAGTGATTCTGTGCATTTACTTCTTCATTAATATGGGAGTTAACCACTTTTGAGTATATTAGTGAGAACAGAATGAGAAAAATACAAAAGAATTATTCTAATGCACATTTTAAATCATCATCATCATCATCATCAACATACTGCCTACGACCCATCATCTACTGAAATAACTAGACCATTAACTGAAGTGCCTTATTGCAACATCTTTCCTGAATTTTGTATCTTTTATTTCTTTTTAAAATTTTTGTTTTATCATATATCTTCATAAGAATATAAAGCTTTACTTGTTTTAAATTGTTAAAATAATAGATTTTAGTTGTAGTATTGTATACTTTGATTTTTTTTTTTTTTTTTTTTTTTTTTACTTGTAGGGACCAAGGGCAGGCTGTCCCAAGATGGGTCACTTTTTGGCATGAACATTATTTTGGTGGCTGGCAGTCTCTAAATGCTCCCTTCATTATGTATGGCAGAGTTCCACTGGGGTCAGTTGCCTCTTTTCATACCCTACAAGCCTCTCTCTTTTATTATGTTCTCTTATTTTCATCTCAATCCCAAACCCCAGAAATTCCTTTTCATTATCACGTTTCACAGGTGGGATCTTTACTCCTACTCATAATGTACTCTCCCTTTACACTCAAATTTCTACTGTGTCAGTTTTTTCATAGACAATACGCACAGAATGTTCTTAGTTGAGTCACTGCAAGGAAAAAAAAAAACAAAAATGACTAATAAAGGAAAGACGACCCTTTGTTATTATGATCTAAGATTCCCTCAAGTATTTTATTTATAATTGTACTGTCTCACTAATTGTTCACAGCAGAACAATTCATAAGGTCCTTTCTATGAATAAATTGGAACTCCAATTATGAATAAATTGGAACAGGATTTTTCCAGATAATTTGTGTTGTTGTTAATATAAATTTGAAGTATTTCTTAAAATGTATCTTTATTCCTGGTATTATAATAATTAATCTTAGGTTTTAGTTCATTTTACCTAATATGTTGGAGAGGAGAAATGTCCAGCTAGTCCTCCTAGCTAGACTGAGAATCAAATGACATGAGATAGATAAATAGGAGAAAACCAAATGTACTAGTGTACATAAGGGGAATCCACATAAACATGAAATTCCAAAGACAATGAAGCAACATGATGCTTATATGAGCTAAGGAAAGGGGGAGGGGTCTGAGGATACAGAGGGGAGAAAAACTTTAGCAGGATGGTGAGAGATGTTCTGAGTTGATTAAAAGGTTGCCCTATTATGTAGATAACTTTCTTAGGTAAAAAGGAAACTGTTCACAGCTGTCTTCCTGGTACAGGTAGGCCATTGAAGGGGAGGTAAAGAGTTTTTTCCTGAATCTGCTGTTTTGTTTGCTTTTAACTCAAAATTCTGGTCATGCCAAAGTAGCCCATCTTGGGGTGGCCTGCCCTGGGCTCCTACAATATTGATGTTATTTTGTAATAACAACACTGTATTTACTTTATCTTCCTAATAAAATATGGTTTAAACATGAGAAGAAAAAAGAAGCAATATTTATTGAGTAAATACTATATACCATAAGTCATACATGCTTTCATATATAATGTTTTATTGTATTTTACCTTCAAAACAAAGTAAAATGAGCCTCATTTCATATATAAAGACCTCAACAATCTAGAGAGGAAAAATATTATGTTCAAGGCAACAGAGCTAGTAATTGGCAAAATTCAGGACCTGAATGACTCTGAAGATCATATTTTTATCACTCTATAATATTACCTACTTATAACAAAGTGCTGTGCATGAGGAAGAGAAACAAATGTCTATTGCTTGATTATTGTTTTATACAACCAGCTTGAAACATACCATTCCTTACACACAAAGTAGAACTAATTTCTCTAACTACTTGTGAATCTCTGTAAAATAGTACAGCAATTTAAGGTTCAATGAACAATGCAGACTCCAACCATAAATAACAGTTTTCTCCTTGGTTTTTATATTTGCAGTGATGTTTAAGTACTGTAGTAGTTATTGTTCTAATTTACAGTAATTGCATTGTTTTACTCTACTATTCTTGAAGTACTTTATACAGGTGATGGTTTCTGCAATTTTGTTTTATACAAATTACCTTTCAACTTATTTTGAAATGTAAATGAATGCTATTGATAGTACAGATTTATATAATACATTGACTATGTGCAGTCTGAACAAGATTTGCCCAAATATGCCCTGTTCCATGAAAAAAAGGAAACAAAAAAACCCAAAACAACAAACAAGCAAAAAACAAACAAAAAATCAAGAGGTCAGCAGCTCTCTTCAAATCTATCACTAACAGATTCCTCTTGATGACTCATTCCTAAAATACAAGATCCATGAAGGATGTGTATGACTTTCTTACTGTTGTTTTCTTTTTCTTTTTCTTTTTTTTAAGATTTTATTTATTTATTTGACAGAGAGAGAGCAAGAGAGATACAGAGAGGGCACAAGCAGGGGGAGCAGCTGGCAGAGGGAGAAGCAGGCTCTCCAACAAGCTGGGAGCCCAAGGCAAGACTGATCCTAGGACTCTAGGACCATGACCCCGGCCGAAGGCAGACGCCCAACTGAATGAACCACCCAGGTGTCCCCTTATTGTTATTTTCAAACTTTAGAAGACTTGCCTGTCACATAGTATGTGCTCCATAAGGTTTTTTTTGTTTTGTTTTTGTTTTTTTTTGAGTGGATGGATTCATTATCTACTCTCCAGTTACAGGAATCTTGAATAAATTAATTTAGTAAAGTTGTGTGATGCAAATTTTAAATACAGAAATCTAGGGCACCTGGGTATCTCGGTAGGTTAAGTGTCTGACTCTTGATCTTAGCTCAGTTGTTCTTTTTTAAATATTTATATATTTCAGAAAGAGAGAGCGAGCGAGCATGAGTAGGGGGAGGGGCAGAGGGCGATAAACAAACTCCCTGCTAAGTGGGGAGCCCAAAGTAGGTCTTGAACCCAGGACCCTGAGATCATGACATGAGCCAAAGTCAAGAATTGGAGGCTTAACCAACTGAGCCATCCAGGTGCCCTGATCTCAGCTCAGGTCTTGATCTCGGGGTCATGAGTTCAAGCCCAATGTGGAGCTTACTTAAAAATAATACAGAAATCTGTTGCATTTCCATGCAGTAATAATGAGACAACCCTATTTATAATTGCACAAAAAGAAAACATGTGGGAGTAAAATTTTATCAAGGAGGTGAAAAACTCTGAAAACTATAAGACATTGACAAAAGAAATTGAGATGACACGAACAAATGGAAAGGTATACCATGCTATGGATTGGAAACATTAATATTGTTAAAATGTCTATACTAACCAAAGTAATCTACAGATTCAACACAATCCCTATCAAAGTACCTATAGCTGTTTTCACAGAACTAGAACAAATAATCCTAAAATTTATATGGAACACCAAAAGACCTCAAATAGCAAAAGTAATATTGCAAAAGAACAAAGCTGGAGGTATCACAATCCCAGACTTCAAGATATACTGCAAAGCTATACTAATCAAAACAGTACAGTAGTGTCATAAAAATACAAATAGATCAATGGAACAGAATGGAGACCCCAGAAATACCCATGCCCACACTTATGTGATCAATTAATCTATGACAAAGGAGGCAGGGTTTTGCAATGGAGAAAAGACAGTCTTTTCAATAAATGGTGCTGAAAAAGCTGGACAGCTAATGCAAAAGAATGAAAATGGACCACTTTCTCATACATACACACTTACACATACAAAAATTAAAAATGGATTAAAAATTTAAATGTGAGACCTGAAATCATGAAACTCCTAAAAGAAAAACAGGCAATAATCTCTTGGACATCAGGCTTAGCAACATATTTCTAGATATGTCTTTTAAGGTTAGGGAAACAAAAGCAAAAATAAATTATTGGGACTACATTAAAATAAAAAAAAACCTTTTGCACAGTGAAGGAAACCAGCAACAAAATGAAAAGGCATCCTACTGAATGGGAGAAGATATTTGCAGATGATGCATCTAATAAGCGGTTAATATCAAAAATATATAATGAACTCATATGACCCAACATAAAAAAAAAAAGAAAGAAACCACAACACAATCTGATTAAAAAACGGGCAGAGATCCTAAATAGACATTTTTTCAAAGAAGGCATATAGATATCCAATAGACACATAAAAAATATGTTTAAAATTACTGATCATCAGGGAAATGCAAATCAAAACCACAATGAGTTATGACCTCACTCACACCTGTCAGAACAGCCAGAATCAAAAAGACAAGAAATAAGAAGTATTGGCAAGGATGTGGAAAAAAGTAAGCCCTGGCACATTATTGTAGGAATGTGAATTGGCATAATCACTGTAGAAACAGTATGGAGATTCCTCAAAAAGTTAAAAATAGAAATACCATTATGATCCAGTAATTCTACTACTGGGTATTTACCCAAAGAAAATAAAAATACTAATATGAAAAGATGAAAACACTATGTTTATTGCAGCGTTATTTACAATAGCCAAAATAATAGAAGCAACCTAAGTGTCCACCAATAGATAAATGGAAAAGAAGTGGTATATATTTACAGTGCAATATTACTCAGCCATAAAAAAGGATGAGATCTTGTCATTTGTGACAATGTGGATGGCCCTAGAGGGTGTTATGCTAAGTGAAATAAAACAGACAAAGAAAGACAAATACCATAGGATTGCACTTATATATGGAATTTAAAAAAATTTAAATGAATAGACAAATAGACTTTTAAATACAGAAGACAAAATGGTGGTTGCCTGAAGGAAGGGGTGTGTTGGAGGACGGGTAAAATAGGTGCAGGGAATTAAGAGCTACAAACTTCCAATTATAAAATAAATAATCCACAGAGATGAAAATTACAGCATAGGGAGTATAGTCAATAATATTATATGGTTACAATAATCCAATAATGCTGTATGGTTATAGATGGTGACTGTACTTATTGTGGTAAACACTGAGGATGTAAAAAAATTCTTGAAACACTATTGCACACCTGAAACTAATATAATATTGTATTTCAATTATATTTCAATACTAATTTTTTAAAAAAGTTCTTAATTACAAAAGTATATTGCTCTAATTATACTCAGCTATGTGTAAAAATCAAAAGTATATATTAAATCATATTTTGTAATTACATAGATTATATTTTTAGGAATATATACATTTTTAGGAATATATATGTATATATATATATACCCACACATATATGGATGCTATTTACTTTTTATACAAATAAATTAGCACAAATGTTTTAATATGTGTTTTAAATGGCACTCTTTCACAAATATAGCCTCATTTTAGACATTTCCCCAAAATATTTCTGAAAGAAAAAATAATCGAGTATCAATTGACATGTTCTTTTACATCCTTTAAAAAATGTGTGATTAATATTAATTATAACTCTGAGCTTTAAAATGACTCCAGAGAAAGTGGATATTGATGTAACCACAACAACTTTAATAGGTGTTGAATTTTTACCTGGTAAAATGTCCACATGAATTCACCTTTTCTAAGATAATTTCAGTAGTGTTGAACTAAGTGCATCTAAGTGACTATTTAAAAATTAAAGTTGTACCAAAGCTTAAAGAAAACTTTTTTGAATTAGGAGTTAAATCCAAATTAGTCAAGTGTCCCCAGTGATTAATTAGGAGAAAATTTGAAAGTGCTAATTGTGCTGCTAGGGAATCTTTAAAGTTGTTTCTGCTCCTGCTTTGAAGTTTTGTCAAAGGAAGGGAAGAGGAAAATATTTGTATGTGTGATACTTAGATATATAAGTGTTATCACAGTTTTGAATGATATTATAATAGAAGCAGCACTGCTATGATTACATCTAAACTTAATCACATTGCTTCTAGAAATCTAATTTTTTAAATTTAATTCCATCATTTTATTGTAAACTGTGTATATAAGTTTAAATAACTATTAAGTTTTGATATTTAGGATTCTTTCATATTCAGAAAAAATGTCTAAATCAACTTAATAATTGCTAAAGAGCTATGCTTTGTGAACCATGTGGTTCTATTGTATAATTTAGCCTTTTGGGGGTTATTTGATGATCAAAAATATAAAAACTGAAGTTCTAAGAGTCTGGATTTTAAAAAATACAGGTATAGTTGTAAAAATGACATAAAAAAAAAACAAGCTGGACATATGAAGGATTTTAGGAGATGATTTAGGATATGACAGCTTCTTTATTGGTTGAAGAAAATGCCAAGTGAATACTTGCTATAATTCTGGCTAATTCCCTCAGAGATAAACAGCTATCTAAAAAACAATTCTAACATTTTATTTGCAGTTTATATTCACCCACTTTGTAAACCAAGTCCTTTTGTTCTCCTAACTACAAAACAGTTTTTAAAGCTAAATGGAAATGTATTGATAAATTAGCTGTTCTCCACTCAGGAGGATTGTTTTAGTTTCCTATTATTGTTGTAACAAATTGCCAGATTTAATGACTTAAAACAGCAAAAATTTATTATATTAGGGTTTTGGAAGTTAGAAGTCTACATGGGTTCCATAGGGATGTATTCCCACTGGAGAGTTCAGTAGGATTTTCTTCTCCTCCTCCTCGTCCTCTCCTTCTCCCCCTCCTCCTCCTTCTTATTCTTCTTCTCTTCCCTTCTTCAACTTCTAGAAACAACCTACATTCCTTTGCTCATGTCCCTTCTTCAGTCTTAAAAGCCAGCAGGATAGCACTTTTTCTCTCTCTGACTTCATACCTCCCTTCAAAAAAGTACCTTTGTAATTTCATCAGGCCTACCTGATGTAATTGCCTTATCTCAAGATACTTAACTTAATCATATTTGCAGAGTTCCTTTTGCCAAGTAAGTTAACATACAAATTCTGAGGATTCAGACATAGATATCTTCGGTGGGTCTGTTCAGCCTACCTCAAGAATCATTAACATTATTTACAAAGAAATAATTGCCGCTAATTTCTATTACTATCACATGGCACGGCCCCTTAGTAATTGCTCTAATACAAACCTGTGCATATAGATTCGAGTTGCCAAATATTTAACTTTTGATTTTGCACTCACTCAAAACATTGTTTTCTTTCTCTAAGACACTTAAATACACATAAGATTTCTCTCCATTGTAGCAGTTATAACCACATCTTTAGGGGCTCCTCCATCAAGTTTTATTAGTAAACTTTATTTATGCTACAAAACCAATATTTAAAGATTCCCCAAAGACTCTATAAATTTGGCTGAAATTTATCCAAATAGGTAAACTAAATATTTCCCATTTATTGGTAAATGCAAACACATACCTTATTTGGATAGAATATACCTAAATAATCATTTTTGTAAATATGTATTGGTTGTGATATGAAGAATTTGTTTTCTAAAAATATTTACGTCAGTCCTATTCACGTGACGGTTATTGAGGATCAACTCTGTACCAGGCACTAGATAGCTAAAGAGAAAACAAAAACAAGACATAATATATTATATAGAACTAACAATCTATTCAGTAAGGGTGAAAAAGATAGCAAAAGCTTAAATATATTAGGATAAGTTTATGGAGGTGAGTCCAATATGCTAAAATAGCATAAAGAGGAGGATCAGCTCAGAGGAAGAAAAGGGGCTGTCAGAGGACACATTACAAAGCAAGTCATATGGGAGTTAAAAATTAGGCAACAAGCAGGTATCAGTGAAACAAAGAACACCATTTCAGGTAAATGGGGCAGCTTGTGGTAAGGCAAGGAAACATAGAAGGTAAGCAATTGTAGGCATTTCCATATGGCTAAATCATAGGATAAAAATCGGGTTTATCCCACAAAAAAGCACCAGATGTAGATGGTAATTATATTGGGAAATTCAACCAAACTTTCAAGGGCAGATAGTATAAATACCTTACAAATTGTTCCAAAATATTTTTAAATATGAAAACATCCCAATTTTGTTATAAAACAAGGAAAATATTGGCCCTTATATTTGACAAAGGTAAAATACATAAAAGAAAATTACAAACCAAGGTGAGAATAAATATTGTTGCAAAACTATTAAATGGAATATTATTTTGAAAACATCACATTAATTAAATAATACAGAATGACCAGGTGGCATTAAATCCAATAATTTAAGGTTGATTTAACATTGGGAATCTCATTAATATCATGTAACATTAAGAAAAAAACATACTTATTGTCATAGATACCAAAATTATTTTAACAGTATTTTAACAAACATTCATAATTTTTAAAGTTCAAAAATAAAAAATATTTGAAGGATACTTTAGTGCTAGTCAATATCTTACAGGATACCAAGCATTACATATTTTGACTAAAATCAATAAAGGTTGACTACTATCTCTGCAACTGTTTAACATTGTAGAGAGATTAGTGCTATAGAGAGATTACTGCTATATATATTTGTAAATATCAGGATACTTTATCTTTATTTGAAAAATAAATCAAATAGGGGACACATGTCTAAAACTCTTGAGGAGACTTTGCTAAAACATTTTACTTATCTTCCCTTATTATAAAACCAATGTGTCTTCTAAAAATAAAACAAAATGATACATCATTCTTGAATGACAAATACATGTTTCTAGTACTTATTTTTTCTAAATTCCAGTACTTCGGTTTTTATTATATACGTATGTATGCACTTAATAGGATCATTTACTTTGTTTTACAAACTGAACTCAAAGTCTCATTCATATTTTGGTATCCATATAGTCACTAATTTCTAAATATTCCTAAAATATTTTTGAATACCCCACCTCTCTGTGGGATATTTTAGACATCTCAGAAATCACTTTTTTAAAATATGTGGATTGAAATATCAATGTTGGAAAACAAAAGCCTCTTCAAGTTCAAAGTTCTTCTAGATTGTTTTTTTTTCTTCTTCTTTAGATAAAACTTAAACTAGATGCAAAAATTGTGTTAGGTCCTCAGAGGGGAAAAAGTAAACAATCATTCATGTGAATTCATCTTTTTCTCCCAAACTGGGAGAAGTTCTAGAAGACAATGGGAATTTCACGGCAACCAGCATAGACAGCAATATGGACAAAATGGAATGGGTCATCTAAATCCTTTAGTGCTGGTTAATACAGGAGAACTTTGCATGATCCTGAGGGGTAGTCCTGAGAATAAGTGAAATTAAATTTCCTGAAATAGGGTGAGGTTGAAAGATGGATTTAAATTAATTTTTAAAAATTTTTATACACACCTTAATTTATAGAGTGATGTTCACGCTCAACTACCAATAACATATATGGGAGAAGATTTTTTTTCTTTTCTCTTTTTAAAATTTACCTATATTTAGTGTATCCATGTGAAACTAATATGGAGTAAAATTAAATTAAATTCTATAAGTGGTACAGATTTAATTGAATTTAAAAGTAATATGTAGTATAAAAATAAACCTTTATCATTGCTCTGCTGTTTATAGAAACTATTTCTTCTAGTTTTGATATTTTCATATTAAGACACAAATTTTCAAATATTTTGCCTTTTTTTTTTTTTATGGATAGCAAACTCTTCATCTGCCCTCCTCCCTTCTCTGTCACTAATGTTTTGTGAAATCTTCCATTATTCCAAATAAACTCAATTATTTTCAACTATCAATCCTTGTTCTTTAGTACCTTTGTCATACCCTTTATTTATATGGGGCATGCTGTCAGAAAAATAATACTAGATGATGATATTGCTATTTATAAGATTTTAATTTGCATTTAAAACCAGCATATGTACTTGCAACTTTTTCAAGGAAATAAATGTGTTCTTTGGAAACTGGAATTGTCCTTTTGTGCACTTCTACCTCTTGTATATATTCTGCTCCCTGTTTCATTTTCAAGGACTGGTCACCTTTATAGCTACCTGGAAAATGAAAGGGTAATGTTTTCCACCTGACTCCTGAGAGTAAATGTCTTTTGTAGCAGGGTTCATGCTTCAGGCATTTGGCAGTATATACAGTGGCACTTGTTCCTTTAAAGAGATGTTATTATACAAGGGCTTCTTAATTCACTCTTTAAATACTTCCATATTGTTTTTATTAGACATTTTTGCAAAATAAGCACATTGCTATATATCAGTAAACACAAGGCTTGCAAAATTTTCCTATCTTATACATATTAATAATAATATCCCTTTAGCAATGTCATAGTTGGAGGTGTTAGAAGTGCTGAGAACCTCTTTTCTTCATATCTTATTTATTTAACTGGTCAGTAAATTTTCAGAGGATCATAGTGGTCAGTTACACCACAGCAGAATAGTCCTTTTTGCTATGATGCACTTTGGGAATAATTAATCTGCAAACCATGTAATTTTTGGAAAACTTAGTTAACCCTAGGGATGCCTGGGTGGCTCAGTCGGTTAAGCATCTGCTCAGGGCATGATCCGAGAGTCCTGGGATGGAGTCCCACATCAGGCTCCTTGCTCAGCAGGGACCCTGCTTCTCCCTCTGCCTGCTTTTCCCCCTGCTTGTGCTCACTTTTTCTCTCTCTGACAAATAAATAAACAAAATCTTTAAAAAAAAAAAAAGTTAGTTAACCCCTGTGTGCTACAGTATCCTCAAACGAAAACAGAAAAGAGGAAAATAATTGTATATATTCATTGGTTTGACTGAATAGTATTCATTCATTAGTTTGCTATGTGGATTAAGTTATTTCATCTTAGCATAGTACTGTATACCTGCTTTTCATAGAAATAGTTTTTAGAAGCTATACAATCGTGAGTCATACAATTTTACTGAACTTTGCAACACTCTACCCTTAGAACATGATGCGTTGTTTTCGCACTTTATTTTTCCATTAGCTCAAAGATTAGCTCCTCAGAAAAGTCTCTTTAACCACCCTGTGTAAAGCAGCTAGACTTAACCAGCCTTGTGGTTTTTGTTTTGTTTTGTTTTGGAGTTTGTGCGTGTGTGTGTGTGTGTGTGTGTGTGTGTGTGTGTGTGAAAATAATGGGTCCTATGGTAACTCTAAGTTTCACAATTTGAGGAAATGCCACACTGTTTTAAAAAATACCTATACCATTTTACATTCCCATTAGCATTGAAAGAGAGTTCTAATTTCACCACATTCTCATCAACACTTGGTATTATCTATTTTTGTAACTAAAGCAATACTACTTGGTGTGAGGAAGTATTTCACTGTGGCTTTCATTTGCATTTCCCTATGAATATTGATGTTGAACATATTTTCTTACCCTTATAGGTCATTGGTTTAACCACTTCAGAGAAATGTCTATTCAAAATTTTTGGTTGGGTTATTTTTTTATTATTATTATTTAGTTGCAAGAGTTCTTAACGAATTCTGGATAGTTTTATCCTATATATGAACTGAAAATATTTCTGTTGATTGTCTTTTTACTCTCTTAGTGGTATAATTTGCCACATAGAAGGTTTTGATTTTGATGTAGTCCAATTTTTCTTCCTTTCTTTCCTTCCTTCTTTCCTTCCTTCCAACTTTCCTTCCTTCTTTCCTTCCTTTCTTCTCTTCTTCTTCTTCTTCTTACGGTTGTTGCACTCTCATATCTAAGAACCTATTGCATCACCTAAGATCACAAAGATTTACTCCTACAATTTCTCTAAGAGTCTCACAGTTTTATTTCTTAAATTTAGGCCTATTATAATTCATTTTGAGAAAATGTTTATAGATGGCATAAGAAAGAATTCTGATTTTATTTTTTTTTCATGTGGATATATGGTGATCCTAGAGCCATTTGTTGAAAAGTTCATTGTTGTCCCATCAAATTGTCTCAGCAATCTTAAAAAAAAAGAAATTGAACATAGATATAGGGATGCCTTCCTGGAATTTCAATTCGACTTCATTGATTTATATGTCTATCCCTATACCACTACCACACTATGTTTATTACTGTAGCTGTGTAGTAAGTTTTGAACTGGGACAGTTTATTCCTTCCAAATTGTTTTTCTTTCTTGAGGCTTTTTTAGGTATTCTGGGTCCCTTTCATTTCCATACAAATTTTAGAATTTACTTATCAATTTCTATTAAAAAAAAAGCTGGAATTTTGATAGGAATTAAGTTTATTCTATAGATCAATGGAAACACAAATATTTCTTTCTCTTATTAAACCCAGGATTTCAAGCAAAACAATCTTATTCCCTATAATACAGCAGTAACTTTAATTGGAATCATAGTAATTTTTATAGCTTTTTTCTGTTTTATTTGTGTTTCAGGTATAATAATTATATAAGTATTCTAAAGAAATACATTTTATGTTTGTACATATTAAGTATAGTTAAGATGAAAATATGAGAGTAATTTATAAAAGTGCAAAACTCAGAATCACGAAGGATTTAATTTTCTTCAAAGATACATTATTCAAGCTTGAAAAACATCACTTCTGGAGGTTAAGGGTCACTTCCAATTAAAGGAATCGAGAAAAAGTCAGAGGAAAGAGAACATGTTAATGTTCAGGAAGATATGACCTGATTTTTATGTGAGGCTTTGGAGAGACTGTAGGATAAGGAAGCTGTTTCCAGGTAAATTACAGTGATGGAAAAATATGAAGAACAGCACCAAATAGCAGACTAGGAAGCTCCAAGCTCTTGTTTGATGAAAGGAATAAATGTTAGAGAAAACAACCCAAGTCTGTCTGAATCAACTTTGTTGGAACTCTGGGAAAAAAAAAAAATCAAAGATTTATAGCAAGCGAGAGAACACCCAATCAAGGGGAAAAAAATATATATATATATATGTATTTAATACATATTAATACATACATATATATATGTATTTAGTACATATATATATTTAATACATAATATATGTATTCAAAGTGGTAGAAAATTTTTGTGGTATTTTACTCATTTTCACCCTCCCTCCTCACTGTAGTGGCAATCTCTGTCTTGGTCTTGAATGGTGGCAGCCCAGGGTCTTCTTTTCTCCCTCAAGGGGGAGGCAAGAGAGAAGACTTTATTAACAAATTACTATATACATCCATTCTAGCTTGTCTGAGGAATACTTGGAGGACAGACATGCTCATCTCTGGCTCACAAAATATAAATACAGGTGGGAAATCTGGTGGGAACTGCTTATAAGGGCTATAAGGGGATTATAACCCAGACTTCCAGGCAAGAGATTCCAGGTGGAGGCATTCCATAGGCCATCTGAGGTCTATGAAAGAAGCTTGGATGAGACTCTGGAAAAAATGGCAACAACCCAAATGTCCATCAACAGGTGAACAGATAAACAAAATGAGATATGTGTGTGTGTGTGTATATATACACACACACACACAATGGGATATTATTCAGACTTAAGAGGAAAAAAAATTCTGAAACATGTTAGAACATTGGACGAACCCTGAAGTCATCATGCTAAGTAAAATCAGCCACACACAAAAAAAGACAAATCTTGTGTGATTCTGCTTATATAGGTACATAGGCTAGTCAAATTCATAGAAACAAATATAAAAGGGGAGTTGCCAGAGGCTGAGGGCGGGGGAGGAATGTAGGAGTTATTGCTTAATGAGTAAGGAGTTTCCATTTGGATGATGAAAAATTTCTAGAAATGGATAGTCATGATTATACTACATTGTGAATGTACTTAATGGCACTGAATTGTACATTCAAACATGGTTAAAATGGTAACTTTTAAGTTATGTGTATTTCACCACAATTAAAAAAAATATGTAGCATTATCTGGAAGTATGTGTTCTATTTGACTGAAACATGGAGAAAGGAATAATAAACAGGAGAAGATAAGGCTGGAAAGGTTCAATCCATGGTTTGAAAACTTTAAATGTCAGAGTAGTACATTGTTTATAGTGAATAGAACACCAATGAACATGTATTTTCATTAAAAGAATATGATTTGGAGTGTGCATTTGGAAGATTAATCTGACCACATTGTAAAGCTTCTTTTAAATGTTTTAATTTAATAATGAAGTATGCCACAATAAATTATTTATTAGATGTCCTTATGTTTACTGAAGTACAATCAAAAGGAATAGCAACATGTCATCTACATACTTGCAAGCATTTCAGTTTTTTATATTTGATCACATACCAAGTCATAAGCATCTATTAACCAATGTCCAAGTTCATAAGTATTTAGCTCTAATTTCTAGGAAAATAATTTAAATAAACAAACAAACAAATATAAATAAATAAGAGTCAGAGGGAGGGATGGAGCAAGATGGAAGGAAGGAAGGAAGGAAGGAAGGAAGGAAGGAAGGAAGGAAGGAAGGAAGGAGCCAGTGATACAAAATTACCACCAGAAGAACAGCAGCATATATTCTCACACTGCAATCCAAAATATATAAAGTGCTATATAAAAATATAAAATAATGGAAATGAAATAAAGGTTACTATGTTTTCCCACAATGCCAGCTTCTGTAACCTTCATGCACTGTTTAAACTCTAGCAAAGGTATTGCTTTTGTCTTTCACATTTGCCTACAGTCTCCTCTTAGGTGGATATGAATTCACAAAATGTGGGGAAACATCTATTGCTCGATTATATCTCTTCCCTTTACCACACAAGTATCAGTAAATATAAACCATTCTCGAGCTACAAATGGCAATCTTTTAACGCTATTGGATATGCAATTCCCAGGTATTTACCAGTTCTGCAGCAGTAAACCAAAACTAGAATATCACAGTTACTTCCATAAAATATTAACAAATTATCTTACTGGGAGAAAATAATGTCAAGGAAAGATGTTGAAAGCCTATTTTATTTTTCTATGAGTTTTATTATTCTCATAATTACACCAAACTTGTAAAAACAATGTACAAATTAGCAGGCTTTGATCACAATTTTCACAATAAAATAGCAATTTTATAGAATCAAATTTAATGAAAGGAGTTAGGGAAAAGCAGCAGCATACATGATAGTTCATAAATGAAAAAATATTCATCTAGAAAAAATATCTCCTAATTAAAGTAATTTAGTCCCCAAACACAAATAAACATTACTTCCTTATCTTCAGCGTATAGAAAAATAAGAAGGTTGTTCTTTCCCATTAAGATAGAAAAGAATAGAAATAGGATGCAAAGAACCTAATTTCCAAAATTTTATATTTATAATAGCACATTTCAGAGTCATTTCAGAAAATAAACAAAATGAAGAAAGTTCAAGGGAAATGTGACTTTTCCATCTCAATCTTGCAAATATTTTTTTAAAGATTTTTAAAAAGATTTTATTATTTATTTATTTATTTATTTATTTATTTATTTGAGGGAGAGAGAGCACAGGAAGGAGAGATAGCACATGACACATGAGCAGGGAGGAGGGGCAGAGGGAGACGACAACTCCCCGCTGAGCAGGAAGCCTGGGCGGGACTCTATCCCAGGACCCTGGGATCTTGACCCGAGCCAGAGGCAGACACTTAACTGACCGAGCCACCCAGGCACCCTCAATCTTGCAAATATTAATGAACTGCATATACTATATATATACTTACTTCTTGGATAAAACCACTGGTTTATAGGCACTAGGCACATTTTAAAGCTGATAAAACGGGCTGTTGTCTCCCAAATGATTTATATTATAATAAATAATATGCAAATAAAGTTTGTTTGTAAATATAGGCTTAAATCCTTTTAGTCATGTAGAAGCGTGTGGTTTGACTTTGTTTATTCAGTGGTTGTTTGAGCTTGTAGATCTGGGTACTTGTAACCCTTGCAAGGGTCCCTTGAATCAGTATCAAGTTTTTTAAGGAAACAATGAAGCAGTCCATAAATTATGCTTAGCAAAATACTCATGTACTGTCACAAGAAATAGGAATTAATATGACAAAAAACAGAGAGTTTAAGGAAAGATTCAATTGAACAAGTGTTGAGAAATGATCTGTGCAACAGGAAGTATACTTACTTCTGAATATAAAGATACATCACATTTTCTCTTAATTTCAAGTTCACAGCTGGTAGAAATGACAAACATGTCACTGGAATGCATTGAAACATGTTGTAACATTGTGATAAAATAGAAGTATGTATCTAAGGTACATAGATAGGATGGAGAGAATATTGACTCTTCTAGGATGAAGGCTAACTCAGGATGAGATAAATTATTGCCTGGTAAATGATTAATTTTTTTTCCTAAAAATGTAATTGTCTATGAAAAGGAAATATAAGCTAGTGAAGAGAAAGATTAAGTATTGTCAGCAAACACTATGGTTTGCCCAGGGAAATATAATACTTCTGGAATTGTTGTAGTATAACATGAGGGACAGGAAATGGCAGGAGATAAGGAGGGAGAGACTGGATGGGGCCAGAATATGAATTTATCTATATGACACATGAAAGTCTAGGACTTTGTCTCTTAGGTCAAAGGGAGACGATAGAAACATAAAAAAAGAAAACATACAATTAGACTTATGGTTCATTAAATTACTTTGGAGGGTAGGCAAGGACCAACATTCTGAACCTAGAACAGAGGAAGGAAGTAGATAGCTATTGGAAAATCCTAGTAGACATATAGGGAAGGGCTCTACCAGGCAGTAGAAATAAAAAAGAAAAGAAGAAAGACTATGAATATTTTGAAATAAAAATAAAAAATAAAATATTTTGAAAGAAAAAAGAACATGACTTGGCTTACCTAGAAGTATATAAGAGAAAAAGAGAAGTAAAAAATCAAGTTCAGTTTAGGATTTGAAATTTGAGAGTTGATGTTTTCAACAACAATACAAGATGTGTCAATGGAATACAAAAGAATAGACTGGACTGGGTAGGATTTAATAAGTTTATATTGGACTATATTGAGTTTCAGGTTCACGAGGGCATCAAAAATTCAATGTCCAGTGGGCAGTTAAATAAGAAGTCCAAGATATTCAAGAAGATTAAATTAGGTAACATGTTAGTTTTAGGGTGTATAAGACATGACTAACCCGTCAATCACTAGATCATTACGTGTTTGTAGAGGTAAAATTATAAAGCAAAGTAAAGATAGTAGTCACTTCTAAGATAGAGGGAAGGGTGTAACATCACGAAAGAATGCCGATGTGTTTCTGAGTCTCTGACATTGTTCTATTTCTTGGCTCACATTATAGATTACACAGGTGTTTCTTCATAGATGTTTGTTACACTGTATATTTCTGTTAACACATTTTTTTTGTTAATGCATTATATTTGTCATGATAAAATGTTTTAAAGATGAAGTTAAAATTATATTCTTTGCTGGTAAGTTATGGGCTGGTGGCCTTTATAATTTAGAAGTTTAAAAAGCCTGGTTTCATCTTGAGATATGTGAATCTCTATGCTGATGTTCGTTTGTAGGTCCATCTTTTAGTTATCATTTCTACTGGCATACATGTGATTTTGTTTGTTTGAAGGATAAGAACTGATAGAATCCAGAAAATACTATGATGGCTATAAGAAAAGAAAGATTTGAAGAAAGATATTGTTTAATCATGACTTTACAATGAACAGGTTTAGTATAAAAGGAAGTTAATGCAAATATTATTTAATGTCCAGATATGTAAAGATAGATGATAGATAGATGATAAATAGATAGATGATAGATGATAGATAGATAGATAGATAGATAGATAGATAGATGATAGATAGATAGATGATAGATAGATAGATAGATAGATAGATAGATAGATAGATAGATGATAGATAGATAGATGATAGATGGATAGATAGATAGATAGATGATAGATAGATAGATAGATAGATAGATAGATAGATAGATAGATAGATAGATGATAGGTAGGCAGGTAGATAGATAGATGATAGATAAAAAGTGAACCTATGTTTACTGATGATTCTTCCCAAGTGTAGGTTAAATTTAACTAATTCTCTAAATATGAAGTCCTAGTAATGCCAACAATACTAACTCAGTGATATTAGAAGCAAAAAAATATTGATGATGAACTAATTACAAGAGTCTGTTCTTACTGATGTGGAAAAATCTAAATCTAGGCAGAGTCTCTGAGTTTACAGTAAGGTGTAAAAGTATGTGTGATGTAAGGCATGACAGAAGGAACTGGTGGGAAGTCATATAAGTATAAGGGAGGGTACTATTCTGTCATGTAATGTAACCACTTAAAATTTTTGTTTATATCACACAATTTAAAACCTAAGCACACAGTTTTTGCTTGATCACTATCATAGGTCTGGTGCCATGGGAAACAAACTGAGAAGGAGATTTTCATGCAAAATGTTAATTGGTGAGTAACCTAAAATAAAAACTAGTAAGGAAATAAAGACAATAGGATTGGGGAGAGAGAGGAGTTAAGCCGTGAATTTTAGATACAGTCACAACAAAAGATTCCACAGCAGGTACTCCCACAGGGAGATCTGGAGCCAAAAAGGATTTTCAGAGTTGTCCCTTGAGATAAAGAGGCTAAGAGAAGCCACATTTCTCAGCATTGAACAGCGATTGGACATGCTGCTCTTGGGGAGGGGATTTGACAGAGTGAGATGGTTCTCCTGGTCTGAGGGATTTACCTCTGAGACATCAACAGCCAAACTTCCCAGGAACTGAAGGACTGTGCCTTCAATCTAAAAGAAGTCTTCCAGTATCCACTATAATTGATGAAACTTGATTTTCAGATTAAAAAATAAATATTTTAATAAACAAAGCAGACCAACCATGACATTTTAAAAACACTCTTAGGGTTAACGTGGTTTTACTTATTTTTCTTTGTCTCAGGAGTTGCCTTGCTAATATTGTGAACTCTAAAGTTCTTTTAAAAGTATTATGTTTTCTATGGTTTCAGGTATTATCAGTGTGTTATTCTTTTCCAATTATATTTGTAAGGCCCAAGCTCTTTCTTTTTCTTATTAAAGTGGCATAAATGCCATTAAATTGATGAAATAGCTAAGTACAAAAATGAGGGTGAGTCTTTTGTCCTCTGTAATAACCTCCTTTATGCTAGATTTCTGATTTGTTGGCCTTTATTGACAGAAGAAAACACATTCTGTGAACATGTCAGCCAAAGATAGCATTTACAGCTTCTAAATAATTAGGTATTGATTAATTTCACCAGGAATATATGGGCCATTTTTTCAAACATGTCCATTCTTAAGATCATATAATTTCAACTAAAGAAATCAGAAAACAGAGCCTCAATTCTTAATAGCTAGCTCCTATTGCTATCTTCCATAATTACATGTGTGAGCTGCAATTGCCCCAAGGAACACAAAGATGACAGTTTCAGTCTTGTTGAACTTCCTGGATCCTCATTATTACACAGGTAGCATTAGAAAGGGTTGCTAACTTCTTCCTCCAAACTTTAACTTTATATTACAAGTGAATATATGCATCAAAAAATGTCCAACATGCAAGTAAGATGTGATAAGCTATACACAAGTGGGAAGAAATAACAGCATCCCCCAGATGTTGGCACTCTAAAGTGAGAGAGAGAAATATTTTTAGGCAAACATTCATAAGATGGAGTTGATAGTTGCAACTTTGCTTGAGAAATATCCTTTCCATTAGCATGGTGGGTATTGGATAAGAAATTATATTCTGTTTTTTATCTTTTGGCTATTTCTATCTTGACACATATTGGGAACCATCAATAATAACATTTTAGTGATATACAGATAGAGACAATGTATACAGTTATAGATGTGCATATATAGATACACGAATAATTAGTAGTATAAGATATAGATATGATGCCCTCTTGCTAAAAAAAAAAAGAAATTTTCATACATCAAATAATGTTCAGCATGGTAGTGATTAAAGTGTTGGGCAAATGTTCAAAGATTCCTGTACCCTGGAAAGATTAACTTAGAACTACTTTCTTTCCACTATAAAACGAAACAAAACAAACAAACAAAATTTTCCAAAAATGGAAACCTTCCCCTAAATTTATCTAAGCAATAATTAGTTGAAAAGATAAATCTAGTCTCCCAACTCAAGAGACTGTTTTTGTTGGTTTTTTACATATACAAATAATCCTGTTATAAATAAGTCAAGCAATTTTGAGGTATATAAGGTTAATAATCACTCCTTCCCCTCTTCAATTCTTAAAGTGGTTATGAGACATGTCTTGCCACCTGTTTCTCCATGTTAATATGAAAAACTATAGATGTTTGTCTCTCTCTGTAGCACATAAATACATATATTTACATATAAGTATATAAGTAAAGATATTTATACATATAAATGCATACATTATTCTTTCTTAAGAAAGATATAATCATACTTGTAATATTACACCATAACTTATTTTAAGACATAGAGATCTGCCAAAGTGTATAGTATGGGGCAGGTAAATATAAGGTAAATACTTATTTCAAAGCATCCAATTTAATAGGGCAGGGAAATCTATAAACAAACTTTTATACATCATAACAAAGCATATCTAAATATTGGTCAATATTATATAGAAAATAATTGAGTGAGGAAAAACAATTGCA
The DNA here is from genome assembly GCF_024610735.1 of Ursus americanus. NCBI lineage: Eukaryota > Metazoa > Chordata > Mammalia > Carnivora > Ursidae > Ursus > Ursus americanus. The sequence goes on along the minus strand of NC_142127.1, from coordinate 67,430,304 downwards.
GTATCAAGATCATGAGTATCATCCAAGTTAAATTAAAATTTATGATAGATGCCATCTGTTTGTTTGTTTGTTTGTTTGTTCGTTTGTTTTTAATAAGGCCTGAAAACTGAGGCAACCTACCCTGATAGTTTGCAGGGCAGGATGATTCTGAACGTCCCGCTATTTTTCCCTTCAAAGTAACTGAATTAAATAAATAGATAAGTAAATAAATAAATAAATAAACAAAACTTTTGTTAAATATTCCTCCAGGGTTCTGCTTATTAATAGTACTAATTTCAACAAACCTATACAAAGAAGTACAATTTAGGTTTTGTAGTTTAGTATAGAGCACTAAGTTATCTAGAAAAGCTTAAGTTTCTTTTAATGTTTAATTCTGAGGATGAAATGTTGAGAGTTCAGCATTCATTCAATCTTTCATTCATTCAACAAATACTTATAGTGTGCCTCCTGTTCCGGGTACTTTTTCAGCCCTCAGGATTCAGTAGTGAACAAGTCTAGTGGGAGACAGAGACAATAAACAAGATATTCAAATAAAATATTTGTATATTATAAGATGATAAGTGGTAAGATGTAAAATAAAACAGGGTAGTGGGAGAGGGAGTTTGTGAGGCAAAACAATTTTAGGTAGGGTGGCCAGGAGAGGCCTTCCTGAGGAATTTAATTTGGAACAGAAGGACTTAGTAGTGCAGATATCTTGGGGGAAGTGGAGATGAGGAGTGAGAAGTTCAAGCTCAGGGGGAAAATGTTCAAACGCTAAGGCAATAGCTTTGGCTAGTGATTTCCAGGAATTGCTATGATAACCCAGGGCTAGAAAGTTGTTGAGAATGAAGGACCACCATCCTCTCTATTCCCATGTGGCTGGAGGAGTAATGGTATTGTACTGACAAGGTTGTGAATCTCCTTGATTCACAAGAAAAGACTTGGGAAATCGTTGTTTTGCTGTGCTTGAATCAGGTTTGATTCCCAAGGGACAAAATTGTACCAGTCATGGATTATTTTATTTTATATTACCCTAGAACCTTAGAGCGCATGGCTTCTGGAGATGGAGGGAAAGCAAACAAGTCCTGGTAAGCCTTAACGCTACTCTACACTACAAAAGTAATTTCAACACCAAACAGAGTGTACTCTGGTGTACTTGAATCCATCAAAGCACCAATGTTTTCTGTTTGTCTATGCACAGTAGAACTCGTGACTCATTTGCTTATAAGGTGCATCCTTAACTGATGACGTAACATAGAAGGAATTACTGAGTTGGACATCTGCTCTTCCCTTCATAGTGATCCAATGACCAATATCGAAACTGCTGGTCAGACAGACAGTAGGAAAGTATACCAGAGCCACTGCTGGCTCATAGTATGACTGGATGTGATTCTAGAAAGACAACGTTTAAAGACAGATACAGCCCTGTGCCAAGGTTCATGGTTCGGTGAGTGGAACACAGGGGAGAGGTCAATCCCTTGCTGTCCCTTTATGCACAGCACAGCCTGCCCCAATATGCACATCAGCACTGATTATACTGATTCCTTAGGAGGGACGATCTAGAGCACAGCATACATTATTTGCCTGGGACATCGCAAATTGGTAAATTAGTAAGAGGTGCTTATTTGTTCTAGAGTTAACATAGTTGGAAATTACTTAATGTTGTTCCCTTACTGCTTCACTTTTACTTTTACTTTTATTTTTTTAAGGGGGAGTTCTTAATATGTTTTTTGCCTTTATCTCTGATTAAAATTTTGACATTTTCACATATGAATGTTTTATATATACAAAAAGGATGTGTTTTATTTGTATTAATAAGTGGTGATTTCTTTGTTATCCAATGTCTTAAGAATTCCAAGTATAGGTGTGTGTTTAAGTTTGGTATATATTTAGTGCATAGAAAAATAATGGAATGCTTAGCTTCCGTTTAGAATTAAATATGCTTTGATAAAGACAGCATACACTACGTGATGTGTGGTACTATAAAGCTGAGGTGCTGCTTATGAATCATTTTATATTGTGTATTACTTGAACATTTTCAAAGTCAAAACCTGGAATATTCTTTATATTTTCCTTGCATTAAGTCTGCCACTGCCTTTGAAACTTCACCTCATATTTCATAGTTATGAATTAAACAAGGGACCATTTCAACTTCTTTTGAAAAATTTATTATGAGTTTGAAAATGCCTCTTCCTGATATTCTGTTAAATTCTTTGAGGGTGGTAGATACCTAATAAGGTACAAATATGGTAAATAAGTGAAAATAATTAGTTCCAGGTATATTATAAGGCATTTGTTTACAGATACTGAAGGTGACATTGAACAGAACTGTATGGTTAATCCCTGGCACTAGAGCATATTCTTTCTTTTTTTTTTTAATGATTTTTTATTATATTACGTTAGTCACCATACAGTACATCCCTGGTTTCTGATGTAAAGTTCGATGATTCATTAGTTGCGTATAACACCCAGTGCACCATGCAATACTCTTTCTAATTTTCAAAGTGTTATGTATTCAAACAATGAGAAAGATACTTTCCTGATGTGTTTCCACTTATGTTTTATCCTAGTTAAATTATTATAAATAAAGGGGCTCTAGGTGTATTTGTAACAACTGTCAGAGACTGAGTAATTTCTATGACTAAATTCCTTAAAACATATAGAATAAATTTGGTTTAAGAGTAAATCATCAAATTTACTTACCTAGTTATATTGCTTTCTTGAGATAAATTTCTGTGCAGAGATAATTAGGTCAAAATTTCTACTAATTTTTAAATTTCCTTTGTTCTCTGTGATTAACTGCTTTAATTGTAATTTCACAAATAATTACTAATATGTGAATATTTTCTATTATATTGTCTAACGTACACTACATTTGTGTTTTTAAAGATTCTATTTTCTTCATGAATCACTAGCATTTTGCCCTATTTGTATCAGCATGGAATTGTTTAAAACTCAACATCACTAAAAGGAGAGATTGAAAACAAAGAAGAACATGGCAAAGCTCAAGATCCAAACCCAGAAAAATGGCATAAACGCAGAAGGACTAGGTAGCAAACCACCATCAAAACTGTGCGTCACTGCAAACACTAGACTCTTCCAGAGCCATCACACACACGACCCACTGCCACGTCACCCCTCCCCCTTTGCCGGCATTGCTACATCACTTGCTTAAGAGCAAGAGTCTCCGGTGTGAATGTATGATTGCCTAAGCACAGGAACAGTGATTCTGTCTTGACAGCTAGCTTGTGGTGAAAGTGGACATCTTTTCCCTTTTGTTTTCATATATTAGGAATAAATAACACCTCCTTTCTCAGCCTGATTTCAGAGCCAGTATAAAGATAGACAAAGTGTTTGAGCAGATGGAGTTTAAATATTGGTAATCATGGCTTAATTGTGTGGCAACAATGGGGTTTTAAATGCTCCACTCCAGAATCAGACATATTTGCTCACCTATGAAAGATCAGAGGACCTGTTACAACATGGCAGAGTGAAAAAAAAAATGTGTGCTCTTTGCAAGTAGAAAATTCTTAAAGGGACACTGAGGAAGGAGCTAAATTACACATTATGCTTAGCAAAATATCTACCATTTATTTCAGACCTCCTAAGTCCCTTTTCAGTTATAATTTTTTGCATGTCATTTAAACATCCAATATTCTTCCTTAATAGAATCTACCTATTTAGCCGTTTTGTTTATAACTTCTTTAGAACTTTTCCACTTAATTATGTTTTACATTATATTACTTTGAAGCAGTATCTCCACATACACACATGGTCTTGCTGAATTCAGGACTTAACAAGATTCCTTCAAATCATTTAGCTGAACTTTTCACTTTTCTTACTATAAACGCAGCTTCATGTATTTATTTGACAAACCTTATACAGTCCTAACTATGTGTCTGACAAAATATGTAAATACACTCCAACCTTAACTCATTTCTTTCGAAACAATTCTATAAGCTAGATTCTACTATTATTTTCATTTTCAGTTGAAGAACCAGAGGAACAGAGAGTTAAGTGATGTGGCACAAGGGCAGAATTCAAAAGGGTGATCTGAGTCTCACGTCCAAATTCCTAAATACTCTGCTATACTGTCCAAAATTTGATAAATTTTAATAGAGAAGATAATTGCATTATCGGTGTTTGTCATTTTCCCATTTGTATACAGAGTAATGCTCTGTTCAGAAGGAACGTTAACTTTGTGGGTTAACATGCACCTAGAATTTCAAAGCATCTATTTTCTTTGCCTTAGTGTAGTGAGTTAACTACAAATTTAGGTTTAAATTTGTTTGGCTGCCAGACTAACAATGACTCTTATCTGGCATTTCGCATTCTTATTCCTCTTGCTCCTTGGCCAGGGCTAATCGATCCAAGTTGAGAAAACTGACCAAACTTGGATCAATGGGATTATCTACTTTGGGAATTTTAAAATTAAAAAGAAGATGCACAGAGAAAAAAGCATTTGTTGGAGGTGAATTATTTCACAAGAGAAATGCAGACAGAGTGTTCATTAGTTCCCCTGAGTTTCCCTGAATACTGTCTTTCCTTAATCCTATTTCATTCTATATTTAAGGAATTAGGGCTATTACAATAAGTTAAAAATGTTCTAAATCTCAACTACAAGCAAATTAGAAAATAAAATGCATTACCCTCTTGAAAAAACTACAGAGATTAATGCTAGTATTGAACACTTAACATATGCAACTATGATATCTTTCATTATGTTCAATTTCCCATTTTAACAAATAGACTTCTAGATATTAGAAGTGCTTACCTAAATTTAATCAAGTGGAGAATCTCATAGGGACTTTTTTGTTCCATTTGTATTCTCCTTGCTGGAGAAAATTTACAAGTTCTAATATTTGTAATGTACTTTATCTTCCAAAGGCATTTTTCCACCATCTGAAGGGTAAGGACTACCAGAAACAGTTGCTTTTCCTGGTAAAAACACCAATATCCTTGTCATCCTCTGTCTCCATTCCGCATGGAATTTGATTGCCTCATTGTTAAAAAGGATATACTAATCTACTAAATTTATGATTGTTAGCTCAAAACACCTGGAAAAGAGGTAGTAGCAATTACTTTTACATGTTTTAATAAGAACGTGTGACAGAGGATAGTTTAAAATAAAATATGTAATATTTTAGAAGCCTCAATATGACCATAATTATAGACAATTTGCTGCACCCTGCATCCCCTGCCATTAAGAAGGAAAACTATCAGATGGGCCGCTAGAACTTGGGAAGGCACATTTTCTATACTTGACTATTTTGATCTGTTCTATTTACCAGGTAACCCCAAAGCTGTAATATTTAAGTAAGAAATAAAATAACAAGAGTCTTTTTCTAGTTCATGGCACAAGTACCTCTGACAATAGCCATTATGACCAAGAGAAACAACGAAATGTGAAGTTTCTGCAGTACATTTTAATAAGATAAGAGACCTCTGGATTTCTGAGGCAGAGCTAGCAGACATGTCAGCCCAGGAAATAATTATTCTCCCTTTAAGAAACTGATATCAGTTTACCACTAGGCTCTAATGAAGACAAAATGACAAATGGTTACTAAGTGACCACACAACCTATTTCACGGCCATAACTAGTCCATCTCATCCATTTAATCATATAATTACCTTTTTTCAACAGCTCAACCTCTAGTGTTAAATTTTGCTCTCAGCCTGATCAGGTCATGAATGTATAGATATGTTGCATGAATAATTTGCTCATTGTTGATCTTCCTTCAACCCATAGTATGCCCTCAAAAAGAATTTTCTATGATTACTTGACAGAAGCTAAAAAACTCAGACCTGATTTTAGATGCTATTGTGAAGTATGGGAAAGTCTTAGGTAGAGAGTTTAAGTCTTATAATCCCTCTCAGGTTTGATCCTTAAGGAGAGTAAAAGATGGAAATCCTCCAAGCAGGCAGAACTTGGAGCAGGGTATTTTATTCACTTTGGAGAGAAGGATGACCTGATGCCAAGGTTTACACTGATTCCCTGGGAGAGAGTAATAGTCTAAGACAGTCAGGGACTTGGGAAATAAACAAGAACAGGATTTATGAACAGGCTTCTTAGATTGGACAAAGAATTTAAGGTTTTTAAACATAGAGTCAAGAAAACTTGCTCCACAGAAGGAGTCATCCTCCTTCACCAACTAGTCAGCGTTTGCTCAAAGGGCTCTAAAGAATGTGGCCATGGAGGATTCCAGTCCACATGGCATCATAGGAAGACTCTGAACTCACCTCCTCCACAGATACATCAAATTACACCTATTTTTAGAGAAATTCCTCCTGAAGAAGAACTGAGGGCCAACTGTACAGCTTCTGGGCAATAAAACAGAGAATGGCAAGAGAATAGCAAGAGAGATGGAGATACGGTAGTGAAGGGAACCCCCAACCCTTATGCTGTGATAGTACTAAGGGACAGGGAGCAGATGCATCTGTCCTTGGGCCCAAAGATAAAGCAGTGGTTTAAAAGGGCAAATAGTTAATAAAATATCCAGACCTAGAACTCTGCCAAATGGCAGAGGAGCTACTGGAACTCTCTATGGGTTAGAGAGATTGGAGAGTGGTATGGTTTTGCTTCCCTTCCACCTTGAAAGTGCAGACCAGAGCAGGGTCCAGATGCCATAGCTTGGCTTGCCCCTTATGCAAGCCCCAGGTCCCTAGCCCACACCAACTCATCATCCCAGCAAGGTGGCCACAGGGAGGGACACACTGGGACACTACTGGTTAGCACCCTCTATAGTTTCAGCCTTTGTAACAAGGTGACACAAGTGCAAAGCAGCACAGAATACACCAGACCCATATTACTTTGCTTTCACAGAGCCTGCTAGGGCATCCCTGGTACAGAGCATTCTGATACCTTCATGCAGAGTCTCCTTCAAATCAAGCCACCCTGCCACCTACATGGAGTACCCCAGAACACCCCATCCATGCCAGCTTCAGCTCCAGTTGCCTGGCCAGGGCACCCCTGTACATGGGACACCCTGGCTTGCACCCACTCCAGCTTCACTTGTCCTGCCAGGGCACTCTTTGCATGTAGAACTCCAGGACTTGTCAGTCTGCATCTACTTTAGCTTTAGCTGTATTTTCAGGGCACCTTCTGTGTGGAAACTCCAGGGACACTCCAGATAACACCCACTTCAGCCTCAATTATCCTGACAAGAGACGCTCTGTGTGTAGACCCTAGTCTCCTGGCTGGCATCCACTTAAGCTTTAGCTGTCATGCCAAGGCACCTGGAAATCCCAAGGCCACATCAGCTTGTGTTCACCTCAGCTTTAGAAGTCCTGCCTGGGCACCCACTACATGAAGAGTCCTGGGACCCCCAGCCCAACCAACCACAGCTGCAGTCAGCCAGCAAAGTCACCAAACCCACACAATCTACATAGGGATGACCATACGCAAGACAATTCCTTCAAATTTAGGAGAAATAGGTGTTCTGCCTAATTCATAGAAACACAAATTCAAGCAAAATAAGGAGACAGAGGAATACACTGCAAAAGAAAGAACAAGACATAACCTCAGAAGAAAATAAAAATTAAATGGAAATAAATAATATGCATGGTAAAGAGTTTAAAGTAATGATGTAAAGATGCTTGCTGGACTGCAGAGAAGAGTGGAAAAACTCAGTGAGACCTTCAATTGAGATAGAAAATATAAAAAAGAACCAATCATAGTTGAAGAATACAATAACGAATTAAAAAATACACTAGGGAGAATAAACAGATTAGCAAATACAGAAAAATGCATCAGAGATCTGGAAGACAGGCTAACGGAAACACCAGAGCTGAACACCAAAAAGAGAAAAGAATAAAAACAACAACAAAAAACAAACATAAGGTAGGTTAAGGGATCTCTTGGACAACATCGAATGAATAAACATTCAAAATAAGGGGTCTCAGAAGAAGAAGAGAGAGAAAAGGGCAGAAAATTTATTTGAAGATATAATAGCTGAGGGGCACCTGGGTGGCTCAGTTGGTTAGGCATCTGACTTTGGCTCAGGTCATGATCCCAGGGTCCTGGGACTGAGCCCCGCAACAGGCTCCCCACTCAGCAGAGAGTCTGCTTCTCCCTCTGCCTCTGCTGCTCCCCCACTTGTGCTCTCTCTCCATCAAATAAATAAATAAAATATTAAAAACAAAAAAGAAATAATAGCTGAAATCTTCCATAACCTAGAGAAGAAACTAGATATTCACATTCAAGAAGCACAAAGAGTTCCAAATAAAGAGAACCCAAGAAGGTCAGCACCATGACACATAGTCACTAAAATGTCAAGGTTAAAGATAAAGAGAGAATTTTAAAAGCAACAATAGAGAAACACTAAGTTGCATACAAGGCAAACCCCATAAGGCTATCAGCTGATTTTTCACCAGAAACTTTGCAGGCCAGAAGAGAATGGCATGATATATTCAAAGTGCTGAAAAGAAAAATAAAAATATAAAACTCTGCAATCAAGAATACTATACCCAGCAAAGTTATAATTCAGAATTGAAGGCAAGATAGTTTTCCAGACAAATGAAAGTTAAAAGAGTTTATTACCTCTAAACCAGATTTATAAGAAATGTTGACGGGACTTCTTTAAGTGGAAAAGAAATGGCAATAATTAGATGTGAGAAAGTTATGAATAAAAAGATGTAAAATATGACAGCATATACATAAAACATGGAGGAGAGAGTATTGTTTTGTTATTATTATTATTATTTTTTAGAATGCATTTGAACTTAAATGACCATCAACGTAATAAAGACTCCTACACATTTATGGTGTTATATATTAACTTTATGGTAGCCAGAAACCCAAAACCTGCACAGTAAATAAAGAGAAAGAAATAACAAAAATAACACTGCAGAGACTCATCAATCACAAAAAAAAGTGAAAAAAGAGGAAAGAAACAGAGAAGAACTACAAAAAACAAGGAGAAAACAAGTCACAAAATAGCAAGAAGTACACACCTATCAGTAATTACTTTAAATGTAAATGGCCTAAATACTCCAATCAAAGACATGGGGTGGCGAATGGATAAAAAAAGATGTATCTACATGCTGCCCACAGGAGATTCATCTCAGACCTACAGACACATACAGACTGAAAGTGAAGGGTTAGAAAAACATTTACCATGCAAATGGAATTAGGAAAAAAACAAAACAAAACAGGATAGTAATACTTACATATACTTTAAGTAGACTAAAATGAGAGTGTAATAAGAGACAAAGAAGAGCACTACATAATAATGGGATCAATCCAACAAGAGGATATTAACAATTATAAATTTCTATGTACCCAACATTGGTACATAAAACAAAGATTAAGGGACATAAAGAGAGATTTTGATGTTATTACAATAATAATAGGGGACTTTAACACCCCATTAATATCAATGTATAGACCATCCAGACAGGAAATCAATAAGGAAATATGTCTTTGAACAGCACATTAGACCGGATGGACTTAACAGATATATACAGAACATTCCATTCTATTCAAAAACAACAGAATAGGGACACCTGGGTGGCTCAGTCATTAAGTGTCTGCCTTTGGCCCAGGGTGTGATCCCAGGGTCCTGGGATTGAGCCCTGCATCAGGCTCCCTCCTCCGCTGGGAGCCTGCTTCTTCCTCTCCCACTCCCCTGCTTGTGTTCCCTCTCTCGCTGGCTGTGTCTCTCTCTGTCAAATAAATAAATAATATCCTTAAAAAAAAAAAAAAAACAGAATAAACATTCTTTTCAAGTGGACATGGAGCATTCTCTAGAATATATCATGATAGGCCACAAAATTAGTCCCAATAAATTCAAGAAGATTGAATTCATACCATGCATATTTTCTGACCACAAGACAATGAAACTAGAACTGTCATAAGGAAAAAAAAAAGAAAAGGAAAAAAAAAGGAAAACGCACTAACACATAGAGGCTAAACAACATGATATTAACCAACAAATGGGTCAATGAAAAATCAGAGAAGAAATAAAAAAAAAAGAGACAAATGAAAATGAAAACACAATAGTCCAAAATCTTGAGGATGTGACAAAAACAGTTCTAAGAGGGAAATTTATAGTAATACAGGCTTACTTCAAGAAAGAAGAAAAGCTTGCATAAACAATCTAACTTTACACCTAGCAGAACTAGAAAAAGAAAGTAGGATTTGTCCTCATCTAAGTTATTTCTTACCCACCATGCTTCCACTTACAACATCTTCCACTTATTTACTGCATGACTTTTACTTTTGGCTTCTTACTACATTTCCTCTGAGAAACAAATTTACTTACAGTTAGAAAGGACAATGATTGGGGCTGATGCTCATGGAATTTTTTAGTTTTGACACATATCACATCATTCAGGAAAATGATGCTTTAGAGATCGAGTGAATTTTCAACTGAAAATCTGGTTAATTGAAACTTTAAGCTGTTGGGGAGCTCCACATCACTAATAAATGTTCCTAGCAACAAATAATGGGTAACATTACTTATTGTATTGCAATATTTAATGAGTCTAGGAATTAAAATGTGGAATTTGAGGTGGTGTTTTCCCAATCTTTTCCTAATAGCCCATTATTAACTAGTTTAATTCTTATCCTCATAAATAAACTATAAGTTGTTTTTTTGTTTAGAAATAGTATTGTCTGACAGACAACTATTGTCACCAACAGAAACAATCATAGTTCAAAAATTGGAAGTTAGACTGCCAACTAGAAATGTTCAGCTTCCCTGGCATCTGTAATTGGTAGGGCTAGATTATTTCAGGGGACTCTTACAAGCTTTTCTTGTATGAAAATTCACTCCTCTTATTCAAAACAACAAGCCTTGTTGAGGGGTTAAGGACCTGATATTACCTCTAAAAATGCTCTTATTAAAATCATGTTTTCAAATAGTTCAGATATTCCATCTATTCAAAAATATGTTTTTAAATACCTACTGTGTACAATATAATATTCTAGTATAAGACATTTATCAATGAAAAAATATATATGTATATGCCTACCCTTACAAAGTTTACATTCTAGCAGATCGTAAGAAAATACAAATGAAGTCACATTCCATTAAAAAAAGGGAAGACAGAAAACAATTATATAGAGAGTATGATCTTATTTGAAAATGGTGAGTATGTCCTCTTTAATTAATATTAGAAGAAAATACCTCAATATACCAATAGCATCTAATATCTAGGTGATAGGTTATGATCAATTTTAATTTTCTATTTTACACTTAATTATGCTTTCCAAGTTATGTTAAGAATGGCATTTTTATTTGTAATTAGGAAAAAATCCTTTATTTCCAATCTGAAATAATGAACAGTAAGACCTATAACAAAAAAATAAGGTAGATAATAAAACCTACTCAATAAAGAAAAAACTCAATAATCCCAATAGCAGTCTAAACTCTAAAACAAACTCCAATTATTTTAATTTTATATATTGAGGGGAAGTCTTTAGATGGATTCTACTCAAATATGCTAAGAAAATGTAATTTTATGACCCTCTGATATGTTGGACACAGAGATGTACCACACAGATCCCCCTTCCCAGAAGGACCTGTTGCCCAAGTTATAAACTCTTGTGGGGTTTGTCTGTGCTGCTGAGGTATCAGCGGAAAGCCATGATCTTCTCCATAGGGGAAATAGATGTTTATCCATTTTGGCCTACCACAGAAGAATTCTGACAGGCCTAATATGCTCCGAAATTCAATGTTGTTGACATATTGTTATATTTGTGTCACAGTCTGACTTCTCCTTCTTCCTAACATTGCTTATTTTCCCACTGTGCACCTGATGAGAGTGCCTCTTTCCAAGTCTGGAAACTGTCCTGAGAAGTGTGTGTGTGCGTGTGTGTGTGTGTGTGTGTGTGTGTGTGTAGGGGGGGGGCAGGACACAGAGATACTGGTATTCCTAACAAGCTTGCTCTTTGCTAGTCTCAAAGCTACAGTCAATGGTATTTAAACAGAGTCAGGTATGGAGCTTCTGACAGGACCACATCTTCTAATACTTCAATTTATCCTAAGCAGAGCTGAAATGGGGGCTCACATATGATCATGCTCTTCATGAAAAGCTCACACACACACACACACACACACACACACACACACACAGTCAGGGGAACTGGCTCCCACAATATGGTTATAGGTAGAACATGTTCCCTAGCTCTTCCTGAGAGACCATCATTTCCTTATTGTTGTAACCAATTTTATGATTCTATAGAGCCCTTAAAACTATCTGAAAATATACTAATTATGTTTCTGAATTTGTTTATTGGCTATCTTCCCACACTACCCCATCAAGGCACAGTTTGTCTGTTGAATAAGTGCTATATCTTTACCACCTAAACAGTACCTGACACGTGGTAGGTTCTTAATACGTATATGTTGATATGCTAACTCATTCCAATTTAATAATTTAAATAGTCCCTTCAAGTAACTCTACCTCCTATGGTCAATTCCCCAGAGCGTTTGTTCCCTCTCCTCACTACTGTTGAATATAAATTCTGCCCCCCCTTCAATCTTTGTCTTCCTCCTTCCCATAATCCTCCAGCCCAGACAAATTAGGCTTGAAGCTTTTTACTTTTCCTATGTAATATTCTTTTTTGTTATGATTTCAGGGTTATGATTAAATCATGTTAGTATACAGTGGCATAAAAGAGGAAAACCAACTTAAGGGTAAGGAAATAAAAACTGAAAGTATGAAAAGAAGGTAAGTAAGCTGCTGTCCACAATATCCTTTTATTCTCTGAATATTAGAAACTACATATAGTGGTTGAGTTGGCTTTCATTCTTAGACAGTTATAAGATACTAAGAACAAATATAGAAGTTCTGTAGACTATAGCATACGCACGTAGTGTATCATTAAATCATTTACAGATCATGGGAACTTCACTGGCCTTTTTCAATCAGAATTAGGAGTAGTGCCACAGTGAATAACATTGAGGGCACAAGAGTATCGTTAGGATAAGTTTTACTGCTATTTTATCAGTCATCCAATCATGAAATCTCTACTCACTATCTTTAAACTGTTTACAAATGTCAGTCTCATCATCTAGGGAATGGCTCTTGTTATGAGATATTCACTGTAACTGTCACATTTAACTGTCAATGACAGTAAAATGAAAGTCTGTCTTAATTACTTTCTTGTCTCATTCCTCATTTGCCATGCTCTTTCTAGGAAGGTAAATTACACAGGGTCTCCGACCTCTAAAAAGTATATGAAACACAAGGTGATTATTGAGAAGTCAGAGAAATACCAAAATATTTTGAAATCAGTAATATGGGCTAAGTTTAAAAAAGTGGATTTAATGAGATCACACTGGTATTGATTATTAATTTGATACAAATAAAATTAAATGATGTCTGCTGATATTAAAAAACCATTTGAAGATAAATTAAAGCATAAAGGAAATTCAACTTATGAGCAAAAATATTTATCAAATAATTTATTTAAATAGAAGGAATCTAAAGTAGGTCAAATTTTATTTCTGGATGCTTACAAATATTAAACCCTCTTCATGAAAACAGTATGAAATACAAACATTTTTAACTACGTAAAATGGTTTCCATATAATCTAAGAATAAACATATGGAAGAGAGGTAAATAACATCCAGTCACCTAGAATTATTTCTTGAACAATAATGTCACCAACAATATGAGATAGTTACATAGCTTACCGTCTAGGGAGAGCTCAAGACTAATTTCCTTCGTTCAAATTCATATTTTACAGGATTTTTCAAATGGTGGCTCAATGTCAAGTACGTAAGTGGGTTTCCATGCTAGAAGAGGAAGCTTGTAGTGATGAAGTTAAGAGCATTATAAACAGAACAGCTCAATTATCTTGGCTCACGTGGAACATTCTCCCTCATGGTACACACTATTCTTTCTTAGATCTACTATAAGATGGGCCTTGGAGCTCTCTGTCAGGTAGAACCCTCTCGTCACAACTTTGCACAGACTAATGGGATTAGAAAGAAATTTAAATGAAATAAGAAATATTGTGCCCATTCCTCCTTAATGAAACTTTGCTCCATGCCTTGGTGGGGTAAGAATACAGTATGACCTTTTTAACCTTAATATTAAGCTCAATTCTGATGAAAGTGAGTGCCAGTGTATGGGAAATAGCAAATTATCAGAAGCAAGAAATAAAATTTGAGCCAAAAGAAAAAAAAAACCTCTATTTTTAAAGTAAGTTCCTTAAGTATTTCTACAGAAATAGGAAACTACTAAGAAATGTACTGTGTAGATGGGAAGTTTGACTTGCACATGGTCTCAAGTAAGGGTTAATGTTACACTACAAGGAAGAATATGAGCTTCGTTTTGAACAGATGCAAACTGAACTTACAGTAAGGCCTTCTAGTGAGAATGCCTGGAATTCTCTCACTGGACTGAAGATAGGGACCTATAGCTTATATTGAGATGTAGCAACAGAAAACTAATAGGTGAAATAAGTCAAGATAAAGTCATGAAAGAAATTAGTTTAGAGAGCCTGGGATCTAGTGTGTAGCTAGGGGCTGACAGAAGCATGAATATTATGCTGTAGTGAAGTCTTAGGAAAATGCATGTATTGACCAGAAACCTTTGTAGGATAATAGTCTCCTTGCATTTAGACTTCATAGTACACATAAGCAATTTTTGGTAATGAAAGCTAGTGATTAAACATATTATAAAAGGAGTTATGGATCCAAGAATGAGAAAAAGCAAAATTTACTATTTTTATGCCACCCTTTATAGAAGATTTGTTTGTACTCTAACAGAGAATAGTCAATCTTGTTATTTGGTTGTATAAATGAAATATAGCTTTAATCTGTTTCTTTAATATTGATTTGTAGAGAATATATTTCTCCTTGCAGTTTATATTTTTTTTTTTAAAATAGGATTTGGGATATAAAAGCCAATAATGTTGTTACTTGTTATAACAATTGTATGAGAAAATTAATTCAAGATTAATAGTGGTATTCAAAGGAGGATGAGGTTGTATAAAAATAATTGTTTATCGATTCATTTTGATTTAACTACATAAAATAGCCATCTTAAATCTTTAGTTCAAATGAATACATTAGTTTTTGTTTTTCCCCAGAGTATGTGGAATTTTTAATATATTTTGAGTTTAAAAAGAAACTAAAAAAGAGAGGAAGATATTTTCTTCCATTTTAAAATATTTTATAATTTCATTGATTTTTGATGCCATTTGTCATGTTATTTTCTAATGGCATAAAAATTCAAGTTTTGATTGTTCCAAAATTCCTTCTGTACCTAAAGACTACTGACTCATCTATGAGTCAACTGTCAAACATATATGTTTACCTTAACTGTGGCAAATTTTAGTTTTTGGCATAGTATCCTCCACCAATTATAATTCTGTTTTAGTGAAATATTGCAAATGTCACATATCACATTTTCTGCCTTTCCAATCTCCACCTGGTCTCAAAATGAGGACATAAAATTTTATTTCATTTTTCTTGCAAAAGGTGCACAGATCAATAACTTGGAAGTTCATCAAAAAGCCTTATTACTTGGAAAACCTGACGCTGAAAAGTTCAATGAATCAGGTACATATACTAATTCTTAGTCTTAAAAGGCTTTTGAGTGACTCGATACTTTTTCGCACTAGCCTTGACTTTTATTAAGAAAATCATCAGTTTTATTAATAATCGTATCTCTAATTTTATATCTGTGACTCTCAGTGTTATCTCAATGAAAATACCAAACCCACAAATAACTCATATTTGAATAATGACTAACATGCATGGGAGTTTATTACGTGCCAGGCACATTGCTATGTATTTTACATATATATCTAATCACAATGGTGGTCAAGAGCTTCCTTGTTGACCATTTATTGCATCCAGCTGGAGGTTAAAGTACAATCTCTCTTTTGTCTTAAAGCCACTTTTCCTATCCACAATTTATTAATTAAATTACATCCCCACTTGGTAACTAAGAACTGGGAAATGATCCAACTCATTATTGATATGTTACTAAATGAAAATAGATCACAGGAGATAATTTTGGTGCTTAGGTTTGAATATCCTGATGTATAGGGCTTTTTGCTTCATTCTGTTCATTTGGAGAATGTTATAAGACACAATTGCCTGAGCCTAGATATACGGATAATAGGCATATTGTTGTTTCATTTGCACCTAATATTTAAAACATTCATATACCACACTCATTACCACCTCTTTCTACTAGTATCAATACAATGTGTCCACAATGTGATGAATGGATAAAGAAGATGTGAGATATATATATATATATAAAATATTCCTATAAATAAGAATATTACTCAGCCATCAAAAAGAATGAAATCTTGACATTTGCAACAATGCGGATAGAGCTAGAGTGTATTATGCTAAGCAAAATCAGTCAGTCAGAGAAAGACAAATACCATTGGATTTCACTCATATGTGGAATTTAAGAAATAAAATAGGTGAACATATGGGAGTGGACAAAAAAAATAAGATAAAAACAGAGAGGGAGGCAAACCATAAGAGAGTCTCAATTACAGAAAGCAAACTGAGGGTTGCTGGACGGGAGCTGGGCGGGGAGCTGGGCTAAAAGGGTGATGGGTATTAAGGCATTGTTATGATGAGCACTGGGTGTTGTATGTAAATGATGAATCACTAAATTCTACTCCTGAAACCAATATCACACTATATGTTAACTAACTTAAATTTAAATAGAATATTGGAAGAAAAAAATGTACATATTAAAAAATAAAATAAATAAAATAAAATAAAATATGTCCACAATGGAAAATTTACCATGAGTTCTCCCTCGATTAGAAATGAAATAAAGACCTGATATACTGAAATGTAATAAACATAGTGTAAAATCCTATAGACCGCAGAATCTGGAGATTCAGTTTTTTACCTTCATGCTTTTGTTGGCAGTGAGGAACTGGATGAATTATAGAAAATAACAGGGAAACAGATTCCACAAGACTAAAGATAATTGTGGACTGAATAGGTAAAATTGTTATTTTACAACTTTCTTAATAAAGTTATATAATACAGTTTTTACAAATCCATGTGTAAGCATATGCTTATACATTTCAAAATGGTCTGTTTTCACATTTTTAAACATCCACATTAGTGCTACGGAAACCACAGGAAAATTTCTATTATTTTCACAGCCATGACATATTGTTTGCCAAAAACAAGGTAACAGAACACATTGCACTTAATTATAAATTATGATCCTAGCTTCATTTTATAGCAAACATCTACAGTGTGAAATATCTAAATATTTTCCATTCTAATATTCTATTCAATAAAGTATATTTACAAGTTCAAAATAATTGAATTTTTTTAAGCTTTATCAATGGCAGATAAAATCAGTGTGTTCATGATTCAAAAATTCATGCTTAAATAGTTTTAAGACAGGTGGGTAATAGAAAAGTAGCACATATACTTGACTATTCATTTAGGACTAAGTCCATTTGAAGCATTCTCAGGTTGAGTGACCTTCGACAACTTGTATGTGTAGATTATCAAATATCATAGTAGAAGTAACAGACCATGAACACTGTCTGATTCTTGTCAGGCTAAATAGTGCAGATAATCATAATTATTTCTGGGTCTAGGGTCAAAAGAGCATTTCATCAGTTTTCTGGTTTACTGAGGAATCTTTTAAAATAATAAGTAATATATCATTCTTGTCAGTAGGTTATAAAGAAATCAAATTAAGCAAATTCTGGGAGTGATTTTTAGTAGCAAGTTATCTAGACCATCTTGCCTATCATTTTTGTCAGTTAGTCTAACG
The DNA here is from genome assembly GCF_024610735.1 of Ursus americanus. NCBI lineage: Eukaryota > Metazoa > Chordata > Mammalia > Carnivora > Ursidae > Ursus > Ursus americanus. The sequence continues at coordinate 67,412,591 of NC_142127.1, read as the reverse complement.
TAGATTTCATATTTTGGAACTACAGATGACTCCTTCAACTTATTTTATACTACACTATAATGATATATCTACTGGATTTTTTTCCATTCAATGTACTAAGCCATTTCTGTTTTGTACAAAATGTTAATGAGAACATTAGAACTATTACAGAAGATAAAACATAGTGTTTTTTTTTTTTTCTTTCTGTCAAGGTACACTTACTCTGGTACACTGTTATAAAAAGCAAAAACTAGCAGATGAAGAAAAAGGTTTCATTTGAGAAATTAATAGAGACTAATATTAAAAATATACAGAAAAGATACAGATTTCAAGTAGCCCAACCTCAACGTCTGAAAGCATTTTTATTTTCATTTATGAAATAATATATCTATTCTTATAAAAATCCATGATATAAAATAAAAGTTGAGAAATTTAAATCCATATGTTAAATACAAAACCGTTTCATCTATGAAGACTGAAAGCAGGTAAATATACCTGTAAAGAGAAAGCACTGGCAGGGCACATTATCACCAGTGGGAGTGTAATTGGTATACCTTCACTGGAAAGCAATTTGCCAATTTATATCAAGGGCTTTAAACATACTCATAACTCTTCTATATAATAATCTGCTTTGGGTATTTTGATTAATGAAATAATTTAAGATATGGAAATAATAAAACAATGGAAACATCTAAATGTCCAGTACCACATTGGGGGAATGTCTAAACTATGATCAATAAATGAATTGAATATTTTAAAAGACAGGCTTAAAAGAGACATAAAGATTAGAAAATACCTTGACTATAATATTAATTAAAAAAACAACACAATAAAAAGGGTATATAGAACAATATCAACTGTGTAAAATGAATGGAAAAACTAAAGAAGTTACTAAAGTATTAGTAGTGGTTACCTTTGAATGGTGGTTAAGAATTGTGTTTTTTATTTTAAATTTTCTGTTATTTCCAAATATTTCACACTGATTAATATGACTTTTTTATTAAAAAGCAAACAACTAGAGATAAGATGGCAGAGGAGTAGGGGTCCCCTTTTTCAGCCGGTCCCCTGAGTCGAACTGGATAGGTACCAGACCAGCCTGAACATCCACGGAATCAGCCAGAGATGCAGGAAGATACATCTGGATCTCTACAAATGAACATCTCCAGCGCTGAGTATTGAGGTATGAAGCGGGGAGCCATGAAACCGCGCACAGATATCGGAAGATAAATGGAAGGGGGAGGGAGCCGCCGCGTTCGGGCGCCGGGAAGCAGTAGCCACCTGCTTGGGGGAGCGGCAGACTCACGGACGGCACCCGCGAGAAAGCAGATTGAGACCGTGAGCCGGGGAGCACGTGCCACCAGGCTTCTTGCGGAACACCGGAATCCCAGTGCGCTCACTGGATTCAGACTGAGACCCGGAGCACTGGGAGAGCGCGGGGGGGCGGCTGGCGGCGTCAGAAACACAAAGGACAGAGACACCGGGCCCTGGAAGTGAGGGCTGAGACGCCAGGTGTGGGGCGCACATGTTAACAGAGTTAACATGGCCAGAACATCAGTGGAGAATGGTCCACAATCGCTCTGTTCTGAGACAGAGGCTGAGATTCGGCCACTGCTGCTCTGACTCTCAGAAGAGGCACAGCAAACCGCCAGGGAAAGCCGCCAGAGAACAAAAGCCTGGAAATACCGGCTCACAGTGTGCCCATCCCCATCCCACCTCGCAGGGGACACGGAGACTCTACCCAAACAGGGTTGCCTGAGTATCCGCGTGGCAGGCCCCTCCCCCAGAAGGCGGGTTGAAAAATCAAGAAGCCCACATCCCTAAGATCCCTATAAAACAAGTGCACACTACCTGGGTCCCAGCCAATAATTTGGGCTCTGGATAACCCCGCAACCTCTCCTCATCAGAATGACGAGAAGGAGAAATCCCCCCCAGCAAAGAAAAGACAATGAGTCTGTGGCCTCTGCCACAGAACTAATGGATATGGATATAACCAAATTATCAGAAATGGAATTCAGAGTAATGATGGTCAAGATGATGTGTAGACTTGAAAAAAGTATTAACGAAAATGTTAATGAGAATATAGAATCTCTAAGGGCGGAAATGAGAGCTAATCTGGCAGAAATTAAATATGAGCCAAATGCAGTCAAAACTAGAGGCTCTGATGGCTAGGGTGAATGAGGCAGAAGAACATATCAGCGAATTGGAGGATGGGCAGTAGAAGAAAAACTAAAATAGAATCTGGACTTAAAAAAATCCACGCTCATGAATGTAGGTTACAGGAGATTACTGACTCAATGAAACATTCCAACGTCAGAATCATTGGCATCCCTGAGGGGGTGGAGAAAAACAGAGGTCTAGAAGAGATATTTGAACAAATTCTAGCTGAAAACTTCCCTAATCTAGCAAGGGAAACAAACATCCGTGTCCAACAGGCAGAGAGGACCCCTCCCAAGCTCAACCACAACAAACCTATGCCACGTCACGTCATAGTGCATTTCGCAAATATTAGATCCAAGGATACAGTATTGAAAGCAGCCAAGGCAAAGAAATTTCTCACGTACCAAGGCAAAGGTATCAGAATTACATCAGACCCATCTACACAGACCTGGAATGAGAGAAAGGGTTGGGGGGGAGCATTTTTAAAGCTCTTTCAGAGAAAAACATGCAGCCAAGGATCCTTTATCCAGCAAGGCTGTCATTCAGAATGGATGGAGAAATAAAGACTTTCCAGAATTGCCAGTCATTGACCAATTTCGTAACCACAAAACCAGCCCTACAGGAGATATCTTAATATCTATAAAGGTAAAAAGGCCCCAAGAGTGATACAGAATAGAAAGTCACAATCTATAGAAACAAAGACTGTACTGGCAACATGGCATCATTAAAATCATCTCTCTCAATATTCAGTCTCAATGTAAATGGCCTAAATGCTCCCATAAAAAGCCACAGGGTTGCAGATTGGAAAAAAAGACATGATCCATCCATTTGCTGTCTACAAGAGACTCATTTTTAACCTAAAGATGCATCCAGACTGAAAGTAAAGGGATGGAATACCATCTTTCATGCCAATGGACCTCAACAGAAAGCTGGCAATTCTCATATCAGATTGGATTTTAAACTAAAGACTATAGTTAGAGACACAGAAGGGCACTATATTATTCTTAAAGGATGTATCCAACAAGTGGATATGACAATTATAAATATCTATGCCCCCAACAGGGGAGAAGCAAGATACACAAGCCAACTCTTAACCAGAATAAAGAGACATATAGATAAAAATATGTTAATAGTAGGGGACCTCAACACTCCACTATCAAAAATAGACAGAACACCCATGCAAAAAATCGACAAAAAAACAAGGGCTTTGAATGCCATGCTTGACGAGTTGGACCTCATAGATATATATAGAACACTACACCCCAAAACCAAAGAATACTCATTCTATTCTAATGCCCATGGAACATTCTCAAGAATAGACCATGTTCTGGGACACAAAACAGGTTTCAACAGATACCAAAAGACTGAAATTATTCCGTGCATGTTCTCAGACCACAATGCTTTGAAATTGGAACTCAATCACAAGGAAAAATTTGGAAGAAACTCAAACACTTGGAGACTAAGAACCATCCTGCTCAGGAATGATTCAATAAACCAGGAAATCAAAAATATATTTAAACAATTTATGGAGACCAAAGAGAATGAAAACACAATGGTCCAAAACCTATGGGATACTGCAAAGGCAGTTCTAAGGGGAAAATACATAGCCATCCAAGCCTCACTCAAAAGAATAGAAAAATCTAAAATGCAGTTTTTATATTCTCAACTCAAGAAACTGGAACAGCAACAGAGGGACAGACGTAATCCATGCACGAGGAAGCAGTTGACCGAGATTAGAGCAGAAATCAATGAATTAGAAACCAGGAGTACAGTAGAGCAGATCAACAGAACTAGAAGCTGGTTCTTTGAGAGAATCAATAAAATTGACAGACCACTGGCAAGACTTATCCAAAAGAATAAGGAAAGGACCCAAATTAATAAAATTATGAATGAAAAAGGAGAGGTCACAACCAACACCAATGAAATTGAAAGAATTATTAGAAGCTTTTATCAACAGCTTCATGCCAATAAATTAAGCAATCTGGAAGAGATGGAGGCCTTCCTGGACCTGTAACTACCAAGACTGAAACAGGAAGAAATTGATTTTTTAAACAGACTGATTAATTATGAAGAGATTCAGTCAGTGATAAACAACCTTCCAAAAAACAAAACTCCAGGCCCGGATGGTTTTCCTGGGGAATTCTACCAAACATTCAAAGAAGAAATAACACCTATTCTCCAAAAGCTATTTCGAAAAACAGAAACAGAAGGAAAGCTACCAAACTCATTCTATGAGGCCAATATTACCTTGATCCCCAACCCAGGCAAAGACCCCCTCAAAAAGGAGAATTACAGACCGATTTCCCTAATGAACTTGGAAGCCAAAATCCTCAACAGAATCCAACAGTACATTAAAAGGATTACCCATCATGACCAAGTGGGATTCATCCCTGGGATGCAAGGGTGGTTCAACATTCGCAAATTGATTGGGGTCTTAGATTTTATCCAGGAAAAAAATTCAGAAATCATATGATCCTCTCAATAGATGCAGAAAAAGCATTTGACAAAATACAGCATCTTTTCCTGATTAAAACCCTTCAGAGTGTACGAATAGAGGGTACATTTCTCAATCTCATAAAAACCATCTATGAAAAGCCTACAGCAAATATCATTCTCAATGGGGAAAAGCTGGAAGCCTTTCCCTTAAGATCAGGAACATGACAAGGATGCCCACTCTCGCCACTATTATTCAACATAGTACTAGAAGTCCTTGCAACAGCAATCAGACAACAAAAAGGGATAAAAGGTATCCAAATCAGCAAAGAAGAAGTCAAAATGTCTCTCTTCACAGATGACATGATACTCTATATGGAAAACCCAAAAGAATCCACTCCCAAACTATTAGAAGTTATAGAGCAATTCAGTAATGTGGCGGGATACAAAATCAATGCTCAGAAATCAGTTGCATTTCTATACACGAATAATGAGGCTGAAGAAAGAGAAATTAGGGAATCCATCCCATTTACAATAGCACCAAAAATCATACGTTACCTTGGAATTAACTTAACCAGAGAGGTAAAGGAACTATATTCTAGAAACTATAAATCACTCTTGCAAGACATTGAGGAAAACACAAAAAGATGGAAAAATATTCCATGCTCATGGATCGGAAGAATTAACATAGTTAAAATGTCCATGCTACCCAGAGCAATCTACACTTTCAATGCTATCCTGATCAAAATACCGAGGACATTTTTCAAAGAACTGGAACAAATAGTCCTTAAATTTGTATGGAACCAGAAAAGGCCCCATATTGCTAAGGAACTGTTGAAAAGGAAAAACAAAGCTGGGGACATCACAATGCCAGATTTCGAGCTGTACTACAAAGCTGTGATCACAAAGACAGCATGGTACTGGCACAAAAACAGACACATAGACCAATGGAACAGAATAGAGAACTCAGAAATGGACCCTTGGCTCTTTGGGCATCTAATCTTTGATAAAGCAGGAAAAAACATCCAGTGGAAAAAAGACAGTCTCTTCAATAAATGGTGCTAGGAAAATTGGACAGCTACATGCAAAAGAATGAAACTTGACCACTCTCTCACACCATACACAAAGATAAACTCCAAATGGACGAAAGACCTCGATGTGAGACAGGAATCCATCAAAATCCTAGAGAAGAAGATAGGCAGCAACCTCTAGGACATCGGCCAAAGCAACCTTTTTCATGACACATCTCCAAAGGCAAGAAAAACAAAAGAAAAAATGAACTTGTGGGGCTTCATCAAGATAAAAGCTTCTGCACAGCCAAGGACAGTCAAAAAACTAAGAGGCAGCCCACGGAATGGGAGGATATATTTGCAAATGATGCTACAGATAAAAGACTGGTATCCAAGATCTACAAAGAACTTCTCAAACTCAATACGCGAGAAACAAATTAACAAATCATAAAATGGGCAGAAGATATGAACAGACACTTTTCCAATGATGACATACAAATGGCTAACAGACACATGAAAAAATGTTCAAAATCATTAGCCATCAAGGAAATTCAAATCAAAACCACACTGAGATACCACCTTACGCCAGTTAGAATGGCAAAAATCAACAAGGCAAGAAACAACAATTGCTGGACAGGATGTGGAGAAAGGGGATCCCTCCTATATTGTTGGTGGGAATGCAAGTTGGTACAGCCACTCTGGAAAACAGTGTGGAGGTCCCTTAAAAAGTTAAAAATTGAGCTATCCTATGACCCAGCCATTGCACTCCTAGGTATTTACCCCAAAGATACAGATGTAGTGAAGAGAAGGGCCATATGCACCCTAATGTTCATAGCAGCATTGTCCACAAAAGCTAAATCGTGGAAGGAACCGAGATGCCCTTCAACAGATGACTGGATTAAGAAGTTGTGGTCCATATATACAATGGAATATTACTCAGCTATCAGAAAGAACGAGTTCTCAACATTTGCTGCAACATGGACGGCACTGGAGGATATAATGCTAAGTGAAATAAGTCAAGCAGAGAAAGACAATTATCATATGGTTTCTCTCATCTATGGAACATAAGAACTAGGAAGATCAGTAGGGGAAGAAAGGGATAAAAGAAAGGGGGGATAATCAGAAGGGGGAATGAAGCATGAGAGACTATGGACTCTGAGAAACAAATGAGGGCTTCAGAGGGGAGGGGGATGGGGAAATGGGATAGGCTGGTGATGGGTAGTAAGGAGGGCACGTATTGCATGGTGCACTGGGTGTTATACACAACTAATGAATCATTGAGCTTTACATCAGAAACCAGGGATGTACTGTATGGTGACTAACATAATAAAAAAAACATTAAAAAAAAAGCAAACAACTACATCAAAGCACAAGCGACTGACAAGAGACAAAATAAACTGGGCACCATCAAAATTAACACCTTCTGAACTTGAAAACACCACCATTAAAAAAGTGAAAAGACAACACACCAAGTTGGGGAACATTTTTCCAAATCATACATCTGGTAAGGGGCTTACATCTGTAGTATATGAAAAACGATTACAATTCGCAGTGGCCATACAACACAATTATCTGAATAGACATTTCTCCAAAGAAGATATATGATTAAGATCCAAAAAGCTACCCAACATCATTAGCCAGCAGCAAATGTAATAAAAAAACAAAATGAAATACCACTTCACATTCACTAGGAAATAATAATAATTAAATAGAGACTTAATAAAGTGTTGGTAAGGATGTAAAGAAATTAGAACTTTTATACACTGCTGTTGGTAACATAAAATGGTACAGTTGCCTTGGAAGATCATCTGGCAGCTCCTTAAAAATATAAACATAATTATCATTGATTCCACTCCTGAGTCTATACCCAAGAGAATAAAAATGCACAAAAAAAGCTTGTACACAAATGTTTATAGAAGCATTATTCATAATAGTCAAAAAGTAGAAACAATGCAAAAACCAGCAAATGATAAGTAGATAAATAAATAGATAAATAAAATGCAGTATAACTATACAATGCAATATTATTTGCCAATAAAAAGAAATGAAGTATTTTTTAGAAGATTTTATTTATTCATGAGAGAGAAAGAGCACAAGCAGGGGAAGCAGCAAGCAGAGGGAGAGAGAGAAACAGGCTCCCCACCAAGCAGGGAGCGTGATGTAGGGATCCATCCTGGGACCCTGGAATCTGAGCTGAAGGCAGACGCTTTAACCGACTGAGCCACCCAAGTGCCCCAGAAATGAAGTATTGACACATACTACAACATGAATGAGACTTGAAAATATTATGCTAAGTGAAAGAATCCAAGGGACACATTGAATGATTCCATTTATATATGAAATACCTAGAATAGGAAAATCCGTAGAGAAAGAAAACAGATTAGTGGTAGCCTAGAGCTAGGGGGAATAAGAAAATTGGAGGATGATGGCCAAGGGGTGTATGATTCCTTTTTGGGATAATAAAAATGTTCTAGAATTGACTCTAGAAATGGAAACACTATTCTGTGAATATATTAAAACTCACCTAATTGGACACCTTAAGTGAGTGTTGTATGGTATGTGTATCTCCATAAAACTCATAACAAAAACAGTAAAATATTAACTATAAGAAAGAGATACCAACAGATATAACAGGATGAACTGAAATATACTAATTTTATAATAAATTTTAAAACCTAGGAATTAGTTGGAAGTAGGTCCTGATAGACACTTCATGTTTGAGACCCAGAAATAAGTACCTGAGGGATAGGGTAGACAGACATTTTTCCTTACCAGACACACAATAAGGGGAGTTATAGGAAGGAGGGGAGGCCCTATCAGGAGGCTGCCATTAGTTACTAACTGCAATGTTTTAATTTTATGAATTTATCTTATAATACTGATTATCCAATGCAATACATTGTCAAGTGCACCTATTTTTTTTCTACTTTATATGAAAAAATATCTCATTAATTCTATCATTCTGGCATTGGGTATATACTCAAGAAACTGTCAAAGAGTGGAAGACATGTGACATGAACAATTTTTCAAAGAACTGATCATGAGTTGAAATTCAGGATAATACCACCTTAGAAAGACTGATGTGAGAATTTCAAATCATCTTGATAGTGAACCAAGGAATCAACCAGGCACAGTTGTAATAAATATGGCCCTTCTCATTTATTAATTGCTTATTGGAGAACACAATTTTGCTAAGCACTTAACATATATTTCTCATTTTATATTTAACTAGCCAATTATATTTATATTATATTTAACTAGAAATTCTCTTCAGTTTACTAACACAGTGAAACTTAGACACTTAACAAGGTTTCACAGTTAACAAGGACAGAGCTCTTTTTCAAGCCCAAGTCTTTGTCATAGAAAAATTCCTTGTCAAATATTAAGCTTTCACAGGGAAAAACGACAGGGCTTGACAAAGGACAGAAAAGTAAATAACTACTTGTATTAGATATAGTGAAAACTGTATATAATGGGTCAGAAAGTACCAAGAGCTAACTTCACTGATCAGGTTCACTTAAGACCCAGTATTCTTCAGTCTATCTAAAGATAAGCCCATGGCCTAGAGTGGTAATGACTCAAGTCCCTTTCCTGGGATACTTCTATTTCCCACGTAATCCAGAGAAAACAATTTACCTAGAATTCACTTTGCTGGTGTCAATCCAAATCTTACTGAAGTGAAATTCATGCTTTTTTATTTGTGAGAAAAAAATCATTTAGCTACAATTAAATTAATTTTAATTATTTCATGATCACTAGTCCCAGTTTTATCTGATTTGATCATTATAGATAAGGATAAGATAAATGATACAAGTTCTACAATAATTGACGTATACTTCAAACAGTAACCTTTTTGAGCACTGTCTTCCCTTTATCTTTGAGAAATAGGCAGACTAAAATTATTCCTTCACCTTGTACAACATTTCTGTGTGTTAGCGGAAGCACCACTGAAAAAAAGTATTGAGGCCATATCAACATTGCTAGGACTTCACGAGCTTTAGAGAAATTAGCTTTGCCCATAAACAAATTTGAAGAATGAGATAATCACACCAATTTGAAGACTCACAGTGTAAATTAATCTAGATAGTGATTAGTCACATTCCTTTAGTTAGAAAGAACAATGAAATAAGCATACATTTTACAGACTAATAATCTTTTCAAAACCTTATTTTGGTAGTGCTGACATAGAGAAAAAATGAAGTTTCAAAATTTAACTCTTTCAACTAAATCTGTATTTTATCAGCCAAGTAACTTTTGTTAGAATAATAGTTGCTACCCATATTCTCTGAGCAATAAGTAGCCTTCTCCACACTGAGATGAATGTGAAAGAAAGTAAGACAGAGGTGTCTGGCAACAAGTGTATGTTTTTCAGATGGTCAGACCATCTGGATTTTTGCAACAATAAATCCTTTTTTTGCTTATTCTCTTGTGTTTGCCTCTAATTTTCTTTGAAATGTGAATCAAAAATCATTGACCACACAGCACTTCTTTATTCTCCATATACTTTGATTTTCTTCTCATCTTCAAATGAAAAGAGTTTCTATCAATGAATCTAGGTGCTTTTTCTTAAACATTAAGTTATTCAGTATGAATAGAAAATGTCACTTGATTTCTTCTACTGTACATATCTAAATATACAAACTTATTCAATGTGTGAACTCAGAGTTTGTTAATGATGCTAAAATTAGTAGACATATTTTTTTCAACATTGTATTCCCTCTAACAACTTATAATACATATATAAGTCTCACTAACATTGTGCATGAACTTTGGTTTGCTACATTGACCCAATCAGGAGATCAGAATAGATATGCTTCAGATTTTACTCTTTCCTAAATGAGATCTCAAAACTTCTTTTTACTTCACACTGTCTTAAAGGTAGTAGATCTAGGCCATATCACATAATTACACTTCTGTCTGTTTTCCTTCACTCAGTCAATATAAATTTAGTTTCCCCCAAGTTGAATATACTATATTAGGTTTTGTGTACTATATGCCTTTTTTCTCAAAAAATGCATAAGCTATTTTTTAAAGGATGACCATTACAATTTGTATAGCACTATTCCTCCTTAACAAAAAACAAATACTTCTTTATATCACTTGAAAATGTTAATCAATTTCACATTGCTGGACAAAGTCTATTGCATTAGTTATCTACTGCTGTCATAACAACTTACCACAAACTTAGTGGTTTAAAACAAGACAGATTTATCATTATATTTTCATCTAATTTTACTTTTCTGATGTTGAATTGCCACAGTCCTCCCAGAAACGTACTGTTTCAGAAAGACATTAGTGATCCGTATGTGTGTACATTTTATAACAGTTATTTGAATCACTCATTGTGTGAAATTTTTAACAAGATAGTAAGAGAGTGAGATATTGGCTTTAATTATATTTGAGAAAATGTGTGAGAAAGAGGAGAACAGCTTTTCAAAGTCAGAAGTTAACAAGTTGCTTTGACTATTTTGCTGCAAGTTGACCTGGCATTCCCAACTAAACCAGGATGTCGTCCTGTTGGAACATAAACAATTTCATAAAATGCCATCAGACAAGATTATTCTCTAACTATGATGGTGCAAGACAAAAATAAGACCACTTTATGATCATACATGAACACAACCATAAGCGATACATTGTACAAACAATGAGAATGTTCAAACAACTCCTTTCTTGGCTAAAGTAAATGTTGCTTTACAAATTAACACTTTAGACTTGTTTGATTCTTACCACTTTCTAGACAATTAAGATACTCAATAATAGAATTACCTTCACTTCTTAATGCCATTCAATGAAAGCAAAACCCTGCTTCCTTGAATTCTGCTCAAAATCTGAGAGCACAATCCCAATCTCTATAACATTCTTTTGCTGAGACACCTCATGTGGCACCTTCCCTTGCTGTAAGGAATCAAGAACGAATACTGTTCCAGTACAGGTGTTTTCCTGATGGTTGTGGTTGCCAAATACCAATTTCCACCATTTACTATTACCTACCTTGCATAATCTGATGTTTCATAGGACTATAAGACAGTGAGAATGAATAATAAATTTATGATATGGAGTTCCTTTTGGTAAAATATATAAATATATTTCCTCCATTATTTTCAGTTTATTTTGGGATAGCTATCTAAATTATAGGTAGATGGATGGATGGTAGATAATATATGACAGAGAGAGATAGGTAGATGGATGGATAGATGATAGATAGATAGATAGATAGATAGATAGATAGATAGATAGATGATAGATAGATAGATGATAGATAGATGATAGATAGATAGATAGATAGATAGATAGATAGATAGATGATAGATAAAAATATTACCTATGTTAGAAAATATACTACCACCAAAAGAAAATATACTACCACCAAAATTACTTTGTTAAGAATTTTGACTAGTTTAATGGACAACATTCAGCATTAAGCTTTGAAGATCCCTAAAACTAGTTTTGTAATATCTACCACAACAATTTTATCATTTTTATACCAGCTGTATCTTAATTGCATTTTTATTTTTATTTATCAGGTGACCAATTAAGCTTACTTAGGCATACATATATGTTGATTTTTGATAATGTAAGGAATTTACTTGCCTGGAAATCTATTCTAGTTTCACACTGAACTAATCAAAATGACACTGATTTGCTTAGACTAATGGCTGGCATTGAAAATATTCTTTTACATCAATGACAGATATTTTGAATTTTATGAAGGTACTGTGAAGAAAGACATCTTTATTTTACCTATGGATTTCCCAAGGACCAAGCCTCCCATCACCCACCTGTTTTTCTAGTAACCACTGAAGTTTATAATCCAAGGATTAGAAATATTGTTTGATCCTTTTTTAAAAGGATTAAAAGAAAAAGGATTTCATTTTTGCCTGATCCAGAATAACAAATACAATAGTTTCCCTATGTTAATAAATAATAAAAAGTAAACAATATTAGTGTACCTTATTCACTAGGAAGGGAAAACACTAACAATGAGAGATGAGCAAGGAACAATATAGAAACAATATAGAAAGGTAATTAGATGGTAGAAAGGACATATTTGGGATATATTTGAGCTATTTCCCTTCACTTCCATCAAGAATTATGAGCTTTTAAAGGCCTGAGACAAATTTTTCTAATCTTCAAATATTAGGGTGAATTTATTTCAGATAGAGGATGCATGAAACAGACTGAGCTGCAAAATATAATGAAAAGGGGGGGAAAAGATTTTGTTCATGTTAAAATGCAATTGTCATTAAATAACTATCCTCTTTGTAGGCTTTTCTGTAAAATTAAGCATTCATTGAATTCATATTAATTCTTAGTCATAACACTGTATATTTATGTCTACTTTTCCATTTCTGCCTCTCTATCTGTAGTTGGCAAGTTCTATAACTGATGAGTTAAGGATTGATACAGTGAGAAAGAGAAGATAATATGTATTTCAAATAAGGGACATTCTGACTGAATTTGGAGATGGCAAACAGGATGATCTTCTCAGTACTACATTGGATCTGTTACTAATTATGTGACTTTTTACAATTCATTGAAGATCTGCGAATCTAGAATCCTCACTTATAAAATAGGAATAAAAATATGTTCAGTGTTCAATGTTGAACACAATGAGGATATATTATAAAATATTATATGACATTATATGATACAGAAACACACTTAAGCAACATATTTTAAAATATTTTTCAATAGTGTACTTTTTTCTACTAAAATTTTTACATATTTTGAATATTTCCTCATAAACTGTAACTACAAATTTGTGTTGATCAATACATTCATGAGTGGGTTTTTTAGAACAAAAAATAAATCCACATAGGAGAGGCTTTCAAGAAACTGTGTATAACACATTCTCTTCATTAACAAATATATCTCACTCCAAGATGAGATGTGAGTTGTTGTTACATTAGCAGAAAATTAAAGATATTTATATATTTATAATTATTAACTTAATAATTCAAATTTGGCATTCTTTCCTCTTGGGGAAAAGAGAAGGGCCCAGTAGACTGGAATTTATATAGGACATAGAAGTAGTTTTATCAATGTAAAATTCAAGATTAATCACTCTTAGAGACCTGAGAATTGAGCTAAGTTAAAATCTGAAAGAAGAACATGTATCATTCCCTAATGTTTCTTGGAGAGAGAATAATCTAGTCTTATTCAACTTACATTTGATTGGGCATTTAAGAAGGAATATAATGAAATACTACATTGAAAAAATATTCATACTTTGGACTTGGCTTTTTTATAACAGCTTAAGAAAAGAATAAATCCTTTTTTCCTGAGGAGTAAATGGGCAGGATAATTGCACTTATAAGAAACAGACAAAGGTTATCTAGAACTATGTCCTCGGGAAGATATGTTCTCACACTAACCAGAACTTTGAAAAAATTTAAAAAAATTAATAAAATATTTAAGTGAATTCTTCCAGTATCCAGGAGTAAAGGGAAAGGGTTCTACTTGGTGAGATAAACACTATGCAGACAATTCCAAAATTCTTGGTTAACATATATTTGCAGATACATTGAGAAAATAGGTATATGACTATGGAAACTGCAGGGCTTTTTTTTTTTTTTTCTAATAAGTCCAGCTGCATGAACACTCACTATACATATATTTAAAAATACAAATTAGACTTTTTTATTATAATTTTGTCTACATTTTTCAGGATAGTTTACACACAATATTACATTAGTTTCGGGTATACAACTTAGTGATTTGAAAGTTTATATATTTACAAGTATAGCTATCATCTGTCCCATTATATCACTACTATCATTGACTGTATTCCTGTGACTCACTCATTCCATAGCTGGAGGCCTGTTTCTCCTCCTTCCTTTCACCCTGTGCCCCACCTCTGGCAACCATCAGTTTGTAATCTGTATTTGCAGTTCTGATTCTGCTTTTTCTTTGTTTATTCATTATTTTTAGATTCCATGCATGAATGGAATCATATGATATCTATCTTTCTCAGTCTGATTTATTTCACTTAGCATAATACCTTCTAGGTCCACCCATGTGGTCAAAAATGTCACAATCTCATACTTTTTAATGGCTGTATAATATTTTATAGTGCATATATACAACATTTTTTATCCATTTGTCTATTGATGGACACTTTGGTTATTTCTATGTCTTGGCTATTTTAAATAATGCTGCAATAAACAAGAGGGTGCATATATCTTTTTGAGTTAGTGTTTTCCCTTTCCTGGGTAATACCCAGTAGTGGAATTATTGAATCATATGGTATTTGTTTTTAAATTTTTGAGGAAACTCCATACTGTTTTACAAAATGGCTATTTCAATTTACATTCCTATCAACAGTGCACAAAAATTCCTTTTTCTTTACATCTTCATCAAAACTTGTTGTTTCTTGTCTTCTTGATTTTACCATTCTAAAAGGTGTGAAGTGATATCTTACTGTGGTTTTGATTTGTATTTCCCTGATGCTGAGTGATATTGAGCATCTTTTCACGTGTCTGTCGGCCATCTGTATGTCTTCTTTGGAAAAAATGCCTGTTCAGGTCCTTTGCCCATTTTTTAATTGAATTGTTTGGCTTTTAGGTGTTGAGTTGTATAAGCTCTTTTTTTTTTAAGATTTATTTATTTATTTTAGAGAGAGAAAGCATGAGCAGAGGGGAGGGGAAGGGGGAAGAAAGAGAGAGTGAGAGAGAGAGAGAATTTCCAGCAGACCCCCCCACTGAGCACTGTGCCAGACGTGGGGCTCAATCTCACAACCCTGAGATCATGACCTGAGCCAAAATCAAGTCAGACACTCAACTGACTGAGCTACCCAGGTGCCCCTAGTTGCATAAGTTCTTTACATATTTTCGGTATTAACCAAATTTGGGTATTGGATATTTCATTTGTAAATATCTTCTCCCATTCAGTAGGTTGTCTTTTCATTTTCTTAATGGTTTTCTCTACTGTACAAAAGCTTTTTATTTTGATGTAGTCCCAATAGTTTATTTTTGTTTTTGTTTCCATTGCCTGAGGAGACCTATCTAGAAAAATGTTGCTGTGGCTGATGTCAGAGAAATTACTGTGTGTTCTCTTCTAGGATTTTTATGGTTTCAGGTCTCACATTCAGGTCTTTAACCAATTTTGAGTTTATTTTTGTGCATGGTGTTATGCATGGTGAAACTGAAGTGGTTCAGTTTCATTCTTTTGTATGTAGCTGTCCAGTTTTTCCAGCACCATTTATTGAAAAGACTGTCTTTTCCCCATTGTATATTCTTGCCTCCCTTTGTCATAGATGAATTAACCATATAAATGTGGGTTTATTTCTGGGGTCTCTATTCTGTTCCATTGATCTATGTGTTTATTTTCGTGCCAGGACTATATTGTTTTAATTACTACAGTTTTGTCTTTAATGATTTCCTCCTTTTTATTTTTCTTTGTTTTTTCTCTGTAACTCATACTATTTGGACATTGATGGAGAACTAATTATTATACCTTAATTATTATACCTTTTATTTCCTATTTTCCATATTCTTCTTCCTAGGAGGTTTCCGCAACTTATTCTCTAAACTTTTTTGAGTTTTTAATTTATATCATTTTAATTCTAGTTTTCAAAAGCTTACTTATATGTTCTAGGTATTGTTTTTCAATAGCAACCTATTCTTGTTCAGGAATGCTGAAGAGCCACCTGCATTAAGCTATAAAATCTACACTTAAACATTTAATAAGCAGTACCTTCTACAAAATAGTGTAACATTTTAGTTCAGAGAAAATTTTAATATATAAACAAACCTTGCAGGTATCTATTTTTTTAAAAAAGCAAATCATATTAATAGTGAATGTAGGAGGTTTCCCATTAAAGTAAAAATGCAAAGAGGCCAACCATCATTATTACTGATCAATATCATGGTGAGGTCTTAGCCATTACAATAAAATATTAAAAAAAAAAAAAAAGCCTGTCTGTAGGAACACGTGGATAGCTCAATCTGTTAAGCATCTGCCTTAGACTCAGGTCATGATCTTTGGGTCCTGGAATCCAGCCCTGTGTTGGGCTTCCTGCTCAGCAGGGAGTCTGCTTCTGTCTGTCTTTCTCTCCCTCTGTCCCCTCCAACTCGTGTTCTCTCTCTCAAATCAATAAAAAAAGTCTTTAAAAAATTGTCAAAAAAAGATGTTGCTTGATTATTAAAACTTCAAAGAAAAAGAGAAGCAAAAAGGCAAATGAAATTAATTTATATTTATGTATTGCCAGGGGCTAGCAAATCTTAGCCTGTGCTGAAGAATTACCAAGAAACACATGACAGAAAAGAATTTGGTTCAATGGAAAAAATCTAGTTAAGAAATAAATGTTATTATATATAAATAGATATTTTAAAAACAGAGTTCAGTGGAGTTAGAGTAGTTTTGATAGAATATTTTAAGAGTTAAAAGTTGAGATGCATAGCAGTTGGTTATATAACAGGTATAATGGTGGGCATGCCAACTAAGAAAATAAGCAAAAGCAAAACATCAGAAAAAAAAGTGAGCACAATGCTGGGGGAAGGAGGCAGGTAGACTCTGTACTAAATAATATAGAGTGTTGCTACTAAATAGAAATGAATTTGCATATATTAGGTATAATAAAATTAAGGAGCGAGTAGATTAGGCTTCATGTTATTTCTCCTTCAGCAGGAAAGTGATGTTTAATCAATATTGATTCATTAGCAATGTGAAGAACGGGTAGGGAAGAAATTGATGTTAAGAAATTGGTATTAAGAGCAAGGCAAGGAAATTTCTGGTTAAAAATGGCTTCTCTAGTTTTGTGTGGGGTCTTGGAATCCATCATCTCAACACTTGTTGTTACATATTTGGAATTCACTGTTTTAAAACTGAACCATTCACTTTGGAACATTTTGTTCATCTACTTTTATCTACCCCCTCACTCTTATTTATGGCCCTACTGTTCATTATTTCCATTTTATCTTCATCCCATAATTTAGATTTGATGCCCTACTTAAAACTACAAACTGGGCTCTTCTTAATATTCTAGTTTCCCTCCCTAGTCATGCCTTTCCTCTACCATTGTGACTAGCATAAGGACCCTGCTATTTTACTGCTACCCTTTCAGGACAAACTCTTCTGATTCAAGCCTACCCTGGAAGTATGGAAATGTCCAAACTGAAGGATTTTGGGGGAAAAAAGACATCAATTCCTTGGTGCCAAATTAATATAGAAATCATCACAAAAAAGAGCCCACCCATTGAGTACTCAAATATAAATTGTGAAACAATCACTACAATTCTAAATGTTTGTGAGGAGCTATAGAACAAAAGACAATCTTAAAAAATAATTATGTCATAAAAAAGAAAACATTTAATTTACTCAAGAAAAAAATATATGAAAACGAGGATATATAATTATATTGCAGAAGATAACATCCTAAAATAAATTGACTTTAGTGAAAAAAAAGTGAAGGTTTAATGCTTTTTAAAAAGCTCCTAAGGCTCTAAATCATAAATCTGGAATACAGATGCCAGATTCCAGATGGTTTATGTAAATGACTGCACAGAATGTGCATGGTGCCTGGAGTCTAGGTTTCTGAGCTTTCAGGATAAGCGTAGTTTTACAGCATTCTTCTTCACCTAAGTGTTTAGTTTTTAAAAGAGCAGCTATTATTTCTCTCTTAGAAACAATGCTTTAAAAATAAAGGCATATGTTTCCATTAGACAGATATATGTTCCCATGACATACAATATATCAAAGTAATAGGCTCATCTTATTTTATTGTATGGTTTTGTAGAATCGTATGTTCTTCCCATTAAAATGTAATGATAGGAATAATAGTTTGCATTTTTTATGCATTTGCCATGTGACAAGCACTCTTTTTAAAAAATACATTAACTAATTTAATCCTCACAACAACCTTAAGGAAGTAGGTACCACTGTTACTCTTTTCCAGAGGAAGAAACTGAGAAACAAAGAGATTAAAAAACTTTAAAAATCACACAATGAATATACATTAGAAGAGAAATAAACACCCATGCAATCTGACTTTGAAGTTTGCATTCTTACCCACCATGCTAGTATTGTGAGTGCAGAGAAAAATGCATGTTGTATCACGGCCTCACACTTAGCGCCAAGCCTAGCCCAAATTAGGCACTTAGTAAATATGTACTGAATAAATGTAATAAACTAAAGACACATCGTGTTTAATCTTTTTGAATCTTTGTTATTGATATCATCATTACAGATATTCATGAATTTTTAAAAAATCAAATATAATGAAATAATGTTAAATGACATGCCAAATATATCCTATAAATCTGTATGCCTTTCTAGAAATAACTATAAACAATTTATTCTTTACAAAGTTGGTTACTTTTATAAATCTAAATAATACACTTAAGCCTTTCCTTTGCGTTATCACCTTAAAGCATTAATATATACGTGTGTGTATATGTGTATATTTGTGTGTGTGTGTGTATACTTAAACAGGGTTGTGTGGTATTTCATGAAGTAGGGCTGAGAGCATAGGTAAAGGTCCTGAAGAGATTTCTTTATTTACTTGCACACTTGGTTGATAAGATAATACCATGTTCAAAAGCACTTGCTATAGGGAACTATGAATGCATTGCTTTAGACTTCTAACATTTGGTGTTGTTCATGACAGGTTGTTTCAAACACAATTTTTATTCCTCTTTATGCTAGTTTCTCTGGAAGATTTTGAGATATTCTTTATATCATAATATAATATGTCAAAAAATCCATTAGTGTCTATTTTGTTTCCTTTTCATTGTTTATTCATCCGCTCTGAAATTACATTATTATTAAGATGTTGGAACTCCAAAATTTATGCTATATTTTGAAACATATATCTTTCATCTTTACTCATAATTCCTTTGACTTTATCTTCTAGGTTTCCACATTGACAATATTTTTATCATAATATATAGTTATATTTAGCAAATAATTTTTAACTGCCAAAGATCATTTTCTTTAATTCTTCCTTTTGCTTTGCAACACTTTCTTACTTTAGCTTAAAATATCCTCTCAAATAATAATAGTAGCAGAGTTTTATTTTAAAATTTTTCTTCTTTGCTGAATCATTCATAATTATTTTGTGGAGATTTCGGTTGGTTTATCTTGTCCTCTTTTGTTCTTGCGATCCTTATTTCTTTCTTAAATATTATTTTTTAATGATGGGCTAACTTTACTAGTATAGGGAGTCAACTTATCTTTTTCTCTATGGTTCAGCAGGCTTGTTTTCTAAATACTTTCTCTTGAGCGGAAGATTAATGTCAGTTTTTACTCTGGGGACATGAAGCAGGAAACTAGTAGGCAGTCTGGGAACCCTTGTAATGTCCAAAGTAAAGAAATCTTTAATTTGGAAATGGATCTGCTTAATATATTTCCATATTAAACAAAGATGCCTTCCCCCCTTTTTCCTGCTCTCTTTCTATTGTCAGGATGGAAGATTACCTCAAAGTGTGTTCAAATCATCTAATCACATTAAAAGAAAATACCTGGGTAAATTATCCACTTATTTTAAAGAGAGAAGTTAAGTCTCTTACATGAGAGAGAGGAAGCTGGTGCTAACAGAACTAAATATAAAAAGGAAGTAGGGTATTTTAGCCTGTTTGGGCTGCTATAAAAATATCACAAAGTGGGTAGCTTATAAAGCATAGACATTTATCTCTCTCACTTCTGGAGACCAGAAATGCAAGATCACGGTGCCAGCATTGTCAGGTAAGGGCTCTATTCCAGGTCACAGACTGTTGGCTTTTGTGTCTTCACATGATACAAAAAGTTAGTGATCTCTCTGAGCTCTTTTTTATAAAGGAATAATCCCATTCATTATGGCTCCACCCTCACAATCTAATCATCTCCCAAAGACCCCATCTCTGAATATCATCACATTGGAAGTTAGCATTTCAATGTGTAAGGGGGGGAGGGGAGGAACAGACATTCAGACCACATCATAGGGTATCAACAGTCCAGAAATATCGAGTGCAGTATTAATGACCCTGATGGCTTTCCTATAATTCATTCCTTTAATTTATATTTATTGGCTCTAAACTGGTCTTTTTAGAGCTAATAACCAATTTGTTCTACAGCTGGTGTTTTTTGCTATGCAAGTCTCGGTCAATTTTATTTTATTTTATTTTATTTATTTATTTATTTCTATTGCAAAGAAAATCTTCCAAATATCTGGCATCCAGTTTTGTTTTCCAGGAATCCTTATTCTAATTTAAATATAATTTAAATTATTTCAGTAGAAGCTGAGAGGTGTGGTGGGATAGGAGAACTGAGAAGAAGTATTCTCAAACTCTCATCTTGAGCCAGAATTCAACAGCATATCTCATTTAAACCAAGGTAAAAGTATGTATGCGGTCTCCACATGTGTCAACACTGAAATTGTCCCCCTTTTCAACACTTTCATATATTATTTAGTATAAGACAATTAGATTCAGAGATGTTGACATGAAATCTGAGGCATCATACCTAGAAGCTGTGCAATATATGGCATAACTTGGATTATAAAATGTCACATGGTTTTTAATCCATTATATGACATAGGGGATGAATGACAGCTTTATTTTATATATATATATATATATATATATATATATATATATATATATATACACAATAACATATTATATATATATATATACAATAACAATTATTTTCTAAAATTAAAGAGACAAAGTAATGTAAAGATACAGTAATGGCTTCAAGCCATGAAATTCACTTACATAAACTTTAGAGGTAATTTGTACTAAGTCTATGATCTATGCATTCAATAAAGAAGAACATTTAATTTAGTTTTACAAATTAAAGG
The DNA here is from genome assembly GCF_024610735.1 of Ursus americanus. NCBI lineage: Eukaryota > Metazoa > Chordata > Mammalia > Carnivora > Ursidae > Ursus > Ursus americanus. Next base: position 67,391,231 of record NC_142127.1, on the reverse strand, counting down.
AAATAAAATAATGGATGTTAACAGCAAGCAATTTGCATGCGTATAAGTTATAAACCAAACACATAGAGAGGAATTAATTCCCAAACAAATTTTTATGCCTGAAGTCTCAAATAAAAAGAAAAAGAAAAAAATAATAATTAAGATCCTAGGAATATCACCTTTTGGCTGATGATAAATTCTCAGCCTACACACAGAAACAAATGCTATCAACAATATTGGTATTTAAAATATCATTGCTGGGGGTGATAGAAAAAAAGGTTGTCTAATATTACCAAAAGTACTCATGAAAAATAAACAGCTTTCAAAATTGTGGTGCATATCCAGACTTGGCAAGAAACCAATTTCTAGTTGAAAATAACACTCAAAATTAAGGAATAGAAATGTTTTCTTTATACATATGAAATTTTAAGAATATCTGAAAGAATTTTGATTCCTTTATCTTAAAAAAAGTATGTTCATTTTTCCAGACTTCTCTAACAATCTCCATATTTTACAATCTCAACAAAGTAAGCACAATATTTTATTTATTTCAGTAAATTATGCTTATGGGCTGAATGGAGTACTCACAAGTATTGTAACATCAGATTCTTTAAATACATCTCTTTTTATTTATTCCTAGATACCAATAAAACAACTGAGGAAAAAAATCAATGGAAAAGAGGAAAAAAATGAACTCACTATCCCTTTCTTAAATTCTAGGGCCCTCAATACGCAATTCTTAAGGAATTTCTAAACATTTTTAATTCAATGCTAAAATTTCTTTTACTATTTAATATCACCAGAGATCTACAAATGTTCATTAAAAAAAAAAAAAAAAAAAAAAAAAAAACCTCCAGGGTACCCAGATGGCTCAGTCGGTTAAGCATCCAAATCTTAATTTTGGCTCAGGTCATGATCTCCAGGTCTTGGGATCATGCCCTACATCAGGCTCTGCACTCAATGAGGAGTCTGCCTGTCCTTCTCCCTCTGATCCTCCCCCAGTGCCCTCTCTCTCTCTCTAAAATAAATAAGTAAAATATATTTAAAAAAAAAAAACCCTCAATGCAGGTCTATTACCCAAAATTGGCATAACATTATGTAATGTTTACTACTGTGAATATTATTTTTTAAATTTCTTTACCCTCAGTTTTTCCATTTCCTTTTACACTTTCATATCCTGTATATGATTATTTCTAACATTGATTTTATGGACATTTGTTAAACACCTAGGATGTACCAAGTTCTGAACTTGAATACAGTGCAGTGTTTTCTCAAGGAGATCAGAGTTTAATGGAATACTCCACTGTTTTCATCCCACTATGTAAAGTGTGGTAGAATGTGGCCATGAATGTTATGTGTGTTTACTTAATTTCAAGGGATGGAGACAATCAGAATACCTATTAAATCAGTGATAAATTGCCTACACCTAAAATGGAAGTTCATACTTTATGGAAACCTAGGACAGATGGTGCTTCTGGAAGCTGGAAATTAACTTAGGAAAATGGAATCTCAGCTATTAACACCTGACTTATTTCCTTGACCCCCTTCTTAGAAATCTAAATTTAGATTACTATTCTGGTAACTGGCTTTTAACAAAACTCAGATGTCCACAATGTTTCTCCCTTTGCCTCAATTCCTATATCTAACCAGCTAACCAGTACTGTGTTGATCTAATCCCAATTCCTGAGAAAGAGAAACCGCTAAGTAAATAGCATCCTTCTTGATGTTATACACTTATGATTGAAGAATCTACTTTCCAGAAATTCCTTAGAATCATATTAAGTTATAAAGAATTCATTACCTTAGCTTGCCCAGGATGCTGTGGGAGGCAATTTCATGCTTGCAGAGCCATAGCCAATCCCATATTTTCCAAAGGTCAAAACCACCTATGTAACACAGCTTTCCTCCACAATCCAAAAGTGGAGTGATCCTATGAAAGCTTTCATAAGCTGAAATGGAGTAAAGCAAAGAAGCAATTACCATTAATTTATATGGGAAAATGTTTGAGCCTTTCCAGACCCCCAAAATAATGTCCCTTAGGCTTTTCTGATACCATAAGACACATCCTACTAATGGATGCACAAAACAACAACAACCACAACCACGACAACAACAGCAACAACAACAACTGAAACAGAGATAAAGCACAGATGCTCACAGAGTTCAGTACTATGGCAGCTTAATGTTGAGATGCTGAGTGTAGTTCCTGGAGAAGGACCTAGGCAGTCGGTGCCACTCACTGTGCTGTATGTGGGCTGCCTCTATACAGGTTCACCACAAAACAAATGCTGAACTCTATTTTTGCTTTTTGTCTTTTCTCATAAGAGTGAAAATCCTTTCAGATTTCTTTCAATTATCCAAAAAAGGGGCTAATGTAGGTCTTTCATAAAAGCGATGTGGTATAATACCAACTTTCAAAAAGCAAGGCATACCTGTACTGTAAGCCTAATCACTACTTACAATTACTACTTAGAATCTTCTCTCTCTCTCTCTCTTTTTTTTTTTTAAGATTTTATTTATTAGACAGAGAGAGATACAGTGAGAGAGGGAACACAAGCAGGTGGAATGGGAGAGGGAGAAGCAGGCTTCCCGCTGAGCAGGTAGCCGGATGCGGGGCTCGATTCCGGAACCCTGAGATTGTGACCTGCGCAGAAAGCAGACGCTTAATGACTGAGCCACACAGGTGCCCCTCTCTTCTCTTCTAATATACGTATAAATTTCTTTACTTGGTTTGTATGAACCCCTAAAATCTATCACCAGTTCCTGGGAAGTGTCCATTGTTTTAGTCAAGTTTTAATCAATAAACTATAAAAGCTTTCTGGTCATTTTCACTTATTAGTTCCCACCAGCCTTGAGTCATCTTTGCCTGTGATAAATAGGGAAAACAGGAAAACACACTTACAGTCTACAGAACTGCCACAATATAATCCCCCTGGGATTAGTTGCCTCTTATACTGCATTAAAAATACCATGGTATAGTTGTAACTGTATTCTCTAAAAAGTATACTATGAAAAACTATATTAGAACAAAAAACAATTGCTTAAGTATTTGTTGTTTGGATTTAGGTGCAATTTATAAGACAATCTGTTTTGAACTGAAGGACAAACTGGTTACTAGAGTTGCTTTTATTTTTGTCCTTCAAATTGCATTTTGCCCTGTAATATGTATAAAACTGAGTTCTTTGGTTCAAAACCTTTTTCCTGTGGTAAGACTAGATATTGTGAAATAACGATGAGAAAGAATCCTAATGTACACATACAAATAGATGTCAGCATCATACAAAATCATTGAGTTAATCTGCTCACCAGGGACTAAAACTCATCCAAAGGAGTCCCATGAACACAAAAATGTCCAGGTGAACAGTTTGCATATTTGTAATGTATAAATTGTGTGCCATAAATTATTTACGTAGAAAATAAGACAGAGTAACAATAATCATGAAAACCATCTTTTGTATCTTTACAAAATAATTTTAGTGTAAGCCTCAATTTGTCCCTGAAAAGTTTACCACTTATCAAATTTCTCGGTTTGATCTCTAATTTGTTGCTATCTCAAAAAATGTCTATGTCTCTGTCAAAAGTCTATTATAACAAGTGTCAGTTCTTCAAATGCCAGTGCCATCTTACTCTAAGGGGAAATGATATTGTAATGATCTGAAGTCAATTAAGCCTGAATATCTAAAATAAATAAAAATAAAATTAAAAATAAATAAAATTTAAAAAATAAAAAAAAACCCATAGTTTGAAAGTTTCACTTTGATTTCAAGTTTAAAATGGGGGAATGGTATTTCATACACTTCCTAAATTTCAAATTTAATAATTTTTTTTAAATTGCCTTTCAACAATCCTGTAGATACAAATAGATAACATGCAAATGCTGACCTAGTTTAATTTTACACTTTCTGCCTTTATTTTTCTATTTTCCTTTCAAAGTTACAGGTAGTAAACTTCTTTGAGACTATGATGAAAATATTTGTCCTTCGCCACAAGGAAATGCAAATAAGCATGCCCTGTCAAAATTTTGCATATAATTGATGAGTGGGGGGCAAGAGAGCTTGTGGCAGACAATTACAAGTATATGCAGATCCATGGACACTAGGTTAAATATTTGTGTCCTAGAACTTAATAACTTCAGGATACAGCTATTGAGTTGCCATGACAATTCTTTCTGATAATGCAACACTCACTTGCAAAAGCATATTGCTTGCCTTTATATCAGTTAGGGTTCTCATGGTAGAAAATCCATCTCAGATTTACTTACAATAAAAAATAAAAGGTAATAGATGCACTTTAGGCACAATCAGATGCAAGCCCTCTAACAAAATATATGTAAATAAATTTTTTTTATAAAGGAAAATTTTTAAAAAGATTTCTATTTATTTATTTGACAGAGAAGAAGAGAGCAAGTAGGGGGAACAGCAGGCAGAGGAAGAGGGAGAAGCAGGCTCCTTGCTGAGGAGGGAAGCCCGATGTGGGGCTTGATCCCAGGACCTTGGGATCATGACCTGAGCTGAAGGCAGATACTTAACCAGCTGAGCCACCCACGTGCCTCAAGACCTCAAACAATATTGTGGGAGTTTTTTCTCTCCATGTAAGAACTCTTTTTTTTTTTTCCCTCTAGGTAGAACTCCATTTTTCCACAAACTCTGCAATTGTCATAAAAGGTGGGTTTGGTAGCTCCAAATTTTATATACCCTTGTGTTCCATTTTAATTCTAGAGGGAAAGAGTGAAATTATTTTTTCCCAGAAGTCATAGCAACATCTTTATGCATCCCATTGGCTCTGTTTATATAAAAAAAATTATTGTGATTACCGTTTGATTTTCCATGTCTTTGCACACATCCTTGCTCCTGCAAATGCTCAAGATTAGGGACAGAGCCAATTCCACTAGAACATTTGAGAGAAGGGCATTAACATCCACAGGTACATTGGGCTATAATTTTCAGAGGAAAAAAGTGAATGGATGTGGAAAGTAAAAAATAAACAAATGTATTTACTCTGTGGCATACATATGCTTAGGTGATAAGAACAAATAAAATTCCAGACCTCAAGGAGGTCTCTGGTCTATGTACTAAGTTACCCATTGATCAAAAGTAGTACAGAAACCAACCAACCAACCAACCAGACAAAACCCTAAGTAACAGGCCAGCAAATTTTTATATCAATACATAATTTCTGAAACTACCCAAATGGTAGACACCACCTTCCAGTTAAAACTTTCTCTAAATGTTATTTCTAGTGAGTGCCAAATCTTCTTTATAAAACTAATTCAGACATGTTGTTTAAGTATCAAACTCCTCCAATCAGTATAATAAACTAGTTGAATAAATCTTACCTTTTTAAGTATATAATGGTACTACTGTTTTATAATCACTCTGTATTTTTTAGCTAAGGTTATTCTAGAATTAAGTTTATTTCAGGGCTTTTCTCATTTATCCCTTGCCTAACTACCCAGTCTCATTGTTTCTTCCTTCACAGGTTCTGCTAAAATAATACCAACATTTTTATAGTTACATAACTTGCCTGTGAGACTTTCATCCCACCCGTCAAACACAAACTCACAATATTCATTGACTTTTTTATCTGCATCGCTCTTCAAAAACTCTTAAATAGTCCTCCTTTTGCGCTCTTCTTTCCCCTGAAAAACAGTTCTATTGATGCACTCCTAGATGTTACTGATGGGAGTCTCAAATAAGTGTGGCATATGTAGTTCCTGTTCTTAAATCCCTAATTCCATCTATTCTAGAAAAGCTTTGCCTTTCTGGAAGCCTCAGGCATTGAGCCATTTTATTTCCTCATCTACACAACATTTTCCCCCCCATTCAGTTGCCACTATGTGTTTTGGTGTTAAAAGGGCCTGTGCTTGAATCACAATTCCTCTTTACTAGTTGCTTTGTATGCATAACTTTTCTGTTCCCTCATCTCTGTAATGCAACAGCTATATTTGCTCATCCACAGAATCATTCTCATATTTATATGAAGTACTGTATGTGAACATAGCCTGTAAATAATACTGTTTAGTCAATATCAGTTTTCTTTTTCCTCTGTCACCTCTATTTGTATAACTTCACTCTCTGTTTGTATCAATTTGTTGCCAGTCACCTTATATGTTTTCCTCAAGCAACCTCTTTAACTTATTCGTAGATATTCAGTCACCTTCTACTAGTAATGAAAATCTTGAGTATTTACTTTTTATAGAGTTCAAGTTTCATTTATTATATATTTTTTTGAAACAACTGTAATTTATTTTCCAGACAGACTCTGCACTCCATAATTTGTTTTAACCCTTGTTGAGCAAAACTTGAAAAAATATGGACTAATATTAGTGCAGTTCCAAAAAACAGGCTGTTGGTGACACAATATATTTTTTTAACTGTCCAGTCTGATATTTTTAAAAACTGCACATTTTAAGCAATGTGGTGTCAATCTATTGCATGCTTTTCTTATTGCATATGTAGTACAGACTACAAAAGCCATCAACCACCCTGAGGCTAGGAGTCTTTGTCCTGGACTATAAGACATGAATATTCTCAGGAAAACTGGTCTACTAAGAGGTAAGCAGGCCCTGGTCATGTAAAAAAAAATGAGAGTAGTGGAGCAGGAACCTGTCCTGGTAAGAAATCCTTAGGAATCCTTGTGCCTATGGAACAGTTGTAACTTATTTATCTGTTATTTCTCACAACCATTATACACACAAATTAAATAAACAGTACACCTTAGTTTTTGTTGAGTGCTGATTGGTTAATTATGAAATAGACAAGGGGATGTCAGGCCCCATTTCTTCTGCTGCTGCCCAGGTGGTATTAGCCCAGAGGGTCTAACAGATCATCAATCTTACATAACTCATAGAAACATCCTGAGAGAATTGGATCAAAAATCAGACAGCATCCCACGCCTCAAATATAGATAGTTGGGGAAGCCTTACATGTATACTAATTTTCAGCTCATAACATAATGAAGTCCAGAAAAGCTTGTAGCTTTTAATTTGGAGTAGCACACTCCTTAAGAACCAAGCCCTTTAGGATTAAGGAGTGCACCTGTTGTGATGAGCACTGGATGATGTATGGAAGTGTTGAATCACTAAATTGCATGCCTGAAAGTTATATTACACTAACTGGAACTTAAATAAAAACTAAAAAAAGCACAAATAAACAAAAAACGAAACAAAACAAAACAAAACAAAACAAAACCAGAACCAAGCCCTTTATTCGTTATTCAACACAATCTTATCGAGCACTTGACATATGCCAAGCATTGTTCTAAGATAATGATCAGATTTCACCAAGAGTACTTGTGACCCCTACAATTCTAGTTTAACTCCATCCTTGCTCTCTTCTCTCTCTCAATCTCTCTCTGTCTTTCCTGCACCTTACTAAGAAAGTTGCTACCTAGAGAGAGAGCAGGAATGTCATCCAATCCACCATACCCTGAGATTAATTATAATAAACATGAATCAGATATATCAACTCTGGCTATTCCCTTGTGTTATGACTTAGTTTTGGTATTGATTTTATTTTCTTATAGCTCTAAACACCCACTTTACACAAAAATCTATTATGCATGTCAACTGTTTTACTCTTTACAGTCTGATAATGCTGGATTCTTTCTCTTTTTTTTTAATATTTTATTTATTTGACAGAGAGAGACAGCCAGAGAGAGAGGGAACACAAGCAGGGGGAGTGGGAGAGGAAGAAGCAGGCTCATAGTGGAGGAGCCTGATGTGGGGCTCGATCCCATAACGCTGGGATCATGCCCTGAGCTGAAGGCAGATGCTTAACCGTGGTGCGATCCAGGCGCCCCTGGATTCTTTCTCCTAATGATTTGTCTTATGATTATAAAACCTGGTCCTTTAATAGGGCTATGAAACAATTCATGTTTATTAGGTATGAAGTGACATGTTTGAAAGTGTGTGTGCGTATGTGCATATGTGCATACCTATCAGTGAATTTCATTCAGGGAAATTGTAGGAATAAATTTTTCTCTCTCTGTATGATAAATTTAGATATTTCAAAAATAGCCAGCTAGCTATAATAGTGGTTGCATCAGCTTTGTTCAGAAAGTGTTTCTGTCCTTACAAACCTATATAACTTAGAACAAATCATTTAATTTCTAAATACTCAGTTTCCCATTTCTAAAACTTTTTTGCTTTGAATTCTAAGATAGTCAATGTATGCTTCTTATAGCTTTTGGTGGTTGTTGGCAATTTTTACTATTTCTTGGCTTGAGGTAGCATAACTCCAATTTCTGCCTCCATGTTCACATGACATTTCTCCTATGTGCCTGTTCAAATTTCTTCTTCCTATAAAGACAATAGTCATCTTAAATTTAGGGCCCACTCTAACCCAGTATGACCTCATCTTAATTTGATCAAACAGCTGCAAAGACCTACTTTTTTTTTTAAGATTTTATTTATTTATTTGTGAGAAGAGAGAGTGAGAGAGAGAGAGAGAGACAAGTGGGGTGAAGGACAGGGGGAGAAGCAAGCTTTCTTCTGAGCAGGGAACCCAATGCGGGACTCCATCCCAGGACCCTGGGATCATGACCTGAGCTGAAGGCAGATGCAAGACCGACTGAGCCACCCAGGCATCCCTATTTCTTTACTTTCTAATAGACACTTCCAGGAGGTTTATAGAATTGCTCTAATATTTATGTAGATCTTATGGATCTAAAGGATCATAATTTAAATATTTTAAATCTGCAATACTTATAAGTAAACCATACATATATACAAAATTTGTTGAATGAAGGATAAACTAGAATTTACATCACAAAAGAATGACAGTAATTATTTACTAAGTTTTTAATTGATTTATTTACTCAACTTGAGTTACAGTTTGCTATTGAGTTCAACTTAAAACATTTAACACTGATTTACCTCTTGCCAGCTCTAGTTTTGGCTCAGATATGTGAGCTTGCATGAACAGAGGGTGAAATCAGGCAGAGGTCTGGAATGGCTCAGATCGTATATATGCATACCCAATAATGGATAGTGACAAAAACGATTATAGGTATGTGTGTATACATAATTATGAGCTAAATTGTGCCCACCCATTTCATATGTTGACACTCAGCATCTCTTATGAGCTTCATGAGGTAACCCCCAAAGTCTCAGACAATGACTGTATTTGGAGATAGGGCCTTTAGAGAGGTGACTAAGTTAAAATAAGGCTGTTCGGATATATGCTAATCCAATATGATTGGTATTCCTATAAGAAGAAGAAATTTAGACACATAGAGAGGGATACCAGGAATGTCTGCACACAGAGAAAATGTCATGTAAGGACATAGCAAGAAGGCAGCCACATGCCATCTGACATAGAGGAACTCAGAGGATACACCACCTGTGTCATTCTAGGATTGCACACAGCCTATGTACAGCAGCATAGCAAACCTATTCATTATTTATTTTCACCTCTAATTTTTTGGTAGGAGGGATATATGAGTAGGGATCACATCACACGAATTCCATAAGTAGAATTTTAAGAATAGTGTAGCCGCTCAATGATATTGTGAAGGACTAAGTTAATAATCCTTCAAACATTCTTTTTTTTTTTGAGGGGGGAAGGGGCAGAGGGAAAGGGAGAGAGAATCTCAAGCAGGCTCCATGCCCAGTGCAGAGCCCAACGCAGGGCTCGATCTCACAACCCTGAGATCATGACTTGAGCCGAAATCAAGAATCTGTCGCTTAACCGACTCAGCCACCCCAGCACCCCCTTCAAACATTCTTGAAGTGTCCAGAGAGATCTATATAAATATTTAGAGTGATTCTACAAACTTCTTAATGGTAGCTATGGGAAAACAAAAAGACATTGATAATAACTCTTTAAATGTCCTTTTCTCATGAGTAAAGGAATAAAACTCTAACATTCTAAGCTTGTGGTGTCAATTCCTGTGGTAGACACATTCTTAGAGGGACCTAATCATCCCTGTTTCCTGGCCCTTACATCCTTCTGTATTCCTCTCTCTTTTCTTGCCTGTGGGTTGGGCTTATTGACTCACAGCAAATAGAATGCCACTGAGGTGACAAAATATCACTTCTGAAATAATGGCAAAAAGACTGGCTTCTATCTAGAAATTCTCTCCCACTCACTCTGAGTTAAGCCAGTTGCCATGTCGTGAGCCTCCCTATGGAGATAATTACATGACAAAGAAAAACCATTGAGAAACTGAGGACTTTGTATCAACAATCAAGGAGCTGAATTCTTTCAACAATCACATATTAATTAAGTTTGGAAGTAGACCCTCTCTCAGATGAGCCTTCAGATGAGAATGCAGTCCAGGCTAAATTTCTGACTATAATCATATGAGAGACATTGAGCATAGGCACCCAGCTAAGCTATGACCCAAATTTCTGACCTACAGAAACTATTGCATTCCTCATGGTTTCAAAATGGCTATTCCACTTTAGATAAAACAACCAAGATAACAATTTGGAAGTTTCTTATAAAACTAAACATGCAACTACCATAAAATAAAACAAAATGCACTCTTGCACATTTTTTCCAAAGAGATAAAAATCTGTTTTCATGCAAATGCAGGTATGAACACATAGGAGCTTTATACATAATAGCCAAAAATCAGAAATAATACAGATGCCCTTCAAAAGACAAATGATTAAACAAACTATAGTACATCCATACCATGTGATACCATTCACTAAAAATGAGTTCATTATTGATGAACACAATAGACTGGATGAATTTCCAGGGAACAATGTAGACTGAAAAAAGACAATCCTAAATGTTCACATGCTCCACGAATGCAGTTATATAACATTTTGAAATGACACACTTACAGAAATAGAGAACATATTAGTGGTTGCCAGAGGTCAGGGACAAGAGAATTGAGGAGAAAATTGGTATGGCTTTTAAAGGACAACAAGAAGTACTCTTGCGATGACGGGTCTTTTAGTATACAGACTATAGCAATGTCAATATCCTGGTTGTAACATTATTGTACTACAGTTTTGCAAGATGTTATCACTGCGGGAACTGAGTAGGGGTATAGAGGGTCTCTCTTCTTATAGCTGAATCTGTACCCACAATTTTCTCAAAATACTTTCCAATTTTGATTTAAAAAGTGTTGAATAAAAAATCAGTCTATTTTAGTATACCCAATAAGGCATTTAACTAGATTAAATAAATTTAAGTAATTCAATTTAAAATTAGGACTTCCTTTCAAAGTTAAACCACCTGCTTTTCACAGAGAAATTAGCACATTTTTATACTTCGTTTAAAATTGACACAACTATCTGAGAAAATAATTTCTATCTTAACACATATTGCAATTTATCAAAGAAATTTAACTTGTCCATCTCCTCTGACAGGCTGTTTTCAGTAAGACTATATTCTGTATCCCAAATACCTAGAACAGTGACTAGCATTTAGCAAAATCACAATGAAATTATACTGAATGACTGAACAAATTATAGGTTGTCAACCCAATATTGCAACCAGCAGTAAGAGATTAAATTGATGAATTCATTAGGGGTAAAACAAAAAACAATCATCTAACTGAATATCCTATCTCCTTCCCATCCAATCTGATCCTTATTTGCTTAATATATTCATTAGTTAATTCCTTCCTTTCTCTGTACAGTTGATACATTTTAGAAGATTCCCTTCATCTCATGCTAATTTGCAGGGCAAATCCATATAGATAACTCAGGATAGAATAGGACCTTAGGCTCTAAAGGGATCATGCTAGATTTAGAAAACAAAACAAAACCTTCCAACTTAAAACTGATCTAGTTAGTATATAACAGCTGAGCTTCTTGCAGTTAAAGAAACTTTCCATAACTCTCCATGGATAAGGTTAGATGAATACTTCCCATGGATGTAATCACTTTTCTAAATAGATAATATTATAGTCATTACATGTTGCTAAAATTTCAACAGTCATCCTAATTCTGTCAAGGGAATATGTGTGTCTCCCTGTATATATAATACATAATTTTTTAACAAGTAAGCACCTTTCTTAGTCTCAAAATATAAGAAAAAATAAGGTTCACATAATACCTAATTTAGTGCTTAACTTTGCAAGGTTCAGGATGATCTCATATGCAAAAGGATAGTGGGTATACCTCCTGATGTAATGCACACATACACACACAGAGAATCATTAAGCATTCTTATTTATTAGAATTGTAAAAATTATTTTATTGTTTATTACTATAAATTTTTATTTCTACTTCAAAAAAAGGTTGTCTAAGCACTTCCATAACTAATTACTATAGAATAAGAGCAATATTCTATATTGAGAAGCAACATATGTGTGCATATATATACATTACAGTATTATTTCACTTTAATGTAAACATCTGAAATTCCTTGTGCTATTTTTAAAAATTTGTCAGTGATTACTTTAATACTAAATATAGGATGTAAAGGAAAATTGTGAAAGTTTCTGAAATAGAACAAAAAATTACTAAGTGTCTTCAAAGGAAAATTATGTATTGTTTAGAGCACAACCTTTAAGGTTATCTGGTTCTATGTGGTTTTGCCTTTGTATCATTTTTTTCAAGTTATTTACAACGCTGTAGATAAAACAATACAAATAATTCCTGTTTATTGTTATAGAAATATATGTTGTCCAATAAACACTTGATTCCCCCCTACCCCACCCATGGAAAAAAATCTAGTTTTGCATCTATCTGTAAATTTCTGGCCTATATATGTCCTGGCTTTTAAATTTTCCTTTGAACTAGTTGTAACATCTTACTGGTTCATTAATCAACAAAAATATTTGACATATGGTTATTTCATATTTATATGTAGGTCATGATGTTTTACCTATTTTAAGTTATATTTTAACATATATAGATTAAATTTTATTACATATATAGCTAAAGTATAATAATTACAAACTACATTAGGCTTTATAGCTGATTTGATATTCAACTGCAAGTTTGGGAAGTATAATTAAAACATAACTATCACTACATACCCACCAGAATAGCTAAAAACAAATAAAACAAACTGATAATAGCAGATATAGAAAGATGTGGGTAACTTAGAGTTCTCCTAAGTTCTTTGCAGCAATGTAAAAATAGCACAGCCACTTAGAAAGGCAGTTTTTTATAAAAATAAATATATATCTACCTAGTGACCTGGCAATATTATTTTTAATAATTTAGTCAAGGTAATTGAAGACATATAAAAAGATAAAATTATTCATAACTGCTTTATTCATTATAACAAAGAGCTGGAATAACCTAGATGTCCATCAGTAGGGGACTGCATAAATTGTGGCAACTCATACATTGGAATTCCACTCAGTAATAAAAAGGAATAATCTACTTATACAACAAAGGATAAATCTAAAATCATTACGCTGAATCAAAGAAGCCAGGCACAAGAGAGTACAAAATGTCTGATTCTAGTTACATAAAGTTCTAGATTGCAACTGACCATAATGTATCATTCAACCTTGCCTGATATTTTTCAAAAGAAGTGCCACAGTCTCCAACTTCTGGATTGAGAATAACATTCCACAGTGTGAAAATATGTCTTTCATTTGCTTGTGTCTGACTCATGTGACTCATCTAAAATAAATTTAGATTTGCTTACATTTGATGTTCATAAATAGTCTTCTTTTTCTGGAAAATAAACTTGGAATCTCTTGTACCTGACTAGATTCCACTACATATAAATAGAACTTCTAAGGTGGCAACTTACACTGTGACTTTTAGTGGTGGAAGAAAAATAAAGCTAAGCAAATCTTTCTTTTGTATCCCAACTTCTCTTGGATTTAAAATTTTAAAATATTGAATGAGAAAATCAGAAAGTATCTAGCCTTACTTTTGAAATGAACACTGGTTTGTAGAGGTGCACAATCATCCGTTTTTAAGTTTCTATGGCTTTAAAGATCGTGGCATCCCAAGTACACATTTAAAACCTGTGCCTCCCTCATGATACCCTCTGAAATAAATCCCTGCAAAATAAAAGTCCTATTCCCAAACTCGGAAAAGCCTCAAACTAATAACACAAAGTTCAAACAATATTGTCCAGATGAAAATACAATTTAGAAAAAAAACTGAATCAACCAGTAGCATGCACACATCTTGCCACAAACGAGCATGGTGTAGTATTGTGGGTAAAAGCGGAGAGAAGTCTCAAGGAGGCTTGTAAAATATCCCTCAGCTTGGCAGGGACCAGGTTGGAAAATCTCTACCACTGTGGGTCCTTTCTTACATCACAACAGGAAAGAAGACATTGAGAGAAATAATTAAAGAAAATACTTGGCTAAATGTTGCCCCCTTTCCCTCTCTCCTGCCTGTCGATCATAACTTGCTAACTTACAAAGGATGAGTTCTGAAAGCAAGTCAATTTTCCAGCAATGAAACAATAATAATAGTGAGATGAAAATACATAGTGAAATACAAAATTAAAATGTTGATATACTTAATGGAGTCACCCTTACCTAATTTATAAAAACTATAGCTGGTCTCCATGAGGGTAGCAGGAAGAAACATAAGAGGGTACCTCTCAAAGGTGATCACAGGGATGAATACTTAACAAACTGAGACTAAAATTACAGAGAAAGACTCAGACAAACTTGGGATAGCATATTCCTTTCTGCCCCAACTTTAAAATATAGCTCTCTAGCTCAAGTGTTAATATGAAATTATAAATGTTTCTCCAAGTTTCTAGATAGGCTAATTAAAGAAGGTACAATCATACTATTATGGAAATATTATTTAATTTCAAAAATCTCACATGAAATCATTTAATCTCAGGGAATCGTATTATGTGGAGACGATTTTTTTTATAATTACTTAAACCAGCCATTCACAAGGAAGGACTAACCTCATATTCATCAAATATAGAAATAGGATACATGGACCAAACATCTGCTGAATTAGAAAAAAGACATGGTGCCTGAGTTCAGTATCTGATCACATTTATCCACCTGCCAAAGCAAGGTAGGGACTTTTCAAAGGCTTTCTGCTGTACTCTTTTTTGGTTCATACCATTGCCACAGCATGCAAAGTATGCTACTTATGTGCCCTTTTGTAAAAGATTTTATCTGGACTTGTAATCTAGCCAAACAAAACATGACTCATATGAAACAAATAAGATTTTATCAAAGTGAATAAATAACCCACTAAAACGACCTAGAAGTAATGATATTCCACTAGCAATGAGCTCCCCTAGTCATCATGTCTTGTTTTCTAGATACTATTTCCCACTAAAAAGAATGAAAGATTGTTGGAAATATGGCTGATAACAGATCTGGGGCAGGTGAAATACAAGTGTTAGATATAGTAATTCCAGAAAGAAAGTACCCCTGCTCCGCACCCCCCCATAAAAAAGGAGTTATGTCAAAAGTAAACAAAAGCCAGCTTGAATGGGCTTCTGCAAGCCAATAGGTAACAATGAGCATTAAAAAAAGAGACAGAGAGAGAGAGAGAAAGAGAGTTCATAGTAATACCTACCAATCAAATATTTAAAATAGGTGACTCCCATTCCAGTATCAGAAAGCATGCATTGCTGGGAGTGAGAAAATAGTTTCAAAGCCAGGACTCAAACCTCCACCTTCCATAGCCCAGAGAATCAGTTCCTTAAACCCACTCTCCAGACCTAGTGTCACCGTCAGTGTAACCACTCCTTTGAGTGTGCTGGGGAAAACACTGAGAACCACTCAAATTGAGTCCAGAAATCCATACAACTGTATATGGGGATTAAGAAATGGAATAGGACTTGTTATTCTGATAAAAGAAACTGTATGGAGAAGAGGAATATCTTCTTTTACTTAATATTTCATAGAAACATCTGAAAAATATGAAGAAAATTATTTTACTGTGCTTCATTTTAACTAATTCTCAAAATGAAAAAGAAATATTAAAAATGTTTAGAATTAAACATAATCACATAATTGCTTACTTTATAAAGTTATTACCTTTTGTTGTCAGCTATTACTATTTTATTTTAAAAAGAACAAGGCAAATGCAACTTAGGATTATTTTGTGACTGTGTACCAAAAATAATCTTAAATTCACCCTACTAAGGAAGTGTTAATGTAGGGCATAGTAGTATAATTTTACTTCACTGCAGACTAAGGATAAATTGTTTTTCTTTATCATAGGCTGGTATTGAATTGCTGTGATGTTTATGCAGGTAAGTTCACTAGGACACAACAGGATGCTTTCCTCTTTTACTGATGTGAACACCACAGGAACCGTATGCTCAAACTGTGGCACCCTGTCACTGACTATTGTACTGGCTTCCTTCACACTATTATGTTGAAGCCCTGTTAGTCTTCCCATTAATGAATTATGAATTAGAGACCTACGAATGAGTCAAATTACTAATTTGATATTATTTTATAAACTGTAAACCCAAGAATATAGAATCATGATTTCTATATGTATTACTACAAAAATATATGTGTAAAATATATACACACACATGCACGTTAAAAATAAATATAAACCTCAATTTTATTTGATAAACCCTAAGGATAGCATAAAATCAGGTAAAACACCCACAGATCTCATTTTTCATCGTCTTCAAGGCCTGTCATTACAAAATTATAAAATGAATATAAAGTTATTAAGTTCATCATGAAATGCAGATATATTTCACTGAAGTCACCTAGCCCTCTGAAATTTAGTTATAATTAGGTTGATCCCTTTTCTCAATTTCTGTGGGAAAGCAAATTTTTCCTCAAGATATATATATATATATATTTTTTTTTTCTTATTTCCAGGGATGCTAGTTTCTCAAAGTCACATTTTTAACATTTTTTTTTTCTTGTGCCTAACTTACATTTCTTCTTTTCCATTTTACTCATTTATTCAGGTTCTTCGTGTCTTTTTTGGTTTTTGTTTTTGTTTAGTGTCCCTCTATATTTTATAGTACTTGTTTGTGTACTATGATATGTGGCCAAATGTGGGGTTTACCATCCAACTTCTGCCTTGTTTTTAACTTTTATTCAGACTCCTGACCACCAGGAGTTACTTACTGACGCCCCAATAGATCTCTCCAAACCTTTCTCTACCTTTCCCTCCCCACGGCACTCACCTTAGACTTCCTGTTCATACTTATCCACTGAATTCCTGGGCGATAATTATGTACATTTTCTTTCCTGTTATCTTTTGCTAAATCCTTTTTACACAAAGTGGCGTAAGTTACTTTCCTAAATAAATTTTCTCCCATAAAAGGAATTGTAATGCTAATTGTTACATTATTTATTACTATTACTATTATTATTATTATTACTATCATATTGCTTCCAAATCAGAGCAAACTAGTACATTCTTGTCTTGCTTATCTTTTACTTTATAGGCAAAGGTGAAGACAGGGAGTAAAAAGATTAAAAAGCATTTCAGATCAATAGTGTTCAACTTTCACATTTGGAAGCCTGGCTTCAAATAAATGCACAATAAATTCTTGACCACTACTTCTCCCTTCAGTGAGTGTTCTGCTTTTAAAAATAAAAAAGGAATTCATTTTTAATAACTCAGGATTATATAAGAGGGATGCACTTTTAACCTAACAGTATACGTATTTTATTAATATTTTTTTCTAAATTCAGAGAGGAAAAAAAAACCATGAGATTTGTCTTGTAAAAGTTAAATAGTATCAAATGATTGTATTATCAGAAACTACATAATTCAGATGCTCTCAGTAGATGCTCTAGACCTTAATACCATATCCTAGACCTGGTGTACTCGAAATTTCTGGGAGTATTAAGGGGGATTGCAGTTGACATTTTATGGACTGGGGCTAAGAATACTGCATTTCCTAAAATCCATTTGTCACTGCCATCCAAAGAAGAGTTATCCTATAACTACTATATTTTTAAATATTTAAGCAAGGATTTATGAAATGAAAAAAATGTATATAATTATCCAGGCATAGAACCTACCTAAACATTTGATGTAAACAAGAAGGGCTTTTTTGTGCCATATATGCTACGTTTTCCATCAATGTAATTATTGTAAAAATCACTAGAAGATTTGCACTCTATTTTGTTTAGAATTTTATCAAGAGTTATTCGTCATTTTGGAAAATCACGTAACCAATAGAACACACCTGTATATCAGTACAAACCTGCAATACAATATACCTGAATTATTTATGGTGATTCTATATATAAGCAAAGAATCAGATTTACTTACTTAAATATTTTAGTATAGTTGTGCCCATGCATTTAAAATTTAAAATACATAATTTTTATTGTAAATTAATTTCCTTTTATTTTCCTTTACTTTAAAATATATCAATTTTATTTAAATCATATAGATAGTTTATACTATGCATAAATAATATTTCAAGATGGTAAAAGGGATGCTACTAAATATTTGCTATATAGAGTAGCAATAAGTACATAGCATGAAAACGGTAATCTAGGTCATGTCAGCCTTTTGGAAATTATATAATCATAGACTTTTAATAAATGAATTGGGATGTTATTTTTTCCCCTAACTTTGCTGCTCCCTTACCATAGGCAAGTCTTTTAGGCATTCTGTGACTCAGTTTCCCTTTTGATATAATAAAGATGATAATAGCACTTACTTTATGGTCTTATTATAAGTAAAAATGAGTTAATATGTATAAAGCACTTAGAACCGACAAGCACCAAATAAGAACTAGATATCCCTTTATTTATTTTATTTTATTTTATTTTATTTTATTTTATTTTATTTTATTTATTTGAAAGAGAGAGAGCATGAGTAGGGGGGAGGGCTAAAGGGAGAGAGAATCTCAAGCAGACTATGAACTGAGGGTGGAGCCCAATGTGGGGCTTGATCTCATGACCCTGAGATCATGACCTGAGCTGAAACCAAGAGTCAGATGCTTAACTGACTGTGCCATTCAGGTGTCCCAGAACTATATATTCTAATAATTATTATCATCATCATCACAATTATACTGACAAAATATATATGAATAAAAGTATAGATTGCAGTGACAGATTTTTTTTTCCCCAGGAAGCACCAAAGGGGATTTATCTTAGCAAGTATATAGTGAACTCATTAGGAAATGATGGGAATGTTAATTTGGTGACAATGATAGTGGAAATATACTTGAAAGAAGCAATATTCAGTTTATAGTGTATCAGAGTAGACGGGAAATCAGTATAGAGATGACATATAATTGGACAGAAACTTGAGCTCACAGGAATTGTTCCAGTCGAGGTGTGGAGAACCTAAGGTCATGCCTAGAGGTTTGAACAAAGAAGAGGATCACAGTATGTATTCCTCAACCCACATAATTCTTTCTTTATACAGACAAAAAGAATAATATGAACTTCAGAGGAATTATTGAACAAGAAATTATTTTAGAAAACATAACTAAAGGGCAATGTTAAAATGGTATAGGAAAACCACCCCATGTACCAGTATGTGTTTGTTATCAAACATAGGAAATCACACACTTGATAGCTAATCATCTCTTTTATTTCCAACCAGCAGTTTACTTGAATCATTAATTCAAAATCCCTGAAATCATTATTCTCATGTAAATACCTTAATTCACCATATAAGAATCACAGCAATAATATTAATAGTAATGATAATGATAATACATCTAATATCTAAGAGAACTATTCATTGCTTTTTTTAATCCCAAAGAAAAATTATATTATAGATTACTGGTTATTCAAAAATACATTGGAAAAGCATTGGATTTCGGGGAAAGATGGAAGAGTAGGAAGATCCTAGTCTCACCTGGTCCCACAGATACACGTAGATAACACCCACATCAGTGTAAATAACCCAGAGAACAGCATAAAGACTGGCAGAACAGACTCTCCACAGCTAAATGTAGAGAAGAGGGCCTACTGAAGAAGGTGGAAAGACAGGAGATACGGTTTGGAGTCAAACTGAGCCATGGGACTGTACAAGGGAGGGAGGGAGGGACACCATGAGTGGGGGGGGGGAGGTGAGGAGCAGAGTCCACAACAGGCACCCCAAGAACAAGGGACCAACACTGGAAGGATGAATCCCAATAACACTGGACTGTGAAAGTCAGAGGGGCTTAATTTCTCTAGTTCTTACAGTCAGTGGGGCTTAAGAACTGGAACTTTAAAAAATCAGATGTCTCAGCTCTGTGAAAGCCAGAGAATGATAAAAAACTGGGTCTCCATCCTTAAAGAGACAGCAAAACAAATAGTCCTGCAGAGACATAGCTTTGAAGCAGCAGTTTGAAAAAAATGCCTGGGGTATATGGGAGAGATATTTGTTTACTAATCTCAGAATATGTATGGAGGGGCTGGAAACTTTAGGAAACTTCTCCAAGAACAAAAGAGCTGAGAGGTGCCATTTCCCTCCCCAACACCTCAGCTAACATACTCAAGGGTCAAAAACTGAGAGGTTTCCCTCTAAGATCAGGAATAAGACAAGGATGTCCACTCTCACCACTTTTATTTAACCTATTCGAAGTCCTAACTACAGCAATCAGATAAGAAAAAGAAATAAAAAGCATCCAAATTAGTAAGAAGGAAAATTTTCACTATTTAAAGATGACATGACACTATATATAGAAAACACTAAAGACTCCACTAAAAAAATACTAGAACTGCTAAATGAATTCAGTATGGGCGCAGGATACAAACTCTGTATACAGAAATCCATTGCATTTCTATACATTAACAATGAAGTAGCAGAAAGAGAAATTAAGAAAACAATCCCAATTACATTTGCACCAAAAACAAACAAACAAAACCAAAAAGAGCCTAGGAATAAACTTTACCAAGGAGATGAAAGCCCTGTACTCTGAAAACTAAAAAACACTGAAAAAAGAAATAGAAGAGGACACAAACAAATGGAAAGATATTCCATGCTCATGGATTGGAAGAACAAATATTGTTAAAATGTCCATACTACTCAAAACAATCCACAGATATAGTGCAATCTCTCTGACATGAGCCATAGCAACATTTTTCTAGATAAATCTCCTCAGATAAGGGAAACAAAGCAAAAATAAACTATTGGGATTACATCAAAATAAAAAGCTCCTGCACAGCAAAGGAAACAATCAAAACTAATATACAACCTATGGAATGAGAGAAGATACCTACGAATGTCATATTTGCTAAAGGGTTAGCATCCAAAATATATAAAAAATTGATACAACTCAGCACCAAAAAATAAAAAATAAAACAAAATAAAATCCAATTTAAAAATGGGCAAAAGACATGAACAGACATTTCTCCAAAGAAGATATATAGATGGTCAACAGACACAGGAAAAGGTGCTCAACATCACTCATCATCAGGGAACTGCAAATCAAAACCACGATATCACTTCACATCTGTCAGAATGGCTAAAATAAAAAATTAAGGAAAAATAGATGTCAACAAGGATGTGGAGAAAAAGGAGCTCTCATGCATCTGTGGTGGGAGTACAAGCCAGTGCAGGTACTTGGAAAACATGGAGTTTCCTCAAAAAATCAGAATTTCCTCAAGAAAACCCACAGAATTACCATATGATCCAGTAATTCCACTACTGGGTATTTACCCAATGAATACAAAAACACTAATTCAAAAAGATATCTGCACCCCTATGTTTATTTGGAATTTAAGAAACAAAACAGAGGAGCAAAGGAAAAAGAGACAACGACAACAACAAAACAGACTCCTAAAATAGAGAACAAACTGATGGCTACCAGAAGGGAGGTGGGTGTGGGGGTGGGTGAAATAGGTGAGGGGGATTAAGAGTACACTTATCATGAGCACAGAGTAATGTATAAAATTGTTGAATCACCATATTGTACACCTGAAACTAATATAACACTGCATATTAATTAGACTGGAATTAAAATTTAAAATAAATGAAAGTATAGAGGAAAATACAAACATAAAAGGCTCATCACACAAGTGATTTCTAAACTCAATACTTTTGAAATACAAAATAAAAATCATTACCCCCAAAAGTTAGTTTATTAAAACAAATTGTTTTTTAAGTTTGTCTATAACTCTTTTATTAATTCAGGGTTTTTTTTTTTTTACAAATATTACTGGATATTTCAGTTTCATCCTATATCAGAAATTTGTTTTTTTGACGTTTACTTCTCAAAGTATTACATAGTTCTTTATTGAAATAAATGTCAGAAACTATAGGAAACTTCTCTAAGTCACAACAATTCAAAGTGGTTGCTGCTTTGGAAATAGTTACCACTTCAGGGTATCTACACTAAGACATGCACTGAGAGTCAAAACATTAATGGGCAAAATATGGGGGTTGAGAGAAGGGAGACTACAGAAGACTTAATACGAAATATTAATAAATAGGAGCGCCTGGATAGCGCAGTCGTTAAGCGTCTGCCTTCGGCTCAGGGCGTGATCCCAACGTCCGGGATCGAGTCCCACATCGGGCTCCTCCGCTGGGAGCCTGCTTCTTCCTCTCCCACTCCCCCTGCTTGTGTTCCCTCTCTCGCTGGCTGCCTCTCTGTCACATAAATAAATAAAATCTTTTAAAAAATATATTAATAAATAAAAGAATGGTAAATTTAAAAGAAGTATTTTTAGAGTTTCTCATGAATTATCTAATCCTTATAATTACTCTCCGAGAAAGTATATCATCATTTTGAGGAAGAAAATTATAAGACAGAGTAGCTGTATTTTGAAGATAACTCTGAGGATAAAATCTTAATGGAATGAATTAAGGTACCCCCCAAAGAATTCAACTATCTTTAAGGGAATCACATGTTCTATATATCTCAATTTTTTTCTCTATTCTTAGTTCATTGTTGCATACTCTGCCTTAATAAACTATGGTAGAGAAAAGTGGGATGTTGGAATAACTGGGAAAAAACAGGAGATAAATATATTAAAAAGCATAGTTATTGAGTTGGACAGGTTCGCTAATTCAATTAACTTTCAAACTATTCTGTATTCTGATAAGATTTGTGAAACATTTATTAAACAATAAAATAGGCTTTCATATTACTATTTCTAACAGCATTTTTATTCTAGTCTTAATTTTATTTATAATCACTTTTTAAAGTGTTTTTTATCATGCTATCTGTAGTACATTATTTATGACTTATTTATGTATTCACTTAATTTATAGAATGATCAATTAAATTAATAATTAAACAATAACATCCCAAATATAAAAATGTAATTAGTGTATGTTAAATCAACATTTTTTCATTATCCATCCAATTTAAAGCAAAGTATTAGTATTATTAATAGTTACTATGAATAACCTTTAAATAAAGTCATGTACTAAAAAAGATCAACAACATTATAACAGACACTCAACAGTTCAAAAGATGAGTAATTCACATATGCTTAAACCTTAAGCCATAGAATGGATCAGTTGTATGAATCAGGAAAAGAATTTGAATATTTATTTCTGACACCTGTTTAAACCATGTGAAGGCATCTGGCTAATGGTACACTTGACATAATCTGCAAGAAATTCTCTATTCCATTTGTATAAAAAGAATGATTAAATTTTAATTTTTTGCTTTATTGTTAATATTGAATTATCCATAGTAGTGTGAATATATACTAACAGTTGTTTCCAGTTTTCATAAAGAGAAAGTGGTCAAAAGTGTATCCTAAAATCTCCTAAATATTTACTACAATGGCAATGCAGAACACAATTATAAGTAAAATGAGTCTCAACTGCCAAACTGTTATGGGCACTAAAAAAAAAAAAAAGGAACAGAATTACTTCTTTCTTAGTTATAATAACTTTTGCAAATTTATTCATTAAAGATTTAAAATGTAAACATGTCAAGATTAATATGAATTTAACTTCTGCTTCTAGTATGGATTTTCTAAAACAAAAACGTATATTAGAAAAACAGAGAATTTTGTTTACTTTTACTCCAGAGTTTAAATGGAATGTGACAGAAAAACAAACAATTAAATGAGTAAATTTAATCTTTTTTTTAAAAGATTTTATTTATTTATTTGACAGAGATAGAGACAGCCAGCGAGAGAGGGAACACAAGCAGGGGGAGCGGGAGAGGAAGAAGCAGGCTCATAGCGGAAGAGCCTGATGTGGGGCTCGATCCCATAACGCCAGGATCACGTCCTGAGCCGAAGGCAGGCGCTTAACCACTGTGCCACCCAGGTGCCCCAAGTAAATTTAATCTTACTCTAACAAAGGACAGGTATTCTCATGCCATATCATCTTTCAAATGGTACTTTTATTCTGGAGGAAACACGAAAGAGATTTGCAGAATAACAGTTTTAGATAAAGTCCTTTTTCTCTCTCCAATACCATTTTTATTTGATTTAATCCAGTTGTATTGCACAATGATATTTACATTGAATCAAGTTGCTATGGAAATAATGATGAGATCAGACATTTACATGACATGACTTATTTCCCCTTAATTTAATAGGACACATTTGAATTTGAATGTAAGATGGCCCTAAGGAAATCTATCACTAGTTTTTGTGGTTGGATTTCTATATATGGCCCTTTTACTTGATGACAATAATAAATCAACATCCTAGGAAGACTAGTTTAAGAATCATTCTTGATATCCATTGTCCATGATTAAGGAAGCATCTGTCAATGTATTTATATTTGACTGCTTTGCACATTGTGCTAAAAATCACAGAGCATAACAAAAAAGATATATTCCTTTTACAGTTTACAATTTAGTAGGGAAAAAATAAATGTATGGAAAAGATGTAACAATTAGAAATAAAAGAGTTCAAACTAATAAAAGAGACTATAAAATTGGGGGGGAGGAAATGTCCATTTGTGAGTCAATAGATTGGAAAAGTTTAAAATAGTCACATTTTTTGATAGTTCACTATGGATATGAAACTGAGAATGTCAAGCTATAAATGATATTCAATATTATGTTTGAGTTTCTGAAAATATTTGAAACAAATCATGGTTGAAACAATGGAATTCCATATAACATCTAATAACTATGAGTATTTTTAAATATTATACAATCAATATGGTTAGGATATAGAAACATACTACAAACCAACTCAATCAATGTCATATTCCAGGTGGGAAAACTGAAGCCCAGAAAGTTATTACTTGCCCAAGATGACCCATTAGTTATCACCAACCATGAGAATACAAATCAATTTCTGATTTTAAGACCAGCCTTCTTTCCACAAATTTACCAAATCTCCCTCAAATAGATTATGATGGTCTACTATAAAACCTCAAATTTGGAAGTACATAGACTACAATATAGATTTGAGAAAAACAAAAATGCAAGCACTATTTCTATCTTCCTAATTCCTATAGAGTAAAAATCATGATTAATGCATTTTCAAAACCAGATGGAGATCTTATATTTAAAAGAAGAAAGAAAGAAAAGAAAAAGATGTTAGGCACAGAGCCATGTATTCACTGAGTAGGACCAAATTCTAAGTGTTTTGTCTACCAGCCTTTGCTAGCTTCCAGCTTTTCTTCTGCAGCTTCCTCACCTCTCTCAGGCTTCACAGAATTGAAGACAGTTAGAGCCTTGCTCTAGATTAGGCTTTGATTTACGGGATTGTTGTGTCTGGTTTGATCTTCTATCCAGACCACTAAATGGCCTATCTCTGCTTTCAACATGTCTTCCTCACTAAGCTTAATCATTTCTAGCTATGTAAAAGATGTACAACTCTCCTTTCACTTGAACACTTAAAGGCCATTGTAGGGTTATTAACTGGCCTCATTTCAATATTGTTGTGTCTCAGAAAATAGGTAAGCCTGAGGAAGAGAAAGAGACGGGGGAAGGACCACACACAACAGAACAAACAGAACACACACATCTATCGAGTTTGTCCTCTTATATGGGTGCAGCTCATGGCACCCAAAACAATTATAATAGTACATCTCAGATCACCATCACAATAATAATAAAACTTAAAATATTGTAAGGATTACCAAAATGTGAAATAGAGACACAAAGTGAACAAATGCTGGTGGGAAAATGGCACTGAAACGTGACGCAGCATTGCTACAAATTTCTGATATGTGAAAAGCTCGGTATCTGTGAAGCACAATAAAGAAAAATGCAGCAAAAAGAGGAGGTCAGTATTCTGAATATCAGTGAGGAAGTTAGCAAGTGAAAAAGTTGAACTTCAAAGCAGACGGATTTTAAATACATATTCTATAGTTGAATTAATTACAGTTTCAAGGTTCATAATTCCTTCAACCTCACATCTAAGATTCTGTAGTGTTTCATTTTTTAAATCCTTCAGTGTAATCTAATACACTTTATTTATCACAGAACTTAAATACACGGAAAGACATGTATGGACTTTTCATCCCATGTTTCAGCCCCTTTTACAGAAAATTTCTACATGATTACATTCTTAATGTTTTTCTGACCTCAAATCATATATACTTACTTTTTAATTAACACCTTAATGTAGTACCTAGTAGAATTCTGCTGGGCATGAACATGCTAAGGCTTCCCCCACCTCAGGGCTGTATTTATGCTTATTTCCTTTGTTGGGGAATGAATTCCAATAATCTCAATTTTTGCTTCACTCAGGAGTTTGCTTTAATTATTTCTAATCTATGTTTCTTTCCTTCCAACTCTATCTAAAACAATACCTGCCTCCAGTTTGTGTCCTTCTATCTCCTAAACTTATTCAACCTTTCTTCATAAAGTGTATTACCATCTGAAATAGTATATATTCGTTAGTTTATTACCTTGCTGTTGGTTTATATTTACCAGAACAGAAGCTCCACAAGAGCTACGAATTTATTTTATTCACTTTTTTATCCTGAGTGTCTAGAAAAGTGCATGAAACGGAGTAGAAACTCAATTGATATTTGTGAAATCAATGAAAATATATAATTTTTGCTAAGTTCCTCAAAGTTATTAGTGACCTAAAGTATGATTAAGTGAATATGAACAATATTTGCTAAACACTGAACTTCTGAATCACATGTTTGAAGTAGGCCAGGCGATGTGCTACGCACTATTTAATTCCCACAGTCTGAATTTTTTATACCTGAGGAGAATAAGATTCAGAGACATTAGGCCACCTGCTGAGATAACATAGCTGGTAAACAGAAGAATCTGGATTGAATTCTGATTATCTAATTTGGAATAGTAGGCTTTTCTTGCTAGATATTTCATATAATAATTAAAGGCATCAGTGTGCTTTTCTTTTTCCATTTTTTGGACATAAGTGTTCAATTCTGGGTGTCCATAGTGGTCATAGAATTATGATGAAGGATATAATAGGGAACTATTACACTTTTACGACTTATATCTGTCTCAGAGAAACAACAAATTCTATAAGGGATAAAAAAGGATCTATCAACAGTCACAGAAATGCAAAATGCCAGGCTTAATTATTGCTCTAGACACTCCAAAATCTAATGTGGAGACATTTGTATGGAGATAATCTGTTGCAAAATATATCAGCCCCAAAACTCTTTCCTGAGGTTTTTTGAAATACAAATTTTCTAAAGCTGAAGCATGAGAAAGGGTGATTGTGAATTAGACAGTCTACAAAATGCCCTTACCAAAGTGTCATATTTTGGAAGCCTCTTCATATTCAAGCTATTGCACTCTGGCCCTTTAATTAAAAGATCAAGAAGAAAAACTTAAATGAGCAAAATGACAAATTGGTGTTAAAATGCATTCCTGAATTCACTCATGATAAGATTTGTGTCCATTCCCTAAAACATTTGCTAAACCTTTTAATGTTATTGATTTTACTAAGTGGATAGCACTATTTACTGTCAGAACATAGCAGGTATGGCAAGTGGAAATAGCAATTTTATTAAACAGCATTTACAGCAATGAAAACAATGTGTTTGGACACCTTGGGTGTATATCTTACAAGACAAGCAAAGGTGACTGATGTCAGTTTGTTCATTGTCCACTCTAGGTGAGAATGTAATGGTGCATGCAGATAACTGACACCTCCATTTGTTTCCTAATGCATCTGAAATTTCTCTATTTTCCTTCTTTGTTTTCTTATTTGACCTT
Source organism: Ursus americanus (assembly GCF_024610735.1). Classification (NCBI taxonomy): domain Eukaryota; kingdom Metazoa; phylum Chordata; class Mammalia; order Carnivora; family Ursidae; genus Ursus; species Ursus americanus. The sequence goes on along the minus strand of NC_142127.1, from coordinate 67,363,371 downwards.
TGTCAAATAAAGAATTCAGCAAAATGATTGAATCAATGATTTTCGAAGATATGAATTTTACTGTCTTACTTGATCTCTCCTTATTTTAAATCAATTCTACATAATGAGAAAAAGAAGTCTAAATAATTAACCAAAGGAATTGGCATTTTACTCTTGGTAAAGTCTCCTTCACTTTAAATTAGAAACATAACAAAATCCTTCAATATATTACTTTTCTTTCAATTTCATTTAACATCAAATTCATGACTTTATTACTAGTATTGTTATTCAAAACTCTCCCATCTGGTTTTCCCACCTCCAATTTTTTTTTTTTTTGTCCTCCAATCTAAGCAATGCATGTGGCCAGATTAATAATCTTAAAACATGGTGTTAATCCTGTCATGCTTCTATTAATAATCCTTCAATGACTGTCATATCCTAATAAAATTCAAATTCCACAGCTTGGCATTCATTCATAAGCCTCTGTTTGGTCTCAAACCACTTTATCAATGATAACTGGTACTTCTCTCCTGCTTATACTCACTCCCTTGTCAGACTGGACACCTCAACCTTTCAAGACTATTTTCATATTTTTTTATCCCACAATGTCTTATTTCATTATCAAATTAAAATATTGCAGACACTTTGCACATAGTTAGAAGTGGCCTTTTTTTCCCCCTCAAAACTCAAAGTTTGTTTCGATGGTAATAAAAAGAAGTAAAATATTTGAAAAAAAAATGCTTAGGAAGTAAAATCGTCAGGAACTAGTACTTTATTGGAAAAGATAAGAGTTTGGGATAATTTCCAGGTTTCTAACTAATTTGATTTAGTAATGTTATTAACTGACAATGATATGAAATACAAAGAAAACCACAGGGTTGAGGAGGGTAGAGAGGGGCAGAAAGAGAGATGGTGAGCTAGGAACGAGGTAGGCAAATTTGAAGAATCCATAAGACACATGAGTGAGTAATGGACAGTTGGATGCATCATCTTTAACTCCAGAATAAGGTAGCCTACCAAAGTTTAAGTTTGGGTCAATTAGCAAAATGATAGTGTAATGAGAGGGGATAAGATTATCCAAAGGGAGTATGTATAAAGAAGGAAAGTGTTAAGATTTATGTAAGATACTAAAGGTTATTGGAGCAAAACAAGAAACTCAAGAAAGAGTTTAAGAATGAATACTAGTGAGGGGAAAATGTCAAGAAAGATAAGAAAGCAAAGCAAAGCAAAACAAAACAAAAGTTCAGCACAATAAGCTATTCATTAGGCGATGAAGTTTAGATTTATACCAAGATAAAAAAACACAAAGTGTTTATTAGATTTATCCATAAACAGACCATCAGTGTCTTTTTTAGAGGAATTTCTGTGGGGTGATATTAATCAAGGCATACTGCAATGAGAAGGAAGTGACTGGTACTGGGGAGTTGAAGACCAGGGATTTGCACTCTTTCAAGGATCTCAGCTGGGAATGAGAAGATATAGACTGGTATCTAAAAGGAGATGGGAAGATTGTTATTTATTAATTTACTCCCTGCAGTGGAGGGGACTTAAATATATTTATACTCATATAGGAAAGGAAAGAGATGAAGATATTGGGGAGAAATGTATATATATGACTAATATAACCCAATATTTGTTTTTAAAAGTCTGTGTGTATAAATGTTTAAATATATACAAATACACAATTATATGTGTATATTTTTATGTGTACCCATATATGCATATGTATATTGAGATGCACAGATCTATCTTTACTCTATAAATGTATAGAACCAGTCTAGAAAGATGCATGACAAATTGTTAAGATTTGTAATCTATGGAGATGGAGACAGGAGGAAATTCTCATGGGATCCTTACTTTATAAATTCTCCCTTTTTCCCTTGTTTCTTATACTGTAGAAAAAATAAATTTTGGCAAGAATAAAATAAGCACTTTTGGGTTAAAAGAGAAGACAAACACTTTTGGATTTTTAAAAATATACAGAAATCTTGGCTTCAGTCTAGGGAGCTCTTCATTTACTGAAGTGGGTTCCTAACACGTTTGAAGGGTGGGTAGGAAAGGATCCACAGGTGATGCAAGGCCAGGAAAAGAGAGAGAGAGAGAGAGAGAGAGAGAAACTGCTCATCTAGACAAATGTACTAGATCCCAAAAGAAAGAATAATTTGAATATAATAGCTATGTAGCTATTTGGATTAGATTTGGATTAACAGAGTAAAATCACGTATTTTTTAAATTATAGTTGCCTTAATGACTATAGTGAAGTAAATCATAAAGATATACATCGCTCATTGAATAAATGAATGAATGAATGAATGAATGATGGTACAAGTAATAATTTCTTAGGGTTTAGTGCCATGCTTTTATGGATAAGTAGTGGGGAAGAAAGACCTATTAGAATAATCCTAAAGCAGAACATGTCTGACATTTTAGAGAATACAGTAGTAATGCTAATGTTGGCCTAAAATGAGTCTTTTAACATTGGAATAAAGAATTGCTCTTGGGTATTGAGCGACATGCACACATTGTATCTCAAAATCCTAGTCTATTAGTTCTGAAAAGTGTGTAAGAATGTGGGTGGGGGAAGGGATCTGGTGTAGGGGGAACCAGGATTAAATGAAATGAAGTTTTCCAGAGAAATTCTAATGTTTAATATTACAGCAGATAATATCTAGCAATTGTTAATACTGCCTTTAGGGACTTCATATGGTTCATTTGTGAGAAAGTGAATGTCTTTGAATATCTTATAATAGACATGTTCATATTTACTTTCCTGTTCTTAAAGCAATATTCCAGCCATGTAACTATAAGTCAGGGCCCATAAGAATTTATTCATTTGTATTATTTATCTCCTTTTAAATGATCTAACATTATATGTTAAAAAGAATATGTAACAGTCAGACAGCTTAAGATTTTAATTTCCTTATTTAACAGTTTAATATTACTGCTATGTATCTTTCCTCACCTTTATTGTCCATTGCTATATCTGGATAGACCTATTCATTTCATTCTACCTTTCCCACATAAACCAGGCTGCCTTTGCATTTGAGATACAGCATCAATGTAATGGTCATATCCTTAGAAAGTCTTTGTGATTTTAAGTATTATTATCTTACAAGAAGTTATTAAAAAATAATTCAATATTTGAGAGTAAAGAAAAACTTTTAAATTGCTTATAAATGCCTCACAGTTCAGTTTGCAATTTCGGTTTTAGATTTCAGTTCTCCATGAATAATATGTTAATCTCCCTTAAGTTGTAGGAAAGAGTAATATGTAAAAGATCCAAATATAAATAGTAAAAAATCAACTAGTGAAAATTGTAAGCGGAATCACACTTTGAGTTAATAAACACCAAGAGAATTTCTTTATTCAAAGTTAACAAAAAAGAGCAAAGAAAATGTCAGCCCCACTGATCTCTGGATGAGTGCCATACAGTCAACATATTGCTAACCCTCCTTATATACTCTAATAATTCTGCTACCCTAACATACTAATTAGCAGTAATTACACAATTATAGTTCATAAAAGTCTTGAAAATGATGATAAGTGCCTGAATGTCATTATCCCCTTTCAATATATTTATTGCACATTTTATAGCTAGGCAAAAGAGCTAAGGAAATGTTTTTAAATATTTTTAAATTTTCAAAAATTGCAGGAATACTAATATATTTAACTAAGATTCTTCATATCACATTCCATCAAAGTATTGGAATTTTTCCCAAGACTCATTAAAATAGTAGGTGATCTTCAACAGGGAATATATCATCATTATTAATTTTATCCATATTTATTATAAATGATATATACATATATAAGTAATCAGCTTTACTTTTCACTAATTCAGATTACTTGTTCCTTTTATTAAAAACAATGAAGAATTTGTATTTCCACAGTGACTTAAAATGCAAATAATTTACTTGGTTTTTATTTATCAAAATTACTATCTGGAATTATTATTCCTACATGGATCTGTCTTCCCTGAATCTATCTTTCTACAAGACACCTGACCTCACCTCTGCATTTTTAAATCCTGGCTAAAGAAAGAAAAAAATCCCCCTGAAACATAAAAACCATTTTACAGGCAGCAGGAGTTAGGACAATATTGAAGGTCATACTGTCACTGAATGAGCTTCTACTTCCTTTTGAAAATGACAATCAATGACTTGAATACAGCTTTTTTTTTTCTTCTCTAGAGAGTAAGAAAGCACCTGCATTTCCAAGTTCTGACTCCTGCTAATTTGATTGATAGAAAGAGGGAGAATTAAGATTTTTTTCTTATCCAACTCAGCCTCCAATCTCTTTTCCTTTTAATAAAACTAGACTAGGAAATATGTATGTGTTTGTATGTGTGTGTTTGTATGTGTATTCATTTATGTTGGAGGGAAGGAAAAATTATTCTCTACCCTCAAGTTCTTCTGGACGGGCAAAGAATAAAATTTACATGAGACAGATTAGGAGGAGAAAAAAAAGTTTTATTATGTGTGCATGGAGGCCCAATAATAAAATTAAGACCTAAAAAAATGATTGAGGCAGGCAGTTTTAATACTTTGTAGAAAAAGAGATAATAAATCTGTGAGGAACATACGGGACAAAACAAACAACAACAACAACAGAAATCCACTGTCAACTAACTTTGGCAGCTTCAATTAGTAAGGAATTCTAAACAGAATTTGAGCTGGGATAATAAACTAGTAAACAAAGTAACAAGGGTTGTTTGTACAGCCTTCTGGGCTTTGCATTTCCCATCTCTAGTGGTAAGAATGTCTCTTTACCTCCAGGTATGGAGAGGGTACCTTTCACATGGGAGATTTATTTCCTGCTTTCAGGGGAACAGAGAAGGGTCTGAGTGTCCTTCCTGCCCGGGCTATTTCTTAAGTAACTTTTATTTAAAATAATCAATATACCAAAGTGGCATATTTTGGGGCAGCCTGCCCTTGGCCCCTGTAATGTTATTTTTACAGAATGGTTCAAACTCATTAGAAGGGCTTGCTGTCATGTTTCTGATGACTGTATTCAGATAATGGATGGCAGGGCTTAACGAGAGCATTCTCGACTTAATAGCAACCCCAGCTGTCATTGCTCTAGGGCAAGAGTCCTGCAGGGTAGAAATCTAGTGATTGGCTGGTACTACAAGGGAGATTAGATTTAGGAGAGATCAATAGAACTATCCTGTTTTCACAAATTTTATTATTATCCTTCCACCAGCTGAGCTGAAATGTAAGACCTGATTGATTCATTACATTACTGTGTACTCAAACATAGGTGACTAGACAGAGCTTGTAATGCATACGAAGGGCGTAAACCTTAATCATCTTAACCACCGAAGTAAATTCCATATCTCACATTCATGCTTTCTTTAGCTTCAAGATTTATTCTATGTAAAACTGCCATTTGTGTTATGACTCCTTTATGGTTTAATTCAAATAAGACAGAGATAGTAACCATTCTCTCAGCATTTTAATTTTACCAGTAAAGTTGTACTTTTGAAAAAGAATTGTATAGTGTTGAATATTGTGAAAGCAAGAGTATATATGAAGCAGTCTTTTTCAAGTTGAGAGATTCTCCTCTATTCTTAGTTTACTGAATTTTAAATATTCTTTGTATATTTTGAAATACAGCCCTTTATCAGATGTGTCTTTTGCAAATATTTTCTCCCCATCTGTGCTTGTCTTCTCATTTTCTTTACATTGTCTTTTACAGAGCAGAAGTTTTTAATTTTAATGAAGTATAGTTCATTAATTCTTTCTTTCATGGATCATGGTGTACCTAAAAAGTCATCGCCACACCCAAGGTCATCTAGTTTTCTCACATGTTGTCTTCTAGGAGTTTTATACTTTTAAGTTTTACTCTATCTGTGATCCATTTTGAGCTACTTGCAGATTTCCGTTACTGATTCATTGTTACCACCTCAGACTACTTCCCACCAGGTTTAGTCATTTCAGTATTCTCATAAATGACCATAACATGAAATGATAGAAGGTAATCTTTCCCTTCTTGCAATGATCTTTTCTTCACATGTCTCTTATGTCCATTCTTTATTGTAATAAAAACCATTTTGACATTACTAATAACTGTGACACCACTGAAATCTCAATTTCAAGCATCTCAAGCCACTTCTTTTCTTTTCAGTCAATACCATCCTGTAACTCCAACATAAGAATATCTCCTCCCACCAGAACCCATAGTCCATTATCCACTTTTTCAATGTCCTTAAAGACTGTTCACTTATTTTACATATAACTTAAAATACATACACCTTTCTTTGTTTATTTTAAGTAGTTGGCTAGAAGAAAATTGTTATTAATTCTAACTTTACTGCCCCAACTTATTTACATCTGCAGCTGGCGTTGGACAAAGACGATGAAAGCTATGCTAACTGGTCTTTTATTTTTCCCATTAAAAATGAAAAAATCCTGCCCCTCCCAGCTTAAACTAGGACCCTATTTATTTACTTCTCTTTTATGTAACATTCTTAGAAGAGTCATCAGTAGTCACTGTTCTAGTTTCTTAATTCCTTTTTGAATCTCCAAATAGGTTTTTGTTACAACCCTACTCTTCCCTCCCCAACACAGACAGACACCACCCCCTACCACCACTGTGCTAAGACATCTCTAATGCTTCCATGACTTAGGGGGTGCTAAATCCAATGGTAAAGTCTCAGCACTCCTCTTTCAGAATAAAATCCTTACAAAAGCCTAAAATTGGCTTTCTTGATCTGGCTCATTGTATATTTTCTAATTTCATTTTCTATTCCCCCTACTATTCTCTTCATACAAATGTTTCATCAAGCATTTTTAATGTTCTTCACATCCATCAAGCATGCTCTCATACCAGAATATCTGCAATTGATGTCCCTCTGTCCCCAGCATTTCTGCTCTTCTTTTTCTTCCCCCTAGAGTGGTTGTGTCAATATACTTTTCAATAAACCATGTCATTTGAATGAGCAAAAATTTCTTATGTAGCCATATTTACTGTCCTTTCCTCTATAATTAAGATATTTGTAACCTCTATATGAAGTCTTCATAAAGATTATCTATATAATTATTTCATAATTTTTCAAGACATCTTGATTTAATTTTGGCATAAGGTAATGAGTCAGGGTCAAGCCATTGATTTGAATTTCCAATTGTTCCAATACCCCTTAATGGAGAAAGATTTTTTTTTTAAGTGTTCTTCATTTCTACCTTTGTAGCTAATAATCCTAATGTGTATAGTTCTCCTTCTGAATACTTTACTCCACGTTTCTCAATAGTGGCACTATTGCCATTTGGGACTGGAAAATTCTTCAGATGGAGGGAAAATTGTGTGTAAATTTTAGGATGTTTACCAACATCTCTGACCTTTACCTACTATAGCCTTACTTCTCACGCTCCCTTTCCCTCAGGCATTCAGGGTATTTGCACATATTCCAAAATGTCTCCTAGGGGATCAAAATTGTCCCCAGTAGAGAACCTCTCTTCCTGTTGTTTATTTTTTAACCTTGGCCAAATCCATTATATCATAATGACTGTCACTTCATAATAAATTATGATAACTAGTACAGCCAGGGCTCTCAAGAATATAAAAATAACTTTTTATATTGATATTTTGCCCCTCAACATGCTAAACCAACTTATTGATAAAAACGTTGCCTGGGCATAGCTTTTTCTATTTTCTATATTCATAATCACATTGTCCACAACTGAGTTTATTTCTTACTCTTCATTTTTTTTTTCTTTGCCAGACCATACTGGCTAGAACACTATGGTGCAGTATAAAAATGGTGATAGTTTCTTATTCTTGAACTCAATGGGAAAGTCTTCCCAACTTTACCATTAAGTATTACATTTATCCCAACTTCATTAGATCAAAGAAGTGTCACTCTAGTCCTAGCATACTAATGATTGTTTATTATATATATTTTTTAAGATTATTTTTTCTTCAACCATCGAGGTAATCATATTTTCTCCTCTAGATTATTAATTTGGTTAAGTACAATGACTTATTTAATTAAGGAAGAACAATTTTCATTGAGTGAATTGCTATTAAGTAATGATTTGATAAATTTTAATACATGTATATACCTCTGAAACTAATGTCCTAATTAAGGTATAGCATATTTGCATCACCTAGGAAAGTTTTTAATTTTTGGTCAACCACCACCCCTCTCTCCCTCAGACAACCATTCTTTTGATTTCTATAACCATAGATTAATTTAGCATATACTTGCATACCAGATGGGATTTTACAATACATTCCCTTTTGTGTCTTGCTTCTTTCACTAAACATAATGCTTTTGAGATTATCTATCATGTTGTGTGTGTTAATAGTTTGTTCTTTTTTACTGCTCAGTAGTATTCTATTTTATAAATACACGACAATTTGTTAAACTTTTCATCTATTGATGGATATTTGTCATATTTCAGTTTGGGACAATATAATTAAGGTCGCTATGAACATTCAGGTGCAAGTCTTTTTTGTGGACAAATCTTTCTTGTTTGTTTTTCCCTTGGGAAGTACCCATGAGTAGAAATTCTGGGTCATGCAGTATGCATGTTTATCTGTATTAGCAACTGAAAAAGTTTGCTAGTGACAGTATCATTTTACGATCCCTCTCATAATATATGACAGTTGCAGCTCCTCTGCATTCTTGCCAACAATTGCTGATGTCACTTTTTAATCTCAGACATTTTAGAGGGTATAAAGTCATATTTTTTTGTCAATTTTAATTTGTATCCTCCTGATGACTAATGATGTTGAGCACCGTCTACATGTTTCTCAGCCATTTATCTTTTCTTTTGTGAACTGCCCAAGTATTCAGTAATTTAAAACATTGAATTGTTTTTCCTTATGACAGATTTTAGGTACATTTCACATACCTTAAAGTCAAGACCTTTTATAGTTATATATATTATGACAATTTTCTCTAAACCTGGGATTTGTTCTTCTGGTTTTTTTTTTTTTTTTTTTTTTTTTAAGTAGGCTCCACACCCAGAATGGACCCCAACATGGGGTCTGAACTCATGACCCTGAGATCAAGACCTGAGTTGAGATCAAGAGTTGGATGCTTAATGGACTGAGCCACCCAGGCACACCTGTTCTTTCATTTTTTAACGATGTATATTTATAATGAGATGTTTTTTTCTTTAATTTTGATTAAGTCAAATAATCCATATTTCCTTTTATGTTTAATGATTTGTGTGTGTCCTCTCATCAAATATTTTATAAATCCTAAATTATAAAGATATTCTCTTAGGGGCGCCTGGGTGGCTCAGTCATTAAGTGTCTGCCTTCGGCTCAGGGCGTGATCCTAGAGTCCTGGTATCGAGCCCCGCATCAAGCTTCCTGTTCCGCTGGGAGCCTGCTTCTTCCTCTCCCACTCCACCTGCTTGTGTTCCCTCTCTCGCTGGCTGTCTCTCTCTCTGTCAAATAAATAAATAAAATCTTAAAAAAAAGATATTCTCTTAGGTTTTATACCTTTAGCTTCTATATTTAGGTCTATGATTCTTCTCTAATTCATTTTTCACAAACTTATTGAGGAACAATTGACAAAATTGTATATATTTAAAGTGTACAATGTGATAATTTGAGATATATACACACACAATGTGGGATGATTACCAAGATCAAGATAACACGTCTGTCAACTCACATAGTTAATTCTGTGTGTGTGTGTATGTGTATGATGAGAATGCTTTAGATTACTCTTCAGCAACTTTCAAGTATACAATACGATATTATTAACTATAGTCACCATGCTATACATTAGATCCTCAGAACTTAGTCTTATAACTGAAAATTTGTACCTACATCTTTCACCTCCACCTATTTCCCTGCACCCAGCCCCTAACAATAACCATTTTATTCCATTTCTATGAAATCAGCTTTAAAAAAAAATGTGTTTTAGATTACATATATAAGTGATACCAGACAGTATTTCTATGTCTGATTTATTTCACTTAGCATAATGCCCTCCAGATTCCTTTCTCTTTTCTTTTTTTTTTTTTTTCCGGTTTGTAAAGGTCAGGTTCTAGACACACAGTCTGCTCCAATTCACTCAGAATTTCCCAGATACCCTTGTACCCAGCCTCAAATTAAATGAGGCAAATTCCCTCCCAGCTTTTGCTGATAGTCTCAATGGTCTATCAGAGATTTCCAAATATATCTACTGGTAACATATGGATTATCCAGGTTTTAAGGTCAACAATATATATATATATGTATATACAATATAGCTGTTGATGTTTTGTCATATACTTAGATTCATAGAAAGGTCATATATTTATAGAAAGACCATGTCAATTTTGTTTTTTAACATGGTTTACCCCGTATTACACAGAAATTCAGAGACACTGTGAATCACTACCACCATCTTCCCAGAGTTTCCAATGTCATTCTTGAATAATATTTTTTCCAATATTAAAATTCTCAGTTGGCAATTATTTCCTTGCAGTCTTCTGAAGACATGATTCCATTGTCTTCCAATTTCTACTGTTTCTGTTTACAAGACAGCTACCAACTGTTTGAGTATAATCTGTCTTTTTTGTCTAGCTGCCTTTATAATGTTCTATTTGTCTTTGATTTTTAGCAACTTTACTAAACTGTATCTAATTTGAATATCTTTTAATTTATCTTTCTTCAGTTTGTCAGGCTTCTTGAATCTGTGACTTGAAGTCTATAATGGTTAATTTTATGTGTCAGCTTGAATGGGTCATGGGGTGTCAAACATTTGGCCAAATATTATTTTGGATGTGTTTGTGAATGTGTTTCTCAATGAGATGAATATTTGAATCAACAGGCTGAGTTAAGCAGATTGCCCTCCTAATGTGGGTGGGCCTTACAGAACTAAAAGCCTGAGTAAGAGGGGCGCCTGGGTGGCACAGCGGTTAAGCGTCTGCCTTCGGCTCAGGGCGTGATCCCGGTGTTATGGGATTGAGCCCCACATCAGGCTCCTCTGCTATGAGCCTGCTTCTTCCTCTCCCACTCCCCCTGCTTGTGTTCCCTCTCTCGCTGGCTGTCTCTATCTCTGTCAAATAAATAAAATCTTTAAAAAAAAAAAAAAAAAGCCTGAGTAAGAAAGAACTCCTCCTGACTACCAGTAGCTGCATCATCAGCTCTTTTGCTTCTCAGAACTTCAGTTAGACTAGAACTGTACATCTGCTCTCCTGGGTCTCCAGCTTGCTTACTTCTTGGTCTCTATAATCATTTGAGCTAATTCCTTATCTATCTATCTATCTATCTATCTATCTATCTATCTATCTAACATCTATCTATCTATCATCTATCATTTATATCCTCCTGGTTCTGCTTCCCGGGAGAACTCCACTAACACATCGTTAACTAGTTTAGAAATGTTCTCAATATTATTTGCTCAATTATTTTTAATGCATTTTCTCACATTCTTCCTTCTGGGATTCCATTAATACATTCATAAAACCTTGTTATTATATTCTCTGTTTGTCTAATCCTTTATTTTTATTTCTATGTCTTCTAATGTTTAATTCTAGATAACTTTTGACCTCCTATTTTTCTCTACCTTTTTAATTTGTTTTAAATCTATCTTGATTTCAAAATCTTGTTCATCATATAACCAAATTTAGAATTTCACTTGTTCATTTTATTTATTTCTTTTCACTTGTTTAAGTTTCTACTGTTTACATTTCAGTTCAAACTTTTATTAGCTTATGCATATTAAGTATACTTTAAATCCTCTACTTGATAATTTCAATATATGGCTCCCCGAAGGGCCTATTTCAATAGCCTGTTTTTTTTCCCCTGCTTTTATTCCATGTTCTGTTATGTTTATACGAGCCTGAATACTTTTTTATTGTTTGCTAGGCATTGTACTTGTAATAAGTATAGAAATAATTTCAGACCAATAATGGTGTTATTTTCCTCTTCAAAAGAGAAACATAATTTCAGGGACTCAAAAAGTTTGAAGCTGGCATACAGCTTCTGCCGGTACTTCTCTGCTTCCAAGATACTCATAATCTGAGAGGGAGCCATTTTGCTCACATTCTGACAGGGAGAACATCCAATTATTGTTGCTGTACCTGATGAGGCAGCCCAAAAGTTATGATCTTTATCCCTGATCCTCAAACTATCTGTTCTGAAATCTTCAAATCTCTCTAGGCCAAAAAACCCGAAAAACAAAAAACAAAACAGAACAAAAAACCATAAATGTGAAGTTCATTTTCCTAAACCTACTTGTTCTCCAACTTATGGCCTGCTACTTACTCACTTTCTTGATCATTATTTGATAGCTTTAAGTGAATATTTTTTATATGTTTCCCACAATTCAAGATAAGTTCCAAACTACCTAGCTCATAATTCTACAGTAAAGAAGTCATCATTTAATATTTTGGGGAAATTTGTAACATACAGATAGGATTCTTTTATGAATAAGAAGATCAGAAAGATTAACGGACCATTCTCAGGTAATAAAGCTAAGTAAAAAAATAGATTTAAATATGTTTATATCTGAATTTAAAATGTATACTCTTTTTATTTACTTTTACATAAAGCACACAATGAGATGCCTACTAAGCTGCAGACTTAGTTCTAAATGCTTTACAAATATTAACTCTTAATCTCTTTCACAACACAGTAAGATAAAATAACATCTTATATATCTCCACTTACAGATGAGGAAACAAAAGCATAGATAGTTAAATAGGTAGCAGAGCTCAGGTTTTAATACAGATAGACTTGTTCAGAACCCATGCTTTTAGGCACTTTTTGCCACTGAATAAAATACCTCCATTAACGTATAACAGAAGATAAGAATATGAAGGTCAGAATCTATAACATCATGAATTAGTTTTATAATTTCTTTTCATACATCAATAATTTAATAAGCATACATTAAAAATGTACTGGACGCATGATGCCATAATACCAATTTCTCTTTATTTGGAAATCTGTGTGTGGGAGTGTGTGTGTATGTGTGCCCTGGGGGTAGTAAAAACATAGTTCAAATGAAATTATATATCACAGAAACTATGTGATAAATCTATAAAATATAGATCTATTAAGCTTGTATTCAGTATACAAGGCACATGCTAAATACTTGTAACATATAGTGTCGTGAGCAGCATGTTTTCCTCACTGAGAGAATCTGTATCACAGTTCAGAAAACACAGCAGAAGCACATTAAATGTTAAATAAATACGAAAAATGTACATTGTGTGTCACAATATAGTATATTATTAGTGAGTTTCTACAGGTGTTATAATTTCAAAATGATAGAGATCAGCTAATAGCAATGGAATAAGAATGATAATGAGAAAAATATTCACAATGGTAATAATAGTGCTGTTCTTCATGTATTTTAAAATTTACAGAGCATTTTTCAAAAACAGGAAGATTTATATATTTTGTGGTAGTTGGTGGCAAAATTTATTCAGGAAAGTACATTGTCCAGCATACAGTAGAGTTTCAATAAACTTGCATTGAATAACTCAAAGGAAGGGACTGACTGAAGATATAAAAGTAAGAAAGGGGAAAGACTATGTGGATGTCTATGAGCACTATACAGCAGTGGATTATTTTCACTTTTCTCCACTTAATTCAATGAATATGTATTGGGTGGCAACAGACCCAGGCAACCAAGTTCATGTGTATTTTTACTTTATTCATTTGCTATAGAAGTTGACCAAAATGCATTTAATATGTAGTTTTAACTCAGAATGTGGCATATAGGATTCTCTCTCTTCTCAATCTTACCAATTTTTCTACCAAATTTTCTTTATATTTTTTCAATGAGAGAGATAAATTTTAAAATAATAATTGACTAAGATGTGGATATGTGCTTTTTATATACTTTTCTATTCAATTTAAGGAAAATTCAAGAGTTCTGTAGACAGGCTTCTACAATGAAATCAAACATACTTTATGATATAAACCTTCCAATTGAAAATATTTTTAAGTTACCAAAATATTATCTATAATAAGGTAAAAATATTTAGTTATCAAACTGTGTACACTTATATTAGAGACTTGAAGAATTTTTGAGGGAAAGGTAACTTTAAAGATCATCAAATCAAGTCCTTATTTTATCTAAGAAGTGATGGAAACCCAGGTAGAATAAATGTCTTATTAATTTCTCACAGCTACTTAGCATTTAGAAAGGGATTATCTCACTTTAATATAGAATTCTTTCCTCCAAAAAAAAAACCCCAAAACTAAAAAAACAACAAAAAACATAGCACTCCTCCATTTTATGTTATGTATTACTTTCAAAAGTATTTTATGTTGAAATATTTATTATGCTTTTATCATATTTAAATTTCAGCAACCACTTTAAATTAAAATATGAATCTAGGTTATAATATATTCTAAAGTGAATAAACTCACATGTAGATGATGCTTTTTGAGTACCATGTTCTCCCATTTGAGACAGTCATCATAAACCAACTGATTTAAGATAGCAGTGACTTGCATATAACAGATTTATTTAATAAGCTCATATATAACTAGTACCTATGCTTTTCTTCTAAGCACCTTGTAAATAATAATTTATATAAGTTTCATAATCTCCTCTATTTATAGAGTTAGCATTTTATAGATGGGGCTCCAAAGACACAGAGAAGATAAATAACTTGCCCAGATTCCTGCAACTAGTAATTGAAGGAATCAAAAATTGGTCCGTGAATAAACCACTACTTTAAGCTGTGTTTCTGGGTGTTTAACTTAACTTTTATGTTTGTTCTTCTTCCAGATACTTCTTTCTAAAGAATTTGAGTATTAAACTTAGTCTTAAAAGAACCAAAAGGCAAAGTCACTAACCTACTTTACAGGTAACCAGGTAAGATGGTCTTTGGGGTCTTGGCCTCCATGAAAGAGAACTCTGAGGAGGGGTTGAGGTACTGCAGGAGATAAAAAAAACAAAAACAAAACAAAACAAAACAGAGAAGCCAAGGATTACAAGATATTCCACATATCTATCTAAACCTGTAAGTGCTAAAAGATACTCAGTAAGAGGATTTCAGAAATATTATCACTGGCCTGCAGACTTTGTGACTGATTTTGAAGGGTTTCTGATTAGATCTATTTTTTTGAAGTACAGTATCTGTCTAACCCCCTAGATACACCATAAAAAACAGAGAACTTAACAGTTCTCAATTATTTGATTATTTATTTATTTATTTATTTTTAAAGATTTTACTTATTTATTTGACAGAGAGAGACACAGACAGTGAGAGAAGGAACACAAGCAAGGGGAGTGGGAGAGGAAGAAACAGGCTCCAGAGGAGGAGCCCGATATGGGGCTCTATCCCAGGACCCCGGGATCACACCCGGAGTCAAAGACTGCTTAATGACTGAGCCACCCAGGCGCCCCTCAATTATTTGATATTTTGACTCAATTATTTGATATTGTGGAATGGAGACACCAGTTCATTAATATTTGTATATTACACTTAACAGGATTAGATGCTTTCATATTAATTATCTTCCTTTACATAAAAATAAATAAGTAGTAAAACACAGTTTACAAAGCCAGCAAAGAAAACATTGCCCCGGTTTATAGTTAAGTTCTGAAGATGAGGTACTCAGAGATGTTAGTTCAAACATCCACTATTTTTTCTGGAAAAATAAGCACTAGATGGGGTGGAAAATGGAATGGGTCTCACACTTTTCAGGTCAAGTAGATGTTTAGTCTGTCACTGAAAAAAAAAAATGTTCCCAGGAAATACCAGTTTTTAGGGGGGAAATGTCACTAGGAAAAAAAATGCAGCCTTGATAGCAACACCAACTTAGATAATAATTCCTCAGGATACAAAAGCACCCCAGTAACAACTTTATTATCTTTAAGGCTGCTACTAATATCAAAATTCTAGAAGCACCACTCCAAATAACAATACATAACATAGATGTTGATCATGAGTTTTATATTAAGATTCAATTCCTATTCTTTCACACTATAATTATTTATTATATACACAAAATAGTAAAATATTCCTTTGAGCATTCAGAATTACATAATTATTTAAATAGAATCAGAAAGCATTAATTATATTCTCTAAAACCATCCCATTAAAGAAAATATAAAGATATATTTTATTCTGATGGAGAAACCTAAAATATTTTCATGCAGATTTACACTGGTACTATCACAAAGTGTGTGTGTGTGCGCGCACACACACATGTGCACCTGTGAATGTACTGTGGTAACAGGGATAAATATAAATTTATGTATTGTATATAAATTCATTAATAACAACTTATGATCTAAATTTCTTAATAATAGTACACTGAAAAATAATAGCAATCAACTTTTGGAGAAACTAATTAGATTAATCAGTGTTATTCACATGGTTAATAATATGTTCAATTTTGGAAAAAAAAGTATACTTTCTCATAATTGTGTAAAGAAAATGACACAAAAAGTTCCTTTTCAGAAGGAAAGGTTAGTAAATGAATCAGACAGAAGGATCTGTACATATACAGATAAAAAATACAGTGTTGAAATTTTAGGGTCAAGCATTGTGAACATTGTCACAAAAGCCTTAGATACAGGGTAGAAATGTCAGTCAATTCCAAAACTGCAATTCATATTACTTTGGAAAATATAATAAATTGGGCAAATGCAGTGCAAATAGAACTGTTGATAAGCACATTCCTAAAAGGTATGTAGAGTGATGTAGATGTTAATTTAATTAGCAGTTTAAAGTCTGACAATTTCTACCCCAAAATTTTGGCCTGTCAAAAGTTAACAATCATCTTCCTTAATCTAGCAAACTAAATATGACACTGAACAATTTTGAATGACACTAACTTTTCTGTAGGAATGGTATGAAGCATGGCGTTTGATTTTTTTTTATGTAAAATATGAAGACATCCAAAGACAGGAATGATGCATAATATGGAAAGATGACACAAAAATAAAAATATTATTGGTGAAATAAAAACTTTAGAGAAATGTCACTAACTTTATTTTTATAGATTCTCTCAAAATCCTTAGCCAAGGAGTAGATTTTTTTATTTCTGTAGGTTGACAAAAGTTTTAAGACAGGTAAAAAAATCAAGAAATATCTATTGAGTGTCTTCCACATTTCCCAACAAAAGATCTATGAGAAATGAAATAGGCTTTTCAATTCCTGGCCCTAGCATATTTTTCCACTTCTCATTTTTAGCTGTACATGGGCTTTCCTACCTCTCACCCATCTGCAGAAATACCCTAGAATCCAGCTTCATCACAATAATCACACTCATGCAACCACCAATTATATCAAGAAATAGAATTCTTCCAGCATATTAGATTCCAATTTATGACTTCTCAAATGTGTTCCTTACTCTGATTTCTACTACTAAAAAGTAGTTTGCCTGTTTCCAACTTCATATAAATAGCATCATACTGTATGCATTGTTTGTATCTGGATACTTTTGATGACATTGTGAGATTAATTCATGTTATCAAAGATTAAAATTTTTGTTCACTTTCATTTCTCTGTTATTCCATTGTGTAAATACACCATAATTTATTGATCCACTTTAATATTTATGGGCATTTGGGTGTGGGGGTTATTATAGATACTGCTGTCATGAGTAATTTATTCATTTTTTTGGTGAACATATATGTACATTTGGAGGAGGTTTAAATCTAAAAATGAAATTACTGGTTCACTTATCAAGGTCACTAATCTTTTTGTCTGCTATATCTAATATGCTACTAAATACATCTAGTGTATTTCCATCTCAGTTATTGTAGCTTTTCACCTCTATTAGTTTGATTTTGGTCTTAAAAAAAAAAAAAAGCCTTCTGCGTGTCCACTTACCTTTTGAAAATAAGGTATATAGCCATTATAATGCATTTAACATCCTTCTCTAATTCTAACATCCATATCAGCTCTGGGCGCTTTTGGATTAATTTATTTTTCTTCAGGTCACATTTACTCCTTTGCATGCCTGGTAATCTTTGGATATCAGACATTGTGAATTACACCTTTTTAAAAATTTTTTAAAATTATTATTCTTGTGTTTTAGTCTGGACACAGTTAAGTCACTGGGATATTTTGATAAATTTGGTCTGGCTTTTTAAAATGTGTTAGGTTGAACCAGAGAAGTTCTCAGTCTAGGGTTTGTTACTCTACACAATAAAGGAATACCCATCTGAGTACTTTATGCAGTGTCCCCATTGAATTGTTAGGTTTTCTGGCCTGTGTAGTTGAAACAGGGACTGCTCCCAGTCTTGTGCGACAATGATTACTGTTCTCTCTAATTCTTTCAGATGGTTCTTTTCCTAGTCTCAGGAAGTTTCCTTACACAAATACATTTATCAATACTCTGGTAAATTGTTAAATTCTCAGAAGCAGGGAGGGAGTGATAGTCTGCCTATATCCCTGGGTATCTCTTTGTGCAGCTCTCTATTTGATTCACATTTGGGTAAAAATAAAATTATACAAGACAAACACTTGTGAAATGTGTCTTCATAATTTTGCATAGTATGTATATACCACAATTCATTTATAGTTTTACAGTATACACAACCTAACCTCGCACCTAAAGGATCTAGATGAAGAACAGCAAAGAAAGCCTAAATACAGCAGGAGAAGAGAAATACTAAAGATTAGAGCAGAAATCAATGATATAGAATTAAAAAAAAACAAAACAGTAGAACAGATCAATGAAACTATGAGCTGTTTCTTTGAAAGAATTAATAAGATTGATAAAGCCCTAGCCTGACTTATCAAAAAGAAAAGACAAAGGCCCCAAATAAATAAAATCATAAATGAAAGAGATCACAACCAACACCCCAGAAATACAAATAATGATAAGAACACATTATGAACAATTATATGCCAACAAATTAGGCAATCTGGACGGAATGGATGTATTCCTAGAGGTGTATAAACTACCAAAACTGAACCAGGAGGAAATAGAAATCTGAACAGACCTATAACCAGCATGGAAATTGAAGCAGTAATCAAAAATCTTCCAATGAACAAAAGTCCAGGGCTAGATGGCTTCCCAGGGAAATTCTACCAAACATTTAAAGAAGAATTAATACCTATTCTTCTGAAGCTGTTTCAAAAAATCAAAATGGAAGGAAAACTTCCAAACACTTTCTATGAGGCCAGCATTACCTTGATCCTAAAACCAGAAAAAGACCCCACTAAAAGGAAGAAATACAGACCAATATACCTGATGAACATGGGTGCAAAAATTCTCACCAAGATACTAGCTAATAGGATCCGACAGTACATTAAAAGGATATTCACCACAACCAACTGGGATTTATTTCTGGACTGCAAGGGTGGTTCAACATCCATAAATCAGTCAATGTGATACATCACATTAATAATAGAACGGACAAGAACCATAAGAGGCTCTCGATTAATGCAGAAAAAGCATTTGACAAAATACAGCATCCTTTCTTGATTAAAACTCTTACACTGTAGGGATAGAGGGAACATATCTCAATATCATAAAAGTCATATATGGAAAACCCATAGCGAATATCATTCTCAATGGAGAAAAGAAAAGCTCTCACCTCTCAGCTGAGAGCTTTTCCCCTAAGCTCAGGAACATGACAGGGATGTCTACTGTCACCGCTGTTGCTCAACATAGTATTAGAAGTCCTAGCCTCAGATCAGATGACAAAAAGAAATAAAAGGCATCCAAATTGGCAAAGAAGAAGTCAAACTCTCATTCTTTGTAGATGATATGATACTCTATGTGGAAAACTTGTAAAACTTTACCCAAAAATTGCTAGATCTTACAGGAATTCAGCAAAGTGGCAGGATATAAAATCAAAACAGAGAAATTAGTTGCATTTCTATACACTAACAATGAGACAAAAGAAAGAGAAATTAAGGAGTCAATCCCATTTACAACTGCACAAAAAACCATAAAATACTTAGGAATAAACCTAATCAAAGAGGCAAAGGATCTGTCCTCAGAAAACTATAGAATACTCATGAAAGAAATTGAGGAAGATGCAAAGAAATGGAAAAACGTTCCACGCTAATGGATGGGAAGAACAACTATTGCTAAAATGTTTATACTACCTAAAACAATCTACACATTTAAAGCAATCCCTATTAAAATACCATCAACATTTTTCACAGAACTGGAACAAACAATCCTAAAATGTATATGGAGCCAGAAAAGACCCTGAGTAGCCAAAGGAGTGTTGAAAAAGAAAACCAAAGCTGGTGGCATCACAATTCTGGACTTCAAGCTCTATTACAAAGCTGTAATCATCAAGACAGTATAGTACTGGCACAAAAACAGACACATAGATCAACGGAACAAAATAGAGAACCCAGAAATGGACCCTCAACTTTATGTCAACTAATCTTTGACAAAGCAGGAAACAACATCCAATGGAAAAAACGACAGTCTCTTCAACAAATGGTGTTGGGGAAATTGGGCAGCCACATGCAGAAGAATGAAAGTGGACCACTTTCTTACACCATACACAAAAATAAACTCAAAATGGATGAGGGACCTAAATGTGAGACAGAAATCCATCAAAATTCTAGAGAACACAGGCAGCAACCTCTTTGACCTCCTCTGTAATTTCTTGCTAGACCCATTCCAAATGCAAGAGAAACAAAATAAAAAATGCGTATTGGGACTTCATCAAGATAAAAGCTTTGGCACAGCAAAAGAAACAGTCAACAAAACCAAAAGGCAACCTACGTTATGGGAGAAGATATTCGCAAATGTCTTATCAGTTAAAGAGCTAGTACCCAAAATCTATTAAAAAAACTTATCAAACTCAACACCCCAAAACCCAAAAAATCCAATCAAGAAATAGGCAGAAGACATGAACAGACATATCTCCAAAGAAGACATGCAAATGGCCAAAGGCACAGGAAAAAATGCTCACCCTTATCCAAAGGATACAAACATAGTGATTTGAAGAGGCACATGCACCTCAATGTTTATAGCAGCAATGTCCACAATAGCCAAATGATGGAAAGACCCTAAATGTCCATTGACAGATGAATGCACAAAGAAGATGTGGTGGAATATTACTTGGTCATCAAACAGAATGAAATCTTGCCATTTGCAATGATGTGGAGGGAACTAGATGGTATTATGCTAAGCAAAATAAGTCATTTAGAAAAGACAAATACCATGTGATTTCACTCATATGTGGAATTTAAGAAACAAAACAGATGAACATATAAGAAGGGAAGGAATAATAAAACATGATGAAAATTGAGAGGCAGGCAAACCATTAGAGATGATGAACTCTAGGAAACAAACTGAGGATTGCTGGGGTAAAGGTGGGTTGGGGGAAGAGATAATTGGGTGATGGGCATTAAGAAGGGCACTTGATGTAATGATCACTGGGTGTTATATGCAATTAATCAATCACTAAATTCTATCTCTGAAACAAATCAAAAAAAAAAAAAAAGAAGAAAGAAAGAAAGAAAGAAAGAAAGAAAGAAAGAAAGAAAGAAGAGGAGGAGGAGGGGGAAAAAGAAGCAGCCAAAGCAGATAAACCTCTGTTCAGTAACCAATGCTTTAATGATCTATCTTATTTGGAAAAGATTTAGATATCCCATTAATTCAATCAAATTTATCATTTAACTTAGCACAACTTTAAAATTTCAGTTGACTAAAGATTTTGAAAGCCATAAACCCTTTTATTTCCTTAACCTACTTGTTTTTATCAATTATCCATAAAAACTTTATGAGACGGAAACAATCATTATCTTGTCACATTTTTGCTGACACATTGCAACAGAAATAATGCAATCTCATTTGACCTTTACTAAACTTTGGTAGAATAAAAGTTTTATATTAATGCTGAAAAAAATAAAAATAAAATACAAAATGAATAAAAAAAAGAAAAAGAGACAAACAGATAAATCCTTAAATACAGAAACAAACAAGTGGTTTGCAGGGGGAAGTGGGTAGGGTGATAAGTGAAATAGATGAAGGGGATTAAGAGGTAGAAACTTCCAGTTACAAAATAAATAAGTCATGGCGATGAAAAGTACAATATAAAAAATGTAGTCGATAAGACTCTAAAATGTTGTTTGGTGATAGATGATCACTACACTTAACAGAGCAAGCACTGAGTAATGCAAAGAATTGTTGAATCATTATGTTGTAGACTTGAAACTAATGTAACTCTGTATGTCAGTTACACTTCAATAAAAAGTCACAATGAACTGATAAAAAACAAAAAGTAAAACAAAAAAAGGATAAATTTTTATAACAAAAGCTATGCTATAGTAATGGATTAGAATTATAATTTGATACACCTTGTTTTATATTTCTTTATCAATGTGTCCTAACATGATTATCAGAAAAGAAGGCAACATTTACAGGATAACAGTTTGTATAGTTTATACAGTTTATAATAGTAAAAACATACAAAATATATAGAAATCCAACAGTTGGAGACTTCTTGAATGGATCACTATATATATAAACATTTAAAACATCAATAATAAGGCAATCCTTAAAACAATGTTTTTTAAATCTAAATTTATTAACATGGAACAATTATCACATTATTACAATAGACAGGTAGGAAAGATGCCAAATGTTCATACTACAATCCTATTGTAAACAAAATTGCATGGAAGATTACATATGTATTTGTGCTTATATATGCATGTGTGTGCAAAGAAAAATATCTAGAAAAATGATCACTAAATAATTAGCATATTAATAGCTTACAAAGAATGGTATTTTTATATTATCCCTTATACATATTTGCATTATTGAATCTTTATGAGAAATATAAATCATTTTATTATCAGAGAAAACAATGAAAGTAGTTTAATGAAATAAAATAAATCTCAAAGTTGTTTTCAGTAGACATAAAATCTCCTAATAACTGTCTATGCTATTAATATATTTATATTTTCAAATATATTTTGTTTAAATACTTTGTACATGTTGCTTTATAATTGGTTATTATTCACAATATTGCAGACAATTCATAATTATCTTCCTCGATTACTAATTTTTAATACTTAAAAAGATGTGCTAATGAAGAAATACAGGTATATTTTATCTTTTTATTTCCCCAAGTAAAATATTCCTATTACTCCTAATTTTTTTTATATGTATGTTACTCTGGATTTTGTTCAGGACATATGCTTGTTGCATGAGAAAGTCAGGATAAAAAAGTCCCGTGCAGCTATATGCAGGACTTTTCTGTAATAGTAAAGAATAATATGAAATCAAAATGCATATAAGCCAAAATATTCTACCTGCCATTTATATTTTATATATTCTTATTTAATTCATTTATATGATTCAAATTTTTCAAAAAAAGATGGAATATGATCTCCCTCCAATTACTGGTATTCAGCCATCCAGTAATGATTCTCTTAGGAAGCTCTATTATACGCATACATATACAAGTAGGGCACACACACACACACATGCACCCATATAATTTTTCCCCTATTTTTGATGTCTTTCTTTTTTTGTATCTTGTTTGTTTTCATATTAATATATTATTCAGAATTTTTTATCTTGGCATATAAAGACCCTCCAAATTATTTATCTATTCAAAATATTTATATTTAGCCTTAACCTTTTGATGGATATTTAGATTATTTCCACTACTTTGCTATTACAAACAATGTTGTAATGAACAATCTTGAGCACACATAATGTATTATACTAATATCTATTTTACAAAAAAGTTCAGAGTATCTTTGGAGCAGATATTTTAGTTGAAATTTAGAACACATTGAGCCATTCTAGGCAGGTGTCTACTGCAATAAAAGTTGTTTTACTGAGGTAAAAAATTATGATTGGTTCTTAACAAAATATATCTTCATAACATTCCCCAAAAAAGTATGTTTACTGGAAGACTATGTGAGTAGTTGGTAAAATAATACAATACTTTTCATATTTTTAATGTAATCATTATACAGTTTATCAGATTTCATTCAGAGTTTGGACATTTAAATTGGTAATTTTTATTTTTTGTGCAGAGGTTAGTCCCATCTTGTGAAATATTTGCCAAATATCTAAATGATTCCTCTAAAAAAAATTATTGATTTCTTTTTGTCTTCTAGATTCATTCTTGAGTCTATTTTTCGACTCATATTTTTCTTTCCCCATTATTAGACCTGAGCCATTCTGAAATTTAATGCAATTAAAAATGCAATTTGATTGGACTAAGAGTTAATTTTTTATATTGAAAAATATCAGTGACAATAATGCATTAGTGATGATATACTGGAAGCAATAGCAGTAGGTTTAACTTTTTCCATGTTTTCCCAAGCTCTTTGAATAAAGACCGCACATTTATAAACTGATGACATAATTAAGAATAGAGATGTAGATTTTATTTTAGAAAAAAAGCATTTAAAACATCTTATATAGAGTATAAAAGGACGAAAACAGAGATATTTTTCTAACTTCTCGACTCATGATGATAATTAGAATATCTTTATAAATGTTTGCTCAGTTCTAGAGATGTTCTTGAATGGCAAGTACTCATTATCCCCTAGCTCTTTGGGCAAAAGCATTATTCCAACATTAACATGACAGTGTTTGTCAACTGTGAAAATATACTTAGGTAGGTTTGGAAATAAGAATTTGATATTCTGCAAGGAATTTATGTACCTGAAATTTAACCACACAGAATACCTTTTAAAGAGTTGTTAGAATGTTTTAGTCATGGCTGTCTTTTGTTGAGAAAAAAATACAGTATAAATTGAATTCACCATGATAATTGAAAGGATATACTTTGTTTTTTAAGTAACCACCAAAAAGATTGCACAGCTCTTTATTTAGGTGAAAAAGAGAGAGATTAACCAAGTACCTTTAGAAATGGTACTAAAATTTATGCTATTACATATTTTTCTATCTAGCTCAGATATCTATGGCACTCATAACTTAAAATTATTTAAATTTTTTTGAGCCTCTTTTCTTCAATTTATTTTAGTCTTTCATCAGAACATTATACAATGTGATACTATATTATAAATCCTTGAAAAGAGATGATTCATAAGCCATTAAAAAAATTCCAGTGGAAATTAAAATCCCAACCTTATGTCCCTTGTCTTTGAACTGCCTCTCCCCCAAAATACAGATTGCTCACAAATTTTTATAACATCATCAACAGTTAACCAACTTTATGCAAAGCGTTGAGTGAGATTAGCCAAAACTAGTTCTCTGCATTTCCTGGAAATAATTATGACTTTTAAAGAATGACATTAACAAGACCAAATAATTGGTTTTTTTTTATATTGGTGAGGCTGTTATACTCTAAGCTATATTTACCCTTATCCCATATATTCTGTATTATGAAACTGTTGTAGCTCAAAGGGCCCTCTGAAAAATAAACACAAAAATAACAAAAACAATAATTGTTCCACTAGTTTCTAGTAGCATCTGCTAAATATGACACTGAAAATTACAGGGATCTCTTTTGTTAGACTTAGGAATGACCATGCAGCGATTGCATATGCATGTGTTATGCCAAAAATAACGTGGCAATACTGCCAGAAGTTGCCAATGCTAGTTTTACATCTGATTACTACTGACCTTGAGTTCCCGACCCTACCATTCAATCTTACCCAGCTCAGCAGAAATCTGAATTTCTCCTTTATGTTAACAAGTTAATGGGATTTCCCTCTTCCCATTCAATTGTCTTTTTAGACACCACATGCCAGATCACAATATACTTGTTCATCCACTCCCACCCGGACTTAGCCTCTAGCATTAATGGCCCCTGCAATTTGACCTTAACTGGCTTAACTTTTGAACCTAATTTGAGTCCATCATTTCGGGCTTCCAAAGTTTCCTCTTTTCCTGGTTTTCTCAGCACCACTGTCTGGTCTTCAATTGTCTTTGCATGTTCTTCTTATGTTAATTGTTATGAAAATAAGAGTATTACTTGATATTTATGCTAGGGTCTTTTCTCCCTTATCCTATAATTGCAGTCACGTAAGCCAACAGGGGTTTATGGCTTTACTTTGCTATATGCTGTGAACTCACCCATCTTCATCTCCATACTGGTCCCACATTTGGCTGCCTACTTTTTCTCTTCTCTTACAGGTTTCTGAGAAATTTCGTGTTCAATTTGTTCAAAACTGAACCAAAATACTTAAAACTATGTAATTTATTTCAAGCTTTATCCATTTGCCCAAGTCAGAAACCTTGAATTAAAGCTCATTTTTCTTCATTTATTTTGAACACTCATCAAGAATTCATCTCTCTTTAATAATCCACTTTTCTACATATTCGTGACTGCCTCTTGTCATTTCTCTCCTGTTCTCCTAAAAAATGAAACTGCATAATGTTACTTAATGTATTTAAAAAAACATTGCTATTATATTACCAAACGCTTCATATATTTTGTTACTTTTTAACAGTTTTATCTAGACATCATTGACATATAAACATTGTGTATATGTAAGATGTACAACTTGATGTTTTGATATATGTATACATTGTAAAATGATCACCACAATCAAGCTAATTAACGTAGCCACAGCTTCTACATGGTTATTAATGTGTGTGTGTGTGTGTGTGTGTGTGTGTGTGTGTGTGTGTAACAGTGAGGGGATTTAACGTGAAATCTATCCTGCTAGCAAATTATAAGTATATAATACAGTGTTGGTAACTATCCTCACCATGCTGTACATTGGATCTCCAGAAATTATTCATTATGCATAACTGAAAATGTGTATCCTTTGATTAACATCATCCTATTTTCCCCTGTCCCTGACATCACCATTCTACTCTATGCTTTTATGAGTTTCCCTTTTTAAGATTCCACATATAAGTGAGATTAGGTAGTATTTCTCTTTTTGTGTCTTGCTTATTTTGCTTAGCAAAATGAGCTTCAGTTTCACTCATGTTATTGCAAATTGTAGGATTCCTTCTTTCTTAAAGAAGAAGAATATTTCATTGTGTAGTGTTAACGTTCTGTTAATGTACACACACACACACACACACATACACACACACACACACACCATACACTCTTTATCCATTCATCCCCTGAAGGACATTTAGGTTATTTCCATATCTTAGCTAATGGGAATAACACTGCAATGAATATGGAAGTGCAGATACTGCTTTGCTATCATGAATTCAATTTGTTCAGATATACATCCAACAGTGATATTACTGGATCATATAATAATTCCATTTTAAATTTTTTTGAAGAGTTTCCATATGTTTCCTGTTTTCCATATGTACTAATTTATATTCCCATCAATAATGTACAAGTCCTCTTTTTTCCACAACTTCACAAACACTTGTTATTTTTTTTTTCTTTTTGATAATAGTCATCCTAACAGGTGTGAGGTGATATCTTTTTGTAATTTTGATTTGTATCCTCCCTGATAGGGATGTTGAGTCCCTTCTCATGTACTTATTATCCATTTGAATTTCTTCTTTTGAGAAGTGTGTAGTTAGGTATTTTGTACATTTTTAATTAAGTAATTTATATTTTTTGTATTGAGTTGTATGAGTTACATATTTTGGATTACTCTTTATCAGATATATGATTTGGAAATATTTTTTCACATTACATAGGTTGCCTTTCCATTTTGTTATCTCCATTATTGTGTGGAAGCTTTTTAGTTTGATTTAGTCTCACCTGTCTATTTTTTGTATGTATTTCCTGTGCTTTTTGTGTCATATCTAAAAATACTATTACCAAGACCAATATTAAGAAAGTTTGTCTGATTTTTTTTTCCTTGGAATTTTACAGTGTCTGGTCCTATGTTTAAGTCTTCAATCCATTTTGAAGTCGAGCGTGAGATAGGGTTCTAGTTTCGTTCTTTTGCATGTGGATATCCAGTTGTCCCAACACATTTATTGGTAAGACTATTCTTCCCCCTTTGTGTGTTCTAGGTACCCTGGTTGAAGATCAGTTGGCCATAAATGTGTGGGTTTACTTCTGTTTCTCGATTCTGTTTCATCAGTCTGTAGATCTGTTTTTATGCCAGTACCATATTGTTTTGATTACTACAGCTTTGAAATATAATTTGAAATCAGGAAGTGTGATACCTCAATCTTTGCTCATCTTGCTCAAGATTTTTTGGCTATTTGGGGTCTTGTGGTTTTATATAAATTTTAAGATTCTTTTTCCTTTCAGTAAAAAAAATGTCATTGGGATTTTGATAGGGATTTCATTGAATCTGTAGATTGCTTTGGGCCATGTAAACATTTTAACAATATTAATTTTTATGATTCAGAATATAGAATATCTTTCAATTTGTTTGTGCTTTTTAAATATTCTTCACCAATGTTTTGTAATTTTCACCATACAAGTTTTTCACCTCTTTGGTTAATTTCTAAGTATTTTGTTCTTTTTGTTGCTAATGTATGTAGGATTAATTTTCATCTTGATATGTTTCCTTAATATAGAAATGCTGTTTTTTGTATGTTGATTTTGTATATTGATTACCGAATTCCTTATTAAATTCATCTTATTTTGTGAAGTCTTTAGAATTTTCTATATATATAATCATGCCATCTGTAATCAGAAATAATTTTATTTCTTCTCTTTAGATTTGGATACATTTTATTTCCTTTTCTTGCCTGACTTCTCTGGCTAGGACTTCCAATACTATGCTAAATAGCAGTGATAAAAGTAGACAGCCTTGTCTTGTCCATATCTTAAAGGAAAAGCTTTTCCCCACCAATTATGACTCCACCCATGTAGTTTTCATAAATGGCCTTTATCGTGTTGGGAAGTTCCTTCCATACCTATCTTGTAATTTTTTTTTTCCTTATGAAAGAAATTCAATTTTGTCAAATACTTTTTTTTTATTGAGATGATCATGTGGTTTTCCCCTTAACTCTGTTAATGTGCTTTATCCCATTGATTAATTTTCATGTGTTAAACCATTCTTGCATCCTAGGGATAATACCCCTTGCTCTTGATGTATGATCCTTTTAACCTGCTGTTGAATTTGCTTTCCTAGAATTTCTATTGAGGATGTTTGCATCTATGTTCATCAGGCCTGTACTTTTCTTCTCTCTCTCCCTCTCTCTCTTTTTTTTTAAACAAGTGTTATCATTGACTGGTTTTAGAATCAGGGTGATGCTGCATCATAAAATGAGTTTGGGAATGTTCTCTCTTCCATTTTATAGAAGGGTTGGTATTAATTTTTCTTTGAAATTTTGATAGAATTCACCAAGGAAGACATCTGGTCCTCAGCTTTTCTTTGTTGAAAGATTTTTGATTACTGATTGATTATTTCATTATTGGAGTAGTTGCACACAGCTTGCAAGAGTCAAGGTGTCTAATAAGGATCTTGTCTACCAAATATCAAGGATCTTTGTTCTGATCATGAATTGCTGCTTCTTATCATGGAGACACAAGCACAGAGGTGGGAAGCCATTGTTACAAGCATCTTGTTGACCGAAGCATCTTCCAGAGAATTTAAAGGGCCAAATCCTTATCTTCACCATTCATTTTTCTTTTTCTCCCTTTTGGGAGCCAGACATTTAAGAGCAGGACATCCAAAAGCAACTACATATATAGGAAAATTTTTAAAATTATCATCAACACATAAGTTCAGAAAAGACCTAGAAGGCCTTAAGTATGTATATACTTCAGGCTTTATATATATATATATATATATATATATATATATATATATATATATATATATGAGGAAACCTTAGGAAAATGAAGAATCTGATCTTTGGAATTATCATATTATAAAATTCAAATGTTTAGTTTCAACAAACAAATCATAAGGCATACAAAGAAATAGGAAAGTAGTGCCAATACAAGGAAAAAAAAATAAAAAGAGAAACTATTCCTGAGAAATGTCAGATGATGTGTTTTATATACACACATTTAATACACTGTATACTCAAAGGACTAAAAGAAGATGTGGAGCCAGGAAAATGTATGAATAAAATGAAAATATCATAAAGAGATAGATACACAAAAAGGAACTGAAAAGAAATTCTGGAGCTGAAATATATGCTATTGAAATTAAAAATTCACTAGAGGGATTCAAAATTAGATTTAGACAAGCAGAAAAAGAATTAGTGAATTTGAAGATAGGACAATTGAAATTATGAAGTCTGAAAAACAAGAAAAAAGACTGAAGGTAAGTGAACAGAGCCTAAGGGACTTTTATGATAACATAAAATGGACCAATATCTGTATTGTGGGAGTCCCAGAGGAGAGAGAAAAAGGGGCAGAGAGATCACTTGAAGAAAGAATGGCCCCAAGCTTCCCAAATTTGAGAAAATACATGAATATAAACATCCAAAAAGCTCAATAGACCCTAAGCAAATTAAACTCAAAGAAACCCATACCAACACACATTTTATGTGAAAAGCCAACAACAAAGAGATAATTTAAAAAGAAAGAAGCATGTCATCCCATACAAGGGATCCCATGTAAGATATTTATCATATTCCTCATCAAAAACCTTGCATGTCCGAAGGCAATGGGTTGATATATTCAAGTGCTGAAGGGAAAAAAAATACTATCAACCAAAAACCCTCTATCTGGCAAACTGTCCTTCAAGTAGTAGGGAGAAATTAAGATATTCTCAGATAAACAAGTGTTAAAGGAGTTTATTACCACTAGCTCTGTCATGCAAGAAATGTTGAAGGGAGTCCTTCAAGTTAAAATGAAAGGATAATAAAAAGTAACTTAAAACTGTGGGAAGATATAAACATCGGTGATAAAAGTAAGTGGACAATTAGAAAACAAAAACCTAGTATTTTAATTTTGGTTTACAACTCCATTTTTTTCCTTTTTCCTCCTAGGAAATAATACATAAAAACAATTACTACTCTGTATTTGTACATAAAATATATAAAGATGAAATTTTGTGACAGCAATAAGTAAATGGAGATGGGGATGGAGCTCTATAGAAGCAGAATGTTTATGTTATTGAAGTTAAACTGGTATAAATTCAAATTAGTGTGTTTTAACTTTAGGATGTTAACTGTAAACCCCAGGTAACCACAAGGAAAATAGCTATAGAATATGCACAAAAGGAAATAAGAAAAAAATGAAAACATTCTGCTAGAAAAACTCAATTGAACAAAAAGAAAGACAGTAATGCATTAGAGGCAAAAAAAATCTATAAAGCATATAGAATACAAGTAGCAAATTGAAAATAATCCCTCCTTATTAGTAATTACTATAAATATAAATGGTTTAAATTCTCTAATCAAAAGGTAGAGATTGGAAGAATGGATTTTAAAAAGTAACCCAACTATCTGGCGTCTACAAAATACTCACTTTGGATCCAAAGATACAAATAGGTTAAAAATAAAAGGGAGAAAAAAAGATACTCAGTGAAAATAGTAGTCAAAAGAGAGCAGGAAAAGTTATTCCAATATCAGGAAAAATAGACTTTAAATTAAAAAATTACAAGAGACAGGGAGTAGATTATATATTAGTAAAAGTTTTGATACAGCAAAAAGATATAACAGCTATAACATTTATGTATCTAATAAGAGACCGTCAAAATATATTAAGCAAAAATGGACAGAATTGAAGGAAGAAGTAGACATTTCAACAATAATACTAGCAGACATCAATACATCACTCTCAATAATGGATAGAAAAACAAATATAAGTAAAGAAATAGGGGACTTGAAGAATACAATAAACAAACTAGATCAAATAGATATATACAGAACACTCTGTCCAACAGCAGAATACACAGTCTTCTCAAGTGTACATAGGTCATTCTCTAGGATAGATACAAAGAAATGGGAACACTTGTGTACTGCTGATGGGAATCCAAATGGTATAGCCACTGTGGAAAATAGCATTGCAGTTACTTGAAAAATTCAAAATAAAATTACTGTATTATTCAGCTATTCCACTTCTGACTATACACCCAATAAGTCAAAGTGGATAAAACTGCTGACGTATTACCTAAATGAAAGCAGTGTCACACTTTGTACTAGTAGGCATTATATATTTTTTTACCTCTATGTACTCACAGGAGACAAAAAGCCATTTCTACTTAAGAATGTCCTTGTTCAAGCAATAAAAATAATAATTTTATTGAGTATTGACTAGTGAGTGTACATCTTTATAATATTTTGTGTGACAAAATGAGAAGTATACATAAAACACTCCTATTGAATACTGAAGTACAATGATTTGAATTGTATGATGAACCGTCAACTGTTTAACTTTAGGATATATAAGTTTAAATATACTGTTTCCTTGTCAGTAAGTGGGGATAAATTAATATCTTTTTAATAAAATTTTTATGAGAATTAGGATGAAGGAATGTATATAAAGAAGGCAGAATAACCAGGGTAAAAAGCAATAATGGCTATTATGTGTTGAGTGTTAATAAATGCCTGATGGCATTCTAAATGCTTTACACCTATCGTCTCATTTTGTAATTGTAAAAATCCCTATAAATATAGATACTGTCATCAGTCCTATTTTAAAGAGGATGGTGCTGCACCCAAAACAGCTTGTGCTCCAGGCATTCTTATTCTCAACCTCATGCATGGAAACTCCAAGTTATACTATCTCCCAGCATTATTATTCAAAATCCTTTTTTGTTGTTGTTGTTGTTGTTTATGTTTTGAATTCTGTGTCATTCTAGGTGAGTATTAGCACTTTGTCAATTAAATCTACAAGTTGACTCATCTTCAGTGTTTAAAAAATTTTTCAAGTGGGTTGATTTTGCTGAAGATTTTTCACAGTTTAGCTGCATTGGCCCCAAAGTTAGTAATACTGGCACTCAGGTTCAATGCTTGAAATAATATCCTATATTTTCAGATGCTTTCACCAGTTCAGTGTCATATTGAATAGGAAAGTTGGGGGGAAAAAGTTCCTCAGTGATTCCTACCCTAATTCCTAATTAACCTAGAAGATATACAAATCATTCTAATATTTTTTACATATTATACCTAATAATTGGAAAAGCTCCTTTAGTAAACACATTTTTTACTCAATTTTAACTTCTCTTTTCCTACTGGTCCTTTTTCTTTATAAATGTGAGGGTCTGACAACCCTTCTATTTTTCTATTCCTCTTAGAAAAACATTACTTTCCAAATTTCTATTTCTCATTAACACAAATGTATCGCTGATCTAGTCTTGTCTGCACAACCTCTTTCAACATCATCAACTAAATTTCTACTTAATTAGTTCTATAACTCAATGCTATCATCTGTTTTTCTCCCCAAACTGGAAGCACCCACATACATATTTTTTTCTCATTCATCTCATAGTTATTGGACCACAAGTATGACTGATTGCTATATACATTTAAAAGAAAAAATAAGTATAGTGAGTCTTCTGAGACTCATATGTTGTACTTTGTCTTACTGTTATCTTTGCCAGTGATAATGATAAAAAAAATTTTTATCAAGAGCATGACACATAATAAATGCTTAAAAAATATAAACTATGACCTTAATATGATAACTTTTTAGATTAACATTCCACCTATCACTATATAACAAACCATCCTCAAAATCAGTGGTATAAAGAAAAACTATTTTATTATGCTATGCAGATTCGGAGTCAGAAATTTGAACAGAATATAGCAAGGGTGACTAATTTCTGCTTCATAATATCTGGGGCCTCAACTAAGAAGCTTTGAGCATTTTGGTGATGCTTATGAGAGTTGGAAAATGGAATCCTCTACAGCCTTCTTCATTCACATCTGATACATGAGCCAGGATGACTAAAAAGCAAGACTCAGCAAAGACTACCTACTAGACCACTGATCTGTAACCTCTCTATATCTGTGGCATTTTAATGGTAGGGTAGTGGGTTGCAAGAGGGAAATCCCAAAGGAATTGTCCAAAGAGCAAACATTTCAAGTCAATCAGTTAGAAAATATAAGGATTTATATGAGCTGAACTTAGAAGCCACATGATATCACCTCACCCTACACCATCAACACTAATCTATGGCAGTGTTTCTCAAGCATCCAGTTAGAAAGCCTGTTAATATACAGATTGCTGGGCCCCACCTCTGCTCTACTAAGTCTGCTCAGATTCAAGGGGAGGGTATACAGACTTCAACTCTTGGTGGAAGGAGAGTCAGGAAATTTGAGACCATGTTTGAAACTTGCCTCAAATAACTGTTCAATAATTATAATCATATTTAAATATTAACAGTAACATCTATCATTTCACATTGGACTCCAGTGAAAAATTTGGAGTCACTTAATTTCCATTTTTCTATTCAGTGAAATAACTGGGAGTAGGTGATCTAGTATATCCAAACCCCCTCAATCTCTGAAATATAACTTTTTGATTTAAAAGGAAAATTTTATTCAAACATAGTTATCAAAGATTCCAAATGCTATACATGCAATATGCTTCCTAAAAACTCAAGTCACAATTGCATTCATAATCTGCCTAACAAATATATACCTATTTACATTGATACACACACACACACACACACACACACACACACACACACACACACACATATATATATATATATATACCTCCTTTATCTTTTTCTATTAGATTTAGGGAAGCTATTAGTCTCCCTGTGCTCTTCCAAAAAGTGAATATTAAGCATATCTGAGAATCTGCCTTTTTCATTTTTCTGCTTTACTTTAGCTTATTCACAACTATGCCCCCCTCACACACACACATGAACGGTATACAAGCAAACACTATTTTAAAGATTTAATAACTTTCAATATATTTCTTAGAACAAAATATTCTATTTTTTAAAAGGACAACACTATTGAATTTAGGTAAATTAAATGCCACCAAAATCAATTTTCTTTTGCTGGTCAGCTCTTAACCACAGCTTGAAACACCTGAAATTAGTAAAAGGTAAACTTCCTTTAATACTTCATGTGAAGGTCAGATTAAAGCAAAACACAGCCAGCTTTCTTTCCCATTCACAACAAAAGCAATAGGTAATCACAATTAATGTTGACAATTCAAATACTGCTTGAGATGGTTCAAATTCCCACTTACAAATAAATAATTTGTGTCAAATAAGAGAATTATTTTTGACTAACAAATTTACCCTAAAAGTGACATTTTAATGCCTAATTTGGATTGATTTTTATCTTAATGCTGTATTGGAAAAAAAGTTTTTAGCCTAAACAATATTTTTGCTACTTGTAAATTATAAAATAGAAATTTCAATAATACATATTCATATTATCATGAAATAATGAAAATACTTGTTTAGGTTTTAAGTTAATCCCTGATGATGTATCCCTGATAATTTATGTACGAACTCAGTTAAGTTTCCCATGCATGTAAAAGCTGAATTTCAAAAGTCCAACATCCAGTGGTTCAGGCTTTGTGAAAATTGTGACTAATACCCATACGGATATTTCCAGAGATAAACTGCCCATTTAAAAATTCAAAGAAAAAAAACCTTTAAGTGGCATTCTCTCCTCAGAGGTACTCCCAATTTTTTTTAATCAAAAAGTCTTACCAGAATGTTTAAAAAAGGACTATACATGAAAGTTAAAACATTATTCTCTAAAGTTAAAAACAGTCCCATACAATTCCCTGCAATATGTCTAAATTCATAAATATCACACAATATGAATGGACCTTAAATAATTTTCACTTGCATAAATTGGAAAATATCATTGAAAACAGAATATTAATGATAGAAAAGTTACTCCTA
The DNA here is from genome assembly GCF_024610735.1 of Ursus americanus. Lineage (NCBI taxonomy): Eukaryota > Metazoa > Chordata > Mammalia > Carnivora > Ursidae > Ursus > Ursus americanus. The sequence continues at coordinate 67,327,885 of NC_142127.1, read as the reverse complement.
AAATGTTTTTCTTCTTTATTTCTGTATTTGTGTTATGTAAAAGTTCTTAGTTTTGTAGAACAAATACATGAAGTGATTTTATTTTTCTTCTAATCACTACTTTCACCCTTCTCTGTTGTAAGCAATTTCTGAGCAGTTTCTTAAATCTGTGGTTACATTTAGTTATTAAAATAGAAATCACTTCATTTTAAACTGCTGTTCTCATATTTCTGAAAGAGCTTCAAAGTCCCTCTTCCAAAGAAGGTTTTAGTGCCCTATTGGGGGTGCTGGGGGTGCACAGGGGGAGTATAAACAAGAAAGAGGATATGTCTAGCAATAGGATATCTCTTCCGTTATTTTCAAGGCTTACATTATGCCCTTCAGTGTTAGGGGGCAGAAACATGAATGGGAAATAGGAACAAGGATTTTCTTTTTCCTCAATCTGACTCGGTCTGGAGTCAGGATCCACTGTGGCAGTTGGTATAGCTGTGAAAGCCGAGGTTTCTTCAAGATGTTTTGAAAGGTTTGTTGAAGTAGTGGTCAGCTTCTCCCTCTACCCCTCTGTTACAAGGACCTTCTTACACAGCAGCAGCCAACTCTGCCATTCTAGGTAGGATATTTTTTTGTTAAATAGCCATTCTCATGGCTCCTGTCCCCTCTTACTCTCCTAACCTCATTTTCTAATCTCATTCTTCTTCAGTGAGAGCCAGAAGAGCCAATGATCACTTAGCACCATCTAATAATTTCAGAGAACTAGGGTGTGGTTGCCCTTTATTCTTCTTTATTCTAGACATGCTATTTATAATCCTTTCTTGCTATGTTGCTATCAATTATTCCATCAACTATGCTATTTTCACAAAGCTTTAAAATGGTGATTTAGTACATGCAAACACGTAGTTTAGAGGATATTAACCTTGCTCTTCCAGTATCTCTTACAGAAGAATCACTTAGTAAGAATGGCAGAATAAGAACTTCCATAAATTATTCATCCATAAAAGCACTGAGAACATTGGCAAATATTCTAAAAATCAACTTTTTATGCAACTCTGAGTCTTAACCAAAGACTTACAACAATACAAGGAGGGCTTATATAAGAAATTGACTGAACCTTGGTTTTTAAAAGAAAGTGAGACTTGTGATATTTTGCTCGCTCTATTCCCATTTCCCTCTCCTTAGCTGTCCGGTAGCTTTGAAACCAGCAACCTCACAACCATGGTAGGTATGAAGACCAGCAACCTGAGGGCCACTAGAGGGCAAAAAAAATTGGCTCAAAGCTCCCCTAAGGCCCTATGCTCAGAGAATTGTCACTATTTGACCTGTTTAGCAGCTTCCTGAAAAACCTCATTCACAAGGTTTTTCTTTACTTGACCTAACTCAGAGTTCACTTAGTGAGAAAAAACGTTCCCCACAGCACATTTATGGGGGGAAAAAAAGCAGTAGCTGTTTACATTGCAGCTATTCTAGGCTGCAATATCAGTTGGGGAAATAAGAGGCTTACCAAAAATCTTAAGAAGAAAATATTGGAAGTGAGATGTCCATGTAGGACTTCTAGAAACCTCTGACATGTGTCTGGGGATCTAGAACATTATATTCATGTACAGGTAAAGGTGCATACTCAGGAAAATCGTGAGAAGTGTCTAATCTTTTACCTCTGGCTTACTTCGAGATCCCAGGAAAGCAGGAAGTAAAGGCTAAGACAGAACTATAAACTATAAGATCAGTGAGGATGTGCCCCCACATACAAACAGAATGCCTCAACAGAGGATGGAACAATGTATAAGAGGAAATCTCTGTACAGTCATTAACTGACTATTAACCTAACTGAGGAGGAACTTCAGTGGTCACATATAATAAAAAATATAGATTTTATAAAAGTAGTCCAGGAAAGTCACAAAATAAACAAACATCAATACTAATAATAACCAGCAACAACAAACCAAAGAATGGACTGATTTTAATAGTTCCCATGCTATGTTATTTTAAATGTCTAGATTCCAATGAAAACAGTTATAAGACACAAAAAGAAACAGTAATAAATGGCTCATGCACAGAAAAATATGATAAAGCAGTCAAAAGAAACTCTCCATGACAAAGTAAAAATGTTGCTTATTAGACAAAGATCTGAAATCAGGTAGCTTAAATATATTCAAACTAAAGGAAATTATGTCTAATAAACTAGTGGCAAGTGTGAAAATGACATCTCATCAAATATACAATGCAAAAAAAAAAGAGATAAATTAATAAACTGCTCAAATAGGAATTCTGGAGTCAGTAAGAAAAATAACTGAAAAAAAATTCATTGGAGGGGTTCGACAACAGACTTGATAGAATGATGAACTAGTAAATACAAAGATAGGTCAATATTTTTTCAGTCTGAGGAAAAGAAATAAAAAAGAATAGGTAAAAAAAAATAGATTATTAGCGATCTGAGATAAACCAACAAACTGATCAATAGATGCATAATGGAAGGTCCAGAGGAGAGAAGAGAAAATAAAAGATGCAGAAAAAATATTTTAAGAACTTATGTCTACATCCATTCCAAATTTGATTTTAAAAAATTTATCTATATATCTAAGAGGTTTAATGAACTCCAGATAGAAGAAATTCAGAGATGCCTACCAAGAAACTTCATAATCAAACCCCTGAAAGATATAAACAAACAAAAAAATTTCAAATGCAGAAAAACTATCATTGTAGTATGAAGGATCCTGTATAAGATTTACAGCTGACTTCTTGTCAGAAATCATGAGGCCAGAAAGCTTTGTGGTGACACATCCAAAGTGCTAAAAGAAAAATACTATCAATTAAGAATTCTATATCCAAGGGACATCTGGGTGGCTCAGTTGGTTAAGCGTCTGCCTTCAGCTCAGGTCATGATCCCAGGGTCCTGGGATCGAGCCCCACATTGGGCTACCTACTCACCAGGGAGTCTGCTTCTCCCTTAGCCTGTGCTCCTCCTGCTTGTTCTCTCTCTCTTTCTCTCTCAACTAAATAAAATCTTTAAAAAAAAGAAAAAGAATTCTGTATCTAGAAAACCTATCCTTCAAACATGAGGAAAAATTAAGACATTCCCAAATAAACAAAAATGGAGATATTTTGTCACTAGCAGAGTAACCATACAAAAAAACAAAACAAAACAAAAAAGGAGCCCTTTAAGATGAAATGAAAAGACTCTAGATAGCACCTCAAGATTTTTGAAGAAATAAAAAAATTTTTTAATTTAAAAAAACACTGGTAAAGGTAACTATATAGGTGAGTATAAAAGACTGCACTCATGTATTTTTTGTGACTCTTGTTCTCCTATTTGACTTAAAATACAGTTTTAATAAGCAAAAATTATAAAGCTGTATTGATGGGCTTATAATATATAAAGATAAAATGTGTATTAAAATAATAACACAAAGGTGTAAAGGGTAGAGAAAGAGGTGTACCAGTAAAAAGTTTCTATAAACTATTGAAATTAAACTAGTGTTAATATAAAACTAAAATTTTTAAGTTAAGAAACCCAAGGATAACCATTAAGAAAATTAATAAAAAATATACAGTGAAAGAGGGGCACATGGGTGGCTCAGTCAGTTAAGCATCCAATTCTTGATTTCAGCTTAGTTCATGATCTTGGGGTCATGGAATTGAGCCCTGAGTCAGGCTCTGCACTCAGCAGGGAGTCTGTTGGAGATTCTCTCTCTCTCTGTCCCTCTGCCCCTTCCCAAACTCGTGCATTTGCATGCTCTCTTTCTAATAATAATAATAATAATAATAAATCTAGACACAGATCTTACACACTTCACAAAAAAATAACTCAAAATGCATCATGGACCTAAATGTAAAATGTAAACCCATACAACTTCTGGAATATAACACAGGAGAAAACCAAGATGGTCTTGGGTATTGTAATGTCTTTTCCAAATACAGCATCAAAATGCAATCCATGTAAGAAAGAATGATGAGCTGGACTTCAGTGAAACTGAAAATATCTACTCTGCAAAAGACAATGTCAAGAGAATGAGAAGACAAGCCACTGAGTGGGACAAAATATTTGCAAAGACACAACTGATAAAGGATCATTATCCAAAATATACAAAATCTCTTAAAATTTAATAATAAGAAAACAACCCAGTTAATGATGGGTCAAAGTCCTTAACAAACACTTTACCAAAGATGACAAATAAACATACGAAAAGATGCCCCACATGATATGTCAAATTAGAACAAAAAGGAGTTTCCATTCCATATCTATTAAAATGGCCTAAATTCAGAACACTTGCAATAACAAATGCTGATGAGAAGTTGGAGCAACAGGGACGTTCACTCATTGCTACTGGAAACACAACATGGTAAAGCAATTTTGAAAGACCATCTGGTGATCTCTTATAAAACTAAACATACTTTTATCATATGATCCAGCAATTGTTCTCCTTGGTATCCCACCTTAAAACCTGCACACACTTACTTATAACAGCTTTATTTACATTTGCTAAGACTGGGAAACAATAAAAATGTACTGCAATAGGTGAATGAGTAAATCTAGACAATGGGGTATTATTCAGCACTAAGAGAGAGAGAGAGAGAGAAAGCTATCAAGCCATGATAAGACGTAAAGAAAACTTAATTTCAAATTACTAAGTGAAAGAAGCAATTGTGCATATTATTAAAAGAAAGAAGCCAATCTGAGAAGGCTACATATTATATGATTTCACCCATACAACCTTCTGGAAAAGGCAAAACTATGAAGTCAGTAATTAGTTAACAGGAGTTGTGGGAGTGGGGAGGGAGGAACAGGTGGAGCACAGAGGATCTTAAAGGCAGTGAAAATATTCTGTATGGCACTATAACGGTGGATACATGTCATTATATATTTGTCTAAACCCACAGAATGGACAGCACCAAGGGAGAGCCATAATGTATAATATGGACTTGGGTGTCAATGCAGGTTTATCAATTGTAATATATGTAATGCTCTGTTTGGGCTGTTAATAATGAAACTCATTATGCATGTGTGGAGGCAGGGGATATATGGTAAATCTCTGTATCTTCCTCTCAATTTTGCTATTAACCTCAATCTGTTTTTAAAAATTTTTAATTTGGGGCACCTGGGAGGCTCAGTCAGTTGAGGGTCTGCCTTTGGCTCAGGTCATGATCCCAGGGTTCTGGGATCAAGCCCCACATCGGGCTCTCTGCTCACCAGGGACCCTGCTTCTCCCTGTCCCTCTGCCTGCTGCTCCCCCCTGCTTGTGCTCCCTCTCTCTCTCTGTGTCAAATAAATAAAATCTTTAAAAATTTTTAAATTTAAAAATTAAGTTGTTTCTAAAAATTGCTATGATAAAGTAAAACTTTTGGTTTTATATCTACAACATTGCTATCATTTTTATTTATTTTTTTATTCTTTCCTTCTTTCCTTTTTCTGGATTAAATAAATTTTTAAATGATTTCTTTCTGTTTTTACACTATCAGCTGTTTAACTATATCTTCTGTTATAAGTATTTCAGCGGTTATCCTAGGTACATTGGTGAACTGAGTGGTTCAAATTTGATCTAGCAAACCTCAAACATAGCTGTTTTGAAATTAAAGTATACCTTAGTTTTCTAGGTCAAATTAAAATGATATATGGAAGAAATTTAAATTAGAAAAAGGTCTTAAAATATTTCTGACTTTTAATAGAGATAAGAGTTTAGGTTAGCCCTGAATTACAACATATATCTATATACTTATTATAGTCAGCCTTTTAGGTTGTGGTCTTACATTTTGCAATCAAATCTTGACAATGGTTCATGGCTCATGTTAAGATTTCTGTTTTCACATTGTCATTCCAGAAGAGGTTAATGTTCACATATTCTTAGGATCTTATCCTTCTACATGATCCTTCTTTTCTAAATATTTTGTGAAACACAATATCTGAATTTCACACATTCCTATATACATTTATCTCTACATTAAAATTTTAAAGACTGCATAATAAAAACCTTCCTCCTGATTAAAAATTTAAAAATTTTAAACATGCACATTTGTCTGCATTTTTAATCTACTTTCTTTTATATTACTCCCCATGTTCTTCAGAATAATTCCTTTTTTTCCCTCTCTGAGAGAGTAATCATGATGATAGTCACTTTGGAAAGAGTACCAATGTATATCTAGGTTTTTGGTGACTAGGGGGTAAATGGAGGATTTGTCTATTCTTTTAATTATAGTATAGTAGCAATTACAATGAGTCCAATTCACTTTCCAAGAAACTTAAGCAAAGGTTAATTTTAATGGGAATCTAAATCTTGCCCAATTTTTCAAATTCTCTTGTTCAACTTATGTGTCTTTGCTTAAATTCCTAAGGAAATATTGCCTTTTAAGTACTTTAGAATACCTTTAAGACTATTTCTTTAGAAGCTGCCTGCATTCTAATTTTATGGTTAATTTATTTCTCATATAAACTTCAAAGTTCAGAATATAAGGATCCATTTTCTCCTGATTTGTGTGTTTACTTCCATTAATGATAATAGAAGTCTTAATTTGTGCTCTGTGATTATATGCACTTGGTCCTGAATTCATTAACAAGTATTTTTAACATGAATTACACAAAAAAAGATATAATGATCACAGGGCTTTTCAAATTGTTCAATTTTTTGCAACACGATTTTGAGGTTGAAAAAAATGAAACTGTGTAATTCCAAATTATAATAATGTTCAATGTTATGTTGGTCAAATTATCTTTTCTTAGTTTTCTAAAATCAGATTTGAAGTACTATCATATAAAAAAGAATGTGCATAACAGTATTCATAATTCTATCAAATGTAGGATGTGACAATACAAAGGGGTAATTCTACTTTTCAAATTGTGTGCACATATTTTTAAAAATATTTTACAAGTATCTATTATATCATTGATGGTAAAATTAAAATTACTTAAAATATATTTAAATCACGCATAACCCAAAAAGCAGATTCCCAAACAAATATATTTGGTTCATTGAATTTAGGTGCACTATTAACTGATGAATAAAATGTTTTATATATTTTTATATTTTCTTTGATGTAAAATCACATGCATTTCCAAAGCCTTATTAGAGTTTAGTATCTAAATTTTGAGAAAAAATACTACTTTTTATTCCTGATGCATTCCCATTTATCTCCCTATTGAATTTATAAAATAATCATATAATAATGGATATATACATATGTAATGTATTTAAATATATTTATGCAGTTTATGTATATTACATATACACACATGCATACTATTAAATATATACTATCTATGTATTACATACACATATATGTGTGTGTGTATATATATATGTATGCTATACACACACCGACTATAAACACTGGTTTTCATATTTGTTTAAAGTATCTTGGGGAGGGTATGTGTTGTAATGAGCATTGGGTATCATATAAGATTGATGAATCACAGACCTGTACTTATGAAAAAAATAATACATTATATGTTAATTGAATTTAAGTTAAAAAATAAAAAAATAAAGTAACTGTACTAAAAATAAATTTAGATAATTGTCATTAGGAAAATTTGAATGGAGCCTACCTTATTCAGTAGACTTTTAAAAATGTTTCTCAAAAATGAAATTATAACATGTTAAAAAAGTTTTAATAATTTCATAGATTTTAACTGAATTGCATCTATTATCTTTTAACTTGTCATCTATAAATTAAAGAAAATCTACCTGATGGAGGATTAGTTTAATTTGATTAAATAATTAAATCAACATTCCTTGAAATTTCAATAGAAAATTCTGACTTTTTTCAGCTTTATTGAGGTATAACTGACAAATAAAATTGTAATATACTTAAAGTGTACATTATGGTAATTTGATATATGTACACATTGTGAAGGATTTCCTCTATTGAGTTAATTAATACATCAATCACCTCACATACTTTTTTTTAATGGCACCCCCCGAAGATCTACTCTCTAGGCAAATTTCAATTACATAATAGATTATCAACTATAGTCACCATGTTATGCAATAGATCCTCAGATTTTATTCATCTTATAACTAAAAGTTTGCACCTTTGTACCAATCTGTTCCTATTTCCCCCACTTTACAGACCCTTGGCAACCATTGTCTACTCTCTAATACTATAAACATGACTTTTTAAAAAAGATATTTTAGATTCCGGGGTGCCTGGGTGGCTCACTCGTTAAGCGTCTGCCTTCTGCTCAGGGCGTGATCCCGGCATTCTGGGATCGAGCCCCACATCGGGCTCCTCTGCTGGAAGCCTGCTTCTTCCTCTCCCGCTCCCCCTGCTTGTGTTCCCTCTCTCGCTGGCTATCTCTATCTCTGTCAAATGAATAAATAAAATCTTAAAAAAAAAAGATATTTTAGATTCCACATGTGAGTGATACTATGCAATATGTGTCTTTCTCTCTCTACCTTATTTCACTCAGCATCATGACCTACAGTTTCACCTATGTTGTCATAAGTGGTAGGATTCGTTTCTTTTTTAAGGCTGTAAAATATTCCTCTGTATGTGTGTGTGTGTGTGTGACATTTTCTTTATCCATCTATCTATTAATTCAATTAATCAACAACAAAGAAGGCAAGAATATACAATGGGGAAAAGATAGTCTCTTCAACAAATTGTACTGGACATCTATATGCAAAATAATAAAAGTGAACTACTTTCCTCACCTTTCATAAAATAAACTCAAAATGGATTAATGTGAGACCTGAAACCATGAAACTCCCAGAAGAAAATATAGGCAGTAATTTCTTTGACATCAGTCATAGAAATATTTTTCTAGATATGTCTCCTTAGGCAAGGGAAACACAAACAAAACTAAACTATTAGAACTACACTGAAATAAAAAGGTTTTGCACAGCAAAGAAAACCATCAACAAAACAAAACAGTCAACCTACTGAATGGTAGAAGATATTTGCAAATGATATATTTGATAAGGGGTTAATATCCAAAATACATAAAGAACTTATACAACTTGACACCAAAAAAACAATCCAATTTAAAAAATGGGCTGAAGAGACATCTTTTGCAAGGAAGACATACAGATGGCTAAGAGACACATGAAAAGATGCCAACATCACTCCTCATCAGGGAAATACAAATCAAAACCATAATAAGATATCATCTTAACACCTGTGAGAATGGCCTAAATCAAAAACACAAGAAAGAGCCAGTGTTGGAGAGGATGCAGAGAAAAAGGAACCCTGGTGAACTGTTGGTGGGAACGCAAGCTGGTGCAGCCACTGTGAAAACAGTATGGAGGCTCCTCATTGAGCATTTTTATGACTATTATTTTGAACTCTTTATTGGGTAGATCACTTATCTCCATTTCATTAAGGAAATATCTGACAATTTATCTTGTTGTTTTGTTTAGAACATATTTCCCCGTTTCTTCCTGTTCTTTGACTATCTGTGTTTCTGTGCATTAGGTAAAACAGCTACCTCTCCCAGCCTTGACAGACTGGTTTCATGTGGGAGATGAAACTCATCAACCAGCATGGCCTAACCTCCTGGTTGGCCCTGAAATCTTTGTGATTTTTCAATTTATTGTCTGTGTTCTTAGTGGCTCCTAGTAATTGTTATGCCAAGATCTGCCAATGCCCCAAAAGTATGGAAAATGCTCATATGCCTGTTCAGGCTCCTAGAGGATTACTAATTGCCTATCCCTTCACCTTCCCAATTCAGGTAAAGTGGAATCTTTCAGGCGGCAGCTGGAAAGGTTAGGATATTAGGTATGGATTCTAGCTCTTATCTAGGAGAAACCAGGAGCTAGGTGTTTTTGCTTTCATTCTGTGTTGAGCCAGAGAGAATAGTCATGGGAATGCTTATGTGCCTAAATAGAAATGCCTCTTTGTTTTGTGTGGTCCAGGAATTCTCATAAATGCCAAGCCCTCTCAGCTCTCAAGGCTAAGTGATTTGGGAGCTAGTTCTTAGTAGCCTTAAAAGTTGGGTTAGCAGATGTATGGTCCAAACCCTCTCTCCTCAGGGAGAAGATGGGGGTTGGTTCCCTCCCAATTGGTATAGGCACTGTGCCAGGGATATGGCAGGATTGTGGCAAGAGTCATGTCTCAGCCTTTCTTACTCACTTCGATGTGGATATTTTACCAGTTACCCAAGGTGTTGGAATCACTCAACGGGTTTCTGAATTGTCTCATGGGGAATTCTCCATATACAGCTGTATATTTGGTGCATGCATGGGAGAAAGGAAATTCAGGAGCCTCCTATGTCACTGTTTTAGTGGCATTTCTCCTCACTTCTTGGTTATGGACTTGCATTCCCTACTATGGTATAGCTTCTGTTCTCATGATAATTTTCAGAAAATTCTAACGTTTGTTCACCTGTCAAAGGAGGTATAAACAATATCTCTGCTCATGGTTTTTGTGATATTAGGGAAATATATGAAAATGATTACTAAATATTATATATTGTTATTTTAAAATTCTTATTAAATAATACCAATCATTGTAAGAATACTGAAAATCATATGGGGAAAAACCAAGGAAACTAGTAATCACATAACCCAAAGATAAAATTAATAAGCTTTTGTAAATGTATACCAATTATCCATTCATATAGTAGTTATTACCAGCTATCCAGGTTTATATAAATATCTATAGCAATGTAGACCAAATAAACAAATATTTATATTTATATTATATTCACTATCTTATAGAACAGTATGTTACTTACAGTTATTATATGCCTTCCAATTTATTTATCTATTAATAAATATATTTTATATTCATCAATTTATAAACATTATCTTTCAGACTCATTTTTCAATATAACAGATTTAGAGCTAAACAATAACCACACATCTAACATCATAACCAAAAAATTAGTTTTAAATATAACATAAGGCTTATCTTGACAATTTTTGTGAAATTTGGAAACCACCTACAATGAATACTGGAGGAGCTAAAAGGATATTATCTATATTTGATTTACTTTCTTCTTTTCCAGCTTTGTGAACTGAAAGCTTAAATAATTAAATTTCAGCTTTCCTTTATTTTTTGAGATAGTTATTTAAAGCTCCAAATTTCCTTACAAGGACTATTAGCTATATTCTACAAAATTTTATATTGCAATGGTATGAATATTTGTGTCCTCCCTAAATTCATATGTTGCAATCCTAACCCCCAAGGTGCTACATTTGGGAGGTGATTAGGGCATAAGAGCCCTTATGAATGGGCTACCATTATAAAAGAGGATCCAGGGAGATCCCTTGCCCTTTCTGCCATCTGAGGTTGCAGTGAGAAGATGGCTATCTACAAACCAGGAAGTATCCTCACCACACACCAAATCTGCCAGTACCATAATCTTGGACTTCCCAGTTTCCAGAAATGTGAGAAATAAATTTCTGTTATTTATAAGCCATGCAGTTTATGGGATTTTTGTGATAGCAGCCTGAATAAACTAACACAGATACATTTTAATTTGTGTTAGGCTTTATATACGTACTCTAACTGCCACTGTGATTTCACCATTAAATCCTAGGTAATTTAGAACTATGTGTTTTTTTTAACATCCAAATTTTCAAGAAACTAGAAATATAGTTCGTTTTTAAAATTCAGTTTTATAATCTTTAAAATAAAGTGTTTATTACATTTACATTTTGGATATTCATGAATATAGTTGGTTTTATATTTGCAACATTGCTATCATTTTTATTTTTTCCTTTTTTCCTTTTTCTGGATTAAATGAAATTTTTAAATGATTTCTTTTTGTTTTTACAGTATCAGCTGTTTATATCTTCTGTTATAATTATTTCAGTGGTTATCCTAAGATCATAACTGCATCTTTGATTTATTTAAATAACACTTTCATTTAATGCTTTTACCACTTCCGAAATAACATAAAAATCTTACAACTGTTTAACCCCATTGAACCTGTCCTACCTTTTGTGTCACTGTCATCATATATATTTGCCAAAGTTATAAATCCCTTAAGACATTACTACTATTGCTCTTTTTTTTTTAAGATTTTATTTATTTATTTGAAAGAGAGAGAGCATAATGGGGGGTGGATTGGGGGAGAGGTAGAAGGAGAGGGAGAAGACTCCCAGCTAAGCAGGGAGCATGATGCTATGCGGGGCCCATCCCAGGACTCTGGGATTATGACCTGAGCCAAAGGCAGAAGCTTAACTGACTGAGCCACCCAGGTGCCCCTATTATTGTCTTTTAAATAATCAATCTTCATTTATATCCATAAAACATTTTACTCTTTCTGGTATCCCTCACCTCTTCCCATAATTTTTAATGTTTGTCTCCTGGATAATTTGTTTCTTTCCGAAAAACTTCTTTCCTTTATTTGTAGGGCATGTCTGCTGGAAATATATATTTTCCAGTTTTTTCTTTTGTCTGAAAATATCTTTGTTTTGTTTTTGTTTTGAAGACTAAATTCACTGGTTATAGAATTCTAGGTTGGCAGGTTTGCCTTAAACACTTTAAATATATCTTTTCATTGTCATCAGCTCCATACTTTCTTTGTAACATCATCTACCAAGTTTGATTTTGCTCCTTTAAAGGTAATATACTTTTTATTTCTGTTGTTTTTAAGATTTTTTTTGTCTCTGATTTCCAGACATTTAGTAGTTTTGGTTTTCTTGCTATTTATCTTCCTTGAGATTTTTTTTTACTGTTACTGTATTTCTTTAGGCCATGCACAGCTATTGGATGGGCGTTTCCTTCTCAAGCTTTTATATTAAGGTTATGCTCATATCATAAAACAGTTAAAGGAATATTTCCTTTCATTTTAAGCTCAACAGAATTTCTGAGAGTGGTTTTTTATTCTTTAGTTTTTTTGGAATAACTTACAAATGAGGCATCTGTGCCTAAAATCTTGGAAGGCTCTTAACTGCAGATTCAATATCTCTAATAGATATAGTGCAATTCAGACATCCTTTTTATTTTTGTGTCTGCTTTGATTAATTTCTTTTTCTATAGTTTTATCCTATTTATCTACATGTTCCATTATTCTTGGAATGAAGTCACTTGTAATGTTCTTTTATTTTTTAATTTTTATAATCTTTCTAATATTTAGGGTCTATAGTGATGTCTCATTTTCAATGCCAAAGTTAGCAATGACTAGTTTATTAAAAATTCTCTTATATATTTCAAAGAACCAACTTTTGTTTCTGTTTACCCAGTCTTGGGTTATTGTACTTGTTAATGTCTTATCAGCTTCTTGTATACATTTACTATTTCTTCCTCCTTTGATATTAATTTTGCTCCAGTTTCCTTACATTCTTGAATTTGCTTTTTATATAAGTGATTTTTAAATCTCATTCTTATGTATTTATAGCTATAAAATTTACTTCTAGCTAAGAAAGATTAATAGAGTCAATATTAACTCTCCTTATTTAAACAACTCAAAAATCAGATAAAAATATGAAATAATGGTTTTAAGTAATTGGGCATCAGGTAATAATTCTGAAAAATAGAAAAAATAATGAGATTTGCCTTATTCTCTATTTCTTTGTTCCCTTTCTCTTCCGTCTCTCTCTCTCTCCTATAACTTTTCTAGTTGTTTTCTAGCAGTATGGTTAATTTGAAACAAGCAGTTCTACCATTGTCATTGTCAGAAGCAGAACCCTTGGACCAAATGTGATATTGGACCCTAGGAAAAGAGAAAACAGTACAAATATATTTATGAAGAAGGTAGTGTATAAATGTCCACAGCTAAGTCTTACATACCATAAGACTGTAGTTGAGCATGAACAATCTTTAGAACAGAATTTCTGAGGGGCTCCAGTCTAGAGCCAGCATGCTAGGAAGTAAAAAGTACTATTTTTACTCAGACTAAAACTAGAGGAATATTCTGAGGAATTTGAGACCTGCCTGCACGGATGCAGGATGTCAAGTGCAGTGAGTTGAATTCTGTCCTCCAAAAAGATATGTTTAAGTCCTAACCCCCAGTACCTATGAACATGACTTTATTTGGAAATTGAATCTTTGCAGATGTAATTAAGTTAAGGATCTTAAGGTGAGATCATCTTGGATTTAAGTTGGGCTCTAAATCCAATGACTAGAATCCTTACAAGAAAAAAGGGAGATTTGCAATATAGTCGCAGGTGAGTAAAGACGGAGGCCAAGATCAGAATTATGCTACCTTAAACCAAGTAATCCCTGAAACCACCAGAAGCTGGGAAAGACAAGCAAAATTAATCTCTAGAACCTTTGAAGGAAGTATGGCCTTGTTGACACCTTGATTTTACACTTCTGGCCCTAGAACTATAAGAGAGTAAATGTCTGTTGTTTTAAGCAATCAAGTTTGTAGTAATTAGTTATGGCAGCCCTATGAAACTAACACACTATAGGTGGGACCATGTGCTTAAGTGTAGCTACCAACTTCTCTTGGCAATTTTTTAAATGATCCATTCTATTTGCCTGTTCTTCTCTGCACTCTAAAGTTAACAATGCAAGACACCAAAATAGTCAAAACTTTCGTTCAGCTCTAAAGAGACAATAAAGAATCTATCCAGGCTTTTATATTTAATATCCATCTCTTAAGAGTTCCAGAAAAATAGAACAGAGACAATGTAGGTACACAAATTGAAAAAAAGAAAAAAAAAAATCAAACTGGAAGAAAGACACAAGTCTTCAGATTGGAAGGCAATAATATGGACTACTAGTATCAAAATAATGATAACCATATTTAACTCATAAAAACTTCAGAAGAGGAATAAAATATGAGATGATACAAAATCTTTAGTCTTATCATCAGCAAACCTGAATAATAAAAACAGAAATGGAATTATGCATTTAAAAATCTGGGGGAAAACAATTTTCAACTGAAAAAATGTCTGCCATTATCAAAACTATCAGTTGAAAGGAAAAAAAGACATTTTTAGATAAATCTGACCCAAAAAAGTTATTTTTTTCAATTCATTATTTTTTATAAAAATACTCGAGAATCCCATATAGCATAATGAAGAATGTAGACATACAAGCAAGAAAACTAAGGGATCTTCAAAAGTTCAGATGGAAACTAGCTGTGTACAATAAAATGTTGTTTTTATCATGGTAGGCACAAACATACTAAGAAAACAATTGAATCAAATTAGGATACTTAACAACTGTGTGATTAAATCATAGGCAGTAGAAGTCAGTCATCTGACATCTCTTTCACAAGAAAAAATGCAGTTTATTAAAAATGTAGGGAAAATAGTTTTCTTAAGAAAAACATGCTCCTTGGTAGCATGATTTTGAATAAGCTTAATGGAATGTTAAGAGATTAAAATCCATTTGACCTGGATATTTGAAATATTTTCTTTCAACTGTTTTTTCTTCACAGATGCAGTTATAATATTTGGTTCTTTTGTGAATGCATTTATAAAAGGATAAAATTATGAACTATACTTATTATATTTCAAGTATTTCAAATTAACAAGTGGACAACATGAAGACCTAATTGCAGATATAGAAAGAGGTTTGGAGGGGAATGTGGGTATACTAATATATATCTGAAAATAATAGGTGAAATGATGTCTGAACAGATGAATAAGGAATTAGATTTTAAATATATTTTAAATGTAAATATAAACAGTAAAAATAAAATAAAAATCATACACTAACAGTCTTTCAGCTGCTGCCCTTTAATATAATATCATGACTAATGGAATAATACATGTGCAACAATTTTGAAATAATGTTTAATGTAAACTACTGTTCATGTCTATATTGTAATTGTTTGTGATTTTCATCATTTTGTAAATATTGATACAACCATTTCTTGATTGCCTGACTTGTTTAAAGTCATCACCCCTCCTTCACCTTACAATAACTGTATGTGTCATTGACATCTCACCAATGTTAATTTTGTCTTACACATGGAGATCACTTTACTAAAAGAGATGGTATAGTGTTCTGGTTAAGTGTGCAGACTCTGTAGTAAGATTGTCTAAATGAATCCTTTATCACTTAGTAGCTTTTGTCTTTAGGCACATTGCTCTGCCTTATTTCCTTATCTCTAGAAAAGTGTTAAATTAGTTAAGGTAGGGGGCGCCTGGGTGGCACAGTCGTTAAGCGTCTGCCTTCGGCTCAGGGCGTGATCCTGGCCTTTCTGGATCTAGCCCCACATCAGGCTCTTCCACTGGGAGCCTGCTTCTTCCTCTCCCACTCCCCTGCTGTGTTCCCTCTCTCGCTGGCTGTCTCTGTCAAACAAACAAACAAACAAACAAACAAACAAACAAATAAATAAATAAATAAATCTTTTTAAAAAAAATTAGTTAAGGTAAAGCCCTTAAAAAAGTGCCTGGCATATATTGAGTGCTATATAAGCATTAGTTATCATTATTGCTCTACTATTATTATTATAATTCTTATTACATAACTAAATCTTCCTTTTTCTACCCCAGAAAACCAACCTAAACTTACAATATTTGGGTAGTTATTATAATTTTGATATTGGCATTAACAAATAGCTATAATTCAGCTGAATAACTAATGGACTAGAAATAAAGAACTCCAACTCTTGTTCCAATACTGAAACCAAGGGTCTAACATTAAAAAATTCACCTGCCTATTTGGTCCTTCAACTTTATCAGGGGAAAAAAACGGCTAATAGGACCTGTCCTGACTATTCCATGAGAATATAATACAGATCAAAAGTAATTTTAAAACAAAAGAAATCTTATTTGTGGCATGGCAAAGCAAAATTATTTGAGCAGTATCTAACATACTGTTGTGTGACTCAAAACTTGGTGATTATAAATGACTGTATAAGAGAAAGCTGATTACTAGAGACAGGGAGTGTGTAGACCAGAAATCATAATGCATGGTCTCCAAACCCAACAATTCCTGTTACGTATTGTACAAACACAGGCAAGATGAATAATCACTATAGTCTCAATATCCTCATTAGTAAGGACGGGATGAATGTATTTACCTACCTCTGTTAGAAGGTTGTGAGAGTCACACCAAATTAGATGGAATCATTCTTTTACTAAAATATATTAAAAATAAAGGTTGTTACAAATATGTTTTTCTGAATTTGATCAGTTTTTATTGGACAGTTAGATATGTATGGGTCTGTGCATAAATGGATAAATTCTGTTTCTGCAGTACGAAAGTATCCTTATCTAACTGCAGGATATATAAGTATGTAACCATACACAGAAACAAATATTACATATGGAAGTATGTATAAACATACATAAGGACCAGCAACATATTGAGTTACTTTCATACTAATAGTATTAATTTACTGAAGATGCGATGCAGTTTTTTCTGCCTATTTATTTCTGCCAACCAGCTGTCTTTAATATTCTGTCAAGGACATTTATCTGCTTAAGAAGTTGCTGCTTTGGAAACTTTACTCAAGGATCTCATTGCCATGCTACACGACAAAAATAGTTTGTTTTTCTTTCTTCCTTCATTTCTTCCGCTACCCCAACTGCCTATGATCAAACTAGGTAAAGTGCATTGCATAGAGATTGATGGTTTCATCATATTACCATATTTCAAGAAGGTATGTCATTGTTTGAATGTTTGCGTCCCTCACCCCCAAATTCAGATGTTATATACTAATGCCCAAGGTGGTGGTTGTGATGGGTGGAGCCATTTGGAGTTGCTTAGATAATGAAGTTGGATCTTTCATGAATGGGACTGGTGCCTTATAAAAGAAGCTCCAGATTGAATTCTAGCTCTTTCTGACATGGGAGGACACAGAGGGAAGTCACCAGTTATAAGCCACGAAAAGAGTATTCACCAAAACATGACCATGCTGGTGCCTGATGTTGGACTTTCCATTCTGGAGACTGGGAGAAACAAATTCCCGTTGTTTGTCAACTACTCAGTCTGTAGTATTTCATTATAGTAGCCTGAACAGACTAAGACAGCACACAACACAAATAAATTGGTCTTCAGGACAATAAACTTATAAGGGGATATAAAGATAATATTTCCATGAAATCGAATGTGGATCCCTATACAACTATTTAGAAAAGAAACATTTCAAGTCTTTGCTTCCTTGAAGTGTTTCTAAATCCCCAAATGTTAATATTATGTAGGAAACCAAAATAATAGTATACACACTTCAATGTAATTTAAACTAAGAATCATAGGAGAGATGTATGCATATAGCGAAAACTGATAAACATATGCATATGTTTATATATATTTTTTTTACTAAATATTAGGATAGATCTTCAGACATTTTTGAAATGTGATTTCTGGACACCACATGAATATATTTGTGATCAAAAGCTAGAAACCATCAAGCAAAATTTTTAAAAAATATTAATTTTCTCAGTAATTTATTTTTTTTTTTAGAATTTTTTTTTAAAAGATTTTATTTATTTATTCGACAGAGACAGAGACAGCCAGCGAGAGAGGGAACACAAGCAGGGGCAGTGGAAAAGGAAGAAGCAGGCTCATAGCGGAGGAGCCTGATGTGGGGCTTGATCCCAGAACGCCGGGATCACGCCCTGAGCCGAAGGCAGAGGCTTAACCGCTGTGCCACCCAGGCGCCCCTCTCAGTAATTTAGAACATGTATTGGCACACTCCACTCCACAGACTGGCAGTAAAGTCTTACTGGAATATAGCCATGTCCATTTGTTTATGCCCTGTATGTGGTTTTTGTCACATTAGAAGGCCAAAATTGAGTAGTTGCAAGAGAGATGTTATGTCCCACAAGTATACAATATTTACTATCTAACCTTTTTTTCTTTTTTTTTTTAAGATTTATTTATTTGGGGTGGGGGGAGAAGAGGGAGGGGGAGAGGGAGAAGGAGAGAGGCAGACTCCCTGCTGAATGCAAAGCCCAGGCTGCTCCACCAGGTCTCAAGGTGGGGCTGACCTCATGACCCTGAGATCATGACCCTGAGATCATGACCTGAGCCAAAACCAAGAGTCGAGGTGCCCCTACTATCTAACCTTTCAAGGGAAAGTTTTCAGACTATTGATCTAGAAGTCACATGTGGTTTCAGAGACTGTACACACCAATATATATATATATATATAACACATTCCCCAATAAAAGCATTTCAAATACAAGATGAAATATTTCTTTGGAATAAAAAAAAATATTTTCTTCCCTCTGGCCATGGTAAAAATGAAAGAACATAAGAGATTAGAAGGGAGAAATACATCTGAGCAGAAAAACAATTTCTTGACTTGGTGGAACCAAGAGATTATAGCAATGGAAATTTATGTCAGGGGAGAATGAGTTGCTTGGTGAAACAGAGAATTTTATTTGTGAAAATGAATTTAGTGACTTTCATAGTATTTATGAATGTCCCTGCTTGCATTTTGACGGATTAAATCCAGGAAGAAGAGATTCGACAGGGGAAAAACATTACCATAAATAATGATTCAAAAATTCACAGACACAAACAAGAAGAAACACTTCAGATATATAGATACTTTCATGAAAGAAAAAATAGCCAAAAGGAAGTTTGACAAAGGCATGAGGATAATGTTGGAATTCCTTCCACGTGTCATTGGACCCAGACTCAAGACAAGTTAGGGAAGGCCGTAAAAAAAAAGCTATTTCAGTCTCAGTGCGATGCTTTTGGTTTATTATTTGTTCCTAATGATCCACTTGATACTCCCTCCTACAAGGAACCTGTTAGGCTAATTGGGAGTATTCAGAGTCAACCCTCGAAGTCATACCAAAAGACTCAGAGACAACAAGAGTGGATTCCTCAAAAATGACCTTTCCAGTTCCATGTCCACAAAGCTAATGGTGTAAATGTGGAAATATTTTGAATAGATTTGAGACTATCTCTCTTTTAACTGAACAACTACCACTTAAGAATTCATGGAAAGGGAATACACACACACATACACACACACACGACTATATACTATATATATTACTGTAAACTATATATACACATACATATATACACATGCATACATATAACTGCATTTATAGACATACCTTTTAAAGCATAGCTCTGTCTTCATATCTATCAAATGGGACCTACTCATTAAACTTCATCAACTAAAACACAGAACTTATGCATAGCTCGTATGCCTTTAGTCTTAGAGACTCCACTCAATTCCAAAATTACTAGGACCACACTTTTCTCCCACCCTGTCAGTGCAATTGTTTCATACATTTGTAATGTAGTTAACAGGACTCCCAAATTATTTTTAAAATTTGTTTACATTATGGATCACTTTTTTATTATGAATTTCTATGGATTTGGGTAAATACATAGTGTCAAATATTTGCCAGTACAGTATCATACAGTGTTTTTACTGTCCTGAAGAAGTTTCTATGCTCAACATATTCAACCCTCTACCTTACCGTGAAACTTTGGCAACCACTGCTGTTTACTTGCTCTATGGTTTCCCTTTTCCCAGAATGCAATATAATTGGAATTATATAGTACATAGCCCTTTCACAGTGTCTTCTTTCATTTAGCAACATGCATTTAGGGTAACACAGCATGTATTTCTCATCTCTTTACTTTTAACACATTTAAGTCTAAGTGTGTATCTTATAGAAAACATAAGGTTGGGTCTTGTTTATTTTTATTCTCATTTTTATTGACTCTAAATATTTGTCTTTTCATTTGTATATTTAGGCCTTCAAATTTAATATGATTACTGATATAGTTAGGTTAATATCAACTACGTTTGCAAGTACTTTCTATTTGTTGCATTTGTTCTTTGCTTCTTATACTCTCTCTTTTCCTTCCTTCACAGATTTTAATTGAACATTTTATATCGCTGCATTTTATATACTTTCTTATTGTATTAATCATCTTTAAAAAAGACTGTAGTGGTTTCCTTGAATTTACAATGTATATTTTTTAACTATTCTAAATCCACCTTCAAATAACATCATAACACTTCTGTTATAGTATAGGAACCTCATAAACATCTTTCTCAACTACTCCATCCCAGTCCCATTTCCTACGACTGGGTGGTTCTTCATTTAACTTATGCATATGCTATAATCACTCAATACAGTGATGCTGTTGTTACTCTAAACAGTTATCTTTTAGACCAATTAAGACTGAAAAATAAAAGATTGTATCTTACCTTCATTTATTTCTTCTCCAACACACTTTCTTTTTTATACAGATTCCAATTTCTTACTATATTTCTTCTGTCTGAAAACTTCTTTTAAAATTTCTTGCAGGACATGTCTTCAGGCAATGAACTCCCTTAGATCTTGTTTGCCTGGGACAGTATCTATTCTTTTTCCTCTTCAAAGTGTAATTCCACCGGATAAAGAATTCTAGATTGATGTTTCCTTTTTCTTTTAATACTTAAATATTTCACTCTGTTACGTCTTCACTTAGATCGTTTATAATAAGATCACTGTGATTCTTATTCTTGTTCCTTTATACGTTATTTTTTTTTCCTTCTGTTGTTTTTTTTTTTTTTTTTTCAAGATTTTCTCTATTTCTTTTTTGATTTTGCAGTTTGAATATGGCATACCTATGTCTGGGGGGTTTTGTTTGTTTTGTTTTGTTGTTGCTATTATTTTCAGATTAATCACGTTTCCTCTTCACTTTTCAACACAGGGAAGGTTGCCCATGGGCTAGGTTCTGGTCCGAGTGGGCGGATTGTGCACTTGCCGAGGAAAGCAGACAGGGCTCCACTGAAGCCCTTAGGTGCGCTCTGCTCCTTCACGTTGTAGAGGGGGGTAAACTGAGGACCTGCTACAGGGGCAGCAAGTAGGGAGGGGCCGCAGAGAAAGGCATAAAGGGCTTGAGTCTCAGCCCACCACACTTTCAAAACAAAGCCCCATCTTACCGGATCACGAACCAGGTGGGCGGGGGCCTTCCTCTGAAGAGCCGCAATTGGGAACCCTGCTTTCCAGAGAGGATGGATGAGTCTGGTACCAGAGCTGACAGCAGGGCCAAAAGGGGTCTGGCTTTTACGACTTTTCCAGATATCTCATCAGGAGTACAGCGCGGGGTCCCATTAAGCCCCAGGAGGAAGGCCAGGTGGGCGGAGCGAGCTGGGCCCCGCAGGCCTGTGAGGCAGGTGTGAACTGTATAGGCACGCGCCACGCGATTCTATCAGCTGGGTTCTATCAGTGCCCTTAGCTCGTCCTGGCGTCTGGACAGTCTCAATAGAGATCAGATCACTAGCAGGGATCTTGGGGGCCACAGTGCCTCTGCACTTCCAACACAAAGACGCCTCTTTTCGTGAAGCCAGCTCTCAGGAGATGTCAGCAGTCCTACCACCCGCAGGCACCTCAGAAGACAGGAAAACTGGGAGCCCTGATTGTTAGAGAGGCCCCCTAGTTCCTTACAGCACTATCTTTACAGGCCCTGAGAAAATATTTTGGCCCCGGGGAATAAAGCTATCTGTTGAAAACTAAGTTTTCTATATGTTAAAAATCAGCTTAAAGGATATTCTACATACCATAACCATGGGTTGTTTTCTTCATAGAAAGACAAAACTATGTCTGAGCACTAAACCACTTTTGATAATAGTCCTAAGGATATTTTTCTTGTATGTATGTGTATATGTATATACACACACACACACACACACACACACACGCACATGCCCATGTGCGCACGCACGCGCGTGCATATATATATACGTATATATATATATATATATTGTTCTTGCCTTTAGCAAATACAGCACAAATGCAGGGACATTTTACATACAGTATGAAAACAGGTGCTAATGCTTTCACAATGGTTCAACAGTCTGGAAGCCCCAAAGATTTATTTCCCTAGAAACTTCACTGAATAAAGTTTATTAGGCCTGGTAAACTTGCCTGTCTCTAGAGTGCTTTCATAAGATGCTTGAAAAATTCTTTGATTGCATTTTAAAACTGTATTTGAAGTATGAAGAAAATAAGCTAGCAAAAAATGAAAATGAATCCACCTGCTTTGAGGGCACAGGAGCATAATAAGAACAAAACTTGAGCCACCATTGACCAAAAGGATTAAAAGCATAATTGCAAGTCAGGAAATAATTATTCTGTGATTGCAATGGTTTAAGGGCTCTTTAATGATTAAGAACTGAATCAAAACATAACAATCAACAAACCAATCCACTAGCAATATATGTAAAGCTTCTATAACCAATTAGTGAAAGATTTATGTACATACACACATACACAATGGTTTAGAAATTATAACCAGTTCAGAGTACAGAGAGAAAAATGTTAAAAGTGTTAGATCTGGCTGGAAAGTATCCTTAATTCCTCTGGTTCCATTTAGAAATATGATCAAATGTGCAAAAAAGAAAAATAAACGAAATTTATTTGACTGAATTTTATCTTAAGTGGATGTTTAAGTTGGATATTTTCTGGCTTTTTTTTTTTCCTGTGACAAATGAGTGAGAATAGCTCTCGTGGGAAATCTATTTCCAAAATACATTCATTAGGGCTTTACCCAAGTGCAAGGAAAGAAGATGAAGTGACAAGTCAATTTCAATATAATCTAGGTTTGAAAGGATTTTTTTCCACCTTGAGTAATTATGAGACTAATTTCCAATGCTCAATCTATTACTAGGCTTGGAACACCTGTGGTTACATGTTAAAATAAAAAATATATATATTTTTAGGAGCGCAACATTTGAGGACCTAATTTTGAATTGAGGAACTTAAGGATGTTCACGCTCAAAGTCAATACTATCGAGAGAAAAACAGAACATATTTACACGTCACTGTAGGTAGGTAAACTGCTTCAAGTTCACTGTTTTCAACAAAAACTAGCTACATTGTATTTAGAAACTTGTTTGATTCTATCAGCCTTTTCTGCATATATCTAAATAGAATTATTAATACTTGGCTTGTTTAGTTGATGTAATGAGTAAATGAAGTGAAGTGCAGGCAGAGACTTAGCACCACTATAAAAAGAGATACTCAGAAAATACCATTCCTCCTCTTACTCCTTTGGGAACTTAAAAATTTAATGACAAGATTTTGTTCACTTCAATCCCTTAACAGTATGGCCATATCCCATTCTCAAAATATTTCTACCTCTATGATTCTTAAAGGCTGTAATTTCTCTTCCTGGGCACAAAATTCTGTCTTTTCTCTCTGTGTCATTTATTACCATTGAAATTGTCCTTTGATTCTTGGTTTGTTCAATCTCACTTTGCAGAACAGTGTTAAACATCAATTAGTAAGTATCGGGCACTGGACAGGCACTGGTGAACACAAAAGACAATTGAAAGAACTCAGTGCCTGAATTAGATGAGCTCACAGTTCATTTAAACATAAGCAAATTATTGTGTGTCAACTATACCCAAATAAATAAATAATCATAAGCAAGTTAAATAACTTATGAGGAGATTATAATATAAAAATGTGTTCAATTATATTTTTTATCTCCCTGCTTTTATACTCACAGATGCACCTGGTAATATACACACAAAGCCAACTGATTTCCCAGTACCTCAAATTATTCATGTCTTGCCTTCCAAAACAGCCTTCACTGTCACTGAAGCATCTCATTTCCTCACCTCGTTCTAGTCACGTAATTTGCCCCAGATTATTTTATTCTTTCTATCCATTCACTTTAACTACAGTCTGATTAGAAACTTCACTCCCCTCATCTTTCTGGATGAGCCTTGTTGTTCAAGATGGTAGTATTTATACCATGCGGTAGATGGGCTTAATGTACCTCCTAGGCATTATATGGCCATAAAGTAGGGAATGGCTATCAAATATCTGGCATATAGTCAAATTTGATATTTTTATTATTAATGTTAGTGTTAATACTAATCTAGGTATTTCGGTCATAAAGGCAATAAAATAATTCAGAAATATATATATATATATACACACATATATATACTTATTTATATATATATATTAATTAAAAAACACAATAAGTTTACATTTTCCTTTTATATTAAATATTTACTGCTCATCTGTTCATCTACTTTTTCTTATCTATCAGTAGATCATCACCCATATGACCACATATGTGGTCTAGTTACCTAACATTTTAACACTATTGTACATTTTCCAGAAGGACAATTTCTAGAAAGAAAATGTAAAGTTGCAGGAATACTAATGTTCTAGGGGTTTGGCATTTCTCCCAGAAGTGCTACAAATAAACACCTGAATACTTTCTCCTTCAGAACCAGTAGGTTTAAATAGAATTCTGTTTAGGTTTTTGAATTGTGACATATGTTAATCCCGATGAGAGTCTCTGCATGAAAGGAATGTTAGCAGAATTTCAACATGGCATTATCAAGATAACTTGCCATTTTGCAATAAATATGCTATAACTATTCTGACCTTTGGGAGTTTAAACCTATAGGAAAGAATTCAACAAACTATAGTTTGAGGACCTGCAAGCAACCGTTATGCCTTAAGGGGTCAATAACACCTAACATATTTTTAAAATTCACATTCAGATATAATATTAAATATAATATTATTATTGTATAATAAAAATTTTTATTAGAACATTTTAATTTACCAGTACTCTTTTTATTTGCAAGTTGTGTCAAATAATAAAATTTATTTGCAAATTATTGTAGTTTAAAATGCATTTGAAATTAAAATTTCTACTAATGTTCAGTAAAGTTTTCTGTATCCTTATCAAGTGTTGGCAATTAGTTTTTATATTTGTTAAATACATTTTAAATATAGAAAATGAGAGGAGACTTTTTCCAATGAAATTTCATCTTTTAGGGCTTCAGTATTTAACAGTCATGCCCATACTTTAATGTGCAGAACCAGAATTAACAAGAAAGTCTTGAAATCTGTCCCGATCTAATGCATAGGTCAGAGGTGACTTAGGTTCAATGCTTTCGTCCTCAGACTGAGGTTGTGCCTTCAAACAAAAGGGGCAGGGGAGGAAGTAGGGAGAAATGAGGAAGGGAGGAAGGAAGTGAGGGAAAAAGTAAAGGGAGAGAAGAAAGACAAAATCTGAGAGAAAGCCGGTTGACTGTTTGGGGTGCATTTCCTTTCCCTGAGCACAGTTTTAAGTAAGTAAACAGACAGAATCATAAACACTGATCTCTTAAAACCAAAGATGACCTGCGAGGCTCAAGACACTATGTTTGGTGTTACTACCATTCTTTCATTCTGGTAGGAGGGCACTTAAACTGAGTGTTCATGGACGAGAGGCAGTTACTAAACATGTGCATTGAGTTCCCTCCCTCTCTGGGGTCTGTAGGGGTGTGAGTCAGATGCCATTGTTTTTTGGGCCAGACGAGGTGATAATTTAAATGAGATCCTTCAATATCACTATTAGAAACTGTCCAAAATTATAAAAAAACAGTAAGAGATAATTTGTATGGCTTGTGTGGTTTCCATTTCATGGTGGGGAGGGAGACATAGGCATACACACTGAAGGAAGGAAAGATGTATATGTTAATTCAAATAAATAAGTATAAGTCAAATTCTCACTGGTTCCTTTTTGCAAAGTGGCTTAGCCTTCATGAGATGTGATTTTAAGACAGGCATTACTAGTGTTACCAGTATGGGTAGCAGATAACCCATTCTTGAGTTTTTGTTACTGCTCAGGAAGAAAATTACCATAAATTGGAGATGGCAGAAGACACGGTTCCCAAATGTGGTGTTTAACCTTTCAATAACCCTAGGAATTAACTACAAATATTGTCTCCACTTTAACATAAGGAAACTGAAGCAAAAAATAATTTAGAAAATATCGTTAGTCTAATAATTATGGCGGCAGTAAGTATGCTTTTGAAAAACATGACCAAATGAAGGAAAAGATCTCAAGTTTCACCATATTTATTATTAATATTGTTATTCATATAAGTCACAGCTTCTTGCTGTGATATTTTTATAAGGAGCAAGAGTCTCTCCAAGTTTTTACGCTTTTACCTGCAAAGTTTTTCTTTTATAGCTCGTAGAAATAATCCTGGAGATAATGCAATTCAGGCAAAATGAACCTACAAGGGAAATTGAACTCATTTAACTGAAATTATAAATTTTTTCTTAAATGAAACACAATTTGTTCACCTAAGTCATAAATGAATTCACTGACTTCGGATGTAGAAATTAAGTGTTCTCTCAACTGGAGTCACGATGAAAGGTAAAGTAGACCAACCTACCCCTGTATACATAAATACATTCATAAAATATATCCATACATAGGCTTACATTTATGTTCCAATATCACCAACGTATTTCACATTCAAAGTTCCACTCTTTATTTTAGTACCCAGGTAGTAAAATATGTGAGCCAAACCCCATCCTCCTCAATAACACAGGAGGGAATCTGCTCCCCAAAAAATTGCCCAACTGTAGCTTCTGCACCGGCCTCACCAGGCATTATGGGCCATCCAGAGACTTGTGTGTGCTCCTAGAAAGATGACTCCTCCCTTTGCCTCAGCCTGGCGCCTTACAGATTGAGGAGATGAGCGCTGGGAAGGTCACTACCACTTACAGCCCCACCTCAAACTCCCTGCCTGGCCACTGCAAAGTGTTTTTGAAAAATTTTGACCCGGAACCCTACTAGATGAAAGAAAAGAATATGAATAGCAAAATCACAGAAGAGAAAATTAAAGGTTGTAATTATTATCACATGTGCAACATTTTTCTTAGATTTATTTTCATGTTCCTCACTGGTTATTCCCCTTAACCTTCGTAATTTAGTTTCTTTTTCAATACGCTACCCAAAATGTTGTATTGAAGGTCACTGAAGACTTTCTGAATATTAAATCTAACCTTTCGTAGATCTCTTGATCTTTCTTAAATTTAACCTTATAACTATACCTCTGTACTTTTTCCTTTCTGGACATTTGTTACACAGTGTTATCCTATTTCTAGTAAATTATCTTTTTTTTCCGCCTCTACCCTCTCACTCAGGAATCTGATTGATTTTACCAATTTTACCAATCTCTGTCTATACTAATTTATTCCATACCATTATCTCTTTTGGAACCCTTTCTGAAAGGTCAATCCAAATTGAAATTCCAACTGGCTTCTGGTGTCATTATGTAAATATGCTAGTCATTTCACTCTTAACAAATGGAAAAAAAAGACAAAAGTCATTCCGTATATTGTGTGTGTAGTATGAGTAGCTGGTGAATTTGGATAATGGGTCTACTGAAGTTCTTTGTACTAGTCTTGCAATTTGCCTATGAATTCAAAATGATATCAATATAAAAATTTACTAAAGCAAGCAGATATCAGTTGAGTGTGCACCACTTCCTCTCATCAGTAAAGGCTTTCCATACTTCTCATAATTTGGATTTGAGATTATACTTGTTAAAAGCCAAGGGTCTAATATTAGATTCTTTCAAATTCTGGTTATTCCAATTACAACTAATAAGACTTTTGCCTATGAGCTAAACCTCTCTAAACTGTATTCTTTCTACAAGATAGGGGGAGCACTTATTTATTTTTTAGGGTCATTGTGATGATTAGGGGAGATAAATGGTCAGTAGTAAGAACATAAGCATCAGCTTATACAATTACTAATATTGCTGTTTCTCCTTGTACCTCCACATCTAAATAATTGCTGCACTTAGGAATCCTATCTCTACAACAGCATATCCCTTTGCTCCACCTATTCACATTGCATGGTTTACTTCGTGATTATTATTGCAAAAATTTTTATTGCTCCCTTCTTCTAAACCATGTTATTTATAGCTGCTAGATGAATAGGCATATACTGCAATTCAAATCGTGCATGTTCCTTTGCTGATGAGCCTTTATTATGATCCCCATTACTTCCCAAATTATGTCAAGGGCTTCAGTGTGACACTTGAAGTCTTTCAAAATATAGCCCCGATACACATTCTTTATTTTGTTATTATCTTCCATCATTCCCTACAACTATCTAATAGTACAGTCAGACTACTTGATAGTCCACATGTATGCCTTGCATTCTCCTGCTTCTACACCATTGTCATGCTGTGCTGAGCCCATCTTTTGTCTTGACTCCTCTCCCCACTTAGGTGTCTTCTGTCCAAATCCTTCCTACAAATATTAAATAAGGCCACATTAAGGCAACTGCTGAGCAAGAAAACCCCCAAAATGTCGGTAGTTTAACACAATTGTTTATTCTTGTCCATGGTAAGCCTCCCAATAGGTTCCCCAGCTTAGAAGGCAACTCTCCCATACAAGGTAATTCAGGGGCCCAGTGTCTTTCAGTCCTATGGTTCTGCCATTTTTAATTCATGACTTCCAAGGTTACCATGCTCACCTGAATCAAGTCAGTGGAGAAGAAAGGAATGTGAAGGGTCTTATGGGCCAGACCTGGAGCTGTACATTATCATTTATTTCCTCTCATGACATTGTCAACAACTCAGTTATATGGTTACAATTGATTTCATGGAGTCTGACTGTATAACCTGGCTGTGTGCATAGGAAGATGCAGAAACAAGTCTTAGTAACTACTGCCTGCCACACTGAAATTTGGGTACATTTCAAATATTCTCTCTTGTGTGAAATTCTTCCTATACCTCCCAAGCAGATGTCATGTATGATACACAATACATAGGTAGGAGTACAGCAATAAATTTACATTTCTAAATTTGAAGTTAGCTGTTACAGGATGTTACTGGTGAAAATTTTGTACTAAACTTGTTGTTAAAGGAGATCATAAAACAAGAGCATGCATGCTCTTTATGGATTTTTTATAGAACAGAATCTGTATTCATCTGTATAGAACAGAATATGTATTCATACCAGATGGCAAAAGGATGAGTTAATCAATCTCTTAAGGTCCCTTATGACCTTCTAATTCTAATGATTTAAATGCTTTTGAAAAGGTATTTCCAAGTGTCATTTTATTTTCTATTGCGACAACGTACACAACTTGTGTCAGGTTTTTAAGCTTTCCAAATGTCAATGCAAATGGCATTTCCATAGAGTAGATGTTTTTAACCAATGTTCACATTATTTTACTGAATTTAAGGGAATTAAATAAAATTGAAGAATATATTTACTCTCTCTGTATCTTATCATGGAGAAGTAAACCCTACTGCAATTTAATAATCAAAATCTTATTGCCCAGATTTTGAAATTGTGCTATGAAAGCCATCTGTATTGCAAACTTATTCAGAAAATATAGGATATAATGGGCCTTACCAGACAATGCTGCACTCGGTGTTTTTACTAGCTCCACAGATAGCTTTCTCCAGAAGTTGCCTGGCAACAACAGCTCATATAAAGAGATTTCTTGTTCATAAACTAAACCTCGTTGGTAATACAATGAGACTCAGGATTTTTACCACTTGAACAGGTGGAATTACAAGTAAAATGACTTTAGTCATAATCTCAAAGGAAAGAATCAATGCATAGATTTTTATGTTTTAAAAATGACAGCTCCCTTGGTAGAGAGATCTGTAATCAAAATGATAGTTATCCCATTAATCATAAGCATGCGTCTGTATCAAGGGACAAGATGGGAGACTTCAGGAAGAATTTTTTAAATTATATAAATAATATATTATATGAATAGGAAATTAATAGGAGACAAATTGATGTAGTGGCCCTAGCAAAGAATGATCAGACTTACAGTCACGATTTAAAGGTAGTCGATGCTAAAGGATGCACGTTCTGACAGAATTTTGCAGTTGGGCCGAGTACAGTCATGTGATACTGGAGTGCAGATAAATGAAATACAGTATAAAATATAGAAAAAGCGAACTCTTGGGGCGCCTGGGTGGCACAGCGGTTAAGCGTCTGCCTTCAGCTCAGGGCGTGATCCCGGCGTTATGGGATCGAGCCCCACATCAGGCTCCTCTGCTATGAGCCTGCTTCTTCCTCTCCCACTCCCCCTGCTTGTGTTCCCTCTCTCGCTGCCTGTCTCTATCTCTGTCAAATAAATAAATAAAATCTTAAAAAAAAAAAAAAAAAAAGAAAAAGCGAACTCTAACTTCCTCATAGGTAGGCAGTGGAAGACGTGAATATATAACGTGATATGTTATGGGGGATATTTTACAAAATGCCACATCATCAAATAATCATTTTTAAATGATCTCTAGCAATAATTAAAACAAGAAACTTTTCCTATTCTCTGTCTCTCTTTCCCTGTGTGTGTGTATGTGCATGTTTTGTTTGCATGAAAATTTGTTCATAGGCAAACTTTGAATAGTTTATTTTGTGTATTTCTAGTTATAGGAAAATGTTACATGCCCTTGTTAGATAAAGAACCACAGAAGGACGTAGGTCAGTCAAGAGGAGAAAATCGGCATGTTCTTGAGCGTGGGCCAGGAAACTACAAATATAGCATGTTCAATAGGATTCTATGTATAGAGTAAAAATTTAAAACATTTATCACAACTACTGTGTATTTATATATATTTTTAATTTTTTGTATGTTTAAACATTTTACACATAATAAATGCCAGTTTGTTCATATCTTGCCTTTCATCTTTTCCCATGTACACAATTTCAAATGTAGATTATCTCCAACCCATGTCCACCTATACACTTACTCCTCTCAGTTATAATCAATTCTCTGTTATCTAGCTTGGCAGTGTACTGTTATATTTACATTGCTTAAATATTCGGGTTCTAATCTACATCATACATGGACTACTAATTTTCAAAGTGCAGAACTATAAAAATTACTATTAAAATGGCACTAAGTTAAATTACTACTTTCATATATAGGATTTTGTGGTTTTGCCTAATTTAATCATCATTTATTAAAAACTTCAATTATATATGCAATAATTTAGCATGTTTAAAGTTACTGTCTTTTTTTTCAGCAAGCCTAAGTGCTTTGATTTTATATAAAATTCAAAATAGAGCAAAAATTGCAAATACAAAAAGTATATGCTCTAGATATAGTAAAAGACCCATTCTCCATTTTTTTAAATCTTATAGAGGCATGTGTTTTAACTTTCAAAGCTTTAAAACAGGTGTGTTACTTCACTGGGGAGACTAACTGCAAAACTAACCTCTCAACATTTATATCTATAATGATGATGGTTGTTATAATTTAATGCTTGAACCCATATAATCCACAGTGTCACATAGTAAAGTGTCTATTATCATCCTCATTTGGTAGCTGAATGGGGAAACTCCTATAACAAAGATTATGGGATGAATGATTTGTGGATATTCAGTCTGTTTGAGACTTCCTCTTCCAGTATGAAGGAGTAGGTGGTATTTGACAAACCTTCTGATGAGAACATGTAAAAAATTACGTAAAGTACAGAGAGAGGGAGAGCTTGAGATTGAGAGATAGGAAGAAAAGCAGGGCTTGAGGCTCCAAGATCCTGTAGAGTGTATGCATGCATTTGCTATTGCTGTTGTAACAAATTAATACAATACAGTCACTTAAAACAACATAAATTTGTTATCTTCCTGTTCTGGAGATAAGTCTACAATGGGCCTTAGGTGGCTAAAATTAAGGTGTTGGCCAAGCTGCATTCCTTCTGGGATCTCTAGGGGAAAATCCATTTCCCTGAATTTTTCAACTTTTAGAATCCACCCATATCCCTTCGGTAGTGATCTCTGTCAGCAATCACTTCACTCTTCAGATCCCCTTCCCTGACTCTGACACCTCTGCCTTCCTTGGTTTGAGAACACTGGTGATTACATTAATCCCACCCAGATAGTCTAAAATAATCTCCCCATCCCATGATCCTTAATTTATTCATACTTGCAAGTCTCTTTAGCCAAATAAGGAAACATATTTACAGATTTCAGGAAGTAGGAAATGGCCATCTTTGGGTAGCCATTATCCTTCTTTGACATCTGTATATTTTCTTTGGTGTGGTGTCTCTTCAGATCTTTTGCCTATAATTTGGTTGGGCAATTTGATTTCTTACTGTTGAATAAATGTGTATTATTTATGTTGTGAATCTGTGATAATTTTTATGCAAAAATAGAAAACTAATATTAAAACATAAACAGAGAATGCAATACTCTCAGCGTGTTGTAAAAAAAAAAAAAATGGATTTGAATGGAGTGAGCCTTGGAACAAATCAAGGATGACTCCAGAAAGTTATCCCCTAGAGGTAAGAGCAAATCAGAAGTAGACCAACCTCTACTAGATCAGGATTATGAATGAGTAAATTATCTGACAGCAATAAGGAAATTAAATCCTTCTGGAAGAAAATAACATTATAAGAATGTCTAGAATTTTAAGATGCAATATCCATCATTCAATTAAGAAAAATTTTGAAAATCAGTAGCTACACTTTAATGCATATCTTATAACAATTTTTCATACGCTCATTTAATAGTATGCAAATTTATATAGACAGTGTATAAGATTCGCTTTTCTATGTTTAAAAACTACATATATAATAACTTGCTTTTTTTTTTTAACACAGGTGAATTACGAGTCACGTACATATATAGATGTGGTAATACAGGGTTACATCTAACATACTTAAGCTGCCATGTTGTGAGCTGCCCTATGGAGATATCAGTGTGGCAAGGAACTGAGGGTGACTTCCAGCCAAAAGCTAGTAGGAAGTCGAAACCCTTAGTCCAAAGGCTTAAAGAAAGTGAATCCTGCTATGGCCACACAAGTGAGCTTGGAAGTAGATTTTGCCCCAGTGAGCCTTGAGATGATTTCAGCCCAGCTAACGCCTTGTGGGAGATGCTGAGTTCTAAGCCTCAACTGTGCCACACCCAGATTCCTGGCCCACAAAAACTGTAGGATAATAGATATCATTGTTTTAAACCACTAAGTTTAGAAGTAATTCTTATTCTGCAATAGTAACTAACATACAAATAAGGGAGAAAACATGTCATTTTGTTTTTAAATAAAACACGGATCATTCTAGCCTCCTCCACTTAATTATCTATAAACTCCTACTCAAAGAATGAAACCTGATTTCCACAGTCTGCCATCCATTTACTTAATTGTTCATTTTCAGTATATAAGAGTATCAGAATTTTTAACCCATACTTTTGTGAGATGAGACTTTATCATTTAGATTATAATGCTTACATCGAGTTTCTTTGGTCTTTCATTTTACAAACTCCACACGTTTTTGAAGTTACTTTGATCGGCAACTTCCCCCCTCATCTTCTTTAGTGAGATTGTTTCATACATTTGTGATATAGTCAGACTGTTGTGGTATATTCTGCAGTCCATTCTTGGACTCCCCCAACTCCCTCCATGGTTGTTTTCACTGTGTGCATGCACTGACTTCGCTCTTTGTTCTATGAAGTTCAGTGATGTCTGACAAATGTGTCACATAGGTTGGAGGATTGTTTCGCCATCCTCCCTATTTCCTGTTTCACCTGTCAACCCTCCCTCCCATTCCACTGAACATCTGACAATGACTGATATTTTTATAGTCTGTATTAATTTTGCCTTTTCAAGAATGTCATATCATCGGAATCATTGATCGTTTTCACTGATACTTCACTCAGCACTATGCATTTAGGCTCATCCACCCTTCTGTAGCTTGATCATTTCTTTTTATCACTGAATAATATTCTACTGTGTGGATGAATCACAGTGTGTTTATCCATTCGCTTATTGAAAGACATCTTGGGGGCACCTGGATGGTTCAGTTGGTTAAGAGTCTGCCTTCAGCTCACGTCATGATCTCAGGGTCCTGGGATCGAGCCCCACATGTCTGGCACTATGCTCAATGGGGAGTCTGCTTCTCCTCCCTCTGCCTCTCTCCCCTCTTGTGATCTCTCTATCAAATAAATAAGTAAAATCTTAAAAAAAAAAGACATCTTAGTTACTTTCAGTTTTTGGTCATTATTAATAAAGATGCCATAATCATTTCTGTGCAGATATTTGCATGGACATGTTTTCAAATCAATTGGGTAAATACCTAAAAGTGGGATTGCTTATATGGTAAGATTACCTTTAACATTGTACGAAACTGCCAAAGTACCTTCCAAAGGAACTATAAAATTTTGCAAACCCACCAGCAATGAATGAAGGTTCCTATTGTGCTACATCCTTACCAGCATTTTGAAATATCACATTTGGGATTATAGCCATTCTAATAGGTGTGTGGTAGTATCTCATTGTTTTAACTTCTATTTCCTAGTGATGCACGATAGTTAGCACCCTTTCAAATGCTTATTTGCCATTTATACATCTTCCTGGCTGAAGAGTCTGTTCTGGTTTTTTATGCGTTTTTAATTTGAGCTGTCAGTGTCCTTATTCTTGTTTTAAGGTTCTCTTTATATTTTGTATACCAGCCCTTTATCAAATATGTGTTTTGAAATATTTTCTGCCTGTCCATGGCTTGTCTTTCCTTCTTTCATCAGAATCTTTCAAAGAACAGATTAAAGTTTAATAAAGTCCATATCAACTATTTCTTTCATCAGTCATGCTTTTAGCCCTGTACCTAAAAAATTATAACCAAAATCATAGGACCTTCTTCTAGGTTTTCTTCTGGAAGTTTTATAATTTTGCATTTTACTTTTACTGTCATCCATTTTAGTTAATTTGTTGAAAGATATAATATCTGTTTCTAGGGTTTGGTTTTGTTTTGTTTGCATGTGGACATCTAATTGTTTCAGCACTACTTATTGAAAACGTCATCCTTTAACCATTATATCTGCTCCTTTGTCAAAAATCAGTCAATTATCTTTGTGTCGGTCTGTTTCTGAGCTCTCTATTATATTCCTTTGATCTATGTGTCTGCATTTTTGCCGGTATCATACTTTTTGACCAGGCAGCTGCATAGCAAGACTTACAATTGCATAAGGGAGTCCTCCAATTTTATTCTCCTTCTTCAGTAATTCAGAGTTGGCTATTCTAGGTCTCTTTTTCCTCCCATGAACTTTAGAAACAGTTTGTTGATATCTACATAATCAATTGCTAGCATTTTGGTTGGAACTGTGTAACATCTATAAATAAAGTTTGAAAGAATTTACCTCTTAACGATATTGAATCTTCTGTTCCATGATTGTGGAATATCTCTCCATTTATTCAAATGTTTGTTGGTTTCTTCCATCAAAATTTTAAGTTTCCTACACACACACATTATTTTTTAGATTTCAGTTTTTGTGTGAGTGCTGTCATACATGGTCTATATATGTATATATTTCAAAGTTGTTCCTTGATATTTGGGGCCGCTTCCACTGTATTTTTTAAAAATTTTATTCATTTATTTACTTGAGAGAGAGAGAAAGACAGAAATGTGGGGCTTGATCCCACAACCCTGAGATCATGACCTGAGCCGAAACCAAGAGCTGGATGCTTAACTGACTGAGCCCCTTCCACTGTGTTTAAAGTCAGCAGTGTCACATTTTCAAATTTCTCTCCCTCTCTCTAACCCCTGCTTTCGTCATCAAATCTCATTTCTCAGACTGACCCTCCTGCCTCTTTCTTATACGGTCCTTTGTGATTGTACTGGGCCCAGCCAGGTAATTCAGGATAATTTTCTTAAAATCCTTAATTTAATTACCTTTTCAATGTCTTTTTTTCTAAGGTAACATAATAGGTACCAGGTACTAGGACATAGACATCACTAAGCAGCCATCATTCTATCAAATCTTACTTCCTCTGACTGCG
The DNA here is from genome assembly GCF_024610735.1 of Ursus americanus. Classification (NCBI taxonomy): domain Eukaryota; kingdom Metazoa; phylum Chordata; class Mammalia; order Carnivora; family Ursidae; genus Ursus; species Ursus americanus. Next base: position 67,291,609 of record NC_142127.1, on the reverse strand, counting down.
CTCTAGTGCCTTATTAGTTCTAGGAGGTTTTTTGTCAACCCTTTGTGATCTTGTACACACACGTCATGTTATGCAGGAAGACTAGAGGTGTTGGACAGAGCAGAAACAGATTCATGCATAAAAGGATGTTTGATATTTGACAAATATAGATAAATGTAAGGAAAAGGTGGACTTTTCGATAATGGTGCTGGGGCTTCAGGTATCTATGAGTTTTCTACAGCTGCCATAGTGAATTACTACAAACTTACAGCTTAAGACAGAAGGGCTTGGTAGGGCCACACTCCCTCTGAAGGCTTAGAAGACAGCCCTTCCCTTTCTCTTCCAGCTCTGTTGACCCCAGGTGTTCTTTGCCTATGGCAGCACAAAGCCAGCCTCTGTCTGTCTTCGCATGACCTTCCCCTTTGTTTGTGTTCTCTTTTTCTTCTCTTAAAATAACACATCGTTAAATCTAATGATCAGACTCATTCAGAATGTTCTCATCTCAAGATCTTTAACTTAATTACATGTGCAAAGACCCTTTTTTTTCTAAATAAGGTCACATTAACAGGTTTCAGGGATTAGGACTTATTAGTAAACCACAAGGTACAAATTAAAACCACAATGCAGTATCATTGTACATTCATTAGATTTGCAAAATAAATATTCTGAAAATGTTAGGTGGTGTTAGAATACAGGACAATGTAAATACATTCTCAAGTTTTGTTAGTAGGGGTGGAAATTTATATAATCTCTTTGGAGAACATTTTGGCATCACCTACAAATGTGATGGGGGTATCTTTATATTTACTTATATCTCCCTTTTCATATCTAGTAGTGGTAAAAATTGCCATAGGAGAGAAACCTAAAAAAGAAGTAAATGGACAACAATATAGATTCACCCTGGTAGGGGGAGAAAAAAAAGGAAGGCTTTGTTTCTGCACATTAAACTGAGAGATGTTTCAAAACCCAAGGGCAACCCATTGTGAGAATAGTATTTATGTATATATTTACACAGAAAATGTAGCTTGTAGGTGAACTACAGGTGTGATATATGTAACATCTCACGAGAACATATAAATCAAATTTTATAACAAAGATTATGTACATTTATTACTAAATTCTGTCCCTTATCCTCCCCAAGTTCTTTTTCCACTTCCATATCTACCATTAACTCAGATTATTCAAAACAATGGGAAGAATGTGTATTTTTCAGTTATCTCTTGGCTGAAGGGAAAAGAAAAACTAACTTTATATTCAGTAAGACAAAATCAAATCCTCCACATCATATCAGAGTGAATGTAATGTCAATACAAAGCCATTGGAACATGAATAAAATTAAAAGAACAGGTAATATAACTATGAACAGATGCTAGATTAAACACATATTCACAATCAGTGTGAAAAAGGTAAAGCTCAAAATTTAGAGATAATAATGTATTTTATGAAATAATAAGAATTTTTCATAATTTATGTAGAATAAATTAATAAATATTAAATTGAATATACAAGGGTATAGAAAATGAAAGGGGGAAGTTAAAGATCAAATTAAATAATCCAATAAATATCATTAATAAATTAATTGAAACCCGGAAGGAACAGAATAGCACCATCAAGAAGCAGTTACTTTTAAAGAAAAATGGCTTAAATAATCATAATCAATAGGCTGGTTTAAGATAGAGGTGAGAGCAATTATAAAGGTACTTAAAGTGTGAGATAAAAAGCCATGTAGTGTATGAAAATTTGATGTCTCTAAATTTGAGAATAATAAAAGGCAATGAAATCCAGAAAATTGGAAATATATAAATTTAATTCTAGAAGTCTTTCTAGCTGGAAAAAAATAGATATTTCAGAAAATTTTGATTTGGAAAATTCTGCAATGAATTATATAATTTCGTTAATCTTTTGGACTTTAAAGACATAATTCTTCAATCATCATGACAAAAAAAGTCAATGACTTAATAGGGAAAAAGTAAACATGACTTCAAAATTATCAAAAGCATTATTAGTGCCAGGGCGCCTGGCTGGTTCAGTTACATGGCTGACTCTTAGTTTTGGTTCAATGTGTGGCTCAGATCTTGAGATTCTCTCCCTTCCCCCCTGTCCCTTCCCTAGCTTGTGCTCTCTTTCTCTCTCAAAATAAATAAATAAATAAATAAATAAATAAATAAATAAATAAATAAAATCTGAAAAAAAGGAAAGAAAGCATTATTATTGCTAGAAGACAGTAGAACAATATTCAAAGTTCATAGAAAAATCCTGACCCAATACAAAACAACAAGCCAAGTTTGTTGGCAAATATGAAGGCGATAGACAGACATTTCCAAACATGAAAGAACTAGTATGATAAAAGCCCTTGACCTGATGGCATATTTTTAAATATACATTTTAAAATCTATGTATTATCTGATGATGAAAAATAAAGTAATGAGAAATGGAAAAGCGGGTAACTGGCCAACAGTGACTATTAACTCATTTTAAATATAATATAGATATTAAACATCTATGAGAATTAGAGAAGACAAAATACAAATATTAGAAACTTAGACAATACATAAATAATAACCCAAGGAGCAAACGAGCAAAGAGTTGAGGATAACATTATAGGAGAAAAAGAGCGGGCTTTAAAAGCCCTCAGATTTCATTGCAGAGAGATATTTAATTCTCTTTCACAATATTTACTCTATTTTAGGGTCATCTCTATTTTCTCTCTTTGTATTTTCCTCTTTCTCTCTACGCACCCTACAACACATCCTACAATGAATGCATCTGCTATAAAGATTTCTGCAAAAGTGCTTATCTAGTATTAGTTATGCTCGTGTGTGAAAGGCAGTCCTTGTATTATTTTTTAAAATATACTCTTCTAACTTTTTTGAAAAGTTCATTATTTAAGTGTATATTTTTAAGAAAAGGAAGGGGGAGGGCTCCTCGTTGGTTTAGTTGGTTAAGTGTCCAGCTCTTGATTTCAGCTCAGGTCATGATTTGTGAGATGGAGCCTCATGTCAGGCTCTGCACTGGACAGGGAGCCCACCTAGGATTCTCTGTCTCCTTCGCGCCCTCTGCCCCTCCCCCCAGGCACACCCACTCTCTCTCTCTAAACAAACGAACAAAACCAAGAGAGATTGTTTAAAAACAATCAAGACTAAAGGCAAAAGATAGTAAAAAAAAAAAAAAAAAAAAAAACCTGATAATGGCTAAGTCCATCTAGTGGAGATAGATGATTATTTTCCTTTATTCCTGAAATTATGTACCTATGTGAATAATAATGGTGATGATGATGTAATGGAAAAGGAAAACGAAATAGTAGTATGTTCTCCCTTCTTTTAAAACTCTGTTCTTTGCAAATCTCAGGTGATTTTATTAAAATCCATTGTCGGTGTCCCATGTAGTATCCATACATTTTAAGAGGAATTAGAAAATAACTTTATTCAGAGACAAGAAGGTAGTCCAGTGAGGCTGTCATTTGGAGCTGGCGTATCTTTTCATAAGCCTTACCATGAACTACATAGGTCACTACTCTACCTAAACATAAAGACGAGTTTTCTCTCTCGTGTGCTTTATGCAGCACCATTGTTTAATATGAAGGAGAATAACCTTCTATTATGTGCATTTAGATGTTTACTCCCTTTTATAATTTTCCCAGGAATCAGTTTTATTTTTATTTTATACCACAAAATGCTTAAATATTTATTTGATTTAACTACTTTCAATTCTTATGAACACAACAACTTGGAAAACTGGAAAACTGGATTCAGAGTAAGAGGAAAAACACTCTCTAATATCGTATTCCATTAATTGATTAAACGCTGAGGGTTGATTTTTTTTTTTTTCTGCAAATAAAAACACTGTGCAGGGAGCACAGCACCAGGAATGGGATATCCCTATGTCGTATATAAAATTCATGGCGAACTAGAACTTTAGAAAGATTTAAAATAGTGATTCAAATAGTGAACATTGACATTCTGAGCTACTTCATTCTTCTTTAATCCAGATTCTTAACAGCGTGTAGCAGCATTTCAGAAGCACTACAATTTCTGCCAATAACCTTGCACCAAAAAATAATTTCAGTCAGCATTATCACTCAATGTAACCAACAGAAACCAGAAATCCACTTCAAATGTCCTTCAAATAGCTAGAAGATGAATTCAAGGGGATATGAAATGTAAAACTCAGAAGATGAGGCCTGACTTTGATACTTACTTGGTCTGATAAAGTAATTTTGTCTCCATATAGATCTCATTGTATAAGGAAAAGGAGGGGAAAGGAAGCCGTAATGTGTCACCTTATCTAAATAAGGTACCTGTCATTTCTGGAATTCTGTTTAAACTATGATAGATGTTCTTATCAACAAAATCTCTTTCCTTCCTAGAAAACAGGACTTTTAAAGGTAAAATCATACAAGTAAACTATATTTTCTAGCTGGAGATGCTATGAACAATGGAAACTAGAGCCTTGATTTAAAGATAGCCAAAAATTTAGAGCGAAAGATACAAACCACTCACAGTGGACAAAACAAGAGGGCATTTTTCTTTAATGTGAGAGTCACACTGGTTTATCACTGTTTTTTCCCCATATGTTGTGTTATGCTTAACATTTTTCACTGTTTTCTATGTTTTATACATTTAGTCCATGTGCTACTGTAATTTGTAATACATATATATTTGGTGGCACAAAGCTTCTAAAACACTTGGTATTTCCCAAGTGATAAGAGCATTAACGATGTCATTTGTTATCTTAATGAGGGGGACTTTTGGAAAACACCTAAGGATCTGGCTGGTTGCCAAGCTTACCTACATGTTTAGAGAGTTGGAACTTCTAGTTCAGCACCCGCTGACTGTCAGGGAGCGGAGAGGGACTGGAGTTTAAGTTTCAGCAACAATGGCCAATGATTGAATTGACCATGCCTTCGCAATGAAGCCTTCATAAAAGCAAAAAAGACTGTATAGGGAGCTTCTGGGCTCGTGAATAAATGGACGTACTGGGAGAGTGGCACTCTGGGAGGGGGCATGGTACTCCCTGCCCTTTTCTCATATCTTTCTCCTTGTTTGTCTTCCATCTAGCTGTTCCTGAGTTATATTCTTTTAAACTAAACCGGTGCACTAGTAGGTGAAATGTTTCTCAGTTCTGAGACCACTCCAGCAAATTTCTTCCCCAGGAAGAAGAGGGTTTGTGGGAATCTCTGTTTTACAGCTACTTGGTCAGAAGTACAGGTAGCAACCTGGACTTGCAGCTGGTATCTGAAGTGGTGGGGGAGTGTAGTCTGGTGGGACTGAGCCCTCAACCTGTGGAGTCGGATGCTATCTCTGGGAAGATAGTGTCATAATTGACTCCATTCTCAATTACACCCTGCTGGTTTCCAGGAATTGCTTGGTGTTGTATGGGAAGCCCCCCACAACATACACATGTTGGAATTGGATCCAGGAACTCAAATAGTCAACTTTTTCTGCTTTCACAGAACTTGGAGTGTTTATTTTTTTACAGGAAAATATGCTAAGTAAGTTATAAAATTATAATTCTTTCACCTGGCTACAGCTAGAAAGAAATGGAGGAATTTTTGTTAAGCAACAGGTAAGCATACTAGGAGATCTGTTTCTTCTGTAACTACATCTTTTTCTGGTATCAGCATCCTTGCCAAATTTATGAGTTAATTAGAGATCCATTTCTTCAACCACATTCTTTTCTTTTCTTTTCTTTTCTTTTCTTTTCTTTTCTTTTCTTTTCTTTTCTTTTCTTCTCTTTCTTTCTTTCTTTCTTTCACCTTTTTAATTTTTTTATTTTAATTTCAGTCAACATTCTTTTATAGTAATGATCAGAGTATAAACAAACGATCCACAATTTGCCAATCGTAATTCCTAACTTTCTTGTCTCTGTCATATTTGAAGGTTCATACACAAGACACACCAGGCCAAATAGCAATCTCCTCTGATTTTTTTCAAAATTGTAACCCAGACTGGGGGCAAGGGAAGTTGGAAAGTAATATAAGCCCATAGTTGTTGGTAGCCACAATTATATTAAAATACCAATGTGGCCTAAGCAAGTTGAAGACAGATTTCGGTTGCTTGCAACTAGATGACTAGATTAATACACGTATAAAGAAAATCAGACATTGATATCTAACTTTGGTGACTAGGTGGAGCAATGGTAGGAATTGAAACAAGCAAATATTCTTGGTAAAGTAAAACACTGAGTCAACTTTTTTTTTTTAACAGAAAATGGCCATGTGAATGGAGTAAATATATAGATACTAGCTTTAAGATGTAAAATATTTTAACAATTGAGATACTATTTACCTTATTTTTTTCACATGAAAAAGTACACTCTTTGAAATGTATTTCCATTTGTTTCAAAGTATGTAACATTAAAATCATTGCTTTTTCACCTAGTTTCATGATTAATTTGTAATATGGAATAGGGTAGTGTAGATTTACTGAGTGTTCTTAATAAGACCTGAAACTGTGGGCACTGATACATTGAAAACTTAACAAAAAGGACAATATAATAGAGGATAGCTCTATACTAAGTACATAGAATGCATTTACACATTTGGGATTCTAAAGTGATTTAAATTTTAATATTTAAATACCTTCTCATTTCAGCTAAAGTCTTTAAGCTATACATATATCAGATGATGTGGCACAAAAAACTTATATGTAAAAATAATTTTCCATCAAACCTCATAATTTCGTGCTATGCAGATGATTTATGATAAATTTTACCTTTCTTTTTCCATAACAAAACTAGATATGTAAGCTACATCTTAAGTATTATGCCATTAGTGTTTTAGAGATACAAGAATACAATCTCAGATCTATTTCTACTGTAACTAGCCTAATTATATTATTTTTTCCTTCTTTTCTTTTTTCTTATCTCTTCTCTCTTTAGCTGTATTGTCTTCTATTCCTTCTCTTCTTCTCCTTCCTCTTCTTCCTCTTTTCCCTTCTTCTCCTTCTTTCCTCTAGTTTACACCTCCTTCTGCTTCCCCTCCTCTTTGCCCTTCTCTTCTCCTTTTCTTTCATTTTCTTTCTTCTTCTTCCTGTCTCTCACTCATTCTCAAATTGAATTTATCATCTTTTTCAGTTTTTATTGAAATTACAGTTAGTCAACATGTTATATTAGTTTCAGGTGTGCAATATAGTGATTCAGCACTTCCATACAATACCCAGTGCTGATCACGAGTGCCCTCCTTAATCCCCGTCACCTATTTAACTCATCCTCCTGGCCACGTCCCCTCTGGTAACCAACAGTTTGGGAATTTATAATTTTTAAAATTGAAATTTCTTTTTTTCCTAACATAGAGGACTTTCTTTGTTACTCCATTAGTTTTCTTAAAATTTTAATAAATGATTATCTTTAGAGAGATCTGGCTAAAACATTTGTGAATTTTTATTTCTTTTTATAACAGAACAATTGGTCCCTTACTTTTCATTAACACATTAAGGTCTAATATTTCATAATTACTGGTAATGACATGCACTGAAAACGAATAGCTGTGGCATAGATTTGCATTACTCCTTTGAGAAATGATTCGAAGTAATATCGCATATTTAAGAGAGCTGAAGAAATTATGTGATGTAAAGTTGTCTTTAATAGCACCTCTGTACAAATTTAATACAAATAAAATATAATTTAAAAATTTAGTACCTTTTTCAAAGAGGTAAAAATAAATAGGTGAAATTTAATTTAATAATGGATTTCATTGACCAAATATGTCTAAAAATAATTTCATTTCTACATATAATGAGTGTAATAATAGCTAAAAAAAGATTTCTTTTTTAAAAATTTATTTTAGATAGTGAGAAAGAGAGCATGAGAAGGCGGGCAGAGGGAGAGAGAAGCAGGATCCCCACTGAGCAAGGAGCCTGATGTGGGACTCCATTCCAGGGCCTTGGGATCATGACCTGAGCTGAAGGCAGATGCTAACTCACTGAGCCATTCAAGTGCCCCAGCTAAAAAGATTTCTTTAGTGTGTGCGGCTACAAAATTGGTCAGCAATAATTTAAATAATTTGTAAATATAAATTCATAAATATGCTTCTAGTAAATATAATGTTAAATAAAAACCTTACACAACTCATTTGTCATATCTGAACAACTACATATTGAGAGATGGTACAGCTTAATGTTTAAGAATCTGGTATCAAAAGCTAAATTTCCTGGATTCAAATCCCACCTTCTGAGTTTACTAGCTGATGCCCATAGGCATCAATTTTCTTTCTTTAAAATGAAAGTTAATAAAAACACTCAATTCATAGGTCATTATTATAGATGTATAGAAATGTATTTCTCTTTATCCTCTTGTTTCTTTTTTCCCTTTAGAAGAATACTGAAAATGTTGCATAACAGTCTGTTATTTCTGCCTTGCAAAGTACAGAAGATTCTAACAACAGGTCCTTGAAAGGTCAAAGAAATAATTTGGTCAAATCTTGTTTGTACTCTGGCTTTGGGAAAGAATGACACTGTCAATTCTATGGACAGTTTGTTCAGCCACTTTCTGTGCTAGAATAAAACATAGCTGGTGTTTCTATTTAATGAGATGGTTTGTCTTATTTCAAAGCCCAGGTACCATAACTTTTCAAATATATTCCAAGACTTCTTGGGTTAGCAAACAGAAGAAATGGATGAGAGCGAGGGAAAATTTTCCTTAACTCTGTTGTTGACATTTTAAGTATCCTGCATGTGGTAACTTTAAGAATATGACACTTTGATGTTCGCTTAGCTATTTGAAATGTCAATTAGGAAATCGGAAGTTGTAGCAAATCATGTAATGTAACTTTAATTATAATCCTCACTGTCTCAACTGATAATTTATTAGACTAGAAAATTCCTTAAAATATAAGGAGGGAAATACTTTTTATTCTAATCAGCTCTTCGTATTCCCAACTTGTCAGTCTTTGGGAAGTGGAATTACTTGTAAGAGTGTCAACTAAGTTAGGAACAGAAAAAAGATGAAGAAATTAAATTCGGGGTATATGACAACTAGGATGAATAATCCTAGAAGAATCATTTTACATATTACTGCTTGCCAAGTAATTGTGTAAGTAAAACATTGCTTCTCAACAGAAAGATTAATTCTGTACCTAGCTGTCATTCAGATTTGTTCTAAAATGTAAGGTCAATGGCCACCAATCAGGACTAAAATCAGAGATAAAAAGGTTTAGAGTGGTATTAGCAGTTAATACAAGAATGCTTTTAAAAAGTGACAATTAATGCAAAAAAAATGAAAAAAAATCAAAGATTACTCTGTTGAAATCTCACTGGACTCTCCCATTTCTCTTACCCTGGCACTTAAGTATAATCTACTCCAAAGAATTTCAGGACATATTTAAGAAACTGAAAACCATCTTCTGAAGCCGCAATGAATCATGGATTGGCAAATGGCATTTCATTGTTGAAAATAAATCTACTTCATATGAGTAAAACCTGATTCCATCCATTTATCTAATCTGTAGAGGAGATATCACAAATACAGATTTTTTAAGTGTATTTTCAGAAAAGCTTGTTAATATTTCTTAGAATCTAGGATCCTATCTACTCTTTGTTACATAAAGTGACAATAATTGATATGTACCAACAGAAAGGAAAAGTGTTGATTAAATAAAGAAATAGGAAACCAAATAAAATTATATTTTTATTTCCACACAGTTTATATAAAGACTAGTTCCAATCCTTTTAAAAATCATGGGTTACTTTTGGGGCGCCTGGGTGGCACAGACGTTAAGCGTCTGCCTTCAGCTCAGGGCGTGATCCCGGCGTTCTGGGATTGAGCCCCACATTAGGCTCCTCCACTAGGAGCCTGCTTCTTCCTCTCCCGCTCCCCCTGCTTGTGTTCCTTCTCTCACTGGCTGTCTCTCTCTGTCAAATAAATAAATAAAATCTTAAAAAAAAAAAAATCATGAGTTACTTCTGATTTTCTCCCCAGAAAAATTCACAGGGGCTAATGCATCTAAAATTTTGCGTAGAATTTCAGGGCACTCACAATTCATCCATGGACTGTAGGTTAAAAATAGTTGTTCTATTGAAATGAGGTGAAGACAGGTGTATTTGTACCTTCATCAGGGAAGATGAATGAGCCCAACCCTTTGAAGACAGAATGTTGTGACTGTATAAAGCTAAATTCATTGTAATCTGCACTTTGTGATGTTTCAGTTGATATAATAGAGCAGTTAATATGCCAAACTTCTAAGACCTTTTGTGACAGAGAAAATATTTAGACTCCTCATAAAACTGCAGTTGCTAACAGTTGCTATAATTTGCCTTAATTTAGTGGGAGTCTAGACAAAACCGCCATATAACAGATTTTTAATGGACAGATTCCTTTCAGACTGATATATACTTTCTTTTTTATCTTAATTCACTTGCACAAAACTATCTGGCATATCATTCCGAAAGTAACACTATTGCTAGTGTAAGGTCTGCTGCCCAGAAATTGTATAAGTTTTTACAGAGAACCATATGTCTCTTTTTTCCTTCCGTTAAAATACAGTGTGGCAATCTGAGAATATGTGCTAATAGGGAGTAACACATTTACTTCCTCTACTATAGTCATCAGAAATTTTATTAAGTGTATCATGATAAAAAGTGTAGTTTTAAATCAGTTATGATAATTCCTAATGCAGCCCAGTCAGACAGTTTAATGTCCACTGTTGATTTTCTCCTCTGAACCCAGGATTCTAGCAGTATACTCTCTGTTATATGCCCTGAAGTAAAAATAGAACCTGACAAATTCACAGAGATTGCACCTGTGACACCTATCACATTAGAGCAGAGCTAAAAGTTTATCTTTGAAACTCTCTTACTCTCTCATAGCCCTCGCAGCATCTCTTGTCTGTGCTTCTCAACCCCATGCCTTCTCCATTGCTCTTGCTACTACCTCTCTGTGCAGTACTAAAGGGCTCCACTGACACCAATGCCATCAATTTCTACCCGGATAAACATGGAAATGTTACATCAACTCTTTGAACTCTTTGAGAATCAGTCTGCTCTGTTGCAAAAAGAGTAAAATGATGCCTGGTTACTATGAAGATAAAGTGAGACAATATAAGAGAGCGACTCCCATATACCCAGAGCTAGAATCAGGTTTTGGTTGGAAGAAATTGTCAGTTAATAAAACACCTGAATTAGAACTCATATAGGATTATTTGCTTTTGAACAGAAGCCTAAGACCAAAGGGATGAAGCTTCAGGAAGAAATAATCGCGGTACAGAGATGTGTTGTTGTAAGTGCCCTTGTCAGTGTCCCAAACCATACCCTGTTTGGCCTACTTTTCCTAAGGCTTGTTCCAGAGTTGTGTCTAAGCAACTAATGGATAAAATGGTCATAAAATACCTTTATAAAATGTATTAATTTGGAGAAATTTTTCTCACATTCAAATTATTTTTTGGTCTATCCATTGACAACACTTGAAACTGCATTGTTTGAGAAAAGCAGGAGATCATACTTTGGAAAAATCTCTACTTACAGAAAGCACAAGAAAATGGAACATATTTAACATATTGAATTAAGTTTGCAGAACAAAGCTTTCAAACAAGAAAAGGCGAAGTAACTTAATATAAAAGTCTTAAAAATATATAGTCATTAATAAATTTTACACCATTGTAACTGTGGCCATGACTGGGTAAACTTTGCTTTCCAAAATCTAAATTCCTACCTTTTTTTTATTCTAACAAATGTACCAGTTGTTCCAAGTAACTCTGGAAGATATATATATATATGTATATGTTCAGGTAACATACGGAAAGATACATGTGAAATTAGATACCATCTGTAAACAACAGATTAAAGAATATCAGCAAACCATGAAAAAGGCCTCAAATTTTCAGTGGAATCTTACATATAAAACTTCAACTAAGTGCTTAAGAATTTTAAATTTGTCAAGGCATTGAATCCTGCAATGCCATGTCATAGACTGCAACATTATCTTCAAACTTTACTACAATAAAAAATGATGTAAAAACATTAAAGAAAGGTACCTTAAATCAAAAACATGTATTTGGCACATATACATTTACCTGAAATCACATTTCTAACACCTTTTCAGTAACTCTGTGAAACAGAAAAGCCAACAGCTCGCGAGGCACATTTTCAATCATCTTGAAATGCCCTTTACCCTGGTAATTTACTTTCTAGCTCTGCATGCATTTTAAATGACTACTTTGCTAATATGTGAAAGATGTTAAAAAGTAAAATGAACATATCATGCACTAAAGAAGAATGTGGAGAGAAATTGAGGTCATTCAAATTATTGGTAAGAGGCTTAAAACTCATGATGATGACCATGGCAATGAAAAGACAGCAAGGAAACTGGCCAGCCACCATGAGCAAGTTGATTGTATAAGAATGATGTCATAGCCTTGATTGGGCAACATAGACCCTGTGGAAACGCTTGTCACTGCTGTGAGTGACATTTCCCAACGTCAAGTCAGAACATAAACCAATCATAAATCATCGTAACAGCAAGTGGGCAGCGATGGCAAATAGAGAAATATGAATAAGGCTCTTACTGTTCCCAAATTTTTTCTAAATTGATCTGTTTTTGTCTCTAAGTACACAATTCACATTTTTAGAGTATTCTAATTGCCTAAATGTGGTTCCTGTACTTTTCAGATGAAAACTAATTTATCATCTCTACTTTAAATTACAGGGGAATTTCTGCTTTCCCCCCACTAAGCTTTGCTATTTTTGCCTTTTCCCTGGTAGACTGATATGGTTTAATATTTATCACAGTGGTATTTGAGCTTGAAAGTTCCCTCTGCTGTTATTGTGGAAAATAAATAATAAAAAATGTTGCAGGTCACATTGTAAATAAGGATATTTTATTAACTTGGGTTAGAACTATTCTCACTGGAGTTCAAGTTACAGCATCAAAGAACTACCCAAAAACATCTGCCTGAGATAAAATAACTCCAATAACTGTCATTGTACAGACCAGGAAAATGAGGCTGAGAATGTTAAGTAGTTTTCCTAGGTGTTAGAATAAAACTCCAATAAAATCAGAAACAGATATATAGAGGAGGCATGAAGAACTTTCTTTCTGGATTTTCTGACTTCATCATTATTTTATTTGTCTCTTCTGATGAATAGGCTTGCCTCAACCGACTACATCATATAACCTGGCATTTCAGAAGTGTTGCTTTGGATCACAGGAAGCTCAGAGGTAGATTTAATGCATAATTACAACAATTATGTTAACTAAGATTTTTAATGCACCATGTTTTGATATTGTATTTCTAATTTATTTGGTTTTAATTTATATGTGTGCTCTCAAACGCAATTGCAAATATTCTGGGAAGCAAACCATGGAGATAAATATATCAAATGGCAGCATTTATATAACTTATTTTGTGCTATGATCAAAAATAAAAAGCAATTGTTACTATCATCACCACCTACCCCAAGTCTGGAATTTTAAATATACGATCTCTCTGTTCATCTTTTAGGAACAATAAATGTATTTCATTAAATTTTCTTTTCTATGTAATATACTTTCTTGTATATGGAGGAAAAATGCTTAATTTTTAATATAATATGGATTGAAGTTTTCAAAGAGTTCTGAGTTCTGAAATAAATAGGAAAACCTTTTTAAAAAAGTATTCCTGTGCCTTTCATGAGTTTGGAGACAGCCATTCTATTTCCATCCACTTACTTTTAGCCAATCACTGTATTTATATCTTTTAATCCTTCTTCATAAATTAGTACCTCAATTCCTCAGTCATATTTGAAAATCTTTTCATGACTTCCTCCACTTTGTCTGTTCCTGAATACGCATTTGAGATCTACATCAAAATCAAGTAGAAAAAAACGTTTATATAAGAAATCCAGGACAATTTTTCCATTTGTTGGATTGCTTTGTTTTGTTTCTTTTTCATTGCCTTTAAAAGTCTAATGTACTGTCTACTGTGTTTGCTTAGCTCTCTTTCGGTATTTTTACTTACCAGGTATTTCCATCTACTACCTATCTGTGTCTCCAAGATGATGATCTTATCTCTGCTCTAAGTCTAATCATGTTAACTGCACTTTATATTGCTTTCTGCCTATGTTTTAGTTTAGTAGTATTATAGACTTTTCGCTCTGATTTTTCTCCCTTGTCTCTCTGCTCTTAAAGTGGAAAGCAATTTTTAGAATCAGATACATACTACTTTTTCAATCAATTGGAAATATTTCCTCCAAGTATATTATGGTTTTTCCTAGGATTCTTTCCGTTATATTGCTGAGAAATAGGATTAAATTATTCAGGCATGGTTATGAGTGAAGGAATTCCTGAAGGAAAGTAAAAATACTGGATGACTTTCCAATAACTTCACTGGTCCTCTGATTCTTACTAACTTCAATTCAATACAGACAAAAGAAAGAGAAGAAAAAAAAAAAAAAGATCCCGTCTCTATCACTTAGGTTTGCTGCACAGCAAATAACCCCCAAACTGCTGGCTTAAAACAATAAACATTTATTAGATCACGGTGCTGAGGGTGGGAAATTTGATCTGGGCTCAGCTTTGCCTTTGTTTGCTGCTCTTGCCTTGGTGCACTCGTGCAGCTCCAGTCCGGTGGTAGATAAGCTGGCAGTTGACTTAGTCTTTGGGGCAACTGGGTCACATATACCCAGCATCTAACTGGCTACTGTAGATTTATTCACATCACAGTTGTGTTCCAAAAGCAACAAAAAAGGATGTGCACCAATGGCTGTGTTCCAGAAGCAACAAGAAAAGGCATGTATCAATAAGCAAACATTTCCCATGTCTCTGCATGTGTCATATTCATTAATGCCTCATTAACCAAAGTCAATCATATGATCAAGCCCAGATTCCAGAGAAGAGTTAAACCCCACTTCTTGGCAGAAGAGTGACAGTCACATTGCCAAGAGCTAAGCTGCAAGAAACCATAATCTATTAAATTCTCTTTGCCCCTAGCCTTCTCTTTTCTGCCTCCTTTCATTCAACCCTATCCATTTAAGAGATACCCTTCATTAGTGTTTCAGTGGAATTCTTTTTTGAGACTGCTCTTTGAACATATAATATTTTCCAAATTTACAAGAAGCTAAGAGAATTCCTTAATTGGTACACTCCAGTTCGTACCAATTAAGGAATTCTTTGCTTAAACCAAAAGTGCTCTGCATGTGAAGATCATTTGCAACTGTGGCCCTGAAAATGTTTTAAATCTTTAGTTCATGGTATCCCAATAGGATTACCAATTCAGAGCACTGCTTTCTATTTCCATTCAAAAAAAGGACTAAAATGCAGTGATGTTCTTTATCACTTAAATGTAACTCTGACTTTCACAATTACGGTACTATTCTTATATGTCTAGTTAGTTGGAACTGATCACAATTATATCAAAATCCAAAGGGAAGAAAAAAAGGGTGGTTGTCTGTCCTGGAAGGTCTGCCAAATATTTAAAGTATAAACTGATGCCATGTAAGGGAATGGGTAAGGGATATAGCAAAGAAGCAGGAAGTCTGGAGAAAACCAGACACCTATATTAGTGAGGCCCCACGAAACAATACGACTTTTAAATAAAAGAATATGAAAAAAAAAAAAAAAGAATATGTAATTCTTCTTAGAGAAGTAACCATCGGGGGTGACTTCCTCAGATTTTAAAAAATTTATTTAAGGAAACGCATAAGAAAAAAAAAACTAAAGTTAAATATTGAAGTAATTATTAGATTAGCCTATGACAGTTCCATTTGCTAGCGAAAATCTTCTCATTGACTTGTGATAGTAAATATGCAGCAGGATTTCCTTAAAGTATATAAATATATACATACACACAAAATATATACCATAGACAATAATTATAGCTATTGGCTTTATTATTTGAAGTATTTTTCATATGTTTTTATTACCCCCAGTTGAATTCTTACCATTTACTATCAGCTCAGGGAACAGAGAAAGAATACGTTTACCCACTGGCAGTATTTATCTCCTGTATTAGGCAAGGTTCTCCAGAAAAACAGAGCCAATAGGATTTACATATAAGAAGAGATTTATTATAGAGAATTGGCTCATGCAATTATGGAAACTGAGATGTCCCACAATCTGCCATCTGTAAATTGAGGAAAGCTGATTTCTACAGTTTCGATCAAATCTGAAGATCTGAGAACCAGAGAAGATGATGGTGTACATTTTGGTTTGGGTCTGAAGTCCTGAGAACGGGAACATGGAAGGCAGGCCAAAATCCACGGCCCAGCTTAGGTAATCAGGCAATTCTTCCTTTCTCTGCCTCTTTGTTCTATTTGGACCCTTCACAGATTAGATCATGCCCACTCACATCAGGGAGGACAAACTGCTTTATTGAGTCTACCGGTTGAGTCTAATTTCATCTGAAAGCACCATCACATACACTGCCAGAAATAATGTTTAGCCAAATATCAAGAAAATTGACACATGAAACTAACCATCACACCTCGCTTTCCCAAAGACCTCTTGGCAAGAATCCAAGGAGTAAGATATAGGTGTACTGTATGATTTTTCATTTCTTACCATGTTTTTCAGATCTGTGCAATCTAACCTTCAGAAGACTATTTCTTTTTTTTAATTTTTAATTTTAATTTTAATTTTTTATGTAAAGTTCGATGATTCATTAGTTGCGTATAACACCCAGTGCACCATGCAATACATGCCCTCCTTACTACCCATCACCAGCCTATCCCATTCCCCCACCCTCCTCCCCTCTGAAGTCCTCAGTTTGTTTCTCAGAGTCCATAGTCTCTTATGTTTAATTCCCACCTGATTACCCCCCCCATTTCTTTATCCCTTTCTTCCCCTACCGATCTTCCTAGATCTTATGTTCCATAGATGAGAGAAACCATATGATAATTGTCTTTCTCTGCTTGACTTATTTCACTTAGCATTATCTCCTCCAGTGCCGTCCATGTTGCAGCAAATGTTGAGAAATCGTTCTTTCTGATAGCTGAGTAATATTCCATTGTATATATGGACCACATCTTCTTAATCCAGTCATCTGTTGAAGGGCATCTCGGCTCCTTCCACGATTTAGCTATTGTGGACAATGCTGCTATGAACATTGGGGTGCATATGGCCCTTCTTTTCACTATGTCTGTATCTTTGGGGTAGATACCCAGTAGTGCAATGGCTGGGTCATAGGGTAGCTCAATTTTTAACTTTTTAAGGGACCTCCACACTGTTTTCCAGAGTGGCTGTACCAACTTGCATTCCCACCAACAATGTAGGAGGGATCCCCTTTCTCCACATCCTCTCCAACAATTGTTGTTTCCTGCCTTGTCAATTTTTGCCATTCTAACTGGCGTAAGGTGGTATCGCAGTGTGGTTTTGATTTGAATTTCCCTGATGGCTAATGATTTTGAACATTTTTTCATGTGTCTGTTAGCCATTTGTATGCCTTCCTGGGAAAAGTGTCTGTTCATATCTTCTGCCCATTTTATGATTCTTTTTTTTTTAAGATTTTATTTATTTATTCGACAGAGATAGAGACAGCCAGCGAGAGAGGGAACACAAGCAGGGGGAGTGGGAGAGGAAGCAGGCTCATAGCAGAAGAGCCTGATGTGGGACTCGATCCCAGATCTCCGGGATCACGCCCTGAGCCGAAGGCAGATGCCCAACCGCTGTGCCACCCAGGCGCCCCCATTTTATGATTTCTTTATTTGTTTCTCGTGTATTGAGTTTGAGAAGTTCTTTGTAGATCTTGGATGCCAGTCTTTTATCTGTAGTGTCATTTGCAAATATCTTCTCCCATTCCGTGGGCTGCCTCTTAGTTTTGTTCACTGTTTCTTTGGCTGTGCAGAATCTTTTGATCTTGATGAAGTCCCACAAGTTCATTTTCTCTTTTGTTTCTCTTGCCTTTGGAGATGTGTCATGAAAAAGGTTGCTGTGGCCAATGTCATAGAGGTTGCTGCCTATGCTCTCCTCTAGGATTTTGATGGATTCCTGTCTCACATCAAGGTCTTTCATCCATTTGGAGTTTATCTTTGTGTATGGTGTGAGAGAGTGGTCAAGTTTCATTCTTTGCATGTAGCTGTCCAATTTTCCCAGCACCATTTATTGAAGAGACTGTCTTTTTTCCACTGGATGCTTTTTCCTGCTTTATCAAAGATTAGTTGCCCAAAAAGCCGAGAGTCCATTTCTGGGTTCTCTATTCTGTTCCATTGGTCTATGTGTCTGTTTTTGTGCCAGTACCATGCTGTCTTTGTGATCACAGCTTTGTAGTACAGCTTAAAATCTGGCATTGTGATGCCCCCAGCTTTGTTTTTCCTTTTCAACAATTCCTTGGTGATTTAGGGCCTTTTCTGGTTCCACACAAATTTAAGGGCTGTTCCAGTTCTTTGAAAAATGTCATTGGTATTTTGATCGGGATAGCATTGAAAGTGTAGATTGCTCTGGGTAGCATGGACATTTTAACTATGTTAATTCTTCCGATCCATGAGCATGGAATAATTTTCCATCTTTTTGTGTCTTCTTCAATGCTTTCAAAAGTGATTTGTAGTTTCTAGAATATAGATCCTTTACGTCTCTGGTTAAGTTAATTCCAAGGTGACATATGGTTTTTGGTGCTATTGTAAATGGGATGGATTCCCTAATTTCTCTTTCTTCAGTCTCATTGTTCGTGTATAGAAATGCAACTGATTTCTGAGCATTGATTTTGTATCCCGCCACATTACTGAAATGCTCTATAACTTCTAGTATTTTTGGAGTGGATTCTTTTGGGTTTTCCATATAGAGTATCATGTCATCTGCAAAGAGAGACATTTTGACTTCTTCTTTGCTGATTTGGATACCTTTTATCTCTTTTTGTTGTCTTATTGCTGTTGCAAGGACTTCTAGTACTATGTTGAATAATAGTGGTGAGAGTGGGCATCCTTGTCGTGTTCCTGATCTTAAGGGAAAGGCTTCCAGCTTTTCCCCATTGAGAATGATATTTGCTGTAGGCTTTTCATAGATGGTTTTTATGAGATTGAGGAATGTACCCTCTATCCCTACACTCTGAAGGGTTTTAATCAGGAAAGGATGCTGCATTTTGTCAAATGCTTTTTCTGCATCTATTGAGAGGATCATATGATTTTTGGCTTTTTTCTTGTTGATAAAATCTATTACACTGATATTTGTGAATGTTGAACCACCCTTTCATCCCAGGGATGATTCCCACTTGGTCATGATGGATAATCCTTTTAATGTACTGTTGGATTCTATTAGCAAGGATCTTGTTGAGTATTTTGGCATCCATATTCATTAGGGAAATCGGTCTGTAATTCTCCTTTTTGATGGGGTCTTTGCCTGGTTTGGGGATCAAGGTAATATTGGCCTCATAGAATGAGTTTCATAGCTTTTCTTCTGTTTCTATTTTTTGAAATAGCTTCAGGAGAATAGGTATTATTTCTTCTTTGAATGTTTGGTAGAATTCCCCGGGAAAACCATCAGGCCCTGGCATTTTGTTTTTTGGAAGGTTTTTAATCACTGTTTCAATCTTTTCATAATTAATCAGTCTGTTTAAAAAATCAATTTCTTCCTGTTTCAGTCTTGGTAGTTTATAGCTTTCCAGGAAGGCCTCCATCTCTTCCAGATTGCTTAATTTATTGGCATAAAGCTGTTGATAAAAGTTTCTAATAATCCTTCCAATTTCATTGGTGTTGGTTGTGACCTCTCCCCTTTCATTCATGATTTTATTAATTTGGGTCCTTTCTCTATTCTCTTGGGTAAGTCTTGCCAGTGGTTTGTCAATTTTATTTATTCTTTCAAAGTACCAGCTTCTAGTTCTGTTGATCTGCTCTGCTGTGCTCCTGGTTTCTAATTCATTGATCTCTGCTCTAATCTTGATCAACTGCTTTCTCGTGCATGGATTAGGCCTGTTCTTCTGTTGTTGTTCCAGCTTCTTGAGGTGAGAATATAAAAACTGCATTTTAGATTTTTCTATTCTTTTGAGTGAGGCTTGGATGGCTATGTATTTTTCCCCTTAAGACTGCCTTTTCAGTGTCCCATAGGTTTTGGACCATTGTGTTTTCGTTCTCATTAGTCTCCATAAATTGTTTAAATTGATTTTGATTTTCTGGTTTATCGAATCATTCTTGAGCAGGATGGTTCTTAGTCTCCAAGTGTTTGAGTTTCTTCCAAATATTTCCTTGTGGTTGAGTTCCAATTTCAAAGCATTGAGGTCTGATAATATGCACGGAATAATTTCAGTCTTTTGGTGTCAGTTGAGACCTGTTTTGTGACCCAGAACATGGTCTATTCTTGAGAATGTTCCATGGGCATTAGAATAGAATGAGTATTCTTTGGTTCTGGGGTGTAGTGTTCTATATATATCTATGAGGTCCAACTTGTCTATTATGGCATTCAAAGCTCTTGTTTCGTTGTTGATTTTCTGCTTAGGTGATCTATCTATTGCTGATAGTGGAGTGTTGAGGTCCACTACTATTAACGTACTTTTATCTATATGTCTCTTTATTCTGGTTAAGAGTTGGCTTGTGTATCTTGCTGCTCCACTGTTGGGGGCATATATATTTATAACTGTCATATCCATTTGTTGGATACATCTTTTAAGAATAATATAGTGCCCTTCAGTGTCTCTAACTATAGTCTTTAGTTTAAAATCCAATCTCTCTGATATGAGAATTGCCAGCTTTCTGTTGAGGTCCATTGGCATGAAAGATGGTATTCCATCCCTTTACTTTCAGTCTGAATGTATCTTTAGGTTCAAAATGAGTCTCTTGTAGACAGCAAATGGATGTGTCATATCTTTTTATCTAATCTGAAACTGTGTGGCATTATGGGAGCATTTAGGCCATTTACGTTGAGACTGAATATTGAGAGATATAATTTTAATGATGCCATGTTGCCTGTAAAGTCTTTGTTTCTGTAGATTGTGAATTTCTGTTCTTTATCACTCTTGGGCCCCTTTTACTTTTATAGAACCCCCCTTAATATCTCCTCTAGTTCTGGTTTTGTGGTTATGAAATTGGTCAATAACTGGCGATTCTGGAAGGTCTTTATCTCTCCATCAATTCTGAATGACAGCCTTGCTGGATAAAGGATCCTTGGCTGCATGTTTTTCTCTGAAAGAGCTTTAAAAATACCCCCCCCACACCCTTTCTCTCATTCCAGGTCTGTGTAGATGGGTCTGACATAATTCTGATACCTTTGCCTTGGTACTTGAGAAATTTCTTTGCCCTGGCCACTTTCAATTCTGTATCCTTGGATCTAATATTTGCAAATTGCACTATGACGTGATGTGGCGTAGGTTTGTTGTGATTGAGCTTGGGAGGGGTCCTCTCTGCCTCTTGGACACGAATGTTTGTTTCCCTCGCTAGATTAGGGAAGTTTTTAGCTACAATTTGTTCAAATATCTCTTCTAGACCTCTGTTTTTCTCCACCCCCTCAGGGATGCCAATGATTCTGACATTGGAACATTTCATTGAGTCAGTAATCTCCCTTAACCTACATTCTTGACATTGGATTTTTTTGAGCTAAGTTTCTATTTTAGCTTTCTCTTCTACTAACCCATCCTCCAATTCACTGATACGTTCTTCTGCCTCATTCACCCTGGCCATTAGAGCCTCTAGTTTTGACTGCATTTGGCCCATAGAATTTTTAATTTCTGCCAGATTCGCTCTCATTTCCGCCCTTAGAGATTCTATATTCTCATTAACATTTTCGTTAATACTTTTTTCAAGTCTTCACATCATCTTGACCATCATTACTCTGAATTCCATTTCTGATAATTTGGTTATATCCATATCCATTAGTTCTGTGGCAGAGGCCACAGACTCATTGTCTTTTCTTTGCTGGGGGGGATTTCTCCTTCTCGTCATTCTGGTGAGGAAAGGTTGCCAGGTTGTCCAGAGCCCAAATTATTGACCAGGACCCAGGCAGTGTGCACTTGTTTTATAGGGACCTTAGGGATGTGGGCTTCTTGACTTTTCAGCCTGCCTTCTGGGGGAGGGGCCTGCCACGCGGATACTCAGGCAACCCTGTTTGGGTAGAGTCTCCGTGTCCCCTGTGAGGGGGGATGGGGATGGGCACACTGCGAGCCGGTATTTCCAGGCTTTTGTTCTCTGGCGGCTTTCCCTGGCGGTTTGCTGTGCCTCTTCTGAGAGTCAGAGCAGCAGTGGCCGAATCTCAGCCTCTGTCTCAGAACAGAGAGATCGCAGTCCGCTCTCCACTGAGCTCTCTTGGCCACTTTAACTCTGTTTCTGTTGGTGCTGCTAAAAACCCAGCAGTGTCCCGGGATGTGCGCCCCACACCCGGTGTACCAGCCCTCACTTCCAGGGCCGTCGCGTCTCTGTCCTTTGTGTTTCTGACACCACCAGCCACCAGCCGCCAGCCGCTCCCTGTCTCAGTCTGGTTCCAGTGAGCGCACCAGAGCTCCGTTTCAGTCTGGTGGCGCGTGCTCCCCGCTCCCCGCTCACGGTCCCAGTCTGTTTTTTCGCAGGTGCCATCCGCAAGTCCGCCCGCTCCCCCACCTCCCCCGTGCAGGTGGCTACCGCTTCCCGTCACCCAAACGTGGCGGCTCCCTCCCCCTTCCATTTATCTGTGCGCGGTTTCACGGCTCCCCGCTTCGTACCTCAATACTCAGCGCTGGAGATGTTCATTTGTAGAGATCCAGATGCGTCTTCCTGCGTCTCAGGCTGATTCTGTGGATGTTTAGGCTGGTCTGGTACCTATCCAGCTCGACTCAGGGGACCGGCTGAAAAAGGGGACCCCTACTCCTCCGCCATCTTAACTCTCCTCAAGAGACTCAGTTTAGTTCTGGCCACCTGCAGATCATCTCTGGTGTTTGAGGAGTCCAGAAGACTATTTCTGAGATTAGGTAGTACAATACAATATTTTTTCTCAAAATAATTAATATTATACCAATACAATATAAGGTACAGATAGCATTATATTTCCTTATTTTCTCTTTGATACAAAAATATTTTACATTACCATGGATGTAAAATGTTTGTGTAAAATTCTTTAAAAGTGTCATATATATATATATATATATATATATATATATATATATATATATTATTCTGGCATCTTTATGAAAAATATAATCGAGTATACCCATTTTCAGAATGTTTTAAACAACATATATTTTTTAATTGAAATATTTTCACAGTCTAGAATACTGACAGGATAATTAGGATATCACTAATATCCTTAGATGTTGGACAAGTTGTAAATTTTTTTTCTTAAAGTTTATCAATAGCCACACTCCTGAAAGTGTATAAAGACACAATTCTAAGTGTATAAAGACAACTTGCACATATTACTTATAACTTAAAGTTCATTAATACATAATTAGAAAAGAATGGAAATCCATATCAAGAGTAAATCATGAAACACGGTGAGTTCTTTCCTTGGAAATCCATAAACTCCTACTTTAGAAAGCCCTAGACAGTAGTGGAAGTATAACTTTCCTATCAGAAGTGAATAATAGGATTACTTTTGATGTGATGTATACTTTCACAGGAATTCGAAATGATGTTTACCATTGAGTCTTTATATCCTTAAGTACTTCCATCACTCTATGCATCTCATTAAAAATGTATTTCATATGACCAGAAGCAATTTCTAAATAACCTCACAAGGCTGAGGTTGTGTGGTTCAGTGGCATAATTTTAATTGCTTCAATTCAGAGATAAGTCCTATTTCCCAGGAGGGTACTTGCTTCTACTGCTTGATAAAAATAATAAATCTATTCTATTAATTTGTATGATTGCAAACAGCGATTTTATCAGATAATGTATCAACATGTTTATATGCTGGGCAACAAAAACCTGAAGGCAAAACAGAGTGAAACCTTTATGTAGCAGATTTTGTTCTTGTACTGACTTTTACATTAATAGGCAACCTAAATAATCTTTTTCATCACCAAAACCCTTTGGCAAAACAGTAACTAAATCTCAATTCTTCACAAAGAAGTTTTTATTCATCATATGTAGAGAAAATAAGAATGAAATCAGAATAACATATTTGGAATATGGAACTCTTGGCAGTAACAAGAGATTCTTAGTAATATTAAGTTTCTGGTATTGTTTAAATGATGCATGTAAAATCATAGGGCACTGGGAAGAATCTTCCATAAAATTCTGTTTGAATCTTGTCTGTATAATAAAAATGTAGCTCAAGTTAAAGCAAAAGAATGTAAATAAACTAGAACATTTAGAGATCAACATTTTGACTAAAAAGTAAAGAACACTGGAATATGTGAAAATTCAAATATGAAGGCATCCTATTATCTAAGATCTTGAAAAATAAAAATAAAATAAAATCTTGGTGAAACCTTGTGACTTTCCTAGGTGATGGCCATACCGCAAATGCCTAAAAGATCAGAGAAAGGAATTAAGAATGAATCCAGCCAGATACAAAATGGTATGTGATAATTTACTTAGAATCCACACCACAGGGAACTGTGGAAACTAACTGGAAAAATAACCTCCCTACTAAACAGAGGCAGTTGTTATACTACAAAAATATGTACCCATTGCAGTCAGATCTGATTTGCCAAGCAAATTCTGAAATCTAGATTTTTATGTAAAATATCCTTTTACATTTACTATGCAACTTTTCAAATGTTAGTAAAAATTTACTGTCCGTATCAATATAAAATAAACCTTATGGCAAATAGTCTTGACTTCTAATCTACACATGAAAAGTGGTCTGGGAATGATTATATTGTTTACTATGAGAGTTCCAAGAATTTATTCTGACAAATTTTGCATAGCGTACTATTTGAAAGCTATCCAACTCTTTTAGCTATAAGATGTTTTGGTTCAATTAAAGTAGCAACATTAAGTCCTTTAGGGTTTACAAAGTAAACTTAGTTAATTAGTATGTGTTTGTGTGTTTGTGTGTGTGTGTGTGTGTGTGTGTGTAGAAGAGAGCAAAAAATAGTTTTGAGATGTTACGTATCTTTCTTGTAAGTGCTTATCTTGTGAATTTCTGCTGATATACAAAGGATTCTGAGTTTGTTTTTGTTTTTGTTTTTTTTCTAGAAGACAGTCAACAATAGACAAGAAATCACAAATCCTGGGAAATATTAATAGGCAACACAATATTACCTGTTTTCATGAAACAGGAAAAACTGTGCTTAAAAGAGAGGACTGATTACAAGTTGATGACATTATCCTTTTGCTTCTTGGGATTAATATTCTAGAAAACTTTATTCTATTGGAAAAACAACAAAATATAATTTCCTACAAAAGAAGTGTACCATGTTCTTTATAATCTATAAAACTCAAAGTTTGGTTGGACTCCCACTGTGAGTTATTACTCAGAGGTTTGCCCTATGCCAAGTCAATATTCAAATGAAGACATTTGCACAAAGTTAGGGGTATATGTTAGATGGTATTCACTAAAACTTAAGCTGCATCAAAGCAGAGTCTTTTCTGCAGATCCATTGCCATAGCTCTTGAATCCTGACAGAATTGCGGAATCCTCCCATAGATGTGTCATAATGACACCTCAATTATGTGTCTTAATGGAAATAAAATTGACATTTATAGTGGGTCCTAAATGGCACTAACTAATGAGATTGCAGTACTGTATTTAACAGGAATTAACCAAATAGTTTTAAATGTCTGTGCTATCCCTATCAGAGGATAGAAAGATCTTGCCAACAGGATATGTTTTATTCATGTTTATTCTAACATTATCTACCAGCACAATGGCTGCAAGGTTGTGTGTGTTCAGATGCGTATGGATGGAACAAGGGAATGAACCCGAGTGAAGGTATAAGTCAGCACAATATAGGATATACCAATGCTGGATATCTTTAAATCATTTCAGACACTGCTCTCCTTTAGCTGGCTACAGGGTGTTAGAGCCTGATGTTTAGAAATTCTGCAGGAAAAGACGGTTATGCAGTATAAAATGTTCAGAATGCATTCCAAGTTTTGTCTGTCATAGCAGTTCACATTTTCCTTGAGGAGCCCATTTCTTTTTGTTTGTTTTTATTTTTATTCTTGTTTTGTCATCAGCCAGGGAAGCTCAGAAGTTGAATTATGGTTAGAGGGCCCATGATAGCAGGATAGCTCTGTGAGTAAGGAGTGTGCGCTCATAGATGAGAGAGCTTGAAATTTCCTAATTCTCTCATTGATATCTCTCATCACATCACTAATGGCTATCTGAGTATCTGAGGTGGAGGTGGGGAGCAAAACAAAAAACAAAAAAGAAAACAAAATTAAACAGCATTGACAACACAAAAATAAACAAACACCTGAGAAGCTATTGAAAAGCTTATATGTTAATTATAAGCACCATATCATTTTCAAAAATGTCTTAAAGGAGGGATTAAATTTGTCATTTGTTAGAGAAATGAATGATATTTGGGGACAAAGCTGTCTGTGACATAAATTTAAAAAGGAGAATTATACAGGTGCAACTTATTCCCAATGATTGGCTAAACAATTTCACCCCAGGTTTTGCTCCTGTGGTTTATAGACCAGTAGATCCGTCATTGGAAGGCTACAATCCCACTGGCTTAACTCATTTAACTCATGACTCAAAGTGTTGGAAGACTAGTGTAAAGAAAATTTTTTAAGTGTTTTTTTTTTTTTTTTTTTTTTTGAGAGAGAGAGCACTCCTGTTGTGTGAGTGGGGGGAGAGACAGAGAGAGAAGGAGAGAATCTCAAGCAGTCTCCCCACTGAGGCTGAGTGTGGAGCCCTATAGGGGGCTCCCTCCCAGAGCCCTGAGATCATGACCTGAGCTGAAAACAAGAGTCAGCTGCTTAAGCAACTGAGCCACCCAGGTGCCCCATAAAGAACATTTTTACCCAATTATTTAAATCTTTTCCTTTGACCTGGGGCTTTATTCTTACAGAATTCCTCATAACTCCATATTATTGTCATTATTTTTATTTTTTTTTCCTTTTTTGTAATTGCCATTATGGACCCCCTTATCTAAAACCTTGCAGTGTTGTAGGCTCCTTATGTTAATTTCTAATAGTAATTGCCACATTGTACTTCCACTTATTGAGAAGCTAGGAACAACTTACAACATTTCATAGTATTTTTTGATATGTCATTAGCCTTTGAGTCAATGGGCAAAAACTACATGTAGAAAAGTGTTTCTGATGATACCTCCAGATTCTTACCACAATATCACATAAAGCTGGATGCTACAGATAGAATCTTAACAGAGAAAACCTTTATATGCTCTCAAATAGGATAAGAGATTTTTGGTTTCTTTTAACTGAAAAATCAGAAACTCTACAGGGATTTATAGTGAATAGGATAGAGGCAAGTCCTACATTCTTCTTCCCCCCCCCTCCTGGATGAACAATAGCAAAACAGGTTATCAAGTAAATAGGTATCTAAAGAACCTTGAATTTTTCCCTTAAGACCTAGAATGATACAATTCTGATTTTATAAAGTGCCCAAAACTCAAGCTTATAACTTTCAAGCTTGATGGTGAAGAATCTAGACAAAGAACCTGTGTAAGCATTTGAGCAGATTAAGTGATGTTACTTGAGAAAAACTTGGTCCTGCATGTAGAAATTCTTACAGCTTACTCCAGTGGAGAAGTACACAGGCCACATCTTATGCCAGATTCTTTGAATTCTAAAACAAAGTGTCAAGCTTGCCAACTACATTCTTGATATTTAGATATTTCTATAAATAATACAGAATTTTACTTGTATCCAGGACCAAACCATAATAGCTTCATTTGGAATTATTTATCTTCTAGGGTCTATCCAAGGAAATAATGATACAATTGACAATTGAACAAAAACATGCTAATTGTTAGCTCCCTATACTTTCCAAAACCTACCTTTAACCTCTTAAACTGGAAAAAAATAATCTGAAAGCTACATGGGTTTTTTGTATTTATTATTAAACTTAGAACTGTTTTCACAAAACAATATATATAATGTTATGCTTTTGCCTTTTATTAAGAGGATACTTTCAAAATAGCAATATAAATGGTTCTTATCTTTTCTAAAATTTCTGTTGAAGTTACTTTCCAATAAATTATCTAATGTCCCATATATAAAGATTCATCAAATAAAACCACTTGCAGTTTTTATTAGAAAACATTGCATTGTATTTTCCTAATCCATTTCCATAAATTCATAATGAGGTGACATAGCACATCATATTCCCTTATATGCATCAATTACTAGGAGGCTCAAAGCTTTGATTTCTATTCAGACCAGTAGTTAGATTGTTTTCTGATTCATTACTAATTCTTGCTCTTTTTCTTCGTTTTAATGATATGCAAGATATTTGTGGCTTTTGGGGTTATCCACTTTCAGTTGTTAGAGGAGTAAAAAATTAAAATGAATAAATAAACTAATAAACAAATCTAACATGCTCCAAACTGAACGCGGTTTTAAGATAAATGTGAACACTGGACATGGGTGTGTCAATAGAAGGCAAAACTGCATTTTAAATATCTGATGAAGACTAATTATGAATTGTCTTGACCTATTCAAAAATTTAAAAGTAGTTAAACAGTCATTTACTGAACACTCATTATGTGGAAATTACTCTCTAAGACAGTTTGGTAAAGAGTCCAGAATCAGAAGTCAGGAAAAGTACTTTCTATTTTGACCTTACCAGATTTTGGCTTTGGAGAAACAAATTTTCTGAGCCTTTCATTAATTGGCTGTAGAAGCTGGGGCCCTCAGCTTCTTCTCCGTTAAAGAAGTTCATCATTGATTTTCAGACATATTTTTTGTAAGCTTATAAAGATGATTAAGACAGGTACTAATCACTATTAGATGAAGTAAAATTCAAGTTTTAATTCTTAAAATTTTAAATAATAAAAGATTTTGGCACACAAAGTCCTTTCCCTTTTAATTTTAATGCAGAAGTTCCTGGAGTAAGGGATTTATCTGCATTTTTAAGGGTAGAATTTCAATGAAAGAATATGCAATGAAAAGTATTATACGAAGAAGAAATAATATGAGACGGAGTGCGGGGGAGCAGAAGTTATGTGGCATATTTGCAGAACATAAGAAATTCAAGCTCTTAGTCCAATAATTTTTGATATAAATTTGATGCCTCTTTTCAAGTATATGATTATCATCTGTTATGATGGTGTCCTAAACAAATACTTGGTTTGAATACTTGATATTCAGAACTGCATATTTGAGATGCAGTAATCATATAGTTGAAGCTGCTGGATAAGTATTACAAATACATGATGGATCTTTCATAGATATGATTCTGCTTATTATAAGGGAGTGGACCAGAAACTCCAGGGAAAGAAATAGATACATAGAATTAGAAGTTGATACCCAAAGCAGCCACTACATCAGAAAAATTCCACTACCAGAAGCCATTGATTTATTTTTCAAAGTTCTGGTAGATTAAAAGTGTCACTCTCCTTGAACTCACCTATTAACCCACTTCACATTTGTGAGTGGAAATGAACCATTTGTACTAAGGGGAAAAACTAGAACAAATATGTACATTTAATTCAATAACGTTCTTAGTTTAGTTGTATAATCAACTGCACTCATATTAAAACAATACTAAAGTAGAGTCTTATGATGGCAAATGCATTATGTCACCAAAACAGAAATCTTAAGTGAAAGCTTCTGCACAGCAAAGGAAACCATCGACAAAATGAAAAGGCAACCTACTGAATGGGAGAAAATATTTGTAAATCATATATCTGATAAGAGATTAATAGACAAAATATATAACGAACTCATATTACTTTATAGCAAAACATCAGGCAATCCAATTTAAAAAATGGGCAGAGAATTTCAATAGACATTTTTCCAAAGAAGACATACAGATTGCAATGAAGAGATGCTTAACAGCACTAATCATCAAGGAAACATAAATCAAAATCACAGAGATATCACCTCATACCTGTGAGAACGGCTATTACCAAGAGACAAATGCCAAGTGTTGGTGAGGGTGTGGAGAAAAGAGAACCGTCTTTCTGACCTAACTTCTGACTGCAAAAGCCTTAGTTTAATTTTATGGCCAGTCAAGCAAAAAACTTTTTCCGAAAAAAGGAAGGTGGTAAGTCCTAGCCACCCTCTCTACCATTTTAATTAACATATGCTGCAATAAAAATCACTTCAAACCTTTAGTGGTTTAAAAGACCAAGTTGGTCAACTGGCAGCTCTTTTCTAGTACAAGCCTAGCGGGTCTCAATTTTACTTGTTCATGAATATGCTGTCATTTGAATTAGGAAAAAGGTTTGCTGATCTTGGCTGGGTTCTCTCACATCTCTGGGGCCTTGGCTGAGACAAATGTGCTGATTCTGTTCTCCACAGTCTCTCAGTCTACAGCAAGCTCATCTGGGCTTGTTTACATGGCAATGGAGCAGGGTCAACAGGCCATTTCAGAAGTGCAGCCAAATTGCCCAGGATGGGAAAATAGACTCCACCCCGTGGGGGAAGAGCTGCAAAATAACATTGCAATGTAGATTAACATAGGCTGGCATTGTTGCTATCTGGCAAGAGCAGTGAATCATATTTCTATTTCATCAAAGTATCACTATGAATTCTTAAGGACAATAAACATTTTTTATATTTTTACTTTATCCAATTACCATGATTAATGTCCTGCACATAGCAGGCATCTTTTTTAATGAGGACAATGCAATAAATTAAAGTTAATATATTTCCTTTTTGAAAGAAAGAGTAGGAACCATTTTGACTATTATTATATAACCAGTAGCTTTATTGTGTATCTCCTTTATACAGTGCACTAGGAATGATCACAAATATAACTAACCCATTCTTTCTACTTCTCAGTGTTGAGTCATAGAGACATTATCCATAAGGAAGATACAAAATACCATTTCACCAAAGAGTTCAGAGTTCCACCCATCAGGTTTGGTTAACATCACCAATGGCAATTTTACAAATGTGTCTGAAGATACTCTGTTAATGCCTTTCTCCTTTCTCTTTCTTCTAATTCTTGTACATTAACTGTAATAAATTTAACCACTTCCTCCTGTGTAATACCTTTTTCTATCCCTCTCTTCCTTGAATTGATCCTATCTTCCCTATATTCCCTTGATTTATTTTCTTTTACTTGTTTCATTTTATCAAGTCATGGCTAATTGTTTTACAAGTAAAAAGTGGAAATATCTTTAGGGTGAAGAAAAAAAAGTTTGGAGCTTAAACTATACACACTAAAAACAGGTGACATAAACCTCTCAAGCTCTTAAAAACTTTCAGATTCACAAGTTCTAGAAAGCATCCAGCTAACTCTCCATTCTCTTATCATGAAGCCTGCTTTCCCTCAGGCAGAGAATCAGAGCCAGTTAACACTCATAATTCAATTTGCCTTAAATGCATACAAGTATTATAGCATATTTTCCCATTTTTCATAGGGATTAAATATGAATTTTTGGAAGGCTCAGTGAACAATTATTTATAATATTGTTTCTAAAAGATTAATGTATTCACATTTTCAATCATGATATCTACAGCCAAAAGCTGAACATTTAATCTACAACTGGGTTTTTAATTTGGGGGCTTACAATAGCAAATACATCTCTCATTCTAAGTATTATTAAGTTTTCCTTGGTATTACAATCTAGTACATTCAGAGGTTAAATAATCACAGCCAAGGGACATTGGACAAATGAGATGGTAAAAATCTTTTTCCCTGACATTTAGACATAACAAGCAAACTCAGTTTCAGTAATCGTGATCCATTTAATACCATATTTAGAAGATTGATACTTAGTGGTTTGTCAACTGGCATTTGCAAAACAGACCAAAAGTTGTCTTTCCTTATTTTAGATTCAGGTTGAAGAAATCAATTGAGATAAGATAAAACAATAAAAATGTAAAATAGAACAATAATTTGCTGATAATTGAGAAAAATGTTTCCAAGGAATAATTTGGATTTTTTTCTAAGCAGCTAAATTTTGTAATTAATATAATCAGTTGAACTCATTGTTGACACATTTTTGGGTTTTTGCTACATTATATATGCTGTCTTAATTTTTACAGAAATCCTTGAAAATTTTCAAACAAAATATTACGGCATTTTACTTGCTACAATATTTACTATCGCTTTTGTTTTTATTCAATTCTATTGATTAGGAGAAAATGATAGAAGAAAGTAAAAGTAAAGTAGTAGTTCTAACTCTGACATCAAGTGGCTATGTGCTTTTAGCTTAGATTTTAGAGAAATTCTTTCTTTCTTCCTTTTTTTTCTTTTTTTTTTTTTTTTTTTAAGTAGGCTCCACACCTAATGTGGAGCCCAGCATGGGGCTTGAACTCACAGCCCTAAGATTGAGACCTGAACTGAAATCAAGAGTAGGACACTTACTGACTGAGCTACCCAGGCACCCCAGGTTTTAGAGACATTCTTATCACATAGGAATGTTCTGAATCACGTGGGAAAATATCTATTACAGGTGATGAATACTCAAGGTATGATACAAATAATATATAAGTTAAATTCTCAGGGCTCACCGTTACCAATTAGTTTTCCCCTTTTTCATAACTTTAGACCACCTTTTTAAGTCTAGTCAATTGGCTCATATGTGTCACTGACAATTACAGGGAAAAGACAAGAAATGATAGATTTATAGAGCTCTGTCCACATTACAGGATAAATCGAAAAGGAGAAATATAAGAGAAGTCTGTGTTAATAAATTAATATTTATAGTTACTGTGTTTTTTTTCTTTTTGCCTGTACATGATGTATAATATATTTACAATTACAAATCTTAACAGTATACCATTCTTGAATGTAATTAAATCCCTTTGCTCCCTGAATGCATTTGTTGTTAACTTTGATCTGATGACAACTGTGTTTGAAGGCAATATTACCAAGGGCATTATTATCTCTTAGTCATAAAATTTTTCTAAAAGCTTTCCATGAAACAACCAGAATGTCACATCTGTTTTCTACTATTACTCTCCAGTGTTTCACAGTTGTCTCCTTTTTGTCTATGTGTGAAATTCTCCTTCTGGCAAAGATCAATGGGAGCATTTACTAGATACAGTGAAATTGAGATTCTCAGAATGAAAACTGGGATTTTTGTTTTTGGAATTCAGTTGAAGATATGGATTTGGAAACAGCAAGAAAAAATCAGTCTTGTAAATGGCCAGCTGATAAAAGAAAAACAGTTCAGAAATTACCGTCCCTACTACTCTGTCCTAGAACCACTGAGGGAAAAAATGCAATCAAAACTTTCATTTTCAATGAGTTTATACAAATTATATAAATGGGCACATAACAGTATTAAAATTTGCACTTCAAATATGTTCACTTCAGCAAATATTAACTGAGGGATTATTAACTTCTAGGCACTTCCTTGGGGATTTGAAGTCAAAAAATAATTTTTTGTTACTACTCTCAGAAACCTCGCATCACTTTAGGAGAGCTAGATTCCAAAGCAAAGACAACAAAGTTGGAAAAAGAATAAAAGTCACATTCGAATTGAACAGGTAGATATATCATAGGAAGTATATTTTAGACAGGGTAACATGAACAAAGGCACAGAGGTGTGAGTTTCCATGGCTTATTGAGAGAATGGTAAATAGGAAAGCCAGAGTGTTGCAGACAACTGACAGAGGAAAAACTATACAGAATATGCGTCTGGTAATACAGTGTGATATATGTTGAAAATGAATTGAACATCATGGTTAAATTTTAATTTATTCTATATTTAATGGAAAAACATAAAAGTCTTTTTAAAGGGGGAGATTAGATAACCATAACCGACTTTTGAAAAAAAATGTGTATAAGGGTCCCGCAGATACAATACAGAAATATGGATTTTAAAGAGAGATTAAAGAATGTCACTCAGGAGGCTATTGAAATGGCCCAAATAAGATATTGCTAGGTTAGGGCCATCAGTAGGTCTCATCCAGAAAGATGGCTCTAAAGCCAGTTTGTGCATCAGATTTGGAAGAATTCTAGAACAGGATATACAAACTTCTATAAGTAGCAGAGAGTAAACATGTTTGACTTTGTGGTCTCTGTTGCAACCTCTCACTCTGCCCCCAGGGAAAGCCCTAGAACAATAAGCAGCCAAGTGAGCATGACTAGATTTCATTAAAACTTTATTCACAAAAGCAAGAAGGAGGCCAGATTTGGCCTATCGACTGTTGTTTCTCTACACTTGTTCTAGAATAGAGAAGGTTGAAAGATCTTTTAGCTAAATAATTTAAGGTTAAATAAATGCTTGATACGACTGTTCAAGTGGACATGCTATTCAAAGTAATTTATGGAAGGTGGAAACCAGGTGCTAAAGTAAGCAGTGAATATGGGTTAATAGAAAACAAAATGGAAACAGAATGTCACAGCTATATTTAACAGTTTCAACAGAAGAGAAACTGAAAAGATAGTAGCAAAGTAGAGACAAGAGGAGGGCAATTTTGGCAAAGCATCATCTAGGAGTATGTGAGACTTAAGGAAAAATGTATTACTTCTTTTAGACAGGTGTTTGGGAATCAAGACAAGGAGGTGAAGAAATCATCCTCTCTTTGTAACTCATTGTGAGTTCATATAACACAAAGAGTGAGTTTAGAATGGAGATTTGCAATGGTGGCCACAGAAAGGGCCAGCGAGGAGCAAGAGCATCCTAGACTAAAATAAGAGAGAAGAGAGTGAAAAGCACAGTTGAAAGCAAGGCTGTTCTTTGATGGGGCATAGAGAATCCTGGGGCTAGTAGTTCAGGGATGGAGAAAACAAGAGTGATTAGATATTGCCAGACAACTATAAGGAGAATAATATCATTCATTGTTTGTTCTTTTTAAGGCATTTGTTAACATTAGATTCCACTCAATGTTGTGAGCTCTTGGTGAGTAATCTCGGCAAAATTATGGAAAGTATATTCTCTTATATTTTGGTAGAGAAATGATAGTGTCAAAATGAGAAAATAATCTAGGCAGACCAAATCTAAATTACTTTAAAAATTACATATATCTAAGCTAGTTCAAGTACAAGGGCATTAATATTTTGGGGGGCTGACACTGAGCATCTGTCATAGTACTGACACAGTATTCATTTTGCATCATATACATAAGTTTTGTGATTTTAATGAATGTGGTATTTTTATTGTATAAGCATAGCTTTTTAAATTATTGTTTTATAGGTTTTGCTTCCCAGATTAGACTATTTATTGGCTGCTAGCATTTCACTACAGCTTTCAGTCACCTGAAAAATAGTAATACTAGATAACAAAGTTATTATTTTCTTCTGAGAACTTATTTAGTTAAGAACTACCTTAAATTTTCAAATTGCTATGATAAATATCTCTTCAACATATGGTGTTGGAAAAACTGGACAGCTACATACAAGAGAATGACACTGGATCACTTTCTTACACCATACACAAAAATGAATTCAAAATAGATTAAAGACCTAAATGTGAGACATGAAACTATAAAAATCTTAGAAGAGAGCATAGGCAATAATTTCTCTGATATCAGCCATCGCAACATTTTTCTAGATGTCTCCAAAGGCAAGGGAAAAAAAAACAAAAATAAATTATTGGGACTACATCAAAATAAAAAGCTTCTGCACACCAAGAGAAACAATCAATTAAAGTAAAAGACAATCTACTGAATGGGAGAAAATATTGGCAAATGGTATATCCAATAAATGGTTAATATCCAAAATATATAAAGAACTTGAATGACTCAACACCAAAAAAAAAAAAAAAAGCAAATAATACAATTAAAACTGGACAGAAGACATGAACAGACACTTTTTTGAGACTATGTTCTAATGATAGGTTTAAATATTAAACGGTAGCTATTTCCAGCCAACAAAATACATCCTATCTTTTTCACCCAATATTCGATTAATTAACAACTTTAGATGTACTGAAAATTCTATACATGATACAAATAAAACTAATGGAATTTCCAAGTGTGCACTCTTAGTTGAGTCGTAATAGCCCTTAGTTTTTAGTTATTCTTGGGAGGTTGCTGTTATAAGTAGGCCAGATGTGAACTCGATTTTTTTTGAGGTATGAACAGACATTTTTTCAGAGAAGATATACAGGTGGCCAGTCAGGCACAAAAGATGTGCAACATCACTTATCATCAGGGAAATGCAAATTAAAGTCACAACAAGATATCACCTCACAACAATCAGAATGGCTAAAATAAAAAACACAAGAAACAAGTGTTGGTGCAAATGTAGAGTAAAAGGAACCCTCTTGCACTGTTGGTGGGAATGTAAACTGATGCAGCCACTGTTGAAAACAATATGGAGTTTCCTCAAAAAGCTAAAAATAGAATTATGATATGATCCAGTAATTCCACTACTGGCTACTTACCCGAAGAATACTAAAACAGTAATTCAAAATGATATAGGCACCCCTATGTTTATTGCAGCATTATTTACAATAGTGAAATGATGGGTGCAACCTAAGTGTGCATCAGAAGATGAATGGCTAAAGAAGATGTAGTATATGTCATATATCATATACGATGCGTATATAATATATATTAGAATATTACTCAGTTATAAAAAAGGATGAAATCTTACCATAACAAGGATAGATCTAGAGGGTATAATGCTACATGAAATAAATCAGTCAGAGGAAGACAAATACTATATGATTTCACTCGTACGTGGAATTTCAAAAACAAAACAAATGAATAAAGAAAAAAGAGACAAATAAAACACCAGACTCTTAAATATAAAGAACAAACTGATGGTTATTGGGGGGAAGCTGGGCAGGGAGATAAGTAAAATAGGTGATGGGGATTAAGAGACAAGGCAAGAAACAACAATTGTTGGAGAGGATGTGGAGAAAGGGGATCCCTCCTACATTGTTGGTGGGAATGCAAGTTGGTACAGCCAATCTGGAAAACAGTGTGGAGGGTCCCTTAAAAAGTTAAAAATTGAGCTACCCTATGATCCAGCCATTGCACTACTGGGTGTTTACCCCAAAGATACAGACGTAGTGAAGAGAAGGGCCATATGCACCCCAATGTTCATAGCAGCAATGTCCACAATAGCTAAATCGTGGAAGGAGCCGAGATGCCCTGCAACAGATGACTGGATTAAGAAGTTGTGGTCCATATATACAATGGAATATTACTCAGCAATCAGAAAGAATGAGTTCTCAACATTTGCTACAACATGGACGGCACTGGAGGAGATAATGCTTAGTGAAATAAGTCAAGCAGAGAAAGACAACTATCATATGATTTCTCTCATCTATGGAACATAAGAACTAGAATGATCAGTAGGGGAAGAAAGGGATAAAGAAAGGGGGGGTAATCAGAAGGGGGAATGAAACATGAGAGACTATGGACTATGAGAAACAAACTGAGGGCTACAGAGGGGAGGGGGGTGGGGGAATGGGATAGACCGGTGATGGGTAGTAAGGAGGGCACATATTGCATGGTGCACTGGGTGTTATACACAACTAATGAATCATCGAGCCTTACATCGAAAACCGGGGATGTACTGTATGGTGACTAACATAATATAATAAAAAATCATTATTAAAATAATAAATAAATAAATAAATAAATAAATAAACATAGAATCACAGTAAGAAAAAAAAAGAGTACACTTATTGTGATGAGCACAGCATAATGCAAAAAATTGTTGAATCACTACATTGCACAGCTG
This sequence comes from Ursus americanus, assembly GCF_024610735.1. Taxonomy (NCBI): domain Eukaryota; kingdom Metazoa; phylum Chordata; class Mammalia; order Carnivora; family Ursidae; genus Ursus; species Ursus americanus. The sequence goes on along the minus strand of NC_142127.1, from coordinate 67,254,151 downwards.
AAACTAATATAACACTGTATGTAAATTATACCAGAATCAATTTTTTTAAAGAGCTGTTTAAAAATAAAAACACCTCTATCACCCCAGATAACTTTTCTGACCTTTACTGTCAGAATAATCTATTGCCACGGAGAAAAAGTATAACCCCAAATGGCTCTTTTTATCATCTTGTATTTTTAATCATTATTTTGTGTGAATAATAAAGTACACTTCAGTTTGCTTGTTTGTCATCATATTAGGAATGTATCTAAGGATGATAAATATGATACTACCAAATAAATTACTTTCAGGGATGCACATGAGATTATGTTCATATAAGAGTCATGCTTGTGTTTTTATTTTTTTTCATCCTAACCAAAAAAAGGAATCAATAGGGTTGATATTTTACTTTTGCTTTAGCCGTGTTGACCAGCAATGATCAATTACATTTTGATAAGTCCTTTTTAATATAGACTATATTATTTGAATTGACTATTAATCACTCGATTTCATGATATTCAATTGGTGGCCCATCACAGATAAGCTTCAGAATGGAAATAATATTTAAAAAGGCGTATCCTTGCTTATACATCTGATCTGTTTTCTTTCCTTTTTCTCTTGTTCCCTTTATTTTTTTCTTGCTTTCTTTTCTTCTTTTTGGTGTAACAATCAGTAATAAAATCATGGTACAGCATTGTAACAATAATTTTTGTGGAAATCAATTATGGGCTCAGACACATGGAAAGTAACAGAGAACGTGAGTTTCACTGCGAGTTTGACTGCTCTTTTGTTTGTCAGGGTTGCCGAGTTGAGTTAAAGCAACTTAGTTTGTTCACTAAAAATTATCATTGCTCTCAGTAAAGCTAGAAATATAATTAATTTAAGATATGGAAAACTGTGTTTCCAGAGACTAGAGGAAAAGCTCTCCTAATACCCTGAATATTGAAAATATACACATTCATCCATATCAGAAGATTTCTACCTCTCTGCTTATTAGTGTACTAATAAGCTACTGTGATATTGAGAATTTTACTGTAGCATTGCAAAGGTCATGTATGTAGAATGAGTATGCCCCAAATTGTTATCATATCCCTAGTCATCTAAGTAGGTAGATATAACTTCTGTTCATATTTTCTAATCCTTGTTTTACATATTCAAAATTTACTTTTGCATTAACATTCTGGGAGTTGAGGGAAAGGGAAGAGGACACAAATAATGGCTCAGAAGCATTTCAGTAATTTGACAAAAGCCTAAATCTCTAAAAACTATTTAGAAACGGAAAAAAAAAAACATTTCTTGGAGTAATTCATGATTTTATTATTTAAAAAATGCAGGGCCTGTGTCAATGTTTTCATCTTCTTTTCAGAACAGTAATAAATAATTAAGTATCATATTTAAAAATTTTATGATGTGTTATTGGTAGATTTTGGCATATGCTACATAACCAACAACATGTACATCCAAGATGCCTAAATGGCCTAAGAAAAGAACTTACTGGGGTGCCTGGGTAGCTCAGTCAGTTAAGCATCCAACTCTTGATTTTGGCTTAGGTCATGATCTCAGGTCCCGGATTGAGCCCTGCACAGGGCTCTGCACTCAGCAAGGAGTCTGCTTGAGATTCTCTCTCTCCCTCTACCCCTCCCCCCTAAAATAAATAAATAAATCTTTAAAAAGAAAAGAAAAAAAATTACCAATATTTCTACTGCCTGGTTGAAAAATCATGGAATAAAAGGAAAGTAGAAGAAAAGGGGAACGAACATGATAATCTAAAATGAGGGATAAAACATTTGTTCCATGCTTTCCTCACTACTTCCTCCCTCTCTCTTTTCTAGTCCCTCTTTCTCCCACTAAATGGTTAGACCCATATCTTTGGTGTCAGAAGGAGAGGAGAAGAGTTGAGCATATTAAAATAAGATGAGCTAAAAATGCAGTCAAGACAGCCAGAGATAACAGATGAAGAGCCCAGATTCTAGACAGGCAGAAAGTACAGCATCATGAAGAATCATAGAATCAAGAATGATACAAAGGCAGGTGAAGCTCAGGGAAGCTCCTAGCTCATTCCAGTAATTCCTACACACCCTCCATCTTCCCAGACCATAGCTTTTTGCCCCAAGTAAAAATCTGACTGTCTCCTAAAGACACTATACCCCTGGTGTATTTTCCGGGGGAGGCTGTTGATACTCAAACACTCTCGACGTATCAGGATTGGTACATTGATTATGTTCCCTGCACACACCAATATATGTAATATATGTACAATGTATGTAGTACATTGTATGTACTACCATATATGTACTCCAGTCAACGTAACTTCCATTCCGAAGTTCTACCCCTCTCTTTTTAAAAATAAGGTGAAAAACAATTTTACTTTCAAGCTTGGCAATCTGATACGATTGCCTTCTCTCATTCTATTTCCACAAGGAATCTGTTTATGACCATTACAACCTTGAGGAAAACCCCCCTCTTTAACGAACAACTTTATCAAAAGGATTTTGTGCCCCTGAAATGACTACGTCATTCCCATTATCCCTACCATCCCCATGGATGATCTGTCCCTCTCCATGATCGATCAGTTGCTCAGACTTCTTATTTTCAATTACTTTTCTTAAACTACTCTATAGCCAAACCTAGAATTTGTCACTAGGGAAAACTGCACCATCTATGGAATCGTAGTTTCAAACATCCACCTGACTACTGTTGACTTTCCTTCTAGCTCACTGGCTCAATCAGTTTCACTGATGGTCCTTGACCTCAACACCTTTATACAACCCATCAGTCACTTCCTGGATTTACTCTCCTCTTTCAACAGCCTTGATTTTGTATTGTATCATACCCACCTTTGAAAATTATTTTAATTCCTTGACTGTCTCTCCTTCCATTTTACTTGCACTAATTGGAACTCATTATGCACTTTTATACTCACATAAGTGCAGTTAAACTTCGCTAGAAAGAATCATAGAACAAATACGTCTAATTTCATTTTTCTGAGTCGGGTTTATTGACTTACATAAAACATAATTCATTCAATGCAGGGGTACTATTTTACGATTTTAACAAGTGCATATATATGTGGCAACCATCACCACAAAGATATGGGAAATTCCCTTCTACCCCTTTGTAGTCAATCATCTTCTCCCTCCAAGGACTGGAGTCCTTGGCAAGTACTTGAGAAACAGACTATACTAATAACAGCCAGACCATATATAAAAATAAAACTCCACCCCATAATCTGCAGTGAACCATCCAGGAAGCCAAACCACAACCTTTGTAGCAATCAGTTCAGAACAGCCAGTACTTGATTAGTAACTACCAACTTCCCCAATTTTTGTTTCTGCTTTTAACTTAGGGCCAACCAGAGAAAGCCAGACATGCTTCCTAACTCATTACATAGGATTTCAGCTACTAGTTAGCCCAGCCCCAGCTTCTAAATGCCGAAACCTGTAATCAGAGCATACCCGAAAACTTTTTTTCTTACTACACAAATCTCCAACTTTCCTGACTGACTCTCCTCCAGTTCCTGATGGCTGACTCCCTTGTTACAGCAAGGTCTCAACAAATAGGCTTTACTGTTCTCATTTGGGTAGTTTCATTTATTTCCAGCCTTTTCCTGGAGATCCTGTCAAGAAAGACCCTGTGGCCACAGCCTTCGACCAGGTAGGGTACCTACAGAGGCCTTGTGCCTTGCTTCTTGAGGCTCATGGAGTCCATGTTGGCATTGCACAGTAGGACTGAAACTGAACTCAGCTTTCTTTGCATTGAGTTCCTTGGCTATTTATTCTCAGTTTGGTATCTGGGTTTTGGTACTGCTTTCCATTCATTTGGTATTTTTGGTAGAATCAGGCCTTTCCTTTTCATCTTTTTTCTTTTTTTGGAGTCTTTTGTGTTACTGTTTTCGGTTGTCCAGTCTAAAGTGTTGTTTGTCATAAGATGGAGATCATAAAATAGAACACATGCATAGACCATACAAGCCTTATTGTTCAAGTTGGCCTCATAAACCAATGAGTTAGCCATTCCCACCAGACTGGCATCCACTCACACAAGCTTTTCTTTGGGTCACCGATTAAACCAGAAAGGTTTTCCTTCATCTAGACTTTGTGTCCTGAGAGCTCAACATTTAGCCACAGAGAGCATTGTTTCTTATTTTCTAATTGCCAAAAGGCACAGATTTTCAGGTCTGCATACAGAAGTGGCCAACTGTAGTTTGGGATGCTAAGAACACAAGCATTATATTTCTACTGACTACTGCCAGCTCTCATGGAGTCATCTAAGTCTAAAACTTCTCCTCTTCCAGAAAAAAGACAAAACAAAACAAAAAACAAATAAGAAACCCTGCTTCTTATATATATGCTCATCACAATTCTAATTCTTATGCCTCTCTTCCTAAATGGTATAAGTTCACCAGAAATGACTTGGGCTTTCAGTGGCAACTCTAAAGACCATTTAACTTGAACAATATTGTTCATTTTAGACTCCTTGGGGGGAAAAAAAGGAAGAATATTTCTTGGGCCCAAAGGGCAGTATTTTTTGATGGATATGCTAAGGACATTTAATGAAATTCTGAATGAAAATTTGTTTCATTAAACGATTCTTTGGTCAAAGCTAGTGAGCAATTTGGACATCTTAACAACAACAAACTTGACTCATTTTCCCAGTGAGTCCTGTCCCTTCTTGTCCTCCAGTGGTTTCTTTATATGTAGCTTTCCATCTTCCCCTTTATTTTTCTGATATCTCTTCTTCTGGACCTTTGTTGTCTCCTTCTTCTTCTCCTTTCTAGACTCCTTACCTTTTCCCAAAACCCCAAAATAACAGTTGCCTCTACAGATCCATCCCTCTCATGAGCAGGGAACTATAGAATTTAAATCTTCCCTAAGAGACCTGAGTTGAATCATGAGCTACAATTAAAGATGTCCCTAAACCCAAACAAGACCAGCAAATATTCATAGAAAAATTTGAATTTTGGGGGGTGCATCTGACTCAGGGTTTCATGACCTATATCAGTTTGTACACATGTTGGTCAGAACTTCAGAGACTAATTCCTGGATGGCAAAAGCTGATGGAACTGACCCAGAAAGGGACCTTCAGGATCCCTGTTTACACACACACACACACACACACACACACACAGCACCCCCAAATTAAGGCAAAGCTCTTAAGAGCCATAACATTTCTCATACAAATTAAACAGACATAATTCAAATGATTTAACCGATTCTAAACATTTGATTGAAATAATTGATAGCAACATGGACGGGACTGGAGGAGATCATGCTAAGTGAAATAAACAGAGAAAGACAATTATCATATGTTTTCACTCATTTATGGAACATGAGAGATAGGGGGATCAGTGGGAGAGGGAGGGGAGGAATGAAGGGGGGTAAACAGAAGGGGGAATGAACCATGAGAGACTATGGATTCTGGGAAACAAACTGAGGGCTTCAGAGGGGAGGGGGTGGGGGATTGGGATAGGCAGGTGATGGGTATTAAGGAGGGCACATATTGCGTGGTGCACTGGGTGTTATATGCAAGTAATGAATCATGGAACATTGCATCAAGAACTGGGGATGTGCTGTATAGTGACTAATATAACACAAATAAATATTATTTAAAAAAAAGAAAATGGCATAATAACATAAGAGCAAATTAGTTTTAGAAAAAACATAGCATTGCTCAGAAGAATGCTAAATAAAATAAAACATAAGGTAATAAAAAAAAGAAAGAATTGATAGGAAAAAGATAAAACCATAGAAATTTGGGGGATTAACTGGAAAATACTTTTTGACAACATTTGAGAATTAAAGAAAATGACGGTATAATAGCAGCTCTTTCATTTCATTTTGTCAATGGAATTAATCCTGAAATTGAACACTTCATTAGTAAACAGAAATTAGAATGGGAAATAACCTCTTTAGCTTGGCTATAACACTTGCAGAACATTTCGAAAGGGATTTAGAGCAAAATGAGACAGGTCTTAAAACAAACTGAGGCCCTATTGATCAAACGGCTACATGGTCCTCTTTCCAACCAGCCATGTACTGACAAGAAAGCTTGTAAATATTATAAATATGAGACACCAGAAATAAAATGTCCAATTCTTACAAAAGAATAACAAAGACAAAAACCTTTCAATTCAAATTGGTGAGGGTGTCCCCTGAAAGGAAAACTCACCCAATAGTTTGCCTTCCTCTTACATATTAAAAGTGAGTTAACTCTCAATCTAGATGGTTATCCTCAGTAACTCTTGGTAGACATAGATGCTACTCTTTCTGCAGGAAACACTACGACCTTTGTTCAATCTCTCACAGAGTAAAGATACTACACAGCTGGTAGGTATTGCAAATAACCCACGGATTTTCCCTATCTTCTAGCCCTTAACTGTAATCTTTGGGCTCTTGGCTGAAAATTGTCCCCTCCTGCTTTGCGATACCACTCCTGCAAATTCAATAGGGAGAGACTTATTTTGCAAATGGAGTTGTAATACTAAATGCACACCAGAGGAATTATTACTAGAGTTTCCATAGGACTCCTCTGTTCATAATCAAGTATTTCCGCTCGGGATACACCTTTGCTTACGTCATTGTATTTGATACATATCCTAGATAAGGATACTGACAATATACAGGACATTCCATGGGCTAAAAATCCCACTGACATAGAAAAGATAATTGGAGCAAACCTATAAAGGTTCAGAGACATCTTACCAAATCATTACTCAAACTTCCCAAATACATCTTGAAGCAGAAGCAAACAAAGGGCTAGAACCTATATTTGAAAGTCTTACACCAAAGGTCTTCTAATATCCTACATTAGCCTTTGTAAGACTCCCATCTTATCAGGAAAAAAAAAAAAAAAAAAAAGAACAAGGAGGCTGATTTATTCAAGACCTTAGGGTCATCAACAAAAATGTTATTCCTCACTTTCTGGTACTACCTAACCCAAATACCAGCCTGTCATCAGTTCCTCCTGAATCCACTTGCTTCCCTATAGTGGATCTTTGCTCTACCTCACCCGGTGTGTCTCTAGAACAAGAGAGTAAATACCTTTTACCTTCACCTTGAAGACAGCAATGTACCTGGATAGCTGTATCCCATGGGTTCACTGAAGCACCCTTCTATTTTCTCCAGGTCTTCAACAAGACTTAAAAGTATCTAAATGTCCCTTGTGATCTGGTTCTGATATTATATGTAGATGTTCTCCTACTTTGTTCAGAGAACAAGGGAGCACGTAAAGAGATTCCATTTAATTGTTCTCAGTGTAGCATAAAAAGGCCAGAAAGTTTCAAAAGTTAAATTACAATTTTGTGAAGACTCAAGCCATTATGTAGGGCATGGCCCATCCACTGAAGGAAAAACATTCTCTCCTAATAGAGAGTACCCAAGCTTATCTTAGATTCCACACAAAATGATAATCGAGAGGATTTTTGGCTTTAAGTGAATATGGTAGACAATAGTCACAAAGATGTCTAAGACCGCAATGCCTCTTTATGAATTGACTAAGTTCTCAGTAGGAGAACCTCCACTTTGGGAGCCCGAGTAGGAACAGGCCTTCCGTAACTTGAAGAAGTCTCTTCAGCAGCCTCTTTCAATATGAAATTCTTTTTTTTTTTTTAGATTATATTTATTTATTTGACAGAGAGACAGCCAGCAAGAGAGGGAACACAAGCAGGGGGAGTGGGAGAGGAAGAAGCAGGCTCCCAGCAGAGGAGCTTGATGTGGGGCTCAACCCAGGACCCCGGGATCACACCCTGAGCTGAAGGCAGATGCTTAACAACTGCACCACCCAGGCGCCCCCTCAATATGAAATTCTAACTACAAGAAATCATTTCATCAATTTGTTCATGAGTGATCTAAGCAGGCCCTTGGGGTTTAACTCAGCTTCCAGGAACCACCAAAAACCCTTTGCTTTCTACAGCCTCAGCCTTGACCTGATTGCCAAGGTGTACCCCCTCATTTTAGGACAATTGCTGCTACTGGAAAACTTGTTCATGCTCCTGCTGAACTAGTTTTAGGCTCCACGCTTGACCTCCACACAGACTACTACTGACTGAGAACATACAATACATTCAGATAATTAATTACCTTTTTATGAGATTCTCTTACTTTCTCTTTTCACATTACTATTCATCACTGCAACATTCTGAATCTTGGAAGAGGAATATTGTAATTGTCTTATCTTGATTAGGAGACTTTCTATACCTCACTCAGATTATTAGAGACTCCCATTAAAACCCCTAACCTAATATTATCTGTTGACGGATCACACCTCAAAACTGAAAGTGGATTTTATTAAGCATCGACAGAGCTATTAGTAACCTAAGAGCTCCTTTGAAATATAGGCTCTATGTAAATAGAATTAACACATTCTAGCTTTTAATCACAGCCTCTTTCTCTTAGCATAATATGCTCAAAATTTATGCAAGGTTTTGCATGCATCGGAAGTTCATTTGTTTTCATCACGAAGTAGTATTCTACTGTATGGATGTAAAACAATATGTTTATCCATTTACCAATGAGCATTTGGGTTATTTTTAGTTTAGGGTAATAATGAAAAATTTCTATAAACATCTGCTTATAAATTTTTACCTGAACTTATGTTTTCATTCATTAAATAAATACATAGGTATGAGATAATTTTTTTGCATTGTAAGTATGTTTACTTTTATAAGAAACTGCCAAGCTGTCTTCAAAATGATTATACTACTAACGATGTATGAGAATCCCACTTGTTCTACATTTTCATCAGTGTTTGGTATTATTACATTTTATTTGCTTATTTTTTTCTTATCCCTTCTAATATATATGCGATTATATCTAATTATGGTTTTGTTTTGTATTTCCCTAATGACTAATGTAGAACATACTGCCATATTTTATAGAACAGTTCTATTTTTAGTGTGATGTCTATTCAGATTTTTTTTCCCATTTCTTTTATATTGAGCTATGGAAATTTTTTCTACATTCTACATACCAGTCTTTTATCAGATAAATATTTTGCAACTATTATCTCTTAGTATTTGACTTATCTTTTTTTCTCATCTATGTCTTAAGAACAGAAGTTTGAATTTTTATAACTTTTAAATTATTTTTTCTTTTAAAGTCTTCATTTTGTATGTTAAGATACCTTTGCTTAACCCAAAGTCACAAGATGTCTTCCTATGGTTTCTTCTAGAAGTTTTATAGCTTTAGATTTAATATTTAGAGTTATAATGCAGTTCAAATAATTTTTATAGATGGTGTATGTCTTGAGTCAAGGATCGGTTATTTGAAAATGGAAGCCCAACATTTCCAGCACAATTTTTTGAAAAGACTATTCATTTTCCCTTGAATTCTTGTATTACATTTGCCAAAAATTAGTTGCTCATATATATTTGCATTTACTTTTGAAGTTTGTGCTATGTTTCTCAATACACATGTCTATCCTTTCTCTAATACTACACTACCTTGATTATTGTAGCTTTATAAGATAGTAAGACTATAGTAACCTTAAAATCAAGTAGTCCCCCAACTTTGTTCTTTCTCAGAATCATTCTGCCTATTCTAGTCTCTTGGCCTTTCCAAAAAATATTAGAGTCAGTTTGTCAGTTGCCTAAACAAGCAAACAAACAAAAAAACACTAAAATTTTGATGCAGACTGCATGAATCTGGATCAATTTGGGGAGAAGTGATGTCTTAACAATATTGACTCTTCCAATCAAGACATTAGTTCTACCCTAATTGATCTGTATTGATTCCTATCAAAATTCCAGTGGGAAATCTATCTAGATCTAGGCAAGCAGTTTATAAAATTATATGGGAGGGCAAAGAAATTAGGATAATGAAAACAACTTTGCAAAAGAATGAAGTTGAAGGTCTCTTACTGCCTGAATTTTATACTTATATAGCTCTAATAATCAAGCTAGTGTGGTGTTCTCAGGTGGATAGATAGATAAATGAAGCGGCACAGAGAATCCAGAACCAGACACATACAATTACAGATAACTAATTTTTGACAAGGGTACAAAAGCAATCCAATGGAAAAAAATAGACTTTTCAGTAAGTGAAAAAGGAACAACAACGGGACATTCATGGGGAAAAAAAGAAAAAGAAAGGAAAAAAGCTCAATCTATATCTTATATCCTACACAAAAATTAACTCAAACTGGATCATAGAACTAATGTAAAACATGAAACTAAAACTTTTAAAAGAAAAAATAGCAGAAAATCTTTGTAACCTAGAGTCAGGTGGAGAGTTCTTTCACTGACGTGAAAGGCCAACTTCACAAAAGAAAAAATAGATAAATTAGACTTCACCAAAATTAAGACCTTGTCAAAAAATGAGAGAAAATCCACATTGGGAGAAAATATTTGCAAATCACATATCTGACAAATAACTTGTATCCAGAATACATTCTAGAAACTCTCTCAATTCAACAGTAAGAAAACAAACAGCCTGATTATTTCTTTTTCTGTGTCAAGATTTTTTTATTAATATGTGATGAAATATACTATTACTTCTTTTATTTTGTGTTCTATCCATCAGAATGCCAAATTTCCTTGTACTTTATTGTATTTATCTTTTTTATATTTTCTCCAATTATTTTATTTTTCTGTAAATTTTGTTTATCAAAAATGTTTCCTTTCTTTACTTTGTTGCTTCTATTCTGTACCTCACAGCTTCTGATTTATTTATTAATTCTGAAAGGGTTAAATTTGGTCTTCAATATGTTTCTCTAAGTTGAAAATTTCTCAGTCTTATTTTGACCTCCTTTTTTAATTGTATTCATGTCCTTTTAATTTAATTTAGCTTGAGGGAATTTTAAGAAATGTATTTCTGCTTGTTTAGTTACATTCCGAACTTGTATGGAATTATTCTCTGTGTTTCACATTGGTTAAAAGTAACATTGAGTATATTTTCACAGTCCTGAAACATCTATAAACATCTCAGGTAGACACAGTGTCCAGACCTTCCTCTAAGGAAGAGTTTGCTGCCCAGCTGTGGAGTGCTGTCACCAGGCAGCTTCTACTTGTCAGTTGTGTCAAGATGTGATTTAGCTGCAGAAAGCTGTCTCCTTAGAGAACACACCCTCCCTATGGAGGCCACAGCCAATGGCTGAGAGAAGAGTGCAAGTGGGTTGCCATATGTACTACATGTGGGACCATTTTAATAGACATATGTGCTTTAGATAGTCCCACTGTTGAGTGAATCTGTGGGGGGTTAGATTTTTCCTTCTTCCCAGTCCTAATTTCCCCTTCTTTTCACATCTTACACCCCAAAAACCATCCTGATGTCTGCTTCCAAGTCATCTGTGACAATATTTTTGGTTCATTTTTCTAAAATTTACCTCCAATTTACCAATATAATTACATACTGTTTGGGTTATTTCAGTACTTGTTGCTTATATAATTTTAATTATGGAATGTATACATGAGCTATACAGGACGGTAAAATTATATTTGTTTTTGCTTCATCATTTTCATGTTCCCTCATTTTTACTTGTTTAGTTTTCTGTGTTCTAGTCACTAATTCATTCTTAGACACTAAAAAGTAATTATCCATCTCTATTAAATATGTTCAAATATAGGAAGTAATCATGATTTTCCAAAATTATCATCTGTCCTTATATTTGAGTACTAGTTTAACTATAGAATGCTAGGTTCAAAATCATGTATTTCAGAACTTAGAATATATTTCTTATTTTCTTCTAACTTCTGATTTTGCAGTTAAGAAATTAATCCCATTCAGGACCTAAATCCTGTATGTATTCCTCTTCATTTTTCTTTCTGTAAGAATTTAGGATTTTAATCTCTATTGTATGAAATTTCATGATGTACTTTTATGTGAATAAATCTCTTTAAATCACTGTGTAGGGGTGCAGAAAATGCTTTTATTTTTTAAACAGTTTTATTAGTTCTTTAATAATTTTCTTCTAGTCTCTCTTTAGTAAACTTCTATTATTCATTTCCAGGACCCATCCTTTAGTTCCTTTGTCTGTTTTTAGCCATTTTTAATCTTACATTTTTTGAGAATTTTTCTTGAATTTACCATGTAACCTGCTAAAGCACTTTTTATTTCTACTGTCATATTTTGGATTTTCAAAAGTATTTTTATATCTGAATGCTATATTTGTAGTACTATAAATTCATAATTCATTGCTGCCTCCTATCTCCTGGGAGATATTGATTATAATTGTTACTTTAAGATTTTTCTCCTGATCTCTGTGTTGCTTTGGTTTTTTCTGAAATAATTTTTATTTTGTTACTTTAGTTTCTATATTTCCTAAAAACTTTCCTTAAAAGATTTTTTATCTTATTTTTTCATTTACATTTAAGAAGGAGGAACTAAGAATTTAATTGAAAGCTCTCAGTACTTGGATGGAGCTTGTTGAAGGTTAGGTTTTAAAACAAATCAATAAGACAGTGAACCTGATTTCTCAATAAGCAACTGACTAAAATTTCCACCCATGGATACTATTATCTCCCGCATAGGGATGAGCATGAATCTCCATGCCAGCGTTATGGGATCTACTCAGGTGCAGACTGAGTTGCACTGATGAACTTGTAGACTTTCCTATTCTGAAGTGTGTTTACCATGGCATCTCACAAGCACGTTCATTGTGCAAACCTCTTCAGACCCCAGCTTCTATTAAGGGGTTAGCAGTCTCCCACTGTGTGCGGTTTGGAAGGATATCTATTTACTTAACACATATTCACATATTATAATTCTGATTATATGTCAAACACTGATATAAGTAATAGAGATATAGCAATAAAAATAACAGACGTGGATCTAATAGTGCTTGCATTCAACAGATCAATCAAATTTTGAACAAATCTTTATGGTTTTGGCCCTACCCTACCCCCACTTTTGGAGATTTCTTTCCTAGCCTTTGGGTATGTTCTACATTGTAAATCCATTTGCTTTCCTTCCTGCAGGCTTAAGTTTCAGCTTTCTCTTGTCAGCTAAGATAGGTCACATTCCCTATCTATTTTCACATTCCCAATTTTGCTGAAATTCTTGCTAATATCATGTATAAAAACTATGTTGTTTGATTTTTTAATTAACATCTGTTAAAATATTATTTGAACTAACAATGTATATACAGTCCAACATTTCTACATGTATATCTCATGAATCTTTGTTTCCTTATGCTTTAAATAGTATATGTATTTCAGTTTTCACATGGGTGATATACAATTATTCCATAGTTAATAAATGACTTCTGCAAAGGACTAATTGCAAATTTTCTAGATTTTCAATGCTGATAATTTTAAGAACCAAGTTTTAATTTCAGTATATGATTTATAATAATGGAATTTCTCAGTGAAAAGATAAATGCTAAGCCAGAATGATTTGAATTAGTTTTCAAAAGAGAAGGGTGGAGGCAATCTTACACTGTGATCTCATTTAGAATACAAATACAGAATTCATTTTCAGATTGATGATACCAGTTGCAACATTAATAACTTCACAAATTGGCTAACATAGATTTCTCTGTCCATGGATAGTTTTGTCACTAGTTGTTTTTTTTTTTTTCTAAAATGCATTTTCACTGTAATATATTCTTCAGAATGGACAATTTCAACTTAATAAAAGGAATGGTGACACGTTTACACTCTCAGTACTAGAGTAACCATCTCAGCTTAAAGAAAATATTTTTTACATTACTTCCAGATGCTCTGAAGTGCTAGCATAGCAAATAGATAGTTATTACCATAACAGATTCTTTAATTTTGGCATTCAGTTATAAACAGTAAATTTCTTAAAAAAAAACACACATTATGATTAATTTCTAAAATTAACAAAACGATAAAGAAAAAAAAACGGCTAATGTAAGTTGTAGATTAAACAATTGTTCAAAAGATTCTTCCCATCTTCTGATTTCCTGGGAAGGTTCAGATTTCCCCATTCTTTGACTTTGTAATGTGACCTCTCTAGGCCAACTGGATGTTAGAAGATGTGAACCAAGCAAGCACTTGAAGTGCATTTGTGCAATGAACTTCCCCTCTAGTATTTCTGTCACTAGTCATGAGGAGATATTTCCCCAGGTAGCTCCTGATGCCTCAGTCTGCATCCCAGAACAAAAATGTGTAGGGCACATCCTGCAGTGGATAGCATTGTCAATGTGGCATCACATCTTGAAGCAGAATCAGACCAACAGGCCCACAGTCTTCAGTATAAACAAATCCTTGCATTTTATGCTACTAAAATTTTATGTGGATATTTGTTATTAATTTGGAACAAAGATGGGGGTGGTGCTGTAACAAAAATGAAATATATGGGATTGGTTTTGAGACTGACCAGGGAATGATGAGGACACTTCTACGGGAAGCAGAAAAAAGATGGCAAGGAGATTGTTAAGAAAAATTATGACCTGAATTGTAATATAATGGTGAAACATTTGGCAAACTATAGCTTGCTGCACCTTGTGAGGTGGGAAATGTACGTTTTGAACTTGAGCCTTGGACATGATGATTTACAGGCAGAATATTAGAAATGTCCGCCGACTCTTATTATCTTCATTTTGTTAAGGTATTGCCTAAAGTATTACCAGCAGAATTGAGTGTAAATAGAGTAGGTCCATATATTCTAGAATTTTTTAGTTGGAAAATAGAAGTTTCTTGTCTCTTATTTCTTGAACTAGTAAAAGTTTCTCAAATTAAAGGCAAAGGGACAAAGTCTGGGGACAGACTATATTCAGGACGCTATTAATGAAACATGGCCTCAAAGTTAAAAAAAAAATCAAAAATGTGCCTCTGATATTCTTTATGAAGATCTAAAAGAAAAAAATTGGTATCTAGTGGACCTTTTCAGCTATGTAAAAGGACACCTATAAAGAAATATCCATAAAAGAACGGGACACATCATGCCTCAAAAATAATCGATAACATACTGTATGGTACATGGACTTGATAGGAACACATATATTGAAGACCCACATAGCTTTGACAAAGCTGCTTCAAGAAAAGTTTTGTCAGCCTGGAGTAAATCAGAATGACATGTATTTGTGATAGGAAAAGACTTCTAGGCTTAGAACGTTCAACAGGAAAGAAACAGGCTTGGAAAGCTGCTCAACGTCATAAATAAAAAGTAAATTTTTAAATGCTTTCTTTAGAAGTGGCCAAGGAGGAAAGTAAATAAAAGAGAAGAGTTTTCAGAGGGCAAAGCCAAAGCCATGGAGAATAATGGGCTGTTGGGTCACTCCCACAGAACAGAACCAGGATAGAAAGACCTAGCAATGTGTGCCCAATGTGATTTCAGAATTGCCACAGACCATTCTCTTCTTTGTATCTACAGCTTTTCTAATTTTCTCATTTTTCTCTTATTCTAGGCATGTTTTACCATCTTAGGTTGACAGAAATACAAGATTCTGAAATTCAAGTTAAAGCCAGCATTGGCTGAGATGTAGGGGGATATCAGGATTGGAGTGGTATGTTTTTCACATAAAATGGACATGAATATTTGTGAAGACTATGTTAAGTTACATTATCTTTGAAAAATATTCATTCTCTCCCACCTCTTCAACTTCATGGGAGGGCTATTCTTCCCTGCCCCTTGATTTTGAATTCAATATATGCCTTGATTAGTCAATGAAATGTTAGCAGACAAGAAAGGGACAAAGGCTCAAAATATACCATAGTGTCAGGATCTGTTTTTATGTGTGGCTGCCATTATCATGAGAAGCACCTGTGGAGTCATGAAGCCACCTCAGCTGGGGCTGTGGAAACAAACACTTCAGGCTAGGAATTCCCAGTCATAAGTCCTCAGACAAATTGAATATCCATGAGAAAAATAAATGCTATTGCATGTCATTAAGATGCTACAAATGTTGGTCATTCGCAATAGTGTAAAAAAATACAAGAAAACAGGAGTAAGTGACATCAGCAAGATGTCAGTATAGAAATTTCCAGTGCTTGTTCTCTCACAGAAACATCAATTTGAACAACTATCCGTACACAAAAATATCTTCACAAGATCTAAGGATTCCCTGTGAGAAATTACGGGACCTGGGTGGAACAAAAAAATGAGAAAAGACACACTGAAGAAGCTAGGAAAGACAGTTTTGCATTACCCCAACACCCTTCACGCAAGTCCAGGCATCCCAGGGCAAGGAGACACCTTCCACCACGGGGAAGTGAAGTGGGTGCCCTCCTTCACCCTGCATCCCCACACCAGGCCTGCACAAGGGCTAGGCCAGTCCCCCACAGACCCAGCCTCCAGGCCAGCTCCTGCAACCCAGGAACATCATGTTGTATACCTTAATTATATACAATTTTTACTTAAAAATGTATCAGTGGGGCACCTGTGTAGCTCAATCAGTTAAGCCTCCAACTTTTGATTTCTACTCAGATTATGATCTCCAGGTCTTGAGATTGAGCCCAGAATCAGGCTCCATGCTGGGTGTGGGGCCTGGTTAGAATTCTTCCCCTCTCCCTCCCTCAGACTCTCCACCCCCTCTAAAAAATAATAATAATATAATTTTTAAAATATCAATAAATAAAAAAATTACTGGCAATTTGTCAAAATATTAATGGTGCCCATGTTTAGGTATGAGGACATGAGTGACTTTTGTTTCCTTAACATATTTTTATATACATATTATGCAGTATTTAGCCTTTTCATAGTGTTTAAAATATAAGAATTCTCATGCAAACCTTGTTCTTTGCATAGATGCGCAAATATCCAACATGTGATATATCTTTTAAAATAGATCACATACTGTGACTATTGAGATAAATAAATGTTGTTTCGTACTTTTAATGATTTCATAAAGTAAGCATTCATTTACTGGTCTTCTGAAAAATTACTAAAGCATATACGCTTTATGATAGTCATATGATGTCAATGACTATAAAATCTTATGATCCTACCCCCTTTATTTCCTTGATACTACCCTCTAAGCTAATCTGCTGCCTGTCATAGTCTCAGATTTTTTTTTTCATTGTATTTTGGCTATAGACTCCAAAATAAAATTATTTAAATTATTTTTGAGAATGTTTTGAACTTTCAAATGATTCATGCTCTCAGTAGTATAAAAAATGTCATTGTGCTGGGGCGCCTGGGTGGCACAGCGGTTAAGCGTCTGCCTTCAGCTCGGGGCGTGATCCCGGCGTGATGGGATCGAGCCCCACATCAGGCTCCTCTGCTATGGCTCCAGCCTGCTTCTTCCTCTCCCACTCCCCCTGCTTGTGTTCCCTCTCTCGCTGGCTGTCTCTATCTCTGTTGAATAAATAAATAAAATCTTTAAAAAAAAATGTCATTGTGCTAAGAAAAGAATTCCCAAAAACTTACAAACCAGGTAGTACATTAACCACTGATGCTTCTCACAGAGTAGTTTTGGAACTCCACCTTCCAGATATACGATGAGAAACCACATTGGCCTCCCCGAGGAGGAGGGATTGGAGCCGTGCAAAAATAGTCTGAGCCACAGAGTTTTGAGCACAAAAAGTTGTGATATGTATCACAACTAGAAAGAGTAATGTGTTATGCATACACATATGTTCTACGTACATGCTAATATGTTATAATGGCATTACTTAATTTACTCTGATTTATACCTCATTTTTGGTTTAAAAAAAAGGTGATAAGAAAGAATCAAGCAGATGTCTAAATTTATGGAGTAGTATAAAATGTTGCACACCTATAAAGAAATAACCAGTTTTAAAAGCACTATTCAATTAAAAAAATAATTAACCAGCCTATCTATTTTTAGCTTTTAAATCCCAGCTATTACATCTGTTCCTCAGAAAAGGTTTTTCTGACAGCCCAAACCTGTCAGACCAAGTTATTCCTCATGTGATATCCTCACCTTTCCCATCATAATAGCTTTTATACCCAATTATAATTTTCATTTTACTGTCTATTTCCCTTTCATACTGTAATATCTAGATGGGCAAGGACCAATTCTGCTTATTCACGTGTGTATCCCAAGTGCCTGTAAGTTACTAGTACTGATACATAAAATTAGTCCTGAATAAATTAGTACTAAACTTTTGAATGACTTTTAGCCAGAATTTCCTTAGAACACAGGTATATCAATTGATTTCCATATCACAGAGCGCTGCTTTCACCCTAAAAATATAGTGCTGAGTAGTTGTGACAGAGACTGTATGACTTTGCAAAGACTGAAACATTTATTATCTGGCTTTTTCCAGGAAAGTCTGGCTGATCTCTGCTCTAAACAAGCTGGAATGTGACAAGCCAGAAGGATGAGCTAAGTCAAATTCACTGGGGAAGTTGAGAGTGAAAACCTGAGAGACAAAGGGAAAGCACCATTTTGAAAAAGTCTAGAAATTGATGTTAACCTATAATTTAAGAAAAGATACAGATAATGATAAACACGGTCAGAATAAAGAAGACACACTACCAGTGAAAGATATTTGCCCTAACAGGCTTTGGAAAAGTGAATTTATGGGCATATATAAGAAAGACCAATTTAAAGGACAGAAGTAATGTGGAAATAATAGTATATTTATCTCTGGAAAATAATTTTTTAAAAACTTACGTATTAATTATTCTTGTGATACCTAAAATATACACCTCCTATCTCCTAGCCTCATTATCTTTGATCTTCATGATTTCCTCTTTTGTTCTACCAAACATGTGGAGTGTGTGCGTGTATTAGAGAGAGGCCGAGAGAAAGAGAGAGAGATGCTACATTCAGGTACAGTGTTCTCTTTGTTTTAATATTGACAATATCTCACGTTTGCTCTAGTAAATGAACCCTTCACGTTTAACTACTTATTTGACAGGAAGCACAAGTACCAATACCAATATGAAAGGGGAAGGTGGAAATACAAGAAAGAAACGGGTGGACAGATTTGTAATTCATCAAGATATGCATATTTTCTTGTACTTTGGAAGGTATGCTAAAACCACCTGTCTGAATTATGCGAGCTAACAGCTTTCCATAAATATAGTTTTAACAAATGCTATATAACATTTTCCTAGCCCTTTTGTACTGATGAATTAGAAATCCAAGGGTTTTTTTTGGGGGGGGGGTCTTTTTCCATATAAGCAGTGAACTTTTTTTTATTATTATTTGTTAATTGGAAGGTTTTTTAAATTCCAGCACACCAATATCTATTACACACCTCAAGGACTTCACTGTTAATGGTGGAAACAGACCTGTAAATAAATACAAGTGATACATCTAGGAGCTAGGCACAGAAAAGAAATCAAGGGATGCTAATAGAGCAAGGATTGAAGAAAGAGGTGTTGAAGGTTAGCCCAGCCTCTTAAAAGAAGTACAAATAAAACTTCTGGGACTAGTCAACATTTAAAAAATTCTTGAATTCCCCTGAGGGCTTAGAGTTGATTTCTACACTGTATATTTGGTGTTTCTTTTTCACAAATGTACTACGTGCCTCCACTTCAAGTTGGGTATTAAAAAAACCTAATAAATCCGGGGCGCCTGGGTGGCACAGCGGTTAAGCGTCTGCCTTCGGCTCAGGGCGTGATCCTGGCATTATGGGATCGAGCCCCACATCAGGCTCCTCTGCTATGAGCCTGCTTCTTCCTCTCCCACTCCCCCTGCTTGTGTTCCCTCTCTCGCTGGCTGTCTCTATCTCTGTCAAATAAATAAATAAAATCTTAAAAAAAAAAAAACCCTAATAAATCCAACGTAATTAAAGGTTTTTGAGTGTATATTCAGTTTCCCAAACTCAAAGGAGAGAAGAGATGCCTCTATTCACTCAGGGTTCAAATCGCTGTTCTCTAAAGCAATATTGACTGAAGGGTTTGATCGCGCTTCCCGACATCTCCCAAAGACATGGTTTAATAATTTTATAATATGAAATACATATAACATAAGATAATCATTATCAAATTATTTCACATGTTTATTATGAACTTTCAATCAGGATGTTAAGAAGGAAAAAATATAATTTTTTTTCAAACATTAGGAAGATTTCGCCTTTCATCAATCCAAACTTTTTCGTTTTTGCTATTAATGCTTCAATAAGATGATACAATTGGAAAGAAAAAGTCTTGGGGAATATAACTAAACTATAGTATTTTTTAAGATTTTTTATTTTATTTATTTGAGAGAGAGAATGAACACGCGCAGAGCAAGTGAGAGCGAACATGAGTGGGGAGCAGGGGCAGAGGGACAGAGAGAAGCAGGCTACCTATGTGGGGCTCTATCCCAGGACCCTGGGATCATGACCCCGAACGCAGGTGCTTAATCAACCGAGCCATTCAGGCGCCCTAAACTCTGGTATTAAATCATGTTTTCTAACTACAGGGATGGATAAGAATGCTTTAATCACTTTGCAATTTTGGGCAGTATGAATTTGTTTCGAATACCCTGAATCACATCAGGCTGGGTAGTTTGGAAACATTCAGAGACTCTGAAGACCTTCTCTAACAAGTTTATCAGAAAATATAAGCTGGTTTAGTTTGCGTTTTCAATATGATGACTGCTAATAACACCTTGGTGACTCCCTCCAGAGGAAAATTTTCATTCAAAATACATATGTAATTTGGAAATACTGTTTTTATTATTTCTTTACTTAAAAGTTTGGAAAATATTGGGTTCAGAAAAGTGACAGGAATTTTTTTAAGCATATCTAATTTTAAGTATGCTTAATAACTATTGCAGAATTATCAAGTATGTTGTTTTAAGATATAAAACTTATTCTCATTTCCTTTAAGTGAAATTGTAGAAAATGTGAAGGGCAGATAAAACCAAAGTTTATTTCATGTTGGAATAATGAACCAATATAAAATTTTAAATATTTGTATTATCATAATGTTGGGGGGGGGAGGAAAATGCATTTAGGAGAAATGAGAGCAGAAGATGTGAATGGCAAAACTATAGTGATGTTTTTAAGTCCAACCTTCAAAAAAACTGAATGGACTAAAAACAAAAAGGCTGTGTCCAAAGTAGCTCAGTCGTAGATTGAAAGCTTGCCTGCGGGGGAGGGCTGGCATGGCATAAGTAAAGGAGGGGTCCAAGCCCAGTGTCTTGGTAGATACACTTTTGAGGGGCTTCTCAATAGATTTATCTTATGGAGAGTGCTTATGAAGCTTTAAGCTTTCACTTGAACTTTGCAATATTTCATTCCAGGGAGAAAAAAGGAGGAATTCTCTATACACAAGATTACTTCATTTGCTAAGATATTTAAAGTCAAGTTTACACAAAAGTTTTTTGTTTGTTTAATGTTTCCATTTTTGTTCCTATTGCCTATCAGAAGCTTCTGATCAAAGATAGAGTCAAACTTTTGTGATCTCAGATGTATTATGATTCAGTCTGAATTATGCTTTCATTTATACCCCTAAGTATGTAACTTGGGGTAACTAAGTAACTAAAGCCAATTGTGTATCAGATTCCATATATAATAATAGAAAGAAGGATTAAAACAGTGATCATATTTAAGAAGTGTCTAGTCTACAGCTTTCAGTTCTATATTCACCAATCATTCTTTTTAAACATTAGCTCAGTTTTCTTATTTCTAAAATATGTGGTTTGGAATAATAAATTTAAAGCAGTCATCCAAACGTTGCATTTAGTTATTTGAATGCTACTGAAATTTCCTCATTCTCATCTTTAAGAGAAAAGGGATTTTTTTTTTAAAAAAAGAATACTGGTCCCCTTTAAAGAGAAAATATGACACAAGCAAATACAAGTTATGGCTATAAATAATTAGTTTTATAAATCTTTATTACTATGTAGTAGCAATGGAATTTTAACTGACTTTTCAAGCATGAAATAAAAACATGGAAAAAAATCAGAGTGCCAATTTCTATGACAATTTGCTCACAGGCAGAACTAAAAATATTTATTAAGAAAGCCACTATATACAAATATCAAATCATTATGTACATCTGAAACTAATACAACATTATATGTCGATTATACTTCAATAAAAATTGTTAAAACACTACTAAACAATATTGCCTTTGCCAACATATGATGTCAGTTACACTGACGTTACCCCACCCATTGAGAGTGTATTCACAGCTTATATAGCCCATTTACACTAGCAGTTAGCTCCCATTATTCATGTATAAAATATCTCTTAAGTGATCAAATCAATTACATATATGGACAAATAGATAGGGAAAATACATTTTATATAGATTAAAATATATGGTTAAAGGCAACATTTTATAGTTTCATTTGGAAATCTCCAGAAGTGATTCTTTTTCTTCCTAAGTAAATTTGAATAGCTATGAAGTCCAGGGCTAGAGACATGTGTTATGTTGTTTAAATGGTCTCTGTAAGATGATAAATTTGTACCTCACTGTCTCTTCAAAAACCCTTAAAATTTGCTAGGAAATAGTTTGAAAAATAAGATGAAGTTATGTTTTTGAAAGTTCAAATACTGCTGAGAAAGGCATTTTATTGCTTCCCACAGAAAGCAAGATCATCATATACCCAAACTTACAATGTTGCATTTAAAATATGGCCGGAGATTATGGTATGAAAATATTTAAATATATGCAAAATATGCTGCAAAGACAACTTCTTTTGAAGTTGTTTTTTCTCTTGTGACCCTACACTCATATCGTAGCTGCATTAGGTAGCACCTATGAGACAGGACTCTAAAATTGGGCTGGCCCCCGGAAGATTCATAATTTGAAGTTTTGAACATTTGGTGTCACAAATTATTGCTTTTCTAAACAGTCATGCTTAGTTCAATTAATTCTTGTTTTGCTGCTGAATACCACTTACTTGGTTACTGAATTTGTTTCACGTTACATTATATCCATTATAAAATTATTTCTAGATGATGACTTATACTAAGACTTAAGCATTGAAGTACTTCCCAAACTTCATAATAGAGCTGGAAAAACTTTTAATTATATTTTAATATTTTTTCTGTAATTCTGTTTTAATCCTAATGGATTCATAAAAGGCCAGTTTCTTGACTCAGCGAGTAAGATTTAGTGACAAGAGCTTTGACAAATACAATGGAGGGTAAAACAAATTGTCCTTTTATCCACCAATAACCCATTGCCTGAAAGGGAATATTAAGTTGTATGTAATTGATAAATTGCTAAATTCTACACCTGAAAAAATATTACACTGTATGTTAACTAACTGGAATTTAAATAAAAATTTGGAGAAAGAAAAAAATGATATATTAGACACACATATGCATTTGAATTCAAGATAGATATTTATAAATTCAAATTAAAATATATTAATATTTTAACGCTAAAACTCTAAAAAATTCAAAAATATTTCTGGTTGAGGTGATCAAATAAAGAGTTAGAAGTTTGGGGGCGCCTGGGTGGCACAGCGGTTAAGCATCTGCCTTCGGGTCAGGGCATGATCCTGGCGATCTGGGATCGAGCCCCACGTCAGGCTCTTCCGCTATGAGCCTGCTTCTTCCTCTCCCACTCCCCCTGCTTGTGTTCCCTCTCTCGCTGGCTGTCTCTATCTCTGTCGAATAAATAAATAAAATCTTTAAAAAAAAAAAGAGTTAGAAGTTTGTATTTAAAAGTATCATTAAAACATAGGTAACAATGGACAAGTGAAGCTTGGTGAAGGGATGGAGAAGAGTTAATTTGGGCAAGAAAGTAAAAAAAGGAGGCCAGAAATTATGAGAATATGAAGTTTGTTATTGGCATGGGCTGCCTAGAGTCCAGATTTACATGAGCCCCATGCACATATTGGACAGAAGTCAAGACAAAGATTAAATCGAAGATCTCTACATACAGTTGAGTTTTAGTGGCTGAACTGTATTCCCACATTTAGTGGGTGGACGTCATTAAGAACCGTAAGACAAAACACAACCAAAACAACAAACTGACCATACAGAAGAATATGTGCCTGATTTATTTTCGGCTCTCTATGGAACGGACAAGGATAGTAGATAAGTATTTATTGAGATTTACTTTCCCAAACCGCTTACTCGCAGAAGTTTGGGGCTGAAATTCTTAGTACTTATGTCACCGTATGTCACTTATGTCCATCCCGAGATCTATCATGGTTGTGAATTAGTTATTTCCCAAGTCTCTGCTAGGAGAAAACAGTAAGCCTCTCCTGAAGACAATCTTGGAAATGAGGTCTCAAACATCTGTCAGATAAATTTTTAAGACATATGAGATTGCAATTTTAAAAAGTTACAGAACATATGATGAGTGAGAAGTAGCAAAAGCTACAAACTGAAAAATTAAACTCAGAGAAAGTAAGATAGTGCAAAAAAAGAAAGTAAAGTAGCTATTTCATTTATGAGGCGCAGTTTATAACAGAGGCATGTTTAATATATTTGAAAAGCTTAAACAAGGAATTGAGGAAATAATGAAGAGAAAATGATCAAAATTGACCATTTAAAAAAAAGAATTACTAAAAATTAAACACATATAATAAAAAATGGAACACAGTGCAATTAAGACACAGCTAAGGAGGGAATTAATGCGCAAGATAGCTTTCATAAACTTACACAAAATGCAGTAGAGATGGATGAAAAGTAGAAAACATAAAATTGAAAGACAAAGACAGTAGAAGAAGAATTCTAATTTGATTTCTACAAGAAAACGAAGAATTCTGACACAGGAATATTGGATAAGAAAATCACTTAAATGTTTTTCAAGTTGAGAAAAGATGCAAATCTTCAGATTCAGAAAACTCAACAAAATCATTCACAACTAGATGTATTATATTAAACCTGAATAACAGTAACAAGCCAAGATGTATTTTTAAATAGAAATAAAAGGAAAACTACCTTTAAAAGGAAACTATCTTATGCTGACTTCTCAATAATAAGAATTGAAATCAATAAAATAATGGATATATAGTCTAAGAGCTGAAGGGAAAAAAATTCTCCTAAAAATATAAGTACAGAAAAATTAACTTTCAAAAATGGAAGCAAATGAAAACATCTTCAGATAAAAACTGAGAAAATTCACTATCAAGGGAATTTCATATTTATATGAGTATATATATTTATATACACACACAAAATGATCACGGAAGGTTCTAAATTGAAAGAACTAGTGAGAAAAGAAGAGTTGTGTATTTGTGTTTGTGCAAAGTTAAAGTTTAACTGTATAAAATGGCAAAATATCTATTCTGTGGGGTTAAAATATCAGTATGAATAAAATTGCATATAAATGAGGAAAGGTGAGATGGGAGTATAACTTCTAAGTTTTTTGTATTATTAAGGCAAAAATTAAATATACATTATAATGTGTAATGTATAATATAAATATACGTTAAATTAATGTAAAAAAACTCTAGTGACCAGGAAGGATAGAAATTGATTTTGTAAATTCCAATACAGTGGAGGGGAATATGTGGAATAAGAGAAATAACACAATTAGTATTTTAAAGGCAAATTTTAAAATGCATAAAAGTAGGAAAATAGAAATGAATTCACTTAAGAGTAATCACAATCGATATAAAATAACTGTTTAATTAAAAAATAAACACTATCAGTCTGGATTATGAGATTCTTTCTGTAAGTTATTCAGAAGAGGCATATGTATAATAAGAGCACAGAATAATTAGAAATAAATCATAAGGTAAAGATATTTCAAGGATGCTTTAACCAAAATATAACTGGAATAGTATATTAATATCAGAAAAATAAATAAAGCAAAAGACAAGAAGCATAATAGAAGTGACAAAAATATATTTTAAAAGAAAATATAACATTTAAAAATAGTAGTCATTTATTGATGTAGTTTTATAATGTTTCTAGCAAGTCCTCACAGAAGCAAGTAAAGAAAATTTAGTCACAAAGTGGAGGATTGTCACTTATCCTTCTTGCATAACTGAGAGATTTAGGGAGCATAAAAATTCGTAAAATTATTAGCGATTTAAAAAGCACAATTAGGAAAATCCTGCATGAAATTGACTTCACCTTTGCATCCTTCTGTGGGGCAGCTGTGGTTGCATTAATTTTTCCCTCTTCTTTTCATCTTTCACAAGAAAGATTTTACTACACATCAGGTATAACTTATTATATAAAACATTTGCAAGATAATTATTTTCTGTGACATCAAAGTGTCATGATAAATAACAGCTATGAAGCAGTTTTCAAGCTTCAAATAAGCTTTGTAGAATTAATTCTTCAAAGTCAAACTGCTTTACTAAGTTGTGGCTTTTCTTTGTATTTTAAGTTTCAGTTCTAAGAAGTTTCCAGTATCTTTCCCCATCTTCTTCCTCCACAGCACACCTGAAAGCAAGCCTTATCAACAATCGATTTCGTTTTCATTGAAATGTAACCATCAGGCTTCTGAGGTTGAATATATATGTGTTTTACCCACTTTCAGGACTTAAATACAATACAGGAATTTTGAAATATATTTATGCTTCACATCAGTTTGTCCTTTGTAAATAGAGTTTATTCAGATAAAGCTTAACTTTATAAATTATACTAATATAAAGAAAGTATTTTTTAGCTCTGATGATTTATGATAATGGAATCCCATTTTCATTTCTCTTTCTCATAAATAGGATATTGAAAATCTTTATTTGTTTGCTGATTAAACGGATCCATCTCAATTCCTTCTAATAAAAAAGGTTCTTATAAAACTCTTTTTATGGGAGTATTCATCCTCCTAGATGCTAAATAGATTGATAAATAGATATATATTTATTCCAATAGTTTCTGCATTAATGTCTGTCTGATTACATCTAACATGTATCAATTTACCAAACTCAAAATTGTGTTTTCAGTATGTGATGAATGTATTTCATTCAATATGGCTCATGTGATCAAGAGCCCTTTTATTGCAGAGGCCAGAACCGGGATCAAATACAATGACATGTATTTTAACTCGCTATTAAATAAGTCTCTATTATGGTGAAACTCTCTCACAAAGTGGTGAACAGCTTCACAAAAAATAAAACAAAACAAAAGATGGAAACCCTTGCACTGGAAATATTCAAGCAGAGGCTGAATTTGCTCATGCAATAGGTTTTGAAAAAAAAAAAAATCTTTACTGAATATGTGGTATCTTCCAAAATTAGTATTGTGCCATGTATACCCTTCCCTACCACCATCTGTATCCTTTACCTCTCCTCCACTAGCCACCTTGGCAAAAGCCCACCATGGTTTTTCTATTACCTAATACAACAAATAAATGTAATAAAGTGAACAAAACCAATAGTTAGTTGAGACCCAGGAATTCTGTTCTCAGCATTCACTCACTGTATGTTTTTATGAAGTTAATTACTACTAATGTCATTTTTTCTCACTTGAGAAATGAAGGTCTCAAAGGTCAGACATATTTTGACTAAACATATCTTGAAAACCTGATCTCTTCAGGTATGGGGCTTAGACCTAGGTATAAAACAGTGAGCAAAATAGTTATGAAACTATACTCACTAGAATTAAAATATGTTAGGGAAAGAATGACATCAATTACATAAGTACACAGAAAAAAATGTGTATCTTTCAAGCTTCGGCTCAAATTGAGATAAGGGCTATGGAGTAGAAGAACAATATGAATGGAAATAACTTTTGTTGGGTGAACAATGACTGCTTTTCTGAAGACCTGAATTTTAAATTTAAATTAAGAAGGAGAAGAAATCAATCAGGCAAAAAAGAGAAGTATAACACCAAGCAGAGAAAATAACATGTGCAAAGGTCCTGAGTCAGAAACAAACATGGGTTTTCCCAATAACAGAAAGAAGACCAGAGTGTCTTCATCACGTGAGTCAGAGGAAGAAGGCAATATTGGAGAGGTTGATAGGTCGAGGTCATGCAAAAGCTTATAGACCATGGTAAGGCATTTGGATTTTATTCTAAGAAGGTGGAGGCCATTGAAGGGTTTTAATGTGAGAACTGGCATGTTCAAATGTATGTGTGTGTGTGTATTTTACTTCCTGCTTTTGATGATGAAAGGATCTAAGCTTTATTTCAGGCAATGCCAAGATGTGTGCCATTTTCACAATAAACTTTGTATTCAGCATTGGAAAAAGAGTTCAAGGAAAGCAATTTTCTCATCTTACAGTAATTTTAAAATGGCTGTGTCTAAGTTTTGGGGAATAAACCTTTGTCGATGTCAGTATGTATTTATCATACATTTTCATGCAATGCAATGAGTTAAAGATTAGACAAGCATGATAATTATAGCCCCCAAAAAACTTGGCATGAGTGAGTTACTTTATGTATAAAAAAGGGAAAGTGGGAATTCTTCTAATGGAATAGGTTTGGATAATGTTAATTCTTTAGTATCTTATAGCCATTAGCAGAGATAACTTGCAATTTACCTTTCAGGTACTTTCTACTTTCACCTCTATAGAAGTCAACATCTGTTTATTGAGAAATGAATATCAGTAAATCTTTCTGTTATTATGGTAATATCAGCTCAAGTTAATTCCCTGCTGAGATGGAAAAATATGATTCAGACAATGAAAAACATATGTTTTAGAGAGACAGTGTGCCATCAAACTACATCAACAATATAAATGATTAAAATGTTTCTATAAACATCCTTTTCCTTGTCAGTAATGGATGAAACACACTTGCTCCCCATTGTTTTATTTTTTTGTATAAACAGCTGTTAATGTCATGAAGAAAACTTATTTTTATAACGTTCTAATTAAAACCATATATTATTACCTCTTTTGTCATATACATCAAAGGAAACTCAATTATTTTGATAGCTAAGCTTATGAATGAGATTATTTCTTAATAGACAAGTAGATCAGAATATAGACCATTTTTTCAGATACCTGCATTATACTGAGTGAATAGTATAAGAAATACTTTTAACCCTGATAGAATAAAAAAAAAATTTCAGAACAATCTCCTTCAAGCAGGTGAATTATAAAACTTAAAGTGTAAATAATCAGGTCCTATCTAGTTACACTGTTTGATGATTATGCCCATACAAATTTCTCTTAAAGTACAAAGAAGTTAAAGTTGTATGTAATGCTTCTGTAATTCTCATCTCAATCAATAGCTTCAAGGTGGTGTTCCTTTTGAACTACCCTTACAGAATGAATTACTGATAGTTTAAATGTTACATTTACATTTATTATTCTCTGACATAACATGCCAAGCCACTGAAGATTAAAGCAGTAGTACCTGAAATTAGGTTTGTGGAAAGAAAATCTGAACTATGAAAAGGAGTTTCTCAAAAGTTAAAAAAGAGGTAAAATTTATCTATTTATAGGCTATACATTCCATGATTTACGAGGTACCGTACAGCTTTTTTTTCCCTTAAACTACACATTTCCATATTAATTGTAGTCAATTTGTTGGTCATAAGAAATGGGAGGATGAATATGTCAACACTACCTTCCAACAAAAAATAACATGTAACAAGAAAAAAAAAGTCGTTGGTAATCATTATCTCTGAGTTCTGCAGTCTTTCCTTGCCTCTGATTCTCAACCTCCGGCAAATCAAAAATGGCTCTGTAATTTTATGACTTCATTGAGAACTGAACTCTTTTATTTAAAATCAAAAATTTTGGAACACCTCCATTTCCCAAGATTTTGGTGCATTTGTATGTATTTGTTCAGTAAAGCTCAGACGGGGTTCAGCAGTCATGAGAACTTATTCACAAAGACTAAATTAAAATCAATGAAAAAAATCATGAGTTAGAGCACGATCAACCCTGATGCATGACATTTGCATTCCAGGAAAATGGATTTAATCAAAGGAATAAGCACTGTAAACTAAACATAAAACACCTTCAGAGATTAATGTTGAGACTATAGTGAGGAAAAATGTGGTTGCTTATGATATTGGGTAACCGAAGAAAATATCCCATTTGTTCTGCTTGTTTTATTTTTCCATTTATAATGAAATAGGCTTGGTCTCCATTTTGATCCATCAATGGTGGAGAAGCTGGATGTTGACTAGTAGACTATTTCCCATCACATCAAGAACATATAGTTTGAATTGCATATGGTTTGCAACATTACACTGAAGTCAAATGTTGTTGGTTGGAAAATCATATGCTGTGTCCTGCTGCTAAAACTTTTGCAAAACCAGACTTTCTGGAAATTCAGAAGTCCATATTTAAGTTTATATTTTTCTAAAGAAACAATGGTACCTTGTGTAAAAATACAGACATGGTCATACACTATTTGCATGACATTGAGTAAATTATTAGACTTCATTCAGCCTTGTTTTCTCATTCACACAATGAGAATAATGAAACAGGTAGATTAGTTTTATCTGGGGACTAAATGTTATAATTTATATAAAGTCCCTAAAATACTTCGTGTCAAAATTAACATTTTATAAATAATAGATACTTTCATCATCAGGTTAAATCTTAAGTAAATCACATACAATTCCAAAGGGTCACTTGATTGATCCAAAGTATAATTTTCAACATGAAGACATTAAATATGAATTGAACACCTCCTATGTATGCAGCAATTTTTATATGTTGTGGAGTGACTTAGATAATTAGTAAAATGTGATTCACATCCTTATAAAATTTATAGAATAATGTAGATTTTGTAGTTGCCTTTCTGGAATGCATTTCACTTAAGAAAGTTACAAGCAGCTTCATTCTCCTCCATTACTAGATAAAAAATGTTAAGATACCAATCACTAAAATTCCCTTGTTTTATGTCAGTACTCAAACCCCTACTGTTTTGATATCTTATCAAATTCACCAGACACAATCTCATCTCCTATAATATTTTCTTCCCAATATTCTTTTACCAAGACAGCTCACAGTTCTTCGCGGTGAGCTATCTTCCTGCAGCAAGAAATACACACAACTTTGACTGCAGATGTGTCCCTGAAGGTCTTTGGCTTGCAGGCATCAAGACACCTTTATTTATTTGTATGGTATTGTAGAGATGGATGGAATTTTTCCATACCTGGATAAAGATTTGAAACTTTGTCTAGGATAGGCAAAGCACTGATAAAATCAAAGTTGAATGGGAGGGATACAGGACCCAGTTCTTAGCCATCAGTTCATTACACTTACCTAGTCACAGTGACTTATCCAAAGGTAAGTACATGACTTCAACTAGTCTAATCAGAATGAAGAACAATACATTGATGTGATCACTGTGAGAACTTGAGTTTTCTCACCTTCTGAGGATTATGGTTTGTGTACCTGACACGGAAACTGCTATAACCATTTTCCCGCTATAGGAGACGCCAGCTTGAGTAAACAAAACAAAACAAAAACAAACAAGCAAACAAACAAAAACCCAAAACCAAACAAATCTACAACAGAAGGAATAGCTGAGAGAATCATAGAGAAATGGAGCAAGAACATTGATCTAACTACCCCTAATATGTTCCCTTCTTCTGAAAGTTGGAAATACATATCCAATAAATCATTTTTATTTTTAAGCCAGTTTTGGCTGCTTTTTCTATTATTTGAAATTAAGACCATTCTAACTGGTACAAATATGTTATGATCTATAGCTTGTTGACAGGCATGACAGAGACAAGATCTTCTGGATGTAACCATTAATTTGGATGATGGGAATGAGTCAGCAATAAATGATGATTATGCCTCCAAGATTGTATGCCTGAATGATTAAGAAGTTTGTGGCTCCTTTGTTTAAAAAAGAAGGCATAAACTCTCTATAGTAATACAGAAACAAGGAAAAGAAAATGTGAGTAGTTGAAAGATGCCCACATACTAATGTTACGTCTTTAGCTCAGAAGTGTGAGAAAGGCTAAGAACAATTTTTTTTTTAAGATTTTATTTATTTATTTGACAGAGAGAAAGAGAGAGGGAACACAAGCAGGGGCAGAGGGAGAGGGAGACGCTGGCTCCCCACTGAGCAGGGAGCCCGATGCAGGGCTCAATCCCAGGACCCTGGGATCACGACCTGAGCCAAAGGGAGACGCTTAACGACTCTGCCACCCAGGTGCCCCATCAATTTTTTTTTTATACGAAGAGAACTTGTTTTAGTATTTTGGGGATAAGTCCCATGTATCAAAACTTATTTAAAAGAAAGATAATAGAAAAGAAAGAAGCAAAAAATATGAGAAATGATTGTAATATAGATGAAGATCTGTCAGAATACTGAAAAGGTGGGCAGTTTAAAGATATAACAATTAGTGACTATTGTTTTCAAGGACTGGGCTAAAGGCTTATAGCATGTGTTATTTATCTTAATACATTAGACTCTAATGTAATTAGGTATAGTCCCTCTTTTCAGATGGACATAAAAATACCTGACATTTACATATCTTAATTTGTTCTAACATATTCTGAAGTAATATTAGCATATGGATGCAAATGATGTTCAAATAAATCCATTTAAAATGATTCATTTCTTCAGATTAAGTATTATATTAAGGCTGGAGAAGTAAAAGAAAAAAAAATATTTGTGTCTGAGTCAGATTTCCAACATACAATGTTTATGATCAGGTCTTATGGTGGAACAGAAGTTTCTCAAGCTTCACCACTTGATAACAAAAATGGATATGGTCCAGAAACATGCTTGGTTGAGTCCCTTGAACACTTGTGTGTTTCCCTTCAGTTTTTGCCTGACAGCTTTGAGCTGTCTCTGGAAGAAAACCCCTGCTGAGATATATATATATTCTTCCAGATGTAGCCCCCTGACAGGGCTATATGAGCTGTGATGGCAACTCCTGTCCCAGATGTAAAAAGACTGTTTTCATCCTTCAAGATCAAAGGAGGGGGTGGTTGATGCGTGTGGACATAACAGCGGCCACCTGTTCCCCTTTCCTGCATCCTGGTTCTTAGTGATACTGGGCTAGAAGCCCAATCCTCATGTTGGCCTGGTAACATTTTGTGATGCCAACACTTTCTGCGTGAATCCCCCCTGGGCATGCACCAGACACTGTAAGGAATGAGCTGTGGTGTACTTGACTGCCCTATTTGGGGATTTTTTGAATTCAGAGCATAAGGAAGCCTGTGTCCCTAAACAGGTGTGACACCACAAATGAGGCTTCAGTTTGCTCCATTCGGAATCTGCTCTTGTTATTCATCAGTCCATTGGCCAAGTCAGATGGTTCCAGAAGCCTCAGGCTTCCAAAGATAATTATATCATTTTTTCGCTTGTGTTATCTACCAATATCTTATCTCATTTTGTTGGACACAGGATATACTTATTAATTTGTATCAGCAAGCATGTTTTAAATCTGTTTTTGTAATTCTGAAAGACTAACCATGAATGGTTTACCATGTCTAATTCATGGTAGACACTCAGTAATTGTTATCTAATATTATCATTTTTATGAAAGGGTACAAGTGCAAGAGGAGTATAGGCCATACTCAAAGCAGGCTAATAATCCCTCCTGATTCTGTTTCTCTAGACATTCCATATTTGTTTATCTCAATCATTATGTCTATCCAGACCTAAGTATATATGGCCTTAGTAAAACTCTTAAGCTAATCTTTAGAATGTAAAAGCATTCATAGCATGCCTAAGTCTTGTAATCTGGGATTTAGCTTTAGATTTGCTCTCTGGGTCTCTGCTCATAATAGTATTTATATAAAAATATTGAATTTTCCGACTTTTCACTTCCTGTGAATGTAGAAACACTGCTCACCTCATTCCAGCTCCTCAAATTCTATAACCTTCCTCTTGAAATGAAGGCAGATGACTGGATCCTAGTTTATCTTTGCTGCTCAGATTCTCCCTTTTTCCCCCCTTACCCGATCCAGAGAAAATGTCATCAGTTATTAGAGCATATCTTATGGAGCTTAATGAAAAGACTGGGTAGAAATCACATGGACAAGAGGAAAAGGATAGACAGGGAAGCAAACCTTTATATTAAGATCAGAGGAATAAGGGAAGGGGCTCCAGAAGTAGGGAAGAAAACAACAGGGAAGACAGGACCACATTTTTATTAAGTAATATTATGGGCTATAAAATGAATTTTTTTCTGAAGGTTTTATAGAAATCAAAGTAAAACTTTTAAAAACAGTTTTAAAATTAGTTTTCAAGGGCACCTGGGTGGCTCAGTCGGTTAAGTGCCAACTTTTGATCTCAGCTTAGCTCAGATCCTGATCTCAGGGTGGTAAATTCAAGCCCCCCTCCAAAAAGAAGGAAGAAAGAAAAAAAGAAAGAAAAAGAAAGAAAGAAAGAAAGAAAGAAAGAAAGAAAGAAAGAAAGAAAGAAAGAAGCTACTTTTCATTCTGCACTGTGATTCATTACATATGCAGACAGTTGATTTTGTGAGTTCCCAAATTTTAAATTGGTTTAAGTCACTTAAAGGGTTGTCACATAGGAATTCAATGTAAACATTATTTCTATGGTAAAAAGATCATAAATGAATTATTATTATTCTCAATACTCAGTTATATGCGGCCTTAGATTAAACAAATAAAATGAAATGGAATTTGCTTTAATTAGCCACATTGTCAATGAAGTCGATAATACTCGAGAAATATTGGTGTGAAGGTCACAGTGAATGATATTTTAAGCAAATATCAACAAAAACTGTATAAAAGAAATGCACACCTATACAAACACATGCATACTTACATCAGCCAAAACATCTCAGTTCAGGTTTCTTATAAGTGTGCTTACTTTGCATACTGATTAATTAGAATCGAATCAACATTCTGTACTAACAGTAATGATTTGGGTTAACTGAGACTCTTTTCTTTTTAGAATTGTGTACTAGTATGAATACCAGAAGGAAGTAATATGTAAGAATTTACTGGTATCACAATGCAGAGTCTTAGATTTTTTAGCCAATGCCCAGCCTCAAGCAGGATTTTCTCATCCTTTCCACAAGATTTAAGTTTTGCAATAATAAATCGTTTATTGTTGAACTAGAACCTTAAATAGTATTTTTATTAGTGTATTAGTACATAGTTCTTCCTTATATAACCAAATTTGGCATCAGAATCCAAATGTGACCTAGCCATGATAAAATTATATTTTTAGGTCATTTTAAAGTCATTCACAGATACTCAGAGATTGACTAATTAAGGAGATATTTTTAAAAGATTTTATTTATTTATTTATTTATTTATTTAAGAAAGAGAGAGAGAGCTCACAGCAAGGGGAGGGGCAGAGGGAAAAGGAGAAGCAGACTCTGTGCTGAGCTCCATGCTGAGCAGGGAGCCTGACCCAGAACCTTGAGATCATGACCTGAGTGAAGGGAGATGCTTAACTGACTGAGCCACCCAGGTGCCTCTAGTTAAGGGAATATTAAAGGAGCTTGTATCATCACCAAAACCTGTGAATGAACTTTTGCTCTTAAAAATAGAATTCAACTCATATGATTTTCAGAAATCATTGTATCTACAAAACTTGATGTATTAATTCAGCAAGGACTACTTTTCTCCCTTCATCTGTTCTCTTAAACTGTACTCACATTTTGTTTTTTAAAAATAAATTACTGCACACAACAAAATGATTTTACTGATTACAGAGAATTGAAGTAATGAAGACTTTTGTAACAAATGACTTGACAACAAGTGCAGTAAGTGGGTTTTCCATTTATAAATTTCACACAGCTGAGAAATCCTGACATGCACTATAAGAAGAGATATTGAGGACACTGAGGTTATAAACACAAATGTAAAAAGGGCCAGGTCTTCTAACTGTATAATCCTCCCACTTTCTAATAATTGCGTATTTTAAATATTTCATGCTCGTTAAGAGAAATTACTGAAAACTAGATCTAAACAGTTGAAAAATGGAAGTTTTACCTAATATAGTGAAAGAACTGATAAAGATGGGGAGGTTTTCAGAAATTCTTAAATACATACTCTAATGGTGATGGGGGGTATTTAAATCATGCTTCATTCAGGAAATGACTATATAAATCAAATTTGGGTAAATGTGCTAGTGTCCAAAAGACAGCAGGTCCTTGTTCTGTATCCTTAGGCCACCAATGATAAAGGAGGAACTGCAAGTTCCCATCTATATGACCTTGCTTTTGCCTCACTCTCATGCTCTCACATTTCTTCATTTGTTTCACGGCACACAACCCTTGGATGCCTCCCCAATATCCAGCCTATCGAATTCCTTTTAGACTTACCTCCCTATGTCCCTAGCCTTCTCTCAAATGTATATTTTAAATGCATTCTCACCAACTCCCTCAAATTTGTCAGCCTTTGAAATTTTAACACAATCACTTTAGAAAATCCTCAAACCCTAAAAAACCATCTCAATGCATTTTAATTATTTTTATAACTAGTGTTGATGAAAAAATTGATTCCAAGGCACCTTTGTGTTTATTCACTCCAGTGTCAACTGGGCCTTCAGAGCTGTTCAGCTTCTCTTTCATGAGCCAGGAGGAAGCTCTCATTCCAATCCCAGCATAACCTGCTCAAATCCTAGGCCAGTCGTAGGCTCTCATCCCACCCCATCCTCCTCAACCTCTGATAGTGGCCTAAAATAACAAGGGTGAAGTCTTTGCCAGGAAATAGAGGGCTTCACTCACACAGTTTATTTATCCTTACTCTCTAAATAGAATTTTAGCTCTATCCTCTTTCATTTGTCATCCCTTGTACTTTTTTTTTTTTTTTTTTGAGAGAGAGAGAGAGAGTGCATGTGAGAAGGGGGTGGGGGAGTAGGGCCAGAGGGAGAGAGAGAATCTTAAGCAGGCTCCACGCCCAGCACAGAGCTTGATGTGGGGCTTGATCTCACAACCCTGAAATCATGACCTGAGTCAAAATCAAGAGTTGGATGCTTGACAAACTGAACCACCCTGGCACCCCATCTTTTGTCCTTTTCTTAAAGAAAGAACTTTATTTTACCATTTAAATTTAACCTTGACTTGTGCATTTGCTCTGGACAGCATCCTTCTGCCTCCTTCAAGATCATGTTTCATGAAATATCTTAAATTCCTTCTATACTATTGGCTCCTTCAACTTAGCCTAGACACTTATTCAACTCTTTGGAGTTCAAAAATTAAAACAAAACAAAGCAAGACAAAAAACAAAGCACAAGTTAAAAAAACAATCCAAAAAAAATCCCTTTACTCTCTACTTAGAAACTTCCAGGAATAGTGTATGCTCATTGACTTCTTTCTTACAGTTCTCATGTAACAAATGAATTTATCTTGTCAAACTTAATGTCATATCTTGTATCTTCCATCACTTGGTATTACTGAAGCATTTGACCCAAAGCTATACTTCTTTCCTAAATTCAAAGAAAGATATTCGTTATCAAATTGATTTTTTTACATAATAATGGCACATGTTCACTGGAGAAACTACAACATGCAAAACATTTATTGTAATAAAAAGCATCTCAAATATAACATCTAGAGATCACTGTCAGAATTTTGATAATTTCTTAAAATATTCTATCTAGGGTTATATTTTACCATCATAGCAAAATGTTGTTTATATAAGGTTCACTTATAATTTATTTTTACAACATATAATATAACCTGTCACTACATTACAGAATTACTCATAAAATGTAACTTTTAATTGGCTGCATGGTTTTCCAGTGTATGTTTCTCACTGTGGTGTCAGACAGCCCCTTGTTGTCACAAATGAGTGTTTCCATTGTTTTATTGTCATAAATTATGCTGTGAGAAACATCTCTATGTAATTTCTGTCCTTGTTTCTTATTAATCAATCAAAAGGTATGAACATATTTAACTTTAATTTGTAAAAATTATTTTTATAAAGATTTGGCAACATATACTCTCACTAGGAAATGATCTATCTCATTAGACTCACTAGTAAATGAATATATTCACGTTTAAGATCATTGCTAATCAGACAGGCAAATGAAATCTTGTTGTTAGAGAAAATGTAGATTTAATTACTCATGACATAGAAAATTATGTATTTATGAAACAATTATATTTCTTTTACTGTGACTTATATGCACATATCAATGATCTGTTTCTCTTATGTCATTTATCTTTCTCTTATTGATTCACAAACTATCTTCATATCTACCTATCATATGCTGTTAAATAGTTTCCAAAATTTTCCAATGTTCAAATAGTTTATTCTTTTTATTATGATTTCTGATACACAGAAATTTAAATGATGTTTTCTTTTTTATCGCTTCTATTACTTTGCTTTTTTTGATGCTTTTTTATATATAGAAATTTTTAAATTGCATCTTTTTAAATCTCTTCTGTCACATCCATTTTAAAAGTCTTTCCTGTTAAGAAATGTGAAAGTGCTTATTACTATTTTCTTCTGATTTTATACCTGTCTTTTTCCCCCAGGTAATCCTTTAATATGTTTTGTGTGTGATTTAAGAATTTAAGTGGATTGTTTCCAAATATCCATGCTTAGATTCTTCGAGACATTTTTAAATCATATATAAAATTCTTATGTATATCATGGTACAGTCGTGTTTTATTGCCTTCTGTTCACCATGAGTGAGGGAAAGATTCTCACTCTAGAGTTAAGGGGTCGGCTGGACACAGGACACCCAACAGCAGACAAAATAGATTGAGAGCAAAAGTTTACGAGTCATATGCACAGACCAGGGGAGGAGGACACCACATGCCCTACAGAATCACAAAGAGGCTGCCCTTGGAAACAGAGAGAAAAACTAGAGGCTGTGGGAGGCAGGCTTTGTAATATCGAGAAGGTGGACTGCCCATGGTTCCCATGAGAGCGTATCATCAGTTTTTTGAGTAATTCTGCCAGTTGGGAAGTGAACTGAAACTTGTTGGAGATGAGTGGGAACTGCCCTTGATCTGGCACTATTTGGCTAGGCAATCTTCCCCATGGGAGCAGAGTGGGGAGAGCTCGAAGCTAGGCCATTGTTGGCTCTCTGACTTTCACCTTACCTCAAGGTAGTACAGAATGTTGGAAAGCATTCGTAAGTCCCTTCTTCAAAATGTTTCCTTTAACTGCACACACTTTCTCTGTATTGTCTCCTGTGTCTCTTTTCCTTTTAATATATGATAATTTAAGTATGTATAAAAATAAGTGATGTTGAAGGAATAAAGTTGAAATTGTTCAATTAGCAATTTAAGTGAAACTCTAGATTAGGTATCTTCAGAATAAAAGATGTTTTGTGTGTTTGTGTGCACGTGTGCTTATGCACACGTGCTGTTGTTGTTGTTGCTCTTGCTGTTGTTGTTGAAGAGATGGGAAACGAGTGCTAACTAGTCATTTACAGATCAAGCAAATAGATACTCCCTGAGACTGAGCATGTCTGGGGCCAGCTGTGAGGGGATGTCCAGGAACCCCGAGGCAAAGGGCTTTCACACCGGGAGCAATCGTTACCTCACAGACAAAGGCTTTATAGGAAGTTTCTTATTTTTAGCAAACAGCTTTTTATATTTCATTATCTTTAAGCTTATACGTTAAAATCCAACTTACCAAAAAAGGTCCAGATTTTAAATCAATATGCACTATTCAGTCATTCCATTCACAATTCCAAAGTAGTGATTTATGAAGCTAGGAACAGCTTGTGTGAGTTTCCGTAACAGCTTAACTCACATTGTTTAATTTATAATTTACTAGGATTTTGTATCTATTACCATTTCTAATTCAAAATACAATTATACTGATGAGAATGTAATATGTTTATTCTTTTCCCAAAACAAGGTGCCATGGCTTACACATTATATACCATCGGTTAATTCAATGACCTACGTCTAAAATAAGTTATATTTAACATATTTTTAAGTGTGAGGTGTTTCATATTTTTGTGTTAGTGTCAATATCTAGTCTGTGTAAAAGTACTCCATATTAAGAGAGCATTCTAGTGAATACACCATAGTTCACTTAATTCCCTCTTTCTGGTTCTTCTGTGTTCTTGCTTTCCTTTTGCTTGCCTTAAGCTTTGGCACTACTGTATTTATAGTGTCCAGAAAAGTGCCAGGCACATAGTAGGAACTCAAGAAACATGTCTTGAATGAAGGAAGGAATGTCTTTAACCATTGAAATCCTATTCACAGGATAAACTAAGGTAAGTCAAAGGGCTGTACAAGGTACCAGGTTCCTAACAATGCAACAATGTTCATGCTCAACAGACTCTCAGTATTCGATACATCCTTTCGTAAAGAATCAACCTGTTGCTTAAATCAATTGGCCCTAACCGTACACATTTATGTATCAGGTAATGTATCTAGAAATCTTTAATAATATATGCCCAGTAGCTAAATTGTCTTGCTACTTTTGAGCAAAAAGAAAAAAAATGAAAGAACTTCTAAGGAAAATTATTTGTAGCATTTTGCCTCAGTTGATTCTACCAACACATTTAATTAACATGAGCAAAGACAGAAGCATTTTTATGAAGGCCCCTTAGTATTAAGGTGATAAGTTTCTCCTGCTCTCTTGTGTACTTTCTTCACACCTACCACAATCAGCACAGCAATAATTAAGCAATAAGTGTAGACTTTTTTTCCCCAAGAGATTTCAGTAATATTATGGGGCTCATTGACTAAAGGCCTGGTGTATATAAAAAAAAAGTTAAGGAGAGGATTGAGAATAATATAACCTCTCATATCAAGGATTAGGTAATTGTTAGAACTAATTATTCAAATAATCTGTCCATATTGATACAAATATTATGTTATATGTACAATCTTTACCTTTTGCAAGTAACTATAACCCTAAAGTTAAATCCCACTTTGTTTAAAAATAGCTTATTAGCATCTTTAATTTTAAAAACAGTTACCTCTCTGTGCTGTGAATCAAGATGTACGAAATTGCCCTCTTGTTTAAAGATACCTTTTCAAGAAACCTGCAGGATGTCTGAAATAGTCACCAAAGCCATTCATTCATGGTTTGATAGGACAAGCCTCTATTAAAAAGCACAGGTTTTCTGAGAAAGTTCAACATCATTGTTGCTGTTCAATGATAACAACCAAAAGAGTTAATTTTTTTTCAAATGCCTACTATATGCAAAACACTGGAGCAGGCTCTGTGTGTTACTCTAAAACAGAGTCAGTCTTTACACACAGTATCATTTATATGGAGAGGAAACATGAAATTGCATAATGTCCAAATGCGGACAGGAACAAATGCTGAGTTAACTGATTATGAAACAACATCATCTCAAGTTCCAAACTCAAACACTGTATTAAAATAGGGGCTGCGTTTTATTCCTGCCCCAGAAGTTGCACGCTCTATCCAGTATTTGAAAATGGAGCATATAGAGTATAGAGATTAAGGGCTTCTTGTTTTACATTAACATATATATTAGTTTCTGGAACTAGGTCTTCAAGTATATATATATATATATATATAGAGAGAGAGAGAGAGAGAGAGAGAGAGAGAGAGAGAGATATGTAACTAAGGGCACGCGAGGAGTGGAGTCTGGCCTAGATACACCAAGACTCTATCAAGAGAAAGTTCTCTTCCACCCAGGGAATAGCTTAAGAGTTCCATGGGCTAGACTCAGGGTATGATGAGAGTAAGCCAGAGAACCACATGAAAAGAGAGAAGTTAAAACCCCACTGAATTTCACCAATGAGACAAGGGCAGCCTTGCAAAAGTATATACGCTTTTCTAAAGAATTAACACCAACTTTGTATTCCATTTTGTAGAGTGTCCCAAAAATAATTTGCATTTGACATTTACTCTAGTCAGCTGAACTGCATTAAGGTTAACTTGTGTGAAAGCTACAGACAATGAATCCTGAAACTTTCATGCTGAATCAACTAAGTATGTGAACTTTGGTTCTTGACATCAAGCCATTTGGGAGAAGAGAGAGAAAAGAAAGATACTTTGAAGAAGCCTATATATCTAGTACTTGGCAGTCACAGATTTTTGAGATTACTTTAAAAAGTATCTTATGGCTTTCATAGTCCACATTTCTAATGATGATCTTTATTTAGTAAATAATTCTGCCTGAGCTCTTTTCAAAATGTTATGAAAAAAATGTATGCTTAGCAAAAAACCTCACAAATGTGGTTTATGCAACTCAAAATGTGCAAACAGATTGGTAACTATTGACATAAACTTACACAAGGTGATTTCAGGATGTTAGGTTTTTAGATTTCAAATTCAGAACCATTCTCCCACTCAACTTCAAATCACACCCATTTCTATTGCATCTTTAATAAGTCAGACATCTGGGGGTGCCTGGGTAGCACAGTCAGTTAAGTGTCTGATTCTTGGTTTCAGCTCAGGTTATGATCTTAAGGTCATGAGATCGAGCCCAGGGTCAGGCTCTGCACTGAGCACAGAGTCTGCTTGAGATTCTCTATCCCTCTCTTCATGTTCTCTGTCTCTTTCTTTAAAATATATAAATAGGTTTAAAAAAAAAGAAAAAAGAAATCAGACATCTGGGTCCTTTGATTGAAAGGAAGATAGAAAGACAGAAGAGTAAATGGGTGGACAGGGCTAAGGAAGACATAAGCAGGTAGTTGGCTAAGTCATATGGAGATTTTGCACCTGGGAATGCTTCTGCCTGAGAGGCAGGTAATAGACCTGCAGGTTGTTGGAGTGGAAGAGTGGAAACAGGAACAATGGAGTGGGCAACTGGCAACAATTAGTAGGGGAGCAGGCCTCAGAGACAAACAGGAATACTGGGCCAAAGGGCAGGAGGACAGAGTTGTCACAGATGAGATTTTCAAGGAGTTAAACTTAAAAAAGAGTGAATTCTAGAAGCCAACAAAGACAATTATCCTACTAAAAGAAAGGTGCTAAACTGTTCCTTAACAACATACTAAAATTTACGTTAACGTATAAGGGCGTAGTTCTTTGGGCAGGAAGTTTACAGACACTTCTTCATTTTATATGAAATTAGCAACAAGTAATTTTTAAATTTTTCTAACATACACAGCATATAAAGAAGTTGCCATACAAAACAAATGAAGGAGAAAATCTCTGGCCTTCATGATTTTA
Source organism: Ursus americanus (assembly GCF_024610735.1). Taxonomy (NCBI): domain Eukaryota; kingdom Metazoa; phylum Chordata; class Mammalia; order Carnivora; family Ursidae; genus Ursus; species Ursus americanus. Next base: position 67,211,587 of record NC_142127.1, on the reverse strand, counting down.
CATTTTAATGGGCAATAAATTAATGAAACAGCATAGGGTCAATAAACACGTGGTCTGTAAAGGTGCTCCCTGTCTCCATTCCTTTGTTGGCTGCAACCCAAAGGATTCAGGAGAGGCTAGGGCAAATCCGTATTATTCTTGTTACCTCCAAAGGGAAAGCAAGTGTGAGATCTTAATCAGTGTATCTGGCTAGCATAATGGTTGGACAGGAGGCCTATGCTGTAAATTCATATTAAGAGTGCATTCCAACAATTGTTTTATCCCTAATGGAAACAAGTCAATATATTTTGCTTGAAGCATTGTGATTTTTGTTTTGTTTTGTTTTTCAAACATATCTTTTTTCCAAGAGATTCTGCAAATCTGGTCTCTGATATGTTCAGTTGGTTGAAGCTAAGGTCATCAGACATCCTTTGTTTTAATAAGATCTCAAACTTCAAAAGAATACTCTCATGAGATGAACATTCTCAAATAAAGTCTCAGATAATATTAGATAACCTGAGTATGTTCAGGTGGAGAGAATGTCCCAAAAGGGAAAAGGCAGGTTTAAGCTAATTGTCACTCCTGTCGCAAAGCATTTTTCTTCGGTTGGGAAAGAGGATTGGGAGCCTATAGAGATTTCTCTCTGTGTGTTAGCTTCCCAGTCACAATGGGCTGCCAACACTGACTAAAGCTTCAAAGATTAACAACGCACACTCTACTTGACCCCCACCCAATAGTAAAAAAGGATGAAGTGTGATGCCAGAAGAAAATTTAACCGTTGTACGAAGGAAGCTTATTGCTCTTAATGAAAAGACACAGGCATTTTATTTGCTAGAAGAAAATTACAGTAACCTGAAAGACATAAACACAATTTGTTTAAACTACAGAAAGAGTTAATCTAATTAGTCTGGAAACAGGAAATTTTGATGATTCTAATAAAATGTACTCTTTCCTGTTCTACAGTGCATAATTCAGCCTGCAATGCTCTCCCTTATTACATGTATTAGCTCAATCCCCTTATGCAGCTGACCCTCATTAATTAATAATTGTATGTCATGGGTAAGATGAGTCTGTAAGTCAGCCTCTTTGTCGGGCAGATTTAAGATCCATTAAAGTATATTTAACCCTGAGTGGGGAAGAGAAATAATTAGTATCGATGAGCTGGAAATCAAGCACCTTGGAATCGTCAGGTTTGCAGCTGTCTGGGAAAAGTAAGCTGCGCTGCGTTTGAGATGCACAGACATTCTTCCTTGTTACAGAGGGAAAAAAAGTTAACCTCTGTATATACCAGGGGCATCAATTTTTAATACCGATTTATATTCAGTATTTTCACTGTGTCTCACATGTAACTACATCATTCTTTTTAGGAGTAAGCAGACTGGTAGATAAAACTACATATTCAATTATGTATAACTTGGTTTCCTTTGTATTTGCTGTTGCAAGCCCACTTGTTACTAAATGATATATTTTTAATTAGCTTTGTCTGCCTGGCACTCAGAAGGTTGACTTGGGCTCTCTCTAGAGTCCTGTTAGCCAAATGACCTGTTTCAGGTTATGGGCCTTCTCCTGCCCTATGCAGGACAAATGACATGCATTTTCTTCACGCACCGGTCTTCAAGATCTCTATCAGTCATATTTATTGCCTCCTACCCTCCCATCCCCCCCCCCCACCCCTCACCCCAGCTCTTCCCAGCCAGGGCCCTCATTGTTCTACCTGCTCTTCCACTTCTTCGGGCTAATTTGCTTGCTCATTCCCACACTCACAATGCCCTTTCTTTTAGCTAGGTTTTCCACTACGCTGCCTCACCAGTCTGAAAGATCTCTCAAACCTATCTTCTAAATCTTCTTATATTTAAAATACTGCAAGGAACAGAAATACTCTTTGACTAGGCACTTATGCTTTCATTTATATGCATACGTAACCAATTTGTATGTGGTATATATTAAAAATAGATTGGACTAGAAATTTTATTTCTTCATGATAAAATGAAACTTTAAATCGGCATTAGTCTCTATAAATGTTCATTAATTTACCATTTCCCTAGAGTCGTACCACCAAAACCAGGTTGTATGCAATATACTCAAGATTCCCTGTGTATACCAGTGTTTCCAAGCAATCAGATAATACCAAAGATGTTGATCTATTGGGAAATTTAGATTATAGGCAACATTCTTCGTGAAACTGGAAGAACTTGATATCCTTACTAAAATCAGATGTAATTGACCTAATATTAGTTGTTTAGATTGACCCATTCGAAAGTATGTAACAGAGATTTAAGATAATCAAGCGGCAACTGAACTGTGACTAATGGAATGCCAAAAGTAAAAGAGAAAGAAAAAAATACTAAATAAATAAAAAGGACTGTGAATGAACTTGTATGTCTTGGTCCATAAGGTAAAGGGTGATTTTACTCGGGTTTAGCGACGTTGACCTTCTCCTACACAACACACAGAAAGAGTAGGAAGATTAGTGATAGTAAATTATTGGATAACTAAATAAACATCCTATAGCAGATCATTTGAAAGGAAAGCCAGACATTTCCATGAGGCTCTGAATATGCTAATTTACCAGTCCCACTAGGATTTAAGGAAAAAAAAAAAAGAACCAATAATTCTTCCTTCTAGCTGTCTTTTTGTTCCCACCATTAGAGACATGCATCTGTTTATAAGTCAAAGCAGTACACGACCTGCTGAATGTCACTTTTTAAAATGTGAAGCTAAGTGGAAGGATCCTGGAACAAGATGCTTTACCTTAAGCGTCTCCAATTAGCAAGTTAGTATCGATTTGTTCATCAAATTAACTAATTTTTACCTTAAAAGTCCCTAAGTTTCCACCAGGAGGAGGAAGAGGGCCAGTCCTTTGATACCAAGAAGGCAACAGGAAGCCCTGACCTGTGAGTCAAGCCTTAGAAAAGCACAAGCTTGCGAATGTAGACATTGAATGTGAAAGTGACATTTGGGGAATGGACCAGGAGTTGGGATAAAAGTCCATCAGTTAGGATATACAGAGCAAGCTTTCTTATCACCCCATCATCAGGAATTCATATTTCCATTTTTTCTAGCTTTCTCTTTCCTCTTCTTCTCCCCTAGGTGATGCCTTAATTATTGTTATAATGCCAGGTTTTTCCTTTATACATCAATAGATGCACAATGGAAAATTATAAGGAAAAAAATAAATACTGCATCATCCTTCTACTCAATGAAAATAGTATTAATAAGGTGATCATGTAATTTCTTCCATTTTCACCAAAGTGAACAGAGTAGTAAAGCAAACCTATATATGAGGTTAGAGTAGATAACTTAGCTATGAGAAATTTTATTTATAAGTGTCTTTTATAGGGGCGCGTGGGGGGCTCAGTCGTTAAGCGTCTGCCTTCGGCTCGGGGCGTGATCCCAGAGTCCTGGGATCGAGCCCCACATCGGGCTCCTCTGCTGGGAGCCTGCTTCTTCCTCTCCCACTCCCCCTGCTTGTGTTCCCTCTCTCGCTGGCTGTCTCTCTCTGTGTCAAATAAATAAATAAAATATTTAAAAAAAATAAGTGTCTTTTATAAATAGTGTGTTTCAAAAATGCTACTTTTGTAGTGAAGGCTGATCTTCATTAAATCATGCATCCAAAAATATTTATCAGGAACCTATACAATGACAGAACTCACCTAGGTGTTGCGAGGAAATAAAACAAAATAAATAAGCATCCTGCTGTCATGGAACTTAAATTCCACTGCGTTAGATGGAAAATAAGTGAAAAATTAAATTTTCCCAAGTAGTGATACATATTCTGAAGAAATTAAAAGGGATAATGTAACAGTGCCTGGTGAGAATGAACTTTCAGATAACGAGGGCATATAAGGGGTTGATACGTAGGAGCCAACCTCCTAAATGTCTAAGGATATGGAGGGTATTTTGCTTTAAACAGAAGTGACAGCCTTGAGGTGGGAATAGGGCAGAGTTTGTTTAAGGAAACAAAAAATGCTTTGGTGCTGGATGTGGAAAGAGCAATAGGAAAAGTGACAGGAAATGTCCAGTTACACCTGGAGGGTCTTGCAGTATATAGTAAGGAATTCGGATTCTATTCTAAATTTATTAAGAAGCCATGGGGTATCTTCACATAGTTTATATACCTTTTCTGTACCATGAAGTGGCATGACTCCTACCCTATTTTTATTTGAGATAAAGAACAGAATTATGAACTTAAAATATAATATTTTGATAGCCATTTGTCAAGTGTCAAGGGTTTGAAGACCTAGCTTTGTTTTGTTTTTTCTTGAGTTTCTAGTTCTATGTATTTTTGTTTTCTGAGCCCAAAGCAATGGTGAGAAGTTTAGAGGAAGAGATTCTTTGGAGAAACAGGAAAGTTAGAATTAAATTATTGGCATTGGGATAAAGGTTCTGATTTGGATTTCTTCCCTGACTTTTCTTTTTATTTCCAGTGGGGAAAATGGAAGAGTGTGAGCTCATCTGTAAAAGGGCCAAGTCTGATTTATTTTCCCTTTAAATCCCACATAACTGCAAGCAGGACTTATGTCATTCTTGCTTTTTTGTGTGTGTGTCTGAACAAAGAGAGAATCAATTTTGGGATAGAAAGTAACTTTTAGAGGAAAAACGAAAGAGGTTGTAGAAAGAAAAGTAAGGAAGAGGAAAGGATTTAGGAATGAATGAAAAGGAAGAAAATGTGTGCAAAATTACCATATACCAGTAATAATCAGTTCATTAATCAATATCGAGTGTAATGAAGGAAACTGCACAGGAAAAGAGGGTTGGGGAATGTGTTTGCAATTGTGGTGTAAGAATACTAATCTTTCTGCTTTTCCTCAAAAAAATAGGTGATAGATACATAGATAAGGATATGGAGAAAGAGTATGAGAAAATGGGTAAAGAAAATGGCTCTGGCAATAGTTAAGTTTGATGTACTTGAAGCCGGTATTTAACCAAAGACTCATAGTATTTATTATGGTGACTTGTAAAATTGTTTGTTCTGTTGGTTTATATATACAGATATATTAATAGAGAATAATTCTGAATATAGAAAAATGAACAACCACTCCTAGACTTTTATCTTAGGTCATACTTTAAACCCATAAAATTTGCATAGAAGTTTCTAGCAAGAGCTCTATAGAAGTTGTCTAAAATGGACCTCTTAGAAATAAGTTCCCTCAACCCTCAAAAAGCATGCCTGTGCAATAATTTGAACTAATCTAGTCTTGAGATTTCAGAAACTATGTGTATTTTAAAGCAATATTTGAGATCTGATTCTGATTGTTCATCACATTGATTTAAGCTTATCATTAATAATTTTATGATCATTATTACTTTATAAAGAGCACCTTCATCTCTGAGGACATTGCAAATTATTACAGAGATAGAAAAGGGAATTAAATTTTTGATCAGCTGAGAAACAGATACTGTGTTAAGTGTTTGCTTAATCCTTCCAACCATACTTTGAAGTAAGTATGACCAACCCCAATTCACAGATAATAAGTTAGTTGCTCAGGAAAGTTCATCAATTTTCCCAGTTTTTCAGTTAGGAAGGGCCAGAAATAACATTCAAACGTTAGTTTGCATACCTGGTTTTACTACCTAGAGCTTTAAAATTAGAAGGGATTTTGAAGGTTATGTAGTTCAACCTTCCACTCTGTGCGGAAATGCTTTCTGTGGTACCTGTCACTGATGGTGATGCAGCCTTACCAGTAAAAACCTCCACCCCAATAAAGCAAATCTTCCCCCTATCCTTGGCATTTTCAAAAATCTCTGTTGTAAAGATCCATATAAACAAAGGAGCTTTATAAATTGGAAAACACAGAATCCCTTCTCTCCCTTCTCTCTCTCTCTCTCTCAAATAATAAAATAAAATCTTTTAAAAAAAGTTAAAAATACAACTACTTTACAATCTATTGGGTATTTACCCCCAAAATACAAAACACTAATTCAAAGGCAGACATGCCCCGCTATATTTACTGCAGCATTATTTACAACAGTCAAATATGGAAGCAGCCCAAGTGTCTATTGATAGACAAATCGATAAAGAAGATGTGTGTGTATATATACACAGAATGTATAGAGTATGAATGTATGGGACACATAATGGAATATTATTCAGCCATAAAAAGAATGAAATCTTGTCATTTACAACATGGATGAATCTAGAGAGTATACTACTAACTGAAATAAGCCAGTCAGAGAAAGACAAATATCTTATGATTTCACTCATATGTGGAATTTAAGAAAGAAATGAGCAAAGGGGGGAAAAAGGAGAGAGAGATAAACCAAGAAACAAACAATTAACTATAGAGAACAAGCTGATGGTTACCAGAGTGGGGTGGCGGGATGGGTGAAATAGGTGAAGGGGATTAAGAGTACACCTACAAGATGAGCACTGAGTAATGCATCGAATTGCTGAATCACTATATTGTGCATCTGAAACTACTGTACACTGTATGTTAACTATACTGAAATTTCAAAAAATTAAAAAAGACATGAAAAGTCAAAACCATATAGGAAAAGAATAACAAATTTATCTAAAATGAAAACATTATGTAAGGCTTCGAAAAATAAAAGAAAGGTGAAAAAATGCTATTGAAGAAATTGTCATTCATACAAATAATAAAAGATTAGTATCCAGAACATGGATGTATACATGAATTTTTATAGATAGGTAGATAGATAGCTACACAGACAATAGAAGAAAGAAGGAGAGACAGTTTCTTTATACAATGCCATGCCAAAAACCAACCCAAAACAAAATGATTTAAAGCAACAAAAATTATTTATTTTGCTCACTAATTTGCACTGTGCACAGGACTTGAGAGGGATGACTTGCTTCCACTCGGTGTTCCATGGGCATCCTTCTTGATGTAATTTTAGGATCTCTCCATGTCGATTCTGCATGCTGTTTCCAGCATGACAGCCTCAGGGGAGCTCACATTCTTGCATGGCAGGTCAGAGTTCCAAAGGGTGTGCTCAAGAGGTGTACTCCAAGAAGTAGGCGCCAAGAGGTGTGGAAGCCCAATAAAACAAGACAAAAAAAACAAAACAAAAAAACCCTCTTACGATTACCATCAGCTCTTATCTGATGAGTCAGTGTAGAAGACTACCGAAGAGTGTGAATATTGGAAGATATGAATCATTGTTGGGGCCATTTGAATATATGCATTCTATCATGTATCTATCTATCTATCATCTATCTATCTATCTATCTATCTATTTACCTATCTACCTATCTATTTACCTATCTATGTAAAATAAATTTTAAAAAGCCAAAACCTGATTTTAGAAAAAGAGTAAAGAATATGAACAGATAACCTAGAAAACAATGATTAATGAATAGTAGAAAGTATTTCCAACTCTAAAACAACTAAGATATCTGAAATTAGCAGTGTTTATGGTTTAACATTTTTAAAAAGTGGGAGTTTAAACTACTAAGATCGAGGTGCCTGGGTGGCTCAGTCAGTTAAGTATCTGTCTTCAGCTCAGGTCATGATCGCAAGGTCCTGGGATCAAGGTCCGCATCTGGCTCCCTGCTTAGGGGGAAGCCTGCTTCTCCCTCTCCCTCTCCCTCTGCCACTCCCTCTGCTTGTGCTCACTTGTTCTCTCTCTCTGTCAAATAAATAAATAAAATCTTAAAAAATAGTAGCAATTAATTAATTAATTAACATCACCTTAAAAAGTAATTCAGTAATGTCTAGAAATTTGAAGACTCCCTACCCTTGGCAAAGCACTTCCACTTCCACTTCTACATATCTACCTTGGAGACACTCCCTAACACTGAGTATTAGGAAATGTGTGAAGAAAAAAAAAAAGTTCATAACAACATTGTCTGTCATAGTGAGAAAAATAAATAAATAAATCACTTAATTTTTTCTAAGTCAGGAAAATGACAAAAAAATGATGGTTTTTAAAGTCACGTAGTATAGCAGTTAAGATGAACACATTACATCTAAATATAGCAACACTGAGGAATGTCAGAAAAATACATATTGACTGAAAAAGTTGGCTGACAATGAATTAGTACAATGTTAGTATATTATTTAAACTTTTAAACATAAAATAATGCTATATAGTTGAAGAATTAAATATATATAACAAAAGTTACAAATTTATGAAAGCATTGCAATCGAATTATTAGACTGCCTCGATGAGGATTTTCTCAAGGCAAAGAAAATTACAAACCAAAAGGAAGAAAGGGAGGGAGGGAGGAAAGAAAGGAGAAAGAGGAGAAAAGCATTCTAAAGAATGTACATTATCCAAAGAACATTCTCAGTTATCCTTGCCTAGCCAACAAAAGTTGGAGAAACCCATCACTTCGGCCCTGACTGCTAACAGTTTCCAAAATTGAGGCTTTACCACCATTACTACTTAGCAGAGAAGAGTTAGAATTACAAAACCAAAACAAACAAACAAACAAACCCCGGTCCTTCCTAAGAGATGTTTCAGTCCCAGCTGCTAGTGAGAGCAGAGCACAGTGATGGTACCCGGTGGACTCCTGAGGACCAAACCTCTATGACTTAGTCTGTTTCTCTTGTTTTGCTGCTACCCGCCCTGCTAGGTTTGATTCCTTAATGGAGACACCACAGCTCTTCATGAGCAAGGACTGATACTTCTCTCCATGTGCTTATTATAAAACTGATGTCAGTATCACAACATAGTCATTTCCCAAAGGCAGCTCCTGCAAGATCAGGAAGCTTGGGTCATGAAGATTTGGGGTCTCAGGAGTACTGCAGACCAAGAACTACAGTTTCATTTGGACCCTAGTCTTTGGTGAAGGCATTCCTCCCGTTGTCTTGCTGAATTCTGTTTCAGCAGTTTCATGACCTTTTCTTGGCACCTGGCTCTGATAGAGGCTATTCCAGCCATCTGACATGCTTTAACAACTTTGAAACTATAACTCAACTGGCCAGCATTTCCGTCACCAACCCCCCAGGAGAATGTGCCAACATCCACTATGCATATATATATGCCGTGACTCGGTCAAAATCCCCTGTTTCATAAACAAAAAGTACAATTAAGAGAAATATATTCATAAAGTTAAGCGTAAACCAAATCAGAAAGACAGCACTTAAATGTTCTTAAAAATATAAGCCCTTATTAATTGTTGTGTGGGAGAGGTGAGATTAAAGTGCCATTTCTTTACATGAAAAATTCTTGACTGATAATTGACATGATTACTGTGTGTGAAAATGTAATTTTGAAATAATCCAATGACAAAAGCAAAACAAGAAAGTACAAAGACACAGAAATATCAGACATTTTGGAGTATACACTAAAAAAGCATTCAGGGTTATTTGCAGGTGACTCATCATGAATTTCAGAAAAGAAGAAAACATAAGAAAAGCTTGCCAGGGTCATCATAGACTCATGTTCATAAAGAAACAAAAAAAATTGTTTTAAGAAAATGTGGGAGAAAAGGGAGTCAATACATGTGAAAAAGTCACTAGGAGGGAAATTTGTATTCATCACTGATTTTTAAAGTTAGTAGTCTCTTCAATAGATAAAATAACAATGAATGAATTATGATTTTATATATCTTTTTACATTGTAATAATTGTAAAAATACTTGGAATACATGATTCAGATTAATGAGAAAACTGAAGTAGGTTACAATACATGCTAAAAAGATCTTATATGTGTATTAACTAATAAAACTTTCTCTGGATTATTAGGGGAGTAGGCTCTGGGACTTGGGTTTTATTAAATATATTTCAAACAGACTATTTCAATTGAACACCCTTTGCTGCAATTAGGTTATTTTTAAGTTCACCCAGCAAATTTGTATGTAATCGATTTGCACACTTCAGGCCTTTTAGCTAAGCCTCCTTCTGTTAGGTCTATGCCTGGGTCGAGGTGTGAGGGCTTCCGTATTTTCCAGTGAGTGCCTTTGTTTTTTACAGAAATGATAAACCCTTTGCCACTCTGCCAGTTCTGGTTGAAATTAGCCTCTGGGATCAAAAGTTATTAGTTGAAAAGGATAGGGCAGACTGACATAGTGATTTTATAATTCTATTGTCCTAGAAAAGTAGGCTAATGAGGGTTGACTGGTGCAAATAAAAACGATCATGAAATGCTCCAGGCACCGCACCTCTATAAATAGTGAGGAGAAACAGCCTCTAAAACCTCTCCTGCTGCCACTGATGCTGAGCTGATAAGGTGAACCCAGCGGAGGAAGAAAGGAGAATGAGATAATCCTCTCCCCCTGTTATCTGTCCTCTTAATCCCTTCGACACTGTGATGATCTTCACCACTTTTTCCAAAACAAAGGATAGTGATATATGCCCAAACCATGTTCTCTTTCTGTTGTTCTCCTGAATAATTCAATATATTCCCTTCCCTTATTTATGAACATATGTGACTGTAAAAACAACTCAGAAATGAAGCTGCTTGAGTGACTCCCACCTAGTGGAGGCAATGTTGAAAAGGTGCCTTGGGTGAATGGGATATCCTCTGACAACAAGGAATTTTAAAGTTATGTGAATGACACTGCTTAGGAGCTGCTGAGACCCAGCCAGACTCCTGAATTTATAGCGTACAACTACTCGGAGGTGTTTTTGTTCAAGCTCCCTGGACTCCTTGAGTTTTATTAGCACATCGAATACATCTTGCAGGAACATACTTACAGGCCGCTACGTCTGCCCTAGGAGGACAAAGGTACAGAATTCCAGTGGAAGAAAACAAAACACAGAAAGCAAGCAGCTCGCTTCCGTGGCTTTATAGGAACTTCATATTTACTAAAGGGAGCAACACAAATTCGTGGGGAATAATGAACTGTTGAATGGGTGGTGGTGTAGAGATTGGTTCACTGTTTAGAGAAAAAAATCAAAATAAATTCCCATTTCATATTATATCCAAAGTTGGATTCTACATGGATTACAGATTTAATATATCTTAACGCAAGATTTTTACATATATAACTGCAAAATTATAACATAAGATACATATAAAATACAAAAATTTTATATCTAACGCACAAAAAGGTAGGAAAATATCCTAAAATTAGAAGTGTGAAAGAACTTCAAAAGCACTAATAAAAAAACCTTGATGAATTTAATTATATGTGAAAATTAAGAGTTTATTATCATTTTCTTGACAGGAGGCTCTCATCGAGTGTTCTTCAGCTATCTGACATGTTTTAATAACTTGGGACCACTAACACAACTGGTCAGCATCTCTGTCATATTCCTCCGAGGAGGACATATTGTTTGTAATATAAACCATCCCAATTTCTCCCTAAAAGTTTAGCCATCACTTATAAATACATATATTAGAGGAATGAGATGTATACAATAGCCAGATTAAAAGATAATGATGCATCGGGATAAGATATCTGAAATGTCTAAAGCTAACAAGAGACTAATGACTAGAAAAGACACAGTACACTTGCAAATCAACAAGTGAATTTTTAAAAAATGAAATTCAAAAAAAATGAGCATATAAAGAAATGTTCAAATTTTCTTAGAGTACTGCAAATTAGGATAAGAATAGATCAATTTCAACCTCTTAGCCTGATTATAAAGAGAAAGCAGCATATCAAGTGTTGCTGGAGACAAACTCTTACAAATGTTCACACCCCATTGGTGGGATTGATGTAGCCAAAACAAAGGAGGGGGACATGCTGTTGGGCAGCAATTCTGCTTTGGCTTTATACAACAAAAAAATTACCCCACAGTCTATAAGGGACAAGTACAATGGTGTTCACTGCAGTGCTGTTTATGGTGACACAGAGTTGGAAACAGTCTGGGTGTCCATCTCTGGAGAAGTGGGTAGACAAGATGTGGCAGAGGCATGCCATGCTCCAGTCAAAAGACAAAAGGCCAGATATATACATAACAATATACAGATCTAAAAAAATGTTTCATGTAAAATAATAATGATCACTAGTATTAATAAATAGAATGATATATAACACAATACCAGTTAAGTAAATTAATTACACATTCAAACAAGATCATACATATTTTTACAATATCACATCCAACGTCAGATCTCAGTATCTACACTGGTATGGTTGCCTATGAAGCAGGAAGGGAATGGTAATAAAGAAAAACAAAAAAAACGTATAAATAGGTTAAGTACTTGAGACAAGATCTTTGTCTAAAACAATGAAAATAATATGATTAACCAAACCACGTGCTTCCAGTGTCAACAGACACAAAGGCAAAAAGGTATTGTCTCCATTCTCATGACCTTTTATGAGAATCCCTGATTTTCACAGTTTTTCACAGAACAGGTGAAGGAACGATTTCCCATTTGGACAAATGCAGGGAATCATTTTGTGGTGCTGTTATCCATTTCAACTTGAAGTGATCCGGTTCAATTTGGTTTTCTAATTACTGTTCATTCCTCTATGAAGCTTATTATTTCTCACTCTATTTTTACTTGGAAAGTCTCACTCTCTCTCTCTCTGTCTCTGTCTCTGTCTCTATCTCTCCCTCCCTCCCTTCCTCCCTCCCTTTCTTCCACTTCCTCCTCCCCTCCCTCTCAATCTTGGCCTCAACCATTGTAAAGAGAATAGAAGTGATAAACAAGCTCTCTTTGGTGGGTGCACAATTCTATGTAATTAGGGCAAGCAAATACTGGATCTGTGAAGAAGAGTTTGCTTGCCAGGGCATGCTGGTAAGAGCAGCCACAACGCACTTCACAGGCACAATAGCCAACTGCTTACAGTTTAGTAAGCACTACTAAATGTTCTTTATAGTGGAAGGATTTGGCATTAACAAATCATTAAGCAGGCACATGTGTTAATTCTTGCAGAGAATGAGAAATTATCTCTGGAAACCTGGCTCAAAATATAACTTTTACACTTTAACCTTGGTTGAATTAGGAAATAGAAAACTCAAGTCCTATTCACCATTCAAAATTTACTAGTTATGCAAGTTGGAAAGACATTTTAATATTTCTGTGCTTTGTTTTGTGTTATTTAAATATCCATTTTATATTACTCTGCTTACCTAAAGAATGGGATTTGAGCATGTGATCCCTGGATCCTTGAATTGAACTGAATGAACTGAAATGATTAAATGGTCTACATTCAATGCTCTTCTTACAGAGATGGATTAACACTATACAATTGCAAACTTGTAAAGAAACACATCTGAACTGCTACTGGAGGGTGTATTAAAAAATTTTACCAGATCCAACTTTCTCAATAGAACAGAAATGAAGAGAGTGAACATCATGAAGTTCAGTGTCTTTCCAAGATCTCACAGGTGCACAGTGCTGGAGCTGAGAGTGGAAGCCAAGTCTTTCGATTCTCCGATGAGTATTTCACTTCTAAACTTGACTTTATAATTATATGGTTGGTCAACTATCCTACCCGATCTTAGAAGCTAAAACAATTTTCCTCAAACATAAAACCCCCAACATTTGAGTGGAAGAAAAATCGACTAGTGTTTACATAGGGGAACTACTAAAATGCATGTTATCATGGGCATACTTTGCTGATGAGCATTAGGAGAGATTAGTTTATCCGTTTAGCAAAGAGGTATCTTGGGTTTTACTGAGATGAATTGTCAGGTAGATATCTATTTATGACAGGCAGTATGGCGTTAGCGGTCCAAGGTGAGAACATTTGCAGGGTTGAGAACAGGATGACATTGCTACAAATGCCTGAGATGATGGATCACCCGGCCAGGAGGACTGGCTTGGGGGGAGGGGAAGGAAAAAAGAACAGGTACTGAAACAGAAAAAGTCAAAGAAAACAAGAGTCATCCAAGTTTCCAATTTAGCCAACAGCCAGTGATGTATTTGAGCTTTCCTTGCTCCAAGTTGCTCTATATAAAATCAGTCCAATAATTAACTTAAATAATACTCTTGTACAATAAGAAATAATGTGCAATACATTTTGACATCTACATAGCAAAGAACTCTTGAAGTTAAGAAAGCATGTTCAAAAGGAAAAATAAAAGCTTGCACTACTGAATATGCTTGCTTTAACTGATTGCTGGGTCCAGAAGAGAAAATCCTTAAAACATGTCCTGAAAACCACCGCTAATTCTAAACGTGTGTGCAAACACTGTTCTTAATCAGCCAAGGCATGCTCACGTGCATGCACAAACACAAAACACAAATGCTAGTATAAATTTGTAATATTTTGCAATATTTCTTATTCCTTTACATGTTTAAAAAAACAACTTTTATGTTTTTATTCTGTTTTTAAGGCTTGAAATTCATTAACTTTTTAAGCAAAAAAACAATAGTAATAATGATTAGAGCTTATGGTATCTTACATATTTTGGATATTGCTACCATAGCATAGATTTGAATTTTCAGTATCAGCTTTATCTTCCTACAACGCAAATATGGTAAACAAAGATACTGCTGCCTCATTTTTGATACATGAAAGTGCCAGGAATTTCATGGGCAATAAACTAAAAGAATCCAGCTATGTACACAGTTCTCCACATAATTTTTGACCAAAATCCAATTATTTAACAATTAATTAGTTAAGTATAAATAAACAATGTCAAACTCAAAGCGGGATTTAGAGAATCACAAATCGTGTAGAAAGTTAAAAATCTGTCCCATGCCAAAACTTAAAAGACCTAATTAAATTTAAACATTACTGACACAAGTGCAGCACCAAATGAGCATCAGCTCATACTGAGTCTTCTCTTGGGGTTGAGTCTTCCAGAGAATATACAGTAAATGGAATCTATTTTTCCAGACCCGTAGAACTGCTGCTTAGAGCATAGCTCTAAGCTTTAATCAGGATCCCTGCACGAATTAGAGAAAAAGTAGCCATTGTTGCTTTTCATGATTTAGCAAACACATTATGGATTGGATTTTAATTGCCACTCACCCCCTTGCCTAGAAACCCTTGTGGAGGGAAAAACCAGTGCGACTGTAAGTGAAGGTCCTGCCTTCACCTATTGACTGACCAGGAAACAGCCCAAAGCTGTTAATTCGCTCTCTTGTTAATCTCAATCAGCCAAGAAACTTGTAACTGTTCAATGTAATGTAAATGTTTCATTTTCATACTCAGTTTTCTCTAAAAAAAAATCAGAGACTGAAGATGGAGAATGGGGAAAATCATTCCCACGAAATCAAGGGCTAGCTCTTCCATGAGTCCCTAAACTGCAGCGTATGTCTGTTTGAAGGAAAATGTTTTCAGGAGCTCACTTGATTCGTTAATCTTCCTGTATGCTACTGAATTGGGATCTCCGTTCAGATACCACTTTTTGAGATTATCGAGTAGTAGTATCCTAAATCTGGCCAGCTTACAAACCTCTCAGCTTTTTCAAAATCTATGTAAGGGGTGACTTGGTTTTTGTTTGTTTCTCCTCACACAAACAAGCCAGCGCTAATCAAAAACAAAACTCACAGACACTTTTTAAAAGCAATTTTAAGGGGCGCCTGGGTGGCACAGAGGTTGAGCATCTGCCTTCGGCTCAGGGCGTGATCCCGGCGTTCTGGGATCGAGCCCCACATCAGGCTCCTCTGCTGGAGCCTCTCCCACTCCCCCTGCTTGTGTTCCCTCTCTCGCTGGCTGTCTCTATCTCTGTCAAATAAATAAATAAAATCTTTAAAAAAAAAAAAAGCAATTTTAAAAGAATAACAAGAAATTCTTGACTAGATGCATTAACCCAAAGGGACCCTCGAATGCACCAGGAATCACTGTATAATGACCTCACTTTCCACTCTTCTGTTCTTTCTTGGTTTTCCTCCGTTCTCATGAGACTAAAAATATAAGCATGGACATTCTGATGCATTTGCTGTTGACGGTTCTGACACTTCCGCAGCAAAGAACTAGCGGCAACTGTTTTTGAATAATATGCTGAGTAACTAAAGTGATTGAAGTGCGGATTTGCATTCGGAGTAAATTAATTCCATCTTTTAAGAAATACTTTCCCGTTTCGAAAGATCCGCAATAAAGTTTCACGAGTGTTTTCAGCAATACTGTAATTGAAGCTCCTTATTTGTGCTTCTCAGAAGACAATGCATTCGGTTAGTCCTCAGAGCACAGCCAAACGTAGACAGCAAGCCACTGGGTTCTGCGTATCGGTTGGTCTGGTTTCTGTCAAAGTAATTAAATAAGGGATATTTGTGTCAGTATATAGTGATACCAAGTGCGCTCAGCCACCTGGCTTTCGTTCGGGTCCTCCAGGAGCTCCATAAACCGATGGATTAGTAAATTGTGTTCTTCCAGCAAGTGCTAAATGATTTACTGATTCTCTTTGCACTTGCCTCACGAGCCCTGCCGCACGAATACAGGGCGGCAAACAGCGGAGACGGAGTCTTGGCGCATGCGTGAACTCCTACCATGGCGGTCAGAACCGCCGCGTGCCACGCTCATCTCCTCCAAACTCGATAGTCTCCTCTTCTCCTAACTGACCGAATTCCTTCTGCAGTCATCCAAACCAATTTTCCCTCCATACTGTAGCTAGAGTAACGATGAAACAGGAACAAAGTAGAGGATTTGAAGAGATATGTAGAAAGTAGAGTGTGTGGGGCCTGGAAACTGAGTATGAAGATGTCTGTGTAAAATATTGTTCACTGAAAAAGTTTTTAAATTGTGCAGAGAAAGTCTAAACGACATCGTGTGGTGTGGGATATCACGACATAAATGCGTGCACGCTGGCAGACACCTGGACGCACGGTCCATTCGGACCTGACATATCTGAATAGGAGCACCTGTAAAGGAAAGACTTGGAAATAGATTTGAATGGGAGCGGGGAGAGTCGAAGCGAGCAGAAGGAAGAAGCTGAAGCAGTTCCTCAAGTTCCTGAAGGCACTGATTCATGAAGCCATGGATGGCTGTGCTTCCCATCCAGGAAACACTGGAAGGACACCAGGGCCAGAGTTGATCCTAATATGAGGTGTTAAAGGGTATTTAAAAAAAAAATGTAAAATCATGGCTCTCATTCAAATAGGAAATGAGCATGTGTCAAAAGTCTATTTAACTCGTTAATTAATGAGGGGACCTGTAAGATGTTCAAACCAGTTCAAAGGAGCACCCAAAAGAGCAGACACAAACCGAAGCAATCAAGACTACTGAGATGAGCTTGCTTTCGCAGATGCAGGGCATGCATCTTCTACAGAGAAATCAATTGTGTTTGATGAGACAAAATGTATTTGCATGTCTAGGGACAAGAATAATTTGCATTTCTATCATTAATTCACACCTTGCAAAGTGGTAAAGCAGAGGGACAATAAGAAGGTATAGAGACACTTAAGAATCAGTAAGATGCATTACACAATACCTAAACTTCCATTGAAGAGAACCTAATCTTCTTGATTAATTTTAAGGTATTTAGTATTTTTCCATACAAAGATGACTTAGGACAACCACATGGAGATATCAAGTAAGCACCTAAATATGAGTCTGCTTCCTTCCTGTCAAGTGTCTCGTCATACTAAGGATTGAGTCAAATTTCTTTAAAAAAAGAAAACAAGAAAAAAGGGGGTCCTTCCTTTATTCTAATCTTAAACAACTGGTAAGCCACTTCTTAAATTTTCATTAAAAGGGGACCATTTATATGAACTTTTTCCTTTGCAAAACAAAGATGAAATTATTCTTGATAAAAACAAATGAAAAGAAAATATTGCACCGTCCTACACCTTCATTTTTTGCCTTTCCGAGCCCAACTAAAGCTTGTATCTGGTCCAAATATCTCTCAAAAGATGGAACATGCATCTTTCTGAATAGTTTACTCTGAAATGAAACAAAGTGAAAAAGTACTGTTGTGAGAAATATTCATCAGTTGGAAAGGAATTGAGTTTCAGAAAAGGACAACACTGGATGAAAGATTTGAGAGGTGGTTTGTAGTATTTGATTTGTGTTAGAGGCAGTTCACATTTAGATGGCCTCGAATACTGAACACAGTATATATTTGTTCTTTATTTATTTTAAAAGCTATCATCTTTTTTTTCTCTATTGTGGGCAGAAGGGAATTTATCAAGTAGATTAGCTTTGGGGATATGGGGTGCTAACTTTCCAACTCACAGGTTTTCTTGGAATAGAAGCAATGTTGGAAACTACTCAGAGGTCAGTATCCCTTCCATACTCTTGACCCTTACATATCCTTATAGCTACCAAGTCATCCCATTCTAAAGGGAACAAATTCAACACGGTATTGGCAACGTAAAGACATATTCTAATGTTCAAGTGCTTGGTACTGGAAAAAGTTTCCAAAATACTCAAGTGGTTTTGTCTTTACTTTCCCATTTTCAAATCAGAGACAACATGTCTACTTCAGCTTAACACATATTTTATCATTTCAAGTGGGTCATCATTTACACTGCATTGGGATTCACCTGATTGAACAAATTAAACACAAGTTAAGTACAAAGTTGCATTGATCAGTTATCTCAAAGCAGCTGAGTGTCTGTTGATTTATGGCCACTCTCTTGTTTTATTTCTTTACCTTTCTTTTTCTTTCTTGGTTCACTTTCTGATATAGATATAGATAGATATGGGTATATAGATTGATATATTGTTACCAGACTTAAATTCCATTTACCTTTAAGTCAATGGATGAGCTTTGGAGATATTTTAGAGAGATCTGGAAATATCTCTGGAGAAATAATATAGTTTTCTTTTATTTTTCTGTAGGTACAATTTTCATTTCTCAAATTCTTGGCCACAATCTGACATGTGCCCCATCATAGAGACTACAACATTCTCCTGCCCCAACTGCAAGCTATCCTTCTGATGTACACTTCTCCATGTTTTTAAATGGATTCTTTATTTTCAATTAGCCCATCTAAAATTCCCCAAAGACTTATTTTACTTCTCTCCTTTCACTCTTTCTGGAATACAGATGCTGTAAATTAATGTTTTTGCATAAATGTAGATATAAATGGCACATATATGCACAATGTATTCTCCTACTCATTTGAGGGTAGTTCCTCTCTGGCTAGTTATACTTGCACATTCATACGTGGGTATCTCCCCTGGTTCTAGTCAGTTAAGCATACCTATAAATGCCCAGTGGTTTTGAAGGATAGTTTTTTTTTCTTTATGTGATATCTATCTTGCAGACATAAAACTAATTATAGATATACTATCTTAATGTCCTAAACTAAGCTTTTCTTATATGGGAGGTGTAAAATATAACAGGGAGTTATTTATTTGTTTATATTCTAAAATTAAAATATTGATACATAAATTAGAATGTGCTTTTGTCATCTATTGATAGTTTTCCACTTTCTTCTCTATGTGTGTGTATATATATATATATATATATATATATATATATATATATATATATATATTTTTTTTTTTTTTTTTTCCATATCCTTTCTCTCCATTATACCAAAATACTGTATATGACATTTTGGCCCAGCAATGTGCTGAGCAAAGCAGTCATTCTGAGAAGCATTCCAAAGAGACAGGATATATCTTGTTTGACTACAAGAGAGTCTGATACCAGAACAGGCCTAGAATGGTTTTATGCTGTGTGGTCACCCTGCAAAGGTAAATGGAGACCCTGCCACCCCAGACTGTTTTGGCTGTTGAGGCAGATCATGCCACAAATGCACGGAGAGGGTGTGAAGAGATTTATCACACACGTGATGAAGCTTTCTGGGGAGAAAAGGACAGAATCCCAAGCAAGTCAGAAAATGTTTTACAAGAGCCATGAGGGGATAAACTTTAGTCTGTGTGTGTCTGTGTTTGTGTGCGTTGTGTCTGTGTGTGGCTAGGCATTGGTACTGGGGTGAGGGTTGCCATGTGAGGACTGGGGCTTGTGTGGTTTGAACTTCCTGTTAAAGCCAAAGGAGGGAGCTCCTGGGCTTTCTGATTGGCTTGCCCAGAAGTGGGACAACAGGATGGGAGACAGAGGTGGGGATACAAAGCCATCAATTCAAAGATCCAAAAATAAAGTTAGACTTTAAAAAAAGATTGTATTTATTTATTTATTTATTTATTTATTTATTTATTTATTTGAGAGAGAGAGAGAGAGAACAAGTGAATGAGCAGGAGGAGGGGCAGAGAGAGAGGGAAAGAATCCTAAGCAGACTCTGTGTTGAGCTCAGAGCCGATGGGGGGCTCTGTGTCAAGACCCTGAGATCAGGACCTCAGTGCAAATCAAGAGTTGTTTGCTCAACCGAGTTGCCCAAGTGCCCCAAGTTAGACTTTTTATTATTTATACCAACTTCCCAAGATACTGGTCAAATATATGATAACTGATTTCTAAAATAAGGAACCTCTATGTTAAAACAAGCAAATAAAATATATTGACAATTTAATTCTAATGGGAACTTTGAATTATTCTCAAAAACCTAGTAAAATCATTTAAAAAAATATTTTATATATACCGGTCCTTGTTCTTAGTGTAAAAATATGGCATGCTTCTAGAATTAATCATTATATGAAGAGGTGTCTGGCTGGCTCAGTCAGTAGAACATGTGACCTTTGATCTTGAGTTCATGAGTTTAAGCCTCACATAGGATGTAGAGCTTACTTAAAATAAATAAATGAAAGATGTTATAGAATTAAACATCATATGAATTCTAACTTACAGACAATGTAAGAAGGATGCAACTTTAAGATAAATGCAACTTAAAAAAAAACCAATTCTGATTCAAATATGCAAATTTAAGTGTATTACCCCTCAGATAGAAATATCAGCCAGATGTGGTAGAAATAATTCCACATTTGGAATAGAGTTTAAAACTTTGCTCCATGCTTAACAGGCAAGTGAAACTGAGAAAGTGCCTTTTTATCCCCCTGATTATGGAATAGGTTACTGTCAATTCAGTTGTAACAGGACATACGTGTTCCTAAAAATCACTGCGCTATACAAAATTGGCCACTAAAACCACAGGGTTTATGGCAAAAATGGGGTTAGCCACACATGCTAAACAATTTCATCAGTAAGGAATTTAGAAATAGGCATAAAATCATAAAAAAGCACAATTTTACACTCACTAAATAGTTTAAAAATACACATATGCCATAATGAATATGGCACTTGACCTTGAAAAAGACCTGAAGTTTGCTTGTGGTAGTTGTCATTGAAAGGGTTGCAGCTTGTTAGTGACAGTGTGATGATGGAGGAAGGAGGGTTGTCTGATATTGGAAAGAAAGTGTAAGACGTCAGAGGCGAATGAGGTTTGAGGTTTGTGCAAAGTGCCCTGTACGTGTCCCTAAGTGGCTTGGTTCAGTGCTCGTAGTGTTCTGCATTTACTTGCTGTTTCTCTGTTGAAATCCTGAATAAACAAACTGAAATTTGCATTATGTCCAAATTGTTCCCTTTTTCGCATTGAAACAAATTCACATTTTGAACCTATGCATATTGCAAAACTGATTACACTACCCTCTGCCCTGTCTTTATTTTGATGGTTGAGAACAGGTCTTACAGGCAGATTGACTAGGTCCAGACACCTGTTCCCACCTCTTTGCTGTATAATCTTGGACATAATAAGAAAGATCTCCTCACTTGTAGAATGGAGCCATAATTGTTTCCAGCAAGTAAGTGTTTTGTTTGGATTGAATACTAAATGCATGGAGAGGATTTTGCACTGGCTAAGAATTCAAAAGACTTACCTATAGAAATTATCTTTAACAAATGAGGAAATGCCTTGGTGAAAATACTTTGTGAACTAAAAAGCCATATATACTTGCAATAATTTATTTTTGTATAGATTTGAACCATGTATGCGGATTGCCAATATTTGATCATTTTTCTTCATTGAACATAGTGTTTTCACTTGGTTCATCCTAATATTTCTTAGGTGTTTTGCTAATACAATACTTACAAATACGTGATAATCATTTTCGAATTATATAACACTAGCTTAAAATTAAAGAGGTGGAAAATGCATCTAATACTGTGTATACTACAAACCAGTAACTTGAATTCATGGTTCAGTAAACTAAATCTGGATTACATAAACCACTTTCAAAATTCACATTCTGATCCTTAATTTGAACTTCTTCCCATCCGAAGACATTGAGAATATGGATTAACATGGAAATTTTCTCCATAGAGGAAAGTTTGAGGTGTTCTATTGAAAAATGCACAAGAAGGTAAATTAAAGATTAATGGTAGTTTTTCTCCCTTTGGAAAAATTGAATTTGTTGTAAACAAAGACTCAGTAAGGCCTTTGGCACAAAGTGGTTTTGGAAACCTAGGAGGCATATTGTTAGTTGGGGCCTTTGAAGTTTGAATACAGATGTTTATTTCACATTTTATTGTGTTTTTTTTTTTTCATCCTCTTCTGTTAATCAGTTTTTTAAGCTTAGTCAATTAAATTATTCAGCATTTTATGGATAGAGGCCCAATTTATCTAGCTCCAGTGATCTGCATTTGGTGTGGTGTTATGGAAATCTGAATATGATAGAAGCAGTTTTAGCTTCGACAAGTAGATTTTCCAGGAACATTAGTTCTGATTTTTGTATTATGATTACTAGTACAGGAGCTGTGTCAGATTGTAACATTGTTTGCAGTCATGATCTTGCCTCTTTGCAATAAAATAACTGAGTGATGGGAAAAAAGGACTTAGTAAACTTCAACTTTCTGTGGGAAAAGACATCAAAACACAAAACTAAATTCAGTGGGTTTGCAAAGCTTACCATGCTTTCTAGAAGTAAATATTCAAACTATTATTCATTTAAACCAGATAAAATCTACTATTCTACCATTGGCTTTTAAACAGCAATATTATTTGCAAATCAGGTGTTTAATCGTTATGCTATTTTTGTGAGTATATTTAAAGAGAAAATTTATTTATAAGAATTGAAAAGCTGATAAAAGACTATATTGACCATGTTTTTATATTAATTTTAAAAGTCATACACAAATAGTTACACGTCTGTGGTTGGTGAAAGTCGTTCAGAAGATATACCCATTATAAGAAATCCCTATAGCCATCATTTTGAAATTACAAAAGTGGCAAATTGTAAAATATTTAAAAATGATTCGTTGAATTACTCTTTATAGATTGCTAAGCTGCATTCATTTTAAGGTGTTTGCTAATGATCCATGGCTTTCTGATAAGTTTTCTTGTAAGCAAGTCTGTTCCCATAAAAATTAATCAGAATTAAATCAAACAGATTTTGACGCCATAGAGATCATATTCTTTGCATCTGCCAATCCCCTGGAACAAGAAAACTATATTTCAAAAAAAAAAAAAAAAACCAGCAATCCTAAAAAAACCTACATACTTTTTTTTTTCAGGCAAAAAAAGCCAAACATGTAAAACAATTAAAAGCCTTAATGTTTACACTTATGAAAAATATGATAGTTTAGATTTCACTTAACAGTACAACTTACCATAAAATTTTTCATTTAATAAAATTATAGTTGAAAGTCTAAGCATCTACTTAATTCTTCTGAGTAGATTACGATGGGGGTGGGCGGGCGGGAGAAGTAGAGAAAGAAAGAATGGGGGAAGTAAGAGAAAGAAACCACTCTAAGTAAGCTTCCTGAAGGAGGCGGGGAATGGTCTCTGTGATGACTGACAGACAGAAGGATACCAATTTAACACTTTCTATCTCCCAGGAAAGTGGAAAAGTAAAAGTGTTATGCTATCATTTCCCACAGGTAACCCAAAGGGAACTTTCAGGCTCACTGGCATATTTCTGGTGGCAGATGGTTCCCCCAAGGGCACTCTGAATTCTCTCCTATTGTGTTAAATAAGATGCAGGACCCCTAGGGTGTTGTTCAGGATGACAAACAACTCCCTGGCATTGTGACATAGATACTATAGAGAAAGTTAGGACAAAGACCCATTTCTACTTCCATTCTGAGACCTTATATCAATAATATGTCTTGTGAACAGTAGGAAGTTATACTTCTGTATGTCTAGAATAGAGTGAAACAGATTAAGTTTTTGTGATTCTATAATTTAATAATATGTACTATAATAACATATTATTTTATGCATATATATTTTATGCATATATTATATATATGTGTGTGCAGTCAGCAGACAGAGAAAGTGAAAAGAAGGCACTATTCCTTAGCACAGAAGGAATTCTCATTTAAATTTTTGAAGTGACAAATGTTATTCCTGTTATACAGATGATAAAACTGAAGTTCAATATTATTTGTTTTATTACTTTTTATTTATTTTCATAGCAATTTTCCTCAAGCTGTGTAATTTGTTTAGACAAGGAAACAGCCTCTGAGGGCTATGACACAAATGTGTCTCAGCAAAATGTGCACTATTCTTCATCTATGGACTCAAAGAAACTAGAAAATATGGTGAGCCCCAAATCATAAAAAAGGGAAGGTTAAAACAGTATGTCAAGATTGTATTAATTTGATAGCATCCAGTTTCCCATAAATATCAATCTTTATTCATTGCTCTAAAAAGCTAATTCTTACTGAAAAACTTAAATGTTTTTAAGACAAATAACTTCATGTTCTTGGAAACAAAGGGATTATGTTTGATACCTGTATGAAAATTTTGTGCAGAATCCTATGTACATCAACATATACGGACACTAAAAATTAAAATGGACACAAATTCAGATAACAAAATGTATTTAATTTTTTAAGAACACAAAACTACTCTTTAGCCTCTACCTGGTTATAGCAACAGTTATAGCAACTGTTTCAATTAACAACAAAGTAAATCTAATGAGGGGCGCCTGGGTGGCACAGCGGTTAAGCCTCTGCCTTAGGCTCAGGGCGTGATCCCAGCGTTATGGGATCAAGCCCCACATCAGGCTCTTCCGCTATGAGCCTGCTTCTTCCTCTCCCACTCCCCCTGCTTGTGTTCCCTCTCTCGCTGGCTGTCTCTCTGTCGAATAAATAAATAAAATCTTTGAAAAAAAAAAAAGTAAATCTAATGAATTCATTTGAATGCCTGGACAAGAGGAGATTCCTCTGCTTTTGATCCTCTAACAACTCATAAGTTACTAATGTGGAAGTAATTTATATTCTATCTTGAAAATACTTAATAATATAGAAATAATTTATACGTATCCTGAAAGGATAACTTTAAAAGCTCTGAGGAAACCAAGAACAGATTTTTACTAAGATTCTGTTTGATAAATTATTCACTAGAGTCATATCAGTAAAAACCCAAGAGAGGATTGCAGAGTTCATTTTCAACATCTGGATCTGAAATACATGTATACACACACACACAATCATTTGCAAACATGAAGCAGACCATGTCAAATACTTGGCCAAATGAAACAAAGTTGAAGAGTGAAAGAGGAAAAAAAAAGGAAAGAATACGGATTTAAAAAATTTTGGCAATGCATAAGTTGACTAGCCTGAATTTTAAGTATGGTGAAAAATTCATGTATACTGTTTACTATCTTCATCATTACCGAACAATCCCCTTTTTCAAAAAGAAAAAAAAAAAGTACGCAGTAGTTTGGTGAGGTGGAGTAATGGCTTTTGCAAACATTTTTGTTTCTTCTGGGGCTTACTGCAAATATGGTGATTCTAGTAGTTCCGGTATTCTGCTGTAGCCAACGACCTTATACAGGAGCATGCCAATGCCATCTGTTTGCTACATGTGCCTATTTTCTCCCTCAACAAATGCCTAAGTAGAGGATGGTAGTAGCTAGATAGCAAACGTCACCCTTGTCCCCTGAGAACTGAGCAACTGATGCAAGAGTTGTAAGCACGGACGCCTCTGACCTTTTTCACTAATGTATGAAGAACTGCAAATCAGAGGAATCAAAAATCCTGTACTTTGTGAATGACTAATCCTATGTGTTCAGCCGTCCAACTGATTCTCCGTCAAGCGTAAGATCAGCTTTAGCTGTGAAGTTGGACGTCATTTCCTTTTGGATCCTTACCTCATTGTTCACCCTGCCTCACCCAGGTAGCTCTACATGCACCAGTCCAAGATGACTTGTGAAAACCTGTAGACTGCCAGCGCCAACTCAAGAATTCCTTTAACTTAATTATCCATCCAAGTAAAAGGCAAATCAAACTCACTTCATATAATTTCCAATATACCTTTCCCTTCCATTTTCTTCTTTTCTTTTTTTTTCTTTCTCTTTAGATCATCTGATTTATTTTTTATAATAATATTCTTTTATTATATTATGTTAGTCACCATACAGTACATCCGTGGGTTTTGATGTAAAGTTCCATGATTCATTAGTTGCGTATAACACCCAGTGCACCATGCAATACATGCCCTCCTTACTACCCATCACCGGTCTATCCCATTCCCCCACCTCCCTCCCCTCTGAAGCCCTCAGTTTGTTTCTCAGAGTCCATAGTCTCTCATGCTTCATTCCCCCCCCGATTACCCCCCCTTTCTTTATCTCTTTCTTCTCCTACCGATCTTCCTAGTTCTTATGTTCCATAGATGAGAGAAACCATATGATAATTGTCTTTCTCTGCTTGACTTATTTCACTTAGCATTATCTCCTCCAGTGCCGTCCATGTTGCAGCAAATGTTGAGAACTCGTTCTTTCTGATAGCTGAGTAAAATTCCATTGTATATATGACCACATCTTCTTAATCAGGTCATCTGTTGAAGGGCATCTCAGCTCCTTTCACGATTTAGCTACTGTGGACAATGCTGCTATGAACATTGGGGTGCATATGGCCCTTCTCTTCACTACGTCTGTATCTTTGGGGTAAATACCCAGTAGTGCAATGGCTGGGTCATAGGGTAGCTCAATTTTTAACTTTTTAAGGGACCTCCACACTGTTTTCCAGAGTGGCTGTACCAACTTGCATTCCCACCAACAATGTAGGAGGGATCCCCTTTCTCCACATCCTCTCCAACAATTGTTGTTTCTTGCCTTGTCAAATTTTGCCATTCTAACTGGCGTAAGGTGGTATCTCAGTGTGGTTTTGATTTGAATTTCCCTGAGGGGTAATGATTTTGAACATTTTTTCATGTGTCTGTTAGCCATTTATATGTCTTCATTGGAAAAGTGTCTGTTCATATCTTCTGCCCATTTTATGATTTGTTTATGTGTTTCTTGTGTATTGAGTTTGAGAAGTTCTTTGTAGATCTTGGATACCAGTCTTTAATCTGTAGTGTCATTTGCAAATATATTCTCCCATTCCGTGGGCTGCCTCTTAATTTTTTTTACTGTTTCCTTGGCTGTTCAAAAGCTTTTTATCTTGATGAAGTCTCACAAGTTCATTTTTTCTTTTGTTTCTCTTGGCTTTGGAGATGTGTCATGAAAAAGGTTGCTGTGGCCGATGTCGTAGAGGTTGCTGCCTGTGCTCTCCTCTAGGATTTTGAAGGATTCCTGTCTCACATCAAGGTCTTTCAACCATTTGGAGTTTATCTTTGTGTATGGTGTGCAAAGACCAATGAGAATGAAAACACAATGGTCCAAAACCTATGGGACACTGCAAAGGCAGTCCTAAGGGGAAAATGCATAGCCATCCAAGCCTCACTCAAAAGAATAGAAAAATCTAAAATGCAGTTTTTGTTTTTGTTTTTTTTTTTAAAGATTTTATTTATTTATTCGACAGAGATAGAGACAGCCAGCGAGAGAGGGAACACAAGCAGGGGGAGTGGGAGAGGAAGAAGCAGGCTCATAGCGGAGGAGCCTGATGTGGGGCTCGATCCCATAACGCCGGGATCACGCCCTGAGCCGAAGGTAGACGCTTAACCGCTGTGCCACCCAGGTGCCCCTAAAATGCAGTTTTTATATTCTTACCTCAAGAAACTGGAACAACAACAGAAGAACAGGCCTAATCCACGCACAAGAAAGCAGTTGATCAAGATTAGAGCAGAGATCAATGAATTAGAAACCAGGAGTACAGTAGAGCAGATCAACAGAACTAGACGTTGGTTCTTTGAAAGAATAAATAAGATCGATAAGCCACTGGCAAGACTTATCCAAAAGAATAGAGAAAGGACCCAAATTAATAAAATTATGAATGAAAAGGGAGAGGTCACGACCAACACCAATGAAATTGAAGGATTATTAGAAACTATTATCAACAGCTATATGCCAAAAAACTAAGCAATCTGGAAGAGATGGAGGCTTTCCTGGAAACCTATAAACTACCAAGACTGAAACAGGAAGAAATTGATTTTTTAAACAGACCAATTAATTATGAAGAGATAGAAGCAGTGATTAAAAACCTCCCGAAAAACAAAATGCCAGGGCCTGATGGATTCCCCGGGGTATTCTACCAAACATTCAAAGAAGAAATAATACCTATTCTCCTGAAGCTGTTTCAAAAAATAGAAACAGAAGGAAATCTACCAAACTCATTCTATGAGGCCAACATTACCTTGATCCCCAAACCAGGCAAAGACCCCATCAAAAAGGAGAATTACACACCGATATCCCTGATGAATATGGATGCCAAAATTCTCAACAAGATCTTGGCTAATAGGATCCAACATTACATTAAAAGGATTATCCATCATGACCAAGTCGGATTCATCCCTGGGATACAACGGTGGTTCAACATTCGCAAATCGATCAGTGTGATAGATCATATCAACAAGAAAATACTCAGGAACCATATGATCCTCTCAATTGATGCAGAAAAAGCATTTGACAAAATACAGCATCCTTTCCTGATTAAAACCCTTCTGAGTGTAGGGATAGATCATCTGATTTAAACATATTGTTCTAAAACAGCTACAACAACAACAACAAAAGCCTAATCTCAAAATCTCCCCAGTTATAAATTGCCTGACAGGAAAACAAAATCGCACTATCTAGAACATATTTAGCTCTATATCTTTTCCAACCTATTTCCACCCATCATGATGGAGCTAGTAAATTTTGTGAGTATGTATGAGAGAATCAGCATGAATTGAACCCTAGCATAATTCTGTTTTGTTTCTATTCTGCAAAACTTCCTTCAATGCCTACTTTATCCAAATACAGTGACAAGTCATAGGAATGATGCTTGTCTGCAAGATTTCAGAAACTAATGTGAATGAGTGGCACAAAAAAAAAAACTTAAAACAAAATGTCACATACTTTATTTGAAATTTTCACAAAATCTCTGTGGATTCCTACAGTAAGGAACATTGATCTTGGCGGTTCTGCCTTTTGAATAACATGTTACAGAAGACAGACGCCCTCCACAGGTGCGTATACACTTACAATCTTAATCTTTTGAGAAATTTGAAAGGTTTGAAAATGCCACTTGGTATCAATATGATTGATCTTCAAATAAAATCGATTTAAGACTGAATTCAGTTATAATGGATTAAAGCTGATACATATTCTGTACTTTAAAACGAACCCTTTTTTATTCTCTCATGAAGAACCTCCATTATTCACTCAGTATCCACAAAAATAAGGTGGTTTCACAGACAGGTGTGATTTGCTTGTTTTTATACTGTTTCACATGCCTACCCAATATGCTCCACTCTAATTACATTAACTTCTTTTGTGGGTTCTGTCTTAGATGATTGCGATATAAGCTGACATAGGCTTTTTTCCCTAAACATGAATGATCAATTGTGTCAATTCATAGCTATTGAGTGGTTATGCAGGGTATCACGATATTCAAGAGTATCTAAACACACATTTTGCCTTTCTTTTCCAATAGGGAAGGTGGAGAAGTCCAAGAAGAAAATATGGGTGAGATAAACTAAATACATTATTTATTACATATGATAAATATGTTAGATATATTTATAATAATTAATGTATTAAATATACAAAATAGAAAAGTGTATTATATGTGTTTACTACAAATGTTTCAATATCTACCACCATGATTTTACACTTTAACAATAGTATTGGGGTCAAATTTTCTAGTAAATATTTTTCTTTTTTCTGGCATTTCCAACTTTATGATAAAAAATACAGAGTTATAAATTTGACAGAAAGAAAAATGTTCATTTATGTAACATTGAGGTCTTACCAAAAATTAAGTAAAATAATCAGAGCGATGGGTCACTAGTTAGAAAGTACCATTTCCATTCTAGTTTTTGTGCAATTATGCATACATAAATTTGTTACCATCTTCCTGTTAATATTTGACCACAATGGCCACATAACAATATCTAAAGGTTATTTTTTACATAAAAGGATTTTAATAGATTTTCTAAACCAAAATAGTCTCTATGTGTCAGAGCTACAGTAAATTAATTATTCCTTGAAAGTAAGCAGCAGGAAGAAAATGACAAGTGTTTGCTGCATTTGATAGTCGTGCTTCACTGAACACGCTCAGCCATAAATTAGAATAAGAGAAAAATTAAATAAAATTGTTAAGGGTTTCAGACAGAAAATATTGGAAAATAAGGGGGAGAGATTATTATAGGATGATTGGCAATATGGTCAAGAGACAGAATTTGACTCCTTCTGGAAGAAAAACAAGTAAATCCTTCAGAGAAAAAAAAAAAAAATCCCAAACACATTTTTTTCAGTGTGCAAGAACTCAAGTTTAGGAAAGCAAGTCAAGAAGGAAATAAGAAAGGAATGGGATCGCTAGTAATATCAAACACAATGTAACATAGAGACAAAAAATAGTATTCCAAGTGTATGCCTCAAATCAAAACCATTGCACTATTTCCTTATCTATCTTGTTTTTATTCTCTGAACTACCTCTCCAATTTTGTTCAGGTATTCTCCAAGTGCTTTTCCATCCTTTTTGGTCCACTAATTCCTAAGGTATGTTCTTCTGGCAGTGGATTTTGGAAACCAGAGAGGGCAATCCTGATGGCATAAACCATGTGTAAAGCTTCCATGCACCAAGTCTTGTCACATTGTATACTCTCAGCAAATACATAGTCAAGCCCAAAGTCAGCAAGTCAAGGAAGCGTCTTTACCCCAAGGTGGAGAGGGAGTGAATGATAAATTGTAGAACAGTAATAGAATATATCACATTAGGAATTATTGTTCCAGTTTTACAGAGAACTTAACCAAGACTTGGAAAGATTAAGCAGTTTGGTTAATGTTTCACAATTAGAAAATGACAAAGCTATCTTTCAAACATATTGCTATCTGATTCCTGTGCTTATAGTCTTAGTTACTGTGTAATTTTGATACGCCGATCCTCTTTTAATTATGTAATACAACAAGAAGCACACACACACCTGGAGTCTCTAGATTTTTATTAGTGTGTTTTCACCATTCCACTCAATGATAGTCAATGTTCCTTACACCATCTCTGAACTACTGCTTGTTTTGAAATAAATGTAAACTATAACCAATAGAAACTTACTATTATGTGTTCCTATTTCTTAATTCTCTGCAAGAGAATTTTGCCCTAAATATTGTTAGTCTGCAAATACCGGTAGAGTCTTCATTATACACATTTTTCAAGGAATCTATCTTTTTGGACTTTGTATCATAAGACTACATATAGACAAAATTTTAACGTTTATCAAAAGGATATAATACATACATGATAAAAATTGAGAATATAACTTAAAATAATTTATTAATTATATAAAAAGAGGAGTTAAATATATTATATAATGATACAATTTAGTTAATTAAAAAAATGAAGTATAAAACAACAGATTTTAACTATAGACATGGACTCACATAGATTACATTGGTTTGAATCGCACAGGGACATTTCGACAGTTTAATTGAAACAGCACTGAAGTAGACATCAAAGATTTAGTTTCTATTCTGTTACTAACAAGCTCAAGTAACATGGGCCAAGTAACTGCTTGCTTTGAGTTGCAGGGTTCTAATCAATATATTGAAGAGGTAAGTTTAGCTTATCTATAAATTCTCTTTTAGTACCAAATATTTTTGCACAAAGAATTAATTAGCAAAAAGATAGGAGCTAAGGGGAAACTTATTAAAATAACATTACCAAGTAGAATTGAGCAAGATGTCTATGTACAAAGCAGCAAGACATGCATATCTATCTATACCATGTATTTGAGTTGAGTGACAAGGGTGTACACATGTCAGGGTAAGTAAGAAGGGAAAATACGGGGTTAGCACCAAAATGTTATCTTTCTGGAAATGCAATCAGATTTTATAATAATCTGTTAAAGGACATGAAAGAATATTAAATAGGTGAAATAGGCCAATATGAAGAATGAAAAGAATCAGACCTGCATTAGATGGATGCTATGCTGTCCAATAGCTTAATTAAACGATTTGCAAAGAATCTTTGTACCATCTATTTTTCCTGATTTTAAACATCACTTAGGAGTTTTTCCTCTGACTTGTTTTTCTCTTTAAATAATGTCTTTTCTAGGTATATGTATTTCTTGAACATCAAATGAAACCTTGACCCATATAGAGATATTTAAATAATTTCTCAACTAGGTATACCTTATTCTACTTGGACGTTTAAGACAGGTCAACAAATGCAATTTCGGTTATTACTCAACATTAATACAATGCTCGTGTTATACAAACAAGGACTACTGACAAAAAGTGATGCTGGTGACGGAGTAACAATCTGTGACTTAGATTTTCATGAACTCCATTTTTGTTGAAAAAAAAAAAAACCTGACCACTTTGATAAAATTTAACATATACCTAAAGTTTTAAGTTAGTTTCTTAATCACCCTCTCTTTACATATTTATGCATGGAAAATAAAACCTCACTTTTTCTATCATAACTCTCATTGCCCACCTAATACTGAGGAATTTTGTTTGTGCACACTACATCTTAGGGTGAATTAATAAGTGGTCATGTAATTAAAGTATTATACTGATTAATACTGCTTGATGTACAGTTTGTCCAAATGAAGATGGCCTAGGATTAAAGAATATTTCTTCTCTGTTTATATTTGTTCATCAGCTTAAATGGGAACCATCCTAAAGCCATAAGAAACCAATTAGAAACTACACTGTTGCCCTATAATTTGTACGGCTCTTCTGCGGCTTTGCCCAGTAATTTAATTAATCATTTGAGTCTTTTAAATTTTCATATTAAAATCTACTCCATCCATAAGTGCACATTTTTGTCCTTTCCCACATGCATAACTTTTAGCTCAAATTTGGTTGTCAGGGCATATTAATCAATACTGTAAAAGTTTTATTTGAAGGTAAACATTTCTAAGAGTCTGGTTTGCTATTATCTGCTATTATACCTCATTCTAACTAAAAGAAACTTTTTTTTTTAAGAGAAACTTTCAAAGGTACTAGAGTTTCCCCCCATTTTGCTAGATGACATCCAATGATAATGGCCTTAACATGATGGGAAATTAATTGAGAAAGCATTTCTACCCTGCCATAATTTTACCATTCATTCTATTGCTGCTATTAGCAGGAATCCATAACCCCATGGGTGTTTCAAGTGAATCTCTTTTAGCAGAGCTAACAGTCTGGAGGTCATACTGTTAGCTACTCCCATCAGCCGGGTGTCAAGTCATTGTCAAAAAGAAATTACTGGTGTATTCATTTTTTTAGCTTCTAGCTTTGCTCTGTGGTATATGAGATGATTTGTAGAGAGCCATTGGGGGAAAAAAAGAGACTGATAGTCATTGAAGGCTTCCTTCACGTCAGCACTTAGTTGAATCATTACAAATTAACTTAGATGTGTGAGGCACTGCCTGCAATTGAGCTCATTTTTTAGACAGGGTTAGAAAATCCAGGATTCTAATTCCTCTTGGACATAATTTCTTCCTAAATGAATGACACCACAGAGAAGATCAGTGCCATTGTAATATTAAACACGATTGTTAAGAATCAGTAGAGGGTTCCCCCGTCATATCGAAAACACAATTGCATTGTTATACAAAGAGTAGTAAAGGAAGCAATGGTTCATGTTCCCTGTTGTCATCTGATTCTGCACAAAGTGCAATGGCTTCCATACTTGCATTTTAGATATGCTAAGTGTAATTTACAGCACACACACACACACACACACACAACATAAATAAAATTCAAAGGGGAAAGATAATTTTACAAAATCTATTGTCTCTATTCTGCTCTTCGCCCTCCTCTGATATAGAACAAGCAAACATTCCATCTCCAATATATTTTTATTATACCTGTTTCCACACAGAAGCACCGCAGGCTACAGTGAGTTTTCGATATGCTCGTACAAAATACAGCAGTGTTCTATGTTCCCATGCTTGGAGTTTGTGTAAATTACCTGTAGACTATAGCTGCTGTTTTCCTAATAATATTTTTTCAATGAGATAGTGTAGGAAAGGCCTCTGTCTATCTTGTCTGCACTGGTATTTAAGTAAATGGAAACAATAAGTGAAATATGACATACCATAATGGCATATAAAAGGATTTTATGAACATCCTAAATCAATTGTACTTGGAAAAATAAAGTACTACTTTGACAAGCGCAGGCATCCTGGTGTACGGTTACACTTCCTAAAATCTTTCACACGTATCCTAATGGCCTTAACAAGTTTATTATAAAATGGCTGGGCCAAGA
Organism: Ursus americanus; assembly: GCF_024610735.1. NCBI lineage: Eukaryota > Metazoa > Chordata > Mammalia > Carnivora > Ursidae > Ursus > Ursus americanus. The sequence continues at coordinate 67,177,445 of NC_142127.1, read as the reverse complement.
CTGCAGCTTCCTTCTTTCAAGTGGACTTTCTGAATCAATAGCAATGCTGAATTCTTCAAAGCATGACATATGTCCTAACATTTTTCTTAGAGGTGAGGGTGGGAAAGTTAATAATAAGGAATACATAGTAATAAAGATATTGTTTATTCCACCTTAGAATTGAAGGCAATAATATTCATAATTGAGAAAATAGTCTCTAGAATTTAAAAATAAATGTAAACAACTACATTTATACACACTGAACATAGTTTTCTAGAAAAGGGTCATTGTTTTCTATAGCATTGATAATCATCTCTCAACTCATATATATCTGTCATTCATGAATTTGTCAAAAGTCATTTTGAACATATTCATATTGCTGTCAGTGTGTCCCTGATGTCTATTGATCTCTATGTTTTCTGTCAATTATAAAGTATATGATCATAAAAGGGAACTTGAAAACAAAGATTGCATACACATCAATACTCAAAATGTGTTGCATGTTGAACATAAAAGCAAAGTTAAATATGCTTCTAGACTTTTTTAGAGTGTATACTTAAAGTTTCAAATATAATATTTCCTATGTGATAAAATGATTACCGATTTAATAATACCAGCTTATTATTAGAAAATTGTTGTTTCAACCAAGGATAAGTGAAAGGAAAATTCTAAAGAAAATACCTTTTTAAAAATGCTTTAAGTGACTAAAATATTTTAATTACTTTCTGATTATTTTGAAATTACTGACAACTAAAATAGTATCTAAATTGTTAAATATTTGCAATTATTGATAAGAAGAAATTTTCTCTCTGCATTTTAATCATAATGATTCCAGGACTCAGTGTGTAGAAAGTAAAAAATTTGTCCAGGAAGCAATACAATGATGAAAATCTTTATTAAATGACAGACCATTGGGCTAAATTGAAATGCTAGACCATAATATTAAGCTTAAATGTAGGAAGTGTGAATAATGTCCAATAGATTTCAAATAATTTATAAGGAAGGATGTTATAAAAATAAGAAACATATTCTTTTTTGTTTTACATTGAGAAATCCAGGAAATATTTAATTTAGGCTAAATACATATCTATGTTAATTTTTGGTGATTTGATGTGCTTACATTCACCAAACATAATCATGAAAATTTAGGTTTAGAGACCAACAAATTCCAACTCATTTATTAATTCTAAATAGAAAATGTGGCTCGGTTATATATTGTTTTGTAATTATTTAATTTTTGTTATAATCATACTCTAAGACATTGCTTCTCATGTTATCACTCAAAAGTCTTAGAAAATATTGACTCCAAGATAATATGAATATAATACATTATTTTCTGTGCATTTATAACCCCATACACATTCAAATTCTTGTCTATCTAAAAGGAGAATAAACTCTTCGCTTTGAATTAGAATTCACTTGTTTTGTTCTGACTTTTAGTAAAAGTTAAACACTCTTTAAAGAAAAAGAATTATATCTTCTAATTTATCTCTTAAGATCAATTAATTTTCTTTTTCTTCTTTTCTTTTACTTTTTAAGTAATCTCTACACCCAACTTGAGGCTTAAACTCACAACCTTGAGATCAAGAGTTTCACACTCCAGGGACTGAGCCAGCCAGGTGCCCCAGATCAATTAATTTTCTTAAACTAGAATAAAATTATATGTATGGCTAAGGACACAAAATTTTTTCACCGTTTACTATGCATTTTAATACATGTATTATTCTGATTGATAGTGTAATACTTAACTAAATATAATTACATTTATTTTCTTCTTAAACTGCAAAGATTCAGCAGCAAATAAGAAAAATGCAACTTTGACTCAATGCAAGAGATCTTTTAGGAGCAAACTTTGCTCAGGAATAACGTTCGTGTATTGTTTTCTGCAATGATTTCTTTACACAGAAGCTGAACTTTTGCTTTGAATTACACATTATAAAATGCCTGTTTAAAAAATATTTGCATCATATTTATTAGATTTTTCATTTGTTCCTTTCTAACTGTGTTTTGCTCTGTCAACTATTTGTTAGAAGATTTCCCTCGAGAGAAAATGGAGCTTCATATCCATGCTCATAGATCACAGTGTGAATACTAACTTGCTGCACTCGGCTTGGCAGGTAGGGATATCCGTGAAAAACACTGAAATATAATTGGCTTCAGCTCCTGGTGTTGTCCCCTGAAATTGCTTCATTCTTCTATCACCTCACCTAAGCAGCAAAGACATATTTTAAATTCAGACAGCCTTAAATTGCTGTATTACAGCCTTTTTTTTATAAGCCTCAAGAGTTACTAAGGTGACAAAAACTGCTTGTTTTTCAAAATATTCTATATATTTTACTGAGGTGTGTATGTGCAGGTAGTTACAGGAATTACAAAACACTGACAATACTAACTACACGTGGCCCATGAATAATAGCCGCTGGGTTTTGTGTTTATATCCTGTTTCTAACCAAATTGCCTAAGACTACTGCATTCATTATTAAAAGACAAACTGTTCTTTCTTCCCTATTAATCGAAGCATCGCTTATTGCTTATATTGTTAATACACTAAACGTGTTCGAATATGGTCCTTGGCCAAATTTCATAGGCAGTGGTTTAAGAACACGGAAGATACACTCCCAGCCTGATTAGCCAGTTTCCCAGGAGAGTGAGGGGGAAGGGTGGTCGGAAGCAGCATCGGTTATTTTTCAGCTCATTAGGTGCGTATTCATCTTAATGGGGCATCAAAGTTTAAAACTATAATGCATTCCCCTCATTGAATCCACCAGAGAATATGCACAGGAACCACATGAAAGCAGAAAGGATTTCAACACTTTGGAGCTGCACAAGCAGGTGTCATCTTTCCCTTTAGGCGGAATGGAAATGGAAACGTGATTAGTCTAATTCCGCCTCGGTAACCCCCTCGGCCGCTCTCTCGCCATCCGGAGCGCGTGTAGAGCAGAGCATCACCTCGGAGAGAACACAAATGGAATTGCTTTCTGCTGCATTTTCAGAGGCTGGGGCTGGGAGGGAAAGAAAGATGACCTAAGTCATGGTCTCTGCAATGAAAGTATTTTTATTCATTCTCAGCACACGCATTCATTAGCACTCCTTTTTACATAAGATACTCCGGAGACGCTGCAGAGTGAAGAGTATCAAAATCCAGAAAAGCATTTAAGAGAAGACATAATAGTTCTCTTGTATCCTATCTGAACATACTCTTGAAGATCTAAACGAAGTTTAAACTTTTCAACATATTCTTCACAATCTAATTTACCTGATCATTGAAAATGTATCTTCACATACTTGTTTTTACGCTCAGATAAAAATAATCTCTTGTATTAGTTTTGCTATAGAGAGTATAGGGTTTATTATTTGTCCTCTACAAATGCACGTATGAATATTAACTTGCCATTAATGTCTGATTAAAATGAATGATTGGAATTCTTTCCACCATAGTTCCAGGTAACAAGAGAATACCCCCGCTTTAATTTTGGAAAAAAAGAAAAATGGAGGAAAGGAGGATAACGAATTTTAGTAGACTCTATTCCCTTTGTACAATTTTTAACATTTCCTTCACTTCATTTTGTGTAGTTACTTATTTTAAGTTAATCCAAAGTAGGAAATAGGGTAATTCAGTGATGCGAATATGTGTTTAAATTATATAAAGTATATCTTTGCAGTACAAGTAAATTATTTGCATTTATGTTATTTGGCATGAAGATAATATCACAGGAAACTCAAAGTGGAAAATGCAGCTGTTTTTACATGAAGCCGAAAATTTCTAAATGGGAGTGCTGTCCTTGAGGACTTGAAAACATAGAATAGTTTATTAAAAAGAAATGGTCAATCTATTAAAACAAATAAACAAACAACCACCACCATCACTTTGGAAGTAAAGCATTTTGTCTCCATGTCACCTGTGTTCCGTCCTGGACCGTCCATGAGTGACTTGAGGGTGAGCTCAGTGCCACTTTTCCTCACAGCCCTATTCCTCGCGCATAGCAGGTGTCAGTCCGTAAATACAGAAACACAAAAACAGGAAAAGTTAATATGAAGCTAATCTGTGCTAAACATTAGCATGCTTATAATTTTAAATTAAATATTGGCCGATGATGTAAACTTATCAGATTTTTATAAGTTTGTAATGGCTTAAATATGTTAGTTGGTTAAATTTAAGCTCAATAGTTGTACATGTTCTTGAAATGACTTGAGGTTAAGGAAACATAGCCTGAAATGTGCATCTTGAAACCACTTTGTCGAGATAAAAAATTTTTCTTAAGATCATACATTCCTCGTGGGCATATCTCATAATATGTAATGTATACATTCTATTTGATAAAGTTCATTACTTTATATCTGCATTATTTGTGTATACCCAAATATGGAAAACAGGTCCTAGAATTCAAATGGCAAGTGTGGTGTGGTCAGCACACAGGACAGATAGAGTCTGGCCCTTTGTTCCTTATATTTTCTTTCTTCTTTCCTTTATCGGCCCACTGCATCAAAGCCTCAATTTACTCAGATTTGCGTTTGATAGTCTGATTAAATCAGTTGAAACTCAGATTTGAATTAATGACAGATTCATGGTGTCACTCACTGTCCCAAAAGAAGACTATAAAGGATCTCCAGTTGATAGATTTAAGAAATGATGCTTTTCCATGACTCCAGGTGTGTTTCTCCATCCGTAAGGCGACAGGCACTTCCTTCTGTGCAGCAGGCAGCAAGGAACCCTGAGAATAAAACACGTAGACGCAGAGTGTGCCACACACCTGAACTCTTCCCCGCTTCTTAAAGTGATCATGCATTTAAAGGAACTTAGTAAAAACCCTCCACTTTTAAAGGAAAGAGAATCATTTGCAGAGCAATAGGTTCACTGCTAATGGTGAGAAGAACGAGGGTTGTTTCAGCATCTACGTCCTGTGAGCACAGCTTAACGTTCAGAATTTCTATCAAGTTAGATAGAAAAAATAAAATAATAGTGTGATAAACTGACAAAAGTTAATCATACATTAACCCCATTTCTGTTTGAAACACACTTTTTTGTAACCTCACAATATGGTCAAAGTCCCTGCCAAATTCTGGGGTTTTGGGGGGAAGGGTATTTTTTATTTACACCCTTTATATTGCTAGTGTAAATTAAAGGCATGTTAATTCGATACATTACTTGAATTCTTGATAATAGTCTTGAAAAGTGCTTTTTGAATTTCTATGATATTATTAAGTTATTGCTTTTATGATTCACTGGTGTGAAATCTAAAGTTTGAAGGGCAAGTTACTCTGTTTCTCTGAAAGCCTGATGATGATAACCATCACATAAGGCTGTTTGGTAATTAAATAAGTTAATGTATGTAAAACACCTAGAACAACGATAGGCACACAGAAAGACTCTGTATAAATATTATTTGTTATTAGTATCCAAACTAGGGTATTCATCTTTGTCGTTTCCTTCTTTTTTATCCTAGGACTCTAGCTAATAACCTGGCATGAGTGAATAAAAACCCTATTTTTCTTATCACAGCTTAGGTTCACCTCTCATCCTCTCTCTTACACAAACTTTATTCACTTTATGGTTTCAAAATTAAGCACCACACTCCACCAAGGAATCTATGTTGCATAACACTTCCAAGGCAGTGGTATGAATGACACCTTGCGTCATGCCGTCATCACTCTTAAAGCTGAGAATGGCTCTTTATTTTCAACAGAGCCAGTAACACACTTTTCTCTGGCTTTTAAATTCATTCTCATTTGATCCTGTACCTATCAACCCTGAGCTTTTACTACGCCTACTTTTCGTATGCAAGTAACAGGAGACCCCACTCAAGCTGGCTTAAAAATATTAAATGTATAAACTTATAAAGGTTTGTAGGAGGGGCTGGGCTCAGAGATGGTCGGTGCAGAGGTTCATGATGCAATAAGTGATTCAGGTTCTTTCTCTCCTTCACAGTGCTGCACGTTCCCTAAGGCCAGTTGCTCCCGAGTGAGTAGAATGGCCTCACACTTCCATGTTCATATCTATTCCCAAAGTGGACAACATCCTTGCCTTCCCTTCACTGGTAAGGCAAGAGAATTGGGATTACTGTGACTTGTTTATATTATCACTTGGGGGTAGAGTCAATATTGGTGATTTAACCACAGAATTTAGTAAAGGTGCTAAATTTAGTTGAAACTCAGTAAATTCATATTGATTGATCAATGTTTAAAAGTTTGTTTGTATTGCAAATTTATAAAGTGGAAAAGAACCAATAAGAGTTATCGAGTCCTGGGACCGGTAAAGCATGATTTGGGTGCTTTAGTATGTTATATGAGATATTAGAGGATGGTTATTCTGGGAGATAGATGTGGAATTTAGTGCAAGATCTAGCATTCACCAGAAGTGTGAACTTCAGAAAGTTATTTACCCTCAATAACCCTCAGTTTTTTTAGTTGTAAAGGGAGATTGAATACAGAACGTATTTAATAAGATAGTTTTCATATTAAATAAGAAATGAAGTGCTTCCTCCAGTGTGTGGTACATATTAAGCTCATGGTAAGTCTTGGTTATATTTTCCATGATAAAAAAAAATGTAGTCAATTCAGACAAATGTAGAAATACATTCAAAATCAAATGGTAAAAATGTTACTTCATTGATTCAAGTATTATAAAAACGATCAATTAAGGGATTTCCTGGTGAAAAACAATGAGAAACTTTACTATGTGTAAAGGAATGATTTGTAATGGGCAACTTTGCAATTGTTTGTTTAAAAATTGGTGACGCTAGTAATAATGAAAATTTTTGTAATCATAGGAATTTCAGAGTTTATCATGTAACTGACTAAGCAAAGAGTTTTTTTCCACAGGTAGTGCAAGAGAAGACGTCAGATCAGCACTGTTTAAATTATTCATAGATTCTATATTATGGGTCTGAAAGCATTCAGTTCTAGTGTATCCACTTAGACTACTGTTATTCATGGGTTTACAATTTAGACTTAGTCAACCTGAAGCATTGATCAAAAAGAATGACCCCATTCTTCATGGCTTCCCAGCAATCCACATGTAGAGTGCATTTCTTGAAACTGTGATTCTGTTCATCCTTAAAGCATTTCTTCTGCCCTTCCTGCTTGAACTCATCGTCTTCGATTCCAATTCAAAAGCTCCTTGGGAATCCTGCTGCCATCCTCTCTTTACAAATCTCCAGCCCAGTCATGTTTCATTAATCATCATCTCAGAGCTGGTGAAGACATTGCGGATGGGAATCTTGTTCTCTATTTTTGTGCATTTGTTAGAGCTCGCAGGCGATGCCATCCAAGCAGATTGATTCAAAGTCTGTAGATATTATACTTTCAAAGGCATTGAAGAGGTATGACATTACCACCACTTAATAGACCTTTACTTTTGTGTCCAGCTTGATGTCTTTTTAAAATCACTGCTCCAAAAGGAAAAGCGCCCCTCCATTTTCAACTCTGTGCGTGGATACAAAAGTTTTGATGGTGGGTGCGACTTTTATGGAGCAAGCATAATGCCTATAGCTTGGTTTGTCGTCCATACAGGATTTTGCTTAACTTGGAAAAGTAAATGTTACGAAATTTCACCTTCTTAGTCAAAGGTATTAAGAAAACAGAAACCAAAATTTACCGTGTCTTTTTTTTTTTACCTTAATTAAAAATACTTTATTGCTGAAAATGCTAACCATCATCTGAGCTTTCAATGAGTCATAATCTTTTCACTGGTGGAGGGTCTGGCCTCAATGTTGATGGCTGCTGATTTATTGGGTGGTGGCTGCTGAAGGTCAAGGTGGCTGTGGCAATTTCTTAAAATAAGATAACAATGAGGTCTGCCACATCAATTGACTTCCATTCATGAACAATTTCTTTGGAGCACGTGATACTATTTCATAGCATTTTACTCACAGGAGAACTTCCACAATTGGGAGTTGAAGCTTTCAAACGCTACTACTGCTTTATCAGCTAAATCCGTATAATATTCTGAATCTTTAGTTGTCATTTAAACAATCCTCAAAGCATCCTCACCAGGGGTAAATTACTGTCCTTGGAATGTTAGTTAATCTTTTTATGCTATTGAGTTCCCTCTCTTTTGGGAAAATGAAAGAAAATGTACAGTGTTAATAAAAATTTAGAGTTGGAGGGGTCATTAATGAGTACCTATTCTAAATTCTTTTTTTATACAGACGGAAAAACTGAAACCTCGAACTGCTTGCTCAGCATTACACTTTAATATTATTATCACAGCTATGACTATTACTGAGTGTGCTTTGTTCTGGCAATCAAAGTACGAAAAAGTCTTCGCATCAAAGTGTTCTTAAATGATGTGATTGTGAAGACAGAGAAGAATATAGCTAATCTATCTTCCACGGTGAGTGACAATAACAAAGGATATGTAAGAACGTTTTTCTTTTGAAAATCAACAAAAGACAAGAATGATAAAATTGCCAATAATATTTAAGACATGAAAAATGTAAAATAAGAATTAAAATAGTATATAAAGTATTGGAAAACGCTGTCTCTTTTGCATAGTCTTTCAACTGACCCTCCGTCTCATAACTATGTGCCTTGGGCCTGGCCTTCCTCACTGAGAGATGAAGAAAGGGTCCATACCACCTCTGTTGGCTTATCACATGCCGTGGGAGTATCATTCCTTGTTATACACTCAATGAGCATGCTTTGTGTCTCTGCTTAAGGTGTGTGCATCATAGGGCACCTGGGCAACCCCATTGTTAAATCTGTCTTCCCTAGGCCCTTGTACTACAACGTAGAAGGAGTACTCATAGGCTAATCCCTAAGTCCACCACCTGGGGAGATCCATTGGCCTTCGGGACTGATGCCCAGTACTGAGGCTGATCTTGCTTTCTCTCTTCTCTAGGTAAGCAAAGCATTGTTTCATCCAGTGCTTGACTATACTCTAGTTTCCTTGGTGACTCTCATACAGAGATACAATGGGCAGAAGTGTTTACAGTCCTCCTCCGGGATTGGTAACACACACCCAGTATTCTGCTCAATAAAGTATGATTTCAATTAGACAAATACATTAGAAATAGAAAGAAAAAATATTAAAGCAAAATTTACTATAGCTAGTTTTGCTTTGGGGGGGGTTGGTGAGGTGGTGTACTAGCATAGTTTATATCAATGAGAAAGCAAACCTTGTTATACCCTCCTTCCAACAGAGACTCGTGTGGGAAAGAGAACGGATGAAACTCAGAAGAGGTGATAAATCATTTACCAGACAATTGGCAATTGGAAGAGAAAGTTACCTTCTTCTGTATAGTAATATAACTTTCTAGTCACTGTCAGGGAGAACAAAGAGGAGAGCAGGAACTGAGAAATAGGGTAAGAGGCCAAAGCTTGAAACTTATTTTAAGTTATTTGCATTTCTGCTACATGACCATCTGCTATGTCCCCAAGCGTCAGTAAAGTCTGGCCATGTTCAAATGTACATGAATGGCTATTGGTGAAATCAAGGAAAAAGTGAGTAACTGCCACATGTGAATGGTACACGAGAAAGACATGAATAACCACCAAAGGTAAAATACCAGGGAATTTGCAGATTAGCATAAAATAGCCTGAAAAAAAAAAAAAGAGAGAGAGTTGGAATGAAAAAAAAAGTCTGACACTTCTTAGGGCTGTTTCCTATTTTTAACACAGTTTTTTCTTTTTTTCATGTTTTTTTTTTTTTTTTTTTCTTTTCTGTTTCAATCCACATACTGAAATGCACTTGGGTAGATTCTGTGGATTGGCCCGGCGCTGCCTGCCTTCCTCTACCATCTTCTTTTAGCTTTGTTTTCTATTTATTGTTGATATTCTTGGTGCTATAGTATTTAAAGCACACGTCTGACCATATCATTTCACTCCTAAATACTTCCATACACATCTTTCAAAATATTTTTCTGTGCGGAAACTGTGATGCCATTATCCCATCCACAAAGTCAACAATATTCTGTTAATGCCGTAGAAAATTATGACCAATTCAAATTTTCCCAGTTCTCTATAAAAAATGCCATTTGGAATCAGGATCCAAGAAAAGATTACTCATTGTATTTGATTGCAATGTCTCCTAATTATCTTTTAATTTAGAATAATCATACCTAATCCCCCCTTTTTTTAAAAATTTTTCTCATGGTTCCTGGATGGCTCAGTTGGTTAAGCGTCCAACTCTTGATTTCAGCTCAGGTCATGATCTCAGGGTCATGAGATGGAGCCCTACACTGGGCTCCATGCTCAGCAGGGAGTCTGCTTGGAATTTTCTCTGTCGTTCTGCCCCTCCACCATGTGTGCGTGCTCTCTCTCACTCTCTCTCTCTCTTTCAAGTAAATAAATACATCTTAATTTTTTTCTCAATGATTTTGAATTGTTGAAAAAAACTGATAACTTGTCCCATAGAATGGCCTTTATTCTGAATATTTATGATTGCTTCTTCTTATGTCATTTAACCTATTTCTTCCTCTTTGTATTTATTGTAAATCGGAAATTAGTGTAACTTTTTATTGCTTAGATTTGGGTTCAACTTCTTGGCAAGAACACTTTATAAAAAATAATATTAATTCTATATGGATACTTCATATTGTATCACATCAGAAAGCATCTAATGTCTGGTAATGTTACTAGTCAGTGCATTCAGGAGATGGAATCAAAGCTTCTAAAACGCACAAGCCTATCTCTTTGACCTTTGCCCTCCACATTCTTTCTTCTTCCCCTTAGGAATACTGCCATGGTATCTGGAGATTCACCATCCATCTTGTGGTCACAAAGACAAAACTCCCAAGCAAAGCAAGAAGATAAAAAAAGCATAGACACATTATGGTAAAGACAGCACTCCAGGGCCAGTCTGCTTCTTGATTTATTGTTGGGTGAAAAAAAGAAAATGGATCCTTTATTTAAGCTGTTATTATGTGAAATTTCTGCCATTTTTAATTACATGCAACAGTGATGCACCCCTTTTTCACATTCCCCTTCGCAAGGCTGGTTCTGTAGCAGGAAAGCCTTCCTGGTGGTATGGAGCCAGCACTGCTCTGATCAGTGAGTGGCCGTATCATGCTGGTGTCTTCATTAAGATTTCATAACTTTCTTAAACTTTAAATAAAGTTTAACTTAATTTTTTTAACTAAAAAATGTAACCATTAACAATACCTACTTTTTAGTTTTAATGTGAGAACTACATCAATTCAAGGAAACTAAGGCAGATCAGCCATAGCATCTGGTATACAGTAAGTAGTCAGAGAGTGATAGCTATTGCTTCTTCCCATTCCCTCCCCAGATCATTGGAATGAGCATTGGGGTGAGGTAAGAACTGGTATTTATTACCACCCAGGAACCTCACAATCACATTCCTTATCATTGGTTAATAATCATCTGAGGTACTCTCTTATGAAGCTATGACTGCCCCAACTTTTACACAGAAATCATTTGTTCATGAAAAGAAAAGCCAGCATAATACAGACCTGGAGACAAAAATAATAGTAAATCATATGTTAGTATCACGATAAAAGTCTAAAAAGGGGAACAAGGGAACCTATTATAGGTAGCTCAATAAATATGTGTCACCAACAGCTAAGTTCATGTTTACTCACTCTAAATTTGTATCTTAAAAGGAAGGCCAAATCAAACATGTGGGGGTAGTTGTGGCAGAGCTGGGAGTTGGGAATTATGAGTTTATTAACATGGTGAAAGAAATTGAAGATAAAATCATTTTCTGAGGAATATCTCAAGTCTACCAAAGGCTGGTAAGTCAACAAACCAAACCTGATTTTCCTGAAAGAAACCTCTGGCTTGGCCAAGAAAAAGCAGATCTGGGTCAAATCCACATTGGAAACACAAAAAGTTGGGGGGACGGTAGAACATCTTGCTGGTTCAGGGAATCACAACAAGAGGGCTTTGAAAGGGAAGTGTTTAGACCGCGGAAGTGTTTGAAACACTTATGAATGAACTCAAAGGATGTACTTGCTTGGAAAATTAGATTGTCCTATAATCATAGGGCGTAAAAAAGTTGCAATAGAGATTTGGCTTCCTACATGATGGAGTAAGGAGGTTGACAAAGCCACTTGCTAGAAAGCAGTGTAAAGAAGGACAAAATGTTCAAAGCCAACCATTTTATTAGCGCTCTGGAATCTGACCAAAGGTATATAACAAAGTGAGAAGTGTTTATGCCTGAGAAAAAAAACACATTTATTAATGTGAACTTTAGGTGAGAACAGTGCAGGTATGTGGCGTCCTTGCCCATGGCTCATTCCCTTTCTCCCTACTTGCAGCCTGAGTTCAGTCATCACAGTACTTCAGCCAAGGCATGGGCGTGGTAAGCTGTGAAAACTAGCAGCTTTGCCGCTGCTGCTGGAAGACATAAATTCATTTAAGTGTAGTCAGTGTTGGTTCAGTAGCAAGAAAACAGGCAGGGCCAATGGATTAACCAAGGATTCAAGAGAGAATTCCAGAGGTGCGACAGCTACGCATCCAGAAGCCACTGAAGGCTGTGCGCATGTGCTGAAGTGACAAGGGTAGACACAAGCCACCCACACATACTTGGGCCACAGGACTGGTGGGACCAAGTAAACACTCAGAAGAGTCACAGCAGAGCCCAGCAAAGCATCAGTGAGGCAGATCTTAAAATAAACTGAAGTTTGAATATACCCTTCAGCCCATGCACAAACCCAACAGCCAAGGGTTGAAGCTTTCCTGGCTTAAATTTCCTGGCTTAAAATTCTGACCAACCTTTGAATGATCTCTTACTTATGCCAACACAGGAACTGTGACTTAAAAATAAAACCAACCAAAAATTTGAGCAGAGATCAATGACCTTACATTTGCAGGGACACATGCTTCACAGATTTAGTATAAGCAAGTTTATAAGAAAACAAACCACCCAGGTTGGGGGGAGGTGAGAGCCAAATCTAGAACTGTTAATATAGTTTCAAAATGTCCAGTATTCAACTAAAAATCAAGAGACATGCGAAGAAACAAGAAAGTTTGACCCAAACACAGAAAAAGGAAAGATAGTCACAGAAATTTTTGAGTGCCCCAAAATATTAGATCAAGAAAGACTTTAAAGCAGCTATTATTGATAGATTGACATAATAAGAATTGCTTGAAGAAAAGATAGCATGGCAGCAATGTTGTAGTGAATGGCTAATTTCAAAAATGGTTAAAAATTATGATCACACGAAAATTATGGCGTTGAAAAGTACAACAAATAAAATGCAGAATTAACTTGAAGGGCTCAATAGCAGATTTGAGAAGGCAAGAAATAATGAACTTGAAAACAGAGCAATAAAAATTATTCAGTCTAAAGAACAGCGAGGAAGAAAATTGAATAAAAGTAAACAAAGCCTCATAAACCTGGAGAACAATATCAATTATAACAACAAATAAGCAAGGAGAGTTACAGAAGGAAAGGAGAGAGTGAAAGATGTAGAAAGAAATATCTGAAGAAATGATAGCTGAAAGCATCCCAAATATGATTTTTCAAAAAGACAATTCACCTAACCATAAATGTTAAAAAAAATTAAAATCCAATTTCAATAAAAACAAACAGATTCACACTAGGATACATAGTCACGCTATTGAGAAACAAAGACTAAAAGGACGTTTTGAAAATAGCAAGAGGAAAGTTGCGGAGAACGGCCAGCAATTCTTGTACCGACAGATGCAGGATTACTGCAAACTTCACCGCAAAAGAGCAGAGCAAGGAAAGCGGGTCAACGTTCAGAAGCAGAGACCCTTTGCCCTTCTTTGCTCCCACTTTTATTGGTCCTTCAGGATAATCACAAATCCTTATCACTGTTTCTCGCGCACAGGAAGTTGACAAGCGGTCTTACTGAAAACTAGGAGGATCTGTTTACGGGAAAGATACAAGAAGCTAATTTGGGCGCCTTCTACAATAGAGTCCTGCTAAACAGAGCCTAAGGGACAATGCCTACATCTCTTAGATCTCAAGGCAGCTGTTTGGCCTAGGAAAGCTTCTGGAAGGCCACTCCCCGAGGCATTCCAAGGGCTGAGTGGTCACGCAGGCCTCAGCATTCCAAAGGCCTACACCCTTCTCTGAAACTTTCCCTGCCCTCAGCAGCCTCCGTGTTGTTACATTTTAGCAAGCCAGGTATTATGGCTGGTTTCATGCTCTAGTTAACCCCAACAGAAAGTGATTCGAAATGTACAGGAGCACAACATTAAGAACAAAGTCTTTGTTCTTTCTGTCTTCCCTCAGAAACTGTGGTGGCCGGCAGGAAAAGAATGGCAATGCAAAGCACTGAAAAACAAAGTCCATCTACCAAGAATTATATATCTATTTTATTTATTAACTCTTTGAAAAGATTTTATTTATTTATTTGAGAGAAAGAAAGGGAGAGAGTGGTAGACGGGCAGAGGGAGAGGAAGAGAGAATCTCAAGCAGACTCCTGCCCAATGAGGGGCTCGACCCCACAACCCTGAGATCAACCCCTGAGCCAAAATCAAGGGTCCGTGGCTCCATTGACTGAGCCACCCAGGCGCCCTGATCATTATGTATCCATTTTAAAATGCAAATCGAATAAAAACTTGTCTTTACAAAGAATAAAAGAATGTATTATTACCAGACTTGCTTTATAAGAAATTCTTTACAAAAATCCTTCAGACTGAGAAATGACATTAGTCACCAAATCAAATCCACAGGAAGAAATGAAGAGCACTGTAAATATTAAATATTCAAGCAAAAAATACAACAAAAGACTATAGATTTGTTCTCAATTCTTTTCTTAACTTTTTTTTTTTTACATGACACGATTATACAAAGCAACTGTTATAGCATGGTATTATTGGGTTTATAATATATATGGATGTAATATATATGGCAATAATAACACAAAGGTGAGGAGGAAGAAGGGGAGAAAGGAAAAAAGTGCAGACAGAAAAGAAATTAAGAGAAACATGGAAGGGGAAAAGGAAGAATAAAAATTATAAAAAGATAAGAAAAATAGGTAATATCTAAATAGAGTTTCAAAAACTATGTAAAATAACAACATATCAAATTTATCAGATGTTTATTATTGTTTTTGTTGTTCATGTTAATGATAATTCGGCTAACAAAAAAAAGTAATCCACGAAAACACCATGTTAATAGATTAAAGAAGAAAAATATGATAATCATTTCAATAGATCCTGAAAATGGGTTTGACAAAATTTCATTCTTACTCCTGATAGAGACTCCTAGAAAATTTGAAATAGTAAGTGATTTTCCTAAGCTGTTAAGCAAATGCACAGAACTCAAGGCAACAACATAAGCCAGATTAAACATTGTATTTACTGGGAAAACTTTAAAAGCATTGACATTTCAGCCAAGAAAAAAAAAATGACACATTCATTATGATCTCTACTTTTTTACCTTGTTCAGGGAGTCCTAGCAAAATAAGAAGTGGGAGTAGGGAACAAGGAAGTATAAAAATTGGAAGAATAGGGGCGCCTGGGTGGCACAGCGGTTAAGCGTCTGCCTTCGGCTCAGGGCGTGATCCCGGCGTTAAGGGATCGAGCCCCACATCAGGCTCCTCCACTATGAGCCTGCTTCTTCCTCTCCCACTCCCCCTGCTTGTGTTCCCTCTCTCGCTGGCTGTCTCTATCTCTGTCAAATAAAATAAAAAAAAAAATCTTTAAAAAAAAAATTGGAAGAATAAAACTGTTGGTTTTTACCTAGAAAATACAAAAAATACACAGTAAAAAATTTAAAAACCTACAGTTAATAAGATAGTTTGATGAAATTGATGAAAATATGGTAAGAATGCAAAATTAATATTCTTATACATGTACATAATCAAGTAAGATATTATATTAAAATAACATTCATGACAGCAATAAAAATATAAGGTATTCTTGAAGCAAATCTGGAAAAATAGAGAAGTCTTTAAGGAGAAAATTATAAATCTTTCCTGAAAGTCACAGAAGCTTGAACATATAAAGAGATATACATGTCTGTGGGTGGATTAACAAGCTCAATGTTACGTAGATGGCGAGTTTTCCCAAATTAATCTATAAGTTCAATACAAGTCCAATGAAAACACCAGCAGCCATTTTATAGAACTTGACAATTTGTTCCTAAAGTTCATAGGAAAGATAAGAGACAAAAATATATAGGACAATAATAACAAAGGAAAAAATTGTTTAGGGAATGTGCACAAGCGTACATTAAGGCTTAGGGTAAAGCTATAGTAATTCAGCATACAGTAACTTCACAGAAATGTCCAAACACCCCATTGGAACAGTACCTGGAAGTAGACCCACACCTGTCTTAGAAATTTCTACATAGAAGAGGTCGTACTACAAATAGGGATGAATGGATGACTCTGGAAATCAGATGATGGATTTGTTTGTTAGAAATAATATATTTCTGTCTCAAATTTCATATAAAATAAAATACAGAAAAACAAAACTGTAAATTATTTTTAAAAGAAGAGCAGAAAATATCTTTGGGGATTTTTTTCCTTGGAAAATATTGAAAATGTGATTACTTTTTTTAAAAAGTCATGTATAACTAGGATCCTGAGATCACGACCTGAGCTAAAGGCAGATGCTTAACTGACTGAGCCACCCAGTCCCTCCCTTGCCTTTTTTTTAAAGATTTGTTTATTTGAGAGAGAGAGAGAGTGTGTGACTTTTTTCCTTACTTAAAAAAAATCTAAAAAAATATGCATTTTTTTCTAGAGTTGCTTATTGATACATAGGTATTTGTTAAATTATTCTCTATATTTTTCTATGTAATTGAAATATTTCATGTTTAAAAACACAAAATAAAAGAATTGAAAAATATAGAGCTCTGGTACAAAACTGCCTTTAAAAGACAATTCTTGGAAATAATTCTAGCTATATTCCAAGACTCTGGTCTGTCTCACTAACTCTTCTTCCACTGGTTACAGTTCCAATTTCCCTATCCAAGCTTGCTCATACTTGTCCCACTGGTAACAAGGCCTTGATGCCTTATGCCTACCCATATGCCTCTCTTTGGATGATTTCAATTTTCCTAATACTAAATTCCTGTTTCTTCTTATTGCCCACCTATTCATGGTGAGGTGGCCCTGGCCAAATACCAGGACATGCTCAGTGTCATTTCATGGTCATTCTAGGCAGAAAGAGATCTCAAATAAAGAGAAAAGATGATGATTCCCAAAACTAAGGACTTATCTAAGTTCATAGGTAATATTACTAGACAACTCTGACCCTGAATTTTAGTGTATTAGATATACCTCACAGGCATTGAAGGCACTTGATGAATTTTAGACCATTCACTGGCTGGAAGTTACTGGTTTGGAAATGAGCCATGGGGGTTGAGGCATGTACTAACAAAATAATGACAACTGATACCCTGTTTCAATGGTATATATATTTATTCAACAGCTAAATTTAAAATTTAAAAAGGAAAAAATAAAAACTAAGTCAACTATATAAATGATTTATGAGATTTAAGAAAACTGGCATAAATACAAGAATAGTCTCTTAAATTTTTACCTTAATTAGGAATGAACAAGAGAACAACTCACTAAACAGATTAAGAAATAGAAGATATTCCCCTATTAAAAGTTATTCTAATGAGTTATTTTTGGAGGGATAAACAACCCAGACTGGGATTTGCTTTATAAAGACTAGAGAATTACTTACCCAAACATTGAAAATGCTGAACTCTAAATAAGCTGAACAAAACAATTGAACACATGTCTTAACCAGATGCCTACCTTGATTATTTTTATGAACAGCAATTCTGTATCCCAGTTTTTATGTGCAGTTTTATTTTACATATGCACACAGGAGAGAAAGAGAAATGAGAGAAGGTTCAACATTAACTGTATTTAGTATTCCCTAAGGGCAAAACATATTCACCAGTTCAATCACAAACTGTTCCATAGAAACCTGGATAAGTCGTTGTAGCTGTTAAGCATGTCATTTTGTATTGGAAGCTAATATGAAAGATGATAAAATCCATAAGGATATTATTTCTAATTCCTGAAAAAAAGGAGTAACGAAACAAAAAGTCATTACCACCATCAACAACAACAACAACAAAATGAATCAGATCAAAAGGAGAAAATACACCTCACTAAAAAATAAGCATCCAGAATATCCAGCAGGTAAGTTCAAGCTAATTTTGAAGACATTTATTCGAGATGCAGTCCTGTAGGCTCCATGCAACCAGACAGTAATGCTTGTCATAGTCTGTCTTCAAACTATAAAATCAATAAGTCGTATCAATCATGACATTATTGAATCAGCCACCTGTATTGATTATTAATATGGTCCGGGCACTTTACCTGACCTAGTCTTCCGTATCCTAATCCATTCCATCAGAAGCAGAGAACCTTTGCTAACAGTGAGTTTCCAACAGTGGCAGTCTTTGCTGACGAGCAGGTGCCAATACCATGCTGATTTCAAAATGACAAATGACCTTGCCAAATCTACCTCAGAGGTGACTGAGTTCTTGGCCCCCCAAAGCATCTCCTTCTTGGGTGATTCACAAGGTCTGTGAGATCCTCAGCAAAATTCTGTCTTCTCAGAGATGCAGCAAAGAACTGTACATTTTATATCTTAGTAGGTAGAAAGTTTGATGAAGAGATGAACATGGCCAAGTGAAGACTCGTCCCTGTTCTGAAACATGGGCACGATTCTTTCTAAAACTTGTTACTGAAGGGTAACATACCAAACACAAATATAGGCATTGTAAATGCAGTTTTTTAACTTTTCACAAACAGAACACACCCTTGAAATCAGCATTTAGAGTAAGAAATAGAAAAATACCAGCATGCCAGAGAGCCTTCTTTTGCTCCTTTCCGGGTGCTGACTACACGATCCCATACCCGACTGCATAGATTATGTCTTCTGTTATTTGTACAGCATGTAAATGAAATCACAAGGTTGAGGTTCTTGTGTGTGGCCTCTTTCCCTCAACATTTTTACATCCATGTTTTCTATACCTATTGTTCATGTACATTTTAATAGGTGTGGGGGTTTTTTTTCTTCTGAATTTCATCAGATTCTTCCAAACCCAGGTCATACTAATGTGCAGCTTCCAGAGTAAACTGTCATCAGGGTATATAGACCTCAAAAACACTAATTTTGAGGGATCCGTTGGCAAACTCAAGGGAATTACTCCAGTTTCTTAGGTCCAATAAGAAGTCACAGGAACAAATATTCTGCTGAGTAGGCATGCTATTAGTAAAAGTACTGACCACTGACCACTGAAGCCAATATGTACGCTTCAAAAGTGACTGACTGAACAGGCTACATAAATGATAATTTTGGGTAATAATTTAAAGATTTTATATAAAAATCCTTGAGCTCTGAAGTGAAACATTTTGTACTTGGGAAACACTTTGAAACTCTCAAAATACTTCTCATTAATTTCCACAAAAGTAAAAAAAAAAATAACAACAACAAAACTCATACTGTTTTGCAGATGAATATATCGATATTTAAATACGAAAATAGTTTTTCAACCTTATATAACCACTGAGTGAAAAATACAACTCAAAACTTCGATCTATCTCTGATACATAGATTGTGAAAATAAAGTTAATATTCAGTTAAGCAAAATGGTGAGGAAAGGCGAAAGGATGGGCTCAGGAAGTTTACCTCCAATATGCATTAAAGACATTTATGTAATCTCATATTTAGCACCAGATATTGCTGTGTTCTTTCTTTCAGCAAACTTGCCTCCATTTTAAAATTTTAAATCCTTATAGTTAATGGCAAATCGCAGGTTTAATACTGCAAATAAATAAGTAGTCTTAAACTGCAAGTCGTCACCATATTTTGGACATATTAATTTTTATGAACTGTTTCTCAGACTTCATTGTAACCAATGAAGTCCTTTATTCATTCCTTTAATCTTTCAACAATTAGATAACATATATGGATCAATTCATAGTTAAAAGTCTCTGTGTTAAATACAGTGTGTAATAAAAAAACAAATCCCTGGTGTGTGTGCATGTATATATCGCACATCTTTATCCATTCTTCTAACAAGGACACTTACACAGCTTTCATATCTTGGCTCTTGTAAATATGCCTCAGTAAACATAGGGGTGCATATATCTTTTCGAATTGGTCTTTTCATTTTGGGTAAATACCCAGTATTGGAATTAGTGAATCATATGGTAATTGTGTTTTTAATTTTTTGAAACCTCTGCACTGTTTTCCACAGTGGCTGCACCAGCTTGCATTCCCACCAACAGTGCACGAGGGTTTGCTGTTTACTGATCAACTTCTTTCCTTCCTCCTCTCCTATCTTCCTTCTCACTTTCCTTCTTTCTTTCCTTCCCTCTTTGATCCTTCCTTTCCTCCTTTCCAGAGAAGATTTGTCTAGAAGCCGTGGTGCGGCGCTCCACGAGGTGGACATTAACACGGACAGTCGGCAATGCGGTGCCAGCTGACGGTGTTGGAGCCTGAGCGGAGCTGAGCACGGCATCTGTGCCAGCGCAGGTGGGGGCGGCACCGGGAACAGAAAATGGGTCCCACACACAGAGGATTCTTATAAGTAAATACATTAAAAAGGGTTTTTACTGTTCAGTGAAGGAGTTATAAGAAAGTAGAAAACTACAATAAAGACGATGGTTGCAGATTGTAATTGGAAACATTAGTATAAACACATGATTTTAACATACATATTAAAAGATAAAAATAAAATATAAATAAATAGGTGTCCACGGAGAAGACCTTTAGCAGCGACTCACCTCCTCCACAAAGCATTGAGTACACCTAGAGCCCAGCTCTTGTTTCCAAATATCTTCTCCGTGACCAGAAACTGAGGCTTCACCAAAAAAATTGCTAATTACAAAGCGAGGGCAAAGAATAGCTCAGAGGAAAATAGGATAACTCCAGAACATAATACTATGCAAAAAATAATGAAGGACTCAAAAATTAATGTAGTACATCAAAAGAACTCAGAGGCCAGCTTGAAGAGGTTTCTCTCAGCCAAATCTAGGGTGATTCCAGGATCAAAAGAATAATAATGATACTAACAGATGATAATCCATCGACTAAAACAGGAATCTAGGGGCGCCTGGGTGGCTCAGTGGGTTAAGCATCTGCCTTTGGCTCACGTCATGATCCCAGGGTCCTGGGATGGAGCCCTGCATCGGGCTCCCACAGGGAGCCTGCTTCTCCCTCTGCCTGCCGCTCCCCCTGCTGTGGTCGTGCTTTTGCTCTCTCTCCCTCTCTCTCTCTCTGACAAATAAATAAATAAAAATCTTAAAAAAATAAAAATAATAAAATAAAACAAAAATCTACAAGTGCATAGAGATCTAAATAAACAAATAAATAAATGGAAAGAGATCAAAGCTCTCTCTTATAGTAGAATGTCAACAGTAAAAGTCAAATGAAACTTTGTCATCACCATTTAGCAACTCCCATAGCCAAAAGTACCTTAGCCAATAAACAGATGCTAAAACTAGTGTGTGAAAGACTGATGAGAAACACAAGCATACATTGTCTCAAAGTACTACCCCAGAAAATACTTATTAATCACACATTTTAAAGTGTACCGTTATAGCAGAGAAACTTAGAAAATACCACTTAATGTTGTGATGAAAGTAAACATCACCACCAATGGGACCCATCAAAAACACGGACCACTTGACAGAATTCATTAAGGATACAGCATCACTTCTATGGTTTTCTTGCAAGGTATAACCTTTGCTAAGAGTCAAGGCCATGGAAGTCAAAATTGAAGAAGTGTTTCAAACTGAAGGAAATGAAAGACACACAACTAAATGCAATATGTGATTCTCAACTGGAAATTATGGAAAATTGGCAAAACTTGAACAGGGTCTGTGTATTTGATATTAGTGATGGTTTAATGTTTATTTCCTGGCTTGGATGGTTGTGCTGTGGTTATGAAGGAAAATGCACCTCTATGTAGGAAACGCACTGCAACATAACCTCAAATTCTTCAGGGGAATAAAATGAATACTGTACTTTCAACTCTCCTGATGTTTGAAACTATTTCAAAATACAATAATGGAAACGAGGAGGGGGGATTAGTGTTTAATGGTTTTAGAGTTTCAGTCTTACGTGATGAAAATTCTAGAGATTTGTTGTACAACAGTGTGAATATACTTAACACTTTGAATAATGATTAAAATGGCAAATTTAATGTTCTGTTGTTTTTTGCCACAATTTAAAAAAAATGGAAATGAATCAACAAACAAAAAAAGAGGAGTGTTTTTAGGAGACGAGGTCTCAATCCTAAACAGTGTCGCGTTCAGAAAATACAGATGCCTAACTTCTGGTACTGTGGATTATGGTTCAGTACATCTGGATTATGGTTTGGGATTTCTCGCTCGTGTCCAGGACTGTGAAAGCACTGGTCACACT
The DNA here is from genome assembly GCF_024610735.1 of Ursus americanus. Taxonomy (NCBI): domain Eukaryota; kingdom Metazoa; phylum Chordata; class Mammalia; order Carnivora; family Ursidae; genus Ursus; species Ursus americanus. Next base: position 67,155,182 of record NC_142127.1, on the reverse strand, counting down.
GCTGTACCTGCACTGAGTAACAAGAGCTACGCCGGAGCAGAAAAAGCACTTGACCCAGTTTGGAGTGTTCCACTTACTAGTTTGATAACCTTGGACAAATCACACAAACACGCTCATCGTTAAAGCTCTCATCTCTAAAATGAGGATAATTCCTGCCTCATAATATTGCTGAGCTCCCCACAGGAGATAATGTAGATAAGAGCACTGCACAAGTAACAGGAAGTTTACAATGCAAGAAATTTATGAGTAAGTTTCTCTACTCTAAAAGGCGTCAAATAAGGGACGATAACGACCATGTCCCTGAAACACAGCAACACTTGAGTGAACGTTCCACAATCTCACATGATACACCTGCGCGACTCTTAGCTTTGGAGCATATCGATTTAGAAGCTTGCAAGCAAATTATGAGAGAAATTCTCACAGTTTCTGGGACCGTGAGAGGAAAATTAAATCCCCTCAGCAAGCTTAAAACAGATGACTTTTTTCAACTCAGGGAACCCCCTATTAAGACTTTTTATTTCTCATACCAGAGGAAAAACAAACAAACAAACAAATAAACATAAAGAGGGCATATTTGAATGACACAGAAGGTCTGGCTTCTCACCATCTTTAGCCAAAGTGGCTTCCACTCGGTTTCCCAAGCAATCCGATGTCTAGAAACTGCTCTTGAGCAATGTGAAGGCTGTTGCTTGTCCTCAATGCCATTGCTGACACAGCAAAGCCTGTGGAGGCTAAACTCATAGACTAGATCAGGGAGACCTGAGGTCAGATTCCCTCCCCAGCGGAGCATTCTTGGACATGTTTTTTATCTCCAAGTCTCAGGTTCATAATCAGTAAAATGATGATAATGGTGGTATGAACCTCATAAGGGTAAATGAATAAAGTTAGATTGAATGCTTGATAAATGGTAGCAATTACACTTTTTTTTATCAATGGTAATATTCAGCACTGTTCTCCTTTTGTCTATTCTGCAGCAAGTGTTAACACTTAAAATAGCATCTGGGATTAGGGTTTTAGGAAATTACTAATTTGGCCTCAGGAAGTTACCAGATAGATGAATATTGCAAAAATAAATTAAGCAATCAGGCTACCCAAGCTCAAAGTAGGGTTTAGACTTGCAGACAATAGCTTAGCAGTGTTTTAAGAAGTATTACAAATGAATAAAGCACTTTGTTGAGTAGGGCGGAGCGTGAGGAGGCTTTTAAAATTGAAAAATCCCATTTCCAGAAACCAGATTATATTCTTTTCCTTAAGAATCACCCAATGAAGCACCAATTCTTACTTAATATATTCTTTTAGGAAAATTGTATTATATCACTACCAATTTAGACCCAGAAAAAGAAGAAAAGATACAATGATGAGAAAATTCTGTTTTGGGGACAGTTGTCAGCATAAGAACATTTAAGAACAGGGATAAAGAATCAGTTGAAATATTCTGCGGTCTTCTGCCTCATATCAGAAAGCTGAAATTCCTAATGCTCACACGATGGATCAATTGGGACTCCCTACAGTAGCCACTGGTCTTTAAATACTTGCTAGTTGACCTTCTTATAAATCCACTCACTTTCAAGGTAAAAAAAAATCCTTTCAGAAACGTTTTTTTCCATGATCCTTTGTAAAAATTTCATGCTATTTTACACTATAAAATTCAGGAAATATGTTATATTCAAATATAAAAATCAGCCCTCCTATTATATAAAGTTGATTGGCTTAAACATACTCAGTTATTTTTTGTAGAATAATTGAAAAGTTCTTATTTCATTCCTATTGAAAACAATGATCTCCAACATTAGTAATCAGTTCTACAGATTAATCCATTAAAATTTTCAAGGAACTTTCAGAATTCAAAATTGCTAATGTATTCAAGCTGCAGTGTTCCTTTGGCCGTTAGGCATCTACAAGGGTTTTGGATCATCAATGAAATTATTATCCTTTTAAATACACAGGTGAACAGATATTTAAAATATTTTTTAACTACTGTGAAAATGTAAAACATTTCTGCTTTTCATTCCCTCACTGTTTAAGAAGACCATGAATTTTCTAATCTTCCTCACTTTATTTCTATGACAAAATGACAGGCACAGAAATGTGTGCAGGGGAAAAAAGAAAGAAAGAAAGAAAGAGAGAAAGAGAGAAAGAAAGAAAGAAAGAAAGAAAGAAAGAAAGAAAGAAAGAAAGAAAGAAAGAAAGAAAGAAAGAAAGAAAACATGCTGATTAGGAAGGCTTCCATGTGATCATTTTGAATTTTTTTTTTAAGTGATTAGCTTTCTTTTGTTCCTTTACAATAGTCTGTTGATTTTCTTAAGCACTGCAAAGGAATTGAGAAAAAAGAAAAAAATCCTAACAGCTAATTCATAAGGTGTACAGTCAATATATTGCTTGGCAAAGATTGTATTTTTATTATGGTAAAAGAATGATGTTAAGGAATGTTGGGGAATTGGAAAAAACGCTTACACATACAAACCATTTGGGTTGATTGCTCTTGATTGTGCAATAATTTACAACACGTACCTCCAAGGTTTGCATATACAATTTTGGCATTTTGGAGTAATTATCACTGTGAAACTTTCACAAGTACACCTTATTTCCACAGGTAATTAAGGTGACCTAGTTATGTCTGCATAAGGCTTAGTCTGTGAATAATACAGACCCAGGGGAGACTAACAGGTCACTAACAGCAATCAATCTAACTGATGGAAAAGAGGAAGAATCTTGTAGATGATATTTGCCCCATACTATTAAAAGGCTATTTTTAAGATGCATTATTTCATCACTAATTCACTAAGAACTTAGAAATCATTTCCTTTGAACTCTTCTTGGTCTCCTTTCAGGCTTCTTTTAAAATATGAGGTATTGCTCATGGTCACCATTAGTTGTAAGAGAAGTGAGATTCATTTTTCAAAATGGACTTTAATCTTGTTGATTTTCAAAAGCATGTTTAAAGAATTGTTTCTATTTGCATACAATTAACAAATCCTTAGCTGGCGCTCTCATGTCTGTGGATTATGGTTTATTGCCAAGGCCTTACAAATGCTGCACCACAGCAAAGGGTTGCTTGCCCTTAAATCCTTCCCTCTTTCCTAAGAGCAGCCCTGAACCCAAAGACCCACCTTCTCCATCTACATAAACTCAATACTCTGGCAGCCGATGGATCTTACTGAAAGAGGTAGAGAATCTGGTTTCTCATATCAACCCACAAAATGCAGCTTCTGTCTTTTTTTTCCCCACGACCTTGGAATTTGCTGCCAAAAATCAATGCATCAGATACCCCACACCGAGAACGCAATCTCATTCAATATAAAAAGGTCACAAGTGTGTTTATTTAAAGCCTGCCTCAGGTTAATTAACGGACACAATTTTTCAGAAAAAGTAAACCAATAGTCAGCTGAAATATAAAATAGTTCAAATAATCTCAAGTAGATTTAAACCCAGAATTTTTTTTTTTTTCCATCTCATGGCACTATGGCTAAAAAGACACGGATAATATAGTGCACATTTTACTTACAAATGAGTTTTTTATCTCCACTTCTGGGAACTACTAACAAATCAAACTCCGTTTCTTAAATGGTGTTGTCTGTGCTCCTAGACATTAAATTTCTAATGGCTCGAACTGAAGCATATACAACACACACACACACACACACACACACACACAATTCAATATGCAAAGTGCTTGCGTTCACTCTTGAATCATTATTCAATTAATGAATGACTTATTATCATACCATAAATGGGGACGATACTTGGATAGGAGCTCTAGTTGCTTGAGGGTGAATGCCATGTGCGTTTTTCCTGGAGTCCTTAATAAGTGACACACTTGTGTCATTACATTTGAGGTGAAGCAGAAGCCTCTGTCAGATTCGATTCACATGGGCAATCCCCAGTGGCAAAACATCTGATTAACTAGCAAAGCCACTGTCGTTAACAGCTGTATCATTGGAGGCTTGGAAGTATTCAGCCTTTTAGTAACCGAATGTATTATCATAATCATTTTCCCTCCCTGGCTCATATCCAGAAGATATTAACTACTACCCAAATAAATTACTATTAAAATGATTAGGCATAAATGAAACAGTGTACGTATAATTTACTTTGAACCCGATAGTCCGTACGTTCTTTTTGACGCCAGTAAAATCTATTTTAGTAATATCGGAGTAATTTCAACACAAGCATTTGATAATTTCTTCATTTACAAGTTGCTGGGTTGGTTTAGCAAAAATCCCTTAAATTTCTATTGTAATAACACCTTACAGAAGGGTCTGTTATTAGTGTTATTATTCTAAATAAAGTACATTCTCCACTTTGTGAGCACAGATATGTGCACTCGAGTGACCTATTGGGCAGCCAGCAGGTTGTGCCTTTTAATTATTTGTAACTATTTTAATGAGACAAGTTTTAAGTCTCTCACATATTTATAAGTCATATTAAAAAAAGCAAAGCACTGGGGGAAGAAAAAAGTAAAGCACTGAAATGACCCAAATATCCAATCTTGATAAAATCTAATCAATTTTGCCACTAATGATCATTCAATCTACAAAAGAAAATTGCCAAGCATAAATATGAGGCCCACAGGTAAATAAAGCCTCTTAGTATAAAATGCAGAGTTGTATCAAAATCTAATGTATGACATGTAGGTAACATGAAAATAAGGAAAATAATTTAATCAAATTTTAATTTTATCTTAACTAAAATTTTTTCTCTCCTTAGGTAAGCAGGAACTCCATTATTAATGCAATATGATAAATTTAAATATCGCTTACTATATCTTGTTCACTATCTTATTTTACTCTACCCATTAACCTACTGTAACCTTCCATTATCCCCTGGCACAAAATTTTAATTTAGAACTTAATGAAAAGATTTATGGTGCTTTACTTTGTTATAAGTAGCATGGGTTTGGAAGGAACACTCATAAGTAAAAATGCAATGAATTATAAAGACAATCTGCTTCAATGACATAAAATAATTTAATGAAACTTTGCAAATGTACGTCTACCGCCTAAGCCTCATGGCAACATGAAATGGAAACAGCAAAGGAACATCAAGTAAAAGTGCTGGGTGATCAAGATTTAAGCAAAATGGGAAGAAGATGCTTGAAAGTGTAGTATTCTCCTACTAGGATTAACTCTAGCAGTATATGCTTCCTACCTCTAAAGCATGCTACCTAAATACGGACTGTGAGGACCAAGATTGGTGTGAAGAAACAGAATGTGCTCGCTTGCATATGCCCCAGGCAAGTAGATATTATTATAATAAATGACCAGTTTGCTTAGCAGTTTTAAAAAGAAATATGTCATCTACAACTATCTTTTTAAAATAACAGTTTGTAATAATTTACTCTTTGCTTTTGCATCTGTATCTTGTATTTTCTCCAAAGTCAGATTTTTCAAGAAGGAATTACAGGGGGAAAAAAAAACACCTTATCCTTCTAGTGTCAAAGAATGTACAGTAAAAGCAACAAAATGGAGATATCATCAGCAATTAGTGAAAACTATCACAATTCAATTAATGCTCTATTATATACTCTGCTTTTGCAGGGAAAGTGTTCTTCTGATTAAATGTACAGAATGCTCTTCAAAACTATTCAGTGTCTCAGCAAAGGACAGACTAATTACCAACTGTTAATATTAAGAATACACTTGGGGCAGAAAAATAGGACTTCAATTTACAGTAATAATTTTGGGATGGAGTTATTCCAGCAATAAATTGTCACAGCTGCTCAAAGTGTGATGACACTCATGAAAATAAAATAAATACAGTTATAACTTCCCAGCAGATCTTGAGACACTTTGCCAAGAAATGTAAAACATTTAGTATACTTTCACATTATAAACTGAGATTTATACCTTATGTTTGCATAGGGGTTTAGAATTGCACAGTGTTTTTAGATATATCTTGGATATATTTTTTGACAATTGAACAATACTGGCATTGAGCATTTAACGCTCTCTCTGTTGAATATTATTCATAAAATATTTCTTATTTTGAATTACTGATGGCCAAACCAAATAATCCCCAAATTGTTCAAATATAAATGCATTTTTATCTATGATAGTTTCTATTTTTCAGACAGGCTGAAGGATCTTACCAACACCACTGCCACTCTTACCAGCCCATCCCAGAATCTTTGCTTCTGGTAGCTGAAGGATTTCCAGTTGTCCAGACATCTGTGTTTTGCAAAGACAGACTTACAGGCAAGTAAAAGAAGAGTGTTCAAGTTACTTGGCACAAAGCTAATATGCTTCCTGCCTCTGAATCTTCTGCAAAACCAGACCCCCATGGGTTATGAGCATGGACGAAAAGCTTTCAGGTATGGTCTCACTCTTCATTTGTTAGGGCAGAGGAATTTTTCTGTCTCCATGCCTGTGTAAACTCAATCTGATCATCACAAGGTGGGGAAAGAGACATATCTCATTTCACCATTTAACTCAATGGGTTTGCATGTGATAGAAATACCTGCCACTCATAGGCAGTGTGGTTTACAAAGCCCTGGGTTTACGGTATCACTTCGCACTTGCACCAGACCCTGTGACACTGGTAGCCACATCTTTTCTCTAGACTGAGAATAAGATTTAAATGAGAATCTCCTTTTTTCAAAGTCTTCATATTTTTATTGATCATAGTTGGTTATTTTAAATCGCAATGATGTTGGGTTTTATTAGAAGCTTTCTTTCTTTTTTTGTGACCCAAAACAATTTGCTTTTTACTGTTGCCTCTTACTGTTCAGTGGCTACATGCTATTTTTGCACTATTGTAGATCGATAATATCATGACCAGATAGAACCCACAGAAACTAAAAAAAAAAAAAAAAATTAATGCTTGAAATCTTTTAAATCACAGCATAGTACAAATAAAAATGTAACACTTTTTAGAACAATTTGTAATTTACTTTAGTCTTAATGTGATGATAATTTATACTGACAACCCACTTCACATGGATTTTGGCCACTACCAGGGAAAACTACTAAGATACCACCATAATACATAGAAAAAAAATGGTTTTATATGTAATGGATATTGATCAAACAGAAGTATCACTACTAAGTTATCTATTAATAACTCCCGCTAGGTTCTTCTTTCTTAACTCCTTCTAATCACACATCCATATTCTTCTGCAACCTTATACTACCTTTTAGCACTTTAACATCCTTGTTTTAAAAGTGAGTTTGCCCATCTGTCTATTGCCCTTTTTCCTTTAACTTGACAAAATGCTCATATTTTAACTAATGTCTCCAACAGGTGCAAAGGGAGCCAAGGTGAACCACAAATCCAATTAGGAGATACGTTCCAATGGAAATGGGGGGAAAAAAAGTGATTTCTTTAACCCACGAAGCTACTATAAACTTTCTGATAAATTGTTTATTCATGCATATATTTATTTCATTTTATTTGCTATGTGTCTCTTTGGGTGTTTTCTCCATTTCTATACTCCTTCACAGAATCTAGGGAAACATTTACTTCCCAAAGGAGCTTTCTATTTTTTCTATGCCCATTTGTGCTTTATGTAAAACAGAGTGTCAATGCCTTTCTTGATCACTACTCACCAGACTGGGAAGAGAAAGACTGGGCAAAGAATCAGAGGATCATCAAGGCCAGATGAGGTGCTGTAACTAGAAATAGCTTTCAGAGAAAACAATTTAACTATAAAAGCTCAGAAAGACACAAGTCACTACTTGTTTAAATGGGCACAACACTGTATTGCGTATAATCTAAGATACCAGCGAAGTTCTTCTGCAATGACCGAAGAAATATCTCTTACTGTATTCATAAGTTTTAACAAAAAAATTTTTTTGAAGCAAAGCCCCTTCTACCTGCAGTTTGGCAGGAAATAAGCCTCCTTTTGAAGTATCCCTATTAAATAGAATGGTCATAATTAAATTCTTAGAGAAGGAAAAATGTACTTCAAATATATCATGCCATCCCATACTTTTCATTTGTGTCTTATAATTGGCATTTTATAGAAAAAAGACTCAATTTGAGTTGCTGTCACTGCCATTGGATGGCTTTATTCTCACTTTATCTGTGCTAATAGTGTCTCTTGTTTTATACACCCTTAAATCAGACTGTCAAGTAATCTTGACAAGTTAAATATCCTCTCTTCCTGTCCTCTAAAATGGAAGTCAGTAGGAAACAGAAGTGAAAACTCATGTCTAACACAGAGTTATCAGATGCCATTTAAAGTCCCTGATCCTGAAACTCCACTGTGTTACAATTAAACTGTGTTCCAGTGATGCCAGAGGCCTGAAGTTGGAACCTGAGCTGTGGTAGACGTGAGCGGTGTGAGAGTTTCTCCCTCTGCCACCTACTTTACAGGCTCGTTGTAAGGACTAAATAAGACCTCAATTTGGGGCCATACCCAGCACTTTGCAGCTCCTCATTAAACATGAGTTTCATTGTATATTTTTTCAAGTAATTTTCATATACATTAGCTCTTCTGAAACTTACAGACCCTGTGAAGTAGTGTGGTCAGATATCCTCTCCGTTCTTTAGATGAAATGAAATCAAATAGAATCATATCTCTTACTCTAGATTTTGGTGTAGTGTTTGTCCCACTACATGACCCCTCATCAGATTTACTAATCTGCTTAATTAGTGAGGCTCTTAGAGAACTTTCTAGCCAACTGTCTGAGCTCAGGCATAAAGGGCAATCTAACCATCATGAAAGGATCCAAAGAATAAGGGCTGACTAATGTTCCATCGATTAAAAATAAGTTATGTTTTTTGAGGAATATAATTGCACTATTTGCCTTGAAACTTTTCAGCAAGTTATAGCGGATCTTGGGAAAAAACTAACAGTTTAAGCGAAGGTATGGAATAACAAGGTAGTCAACCTAGGACTATGAGAGTCATTTGGAAAGTTAGAGAGAATAAGGTCATAGGAATGCAAAACAATATCCAGAGACCCACACAAGTGGTCTGTTTCAGGAAAGTCCACTGGAAAAATGGCAGGGCTATCAAGGCTTGGTCTTGTTTATCACATATAAATCCACAGTCACTTGACATGGTGCCTTGTACATAATAGAAATTCGATACATAGTGAATAAATAAGTGAATTAGTGAATAAATAAATGTTTTATCCCTAATTAGTTGTTCAATACAAGACAAAGGAGTCATTCAATCTTTTTTTTTACCTTTGAATGAATGAATGAGTAAATGAATGACATTTTGAGGGTCTCTGTGACTTCTAAATAAGCAAAATTAGAAAAATTAATGGAGCAGTAAATTATTTGCAGGAAAGCCTTTTATTTGCACACCTATTTTAATGATCATGAGCTTTTGCTTCACATTACTTTTGATTGTTGACTCTTGATAATCAAGGAACTATTTGGCAGTGTGCTCAGTGTGCTCTGATCTTGAAGTGGCACAATCTTTGTGATGTGCTTGTTCAATAAATAAAGACAAATAAATATCAGATTGTCACCTTCTAATAGGTCTGTAGACAAAATTCAATTTAGACATAGAAGGATAAGAAAATCGCAAGAAATCAAAAAGGAGATTATGAAAGAAAATGAGAGGTTATCATCTAGATATGCTTCAGAAAACCAGACGCTTTTAATTCATAACCAGCTTTTAATTCATAATCGGCTTCCAAAGGAGAAAGCAAAAAGGAAACAAAAGAGCACATTTCCAAAGGATATACATGATAAAATTGATTTATTTCCACTTAGTTAAAATAAATGTTTAAATCCAGTTTGGTGTTATAATGATGTAGAAATTAATCATACCAAGATACAGTGATGTTAGGAACAAAATTTTTCATGGAAAATCTAAAACAACATTTCTTTCATCAAAGTATCAACACAATACTGAAAATACCAAATGATTTATCTTGATAATAATTAGGTTTAGAGCTTTCCTGGAAAGGTTTTAGGGTCAGACGAAACTTGCTGTTAGGGGAAGCCTACTATATAATCTGGCATGTTGAAGACACTTACAATATAATCATTTCCTTTTCCTCTTTTGACTTGACCACATCCCATCCTTTTCAAGGCTCAGTCATCTCCCTATACTGCCAGCTAACATCAGTTCAGCAAGAACTCCTTCCTGCCCTAATTGCAGTAAACTCTGCAATTTCACCTTCTATATCCTGATTAATTAGAAAAAAAGTAGCAAATTTGCAAGGTGATAAATTACTGTGTTTAAAAATTACATGACTATTCCCCAAAGAATGTTGCATAGGATTATATCCTCTGAAGGTTTTCTAAAAGTAGGTTTCTGTGAACAAGTACATTTGAAAAATTCTATATTCTCTTTCTTACAGATTGACAATATACATTATAATGCTAAGGAAAGGGGAAAGGAACAGGAGTAGATGAAGAGCTGTCAGATCACAATGCAGGTCTGCACTTGTGAGAGAAAGAAAGAAGGAAAATTGGGTCGGAAAAGACTCAGATCATAGCACAGTTCTGGGAAGGTCTGGGATAGGCTGATGTGAAGCCCCAAGAGCAAAGACTACCCATTAAAGGAATCCTACCTTATACAATAATGGCCTGTTTCAAATAATCTTATCATTCATAATCACCAGCTTAGAGCAGCTTGGAATAAGTGTGGCCTTGGCATGAAACCCGTAGTATATTCAAAGGCGCAGTAGTTGAAGCTGTCAGTCAGTTATGCTCTCCACATCAGGTTCTCTTGAAGAGCATTCCCATGTTATGCAATGGATTTGTTAAAAAGAGGTTGGTTGTCCAAATGTCCATCAATAGACAAATGGATAAAGATGCGGTGTATAAATACAATGGAATATTACTCAGCCATACAAAAGAATGAAATCTCGCCATTTACAATGCGAATGAACCTAGAGGGAATTAAGCCAAGTGAAATAAGTCCAACAGGGAAAGACAAATACCATATGATTTTGCTTATATGTGGAATCTAAAAAACAAAACAAAGAAGCAAACAAACAAAAATAGACTCTTAAATTCTGAGAACAAAATGATGGTTGCCAGAGGGGAGGTGGCTAGAGGGATGGGGGAAATAGGTGAAGGGGATTAAAAGCTACAAACTTCCCGTTACAAAATAACTAAGTCATGGAGCTTAGGGAATATAGTCGATAATATTGTGATAACACTATATGATGACAGACGGCAACTATACTTACTGTGATGGGCACTGAGGAATGTACAGAATTATTGAATCAGTATGTGGTACACTTGAAACCAATATAAGATTGTATGTGAATTGTACTTCAATTAAAAAAAAAAGATGTTGGTTTAGCTGAAAGTCGAGCATGGACTCACGAGGCAAAGCAGAGATTAGGAGGAGCAGAAAGCTGCTACTACCCTCTGGAGCCCACAGAAGCAGTGGTTCTAGGAGACGCCAGGAGCTAGGGCCGCTGGCAGGATCTGGAACCTCAGTTTCTGCCCGGGGAGAGCTGGTATGGTGAGGGGAGGGACTGCCTGATGAGAGCTGGGCTCACAGCAGAGACTCAGTCACTTCAGAGACATCTCTCTCCAAAGCCTCTTGTGGCAGAAACTTAAATGGCAACTGTTGGCAAGGACCCTGAGAATGTTGAAGGGCGGGCAGCCTGCAATACAGAGCAGATCGGGGGAGGTGTCAGTAATGGATCTGAGAGGGAACCAGCCCAGGACTGACACAGCAAATCATGCGATTAAAAGATCCTGAATTTATGCTGCATTGACAAACAAATTAGTACTTTGATGATCAAAATTATCAAGTGACGACAAGTTACTTAGGCCAGAACATATTGGGAAAAATGTAATGTGTCTTCATGAAAGACACACCCAACATAAAATCATATTTTTAATTGGTAATGAGAAGAAGATTTAGATATATTTTTCATGTTAGATCTTCTTTTTTTGGACTACATAAGAAATAAGCATGCTAATGATTAATAGTTTCAGTCACAAAAACATGTCCACAGTAGTTTGATTGTTTGGAGAGTGCAGGTCAAATGTGGTTTCACAATTATTTGACTTAGACGTGAAATTAGCATGTATATTAATGAAAATGTTGAAAATTGACCATGATTGAGAGCAGCAATTTTTAAACATACTGAATAAAAATTTTGGCATAGGTAGGACAATTTTTAAAAATCCAAGAACATAAAGCCCTTTACTTCACAATTCATGCCTTATAATTATGGATTTGATATATTTTTAAATGATTTATTGCCATAGGTATCACTGGTTCCCTGTGTTCAAATAAAGAAAAGCTTCAGGCATATTGCAAGTAATGGGGTTTTATCAAGGACTTGTTTATCACATCGTGACTTCTCCCAAATTAAATGAGTACCACACCCAAAAAGTTTGAAATCTGGCCCCCAAATGACCAAATTTCTCCTTCTCCCCTGCTCTGATCCTTCTTCTGGCCAGGCTCAGAATATCTGCATAGGAGGTAGAGAAATAGTGCAGACATCTGTCCAGAGCTAGCTTACAATTCAGCTGTTACACCAGCGCCCGCCGCCTCAAAATGAGAGAGGGAGGGAGATAGTGAAGTAGGAGGGACAGATGCCCAGCACGCCAGCTTTGTGAGGTCTAAAAATACCACACTGGAAATGATGAGGCAGAGGATAAAAGACTTTCCAGGTGTTGGCGCCTTGGGGGTGCTCAGAGCCGCCCTGGTGTTAATGTCCACTACCCTTATCACAGAGCTGTAATTGAGTGCCTTCGACAAGATTACAGGTTTGTCTCTTCTGGAAAAGGCACGCTGTCCTCTCCCTGTATGTGCACTCTTTCAATTCACCATTGGACAACCGAGACCTGAGATGATGGGGTGATGTTTTAATATGTCCCTTTGTAAAGGTCCATTGTTAAACACTGGCTTCGAAATAAAAATGGGGGAAAAAAGATAATTTGCTGTGCTGTTCAGCTTAAAACAGGCAAGATTATTTTATGTTGGGAGAACACTCCATCCCGATCTCTGGTGCTACGCTATTTAACTATCAGTCACCCACCTCTACTTTGACGGCTGAGCCTGGTTGAGGAGAACTTTGATGGAGACAGGGACGTAGCTCTAAGAGCAAGAACAGGACCGCTGCCCATTGCTTCTAGACAACAGGCACCGAAATATGGAGACTGGCAAAAGCTGCTTTCTTTCCCTTTTTTTTTCTTTTTATAAGAACCTTAAAAGTAACAAGAGATAAGGTTAAAGACAATAAAAGTGTTCCTGTGATTGTTTCAGCGGGGATTTATAGAAATGGGCACTGGGAAGATGGCAGGATCACGTGGAACAAACACACGACGGAAGGCCCGGGTCCTAGGACTACTCTCAATCTCTTTGGGACATTTACTAAGACCAAGTACAATAAATTTTAAAAGCAAATCATTTAAAGCCCCAGACCAAACACACACACACACACACACACACACACACACACACACACACCCTTTGATAAGGAAACTTGGCTGGCTGTGACCTTCTGTTGAGATCACTCAGAATCTGCTTACCACAGCAGAAAAGAAACGAGAGACAGTAAAATGGCAAGTGAGTCCCAGAGGACTGAACAACATAATGTCACGTAGTTAGTAAAGACATGGATATCCGTCACCACAGCCTGCACGAAGGACACCCACTGTGCAAACCTTTATTAATGTGTTCCATTACTTTGGTGTGCGTGACTTCTTCCCCTACATCCATTATGTAAAACAGCCTGGCATTTGGCACATTGCTTAATAAGGGTTGCAGTCAACTATGCAAATACTTAATTATTATGGCACGCACCTACACATTATAGCTTCCTTTATTAATTTTCTCCTACTTTAAAATTACTTAAACTTAACCCTCCCTCCACACCACTCTGAAGAATACTGATCTGGCAAGATCCAGAAGATACGGCCTATACTTATAAGAATATAGGGGTTATCCCTCTCAACTGAGAGCTCCATCATGGGTTTTCTGAAGTAAACAAGGAAAAGAGGGGCTATAAATTATTTACTGAGAAGTTTATCAGAACATAGACAACACAGCTATTCTTAATGGTAACTGATTTTTTTTAACTCTGATCATAAAATTTTTTAAAGATTTATTTATTTATCTGAGAGAGAGAGAAAGAGTGCACGTGTGCGGGTGTGCAAGTGGGGGGAGGGGCAGAGGGAGAGAATCTCAAGCAGACACCCTGCTGAGTGGGGAGCCTCCCGACCTGTCAGATCATGACCTGAGCTGAAACCAAGAGTCTGATGTTGAACCGACTGAGCCTGCCAGGCGCCCTTGATCGTAACTTTTCAGAGTGATATTTTGTTACTTTGAAAGCAGGCAAGTAATTGATGACAAATATCTTCTAATATCATGAAATTGTAAGTGATGAAGAAAATGAAGATACACATTTCAATACATATCTTCATGTTAAAAAGAGCATGCCGATAACTATATAGAATCACGGCAAATAAATCGTTTTCTTAAAAAATTTCTAATGTGAAGCTGCTAAGCATAGAACACTTTTAAAATATTACATTAGTTTAATTAGAAACTATTTAATATTGATTAGTTTATTTAATTTACTTTTATCTGACCATGTCACAATACATGATTTATCATGGTTTGTAAACATTACAGAAGTTTGATTTTATATTTAAAATGAATGCAATGAGACAAGAGAAAAATAAGACTAGGAAAAGTATGATAAAGCTAGGAGTAAGATTAGGGCATGTAATTCTCAACTAAAAAATGGGTCATAACTTTCCTTCTGAGCTTTCTGGAAACAACTCCAAGTGGGAAAGCCAATCACGTATATGATTCTCAGTGTCCATAAAATGAAAATAATTGGTTCAAGAATAACTATTTTTTTTAATATTTATTTTGAGAGAGAGAGAGAGAGTGGGGGTGGGGGAGGGGGCAGAGGGAGAGGGAGAGGGAAAAAATCAGAAGTAGGCTCCATGCCCAGCATAGAGCCCAACATGGGGCTCGATCCCATGACCCTGTTATCATGACCTGAGCCGAAATCAAGAATCAGACACTTAACCAACTGGGTTACCCAGGTGCCCCAAGAATAATTATTCTTAATTCTAATACTTGAGAACAAAGAGATCCCCATGTTTCTTCACAACAACATCACTTTGTTTAGTGAATAACATGTTCATCCCCATACTTACATAAAAGACAACGAGTTGCTTAGTGACACTTCTAGTTAGTAATGTCTCTCAATAACCTCTAAATGAATTCTATGAAGCTCTAAGATTATGCAGTCTCTATACTGTGGCCTCTGATGTTCTGACTCATCCAGAAAATATATCTTCGATTCTTTCCTAAGTACTTACGCCAAATTCACAATTGTTCTGTGAAATTTACCTGGTGTTGACATCCGTGGTTGACATGTGAAAATTGAAGTCAGACAATGAAGAATACCTGTATTGCCTTTTGTAAAATTCTGGGAGTATGGGGCTGTGAACACTCCAGGTAAAAAAATCTACTTTAGAAAATAGGTGATACGAGGCCCAGTAACATTTGGTAACCAAGTCCCCAAAAGTATATTGTATTTAAAAGTCCTCATTTTGCTACTATATACAGTGTTACTCTTAACAGTTTTCTGACATCATCGATCAGATGTGACTAGGCAGAATATAACATATAATTCTTTCTACCAAAACCGCCCAGTGGAAGTATATTAGGACTCCTAGGTCATTTCACCAATAACCTCATGAAAAATGTTTTTATCTACATAATTTTATAGCATCATTTTCCCAATTTTCATATAACAGAATAGCCTGGTAACATTAAATGTGCCTAACCCTTTACTGTCCAATCCAGGACCTTCTGAATTACTATCTCTAGGAATCTAACCCTTTTACTTTCAATAAGCCTGGTGATCTTCACGTGCACCAGTCTGATAATTATTTCTCTAGAATAGGATTTTCCATTGAAAATTTCCCATAAGATTTTGAAATTTAGCTTATGAATTTTTTGGTGTTTATTTTTCCAAAATGCTTCAGTGTTTGTTATTCCGGGGTTAAAATTATGTTATGTTAAAAATGATGAGTCTCCTTCCCAGATATTTAAGCCAAACATGTGAGTTGGAGCCAAGGTATCTGCATCTTTTCTTTTCAGATACATCTTATGCTTACCGATGTCAAAGTGCCATTACCATAACAGACAGCACTAGCCGAGAGATTTAAAAGAAATAAAATTCAAGTATTAGGTGGATAATGCCACAATTATGCTTGTCTCAGATTTATCATAGACTAATTATAGCTGTTCATGTACTCTGAACTCTACCTGCTAGTAAATATACATTTTAAAAATTAAAAAAAAAACAAACCTAAAACTGTTTTCCAAATTGTGCAATAATAGTACTGACGAGTGGGTGAAATCATGTATATATCTATTAATCAGATGTAGCTCCTATTGGTCTTCTTCCAGTCTAATGATGCCATTAAAAAAATGTATTCCACAGAATCCGTCACACCATATGTGTTCCTGTCTCTGCTTTCTTCAATGGCTATTCAAGATAGAAGAAATACGACCACGTGTTCTTTTGTAGAGTGTAGAAAGACTGTAGTGTCATGGAAAGAATGGGATCTTTGGAGTTTGATCTAAATTCAAAGTGTGGCCCTTCTATTTGATCTGCTTGACTTGGGGCCCATCTCAACTTTGGTTTCTAATCTGTAAAATTCTTGCCTCTTTGAATTTTACAGATACCATAGTAAATACATGACACACAGTAAGAACACAATAAGCTTTAGCATTCTGTATCTTTGGTGGGGATACCCTGTATTCTCCTATCACCACTTTTAGAAAGGAAGTCAACACCTGCCATTAGAGAATTCAGTTGAAACTGTTACTGAAATCTTCAAATTTAAAAAAGTTCATTTGACATAATATTAAAGGAAAATCCTCTCATAAGACATTGTTGTCCATTGGATAAACTTTATGAACTTGTGAGCATTATTAGATCTTTTAAGGATGAAAGGAATACCCAAAGTAATTAGCAATTATTATTTCACAACAAATCATAGTTGACTGCTTACTAAAGTATTGTACTGGGATTCAGTAGACCTGAATTCTATTCCCACTTCTGCTATTCTCTAGTTTTGTGACATTGGAAAGTCACTTCACCTTTCTGTGTCAGAGAAAACTTATAATTAACTTTCATTGTGTTTAAGTCTTCTGCAGCTGAAGAACTAGAATGATATCTCCTATCAGAATGCAAAATCCCAAATATTTCCCACAAATTATGCATTTTGGATCTATACATATTTTTAAGTAATTGCATGTTTGATTTTATTTTGTGTAACCAAACGTGGCAATTAAAATAAGCTCTCTCTATATGAAAATGATATATGTTGAAACTTTCCCCTATATATCACCAAGGAGGTGACTGTCAAACCCCCATAGATATATGGTCAGAGCAATTGAGTAGTCAATATAACAGAAAACAATAACACACAAAATATTCAACCTCATTATAAACAGAACATTCACATTAAAGCAACAGTGAATTTCAGTATTTGCCAACCAGATATGTAAATAGTCTAATGGGATATGTTATGGGACAGATTAGGCAATAAATATCAAAAGTCTTATAAATATCTATATTTTCATACTGTGTGTTTTCATTTTTAGAACTTTAAATTAAATATAGACTCAGACACACAAAATATTTCTGCATAACAATATTCATAGCACTATTATAAGTTGAAAAAGGTTAAACAAATAAATGTCCAACAAAAGGGTAATGTTTAAATAAAGCATGCTTTATCTTAGCAATAAAAATATTAAGCAGTCATTAGAATTGAGATTTTCAAATAATTTCAGAATTAATAAAAATAATGACTTGTGTACTCCCAAAAAAAGATATGTTGCAGTCCTAACTCTCATTGTCTCAGAATGTGATATTATTATGAGACAGGGTCTTTCTAGAGAGAATTAAATTAAAATGATTTAATAAGAGTGGGCCCTAATCCAATATCTCTGGTGTCCTTATAAAATAGGGACATTTTGGCACTGATAGACACACTCAGTAAGATTGCCATGTGAGCATAAAGGCAAAGAACGGGGTTATGATAAGAAATAGGAAGATCGGTGGGAGAAGGAAGGGAAGAATGAAGGGGGGGTAAACAGAAGGGGGAATGAACCATGAGAGACTGTGAACTCTGGGAAACAAACTGAGGGCTTCAGAGGGGAGGGGGGTGAGGGATTGGGATAGGCTGCTGATGGGTATTAAGGAGGGCACATATTGCATGGTGCACTGGGTGTTATACGCAAATAATGAATCCTGGAATGTTGCATCAAAAACTGGGGATGTACTGTATGGTGACTAAAATAACAAAATAAAAATTATAAAAAAAAAAAAAAAAAAAAGAACGGGGTTATGCATCTGCAAGTCAAACAATGCTAGACATTGCCAGAAAACTTTCAAAGCCCAGGGAGGACACATGAAGCAGAATCTCCCTTACAGTCCTCTCAGCCCTCAGAGGGAGGCAACCCTGCCAATGCTCGATCTCAAACACTTAGCCTTCAGACAGGGAGACAAACAAATGTCTGTGGTTTAAGCTCCAGTTTGTGGTACTTGGATAGGACGGCTTTAGTAAAATTGTGCAGCTACTATCTAACATGTAGTGGAAAATCTATGGAAAATATATATAAAGGCAGAAGTCCAGACTAACATACATAAATTTGGAAAAACTGTACAAAAATAACAGCAAAGGAATGCTTAAAATTGTGTGATTACCTCTCAATAGCAAGATTGTAGTTATTTTTCATTTGCTTGCTTTTAATTCCAGTGTAGTTAACATACAGTGTGATATTAATTTCAGTTGTACAATATAGTGATCCAACACTTCCCTATATAACTCAGTGCTCAGCAAGATAAGTACATGCTTGACCCCCTTCACCTATTTCATCCATCCCCCTACCCACATCCCCTCTGGTAACCATCTGTTCTTTCTCCATAGTTAAGAATCTGTTGTTTTTTTCCTTTAATCTGTCTCTTTTTTTCCTTTGTTCATTTGTTTTGTTTCTTAAATTCTGCATGTAAGTGAAATCATATGGTATTTCTCATTCTCTGACTGGCTATCTTGCTTTGCATTATACTCTGTAGATTCATTCACGTTGTTGCAAATGGTAAGATTTCATTCTTTTTATGGCTCAATAATATTCCATTATATATGTGTAATATTACAATATATATATAAAATCTCACATCTTCTTTATCTATTCATCTATTGATGGACACTTGGGCTGCTTCCATAATTTGGCTATCGTACATAATGTTGCAATAAACATAGGGGTGCATATATCCTTTCTAAGGAGAGTCTTCATGTTCTTGGTGAAATACCCAGTAGTGCAATTATTGGATCATATGATAGTTCTATTCTTAATTATTTGAGGAACCTCCACACTGTTTTCTTCAGTAGCTGCACCAGTTTGCATTCCTACCCACAGTGCAAAAGTGTTCCTTTTTCTCCACATCCTCACCAATGCTTGTTGTTTCTTGTGTTTTTTATTTAGCCATTCTGACTGGTGTGAGATGACATCTCATTGTGGTTTTGATTTGCATTTCCCTGATGAAGTGTTGCACTTCTTTTCATGTGTCCGTTGGCCATCTGTATGTCTTCTTTGAAGAAATGCTTGTTCATGTCTTCTGCCCACTTTTTAATTGGATTATTTGGTTTTGGGGTGTTGAGTTGTATCGCTTCTTTATATATTTTGGATACTAACTGTTTATTGGATATGTCATTTGCAAATATCGTCTCCCATTCAGTAGGGTGTTTTTTAGTTTTGTTGATTATTTCCTTTGCTGTGCAAAAGCTTTTCATTTTGATGTAGTCCCGACAGTTTATTTTTGTTTTTATCTCCCTAGATATGCCTCAGGAGACATATCTAGAAAGATGTTGTTATTGTTATTTATTTATTTATTACATTTATTACATAAATGTAAATTCATGTCAGAGAAAATACCACCTGTGCTCTCTTCTAGGATCTTTATGGTTTCACGTCTCACATTAAGGGCTTTAATCCATTTTGAGTTGATTTTTCTGTATGATGTAAACGTGGCCCAGTTTCATTCTTTTGCATGTAGCTGTCCAATTTTCCCAACACCATTTGTTGAAGAGACTGTCTTTTTCTCAGTGCATATTCTTGCCTCCTTTGTCAAAGATTAATTGACCGTAACATCATGGGTTGATTTCTGGGCTCTCTATTCTGTTGTATTAACCTATCTATCTTAGCACTGGTATCACTGATCTGATTACTACAGCTTTGTAGTATAACTTGAAATCTGGAATTGTGATACTTTCAGCTTTGTTTTCCTTTTTCAAGATTGCTTTGGTGATTCAGGGTCTTATGTAGTCCCATACAAATTTTAGGATTGTTTGTTCTAGTTCTGTGAAAAATGTTGTTGGTATTTTTATAGGGAATGCATTTAATCTGTAGATTGCTTTGGTCAGTGTGGCCATTTTAACAATATCTATTCTTCCAATCCATGAGCATGGAATATCTTTCCATTTGTTTGTGTATCTTTCATCAATGTTTTATAGTTTTCAGATGACAGGTCTTTCACCTCCTTGGTTAAGTTTATTCCTAGGTATTTTATTATTTTTGGTGCAGTTGTAAATGTGATTGTTTTCTTGATTTCTCTTTCTGCTGCTTCATTATTAGTATATAGAAATGCAATGGATTTCTGTACATGATTTTGTATCCTGTGACTTCATTGAATTCATTCATCAGCTCTAGTAGTTTTTTGGTGGAGACTATAGGGTTTTCTATATATGGTATCATGCTATCTGCGAATAGTGAAAATTTTGCTTCTTCCTTACCAATTTGGATGCCTTTTATTTCTTTCTTTTCTTCTTCTTCTTCTTCTTCTTCTTCTTCTTCTTCTTCTTCTTCTTCTTCTTCTTCTTCTTCTGTCTGATTGCTTTGGCTAAGACTCCCAGTATTATGTTGAATGAAGGTGGGGAAAGTGAACATTTTTGTCTTATTCCTGATCTCAGGGGAAAAGCTCTCAGTTTTTCACCATTGAGCATGGTGTTAGCTGTGGACTTGTCATATAAGTACTTCATTATGTTCAGATATACCCTCTGCACTCACTCCATTGAGAGATTTTATCATACATGGATTTTGAATTTCATCAAGTGTTTTTTCTACATCTGCTGAGACAATCATGTGATTTTTATCTTTATTTTGTTAAGGTGGTATATCAAATTGATTGATTTGTGGATATTGAACCATCCTTGCATGCCTGTAATAAATCCTACTTGATCATGGCATATGATCCTTTTAAAGTATTGCTGAATTCAGTCTGCACTACTTTTCAGCTTTTGATTCAATTAACAGGACCAAACAACTATCAATAGTTATTATCAAAGTAGTAGTTATAAACATCATAAGGATTTTGCTATCAAAACCTGAGCTCACATCTAAGTTTCCAATATTTCTTATCTGCTTAAATCTGAGCAAACTATTCAGCATCACTTAGACTTGGTTTCTTTATTTATAAAAAAGGGAAAATAACACCTCAGATAGGATATGTGTGTATGTGATGTAAGGCTCAGAGCTTTTGAAAGTCCTAAAGCTTTTAAAGTCCTAAATTAGAGGATGACTGTGTGGTACCCATAGTCTCTACCCAACTGAGAAGTCCCTTTTTCATTCGCGATGATAAATAGCTTCTTAAGACCCATTTTAGGCACTTTGGACCAAAAAGCTTGGAGCACCAACTTCTCCTTCTTAGATCATAGAGCTTAACAATTTTCCCCATTCTGAGCCCCTGTCTGTTTTCCTAAGTACCATTTCATTGTCTTCCCAATACTATTAAGCCACCTTCTTTCCCTTGCCTTATAGTCCAAAGTTTAATATTTACCCTCTAGACAAAACTTATGTTATTATAGCATTAAATATTTTCTACAATTACCTAGGCATTCTAACCTCTAGGAATATAATCTCTATACTTCCTAGATTAACTCTTCCTTAAAAAAATGAAGTTTTTGACAAACATCAAAATGAATGTTATTATTTACAAATTATAACATTCTATAGTTAATATTTTTTTCATATTTTCTCATTGTTAAGGATTTTATTTACCTTGCTTCCATTTTATATTTCATATCTTAGTGTTTAATTCTTCTCCTACTCAGTTGAGAATAAGCATTGTGCAGGAGAAAACCACATGGGAAATATGTAAAATATATGTTGGTACCTATTACCAACAAGTAGTACTTTAAATAGGTGCCCTTAATTAATGAAAAATAAGTTTAAAAGGTGTTTTACTATATGATCCCATTTCTGCCCAAATCTACAATGAAATATTTAGGTCGAAAGAGATCTCTTTAATTGATAGAGACATAAAAACTGTCACATATTTATCAAATGAACATCGTTCATGAGCAAATCTTACTGAGCTAGACTTGTTTATCAATAAAATGGCTGAAGACAGGAGTAGAGAGTAAAATGGATTTAATACAAAGTGAGCCTCACATGAAGATACTCATATTTTACTAATAACTACAAAGTACTGAGTAAATGATAAGAATTTTTATCAGACATTGGTCACTGACAGAAGCAGAATACATGTTTGATGGATGAAAGACGTGATATAACGTGACCAACATTTGATTTCGACGAACATCTCATCTCCACGTGAGAATGATAGAGAATTAAAAACAGGACCAGAGCACTTCATCAGAGGGTTTCCCTTACTCTACAATCTTGCTCCCTGCCACCTTGCATTCTCTGTGGTCCTCACCTTCAGAACACTGACACAGTGTGCATTATTTTGGTTTCTAGTTCCATTAAAATAGCGTTCTCTCCTATTTTCTCCAAAGATGAATTCATAACAACATTCAAATATGCATGATGTTTTTAGCAGAGTGATACCAGAAAACGTGGGCTGAATGAACAAAATAAAACCTTCATTCTTTCTCTCCAATTGCTGTGCTAGATCACACATAAGAATATATTGCTTTTAAAATAAAGTATTTTGTCATTATTGATACTGACATGGCAGTCTTCTGTGTCTTCGCTTGGAAAATATTTACATAATTAATTATATTTAATTATAGGAAATATAGCATATTTCCTCTCATTTGCTCCTCATTGTGTTAGTTTTGGATGCTGGGGTAGGAAAACTCTTGAATTTGTATTACAACAAAACATAGATGTATTCAGGTTTCCTTATTACACTCCTACAGCATAGAAGCAGAACTGCTCCACACACAGGTGACCAATGGGCCATATGCACTCTCGATTTATAATCAGTTCAGCCATTATTACCAGTAGAAATCATTTTAAAATGAGCATGATGCTGAACTGTGCACCCAAAGTCATTCTCCTAAATATAGAGAGCACATCTTTAAACTTTATAACCCTTTCTGTAGATTTCCCAGAAATACAGAAGCAGGCAGAAATACTAGCAGTCACTTGATCACCCATGTAGGGTCAGCACTTTTTTCTTACACAAAATTGGTGAAAGGATTATTATTTCAAATAAACCTGTGATAGGTATTTTATTCCCATTGGAAGAAATGAGCTTTCTACTATACCATGCTGATCCCCAACTGAGTAACTAAATAATGCTAAGAAAAGAAATGCAAAAAAAGGAGAGAAGGTAGATATCTGGACAAATAAATATCCATTATAGGTTACTGCATGAATACACCCATCTCATATTTTAAAGTTATATGTGAAAGGTCGTCATTTAAAAAGAAATGACTATGTACATCTTAGGGCATCCACTATGAAACTGAGATGCATGAATTCTGAACGGATTGAATAAGGTTTATGAATTCCTTGAAATCCAAGGCAGAATTCTGCGTGTATGTACATTTTGTATAAAGAAATTTCTCCCCCCACCCCCGCATACAGGGTTCTTCTATTTGGCAAGCAAACATACTCTAATAACTGCCTCTTAACACAAAAATCCCCTTCATCACCCATCCCCTTCTACATCCCCCCCTTGTTTTCCAGCCTTCCTTCACAATCAAATTCCTGGAACACATTTCATATACACAGTTTCTGCTTCTTTAAGTTCCTATTCCCCTTTCTCTCACGGACATTTGTCCTTCTTCTCCATGACACTACAAAAATGTGCTCTGGGGAGAGGCAACAATAGCCTTTGTTCTGTCATGGCCATTGTCAGTTTTGAGTCAGTCACTGGAAACAGTCAGATAGCATCTTTTGAGATCCTTTCTCTTCTTATCTTCTGTAATGTTAGATACCAGCACTATCTTTCAACTTCTCTGGCCATTTCTTTGCATTCTCCTTTGTCTCACACTTCACTCCCTAACTGCTACGTGTGAGAGGTTTCTCAGCCTTGGTCAGGACCCTTTCTCTCTCTAATCTCTTCGTAGGGGAGCTCATTCATCATCAGGCTTTTACAAACCAGCTTTATGCTAGTAATTCTTAAATCTATATAGAGCTCAGACATCTCTTCCGCATTCCAGACCTGCATATATAACTATGTATTTTTAGTCCACTTGGCACACAGTACAGTGAAACCAGCCTTCTTTTTGTCCCTTTAACATTCTAAGGGTTTTTTCCCCCTATATATAGAATGTTCTTACCCTCACTCTTCGAATGTTTTTTTTTTCCTTGTTATCCAGATATGAACTTAAAATGTCATATCCTCAGAGATCTTTAATTTCAGTCTAAATTAGAACTCAGTCTATTACTTTTTTCCATAGCAACCTGTCCTTTTCCTTGATTGTTCTTTATTTTTGTATGTGTTTTAAAATGTCCAATATATATCTTCCAATCCACTACCCTTACTTGATGGTGGTGATCCTATCCACTTTATTTCTTGTTTCTACGTATAACAGAAACTGGCATATAGTAAATGTTCGGTGTGGATTACTTATAGCAACCCAAATAGTTGTTTAATGAGAACATTCTTTCTTCTTTTTTTTAAGTAGACTCAAGCCCAATGCACAGCTTAAACTCATGACCTTGAGATCAGGACTTGAGCTGAGACGCTTAACTGACTGAGCCACCTAAGCACCCCTCAGTAGGGATTACTGATACATGTGGATGAATAAATACATATATTTATTCATTCAAGAAATCCTTGATGCAAACCTACTATGTGTCAGGCAGTGCCTTAAGTACTGGGAACTTGCACTGAAAAAAAATATTGACAAAATCCCTCTCTTAAGAGACTTGGATTCTATCAAGAATAACAACAATAAACCAGCAAATCTATATTTTTTCAAATGAAATAAGAACTATGAAGAAAAATAAATCAGGGTAAGAGGAATAAACACTGACCAGGATTGGATAAGGGGAGTGTCATTTTTCTAGGGTGGGCTGAACGCTTCTCTGGTTAGATCATATGCAGGGGTGACTTAAAAGAACTGAAGGAGAAATACATTCCTATAGTTGGAGAAAGGCATTCCAGAGTGAAATAACAAAAAAGTGCAAGACCTTGAAAGATAAGGTTCACAGAATTTTAAGGAGATCACTGTGGCTGGAGCAGTATGAGTGAGGGAAGCTTGAGGGACTCAGCAAGAGATAACAGGAGTGGGCAGCGGTCAAGTAGTTTGCAGATCATAGAAAAACTAGATTTTACTCAGGGTTGGGTAGGAAGCCATTCAAAGCTATGAATGGATGAATGAATGACTATAAAATATGGATCTAAAAGCCAAATTTTGGATAATGTTCCCCAGGGAAAAAAAGAAAGAAAATCAAGCCTTATTTCTGGCACTTTAAGTCCTCTATTAACTCTTAATGTGAATCTGGGCAAGTCACACCATCTGGATTTCTTCCCATATATAGGACTAAAGATCAATTTGGATCATTCCAGATCTTAGGGATGTTATATTTCTGATTAGAAAAAACAATGTGGTTGCTAAGAACTGCAGCATTGGAAAAAATCTGATTTTGAGACTTGAATCTTTGATCTGACTGAAAGAAGAGTTCAAATCCAGAGATTTTTAGAGGCATCTCAGAAAAAGTTTTTAGAAAGACACTCAATTGTTTTTAGACTCAGAAATAGTGATTGATGGCACAACTGTGGGTTTGAAAGAAGAGAGTTTCTGTCTTGAAATATTGAATGAAGAAGAAAATGAAATATGTATGTGTGTATTTGTAGGAAGTGTGTGTGCGTATAAACTGTATAATGTGTATATATATCTATACACGTATGCAATGTATATATACACATATAAACGGGGACACTTCTCTAGCTTTGGATGCTAATAAATGAGTATTGTTGGCTTGCAACATCACAGCCAGTCAGAAGCCTAGAAGCCTACAGGAAATGAGAAGGCTGCCAGAGAAGTTGACCAATGAATTCATTGTTTTTCTTTGGACTGTTAGCACTCTTCAGAGTTGGCTTTTTCACTGGACCCATGTATCAAATCATTAGTTCTTCTAACTCAGACTTGGTGAATCAGCCAGAAGAAAAGAAAGAATTTGCAAAAGGGAAACCTTTAGGACTGGTCTTGGAAAACATTTTTAAGAGTTGTCCTTGCCTGCTTTTTTTTTTTTTTTTTTTTGGATTGTCTTCAGCTTGGAAGTATTCTGGACTCAGACTTTGGCAGCTTAATTTTAAAGTTTCATTCTTAATTTCTCGAAGTAAAAAGGATATTTTTATTATTCAAATCTTTGAATAAAAACATTCTAGAATTTAACATATTATTCAATGTATTTTCTAAAATAAACATACACATTTTATATACATATAAAACTAAACAGATGCATGACAGGTCATAAGGCTTAATTGTGTTTTTTATTAAGAGTTTGTAGAAGGTTACTGTCAAGGTTTCTTAGAGATATTTGCCCTTACATTGCATAGTGTTTTCTCTATGGGGAGATTCTTATATCACTAACGGTCTGGTCTCAGTACTTTTTCTAAAGAATTTGTTTTTAGAAACTGGTTCTGATAACTGATACATTTTTCTCTTGTTTATTGTTTGTGTGTCTAATCTCTAGCCAAGAATTTAGGACATAATAATGTTTATCTTATTTTGTGCTCCTCTTTTTCATTTGCTTAATTTGAAAATATTTTAATTTTATCTTGCTGTATATACAAATCATTGCACCAGCTTTGGAATAAATTGGGTTCGAAATGAATGTAAATGAGTAATTTAAATCTATTTAGGCCGTGCTAACAAAATAACAAAATTAAATAAAATACATAAGAGTGAGAAGTAAACAGACAAAAATGCTCTCTGTAATCAGTAGATTTTGAAATGGATTTTGACATGTTTGAGGGATCCACAATGGTAAGGTATGAAAAACCCCTTCAAAAAAAAGGAAAAAAAACAATTCCAGGAGTAAAGACGGGCATAAGGAAGTTGTAGTGAGAAGACAACAAGCGGTTTAATGGGGTTCAAAGAACATGGGGGTCAAAATCAGCAGAGAACATCCAAAGCAGTGTGGATAACATAGCACACAAACGAAAAATGACGACGAGGAATTAGTTAAGCGCAGAAAGAGTGAATATTAAAATAGCATGTTCCCCAAGGGCAAAGGCAAGTTCAGAGCTAATGAGCTCTGTGAAGCTTGAATGAGAAAGTAAGGTTCTGCTTTCATTTGGGCCGGTGTAAGTCCAAAACGGAGTCGGCTCAGAAAGCAGGTTGCACATTCAAGGATTGGAGTTGTGTCCAAAGAAGATACAGGGCGTGAATAAATACAGAGGCAGTAGCATGGCCGGGTGAACATCTAATAAATGAAATTGGACATTAACAATTGAATAATAAATGGAATTCAGAACACAACAGCAAACATGAATAAAACCTCAACATTTGATTGAAATGTGTATAAACGTAGAGCAGTAGAAATCAGATGGCTTTCTAGTCTAAAGACTTGACACATATATTCCCAAAAACCCCTGGGCAGGTTTTTGCAGGTGTCACAGGCCCTCCTCGTATAGGGGCTGGGAGCTCTAGGAAGCAGAGGACATGCAGACTTCCAGAATAGGACGGAGTCCTGTTCAGCATTCAGCAATGAGGCCACAACCTAGAAATGGCTTTCCTTTTTATTAACAAGCAAAGATAATTATGTCAACATTTTCTCCTCATTCTTATCCGTTGCAGTCTACGATCGCTGGCTGTATTGTCTGTCTAAAGCATGCAGTCTCTTCCTTTGCCTGGCTCCAAAATATCTGTCAGATTAATCTTCCTAAAGTGCCCTTTTTTTCACAGCCTTTCCTATTTTCAAGAATGCACAGTACTATTTTATTTTCTATGAAGTAAAAAGCCCTTGACTGTTTTTGCCTCAGTCAAAGACTCCCCACTGGCTATGGAAGACTTTGCTCCCCAGGAGAAGATGGCGCTAATGTTCACCCTTCCTAACATACTCTTTCCCCTTCAGTGACCTATGGATTCATGAGCTCTGTTACCACCTTTAGTTTGTAATTATATGAATTTAATCATTATTTAAAACTTATTTTATCTTAGAATGTTTCATTTTCCTGTCATAGTTTTAACTATTTAAGGGCAAGTTCTTAGTTTGGTATAGACTCAGTAGAAGGTCAGTAAATACATGGTGAACTAGACTTTGTAAGTTGATTAGAAAGACTTGATTAATTTGCAAATGTTTTATTTTCTACTCTATGTTTCATATAATTTGTCTCTAAATACAATTATCGTCCTAGTGATTTCTCTAAAATTTTAGAAACTTTCTGCTGTTGATTTCTATCTCAATTCAGTTTCTTGCCAGCCTCTTCTACTTGGACAAACCTTTTCATGCTGTTTCATAAAATTAAGGACTGAGTAAGTTTTTAATCCGAAGTCAGGTTTAACATTTCAAAATGACAGCAGAGAGAATTATACCATGGAAGACTCTTAGGGGGCAACAGTGAGCAGAATTTTCTCCCAGGACACACCCAGAAGTCTCTTTCCCCTTTTGTCCTTTCATCACAGGACTATGAAGTGAAACTATGGCTGTGGCATTACTAAGTGATTCCTGGGCTTGGATTGCTCAAGTCCGTCAGTATCCAGGTGTTCCCAGGGAGAGTAAAACCAAAGGATTAAAGAGGAATGTGTCAAGATCATTTGACAACTCTATCGGTGTTAATATTACAGTCCTCGTTGATTTCAGCATCAAACTGACCTCTCTCTTCTGACTCTTTCACTGGCAAATGGTAAATGTCAAACTCTCCAGGTGATGAATGGAAAAGAGAAATATAAGACCAATAGTAACTAGATCCTGCAGCATAGGGAATGTTCATGTTCTTTTTCTTTTATTGCTAAGCCAGAGAGAAATCACAGTAATACACTGCTGGTTTTTTTTAAAACCTCTTGTTTATAACACAAATGATAATACTATGAAAACTGTATCAAGGCTTGGTCTCCAATGAACTTACTACATTGAAAAAATATATAGTTTTTTTATATCGTTGCACACAATCAAAAGGCCCAGTAGATGTTCAGTGATACGAGACTCTATAGATCATTCTAGCACTGACTACCAAAATACATAGCTACTTTATTACCTTAGTTTTTTCCCTAAAAGTCTATATGGTGTATAGCTTTCCACATAAATTCAATGCAGTAGAAAACAAAGTCAGCAACCACTAGACAAGAATTTATTTTCAAAAGCAATATACATACACACACACACACACAATGTAAATTCTTGTTTTTGCTTTAAAGAAATTTTAATGTGATCTGTTTTTTTCCCAGATAAATACAAACTCTGGCCCCCAGCATTTGTGTGTGTGTGTGTGTGTGTGTGTGTGTGTGTGTGTACATATATCTCACCAAGATCATGGTAAACCTGAATTTGAGCTACTTTAATAATTAGTTTGTACCCCAATTGTCAAGTGTTCCCTATCCTCACAGACTATCTCTGTCCAGCTCATTCAAATGACTATGCAAACATCAACCCCTTCACTGTTTCATTTTTCAACGTTATCACACAAACCATTTCAGGATTCTTGTTTTTAGTTTTATTAAAAATTGCTTAGGGGTAATGAGGAGAGGTTTACATCACACACATTTACTATTTCCTCTTCAGACTCTTGGTTCCCTTTGTTCAATTTTGCTGTGTAGCCAGGCTTAGCTCCTTCTTTCTCTGGCCCTTCCTCTGAACTGTGGTGGTCTCCATCAGCACCTCCTTTTTCTCCATTGAAAGCAAAACACTTTTCCTTAAAAATCCCTGAGCATTAGACCAATACCCAGGACAGAGAAACTCCTTTCCACCCAGAGTGGTCTTATGAGCAAATATGACTCCCAGGCCACAAACTCAAGTTTGTAAACAAAATTTGTTTGTCTTTGTGCCTTATAAACCACTGTAATGTCACCTTTGTGCCGTATTCTCCCAGCTGGAAAAAATATAAATCTCCATCGTTCCAAAGGTTTTCCGTTTTTTCTAGATTATCCTACCAGTTAATGTCTTACACCACATTAGTGAGGCAGCTCTATATGTCACTGAGACATCCCTTATTCCTGTCCCAGTAACTGTTCAGGTTTAGTGATGCTCTGCTGTGAGTAAAAGCGCACCGTGACTGGCGCCATAACCCTGTCTGCCCACACGCAGCAGGTCGCTGCTCCTGTCAGGTAGTTAACACACAAGCTTAGCGCTTCTAGCAGAAAACCGACCTCAAGATGTGTTACTCAGGGAAACATCTCTCTACCCTTCTCCTCAGTGCAGGAGAATCGATTTCAGTCTAGGGAAGAAGATTGAGTCACCCACTGGCCCTCCTGTTTTCTTCATAAATTCAGTTCCTACTGAGGATTCTTCTTTTCTCATTTAGGCAAACCTAAGTTCCCTTGAGAATTTAAATTTTAGAAAATTAAAGCCAGAAAAAGTTCCAGACACGTAACTGAAGGAGGTAAGTGAAAAATGACACCTATCTAATGGAAAAGGAAGCAAGGATGAGGAATTAAAAATACAAAGTAATGGGGTGCATGGGTGGCTCAGTCGGTTAAGCATCCATGTTGATTTCGGCTCAGGTCATGATCTCAGAGTTGTGAGGTAGAGCCCCATTGAACCCT
Source organism: Ursus americanus (assembly GCF_024610735.1). Lineage (NCBI taxonomy): Eukaryota > Metazoa > Chordata > Mammalia > Carnivora > Ursidae > Ursus > Ursus americanus. The sequence continues at coordinate 67,124,358 of NC_142127.1, read as the reverse complement.
GTGTTCACTGGGGAGTCTACTTGAGATTCTCTTCCCCTGTCCCTCTGTCCCTCCCATTCTACACTCTCTTGTTCTCTCAAACTAATAAATATTTATAAAAAATCCAATTTGATATCTCAAAAGAGAATCTATCCAGAAAAAATATATATATATTATTAATAAAAGTGGGTCACTCTCTCTCTCTCTCACCACACACAAAGACTCTGGTACTCCGTGCTACAAGAATATTATTTTCCCCATATCATTATGAATTCACTCTAATTATCCACTACCATCTTTCAGCAAAACTAATTAGTTATAACGGCAACATGGCATTTTAAAATTTCGGCCATATAGAAATACACCATAAACAATGAGCTCTTTGAGAGTAAAGGCCATATTATTAAATCGTTAAATTATAAGCATTAATTTAGTAAAATAATTTAATAATAATTTGGATTTAGTAATAATTTGTTGAATAGATGGATGATGGATGAGTTAAGTTTAGAAGTTAAACACACAGATACAGACATACATACACATTTACACACACAACACACGCAATTATTGGAAGTCTATAAAGTGCCTATTATATAGCAGATTCATTTTTTCCTTCTCTATTTACTACCTTAAACTCAGCATGAAATGGGCATAACTATTGCCAGACAAATGGTGGTAACTGTTCAAAGCTTAATTGGCCCAGTGGTTAAGCTGTTCTAGAGACTGTTAGAAATGCACTAACAATTAACTGCACTATTTGTCCAAAATTTGCTATTTAAGTGTACTTTCATTCTTGGTCTTTGAAAGGTTAGATAGCCAGAGTCATAGTAAACATCAAACGTGTGCAAGGGCATGATTATGTAATCACGTAGATTACCATCTTATGTAATCAATTTAATCAGTAATATGAACAAGGCATGTTTCAGAATTATCATCTTATTGTCCATTTTTCAATTATAGGTGTAACTTGAGCTGAAAATCTTTTTTTACGTGGTTTATGTGTTTGAATCATCAGCCAATTGAAATAAAACTTAAAACTTACGAAACAAAAACATGCATCTGAAAAAAAAATGTACACAGATATCCAGAGAACCATTACTTCTGACCCCAAAATCAGGGACTGTCTGGAAAATCAGATGTTTTCAACAGAGGGGTGGTTAAGCCAGCTGTGGTACATCCATACCAGGAAATACTGCTCAGCAATAAAATGGAACTGACTACCGATGCATGCAACACCTTAGATAGGTCTTCAGAGAACTATGTTGAGTGAAAAAAGTCCCAAATGGTAACATACTGGATGATTCCATTTCGAAATGACAAAATTTAGAAAACAGAGAATTGTTTGGTGGTTGCAGGGAGTTACAGATGGTATAGGTTGAGTATTATGAAAAACTTGTAAAATTACAAGACTTGGATCTTTGTGGTAATGAAACTCTTTAGTATCTTGACTATAGTAGTAGATACATGAACCTACTCACATAATAAAATTGCATCACATGACACATGAACACACACACACACACACACAAATGTGTATAGGCAAAAGTCAGTAAGATCGGTGGATTGCATCAGTGTAAATATCCTGGTTGAAATGTTATAATTTTACAAAATATTACCATTGGGAGAAATGAGTTAAAGTGCACATGGGATGTCTCTGTATTATTTCCTATAACTGCATGTGAATCTATAACTTCCTCAATAAAAACTCAATGAAAGTATAATTCTTAAAAATTAGTCACTGTTATTTTAAGAGTAAAAGGCAATAGGAAATGATGATTGTAAAAACTATTAATTTTATGCACAAAACTATCAGTAATCACTTTAAAAGAGTTAAAGAAATAGATTAACAATGCAATTATTAAGAGTGTGTATGTAAACTAAATTTAAGAAAATGCTTTCATGGGGCCGGTAGAGTATACAATTCTTGATCTCAGGTTTGAGCCCCACATTGTGTGTAGAGATTACTAAAACAGCAACAACAAATAAACAAAAACTTTCGTGATTCAATAATTATTTGTCAAAGAAATCAATGATGAACAAGAAAAAACTAGAAATTAGATAATCATATTTTTGCAAAATATTTGTTTTATAATTTTACCACAATAATAAATGGATCTATAGGAACTAACTAGATTTAGTTATTTAATTAAATTAAGTCCATCAGTTAAGAGAAGAAAAAAGAATGCCAAAATTGTGTATGACAGCAGCCGTGATCAAACTTTTTCAGTCTAGATGTAATAAAGACTATAAAGCATATGGAAAAAAAGAATAAAATGTTTGAGGCTGTCCCCATAATACCATGCTTTGCAGTTGAGATCTCCTGAAACTAAACTGTGCTTAAAAAAAAAATATTCATTAAACTGACCACACACTCACACACACACACACACGCACAAATGTATCAGTTGAAAGTGTCAAGAAATTCATGTTTCTACTCTGTAACATCAAACTTTATATTTGACTACTGAAAGTTTAAAAACAAACCTGTAATGAAAAGTTTTTAGATGCAGGTATTTGGGAATTTGGAGTGCAAACATTTTAGTAATCCCATGAAGATCATTACATCTTGGTTACTAATCTTGATCAGTTCAGAGATTAATAAAAACCTACAACAATGATTTCACCAGTGCTTTTCATGTGCAAGCCACTATATGTGGCAATGCTTCTCAATCTATAATGTGCATGCAAATCACATAAAGATTTTGTCAAAATGCAGATTCTGTTTCAGTATGTCCACAGTGGGCCGGGCATTGGGCATTTCTTTTTTTCTTTCTTTCTTTTTTTTTTAATTTACTTATTTATTTGAGCTGGCAGGGTGGGGGGTAGGGACAGAAGGAGAGGGAGAGAGAAACTTAATCAGATTCAGTGCTGAAGGTGGAGCACGACTGAGGGCTTGATCTCAGGACCCAAGAGTCGGATGCTTAACCTACTGCACAACCCAGGCGCCCCTCACCCCTGGCATTTCTAACAAGCTTTTTGGGAATGCCAGATATGTATGTCTGGGTATACACTTTGAGTAGCAATGTTGTAGGAGATTCAATTCTAAGCAGATGTTTTTCCCTTAAGTATTTTGTAGATGTATGGGGGGAGATAAGACATAAAAACATAAAATAATGTTCTGTAAGGACCAAAAGTCTCAGTAATTTAATCTATATTGAAAATTATTGGTGGTTGCAATATTAGTGGGGAGTATAGTTGAATTTGGTTTCTGGGTTCTATTGCCCCAGATTTCCCTTATGGATACTGATCTTTTGTGTTGCTTCACTAGGGTCTATGCCAATTAAAGCCAAAGAAAATAAGCTTAATTAACATGATTACAGATTAATGAATTTTGTGATTTTTAAGAAAAGGACAGAGAAAGAGAAACCCCAAGAAAGTGAATTTCAACTATGCCAACCATTGAAAATCTTAGGAAAATATGGGGACAGTTTCCAAGAAAGGAGAGTTTGAGAGACAAACTAATTCAGGGAAGGAAGACTTTGTTTTAAGACGGGGTACCAGAAAAGGCTACAGTAATAAATAAGAGAAACAGTAAATATAAAAAGAAATCAACTTGGCTAAATTGAAAGTTAATACAATTAAACTTGAGACTTAAATAGGGAAGTAGGTCAGGTTACTAGGAATAAATACAAGAAACGCCTATTACTTTGATGAAAGGACAAGAAAGGACAAAAGTAAATTTAAATGCAACTTGCAAAAATGAAGAACAAGGAAACGAACTCAGAGGAGAGAAGGCAAATAACAGAATTAAAGAAAAGTAAAAGACGGAAAATGCCAACTACAGAAAAAAATAAAGTAACTATCTTTTTATAAACAAAATCTGATATAAAAAAATTAAAAGATGCAGGACCTAGGTCTCAGCATACTTTTTGAATAGTGACATCTTTTGCGAATACATTGTACATGTATTGATTTTCTAATAAATTATTTGTTTTTAAGTGTCAAATTGTTCTAAAATTATACAAAACAATTTGTGGGTATGAAGGATGCCAGGCCAAAATTTTTTTTAAAAAGTTACATTGAAGAATAATTTTGGAATACATTAGATGAGGAATGTCAGAGTTTGAAACTTTCATCAAAAATTATAGCTGGGAAGAAATTCCTAAATCTAAAATGTAGAAAAATAGAAATAATAGAAATATATGTGCTTGCAAGAAATGTATGTATGGCATACTCATGGGATTAGAAAATACATAAATTAAAAAAAAAACAGTCCCACATAATCTTGGTAAAGTAACCCCCACCTTAGGAAGCACAAAATGTGACTAATGGTTACTAACAGATTAACAGGTACATGCTTATATACATACAGAAAACACAGAAAACTGGAAAATTGGTATAAAGACTTAAGAAATTGTTTCCCTAACATCCATAATTATAAAGAAACACTGAATCTGACTTATTTGGGTAGGTCATGAAATAGCAAATCCAGAGAGAATGTCAGAAAACGATAAGGTATAATAGACTCAAAGACATGACCACAAAATTGGCACATATTTCACAAACTTGGAGAATTCCCGAATGGTGGAAATATATAGACAAAGATATACAGATGGTAGTAGATAGCTAGCAGATAGATAAATAGATGATAGATGATAGAGATAGATAGATGATAGATAGGTAGATAGATAGATAGATAGATAGATAGATAGATAGATGATAGATAGATAGTTGGATAGAGAAAAGGATGCCTTCTAGAAGTCCATTTGTATTGCGTGACTGTGAGGGGAAGACAATTTTTGGAGTCCCATCCACACTTTCTTTACACTCAAGGTCTAGCACTTGTCTGTGATGTTGAACTGCAAGCATCTGTGATTCTTCATGCAAGGCTTTCTCCAGGCCCACATACAGGGGGCAAGATGGTAGTGCCAGGCAAGTAATCCTCTTGAGAGCGGCCCTTTGCTAATGATAGATGGAAACTGAGAGGATAGAAATCCCAGTTTCCTGGTCCCTTAGATGAAAAAGCTGAGATAGATTGCACAGTCTTTCAGAATTTCCCAACAGAGCTAAGTTCCAGTTTTCAACAGTGGTAACCAGACTTCCCTGTCTCACTTAATAGGTTTTCTTGCCAATGAATCCTGAGAACACCTCCCAAAGTGATCCCTTTGAACTTAAATTTTTGTTTCAGTGTCTTCTGGAGGACCACAACCTCTGACATAGTGTCATTCTGCATCCAGACTTCTTTCAACAATGGATATTAATTTTTAAGCAATTGTTAGTAAACTGATAAGGGTAATATTACATACCATGGGTATTTTATTAGCATGTTAAAAATTACTGAAGAAGTTCGTATGTTTTCTTGCTTTTTGTTAATTTCAAGTATCTTTTTTGGAGTGCATTAGTCTTTTTTTTTTTTAGTAAAGAATTAATTTATTCTTATTGATTTGAAAGACCCCAGTCTATTAAGGAAATAAGTTCTTTGATTATATATTTCAAAGTGTTTCTATATGTGCTTGAGATATTTACATTTATGTATCATGCATTTGTCATTCCAGTTTGTATAGTCAAATCAGTTGAACATTTAATCTATAATTTCTGGGTTTTGTCACCAAAAACTGTCTATATGTGTGTTAAAAAGAAAACCACAGGGGGCGTCTGGGTGGCACAGCGGTTAAGCGTCTGCCTTTGGCTCAGGGCGTGATCCCGGCGTTGTGGGATCGAGCCCCACGTCAGGCTCCTATGCTATGAGCCTGCTTCTTCCTCTCCCACTGCCCCTGCTTGTGTTCCCTCTCTCACTGGCTGTCTCTATCTCTGTCTAATAAATAAATAAAATCTTTAAAAAAAAAAAAAAAAGAAAACCACACGCCCAAAATGGCATCACGTCGGTTAAGGCCCCAAGTCAGTAAACAAAGACATACCAAACCTGACTGCAGTGTCAACCCCCCAGAAAATGCCACCTCTAACCGGTCAATATGGGACTTTCCTGGTCAGCACTAGGAAATTACTGATAGACCCTTTCCATTCCCTATGAGGGTGACCTTGCCTAAAACAACAAATTCTTTGCTAATAATTTCCTTTTTTCTACTTCCTCTCTACCTTAAAAAACCTTTCCTTTTCTGTAGCCCTTCAGAGCTCTCCTCTACTTGCTAAGATGGGATGCTGCCCAATTCATGAATTGGTTAATAAAGCCAATTGGATCTTTAAAATCTAGTTGGTTGAATTTTTGTCATTTAACACATTTACATAATTAATAATAAGCTACTTTACTGTGTTCCTCTGATACTTACAGCTTTTTTTTCTTTTAATTGCTTTTCTTTATAAATAATTGAAAATTTACCTCCTCACTTTGACTGGTTACATATTAATTCATTTTACTTAATGGCCTATGTCCAGAAATGATGAAGATAGACAATTTTATATTTTTTCTACTTTTAAAATAAATGTTCCTATTGTTTCCTGTTAAGCATAACGCTTCCCTTTGGGGGAAAAAAATCTTTCTAGCCTTATTTCACTGAACAGTTTTGTCAGGACTGGTTTTAAATATTATCAAATATTGAGGCACTTGGGTGGCTCAGTTGGTTAAGAGTCTGACTTTGGCCCAGGTCATGATCCCTGGGTCCTGGAATCCAGCCTGGCATCACTGAGCCCACTTCTCCCTCTCCCTCTGCTGCTCCCCCTATTTGTTCTCTCTCTCTGTCAAATAAAGAAAGAAAGTCTTTTTAAAAAATTATCAAATGTCTTTTTGGCATAAAAATTTGATCATGCAGACTTTCTCATTTAACCATTTAATATGTAAATTACAAAAACTTATTTATTCACTAATATTATGACACCATATGACCTCAGAGATACCACGATAGGGATGGGACCAAGTCAGGTTGATTTTGAAATACTGCTGGGATATATTATTTAATATTTTGTCTAGAATTAAATATATTTTATATGATCTTCTACACTATGTAGATATCAAAGTTACATAACCATTAAAAAACAAGTGGAATGCTTGCTTTCATTTTCTATGCTCCGAAATTATTTAAGCAGCAGCAAATTTATTTGTTTAAATATTTAAAACTATCTGAACCTAGAAAATTTAATTTGTTTCACTTATTAGGAGCTTATACATAAGGAGTATTAAAATAGACACAGTTCTATTGAATGTATTTGAGTTTTGCTGTTCAATTTTAGAAATCTGTATTTTTCTGCAAAATGGTTTGATTTATCCAGACTTTCATTTCTGTTAGATACTGCTATAAAAATTATTTTAATAATTGTTTTTATTGCTCCTCTCTCTGTGAGTGTGTACTTTTTTATTCCTAATTACAAATATATGTATTTTCTCTTCTTTTCCTGATTCATCCAAGGAGTCATCTCCTTCCTTGTTTTTAAAGAATTAGTTTTTAAATTGATGTGGGTTCCTTTTTTCCTTTAGTTTTTGGATTTTCGTTTCCAATGTTGTATTAATCCTTCTTCTCTGTGCTAAATAACTTTTTTTTCAAAATTTGTGATTTTATTCTAACAATTTCAACTTTTTGTTATAAAAGCTCTAAGGTTGTGATTTTTTTAATACAATTATATTTAATGTCCTCGTTGCATTTATTTTCTAGATTCAGGATGAAATTTTAGACTTTTTCATTTGTGCTTACTATATTCGATTTGCCTTTGGTTAACTGGGTCATAGGCTACTGATTTTATTTTGCTTTGTTTTGAAGCACAGAGAGGCTCACAGATTGTTAAGGTACAGCTTCATAAATACCAGCATAGACACAACAGTGTGAGCCACACTCCTGGAACCCTTGATGAAAACTACGGAGCTCTTGCCTATGTAAGGACATCTTGCCATTGGTTTTATAATGTAAATTGACCATTTACACAATTCTCAGAGCTCCCTCTTCCCTTTAAAAGGGTCTAGATTTTGAACTCCTTTCTAGTTGCATGAAGCCTGCATTTGTGTTTTTAAAATATTCCTGCTGCACAGGCATGAATGCTCATAGAAATTGATACTTGTCTCTTCGAGTTCAATAATTTTAACAGAAAATGACTTAGAATCAGTCTTTCCAATAGAGAGAGTGATTTCCTTTTCATTAACAACATTTCTTTCATTGCCTAAAATGCGATTTTATTATTTTTTTGAACTTGTGTCCATTTCATTTATTTGGATTTCTTTCATAAACCTACAGGTATTAATGTCTTTCCTCCACCACCTATATATTTGCCCTCTGTTTTCTGTTCATTTTCATCTTTTTGTAACTTATCCCTGTATTCTTCAGGCTAAGATCTGGTTCACTGACTTGGTTGTTTTGTTTTGTTTTCCATATATATACTCCATGTCTTGACACTTGAAATGGTTTTAAATTGTTAGTATCATTACTTTCCTATTTATTATCATAACTCTGTGAAACCAGTTTTTCATCTCTTTCTGTTGCTTTATCAATTCCTATCTCATTTAGTCTATGTTTTCTTTGATTTCCTTGCAAGTACAATTTATTTAAGAATAGTATTTTCAACTGCTTTCTAGAATCAATCTTGTGAGATGCTCTCTCTTTTGTGTGAGATGTTCTATTTCTTATACTTTGCCCTAAATTTTGCATTGGTGCCATATGGTTTGGTTGGGTTCCCCCCCCCCCCTTATTGTTTATCTTTAAACATGGAAATTCCTTTCCCACATGGGCCATTCCTCCAAACACAGTGTGAGTAGAACATCCTTGAATACCATTTGGATCTTTCCATACAGTTTGTTAGAGGAAACCTTATTCTTGCTGTCTCATTTTTTCTGGGAACTCCTGGGCCTTCTCTCTGCTGCTTCAGTCAACCCAGCCTTCAGTAATGCTAGGAAGACAGATAGCTCTGGTCCGCATCCAGTGAGATTAATGAGAAGTTGCTGTCTGTGTGGCTCCCTCTCTGTGAACCAATCCACTGTTAATGACAAATTCTCCTCCATAATGTGTGCTTACCGGTGATGCGGCTTGAAGTAGTGGGGGTCAGAGCTGAGGGCCAGGAAAGAATTCGTAAGACGCCTTTGGTGCAAAAATGTGGCTGTATTAAAGCTCGGGCGCAGGACCCATGGGCAGAAAGAGTGGCATTGGGTTGTGAGGAGTGACTGACTATATAAGATGTTTTATGCCATGGAGGGGAGGGTGTTGTTACGGCTCCAGGAAATTAAGTCCATAGGTTTCTGGAGATGGCTTTTTTCTTGTAAATCATTAAGACAGTTGCAAACTGGTGGAGACTCCTGTCCTGCATGACTGCGATCTCTATCAGTTAACCATTTATTGTTCCCTTTCCTTTGTTCTGGGGCAGCCAGGAGTCCAAGAGGAATGTCACACAAAGCCCATGCAGGGTGGGGAGGGGAGGAGGCATTACGGGGTTTAGCTTGTGCTTTGCCCTCAGCTTGCCTTCTGCTCCCTCATCACCAGCACTGCTTTACCTCTGCAGTTCTCCCGCTTCTTCTCTTGCAATTAGGTGAGTAAAATCAGTTCAGCTGAGTAAGTTTTATAAGAGAGCTATTTAGTTCTTGGGCCCAAATGTGGTCTCTAATCCAGAGGGAAAAATAACACTAAATTTCCTCCTAGATTCTTGATTTATCATTTGATTCAGAATTTGGAAGGTTATTAATTAGATTTCCTTTAAATGTTGAAGCTCTTGGTAATATAAATTGTCTATTTTCCTTTTTTGATTAAAAGAGATGGAAAGGGAGCTAGGGACACAGGAGGCTAAATTCTGGAAACTTATGAGAATTCTCAATGAATTTTTGTAAACTCCTCAATTGTAAGACATTGATTTTCAGTTGAGAATGTATCTTCTTCGATGAAAAATGGTGTATGGGTGTAAGATGCCTCTCAGAATCCCCTTTTTTCTCCCATTATGGGGTGAGCCCCCCCTCTAATAATTAAACTAAGAGACTATAAAGCATGAAATGCCAAGATACCCTCAAGGATAGTGCTTGTTGGTTACACATATAGACATGAGACATTATTCTCAAAACACTGATACAGCGCATGGAGACACTGCCAGTTTTCTGCTTCCTGTTAAGATAGAGTTATAATTATGCAAATTACATCTATTAAGAAGAATAATAAATGCAGACGAGCAATGTATATAGGTGCCAAAAGGAAATAACATTAGATGATTGGAATTGGTAAAATTAATCTGAAAAAAAATCTTGTTGGCAGAGACACGTTTGGCCTAGGAATTTTAGGAGAAAGTGGATATAACCACTGGAGGAATGGGCTAGAAATTCTGATTAAAAGAAAAGTTCTGAAAAGGAAGACACATTCAATTCTTGTTGGGGAATAATAGAGGTTAAAATACAAGGAGCTTATATTAAGCTTATACAAGTGTTTGTTGAATTGAAGAGCAGTCTTAATCTTCTCTGTCTCTAGAGACTACAGAATAAATTGTTTAAAATGACTGAGATAAATTTAGAATCAAAATAATTAAAATGGTATATGTTAAATCCGTGAACATATGTAATGCTTTATAAGGTACTAAATAAAGGTCTAAAATCCAACATTCAGAAGGAGATACCTGCTCCCTAAGAAATGTATTTTCAAATGAGAATGCAGAAATGTCTAAGCAACACATCAGAAGAATTTGTCCGAAAACAGGTTATGGTTCAAAATTTTGACTGAGGAAGAAGCGTGTGATTTGATACCACCACATCTCTACTCTAAACAGTGATAAATCAAATTTCTCAAAGAACCATGAAACATTGATGTCATCAGCAAGAATAGAGGCAGTTCTGAGAACACCCCCCCCCAAGTATCTTGGCATTTCTTCCTACCCCATCTAATGCTGAGGTTTCATTCCCACCACTCAGACTTCCTGGTCATTGGTCTGAGCTTCTCTTATTCCAGAAAGTGGTTCAAGAGCACTTGCTATGATGACATTCCACTGACTGTTTTGACAAAATGAGTAATATCTTAGGATCCAATGAAGTGTATCAAACAGTTCTCAGTGGACCTTTCATTCCGTCACTGTTGTGAATTATGTCAAAATTTTTCTCTACACATTGAGGACTATAGATTTTTGGATAGGCTTAATACTGGTATAGATGAACTTTATTTTTTATCTTAATATTAATACTGCTAGAATCAGAAACCGAACTTTCAAAATGGAGCTAGAGATTCTAAATCTCCTTGAAAATAACTGTGTCTCCCTCATTTCCCTTGGATCAGTTGCTAAGACTGACATGTCAAGGAATCATTGTGATTTTTTTTTTTTACTTTTAAACATTTAATTTTCTTCTTTGGTTAAATCTGAATAAATACTTCATGATTAGGAGGGACAGCTGGATATTTGAACAGGTGGTTGCAGAAGATTATGGAATAGCTTCTCAGGAAAACATTCCTAACTAGATACACAGCCATCTGTCAGATATTGTTTAAAAATTCTTATGTGTGGGAAAATTATGAAATGAGCTTTTAATGGCCTACATGTTGACATTTTCAATAATAAAACTATGAGTCCAGTAAAAAGAAGGAAGTGTTAAACAGCCCAAGCTACTTTTAACAAGACATTGTTCTAAATCAGAATTGTCTAAAGTGAGCTCCATGAATTCTAAAATCAGGATCCTAATATATATTATTAATTAAAGGGAACTTTGGCAAATACTGAGAAATTCTTTGTTAAACAAAGTTAAAGAAGTTTTATTTTTGTTTGTTTGTTTATGTTATGCTAGAAACCCTCAGAGCCTTTAGGAGATTAATGTCTAACATGACTTTCTAAATAAGAAGTAAATTCTGGAGAACATTGACCATTTTGAACCGGACAGGTGGATCTAACCAGAATTCAGAATAAGAAATATCACTTCACACCATTTCCCCAATCATTTCATGAGTCAGAGATTGGGGAGGATGGGACACAGACCAATAGAATAACAGGCCACTGTGGTCTATTCCTCTGTGAGGTAGTTACTCCAAGGTCTTGATCCTTCATGGAACATCCTATCACCGCTGTATTTTAAAGAAAGAAAATTTGACAGAAATAACCAGAAGAGAAACAAATATGTATAATATGGACACTGTAGTCCTCACATAGACAGCATTCTAGACTAGCAACAGAGAAAGGAAATCACGTAGCTGAGCATGCATAAAATCATAGTGTGACAGGAGCTCTATGAGATCAGAAACATATGGGGGTGGAGGGGGTTGTCTTCTCAGTAGGGCCCAGAGTACACTGGGTACCAGCCCAGTAAAACAGATGAATGGGACTGGGAGTCATGCAGATTAGCCTAATTAAATTAACATTGGAGACAGTTAAAGCAAAACTAATGTTGAAAAACATTTGATCAGTGACATAGAGACAGGCTTGTTTTGTGTATTTTGTCACTGTTACTGACTCTATAAAGATTCTTTACAGGTAAATTTTCTTCTTGGAGTAAATATACTTTAACATATATCAGTTAAATAAACTTTTTGTTCTTAAGATAAACAATTCAGCTTACTTTGAAATATTTTAAATTTTATGCTAGTATTGACATTCATTCATTTTGTAACACTTTTTTTCTTTCCATTTTTGCTGTGATTTTTTTCATTCCTTCAATTTCATCTTTGTGTCATAAGTTGTTATAAGCATATCTTTTTGTAAATGCAATGTAGCCAGTTACTTCATATTTTGGGAAAATGGTGAAAGTAAACTTGATTAGTACCTGCATTTTTATAATAGTATTTACACATTTGTCCACTAAAATAATAACTAAATAATAACAGATAATTTTTACTTTTTATTCTGGCCGACTTTTTTTTTTTTCCCTTTTTCTCTGTAACCACACTGCTGTTATCTCTGTCCCCTGCTTTTTCCTCTCTCTCACTCTTTCCACCCCTCACACCTTGGTCCTAGGAGAGTTTCTTGATCTTTCCTGCCATTTCACTAGTGGGACCTTTGGAAGGTGAATTATCCTCAACATAGGATAATGACTTTAGCATAAATCATTTTCAAATATGATTTGTAAGCATTTAGGGAAAGAAAGTGCTCACTAAATATAAGAGTTCAGGATGATGGGTTGGTGGAGGGTGTTACTGTACCCACAGGCTGCTATAAACATGATTTCTGGATTTAACAATTTGAATTTATTTTTCAAAAGTATCCTATTATATCAAGAGTTAAATGGTTAAAAGTGAGATAAATGAGAGCATGATTCAGTGCATTTCTAATTTATTAAATAGTTCTATCCAAGATTGATGACTAATGAAGGGATATAAACCTAGAGTAAGACATGCAATGGTTGGTTTTTTGCACCATTTTGATAGCTCACCCTCATGCTCACATGAGTGGAAATCACATCAAATTATCAAAGAGCATGATGCTTGTATGAAGGAAAATAGATGGAAGTTTTACATTTAAAAAAATTCAGAAATAGACTGGAATGTTAGACTGAATTCAGTAAGATGAAATTTTGTTTTTATTTTTTAAGTATCCTCCTTCAGTTTATTAATCAACTATTCCATCTTGGCTGCTGAAAATATAGCTTAACAGCAGATATAAGAAGATTTAAGAATAAGTGTGGAGATTAAGCTGGATTTGAATTAATAGTGAATGTCACAGCTAATATATCCAAAGGCTCCTTAGGCTGCTGTCAAAATGGAAAGTTAAAAATGAAGAGGGTATAATCTCCTTTTACTTTTTGCTAGTTAGACCACGGTGGGAATTCTATATTCAGTTAAATGTTCAGCCCATTTCAAGAGGGTCCTTAACAAACTGAAATGTAACCACAGTGGTGAACATTCAAAATCATGAAAGGATATGTAGATTTATCAGAGACTGTAGGTTTAAATATGGACTAGACAATCATTTGGCGGTGCTATTATTTCACTCAAAAAGCTTTCACTGAAGACCTAAGCTGGACTAGCTTCTAAGACTATATAAAACCAATGTACCTGGTCTTTTCCAGTCATAGATATATAAATGACAGTGATATGATGTATAATACAATGTTCATTAGATATATTCATGTCTGTGTTTGTGCGACCAAGAAAATCTAAATAAATGTATTTCCTTGAATTTTTTTTATTGAATTTATAACAAATGGGAAAAATACTACCATGAAAATTTTTTCAGATTTTTATACTTTTTAACCAATGTTTTTCAACCTATGTTTCATTATCATGCCCCTAAGGAGAAAATTCATTTTAATTTAATTAATTTAAATTGAATTTAATATCTACCTAATAAAAGAAATTATCAACAAAGAAAATCCTATCAAATACGGTTGAACATTAAAGGACCACAAACCATTGAAATATCTAAGATTTTGGCCTACTTTTTCCCACCCCTCACCTAAACAAACTTTGTCATTTTGAGGATGATATTTTCCTCAGTGAGAATGCATGCTTTAAATTATACTATACATATAAACTATAAAACTATTTTCTAATTAATACCACAGATTGGGCTTTAAAGCTAAAACCCAATATTTGCTATAAATGCAACAAAATGTTTTATTATATTAAAGTTATACGATTTTATATTAATTAATTTCTGTATTCTAGTTATTTCCCAAAGCATATCAATAATCCCATAATTTCTGACTCCAGTCATTTCACCCTGAAACTTCCTTCCTATTGTCTCCTCCTTAGAAACTTGATCTACAGATATCAAATCATGGCAATATCATAGTAGTTTAGAAGTATACAAGATGAAAAGGACAGATTATGATCAATTCTAGGTGACAATGGTAGTTTTGAAAAAATCCCAGTTCAAAACCAAGCCGAGAGTCCAGTGGTTCTACAGAAGATTGCGGGAGATATGCACTTCAGGAATATAAAGGATGAGAGAAGGGATTTTTCTAAATAGGAAATGGCAACTATTACTGCTCAGATTTACAACAGGCTCCACTGCTGTGTGACAGCTTGATTGTACACCTGTGACTTTTCTCCCTCTGGTATTATGCATCTCTATCAGATAACAGATTTTGAAGTCCCTCCGGCTTTTCAAGGTCTAGTTTTAGCTGATTTTTATATATGCTTTATTTGCTTTTGTACCTATTGATATCCTATTTTTATCTATTACAACTGGGCTGACAAAAGGACTTTCCAAACTTTAATCCAAGATTGGATAAAAGAGAAATCTTGTTACAGGTATCATCTGTGTGATTAGTCTTTTCGTACTGTGCATATACGTTACGTATTCAGAAATGCTTTGAATGAAAACGTTAGCTTTAAAGAGTGAAATTAAGAAAATGATATAGCAACTTCTTTTCAAAAGTACATTATACCTATGAAGTTCATGCTATACTTCATAGCGATCTTCTAAAAAGTTTATGTATTCATCACACTGATTAGCTAAAATTAGAGACACCCTCTTTAGCCATATCATTCAGTTGTATTGGAGCCAAGGACACAATTGTGGGTAACTCTAAAGTCATTATCAACTGTAACATTTATGTGAAAGAACTGATATTCATTTTATTCAACTGAATTAACTGGGTAAGAACTGTACTTGTACTATGATTTAATAAGCAACACATGAAAATATTTGATAGACAATTCTACTAAAGGCAAAGTGCAGACATGTAATATACTTAACACAAGAAAGGAAAAAAATTAGTAGCTCATGGTTTTCAGAGTCACAAAGCAACTATCTAATTGAGCTCGCCATTGGAATTCACAAATACTTACATTTTCCTTCCATGCCTCAAATGTTTTATTTTTTCAAGATGTTTTAAAACACAGAGATCCATGTTTGTTGCCTACAAAACACTGAGAAATGTACTCTGTCCTTCACTAAGTGTTGGAATTTAGAGTATGAGGAGGAACCACATTGGACAGTGCTGTCAGTTGTGCAGGTAGGATCAACTGTAACTTTATTTCCCCCCCACAAAGATTTATCCCAACACACTTCCTCATTGTGAACCAGTTAGTTGTCTTTGAAAATATGGAAATGCATAAAGAACAGAGACCATTCCAAAGCTGCCTATGAACAGAACCATAGCACTTCAGGAAGTTACTTCCTATCTACATGCCTCTCTCATCCGTCCCTGTACTTTTTTCATCTTTTTCAACACCAACATTAGCCACAGTTTTTTGTCATCATCAATATCTCACTCCTTTAAGTCTAATTATAAACTCATCCAGTTCAGGACATACATCTGTAAATTAAGCTCATTAGAGAACAGAGCAAGCAGCAGTTTTATTTAAATTAGTCAACAGAGAGCTGTAGTTTAAGGCTGATATTTATGAAAACACAATTATCCTGGACTAGGCAAAGATTGCAAATCTCCAATCCCTTGGCAAACACCCTATACAAGTCTTCAAAATTGGGTAAAGCTATATTAATCACTACATCATGCCTTACCCTGCATTAGACATCGTAGGGCATAAAAATACAAGGCATAGACGCATTCGCAAATAACTTACATTCTAGGTAAGAAGAAAGAACGTAAAGGGTTCATAGTGAACAATTAGTGGGGAAAGAACACTAAATAATAAAAAAATTAGGATTACTTGTCCAAAGTAGGCTGGTAAGCAGATGATAGATATACACAGAGTTGTGATTGGCTTAATCAATTTATCAAGTGAGGTATAACTGACCTTCAAATTTAAAAATATAATAAGTATTATAATGGCAAAAAAAAGCAATTAAAAAGGTGGGAAGGCAATGTATAGGTAAGGAGAGGAACGAAGAAAGAAAGGAAGAAAAGAAATCAGAGCATGTGATTATGGCATCTCTTTCCCCTGCTCACTAAGGATAATTCATTGATATCTTCTTGACCTTTCTCTTCAATTCTGATACCTTCTAAGATATGGTGCTAACCTGCTAGGTCTTATGTTTTATTATGCAACAGATGGAGGTATAAAGTTGGTGGGAAAGCTGTAGAGATTTATATTTGAAAGTAGATTACTTACTGGAGACAGGAATAAATATTCAAGAAAAGAAGGGAGGGAGAGATTAGAAAGAGAGAAAGTAAGCTTTTTGGAGAGATAGTTTGGAGAATTTGAAAGGAGAAAGAGTCTTTGAGATAGTTGGATCTCTATTAGAATATTAAGAGAAAGAGGAATGGAAAAAATAAAAAGAAATTTGGATGTAATTCTCAGGTAAATATACTTTTTTCTGTGTTTTCAAAATACTTTCTTTGTGTGTGTTTTAAGACTATTTCTATGAGATTTTCTTCCCAATTTTCTTCAAGGGTATTGTATATAATACATAAGTATATCATACCTGCATGCATTTAATCTCATCCTACATCCCCACGTACCTTGAGTTACTTTTAGTCATAATAGAATGGCTTTAGAAAGAGGGATGCATGAATTATTCAAATACTGGGTCCTAGATTTTGGTAATATTTAAACAACTAGATCCTGATAAACACTTGATTACTACTACTAATCTCAGGATTTTTCACTACCATTTACTAGAAACAGTGGTTTCCCCACAATTATACACCAATTAATAGCAAATCTAAGTAGAAATCAAATCTCTTACTAGCTCTCCATTACTTGAGTGATTCTTTGGTTCTTGAAGAATGTCTTAGGACAAAATGCAGTTTTACGTGAGGTATAGCTTTGTGAGAATGAGAGGGCAGAAGGAAAACTGACAAGAACCATAAAATGATTACAAATCAGTATTTTCATCTAGAATTTTCTTCTGCAATTCCAGCTTTCTTGACACTTTGTTTCATGAGATGGCAGATTAAGCATCTATTATCACCCCAGCTCATTGCTCATGTCTCCAATCGCATTTGGAAGGGTGTTTAATTTTTCAACTTTTACTCCTAGCCTAAGAGAAGATGAAGAAGACAGAGACAAAGGAGGAAGAAAATAGGATAAAGATAGACAGATGAGTGGGTAGTCTTAGTACCCTCCTCACACACTAGCTCGTGAGAAAAATCTAGCAACTCCTTTAACTTAATCTTTTGCCTTTACTCAGAATAGAGTACTGCCTTTAGCAACCTATCGTGGCTTCAAAGCTGAAAAATTTAAGGCACTGGGAGAAGTGAATTATACAAGGGGAAATACTATCCTTTAAAAAAACAACCTATGTAAGGAATTTTGGAAGACAATACATGATTGAAAATGGTAACACCAGTCCTTTCACTAATTATGCAAACAGACAGGATTTATGAAAAGTAAAAACAAAAGGAGTTACATTGTATTGGTCTCTCTGCCCCTTCCAGTAACATCCCTGATTTATCCCAAGCCACATAATAATGATATTATTCATCAAAGATCACTGATTCTGTCTGAATTTCACCACTGTCTTTGCAGGCTTTCATCACTGCATGTGGATTTCTTTGATGCTGTTCACCTCCCTTTGCCATCTCTAGCACATTGAATGATATTCGGTGCATAAACTACAATAACTGATTCAAATTTAATCTTCAGATTTGACCTCTCACATGGCATGGGGTGAAAATGACTGCCAGCTTTCATAATAAACCCTGTTTATTATGTTTTATTTATGTTCATTATTTATTATTATGTTTGGTACGCTTAGCCTTCAGAATTTCAGGTTAGTTATATAAACACCCAGTAATTTGGAAAGTCATTCACTGAATTTTCCAGAGAACAAAAATGGTCTAATCTCTTCATGTTTTTTTTATTAATCAAGGGGAAAGTGAATGAAGAAAGACAATTAATGGAGTACCTGTTGCAGGTGTTACACTTTACTACTTCTTTATTTCACCTCTATCTGGTGTTTTCAAAAGCAAAGCACCCACCGCTAAAAACATCTGGCCAAATGTATACCCATTCTCATCTGAGCATCTCACTGATGTGATACGGAAAAACACAGGAGCAAAGAAAGAAAGAAAACAATGAGGGATTTCATTTTGTCACTAACGGTTCTTTGAAGTTGCTCATTAATCTTTTAGACCATTTTGCATGTAATGTCCAACTCTAGAATATTAATATTGCTAAGCTCAGAAAAAGTGAAGTTATTGCCTTTAAAGTTCTTTCTGTAACCCAGCTCTGCGATAATTCTTCTTAGTCGAGTCATATTTTAATTGGCTATGACTCTGAGCTTGCTATTCTAGTCCTTTGGCAGCTACTTTATTTTATACTACCTGAGTTTTTCAAGAAGAAGATGGGAGCAAGAGATAATCTTGAAAAGTGTCTAAGTGCTAAACTATCAGGACAAGTTTTCATCTAAGAACAAAGAATTTCCTTTAGTAGCTGATCTTGTATAGTTCACACTTTTCTGGACAACAGCTACAGCCCCTGTTTTATTTTTTTTAATGAAGGTGACTGATTACCATATTAAATAAATTTCCAGGGTAAAGAATAAAGATTTAATCAGAACATTCTTTATTTTGTTGCTTTATTAGTTTCCTATCAATGCTGTTACAAATTGCCCAAAACCTAGTGGCTAAAAACAACACCTATGAACTGTCTCATAGAGCTGGAGATCAGAGGTCCTAGAATCAAGACGTTGACTAGGCTACAGACATTTTGGATGCTCTTTTGCATTGATCAGTTTTGTGGGCTACCAGCATGCTTTGTTTTGTGTCTGTACTCCACCCTCGGCATCCTTTGTCACGTGGCACATCACCTTCTCTGAATCTGCTTCTCTGACCTCCCTTTATAAGAAGCATTGTGATTACAATTACTACCCAGGTAATCAAGTACAGTCTCCCCATCTCTAGGTCCCCATCAATTTGATCACATTTGCAAACTCCCTTTTGCCACATAAGGTAACATATTAATAGGATCTGGGAATTAAGGGACTTTTCGGTCTATGTATTTGCAATCACACAAACATTAACCTTCTATTCACTGTTG
The DNA here is from genome assembly GCF_024610735.1 of Ursus americanus. Lineage (NCBI taxonomy): Eukaryota > Metazoa > Chordata > Mammalia > Carnivora > Ursidae > Ursus > Ursus americanus. The sequence goes on along the minus strand of NC_142127.1, from coordinate 67,104,727 downwards.
GTCTCTCCTCTCAAATATCGCCAAAAAAGCAGGTCACGTAAAGATGTAAAAGCACCTATTTACACCTACCAGTTAGTTTGAGGGCAGTAGAAGGAAGCAGAAGAATGAATTCCAGAAGGTCCTTCCTTTCTCCTCCAGAGTGATTACTTACATGTTAATAAATCTTTATAATTAGTATAAAAACATTAAAGCAAATTATTATCATCAGTAGCAACAGCAGCACCACTACTGCACAGAAGAGGATTATCAATTGGTGCAGAAACACAGGAACAAAAATAAAACAAACAAAAGAAAAAAGAAAAACACTTGAGCGGAGAACAGTTCGGTGCAGCTCAAGTCCTTACCCAGTCTGCAATAAGGTGGAAATATTCTCAGTACATCAACTCACTTTTTAAAACTTTCATTTCAATTCAAATGTAGGTTCAGTCGTTCCCCAAAAGTGGTATAAGTGTATGTGTGCATTTTTTTTTAATAGAATCTTAAGCAAGAGATTCCCTTATGCAGTCAAACAGATCCAACATATAATTACAGTTGAATGCTGAGTGTGCAGAGTGGGCAAACTGAGTCAAATTAGGCCTAACGTGTGGGGCCTTCCCAAGATACATTCCTGTCTGACATTTTCACACATTAAAAAATAATTTATGTCACTTCAGTATATACATTTTTAATCTTTAAACAGACCTAGGATTAGTGTCACCAGTAATTACCACTTTATATAATAGATTAACAAAAAGCTGCTAATTTTGTCTTAAGTCCTGATTTGTTGTTGTTGTTGTTGTTTTTTACTGTAGTACTAAACTACTTACTAGGAAGTAAAAATAGGTCACTATTAATATTTTCATTTTTTAAAAACTATAATAATCAGCAAAAAAATATGTATTCTAATTGTCACTATTAATGGTTATATTTTAAAAAGTGAAGCTAATTAACTGTTATTCTAAAAATATTCATACTAACATTCCATAATTGAATAATTTTCTTAATGCATGTTTCACTCACATCTTCCTAACATCTCACCTGGGAAATCCTGACACTAAAAACCTCCTGTAAAATGTACAGGTGAGATGAATTTCTCAAGCTCAGAGTCCATCCTTTATTCATATTTATATTCCCAATGTCTTCTAGAGTATCTGTCACTTTGTAAATGCCCCCCAAATATTCACTGAACTGAGCTTTATTGTTCATAAGAAAGAGCTCTCCAAAATTCACAGGAACGAAAAAAATCTTTTAATGGCTGACAACTAGAGGAGACATTTACATTTAAACATGTGCCTCCACATTCTAGTGGCTCGATGAAGTGGGATTTTTTATTTATTTGGAACAACGTTCTTCTACAAATTCTCTCTTTCTAAGAACTCTAAGCTTTTTGTGCTTATTAAAATCATAGAAGTTTTCAAAAGTAAGAATGTTAACCCTAGCCCCTTGGCCAACCACTAATTGTTAGTAAGTATTCTGTGGCTCTTAAGATTCCTCCCCCCAGCTCCCACTAAGTGGAGAATCCTTTACCAGTTGTGCATCGTTTCTGTACTCTGTTAATCACTTGTCATGTTTCACCCAAGAGATGTCTGCATCCCAGAAGCAGGCAGTGTCATTGCTATAATATGTATATTGTACATTAGTTGTCAAAGTTTTTCAAGATGCCTTGAGACCCTTCTGTTTGCAAGGTGATTTCTAAGCACAGCATTATTATAAGATATTTCAGGAGTTGCCATCAGCAGCAGGATTTGTTGTACTTGCTTGCAGCTATTGACCCACTGTTCAGTGAAAGAAATCAGATGCCAAGGAAAGAACACCAGTCCCATTCAGTATACAATGTAAGATTCTTTCTACTGTTGCTTCCCAGCTACCAAGACATCAGGTCATACAATGAGGTGCTTTGTCTTTCCAGAAGTGTTGGGTGGAGTGCCAGCATTCCCAGAGCTACAATGTGTATGCCCAATTAAAACTCTGTCACTTTTTCACATGTGGTTGAGGATTTGTTTCTAAATTTCTTTTGTTTTATTTCATGGATGATGTTTTTAATTGTCTGGTTCCTGTGTAAATACAGTCATAACTACTATTAAAATTCTCAAATCTATAGTAAATAGGTAACATCTGCAAAGCCAGATGAGGTGTCAAATTTGATGACCAAGTTAAGAGAAAAGAATGAAGTTAAATGTTTTTTATTTGTTTTAAACTGAGGAACAAAAATGGGGAAAGCCTGAGTTCACTGCTGTGTTGTTTGTGTCGTTAAAAACAGTAAAACTTTAATAAATGAAAAGAGACAGCAGTCAGACCATGAGAATATTAATTACAGATAATATTTTAAGTTCTACAACATTCTAGGATTAAGAAAATTATTTTTTAAATTGTAAAAACTGACTTCAACTAGTGTTCGTTTCTTTTAAATGACTAAGCAGCTCATTTTATATTAATAAATATATCCTACTTAAAATCAATACCTCTGTTCGCCCATAAAAATATCAATAAGCTATAGTGATTAAAACAGTTAAGTTTATTATCTGGTATAGCTGTTGGTGTTGCAAAACAATTTCTTATGAGTCTCTCACATTTCTCCAAATCTTGTGTGTGAGGCACTGAGTAGATTTGTTCTGGACTATCTTTTCAAAGATGTTTGTATAGTAAAGTGCATTGAAGATAGAATACTTTCCTTGGGAGCAAAGAGTAGGCATATTTACTGCCCATTAGAAAAGATTCAGGCTCACTAAGCTACCAGATCATCCCTTGTAATGCAAACCACTGCATGCAGGGCCATCACTTTGCCCTCTTAGTGTTACCTTGAGGAAACCATTGATGGGAGAACAAGCCCTAAAGTGCTAATACACTGGCTCCTACAACAGCTGTGGATAAGAAAGTGTAGCCTCCGACCTAGGAGTCATGTTCTCCCTCAGCGTGCATGAAATGGTGACAAGCTAACATGTTAACAAGTGGAACAGCATCTCAGAACCATAAGATATATATATTGTTTCAGGCTCACCATTGATGAAGTGGCCGTAGACACCATTGTGTCTTTAGAATTCCTCCCCACATTCATCTTTCCAGGTATACGTATCCTCAGGCCCAAGCTTTGGTTCTTCAGAGCTTTGAATTAAGTTCTAGCACACACTGTCTAACATATTGCTCCAATATTACCACCCTTTAGATTTTAGAATTTTAAACCTATGTCAGGAGTTTCTTCAACACTGACTGCTCAGTTCCTTGAATTCTTTCCCTTAACTCATCATGTCCTTTATATTATCTCCCCCATTTATCCCCTTGGTGATAGGCTGAACCATATTATTAACAATAAATGTTAGGCTTCCATAATTAAATTACACGAATTATTTTTTGACCACCAGCTTCTGTTTGTCTAGTAAACTCCTTCTAGTATTCCAACTCCATCAACACCTCAACTCAATCGGAATCTATAGTCCATTGAACTAACAATCGGACAATCTCTCTTTTTTTTTTTAAACATTCACCCACCTTATGGCTTCTCATCTTTATGGCTTAAGTTTGATTACCCAGTACTTACAATAACTTCTCTATATGTACTCTCAACACTGTGTCTCCTCTCACATTAAATACATATTTTTTTTCTTTTTTAATTGTTATACCATGAAGGTTGTTAAAGGAAAAAAAAAATCACAGCAGGCAAGATGAGCAGACAGAGGCTGATTTTATTAGGATATTATAGCTAGCAATAGGTAAGAGAGCATAGATTAAATCTGAATACACAGCTCCATGGAGACACAAAGGGCTGGAGAGTTTTGTTTTATTTTATTTATTTTATTTTATTATTTTATTTTATTTTAATTATTTTATTTTCTTAGAGATCTTTTACCTATTTATTTGGAGAGAGAGAGAGAGCCAGAGTGCATGTGTGTGAGCAGGGGTAGGGGCAGAGGGAGAGACTCAGGCAGGCTCCACACCCTGCACAGAGACCAACTGGGGTCTCAATTTCACAATCCTGAGATCATGACCTGAGCTGAAATCAAGATTGGGTCTCTTAACTGACTGAGCCACCCAGGCCCCCACAAAGGGCTGTAGAGTTTTAAAGAGCAGGAGGGAGTGAGGTGGCTAATAAGCCATCTGTTTTGCTAATATTGACCTTACTCAAAGGAAAAGAAACTTTCCCCTATCTTCATAACTAGAGGTAGTTTCACAACTTGCTCCTTCCCAAGTTCAGCTCCTACTCTCCCATAGAAACTGAGACATACAGATTCTATCTTCCTCAATGATTAAATTTCCAAGAGATGGTTCACATTTCCTGGGTGGTAAAATGGGCAAGAGTCTGGGAGAAGATTTACATACATTTCAAAAGGTCAGAGATAGTATTTTCAAATTTTCTAAAGTAAATGCTCTAAGAGAAGGTAGGTGTAGGTCCTAGAGTCAGGAAGAAGCCTGTCTAAATTTCAGTCATGCTGCGGGGATCTTGAAGGCTGTCTTGGTCAGGCCCTATAAGACTGCCTGGCACACAGTCGGAATGCAATAAATAATTGTTGAAAAAATGGCACTTAAAAAAAAAAGGATGTTAACTCTAGTATTTCGAAAATGGATACTTGTTTAATTCATGTTCTACTATCTCCGCCTTATTGCCAGATAGTTTCCCTTAAGTAGAGTAAACATGGCCATTGAAGGGCTACATATTGGGGTGAAACAGCTGACCTCTCTATCTGGAGTCTTGCCATCTCCATCCATATAGTACACAGCCTCCAGAGTAATTATTTTACCAATAGAATTGGATAACTTTCTGTGTCCTTCCCCAGTGTCACAGTTCCCATGTGCACCTGGTTTAAATTTTTCATTTTTTCCGCCAGCAATTAAAAGACAAAGTCAAGCCCCCTTGCCATGGTCATTCAAACCCTTTTTCATGCATCCTGAATATCTCTCCAAACTGTACCTTTGACACTGTCCTCATGTACAACATTCTGGATTTCTTACCTGTTAGCAAGAACTCAGAAGTCTTGCCTCATGCTGCCCTTGGGCCATCAGACCAATTCCCCCCCCCCCCCCCCCCGCCGCCGGTACTGCACACTCTTGTTAGAGTCACTGATGCTCCCTCATCCTTAGGGAGGTCACCACAACACCTTCCCTGTCCACCTTCTAATCCTCCAAGAGTAGAGTTCATCGCCCTTCTGTGCTTTCCCACCAGGCGTTTCTTTTCTCTTAATCCCTAGGTTACAATGTATTAAACTCTATATGTTTTCCCCATTGGCTTATCTGGATCAGCTACTTCACTATAAACTCCAGAGAATGAGGAAGTCGTTCCTTTTTAGTCTTTGTCCCTGGATGATAACATAAGGAAAAAAATGAAAAAGAATGGATTTTGGAGACAAAACAGAAGTGGGCTTAAATCACAAACACTAGAATTTTGCAAAATTAATTGACTGGTCATTCCTCAGTTTCTAAGTTCACAAATTAGAAATCATAAAATCTGTGCCATAGAGGTGATATGATGATAAAATGAGGTAAAACACTTAAGGTGAATGTTGCCTGGTGCATAGTGACCACAATATATAGTTCGGTGTATGTGACAGGGAAGAAATCTGTTGAATCCTCCCAAGTGTTTGAGCCAGAGGTACTTTACAGAATATATGTGTGTCATCAGTTATCAGTGTCATGCTATAAATTGGTATTTGCATAGTGTGCTTATCTCAATTTCAAAATTCCAAAGGGAAAAGGATGTACGTTATGCATTATTCTTTCACCAAAAAGATTTATCATAAATTATATTTAAAAGTCTATATTAAAATTACAATTATTATAAAATACTAACAATTTGGATATTTCCTGTAGAAAGTATTTATTACTTACTGACTGCTGAGAATGTAACAAAATATTTTTGAGTATTTCCATTTCTGTTGAAAATGTTCATTCTTTGTCATTTTTCAAACTCAAAAATTACAGTATCCTATGAGTGGTCAAACCCTGACTTCTCTACTTTTTTTACTTCAGAGAAAAATAAAACATTTATAATCTTAAAAATCAATTTAACAGTAATTGTTCAATGTCATTTATTTCCAACAATTTATACTAGGTTTCTCAGATGTTTTTTTTTTTTTAATGTGTCCTCTGCTAGAATAATGATTATTTATAAAGTAAGTCTGTTTTGCATGAAAATTAGCTAAAAGACATTTCTCCGTAGGGCATTTATTCAGAAATTTATTAAGTCATTCCTTGATAATTTGATTTAAGTCTTAGACTGGGAAAAGAGGGAAAAAACCTAGATGTTCAAATGATTTGAAGCTTTTTAAAATAGAGATTTGGTAATAAATATGTTGAAAAGGGTTACTGTATTGAAAATTCCATCCCTCATGAATATTAAAACTCTTAATCATTATTAACTTGAATTGGAGGTGAACCAAAAATATAAGTCAAAATGCCCCTTATTGCATGCTTAGTTAAGTGAATTTTTATGTCTTTATAACTATGAGAAAATAAGCAGAATTTTCTTAGTTTTTTAAGCACTTGTTGGTATATCCAACAATTTATGGCTGGTGACAGTGTCCCCACATTCATTTTGCCTCAATACTTAAAATTCACTTTGTGTACCTCTATGAAAAATACTCCATAATTAATCATTATTCTCAGAAAAAAATATATCTACCCATGAAAGAATACATTTTAACTAGAAATGAAAAGCCTAAAGCATAAATTTGTTTTGTTTTGTTTTTCAGTAAGTTATACTGAGTACAGCAAATACCTTCCATGTGTAAAGGAGAGGTTTTCTGAAACACAATAATAAAAGCACATTTTTGGAATAAAATTCTTTGCAATCTGATAACAATTATCATTTGCAATAGGCCCTGGTTGTTAAAAAAAAAAAAATCCAAGAAAGACATAAGAAGGTATAATACATAATATATCTGAATATGCCCTTCCTTGACTTACTTCATTATTGTTCACTAATATACACCAATATATTTCCACTAATCACAACATAAATGCTTCTGAAAAATTTTTTTTAAAGCCTCTATTTCTGCCAATAGTCTCATTGAAAATTTGGCGCTATCAGTGCTGCTATCAGAGTAATTAGGGAATAGAAATAACTAAGATTATCAGGGAAATCTGCTTTGGCTTTATTTTAAGTTTGAAATTCAAATGGCTAACATAGTTCGTTATAGGTAACTTCAGGGTGTTTATGTTTAAATTTAGCATGAGACAGGCAATCATACAATATGTATTATTAGAAAGTTTTCCTCCACCAACATTTATCTTGAATAAAGCAATACGTATCATTTAATCTTACACATCTGGCCAAAAAAAAAAGAAAGAAAAAGAAAAAATGAATTGGGGCTCTGCTTTCCTTGAGCTATCCTGGTTTTTTGGATGTGGTATTTTATCTTAAAACTTTAATAGTATGAAGTGAGATCAGAAATGAACATGATAAAATTAACAGAAAAATGAGATCAGAAATTAACGATGTTTTCTAAAAAAATATAACTATAATGATAACCTAAATTTACAATAATTTTATTTATTTTCATTGACTCAGTAAATTTGTGATTGAGTAGAAGAGTAACCAAGACCCTAACGGTGCTTTCTTTTTCTATTTGTGACATCTACTAGATTCTTCCATTTTGCAGCTTTGATATATTGAAACATCTATAGAAACTTAGTGGCTTTTTAAATTTTTCTGTATAATTGACATACAATAAATCTCACATATTTAACTGGTACCATTTGTAAAATTTTGCGTATGTGTGTCATTACCACAATCAAAATATTGAACATATCCATTACCATAAATGTTCCCTCATCTTCTTTTGCAATCTCTCCTACCCACCTCTCCTCCTGCCCCAAACCCCAACCACTGAATTGCTTTGTGTCATTACAAAATAGTTTGCATTTTCTAACAGTTTATAAAAATAGAATCATACAATATATACCTCTTCGTATGGCTTCTTTCATATAGCATAAATATTTTGAAATTTGTTCATGTATTTTGAGTATAACAACTGTTCATTGATTTTTATAGCTGATTAATATTTCATTGTTTGGATATATCACAAATTGGTTATCCATTTACTTGCTGATGGACATTTAGATTGCATCCAGTTTGAGGCCATTACAAATAAAGACTTATAAACATTCATGTATAAATCTTTGTATGGACGTAAGTTTGCCTTTCTCTTGGAGAAATATTGCTTGGGCAAATTCACTTGTAAAAACAAGATCGATACACAAAATCAATTGTATTTCTACATAATAGCAATGAGAAATCAGAAAAGGAGAGTTTAAAAATACCATTTATAATAAAATATTTAAGTTTAAATCTGACAAAAGATGTGTAAGACCTATACTGTACACTTAGAAATACAAAACATTGTTGAGAAAAATTAAAGATAAACAAAGAAAGAGATACATCGTGTTATAGCTCCAAAGATTCAATATCATTAAGACATCCCCATGGGGCACCTGGGTGGCGCAGTTGGTAAGCGTCTGCCTTCAGCTCAGGGCGTGATCCCAGCATTCTGGGATCTAGTCCCACATCAGGCTCCTCCGCTAGGAGCCTGCTTCTTCCTCTCCCACTCCCCCTGCTTGTGTTCCCTCTCTGCTGGCTGTCCCTGTCAAATAAATAAATAAAAGCTTTAAAAAAAGAAAAAAGAAGACATCCCCAAATTGGCCAGTAGAGTCAACAAAATGCCAGTGAAAATGTCAGTAGGCTTTTTGTGTAGAAATTAACAAACTAAAACCACTTTGAAAAAGCATCTTAAGATTAAGGGACCTGCATCATTTAATTTCAAGACTTATTCCAAAGCTACAGTAATCAACTGTAGAATTGGTGTTATTATTGACAAACTTGATAATAGAAGAGAATGAAGAGACCGGAAATGGTGCCATTGTTTATAGTCACTGATTTTTCTTTAGAAAGATGAAAAAAGCTTTCAGTTGAAAAAGATAACTGTTTCAACAAATGGTATTGGAACAGTTGAATATCCATAAAAAAATAAACTTCAACCCATACCTTGAACCATAAACAAAACAATAACTTAAAACGGATCATAAGTCTAAGTATAATACCTAAAACTATAAGATTCGAACTGAAAACATTGGGAAAAGTATTTATAGCCTTAAAAAGGTGAACATTTTTAGATAGGACACTGAAAGCATAATCCCTAAGCAGAGACAAGTAAAAATTGTTGAAAATTAGTCATTTTAATTCATATTAACTTAAAATCATCTAGAAGATAGTGAGTGAAAGGGAGGGAAATGGAAGAAAGATGGAAGCAAAGAAGAAACATTTAGATGTTTGTAATATTTATAGACTTACTTTATACGATAAAATGGACATTAGACCCAAATGTAAATGGGATAATTACAAATGAAATAATAATTGAATTAGTTCAGTGAAAAATTATATCAGATTAAAATTTAAAAGGGTCTATGCTATTTCAATTGCTGTAGAAATTTAACTCCATGTGTCTTTGATGAAAGTATAGGTGTATTTTTTAAAATTGTATTGAAATATAACTGAAGTACAATAAACTGCACATACTCAAATTGTGTAATTTGATTAGTCTTGAAACATAGATATATCTGTCAAATAATCACCACAATCAAGATAAAAAACATTTCAATCATTTCCAAAACTCTCCTCATGTCCCTTTGTAACCCTTCCTACCCCAAAACATGTTCTGTTTTCTGACATGGTTTACTTTGCATTAAAAAATTACAATAGTGAAAACATATAGCATGTGCACTTCTTTTGCCTGAATTCTTTTACTCAACATAATAACATTGAGGTTTATCTCATCTGATTATGTACACTAGTATTCACTTTCTTTTTTTTTTGCTAAGTAGTGTTAAATCATTAAGATATATTATATTCTGTTATCTATTTATCTATTGATGGACATTTGGGTAGTTTTCAGGTTTTGCCTATTACCGGTAAAAATATGAACATTTTTTAATATCTCTGTGTGGATGTGCCTTCCTTTCTCTTGGGATATGGGAATGGCTGGGTGGTATGGAAGATGTGTTTCCTTCTTCCTTTCTTTCTCACGTGATATTTCTTTTTTTTTTTTTTTTGATATTTGATAAAATTTACCAAAGAAATCATGTGTAAGACTGGAATTTTTTTTGGGAAAAAGTTTCATTAACAAGTTCAATATCTTTACTAGATATAGAGCTATTCGGGTTTTCTGTTTCTTCCTGTATCATTTTGGTAAAATTTTTCTCAGGAAATTTTTCATACCATCTAAGCTGTTAAGATTGTTGACATAAATTTGTCCATGCAAATTTCCTCTCATACTTTTAATACCTGTGGAATCTGTGGCTATGACATCTTTCTCATTCATGATATTGGTGATTTATCTTCTCTCTCTTTTTATCTTACTCAGTATTGTTACAAATTTGTCAGTTATGTTGACCTTGTCAGATAACTAATTTTAAGCCATTATGTTTGTCAGTATTTTTTTTTTTCTATTTCACTGACGTCCACTCTATTAGTTATTTTCTTGTATGTGCTTTGGGTTTCTTTATCCATCTTCTATCTTTTTAACAAGGAAAACTAGTTCATTGATTTTCTATATTTCTTTTTAACATAATCATTTAAATGTATACCTTTCTCAGTAATAGTGTTATAGCTTCATCCCATAAATTTTTATATGTTCTATTTTTATTGCCATTCAGCTCAAAATTAATCACTCCTTATTTTTGTATTTGATTTAGGAATTATTTAGAAGTGTGTTGTTTCATTTCCATGTATTGGGGTTTTCATAAATGTCTATTATTGATTTCCTGATTTCATTAGTTTCAGAGAATATACTCTATAAAACTTCAATCACTTTGTGTTTATTGAGAATTGTTCCCTGGCCCAGTAAATGTTATATTTTGGTGAATTTACCATATACACTTAAAATGATATAAATTCTTCAGTTCTTGGAAATAGTGTTCTATAAATGTCAATTAAATAATAGCATTTGATGGTGGTGTTCAATTCTTCTATAATTTTACTAACTTTTTTCTCTGTCAATTTTAGGTAGAAGGATGTCAAATATACTATAATTATGGGCTTATATATTTCTCCCATTAAATTTACCGGTTTCTTCTTGATGTATTTTGAGGCTTTATTATTATATACACATTTATTTTTGTTATGTCTTGCTGATGCACTGTTCATTTTCTTATTATAGAAAGTTCTTTTTGTTTAGTAAAATCCTCTGTCTCTAAGTCTGTTTCATCTGATATTACAATAGCTACTCCAGCCTTCTTATATTTAGTGTTCATGATACAGCATTTTCAACCCATTTACACTCAACCTGTAACCTTTATATTTATATTATTTTTATATTTAAAATGAGTGCCTCACAAGCAACACCCAGTAAGCCACCCTGAAAATATCTGTCTTTTAATTGAGATGTCGAGGTCATCAATATTTAATGTAATTATTGGTATGGTTAGATATAGCCAATATCTCTCTCTAGCGTTTCCTATTCAAAGGCAACTTCAGGACAACTTCCCTGGGTGGCCCTTCAAATCAAGTTTTACTACTTCCTAAATTCAAGCAATGACTATTTCTTCCTCTAAAAGAAAACAATATTTCTTTCTTCTTTAAGTTAATAATTATGGTTTAAGTATTTCTTCTTGAGGATTTTGTGTCTTTTCATCATCCTGCTGACATATATGACAGTTTGTATATAGTACCTCTAAAGTGAAGTCCTCCAAACTGAATTACCAGGGTTTCAATTTCTCTGCATCTTCACCAACACTTCTCTCTCTCTCTCTTTTGTAATCATTTCCATCCTGACAGATGTGAGGTGATATCTCATTGAAGTTTTGACTTGCATTTCCCTGCTGATTAAATAAATTGAGCATCTTTTCATGTACCTTTTGGGTATTTGTATCTTTTCTTTGAAGAAATGTCTAATCAAGCCTGTAACTCATTTTTTTTTAAAATCGGATTATTAGCTTTTTGTTGTTGTTTGCATGTTTGTTTGTTTGTTTATTATTGTATTATTGTAGGAGTTCCTTATATATTTGGGAAATCAATCCCTTATCTGATACATGGCCTGCAAATATTGTCTCCCATTCTGTGAGTTGTCTTTCACTGTTAATTGTTTCTTTTGCTGTGTAGAAGTGTTTTATTTTGATGCAATCCCACTTGTCTATTTTTGTTTTTGTTGCCTATGCTTTTGGTATCATATACATGAGACTGTTGCCCAGACCAATGTCATGAAACTTTCCCTTTACATTTTCTTCCAAGTTTTACAGTTTCAGGTTTTACATTTAAGTCTCTAATCCATTTTAAGTTGATTTGTGTGTGTGGTGTAAGATGAGTCTAATCTTTTTTTTTTTTTGGATCTGAGGATATCCAGTTTCCCCAACACTATTTGTTGAAGAGAATATCCTTTTCCCAATTTGTATTCTTAACACCCTTGTAGAGAATCAGTTCATCATGTATGTGTGAATTTATTTCTAGGCTCTCTATTCTGTTCCAACAGTCAGTATGTCTGTCTTTATGCTAGTATTATACTGTTTTAATTACTGTATCTTTGTAATATATTTTGAAATCAGAAAGTGTGATGCCTCAAGCTTTGTAGAAACTGGAACCCTGGCACACTGTTGGTGGGAATGCAAAATGGTATATCAGCATGGAAAACATATTGTGCAGCTGGTATAGAGAGTCCTCAAAAAGTCAAAATTAAAACTGCCATAAATCCATTAACTCCACTTCTAGTATTTAATCAAAAGAAATCAGGTTCTCAAAGAGATATTAGCACTCCCATGTTTATTGAAGCATTATTCACAGTAGCCTGGTGGAAAGAACCTGAATGTCCACCAAGGGTGAATTGATAAAGAAAATATAGTATATACCTACAACAGAATATTATTTAGCCTTTAAAAAGAAGGAAATCTGCAATATGTAATAACAATGATCAACCTTGAGAACATTATTATAAATAAAATGTCAGTCACAAAAGGTCAAATACTTCATGATTCTCCTTAGATGAGAGATCTAAAATGGTCAAATTTAAAGAAATAAAAAGTGTAATGGTAGTCGTCAGTATGGGGGGGGGGTAATGGAGATTTGCTAATCAATGGGCATAAAGTTTCAGATAAGCAAGATACAAAACTGTTAGAGATCTGCCGTACAGAATTATACCTATCCTTAACAACCGTGTGTTACACACTTAAAATTTTAAGAGGATAGATTTCATGTTAAGTGTTCTTATCACCAAAAAAAGCAATGTAATTAACTGAGATTTAATTAATGCAACCCAAAGCATTATAACAATTTTCTGGTTCTCAATATTATAATTGTGTTAATGCAGACCAAATTACATGAGCTTTTGTGGAGATCACATGCTATTTTCTCACATTTAGCATTCTGAACACTCCAGCCTACAGTGGCTAATGGGTAACAAGATATCGGATGTAGGCATTTCGCAGAGGTGCAACAAATCCAAAAGTCAGGTCATAGAGGGTTTTTTTACCTTTCTACTCTGGCATCGTTAGTTTTGGGGTTTCATTTTCATAGTTCATAGTCACAGTTAGCTCTTATATCTCTGATCATAGCATCTAAAACCCAGGAGAAAGAAAGCAGATATGTCAAAATGTTCTCCTTGCCAACATATTCCCCAGGGATTTCGGCCTTCATCTCACTGAACGTACCTGCAAGCACTTGAAGCAGTAGTGTTTTTACCGCATGCATGTTTCCCGCTGTGTGCCGGGCTCCTCCAGTGTTAGTTGGTGGGGAGGGCTGACTTCCAATCTATAGCTGCCCACGATGTTCTGACGCACTCCGCCCAATTTGAAGAATGCTCTCCGTTCTGTCTGGGTGCTTATAGAGCTTCATAGAGCTTCCTTTTATGAGTCTATTCTACAGTCCTTGCTGTGTTCTCGGAATTCTTCCGAAAGAAGGACATTTTTTTAAAATCCCAATCTGCCATAACCTTTCCTATCTTTGAGTTTCTTCAAGGATCGTCATTACTATTTTTAAGTAAGTAGGGTGTAAAATTAAATAGAGATAAATATCTGTGCTATGAAATATCCCATTGCTTTGAAACTAGCTATATTTCAGCAGTTTAAATCTCAACTTTTATTCTCTAGCCTATTTTCTCCCAGAGGCAAGAAGAAACGAAGCTCACATCTATTGTTTGGCTACGAAGATAAGTAATATGCTAGGCACTTAAAAAAAAAAAAAAGTGTTCAATAGCAACATTGATTTGCACTGAAATTTAAAATTAGAGTTAATACAATGGATGAAAGAGAAAAATGGTTATCAAACTAGTGTTTTATTTATGATTGCTTTTTTAGCTATGCCATTTTATGGTTCGTTTGTATATCAACACACATAAAAAGTATTATGGCAATATTAGTGACTAAATGGTTAGTATGTTTGAGAAAATAATATCCAACTTCCCCAAAATTAATATATTCATGGGGATAAATGGGAGATATAGAAAGGACCCAAAGTCCAACAGGGAAAAGGCTCATTCTTTTTTTTCTGTATTTGTAGCGATACAGTAGTTATAGTAATGAAATGATAGGATGAATCACAGATAATCACATAATGACCTGCCTGAGAAGGTCACAAAACTATTAAGGATGCCTATTAATACAGACTCCAGAATAATGGTATTTCTCCTAAAATTTGAAAAGAGCTAGTAAACACTGGTTTTGAGCAGAAAGCTTAAAGATTGAAATCAAGTAAACACATTCTGTAAAAAAATGGTTATGGGTATATTATTGTCTAATGATTTTCATCATGACTGTAAATTACAAGATATTGACAGCAAATAGTTCTATTACTTTATGACATTTGACATGAGATTCATTTTTCTTCTTTATTGATAGGCAGAATGATTCAGTTTCTGAGACTATAAGGAAAAGAAAATCTCTCCTTAACAAATACAGAGGAGAAATAGATAAAATTAGCCCCTCTGGTAATGTTACTCAGATGCCTCTTTCCAGGAATTTATCAGGGCAAACACAATAGTATTTATTAAAAAACTTTAAACTCTTGATAAGCAGATACTATGTATATGCAAATACTGCTATGGTTGTTATTTCTCTCAGAACTCTAGGCACAGTCTCCTTAGAAACATAATTAAAATTTGCATACTCTTATTAAATGAAACTATTTGAGGGCAGTCATTTGGTTGCTCTCAAAATAGAATTTTGTTTTTGGAAGTGGTTTATGAACTTTATTTAATGCATCCCCAAGGCTTCAAAAGGAAAATGTTAAGGGACCTCCTGCAGGAGCTCTGTCAAAAATTCCCATGTGTCAGCTTGGTTTTGCAAAGCATGCTTTAAAATGGAGGAACATTTCATAATTGGAAATCAACGACCTTAGGCCAATACAAGAGGACCCAAGGGGATTTGAATTGTATGAACTCCTGCGTGTGTGTGTGTGTGTGTGTGTGTGTGTGTGTGTAAAATATATATTGGCTGAGCTGGCTACTTATAAGCTGAAGACAACTAAAAGCAAGATCAGTGACCTTAAACTGTCACCTTCCCATACACTTGGGGCCAAATTGCAATATAGTGCAGTACAATAACCTGTGAAAAATTGACTCTTGACTTGGGAGTCAAATAAATAAAACAAAAGGGTAAGTGAGTATAATGGTAGGTAAACATACTTCCAAGGTGGTTTCCAATTATAATTTTTTTGTAAATCTTTATCTGGAAAAAAATTGTTCAATATAGCAAACTGGAAGGTTGTCATGGGTAACCTGGCCAGCAGAAAAGGTGCACTGATATAAAAGGAGTATAAATATGGTGTCCTTTTAGATTTAAAAGGAATGAAAAGGAACTATTTTATCTTTAGCTAAGAAAAACGTAGCCTAGCAAAACGGTTTTCCCCAATGTATTCCCTTATTGTAGAGTGGAAAAGTAGCATTACACATACAAAGAAAGAAGGAGCTTTGTCATTGCTTCAAAAACCTTCAGCAAAAGTGAAAAGAAAGAAATAGAAATCAATTTCTGCATAACCACCCTCTGAGGGTTCCTATGAGTTTCCCAAAGCAAGGAGATGTGTACATTCAGCTCACTTGACAATTTAGGCAAGCCATGTAGCCATCATTACACTTGCAAAATGCTCCCTTGTTTGTTTGGTTTTTTTAAAGACATTTATTTATTTGAGAGAGAGTGAGAAAGAGAGTGCGTGCATGCACACAGGGGAGGGGGGGAGGTGCAGAGGGAGAGGGAAAGAGAGAATCTTAAGCAGGCTCCACACCCAGCACAGAGCCCAATGGGGGGGATCAATCTCATGACACTGAGATCATGACCTGAGCCCAAATCAAGAGTCTGAGGCTTAACTGACTGAGCCACTCAAATGCTCCAATGCTCCCTTGTTTTATTTCATAATCTTCACATCTGTGTGATTTAACTAAATCCTGAAAGCAAAAGGTATGGAAGAATTTCAATGAGGTAAAGAGCAGGTAAAATGGGAGAGGAAACCCCACAATTTAGAAAACAGATATAAAGGAATTAAGTTAATAAGGTATACAAAGATTTAAAATGTGAAAACTGATCCACAAGAGAATCAGACAACTTAATGAAAATAATCTTTTGCAATTATGGTAACTTCACATATAAATAAACATAGGGGTTTTCCAGCCTCTTAATGTCTCCTATGGTTCAGTTCATGAAGTATTTTTGTGTGCTATACTTTGAAAAAGCCTATTCAGTACAGAGCCAGTTATGTAATGTCTTTCTGCCTTGTGAATATTCCTTTAGCTTATGTAGGGTAGTGCCATTCAATTAAATAAAATGTGAGCAAAATTTATAATTTAAATTTTTCTAGTAGCCAGAGTGAAAAAGTAGAGTTACATGAAATTAATTTAAATAATGTTTTATTATATCAAATATGTTCAAAATATCACCATCGTTTTTTAGAATAATTGGCTTCACTAAGAAGCAAAAGTATGTCAGTTTCAAACCTATGTCTGTCCAAGTAATTTCACCAACTCTTATGTCAACTCAGTACATTAACATTAAATTCAAAGAGTATGAGGAAGTTTAAAAGCAATTCTAAATGTATTAATAACTGTTATTCAAAAAATTGTTGTAGTATTTGAAGTCAATTTACATAATATTTCATTATGACTTAAATCTTCTGCACACACATTCATGGTAGAAAATATAAAATCTTTAATATTGATTTGTATTATGAAAATTTTAAATTTTAAGACAAATTCTTGCACCTACCTAGCTAGGTCACAAATAAGTTTTGCCCTTCCTGGGAGCTTTGCAAGTATCTTGTTCATATATAGTGTGATACTTATAAGAAAATGTAAGTCATGCTGCCACTTTCTTTGTATCTGTCATTATTGAATATTTGGAAATCTTTCCTTTGTCCTGGGAAAATCTTGAAATGAAAATAACAGTGCAATAATTCATTGTAAAACTTTCCCATGGTTCAATCATTAAGCATTAGCAAAGAACAAGATCATTAATGTCACTTATAAACTGGTGTAGATCCATAGCCTTCATATATTCTGAACAATTTTTAACAACCATAACCATGACACACAGAATCTTCCTCAGAAAACTGAGTGGCAATATTTAATGTGTGTCATATAGTGGCATGAAGCAGTGAAAGAAATCTCAATCTCTTGCTAAAAAATTCCAAGACATTTGGATTTATTTATTTGTTTATTTATTTTTACTTAATATAGCTGAGACACTGCCCATCAAAATAGAACTATTTTTTAAATATATAGCTAGGTAAAATTCTCCATTGTTATGTTGAAGATTCAAAACATTTACTCCATAAAGTTGATTTTTTAGGCTGCAAATTTACATGTCGCCATACATTTGTAAGACCTCTAAGACAAAACACAACTAAAAAATTAATTGAGCAATATCTCTAATATTGCATGATTCATCAAGTATTTGTAAGTTCTAAATTTTTTAGATCAATTGATCTTTTATATGGTTAGAAAGGATTTATATTCCACAAGCAGATGTTTGGTGGGTTAATTGAAGATCTTTCATTTTATTTTTTTCTTAAAGATTTTATCTATTTATTTGAGGGAGAGAGAGCATGATTGGGTGGAGGGGCAGAGGGAGAGGGAGAAGCAGACTCCCCACTGGGCAAGGAGCCCTATGCGGGGCTCGATCCCAGGACCCTGGGATCATGACCTGAGCCAAAAGCAGATGTTTAACCCACTGAGCCACCCAAGCGCCCCTAAGATGTTTCACTTTTTTAAAAAATCAATTTTAATATTTTCCTTATAATTTTGTAATAGAACCTTTAAAACTGAAGTAATAATTTGCCATCTTTCGATCAAAAGCTGTGCGTGTCTGTGCGTGTGTTTGTATGTGTGTCACTGTGTGGCTGTACACATGCAAGAATTTAAGCAATTTTACAGATGGTCACAGTGGAAAGATCAGATTCTGTGAATAATTACATGAACTGTTTTCTGAGAAATTTAATTTGGATTTCAGATGAATCATTTCATGCATTCTTTTTTGACCGTTGAGAGAAAACTTCTTTTCAAATTCATTATTTGATGAAAATAACTCTATTGCCCACTTCATTATCATTAAATATTTTTTACCCCAGCTTTTTCATTTTGTTCTTCCATAAATCACAGTCATTCATCATTAGATTTGTGACATAATTTCTACTAGTCTCTTTTTATTTTTTCTAGTTGAAACTATCAGTTTCTGTATCTCCACTTGATTCTGCATAAGTAGGGCATAATTATTCTACAGTAATTTTTAATTACTTAAAAAATTCAATTATACTATAATAATAAATATAAATAATTAGTATTTTCTTTTTTTATTAATTTTGATTTACTTAGGTATCACTGTAACTGTCTGCATAAAATATTCAGTCTAACAGTGTGACCTTAGAAAAACTGCCTAACATCCTTAAATTGTGCTTTCTTATCTCTGAAATAGAGATCATAAGAAAAAACACCTCATTAGCTTATTTGTGATAATGAAATAAACTAATATACGTAAAGTGCATAACTTGATATTCTGAATATACATGCAAATGCTTATATTCTTATCATTTCATCCCGTTGTCCACATCCCTACTTCTTCCCTTTCTACGGCAGAATCATCTATTCACTTCTCTAGCACACTATTGCAAATTGGTTGAGATCATGATACAATATTTCAGGGTGATATGATAGTGTCCATTTGCATTTCTAACTCCACCTACCACATATAAGGATAAGTTTCATAATCCTACCAAAACTCAACTCTATTATCCAAAGCATGATGTGTTGGAGGAGAGGTAATTAAGAGGATGTGACCACAGCTGACCTGTGAGCTGGACGCTTTCTTTGGTCTCTTCCTGCCCTCTGTGTACTGGGCTAGTTTCAGATTTAATCTGGGAAACTCCAGAGGTTGCAAATCAACATAATGATAATTATACCTACCTGTTAGAAAATTAAATGAGAAAATATATAAAAGTCTTTTTTAGTAGAATATCTTATATATGATAATTCAGAATAAAGTCAATATTATTTTTCTAATTTTCAATGCTAACATTTTCTGCTAAGTTTACATAAATATGTAAATTAAAATACTGGTTTAACTTTATTCTGTGAATGACAAATATCTCAAACCAACCAGTAGATGCAATTTTTATCTTGAGTAAAAGAGCATTTTATGAATGAGTTATTTAAGATAGTGGACTAGAATATTTTATTCACATAAATCATGTTTCTAAAATATTAGCATTGGACCACCTGGGTGGCTCAGTTGGGTAAGCATGGGACTCCTGGTTTCGGATCAGGTCATGATCTCATGAGTCTTGGGATGGCGCCCCATGTCAGGCTCCATGCTCAACTGGAGTCGGCTTGAAGATTCTCTTCCTCTGCCCCACACCCATTCATGCCTGTGTGCAAGCACTCTCTCTTCCTCTTTCTTAAATAAATAAATAAATAAATAAATAAATAAATAAATCTTTAAAAAATAAAATATTAGCATCAAAATAAACTTATTTACAATATACTGCATGAAAGCCATTTTCTGGTTTTCGATGGATATAAAATTAAGTATTAAATGTTACTTGTACTTCTGGGTTCTGCACTTTGGGATATCAGACACATGTTCATAAAGGTTAGAAATGATACTGATCAAAATTAAATCTGTAGTATAGAGTATTACCTTAAAGTCCCCAAATTTAGGAAAAAAGGAGAATGATATCTAACACCAAAACCCATATCAAACCTCTAGGTCACAACATCTTTTACCAAATGTCTTCTGGAAAGGTTTAAACAATTTCAGTTCCCTCTAGACGTGTAAGAATAATAAATTTATTAAGCCCCTAACAGCACTGATATTTTTAAGTCTTTTCAAAACTAATAAAATGAAACGCTTCCATTATGAAGTGTTTCCTTTCAATGAAAAATGTTAAATCATCTATATTCTTTTACTATTCATATATTTGGTCTTTTTCTATTTTCTTGATTATTTATATTATCTTGTTTACTGTGTCTTATGTCTAATTTTCTATTTTTTATTTTTTCTTGTCTTTATTGTATTAAATTGAGAGATGGATATTGATATTTTGTCTAGTAACAAAAAGTTCTTTGAAAATTTACCTATGTTTTGTCTACCAATATGCCATATTGTTTAATTAAAGCTATATAGAATAAGAGAAATAAACCCTTATAATTTACTATTCAATTGTCTTAAATAACCACGTAATTTTGTAAAAACTCATGATGATAAATATATTTGCATATTTGTTCTTAAACACTTAAAGGAAAATAACAAACTGCTCATAGAAAGCATCTGTAGATGCTGAGTATTAGTCAAGACCTTTTCAGGTGTACATGGCAAGAGCAATCTGAGACTTGCTTAAGCAAAGGTGAGGGAAGGTAGGCTTTATTAGCTGCAATAACTGACATTTTCAATTATGTCATCAGTACATAGTTTTCTTTCTCCTCTTCATTCTCAAACACTATGTGTTGGCCCCACAATAGAAAGGAATAAACTTCATTAGCTTAACCTAGGTTGAATGCCTACTCCTCCAACATATAAAATGAGAAGCAGGAAGTTATAAGTTTCTATAGGAAGCCCCCCCAAAAAAGAGGAATGACCGCTGGACAGAAAATCAACCAAACAATATGTATTCTACAGTGAAATTATACATGTATTTAAAAGAATTATTTTCCTTTATGTATTACTCCAAATATTTAAAATGTACACATACTTAAAATCAGAAAAGGGTATAGATGAAAAAATATTATTAGTAATTATACAGCAAGTTCTTTTACACATGTAAAAGGAGAAAGGCTCTGTGAAAAAATTAGATATGTGTGTGCACTGGGCAAGGATCACTATTTCCTAGGTTCTCTTACTATGATACTCATCCATTTCACTGGATTCAATATAATAATTGAATAATAGTTCACATTGTTGAATTATGTGTATGATTTTTGAGTATATTGTTAAAGATATTATAAATTAGACTAAGTAGGAAACTGGCCATCGAAGTATCTTCACATTTTTATGAATGTAGAAAATGTCCATGGGCTATGCATACTCTTCTATTTTGTTTGGATATGCCTAAAGTGTTTCTGCCATGATAATGTCTGGTGTCATAGATGAAAGTGATTTGTTGCTAAATGGCATCAACTTTTTCCAGATTTATAGTCAAACCACACCTAAAGAAAATAACATTGATGATGATTTCAGAGAAAGTTACATAAATTCAAAAAATTCAATGCAATAATTACTCACTATTTTGTGCCTGTTACTCTGTTCAAAATCTCTGGGAGAATTAAAGTATTTCTCAGAAAGTTGATAACCTTGGAAAAAATGAAAAATAGAATAATAAAATAAAAAATCAAATTAGATTAATCTCAGGACTGTAAGCATACACATACATCACAAAAACATTTAAAAATGATTATTAGAATTTGCCAACGTCTAAGCATTTCAAGTTTATTCTACTTATAAAATGTTAATATCTCAATAACATATTATTCCAGAGACATTCTTAACTGCTCATGTACATTATTCCAAAAATTTTTCCTAGAAATTCCAATGTTTCCATTAAAATGAACTTAAGATCAGATAATAGCATAATGATTAATAAATTACAGACTGTAAATAGGTGTATGTATAAAAATGCATATGCCATCTCAGAAATACATTTTTTATTTTTACTGTGTGATCCAATTTCATCCTTTATTTACCAGTTTCATTTTCCATGAAAAGTTCTTGGCTAGAAACTATTAAATAAAGGCATGTGTTGTTAAAATTATTCCTAAAGGATATAAGTAGTAGACCAGAGTTTTCCTTGCTTTGGAACCATTTAAGTATTTGACAGTCATT
This sequence comes from Ursus americanus, assembly GCF_024610735.1. Classification (NCBI taxonomy): domain Eukaryota; kingdom Metazoa; phylum Chordata; class Mammalia; order Carnivora; family Ursidae; genus Ursus; species Ursus americanus. The sequence goes on along the minus strand of NC_142127.1, from coordinate 67,082,485 downwards.
AAAAAATGAAAACAAAAAAATAACTGCTCCCTTCACCATCTAGAGCAAAGGCCTGATTGGTTTCATAAATGTTATTGGAACAGAGGTATGCCCGTTTGTTTATGCATTGTCTATACAGAGTTGAACAGTTGTCAGAGACTATGTAGTCAACAAAACCCATATTATTTTGTCTCTGGTCCTGTACGGAGTTAAAAGCCTGCACTTTTCCCTTAGTTTCATACTACCAGTGGAATGGATATCATTGATAGTCTATTTTAAGATAATTAAATCGTAAATTATATTTATCCTAGATACCTTTAAATAAACAGAAATGCAATCAGGTAAGTAGTAAGGAAAACATGGGTGACTGGAATCTAGTAGCTTTGGTGGATGTAAGTTTGCTTTATACAAGCAGTATTTAACCAGTGATCAAAAGATGTATTTCCTGTGTTTATTCTTGGCTTCCTTCTATGTTAGGCATATGAAATTTGTTGGGTATGTTATCTCTGAAACATTTATTTATCTACAAAACAGAAGTCAGAATACCACCGTTCCTTCTTTTTTTTTTTTTAACGGATATTTTGTCAGAATCGTAGCAAATACATTGCAATATCTAAGGCACTATACAAATATGTAGCACCTGCTATCTATTTCTAAGCGAAAGCATTGTAAACATATTATATCTTGTGTGTAGAAACTTATCCACTGTAAGATAGATTAAATCTGTTTAAGAAGGATCAGTGACCTATTTTGAATTCAAAGTATCATGTAAGGCCACTCAGGACCACTAGGCTTATTAACTTCTACTGAGCCAGATATTTGCTATAATTGTTGAAACAGTATGGCCATCCCATCTTTGTACTTCCTAAGTGTTTGACTACACCCCGCATAGAGATTGCTTCACTCAGTATTGGCACATACCTGCCAAGCGAGTTACCAATGACCAGAAGTAGGTGGCTCCTAAAATACTAGAAATAATCCAATCTGTTTATACCTCTAATAAAATGTTTTACCTAAATTGAATATAAAATTTTATTTTAATCTTGTTTTTGCCAACCTCTATTGTCTCATTCCCTGTATGAAAGTTTTGTTTATGCCCAGACTCTGCTTTTATCCTCTTACAGAGGGAGGGAGGTAAAGCTGACTTGCTGATTTTAACCATCTATCCTCTATCTTCATGTCTGATTAGATATCCCCTACCTTGGATTGGCTCTCTATATGCATAATATTCACCAACCTCTCATCCTATTGTTCTCCATGGTAATGACCTTAGATACAGACATAGGCATTGATATATGGATAGAGCTACAGATGTAGACATAGTTTATAGGTCTCTCTATCAGCTGGTTCCACCTATGGGTTCTGCCCATCTTGCTCTTCCTTTATTTGCTGCTTCGGGCATTAAATGCAACCTTCCACAGGACACTGAATCAAAATTTCCATGATCCGATTACTGCAATGTACCTTGAAATGAATTAAATTAAATTGATTCAATTTTGGCCTATCCCAAATGAGAACTTTAAAATGTAGTTTTCTGTAAGTCCATAATGGGGGGCAGGGGAGAATGAGTACAAGTAGGGAGAAGGGACAGAGAGAGGGAGAAAGAGAATCTTAAGCAGGCTCCGTGCTCAATGCAGAGCTTGATATAGGGCTGGATCTCAAACCCTGAGATCATGCCCTGAGCTGAAATCAAGAGTCAGGCACTTAACCAACTGAGCCATACAGGCGTCCCTCTGTAAGTCCATTTTTAAAGGGTTGAATTTGATCCTATTTTCCCATCCATGAATAGGTCTATTTTTGTAATGATTGGTAGCCTAAGATTCATCAAAGATAAAAAAGTAGATAGATTATTGGATGATTGCAAATTCCTATTCTCCAGCAGTAAACCTTGTCCACAGGGCCTCCTACTATATTAAGGTGGCATGAATTAAGGCAGCAGGTAACCTCAGGAATCAAAACCTAAGTATAAAAAAGTTAATGCTCTGGAAAGAACAATGATGCCGTACTAAGACCCACTAAATAAAGTTGCCTGCTCAAGAAAACATTAGATTAAAACTGAATAGCCTTTTCCTGAAAGTTTTCCTTTGTATATGTTAAAGATAAAGAAATCATGTTGATGTTTCCAAATAGGAAGCAAACATCATGACTAAGGTAATTAGGATCCTGACTGTGATTCTAGTGTGAAAGACAATTGTCTATAGACCAGGTAAAGTAAGACTCTATTTAGGTAGTGAAAACTATCATTAAAATTCAAGTGCACTGGAGAAGATCCAAAGCACTAAAGAGTGGTGTGCAGACTTGTCTCCTTCGAAGACACACATGTGCATTGGTGGTGAAACATCTCTTAAAATGATTCCCTTTCAAACCAGGAAAATGGAGAATATTTTTTGCTTTAGAGAGGAGCTCCAATATAATCTCTCTGCTGAACTTAGGGGGAAAAAACTGTATAAATATGACCTTAATTAATTAACTCAGTAATAAGTGGTACTGATCTATAAACTGAGCATTATGGTGCTCGATTGCCTTTAAGGTAATTAAATGGTGGAGTATCAGTACTTCCTCCCAAATAATAGAACAAAATACTTCTCAAAAGATTCTCTTCATATAGTTTATTTCTACTGAAGTTATTATGGTAATGTTTTTGATAAATACATTTCTGTTTTCTATTAATGAAGTATAATAGAAGTGATATATACATTAAAAATATGCCTTGGAAATAAAGTATGGACCACTGAAATTGTGAAACTCATAACTTTCTGATTCACATAATTGGTGACAAACGATACGGTATGTAACTCATTATTCTTGAAACCTGTAAAAGGACTTCACAAAGCTGCATATTACCTCATAAAGAATAGGTTCCAATCTCATTTATCTAGCCCATAAATAATTAAAATTCTTATTCTTCAAATTGGATTACTTCAATACAGATGCTTACTATTTCCATTACTGCACACGTTACCTAAATATTCTGCTCAATCAAAATACGCTAGATGTCTTAAATAGTTTTTATAAACAATACTATATGCTAGCATGGAATTTTTAAAAGGAAAGCAATATTTCTGTTCTCTGGGTAACTTTCTTTCTATGGAATCACAGCTAAAAAAGATTTTTCAGGAAAAAAAGTATTGGGGGAAAAAAAGGTTTTTCAGAACGGTTAGTGAGCCCTGTAAACTTTTCAACCCATGATTGTCTAAATTATGCCTTCACTCTCTCCTATGTAATTCTGGGTCAAATTCCTTGCATAGGGGCATATAAAGATATAAGGGAAGCAGAAAGGAAGGAATGACAAGCTATCCATGCATGCATGAGGCATGAAAAAATAAATTGTGTCATTTCAGTGATTCTGCCTGTGTATTAAGTGCTCTTATGTATGCTTTTAAAACAGGCATTGTCCAATACAAAGATTAAAATTCATGCTGATAATTTAAATGTTTAATTTTTCTTAAAATGACATCGAATTTAAAAGATTAAATTAAATTAAAACAAACTCAGACAAGTTGAGTTGAGAGAGATTATTTTTTTAAAAAAAGGTAAAAGCTTTATATTTTAGTACCTTTAATGTATTTTTTTTTTTTTTTTTTTTTTTTAACAAGGGGCTCATGTTTTCACCGCCCTGGGTGCCACAAAACATGTAGCTGCTCATGACGTCCGGATCAACACCGCGGGAGAAAGGGAAGAAAGCAAGCAGGCTGGGCAGGGGGAGAAGGCCAGGCTCCAACTAAAGCTTCAGCCAAATCCGCAGGGCGCCCTCAAGTGGTCACAGCCTTCAGGGGCGGGCCCAGCTCGGTGAAAGGCCGGCCTTCGTACTCTGTGTTTGCCAGTTCTCAAAGGCAGGCTGTCTGGGTAGGCAGCTCTCCCAGTCCAGGGCAGGTCCCAGGGATGAACCCTGATGCAAGCCGTGAGCCGGGGAATGCGTGCCTCAGTCCCGCAGGGAAGCTCTGGGCAGAACAGCACAGCATCCGGTTGAGTAAATAGGGGAGTCTGGACCATGCGTCAGATGTTATCATGCTGTATGTCTCTACCTAACTTCAAATGGTCTTGTTTTAATTTTGTGCTATTTGTATGACGGCTCCCTGACAATAAATTCCTTGCAATACAGTTTCCACATTGCAAGGGAATAGCCATCAAAGAGAAATTGGGAGGTATCACATCTGGCAGCTTGATATCTCAAAGAGTAAGCCTCCTAAATCGAAGCTTCTAGATAGAGGAATCTGAAAATCTTTTGGACATGGCATCCTTGGAGTAGACTCAGGAGAAAGAGGCTGAAAAATGAACACTTGACTAGGAGAACAATCGTTTTGTGTTTGTCTGTTCTGTTTTGCCATGAGGGCTTTTATCCCAAGTTCAGGTGGAGACACATGATCAAAGCTTTAAGATTCTCACTTGCGTTCAGCATCATCAGGGCTGTGGCTTTGGTGTTGCTGGGCCGTCGGTCTAATGCAGTACACATGATTCATAGCTGTGTCTGCATTTAAAAATAAAGAAAAAAGGAACATGAAGCAACAGTCTGCTGGACACTCATGCTCAAGTGGCTTTCTATTGGGGTATAGGTGTCTGCCGGGGTCAAGCTGCCCAGTTTTAGATGAGGGCTTTAAAGTATTTTATTATTTTTTTAATGAAGAAAAGAACACTTTAAGAACATATGTAACCTACAAACAGCTATTCAAATACTTTCCATTTCTCTTAGTGTGACACACTAAGTCTGATTTACTTTCCATTGTTTTCCAGCAGAACAGGGCTATGGTGGGGATGCCTGGGGTGGCTTGGTTGGTTGAGCGTCTGCCTTTGGCTTGGGTCATGATCCCGGGGTCCTGGGATGGAGCCCCGAATTGGGCTCCTTGCTCAGTGGGGAGCCTGCTTCTCCCTCTGCCTGCCCCTCCCCCTCCTTGTGCTCCTGCTCTCTCTCTCTCTGACAAATAAATAATAAAAAGAGAAGAGAAGAGAAGAAAAGAAAAATGAAAAGAAAAGAACAGGGCTATGGTGGTACGATTTTCGCAAATAATGCAGGCATGTTGGTTAATGGCTGAGAAGCTCAGTAGTACTGAATGGCAGAAGTGGGAAGGAGAAACTCGAAGATTCTGATGAGCTCTTGGCAGCAAGACGCCTCCTTCCTATGGCCCCACATAGAATACTGTACATGGGTGTCTGCCTGGGCCTCTTCCAGTCCCATTGCCAGGGCTGGCTTCACAGGTGTGAAACCCACGTGACAACATAGGGCCCTACACCTACGAGAGCCCCCAAAGCATTTTAATACTTTGATGTCACTGTCTTGAAATCCTAACCATTTTTCGACAAGAGGCTTGGCACTTTCATTTTGCATGGGCCCACAAATTGTGTGGTTTCTCCTGCCCATTTTCCAAAATCTCTGCTAAGGTCAGAGTGTTGAGAGACCAATCTCAGACAAGTTTTGACATCTGGAGGCAAAATAGCAGCCACCTAAAAATAACAAAATACTGTCTCCACATATAAAAGTGGAGCTGCTCTGGGAGGGAAAGGGCAGAATCAGAGCCATTTGGTCTTTGCTGCTAGGAGCCCCTGAATTAAGTCTGCAGAATCTTCAGAATCTGTGAAACACTGGTCGGAAATCGTTGCCTTAGCTAGCATTTATCCTAACGACGACAGAAAAATAAATATCCCGTTGGTAGTCCACTCATCTAGCCACTAAAATCTACCCATACTTCTTTAAATAAACCGTTCGTTTCGGGGAGGTTTTTGTTGGTTTGTTTTTTGGGTTTTTTTTGTTTCGTTTTATTTTTTTTCATTTTCTAAAATGTGGTTTTTGGTCTCCTCCCCCAAAGGATGGCAAACAGAAGATACTGCAAGTATTTAGATAACTTATGGAGCCACCAGTTAGTGGGTGAGTCCTTTCTGCCATCCACTATGTGCATTGCCTTTTCGGATTGTATCATGGAGTCCTCACGGTGTTGAAGCTGAGAGGTGTCCCGTGTCACACAACCACGAGATTACACAGCTAAAAAGTGGTAAAGATGGGATTTTAACCCAAGATGATCTGACTCCAAACTCCTTGAATTAAACATCAACAAAATACTGGAATTTATCATCTGTTTGAACATGCTTAAAACCTCTATTTGTTTAGTGAACATCTGTAGTAAAACTAATTATGATTAGAAAGACATCATTGCACTGAGTGAGTAGAAATGGGAGTCGTTTAAAATGTGTAGGACTATGAGAGAAGCCATTAGAAAAGAAAAGTGAGTGTCACGGATGTAGTTCTAAAATCTAACTCATAGACTTGGGCTTTTGAAAGCAATTCTTACTCGCTTGTGAGAGGGGAGAAAAACGTTAAGTAAATATCTTTAGAAATTTGGTCTGGGTCCAATGTTTGTTGGTTAGCATGAGCCGAGTAGAACAGAAAAAGAGATTAGAAAGAAATAAAAGGATATTGAAATGTCAGTGATGAAAATACATGAGGCAATTGCACAACTGGACTCTTTATATAATGTGGAAGAGGAAATTTGCATGTGAAAACTGACTTTTCAGAGATATATAAATATTTTCTTCTGAAAACTCCGTCACTAAAAATAACTCTTCCTACTGAAATCATTATGCTTTTGGGAATTGAGCAAGTCACATCACTTAGAATTCATTTCCCTGGGTTCTTTCACAAGAAAGTAATCAATTCAGTTCAAGAAAACAAACCATCTTATGGTTGGCACCATCTGTATGATCAAATGAGTCACCGAAGATTACCAGTTTTGCCTCCCTTTTAAAATATATATGTATATTTATATTATGCCTATATATAAAAGAATTATGCAGTGGAATCGAATGGACAAATTATATAAACAGACATTTTATAAAAGAGGAGAAAAGAAATAATGAATTACCACTCATTTTACTAATGCAAATGAAAAACATGATACAACACAATTTTTTTGCCAAACAAATTGGCAAAGTTTTTGTTTGCCTTTAGTTTGTTTTTGAAAATACCCAAAGATGAGAGGGTGCAGTGAAAAATCTATTTTCATATAGAATTTGTAGAAGTAAAATTTAGTTCGATCTCTTATAAAAGCAATTTGCAATGAGTATTAAAATGCCATAAAAACACTTAATTCCTTCGAATCAATATTTCTGTGTCTGGGAATCTATCTTTAGAAAATAAAAAGAAAGAAAACATTAAAGAAAAATTTTAATGTGAAGATATTTGTGATGTCACCCTTTTTAGGGAAAATCTAGAGGAAAAGCAAATTCTATTATTAGAGAATGTCTTTAGGAAATCATGATACATAAATAACAGTTACATAGTGACTAAAAATTATTTTCACAAGGAGTTTTTAATTAACATGCAGAGTTATCTTAAAATGTAAATGGTAAAAAAGTCATCAGTTGTAGATATATTCTGATCTCAAATATATATATATGAAAATACATACAGGTCTAAATGTATAATTAATCTACAGAAGAATATATATATAAATTTTAGTATATTCATAAATAGAATATATGCTAGTGAAAATGGATGACATATAGCCACAGATATCACATCAATAAAATTGAGAGAAAAAAGCAAGTTTAGAAAGATATAGTATAGTTTCATTTATATAAAGTTCAAAATGATGAAAAACCTAACAATCTTGGCTAAAATATGTGTTCACATGTGTGGATAGGGGTGGGGAAGTGGGACTGTGAAGACATAATGCAAAGAGAAATATAGTATTTAGGATAGTATTATTTACATAGGAACAGAGGGTCATAGGAACATACGATCTGGAAAGACCTAGAGAATTTCAACATTATTGGTAATTTTCTCTCTCTTAAGCATAGTGGTAAATATTCACATATATGGATTTTTTCATATACACACGTTTTTCACGCACACGTACACATGCATAAAGCATCTTCAAAATTGAATATAAAAGTTTTCTAAGAGTAAAAGGAAGTATGGCAAATGGCTTATCATAAATGTTCTCAAGTATTTTGATTAAGAGTAATGTATTTTCTTCTCTAAAATTCATCTATGATTCAACTTTGTCATTATATTTATGGTCAGAAAAACATCTGCAAATTAAATCCAGAAGCAATTAACCAAAAAATTTGGCCTTCAGAAATGGCCTGGTACTGGAATGCTTTCTCAAGGAGAAAATGCAATGTAAGTATTCCTAGTAGTCTTCAAGTGTGTGACTGAAACAAAATACATTGGAGGGTTTTATTTCTTTTATTGGCAAATCACAATATTTATCACAAAAGATTACTGAAAGGACCAGATGAAGTATATAGCATGTAAGCACATTTTGCAAGGGCACAGAGTATGAAACAAAATTAGTTATTGCCATCATTCTTAATTTTTGTCTACTGAAGAAGGTATTAGGAAGACTAAACTTAAAATTATTTAAAAAAAAAATTAGGAACCCTTACCTAAGTATTGAGAGTCCATGTACATGAAACAAAAGATAATGTAATCTCTCTATAATCTCTTTCCCTAGAAAATGACCTAAGTTCTCAGTCATTTCAAACCTTACAATTTTATACAATGTGCTAACACAGAATAAATAATTACATACATATACATATATATGGTTTTAACAGCTCTTTACAGCTGTGTATATCTGGAAAGCAGATGTTAGAGCGTGTACTTTTAGTGATCCAGACAGTACACAAATTCGGAAAGATAATCATCCTTTTAAAATATTTATTTAGTGGCCCTTAGTCTTTCTCCTTGTAATTTCTCATTCTAGAACCCAGGTTTAGGAGAACTGGTCACTTTATCCTAGCCCTCTGCAAAGAGCATCAGGACCTTCCAATCTTGTCAGTACCCAAGATTTGATTGGAGTAGAGCTATGATATTTGACATAAGATAGAGATATTTCATTTACAGAATAGGAATTCTTGACAAAAAAAGGCTATAGTTAATATTGCATGTCTTAATATAGTAAAGAACTTTCTCTGACAATTGAATTTTCACGGATGTAATAGTCCTCATCAAATATAAAATCAAATTAAATTACTTTGAATACATCAGCAATGTGCTTGGAAGATGAGGAGTATGACAGGTCTTTATATGATAAATCAAAATATAATATTTTTGTTAATGTCTGAAAGTTGCTATTATAATACTTGTGAGCTGTTATTTTGTAAGCTTTTTTTTTTTTAAGTCTTTGAAAACTTGAGCCATGACTAACTCTACATTGGAGAAAAACAGGAAATCGTGGTAGGATCCCAGCCTTTATTATCACATCATTATTGTTGCTGTCATTTTCCTGTAATAGGCACATTGTGATCATTTGTTTTAACATGCAAAAAGTTGGCTAACAATAGTCCTAGGAATTTTTCCTCCTTTTAGCTTTTTATTTTAATTCTTGTTTAGGGGAATTATGTTTTCTCAAACATAAAATTTAAGTCTGAGATCACACTTCACAATAGGGTTGATATTTGGCAATAGTTTAGATCAGAAAATATTAACCTTCTCTCTTTACACATAACTTGTAATAAAGAACAAGAAGCTAGGGCACTTCTGGAAATGTGGCCTACGGACTCCTCCAGATTGCAACTTGAGACGAAATGGTAATACTGTATTTTCTCAAATCTCTCATCGTGGCTGCTCACCCTAACCTTCCTTCTAGATAATTGCTGTCTGTACCCTTTGAGGAGCACATTTATATACTACAGAATTCTGTACCCTCAGCCATGATGAGATATACATTTGGCCCAAAATTGGACAATCTGTTGTCTTAGTAGTGACTTCTCAGATTCCTTCTTTCAAGATTCAGAAATAAAAGACACAGTCGAGAGTTAGCCAGTATTTAGAGCTCACGATATAAAATAAAATTGGGACTGAAGCTGCCACATTTGGACACATGGAATACAAGTTACTTACTCCAAGAAGCAGATACACAGAGGATAAAAGATAGAGACAAGGTCAGAAGAGATCTAAATGTGTGAAAGATAGTGTAACCCCTGAAAGAGGGAGGAAGAAGCTTTCATTCAGGACCTTTCAGCTCAGAGTTCAGTTGGACTTCATTTCCTCCCCATGAATGTTTGTGTTTAGCTCTTATATCCTTTAATAAATCTCTTTTTTTTAGCTTGCATGAGAGTTTAAATCGCAACCATAAAACCCAGATTAGTATAGGATAGATAACTTATCTCACAAATTAAGAGAATAATTTATCTGACAGTCCCTAATTTTATCACTTTTCAGTTTAATTTATTCCTCTGGAAATTACACATTGTGCATTCTTTAATATTATTTTTTTAATTTAAATTCAATTAGCCAACATATAGTACGTATTTAGTTTCAGAGGTAGAGTTCAGTAATTCATCAGTTGCGCATAACACCCAGTGCTCATCACATCACGTGCCTTCCTTAATTGCCCATCCCCCAGTTACCCCATCCCCCCGTTACCTCATCCCCCCACCTACCTCCCCTTCAGCAACCCTCAGTTTGTTTCCCAGAGTTAAGAGTCTTTCATGGTTTGTCTCCCTCTCTGATTCCTTCCCATTCAGTTTTCCCTCCCTTCCCTTATGATCTTCTGCATTCTTATATTCTTATATGAGTCAAACCATATGATAATTGTCTTTCTCCGATTGACTTATTTCACTTAACATAATACCCTCCAGTTCCATCCATGTCAATGTAAATGGTAAGTATTCATCCTATCTGTTGGCTGAGTAATATTCCATTGTATATATATATATATATATATATATATATATATATATATACCACATCTTCTTTATCCATTCATCTGTCGAAGGACATCTAGGCTCCTTTCACAGTTTGGCTATTGTGGACATTGCTGCTATGAACATTAGGTTGCAAGTGCCCTTTCATATCACTACACCGGTACCTTTGGGGTAAATACCTGTACATATTCTTATGTACATAACCACACACCACATACAAAAACTTTGCTTCGATATTGAAGTCGGCTGAAAGCCTGGATCACAAAATTGTTCCTTTGATAAACCAAATCAAGTTTTAAAGTGTATTTACAAATAATACACAGAATGTGATATAGAAATAGATGTAGGAGCTATTTAAGAGTTGCATTACAGGGGTGCCTGGGTGGCACAGTGGTTAAGCGTCTGCCTTCAGCTCAGGGCGTGATCCTGGCGTTCTGGGATCGAGCCCCACATCAGGCTCCTCCACTAGGAGCCTGCTTCTTCCTCTCCCACTCCCCCTGCTTGTGTTCCCTCTCTCGCTGGCTGTCTCTATCTCTGTTGAATAAATAAATTAAAAAAAAAAAAAAGAGTTGCATTACAGGTATACTTTCTCATGTACCAATTTTATCATTTGCAGCCATTTTGCTCTAAAAGGTTCAAATGAAACTTTATAACGCAGGAAAAGACGGAGTACACAGCCCTCTCTCGGTGCTTTAGGAGAGTGTTAAAAGTTGAACAGTGTTTCTAAGGACTGCTGTCACTATAGTATGTTCCATTTTATTAAATTTGCTGCTTTCCACCAGGAAAGGAGATATCTAAATTAGTTGCGTGCCCTTGTTGAAGTTACTTCATTTCTCTATGTCTCAGTTTCCTCATCAATAAAATGAGAATAACAGTAATAATAACAATTCATCAATATAATAGCATTGCTAGGATTAAATGAGATTAATACATGAAAGGCATTAAATAGGCCTACTGCATTTAGGACACTGGCCGGGACATGTAAAGCATTCCACATTTATTAATTATACTTTTCACTAGATTTTTTTTAAAGATTTTATTTATTTATTTGACAGAGAGAGAGAGTGTACAAGCAGGGGGAGGGGCAGAGGGAGAGAGACAACCGTTCTCTCTGCTGAGCAGGGAGCCGGATGTGGACCTCAATCCCAGGGCCCTGGGATCATGACCTGAGCTGAAGGCAGACAATTAACCAACTGAACCACCCAGGTGCCCCACTTTTCACTAGATCAAATATTTTCTGCAATGTGTCTGGAAAGAGGTTATTTTTAACACCTTCTCGAGATACAGTTCATATAACACACTCATTCACCTTGTACAATTTAATGGCTTTTAATTAACATAGACACGGAATTGTGCAGCCATCACCACAATCAATTTTAGGACATTTTCATCACCTCAAGAAACATTGTACACTTTAGCTATTGTCCCCCAATCCTCCATCACCCCCAACCCTAAGCAAGCATAATCCATATTTTGTCTCTGTTATGGTTGCCTATTCTGAGCATAAGCCATGATGACTAGGCAAGAAATGCATGAAGAAAATAAAATTTTCAACCTGGTATAATATTCACCTCAGTGAATCTAGAAATAGTGAACTTTAAGGGATTTCTTAGAATTCTTAAAGTAGAGCATATAATAGTCTGTTGTTTTTGGTTTTTTCCCTTAGAATCCTCCCTTTTGACAGAAACAGAGCAGCAAGCACCAGGGACTTGAGCAGCCCAATGTGCTATGCATAGCACACAATTGCCTCGTTGACCCATATCCCACATACAGCTGATAATGTGACAATTAGGTCCTTAGTTTGTTTAAGACTAGGCTTACTCCTCTGTGCACAGTGCAAAAAAAGAAAAAAATAAATAAAATGGAAAGATCCTTTCTAAGAAAAATGCTCAGGAAACCCAGTCACTGAGATCAACTGCGAAAATGGATTTTATGAATGGTTTACAGGAAAACATGTAAAATGGTAAAGTCAGTTCAAATGTAGCATTTGTATTGTTCCTATTCCAAGCCCATGCAGATGGGCAATTCACTATGTAAGTAATTTTCATGGCTAAGATAACAAACCATCATGTTTTCCTTGGACAAACTACCTTGTGTAATAACAGTCTCAATCGGTTATATTTCACAAAGTTTCCAGTACAGCAATATTACATACAGTGCAAAGAATTGAAAATCTGGAAATAATGTTCTGATTCTTCTTAAGACAGCTTCCTTGGTGTCTTACACCTCTCAAATTTGCAGGCAGGATTATGACACCCTCCCACTCTGTGATTTCAAAACTATATTTAGATAATTTTTGTATATAAGTGATATTTAGGCAACAGGATTCTCTGCAACTATTTATTTCTTTAGATGTTTTCTAACTTAATACTGAAGAACTAAACCTGACATGTAAAGCCAAGCTGTGGGGAAAGTATCCTAACTGTTCTGAAAAAGAAGAGCAGCTTAGGCTACAGAAATTGGGACTTCATAATGTGTTTTTTGACAACCAACAGAATCTAAATATCTAAATGACATGTTTTCTTGTTTTTCTGTTGCTTCCTAGATTTCTATAGTTAATCTATATGGCAATTTTGCAACCTATTACATCTGCCATTTGATTCAACAAATTTCTGTCCTTGTCCCCAAATTCCAACCAATTCCACCACTTAAGTATGTGTTTTTCAATTGTATCCAACTGCAATGATAACTTCTACAATAAGGTAGAACAGAGTATTTTCCAAGACCTTGTACGATTTGTACATTAATATAAAATGTGAATTGTGTTATGACAGAGAAGACATAGGAAGCTATGTTTTGTTTTACGGATCTTTCTTCATTATATGGTGAATTATCTATAAAATTGTCAGAAAGAAGTATTACACAGAATTTGTCCAACTACTATGATAAATATATTGTGTGTCTACCAATTACTTAGATTTGTTCTTGATATTATGTTATGTGAAAATGTGTAAAGTAAATATAAAACATCAGTCCTCACTGTAAGACACTCACTATGCTTAACTGCCAATATAGAAGTCACAGCTCTATCCATAGACAGATAGATATACTTTCACTGATAGATGATAGATAGATAGATAGATAGCTAGATAGATAGATAGATAGATAAATAGATAATAGATAGATGATAGATAAATAGATGGATAGATGATAGATGATAGATAGATAGATAATTTTGTTGTGGATGATTCAGTCATTCTGTTCATTTCAAATACCAAATACTACAGCTATTGTTTGTGTGATAAGTTGAGCACTGAGCATATTTAAATAGCTAATGTGATTATATCAATTTTTGCTATTTATCTGTGGATCATTAAATCACCCTGATTATGAAAGTATTATGATCAAAAAACATTATATTCTCTTGTAATTATTACAATTCTCTATAATTTTAAAAGTGGCCTTTTTATTTGCACCAACAATATAAACATAGCAAAAATCTCTATGGCTAACCGATGTTTGTGTCTTCTCTGAAAATAAAACTCTATTTCCTTTCAATGACAGCATCTTGTGTTTAACTGCCTGAATAAATATGATGAGGTCAGTTCTTACTACAACTGTCACTTCCTGGTCACAGAAAGTAAAACACTATCTATCTTAACCATCTGTGATAGACCATCCTAAATTGTTAGCATTATCCAATTTTACCAATAAACAATCTGGAGCGATAAGTTCTTGTCTCACCTTGCTCCTGTGAAAAATAAGAAATTCTGGTTTTACTTTCTTGACAAGGAACCATATACTGCCACCTTTGCTATCAATAAAATTTTGATGTGTAACTGTGGTGCTTTGACTAGAAATGTCAAAATACATTGCAAGTAAATTCAAAATTCAATTGCAAAGTGCTCTGTATTCATAAGCTCTTATTGATGCAACCACTTTGAATATATGTTTCTATGCATCTCTGTTGAGTCCTTATCAGGGTTTCTTAACCTCAGCACTATTAACATTTGGTAAGATAAATCTTTGTTGTGGGGAGCTGTCCTGTGTATTATAAGATATTTGGCAGCAAACCTGGCCTCTCCTCCACTAGATGCCAGTAACATTCCTTTGAGTTGTGCAATTTTTCCCTATCCTCTGCAATCTTTAGTACTGCTAATCTTTTTAAATGTTAGCCTGGTAGATATGTAGTAGTATAGTATTTCCCTCATTATCTTTTTCCCTTACTCCATTTAATTTAGTATCTACATCACATATTTTTCAATCTTTCCATATTCTTTATACTTTAAGTGTAATTATTGAATTAATGTAAATTAACACTTAGTTTATAAATTAACATTTATTGAATTGAGTTTGAATATTCTAAAATATGACAATCTATTGTTATACTATATTATACTATGCTATGTTATGACAATCTCT